>NC_087343.1:172887500-174137500 GCF_030014295.1 Loxodonta africana | reverse complement strand
AACAACCTATTTAGAAAATGTGTTTTTAAAAAATGCTTTGATTTTTCCACTTGAATTCCACTACCCCAAGATAACCATTGTTAACATTTGGGGAACACCATTGTACATACCTCTTTTTGCAGATAAGGAGGTAGTACTGAAGACCTAGTATATGCCAGTCATCATACCTATACATGTTTCTCTTTAGCCTTTTTAATTTTATAATGGACTTACTTTCACATCAGTAGAGATCTACAGGATCACTTTAAATCCTTTTTTTGTGTCTCACCTTGGGGTTATACAATCATTTATCCCACCAGTCACCAGCTGATGGGCTTTTAAGTTTTCTCCAAGCTTTCAATCATCAATAACGATACAATGAGAATCCTTGCAACACCTCTCTGATTATATCTTTCAGATGAAAGTCACTGGGAATTCAAAATACCTTCTACTTATATAATATCCCATCATTTGAGTTAGTCTCCTTTACAGCATAGCAATAAAAAGATTGATTTCTACAAAACTCACCTCAGAATTGGTGTCTTTGGCTTCATAGCCACATTGCATATATTTGGATCTCTCTACTAAATTTGAGAGGGCGAGTTTAGACAGATGAAACTGAATCACAAAATATATGTCTGTGTGAAAGAGAATAGAAGCCCTGGTGGCACAAACAGTTAAGCACTTGGCTGCTAATCAAAAGTCAGTGGTTTGAACACACCCAGTGGCTCCACGGAAGGCCTGGCGATTTACGTCTATAAAGATTACAGCCAAGAAAATCCTCTAGGACAGTTCTGCTCTATCACACAGTCTCACTGTGAGTAGAAGTCGACTCGACAGCACCCAACAACAACAATATGAATAGAGTAGAAGGCATTGGTGGTTTAATGATAGAATACTCTCCTTTCATGCAGAAGTCCCAGGTTCGATTCCTGGCCAACCAGAGCGAAGTACGGCATGTTTGTGTCCACTGGATCCAAAGAAAACTCTAGTGACTCTATGTATCCTTCTAGATGAAAACTTCTCTGAAGGCAGATGTTATACCTGTCTTACCAATATATTTCTAGTTTCTAGACCAGGGCACTAGACCAAATAAACAGTTCAGGGTATAATGAATTAACCAACGAACAAAGTGCAAAGTGGATCCTACTGAATTTTTGCAAACCACAATCACCCTCATTCTCATTCAGTAATAGAAACTCTGAAATGAAGCAAAGAAATTCATAGCTAGTAAATTATGTACAATTCTCCTCTTACAATGAGTTTCTCATTCTAAAGGAGCTGTAGAGTCAGTCTCTTCAAAGCAACATCAGATTCTTGAACTGAAGGACTTAAACCAAGAAAGCCTAGTCAAAAAGTAAGTGCAGAAGAGGGGGCCTCTCATTTACGGCTTTATGTTGCCCCTTTCTGAAAATTTCTTCCCAACCTCTGTGAGCAAAATCCATTCATCAACCCATATCTTTCCCTCTTCCTCAACCAATAATATTCAAAAGTGAAGCAAAAGAAGGTTACCTCACCCTCTGCCTCCTTGGCAGAGACCTGTCTGGCATATTAATTCATATATACACACGCCATATATGTAAAGGAGCATTACCAAGTGGGTGGTTCTTGAAAATCAGCCATTCATCATGCATATTGATCACCAGGGTAGTAAGGTATGAATCAAGGAGCAGCAATCATTAAATCAAAGATTTATACTAGTAAAAGAGCACCAAAGCAATTCATCAATTCCATTCCACCCTGGGTGATTAATTAGGTTCCAATCTGACAGCTTAGAAGCCAGTTCACAATTAAGGCTATTACAGTTAGAGGTGAGTAGATTTTTTTTTTTTTTTCATTCCCCTTAGGAAGAAAAAAAGGGAGAGGGCACTAGTCTATTGGTTCTTTTTCTTCATAGCATTTATCAAATTTTGTAAATAGAATGTTACTGTGATTATATGTTTAATTTCTTTTTCCCATTGGTCCTTCAGGTCAAGGAAGGCTTAAGGGTTCTGGCACAGTATCTCGCATGCAGTAGGTGCTCAGTGAGTAGATGTGGAACAAGCCAACTTATTAACCAGACGCTTCTGATACTACAGGACCAAATGCAGTATCGCTTGCAATGGTGCTTCCAAGGTTTCCCACTGGGTCTTATCCTTTAAAAAGTGACTCTAGACTGGAAAACCATGCTGGTAAATCGTTTAGCAGTATCTACTGAAGCTAAACACATGTATTCCTATGACTCAACAACTCTAATCCTGGGTATATATCATACCCAACAGAAATGTGAACAAATGTTCACCAAAAAAACATCTACAAGAACTTCATAGAAGTACTGAAATTAATAGCCTGAGCAACTGAAAAAAAAAAAAAAAAACAATTATTCAACTGTCCATCACCTGAAGAATGGAAAAATCAATTCTGTTATGTTCATACAATGAAAAACTATGCAAAAATTAGTATGAACCAACTATAGCCTTGTGCAACCACACGGATAAATCTCACCTACACGTTGACAGAATGAAACCAGACACAAAGAAGTAGGCTGCTATGTGATTCTACTTACATTACGTTCAAAAACAGGCAAAACTAATCTATGGCATCAGCAGTTAGGATAGTGGTTACCTGTGAGGGCTTAGTCACTGGCAGGGAGCATGAAGGGGCTGATAAGGCTCTCTTTCTTCATCTGGGTGCTGGGTACACAAGTTCTCAACGTGAAAATTCAAGCTATTTTCTGCTGTTTAATATTTTCAGGGCCAATTGAGCTGTATGATTCGTGCTCTTCTCTATATATATGCTATAGTTCAAACAAAATTAATTTTTAAAAAAGAGTTAACTAGTTGGTTTTTCTTTGCATGACCCCAAACCCACCCAGGGCATAAACATCTTCATGTATACCCCCAATCCCAAATTCAAATTTCAGAAAGTGCCTCTTGGTAGAAATTACAAAGAAGGAAGTCAAGTTTAAATGGGAGATTGTACTACGTGTCCTTCAGGATCCCTTCCAATCCTAAAATTCTAAGACTCTATGAGGAATTGTTGTTCTTATTATTGTTTGTTGCTGACTTATGGCTACCCCATGTGTGCAGAGTAGAATTGCTCCACAGAGTTTTCAAGGCTGTGACCTTTCAGAAGCAGATAGCCAGGCCTACCTCCTGGGGTTTGAACTGCCAACCTTTCAGCTACTAGTTGAGCACTGAACAGTTCGCACCACCCAGGGACTCCCTATGATGAGTAGCCTTTGAAAATTGGTAGAGAAACCAATGTCCAGCCCTGCTGGGTTTCTGAGGCTAAGGTTGGCCATTCTCAGAGAAATAAAAATGGGCAGCTAGAGGAGATTGTCTTTCTGACTTAAACTCATGAGTCTCTGTCATCTTGTTCAGTTTCCTCTTGAAATACAAAGCAACAGATGCCTCTAGTAAGTTGAGAAGGCTTAGAAGAAACAGGCGTGGTAAAGAAATACTGTGATTTCTTAAAAGTTAGAGTCTTCTGATAATCCCAAGCATTAGACCAGAAAACAAAGACCTACATTTTAAAATAATAAAGCCCTCCATTTCTTAAGTTACTTTTAAATTTTGCTTATTTTTTAAAATATTTTTATGTAATAAAAAGTAAAAGTCCTTGTCCAATCATCTTTGTAGGTCATCTGTCTGTATCTCACACAGATCACTCAAAGTTGGGGAAAAACAGAGGGCCCAAGTCTGAGGTTATAAATAATAGTAAATAACTGGTCTTCCATCTCTACTGTAGCCCTGGTGGCGTACTGGTTAAGAGCTCAGCTACTAACCAAAAGGTTGGCAGTTCAAATCCAGCAACTGCTTCTTGAAAACCCTATGGGCCAGTTCCACTCTGTCCTGTAGGGTTGCTGCAAATTGGGGTAGACTTGATGGCAACAGGTTTGGCTTTTTTTTCCTTTTTGTTTTTTTTTTTTTTTTTTTTCAATTTCCAGCAGGAGATAGATGAGAGAATGGCAGAGAAGAGGCAGGGTCAGAACAAGAGCCTCCCACCCCTACTGGACCCCGGCCCTGCCCACATTAAGGCCCCTCCCATTCAAGGTGTTTGGCAGGAATTTCCCAGCTCCACCCCCCGCCCCCCAAAGAAAGTACTGCGGATGAGACTGCCGAGCTGCTGCGGGGAGAAACATGAATAACTCTGTCTTCCACTTCTGGGGGGATCTCAGATTGCAACCAGGAAAATCTGAAGTTCCTCAGGGGGATGGGTAGAGAAGGAGATGCTGGGAGGGAGGAGCTTGAACTGGTTGGAGGAGAAAGAGAAGAGAGCAGAAGCATTAGAACCAAAGCAGCTGTCCCTTCATTCAGTGTGAGGAGCCTGGGGGTGTGTTTGGGTAGAAGCGTCTCCTCAGGGTGTCTCATGGGGCCATCAGAGTGGATCACTTACTGTTTCCCAGTGAGCCATAGCCCTTACCCAGCTCAGCCTTTCAGTCCTGCCTAGCCTGTGTGCTGTGCTGACCTTGCCTGGGCTAAGTCAGGAGGCAGTGGGGATCACTGAGAGCTGGGGAGACAGTGGAGAGGGGGCTGCTGGTTCACAACTGAGTGAGGACAACTAAGAGAAGTAAAGGACAGAGCCAGGAGCAAGCCCTGGAAGCAGCAGCAGCTGTGGCTTCTGCCCACCATACATACTTCACAGACAGGGGCAGGCCACTGGCACCCTGTGGGACAGCCCTGCCTTCAAGACCCCACACTCCCCACCCAAAACCCAAGCGTTCTACACCCCCCCGCCAACCATCATCTCTTTCATGCCAGATTCCCCCAGGCAACAAGAACTCAGAGTCACTGAGAGGTACAAACATTTCACAAGCTCAGCTGCTAACCGAAAGGCTAGAAGTTCTAGTCCACTCAGAGGCACTTTAGAAGAAAGGCTTGGTGATCTACTTTCAAAAAATCAGCCATTGAAAACTCTATGAGTACAGTACTACTCTGACACACATGGGGTCACCATGAGTCCAAGTCAGAGTTTACTCCACAGTAATTTTTTTTAAGCGAGAATTCCTGTCATCAGCTCCTCGTGGAAATCCAGGTGCCTGGTCAGGCCACTTACCTTGGGGGTGTCTGATGTAGGGGTAGGGTGAGGGTGTAGAAGCTGAGAGTACAGGCACCTTGAACTCCACGGCCCCAGGGTGGATGCAGTAGGATCATCTGAGGTAAGAGGGGAACCCGCAGGTGAGGGTTAGGGCTGCGGTGATTTCAGTTTGGTCATGGGCCTTGGTAAGGTGGACCATGTTAGTGAAGCCATGGAGCAGCTGCTGGTGGGCAGGGATGGCATACACAGTAGGTGGCTGGGAGAAACTGCTCTGGGGAGACCAGGCAGAAGACCCCTGTGACAGAGAGAAAAACATGCCTGTCAGGGCCACTGGTTGGAAGAGCTTCTTGTTGTGACTCCCCACTGCCCATGTGTGGGACCTGTACCACCTGGTGCTGGACAGGACTGCAGATGGCTCCCAGTAGGTATAAAGCCCTGCATTTCTTGGAAGTTTCCATACACGAGGCACTCAGTTTATGCACTCTCTGCAAATTCTCACATTTAATTCTTCCAACACTGTGAGATAGGCACAAACTCCCTCAACTGGAAAGAGGGAGAGCCGCATCCACGGCCTGAGTGTTGGATTCAAATCTGTACGACTGGGAGTAAAGTTATGCCCATATAGCAGTAGATTGGAGAATAGGCTCTGGAAGCAGACAAAATCAGTTGTCATCAAGTTGATACCAACTCATTGTGACCCCATGTGTGTCAGAGTAGAACTGTGCTCCATAGGGTTTTCAGTGGTTGATTTTTTGGATCAAAAAATCAAGGCCTTTCTTCCGAGGCACCTCTAGGTGGACTTGAATCTCCAACCTTTTGGTTACCAGCCAAGAGTGTTAACCCCTTTGAACCACCTAGGAGGCCTGGGACCAGACAACCAGAGTTCAAATTTTGGCTCAGTAACTTACTATCTCAAGTTTCTCATTTGTAAGATGATATTACTAATAGTACCTACCTAACAAAATTATTATGAGAAGTATATGCAATATATGGAAGGCAATTAGGACCATGCATGGCACATAGTAAGTTGCCAATATATGGTAGATATTCACTAATATTATTTATTTGTATTATTTATTTTTATTTATATATATTTATATATCTACTCTTTATAGGTGGTATATCACCAGCAAATATTACATAATCAATTAGTACAATTTTTAGTAAAACAAAGCTATCACTTACTACCAGTTTAGGCTCTATTAGAGGTCTTTTAGACTAGATCCCTAAGACACAGCAGAAATAATTATCACTTCAGACTCCAAACTTCTTGAAAGCCAGAATCATGTCTGTTGTTTTGATTGTTGTATCCCTTAAGCCAGGCATACTGCCTGGTACATAGCAGGCACTCAACAAATGTGTGAATGTGTAACTAAATACGTCCCCATTACACCTACCTGTCATGGATTCAATTGTGTCCCCTAAAAAATCTGTCAATTGGCTAGTCCACGTTTTCCAGCACTGTGTGATTGTCCACCATTTTGTCATCTGATGTGATTTTCCTGTACATTGTAAATCCTGTATCTATGGTGTTGATAAAATGGGATTATGTTAATGAGGCAGGACTCAATCTACAGGATTATGTTGTATCTTAAACAATATCTTTTGAGTTATAAAAGAGAGAGGCAAGCAGAGATACATGGGGACCTCATACCACCAAGAAACAAAAGCCAAGAGAATGGTGTGTCCTTTGGACCCAGGGTCCCTGTGCTGAGAAGCTCCTTGACTGAGGGAAGTTTGAGGACAAGGACCTTCCCTCAGAGCCAACAGAGAGAGAAAGCCTTCTCCCAGGGCTGGCACCCTGAATTTGGACTTCCAGTCTCCTAGCTGTGAGAGAATAAATTTCTCTTTGCTAAAGGCACCCACTTCTGGTATTTCTGTTATAGCAGCACTAAATGACTAAGATACTACCTAATCTCCCTG
Source organism: Loxodonta africana (assembly GCF_030014295.1). Taxonomy (NCBI): domain Eukaryota; kingdom Metazoa; phylum Chordata; class Mammalia; order Proboscidea; family Elephantidae; genus Loxodonta; species Loxodonta africana. Next base: position 174,130,579 of record NC_087343.1, on the reverse strand, counting down.
CTTTGAATCAGCTCAGGAGAGGCCTGGCTACTTAAAGAAATATTTTCTCTCAATCCTAATGATCACAAGGGTGCTCTATTTTTTTTTTTAATTAACAATTTTAGAAAGCAAATAAAATACAAAATGATGTCTTTTCAAAAGGATATACTGTGTTTTGGTACATTAAACTATGAGAATATATCAAAATCTGACTTATCCTCACTTTTTCCCAAATTTGCCCATACTAAAAGTCGGATACAGTAAGATACTTTCATCCTTAGAACTTAAACCTCTAATTCATTCATTGTTTCAATCATTTATTCACTCAGACACTATTAAAACACCTTCTATCTGTGTTTATTGTCTCAGCTGCAGATAACAGAAACCTCACTCAAATGGAAATTTATTATTGCACATAACCGGAAGTCCTGAGACCATGCAGGCTTCTTGTTTGGTTTGATTTAGCAGCACACAAATGTCATCAAAGCCTCAGATTCTTTCCATCTCTCCACTGTCATCCTTGGCTTTGGCTTCATTCAAACTGGCAGCCAGATTACCACAATTATTGCAGGTGTGGCTGTCCACCCACCAGCCAGATTCCCCACTTCTTCCTTTCTAACAGAAAAAAAAAAAAACAGAAGCCCAGTTTTACTCAGGTATCAGATGACAGTGTACTTCATTAACTTCTTCCAAGTTCAGATTTTAATAAGTCTAAAACAGTTCTGATAATTCCATTTGTCTGCCACAGTCAGTTGAAGGATGCACCAGTGAAAAACCTTGGCAATGTATACTCATATAAAGAGATACAAGTCAGGAATTTGCCACGTCTCCTGCCTCTGGACACAGCTGTCTGAGAAGATGATTCCTGGAGCTGTTATAATCATCTTGTCACTACAAAAAAGCTATGAACACGGAGTAGAAAGATAGGAGCCTTACGTCCCTGTAATTAACCAGTCTTAACGCTGTCCTGTCTCTGAACTTCTTGTTCTGTGATAAATTATAAAACAAACCCTTATTATTTAAGCTGATTTTAGTTGGGTCTTCGAGACACTTCCAGCTTAAACACTGTTATATACAGTTATCACTACACGGATGCAACTGCTTCCAGAGGAAATAGATGATTTCTTCCTTCTGATCTCTCTTAAAATAGAGGAAAATGTTCTCAGAATCCATCTCCCCCAACTTTCTCTCAAATCCAATTGGCCAATATTAGATCATATGCCCATTGTTGAACCAATCACAGACTAAAGGAATTGGAATTTAATCCAACCAGGGAAACTCTGGTAGCATAGTGGTTAAGTGCGATGGCTTCTAATCAAAAAGTCGGCAGTTCAAATCCACTAGGTAAGCCTTGGAAACTCTATGGGTCAGTTCTCTGTTCTGTAGGGTCACTATGAGTCAGAATAGACTCAATGGCAGTGGGTTTAATTCAATCAGATCCACCCTAAGATCTCAAATTGGGGTTAGCTAGGGTCTATGCCAAGAAATTTGGAAGACAGTCACCTGGCCAATAGACTGGAAGAGATCCATATTTGTACGCATTCCAAAGAAATGTGATCCAATAGAATGTGGAAATTGTCAAATAATATCAATATCACACATAAGTAAAATTTTGCTGAAGATCACTCAAAAGCAGTTGCTGCAGTAAATCACCAGGGAACTGCCAGAAAGTCAAGCCGGATTCAGAAGAGGACATGGAACAAGGGATATCATTGCTGATGTCAGATGTCTCATGGCTGAAAGCAGAGAGTACCAGAAAGACGTTTACCTGTGTTTTATTGACTATGCAAAAGCATTTAACTGTGTGGATCATCACAAATTATGGATAACATTGGGAAGAATGGGAATTCCAAAACAATTGTGCTCATGAGGAACCTGTACATAGCCCAAGAGACAGTCGTACAAATAGAGTAAGGGGGTACTGCATCGTTTAAAGTTAGGGAAGGTGTGTGTCAGGGTTGTATCTTTTCACCATGCTTATTCAACCTGTATGCTGAGCAAATAATCCAAGAAGCTAGACTATATGAACAACATGCCATCAGGATTGGAGGAAGACTAATTAACAACCTGCATTATGCAGATGACACAACCTTGTTTGCTGAAAAGTGAAGAGGACTTGAAGCACTTACTGATGAAGATCAAAGACCAAAACTTTCAGTATGGATTACGCCTCAGTATAAACAGAACAAAAACCCTTACAACTGGACCAATAAGCAATATCATGATAAACAAAGAAAAGATTGAATTTTTTAAGGATTTCTTTTTACTTGGATCCACAATCAACACCCACTGAAGCAGCAGTCAAGAAATCAAAGAACATATTGCATTGGGCAAATCTGCTGCAGAAGATCTCTGTAGTATTAAAAAACAAATATGTCACTTTGAGGACTAAGGTGTTCCTGACCCAAGCCATGGTGTTTTCAAGTACTTCATATGCATGTGAAAGCTGGACAATGAATAAGAAAGACCAGAGAATAATTGATGCCTTTGAATTATGGTAACAGTGAAGAATAGTGAATATACCATCAACGGCCAAAAGACGGAAGAAATCTGTCTTGGAAGAAGTACAGCCAGAATGCTCATTAGGAGCAAGGATGGAAAGACTACATCTCACACACTTTGGACGTGTTATCAGGAGGTACCAGTCCCTAGAGAACGCCATCATGTTTGGTAGAGTAGAAGGTCAGTGAAAAAAAGGAAGACCCTCAATGAGATGGATTGACACAGTGGCTGCAACAATGGGACCAAGCGTAACGATGATTCTGAGGGTGGCGCAGGGCCAGGCAGTGAGGTCACTATGAGTTGGAACTGACTCGACAGCCACCTAACAACAACAACAGGGTCATTATGAGACAGAAATAGACTCAAGGCAATATTTTTATTTTGGTTTTTATTCTTGGTAATGGCTGCATGGGGAGGAGTGACTGCCTGAAAAAAATTGAGTTCTGTCAGGAGGAAGAAGATGCATATTAGGTGTTCATTCCCTGTATACTGCTTTTTGCAATTTGCATGATACGTGCTGGACTTGGGCTCCCAACGATAGAAAATGTTTACCACAGGTTTGTTTCAGTAATGAAATCAAAGTCTGCATCCTTCTTCAGAGCCCTATTTTTAGAATCTCAGAATCTCTTAAATCTAAGCCATCTCATCAGATTTCTGACAGGTCCAAATGTGGATTTTGCTGTCAAAGGTTTTATCTAATGAGAGGTTGGGCAGGCTTCATCCTACCTCCCACTGATTTTGCAAAGCTGAAAGCCATTCTTAAGCACGTTTGTATATTCAGGAGTACTAACTTGCTTCCAGGTACGTTTCCAATACCCTCGTTTCTGACCAACCTTTTCTGAAGCTATATCGTCAGATCCCTGGAGTCTAGAAAACAATTTCCCAAATGGGAAAGAGCTTTTTCTCCTTTGGAGACTGTGTGGTATACTGGTTAAGAGAGGGCTTGAATCCCTGCTCTACCACTCACTAACTAGGTGGTCCTTGGGCGAGTTGCTTAACCTCTCACTGCTTTAATTTCCTGAACTATAAAATGTGAATGATAATCATGGCTCCTACCTTATAGGGTTGTAGAGAGGATTAGATCAGTGAGTGGATGGAGAGCAAATAGGACCAAAACCAAAAAACCATTGCTATCGGTATATTCCAACTCATAGCAACCCTATAGGACAGAGTAGAACTGCCCCATAGGGTTTCCAAGGCTGCAATCTTTACAGAAGGAAGCAAATTGCCAAATCTTTCTCCACAGAGCACTAATGTGTTCAAACCAGCAATCTTTTTTGGTTAGCAGACCAGTGCTTAATCACTGAGCCACCAGGGCTCCATCGTTAGCTAGCTATTCCTAACATTTCTTTCTCCCTCTCTGTCTTTCTCCTCTCTTTTGCTACATCGTCACAGACAGAGTGAATTGACCATTCTGGATGGGCCTTGTCAGTCAAATAACTTGAATTTTTTTCCCCATTTGGTTAGATAAATTTAGTATAATAGTTAACCAGGCCAATTAAATGGGGAAAAAACATGTATTTACACGATAATTCTCTACCCTGAGCTTTCTTTGAGGCCCTAAGCATTTCTGGACCAAGTCTCTGGAGCTGAGGTGGCTTCATTTCCTTGGCCTGCATTCCTGGCCTTGAGCCAGCTCCTCTTCTCAGCCTTAGAGCCGCTGAGACCCTAGAGTGCCTTGGGGACTCAACTTCATTGACTCGCAAAATCAAAATATACAAATTCCCCTCTTAAACCATGATATATAACTGGGAGAATATTGCCTCTCCACTGCATTAGGGCCCGCCCTATTACCTTATGGAATTACCCACAGTGGCAGAAATCCATTCACCTGATCCACTGACACCCTGGGGGCAGCTCAGATAGCATAAAGCCAATTGATAGGTGTATATTTGATATATATTTTATGACTGGAATTTATGTCTTCTGCATGTTTCATTTGCCATTCTGACTCATTTTATGCCACTGGAGAACCAGGGAAATTTCTAGAGGGACTGAGAAAGAAATGGCATGGAAGAAACAGAGTGGAAATCAAAATAGTAATTTTTCTTTCTGATCTGGTACTTCACACCCAGGCATCCTGATCATCTTTAAAGCATAAAGGAAATATTCATTCCTCTCTGTCTCCCAGGAAGGGGTTATGAGAAAGAGAGGAGCGAAAGTCAGAAGGACAGGAAAATCCTTTCCCTGCAAACTAGCAGCTAAGTTTAGGTCCCCACTACAAGGTGTAGGGTGTGGACCAAGGATTTGAGTGACCATAGAAGTAAAGCTATGCATTTTACTCAACACAATTATCAAGACGCCTCCATGTATTTCAGTTTGTTTCACCCTCAAAACACCCTGGGAGGTAATGAAGACTGGTATTTTCAGTCTCATGTTACTTATGTTCAAGAGAGGAGAATGACCTACCAAAGACCATGGTTTGTGGCAAAGCTGGAACTCAAATCCAGCCTCCGTCTCCTCCTAACCTCTTTGGTGTGTGTACTGATGGTGATACATCAAAACACATAAGAATTTTAGATGGCTCCTTTATAAGTTGCTATATATGGAAAGAACTAGTCCTTATATACATTATTCGAAGCCCTACTATATCCTCAATTTTTTTGCCAATTGTTGTTAGGTGCAATCAAGTTGGTTCTGCCTCATAGCAACCCTATGGGACAGGGTAGAATCGCCCCATAGTGTTTCTAAGGAGCAGCTAGTGGATTTGAACTGCTGACCTTTTGGTTAACAGCCAAGCTCTTAACCACTGTGCCACCACGGCTCCTTTTTCACCAATAACTATATTAAACAAACAAACAAAAAAAATTGGTGTGAATTTCTTTTTTTAAAAAAAAAGCTATATAATTTTTCCCAATAGCTTTATTTAAAAAAAGAAATTCACGCCAATTTTTAACAACAGCTTACATACACATGCACACACACGCACACAGTATACAATAAATACTAATTAAATCCTCACAGCAATACTGTAAGGAAGTTACTATTATTTCCCTCATGTTACAGATGATAAACTGAAACAAAGGAAGATAAATAGCTTTCAGGTAATGCAAGGCTCTATTAACTCATAGACGGAGAAGTGGAAGACCTCATCTAAAAAAGTCGACAATAAGACCAGACATCCTCTTGGTTCAATACCTGACACAAAAAGGATGGGACCCAGGGAGAGGCAAAAAGCAACTAGTCCAGTCCCTTTGACTAATTAACTCTGTTCCACTGGCTAAACTGCTCTACTGGCCTCGGCTACCTGTTATGGCAACCATTCATTTCAGTTTCACCAGGTAGTTATCGAGCACCTACAAAGTACAAGCTCTATGCCGGGCCCTGATGATACAGTGTGAACAAGATAGACATAGTCCTTGCCCTCACAGAGCTTAGAGACTGAAGGATAAAACAGATAATAAACTAGTAACATGACTGAAAGGAAGGAGGCAGCCAGCCTTTTTCACAGGCTCTCCACTGGGAGGGATTAAAGAAATCGCATAGTCCGGCCCTCTTCTTCACCTTATGCAGAAATCCCCTCTATAATCTTCCCTCCAGAGAGACAGCTCCGTTAGAATCCGCAAGGCCAGAAAGCTCCCTCTTCCAAAAGGAGCACACTCCAGTTTAATCATAAACATTTTTCATGTATTGAGCCTATATCTGCTGCCCCATAATATCTGCCGATTGGTCAAAATCTGTCTTCTGCAGCCCATAGACCAGGACTGATTGCTGTTCAACACAGCAGCATAGCAGTCCATCAGCATATTGGTGGACAGCTATCAAGTGACCCTCAAGTGTTCTCTTTCTGAGACTACGTTCCTCTTCCTCAACCTTTGCTCTTAGACCACGGCTTCCCAACATCTTCCCCATGAGGTAGCATGTTGGATGCTATTCAGTTTGCCAGTTCTAAAGTCAAAAGCTAGAAAGAATATTTTAAATGTGATCTAGCCAACAAGGTGAAATGAAACTATGGTCGACCTTGAGCAGTATTCCTATTAATTACTACATAAATTGTTTTAGTTTTAATACTGATTGCACAAAATTGGCTCATGTTGTACTCAGATAATTGCTCACATTTTTCAAAGACAGGGTTGTCAAAGCTGAGTCTTCCTCAACCTCTCCTTGGGCGATTGGTGTTTTCTTAAATCCAATGCAGGGTTTACATTTGCTTCTGTTAAATTTAGTCGGGGTAAAATCTGGATGAGAGTAGATATCATTGTTCTCACGGAATAACCCTCTCATAGCCCCACAAAAAAATCTATTCAGATCAAGCACTTGATTAGTTGAGTAGTCTTTGCTGAAGACAAATGAGTTATAGAGAAGGATTTCATTACATATCATTTCATCTGAAAAACCCCTTCCTGAAGCCCCTTCCTTCCCTCATTCCCCAAACCAGGGACCCTGTCTCTGCATCCCTCTCACAGATTCCAGCCTCTCTGACCTCTGTCTGCCTTCCTGTTTCCATGATCCCAATTCCAAACAAATTTCTCTCTCTTCATTTATGACCATGACTCAGTTCAGCCTTAGCTCCAATCAACAAATTTGGTATCTCAACGTACACAAGCAATCAGAAAATAAAAGACAACCCCTTTTAGGTAAACAGTCTCCTCCTCCTTAGAAATAAGTGCACAGAAATAGATGAAATCAATGTTCAAGGAATATGTATTGAGCACATGCTATGAGCCAGGCATTAAGTCCTTGAAGGATGAACTGATAAGCAATATCAGACATGATCCCTGGCTTCACAGAACCTATGAAATAATCACAGAGTTGATGTAAATTACAGGAATAACAAGCACTGTGAAGCAAAGATAACTCCATGTAGTGAAAGTTTGGTGTAGTCAGGGGATTCAGAAGGGGCCCTCTTAGCAGGTGATGACTATACTGAGATCTAAGGAAGAGGAGGGGTTAACAAGAGAATTCACTGTTTCTTTACAACGGTAAGAAACTGGAAATAACACACAAGTTTTTAAGCGTCTATATAAAGGAACAATTTGTGGCATTAATTTGTGTAATAGAAATCCATTAGGAATTCAATTTTTGGTATTAAAATATTTCAAAGGCAAAAAAGAAACATGAAAACTAACCTACCTTTAAAAATATTAGTGTAAGGACTCTAAATAAATATTAACAATGAGAATCCAGCAATACATTATGCAAACTGATTCATTCCAAGAATCCAAAAATATTTCAATCTTACGAAATCCGCTAATGAAATTCATCATATTATTAGGTCAAAGGAGAAAAATATGATTCCCAAGAGAATTATCAAAAAGCATTCGATAACATTCAAGTCCATCTCTAATTTTTTTTTAAACATTACTTTTTGAAAAAGGACACCCAACCTATTAAAAATCTGTTGCCATCAAGTTGATTCTGACTCATAGCTACCTTACAGGACAGAGTAGAACTGCCTCATAGGGTTTCCAAGGCTGTAATCTTCATGGAAGCTGGCTGCCACATCTTTCTCCTGTGGAGCGGCTGGTGGGTTCAAATTGCTGACCTTTAGGTTAGCAACCAAGCACTTTAACCACTGTACCACCAGGACTCCTTAAAAAAGGATACTACACTCCAAAATCAAGGAATCATGCTAAACAATTACACACAAGAAACATCGCCATTAAAGTCAGCAATAAGACTTGGGGTGTGTGCTTTATATTTATTATTTAACATTGCTCTAAAAGTGCCAGCCAATACACATAAAAACAACAAAAAAAGAGAGACAGCTATTGGAAAAACAAACACATAGTTGTTATTATTATTTGCATGTGATATGATTATATACTTGGAAAGCACAAAGAATCAAGAAAAAGACCTAGAGACAATAAAAGCATTCAATAAAGTGGCCAGTTACAAAAGCAATACACAAAAATCAATAAGAATCTTATAAACTAGCACTAACTATTTAGGAAATATAGATGGAAAAAAATTCCAATTATAACAGCAAAAAAAAAAAAATCCTAAAATTTAGGAAAACTATAACAATAGCTTAAAGGGACACACCTAAAAAATATGAAAATAAAACTACTGAGGAGCATGAACAAGCAAATAATGAAGAGACATAACTTCCTCTTGAGAAAGAAGATTCAATATTATAGAGATGTCCATTCTCCCCAATAAATCTATAAAATCAATGCAATACCAATAAAATTCGATGAAATGATTATAAAAGCCACTTTTGGGGAAAACAAGCAAGTGAAAGTAGCCTGGAAAATCTGGAGGGAAGAAAAAAAAAAAGACAAGATAATGAGGAGTGACTTGTCCTACTACATATTAAAATATGTTATAAAGCTACAGTTATTTAAAAATTTTGATCCGGGAAAAAAAAAGATGGACAGGTAAATGATACACACTGGGTAGAACAGAAATGGCTTTATATATGGATGAAAATTTCATGCATGTTAAAGAAAATGTTAGAACAATAATTTTTTTAATTACATGTAAGAATTTATGGGATGTTGTTGTTATTAGATGCCATCAAATTGGTTCCAACTCATAGTGACCCTATGCACAACAACAAAATGCTGCCCGGTCCTGTGCCATCCTCACAATCGTTGTTATGCTTGAACCAATTGTTGCAGCCACTGTGTCAATCCATTTTGTTGAGGGTCTTCCTCTTTTTCACTGACCTTCTACCCTACCAAGCATGATGACCTTCTCCAGGGACTGATCCCTCCTGATTTACGGGATAAAGCTAAAGAAAAGATGAGTAAAGATGAAGGAATAAAAATAAATGAATTAAACAGCCAACTCAAAATTGGAAACAGAACAACAAATAAACTCCATAAAAGCAGAAACCCATGTGAAATTGTTCTCTACACATGATCTGATAAGCAAGGTAAGCATCGCGCTTGCCTTGTTTATTGGATAATCCACCTCTGCCTACCATGCGGTTACATTTGCAATCAAACCTTTCTCATGAAATATACCAGTTGCTATCAAGTCAGTTCTGACTCACGGTGACCCTATAGGTGTCAGAGAAGAAATGTATTTCATAGGGATTTCAATGGCTGTTTTTTTTGGGGGGGGGGAGGGGTTTGATTTGAACATCCAACCGAGTACGTTAACCATTTGCACCACCTAGGGACTCCCTCTGAAAGATAACACTGCCCAAGCCCTGATCCTCAATAAAATGAAGACACTTCTTGCATTGTCTAAAGCAGATGTTCTCAAAATGGGGTGCTTGGGTTAGCAGCATCATAATCACCTGGGAATTTGTTAGAAATGCAAATTCTCATACCCTACCCCAAAACTGCTGAATCAGAAATTCTGGGTGCAGGGCCCAGCACTGTTTTGACAAGCTGTCCAGGTGAATCTGATGTGGGCTAAAGCTTGAAAAACTCTGGTCATAGGCATAGGAGAAAGGACAGAGTAGCGGCTAAGAGTCCTCTTTTTAATAAGACAGTCCTGGGAATGAATCTCAGCCACACTACTTGCTGTGTTACCTTGGGCAGATTACTTAAACTTTTCTGTCTCAGAGCCTTTTCTTCCACTGGACCCCAAGGGGGAACAGGTTAGGATATCATATTAGAATATTTCAAGGAATGTCCATTTTCATAAGGGTAGGAACACAAGAAGACAACCAGTGCTAACAGCAAAAGCCACAGCACTGCCCCCACCCCTGGGTGTTAAGGAAGGAGGGGGAGGCAAGGCTATTAAAACCTAAAGGAGATATGGAGCAGTTCTACTCTGTAACACATGGGGTTGCCATGAGTCAGAATCGAATCCATGGCAACTAATAACAACAACAAAAATTATTATGGAGGATCCATCAATCACAAGGCACCCTGGTGGCTCAGTGGTTAAGTGTTTGGCTGCTAACCAAAAGGTCAGCAGTTCAAATCCACTAGCTGCCCCTTGGAAACCCTATGGGGCAGTTCTACTCTGTCCTATACTGTCGCTGAGTCAGAATCGACTCAAAGGCAACAGGTACAGTAATGGGTACCAGTCACGAATAGATTCAGGAGAGAAAACCACCCACATGTTGCCCTAACTCAACCTTTACCAGAAGTGATACCATCACAAATTGAAGCAGTGACTGATAGTATGTCTACTCTTGCATGGAATGGCTCCCTGCCAAAATGAAACCAAGATTAAGTCTTCTGTAGATGCTTCTACTTCTTGGTATTAATCTAGGGTCTTGGCAAGGGACAAGACTTGCCTATTTTTAGAGTTTACTTTCTTAAAAATAGAAGTAAAATTATGCTTATCTTCAAAAAAAAAAAGAAAAAAAAAAAAGCCTAAAGGAGACAGACCTTCAAGTAAACCACCTTAAGAGGAACAGCCAGACACATGGGCCTATCTATAAAAATAGCACCTGGAGAATTAGTGTTAAATTGCTGAATGATGGCCAATAGAAACTTCTCATTGGTGCCCCACCTCAAGCAGCACCCAGGGTTTGTGACCTACCTACTATACCTTAGTTACACCTCTGGTAGACTGAGTCAATCTTACTGAAAGGAACTGGAAAATACATACCCTGACCTCACTCTCCTCTTCCCAACCCTCCAATCTCTTGCCAGGCCCCCTCACTAGCCAAACCCTAGAGTAAGGCAGGGGGCAGGGCAGTGGTGGATACTATCCATATGGGTCAGCCTCCTGCAGCAGAGAACAGAGTGGAGAAATATAAGCGTACCCATATAGAGGGGCTAATAGAAGGTAACAGGTGCATCCATTTCTTAACTGTAAAATGGAAGTAATAGAAGTTTCTGCCACATAAATTGTTTAGGATTGAATAAGGTATTGCATGTTGCTATGGATTTAATTGTGTCCCCCAAAAAGTTATGTCGAAGTCCTAACCTTGCACCTCTAAATATTAGCCTGTTTGGAAATAGGGATTTTTCTTTTGTTATGTTAATAAAGTTATACGGGAATAAGGTGGGTCCTAAACCTAGTCACTTCCAAATGGTGTCTTATAAAAAGAGCAGAATAAAGACAAAGGCACACACATGGATTGTGGGGGGTGGGGGCAGATCCCAAGAAATGCCAACAAATTCTTGGGGCTAAGAACAAGGAGGACACTTCCCTAGAGTCAATGGCCAGGTTTGGACTTCTAGCCTCCAAAACTGTTGTTGTTGCTGTTATGTTGTTAGGTGCTGTTGAGTCAGTTCCGATTCACAGAGACATTATATACAACAGAACAAAACACTGCTCACTCATACACCATCCTAACAATCATTGCTATGGTTGAGCTCACTGTTGCAGCCACCTGTCAATCCATCTCATTGAGGTCATTCCTCTTTTTCGCTGACCTTCTACTTTACCAAGCGTGATGCCCTTCTCCAGGGACTGATCCCTCCTGATAACATATCCAAGATACATGAGATAAAGTCTCACCATCCTTTCTTCTAATGAGCATTCTGGCTGTACTTCATCCAAGGAAGATTTGTTCATTCTTCTGGCAGCCCATGGTATATTCAATATTCTTCACCACAACCGTAATTCAAAGGCTTCAAATCTTCTTCAGTCTGCCTTATTCATTGTTCAGCTTTTGCATCCACGTGAGGCAATTGAGAACAGCACAGCTTGAGTCAGGCACACCTTAGTCCTCAAAGTGACGTCTTTGCTTTTTAACACTTTAAAGAGCTCTTTTGCAGCAGATTTACTCAATCCAATTCATTGTTTGATTTCTTGACCGCTGCTTCCATGGACACTGGTCGTGGATTCAAGAAAAATGAAATTGTTGACAACTTCAAGCTTTTCTCTGTTTATCATGTTACTTACTGGTCCACTTATGAGAATTTTTGTTTTCTTTATGTTGAGGTACAGTCCATACTGAAGGCTGTGGTCTTTGATCTTCACCAGTAAGTGCTTCAAGTCCTCTTCACTTTCAGCAAGCAAGGTTGTGTCATCTGCATGTCATAGGTTGTTAATAAGCCTTCCTTCAATCCTGATGGCATGTTCTTCGTATAGTCCAGTGTCATGGATTGAATTATGTCCCCCCAAAAATGTGCATATCAGTTTGGCTGGGCCATGATTCCCGGTATTGTGTGATTTTCCTATATGTTGTAAATCCTGCCTCTATGATGTTAATAAGGCGGGGTGGGTGGCAGTTGTGATAGTGAGGTAGGATTCAATTGACAAGACTAGATTGTATCTTGAGGCAATCTCTTGAAATATAAAAGAAAGGGGTGAGCAGAGGGACAGAGGGACCTCTTACCACCAAGAAAGCAGTGCTGGGAACAGAGCATGTCCTTTGGGCCCATGGTACCTGTGCAAAGAAGCTCCCAGTCCGGCGGAACAGCTGATAGAGAGCGAAAGCCTTCCGCTGGAGTTGATGCCCTGAATTTGGATTTTTAGCCTACTTTACTGTGAGAAAATAAACTCTTTGTTAAAGCCATCCACTTTGGTATTTCTGTTATAGCAGCACTAGATGGCTAAGACATCCAGCTTCTTGGATTCTTTGCTCAGCATACATATTGAATAAATACGATGAAAGGATACAACCCTGACACACATCTTTCTTGATTTTAAACCATGCAGCATCCCCTTATCCTGTTCCAATGACTGCCTCTTGGGCTATGTACAGGTTCCACAGGAGCGCTATTAAGTGTCCTGGAATCCCCATTCTTCGCAATGTCATCTGTAATTTGTTATGATCCACACAGTCGGATGACTTTGCATGGTCAATAAAACCCAGGTAAATATCTTTCTGGTATTCTCTGCTTTCAGCCATGATCCATCTGATATCAGCAATGATATCCCTAGTTCCACATCCTCTTCTGAATCTGGCTTGAGTTTCTGGCAGTTTCCTGTCAATGTACTGCTGCAACCATTTTTGAATGATCTTCAGCAAAATTTTACTTGCATATGATATTAATGTATTTTCTATAATTTCCACATTCTGTTGGATTACCTTCCTTTGGAATGGGCACAATATATGGATCTCTTCTAGTTAGTTGGCCAGGTAGCTGTCTTCCAAATTTCTTGGCATAAACAAGTGAGTGCTTTCAGCATTGCATCCGTTTGTTGAAACATCTCGATTGGTATTCCATCAATTCCCAGAGCCTTGTTTTTTGCCAATGCCTTCAGTGCAATTTGGACTTCTTCCTTCAGTACCATCGGTTCTTGATCATATGCTGCTTCCTGAATTGGCTGAAAGTTGACCAATTCTTTTCGGTACAGTGACCCTGTGTATTCCTTCAATCTTCTTTTGATGCTTCCTTTGATTTTCTTTTCTTTCTTTCTTTCTTTGCCCAAAGAATCCTTCAATATTGCAACTCGAGGCTTGAATTTTCTTTTTCATATCTTCTAGCTTGAGAAATGCTAGCTTGAGAAAAGCATGTTCTTCCCTTTTGTTTTTCTAACTCTAGGTCTTTGAACATTTCATGATAATACTTTGTCTTCTTGAGCTGCCCTTTGAAATGTTCTGTTTAGCCCTTTTACTTCAACATTTCTTCCATTAGCTTTAACTACTCTATGTTCAAAAGCAATTTTCATAGTTTCTTCTGACATCTATTTTGGCCTTTCTTTTCTTTCCTATTTTTTTTAATAGTCTTTTGCTTTTTTCAAGTGTGATATCCTTGATGTCACCCCACAAATCCTCTAGTCTTTGATTATTAGTGTTCGATGCATCAAATCTATTCTTGGGATGGTCTCTAAATTCATGTGGGATATACTCAAAGTTGTACTTTGGCTCTTGTGGACTTGTTTCAATTTTCTTCAGCTTCAACTTGAACTTGCAGATGAGCAATTGATGGTCTGTTCTGCAGTTAGCCCCTGACCTTTTTCTCACTTATGATACTGACCGCCAAAACTGCAAGACAAGAAACTCCTATTTTTTTAAGCCATCCATTTTGTTATAGCAGCACTAGGTAACTAAGACACGTGTAAACAGCTCAGCACTGCCTGGGCACTGATCAAACTCTCAATTAATATTAGCCATGTGAAAACTGTCATCTGCTTGCATTGGTTAAATGCCCTAAATTGAATAGGCTTCATTTTTTAGTCTAAAATTTGGTCTTAGTACTTCAACTTCAAGAACAAAAAGCAGCAGAGAAGAATGACTCAGCTGGCAACATCCATCAACATCCATGGGCAAACTGGTTAAACATCACCAACAAACCAACATCTGGGCAGAGGAAGGTGCCAATAAAACAAGCAGCACCCAGTTCCCCTCAAAACCATACTTTAAATCCATTTTTAAAAGCCGTGCCAGTGGTGAATAGACTCACCAAGGTAACATCTTTTGGAATTGTGGTCTCATCCTGAGAAAGTGTTCTTTGTACCCTACAGTAGATGGTAAAGTTCAGACTTATTAATTTTAGTCACAACTGACCACCAAATATGTCAGGACTAATTTAGCATCTGTGACCCCCTAGAGCTGAAAATGTAGATGAATGTAATTAACCTACTTCCAAAACTGTAAAAAAAAAAAAAAAAAACTTCTGCTCCTGACTTGGGAACATATGGTGTCGGATTACATGGTTGGCACCTGGCTGACTGCTGGGCCCATGTGTCGCATTCTAAAGCAAACAGGCAGAGGCACAAAGCCTGCCTAGAGGAGACCCAGCCAAATCCAAAATGGGCAGCTTGAGCCCTAGGCTTGGCCAGAAACTGCTATTAACAGCCTGGTGGAGGAAATAGTGCTCAGCACCACCCTGCTGAGCCCAGTTGCCCCTCTTGCCCCACTGCCTCCTCCACCAGCATCTTGAGAAGAACTCCTAAAGCTGGTTTCTCCGTTGACGCCCATCATCAACATTCCTGGCTCTATTTATTAGGGAGAAATTGAATTGGCCTCAACTCAACTTTGGGGTTGGCTCTCTTAAGTTAAGACATTTTGAAGCAAGTAAATGCAACCACATGCTTTCCATTTCAATTAAAGGTGTGCTTGTCATTCTCCTCACCCCAGCTCCCCAATCCTGGCATGTTTATGCTGAGTAAATGACAGTCACATCCCAAACTAGTGGGAAGGAAGCAAAATGTAGCCTCAGCACCCTCCTGGCCTCACTTTCCGTTGTTCTCTGTCTCTGTAAATCAACTCAAACCACCAACCTGCCCTGAGACTGAATATGCTCCTTCATACCCAGCTTCCTGAACTTCCTGAACTTCCCATTGCAGTATTGTATGTCCCCAAATTCTACTTTTCCTTCCCTCTCTATTTGAAACGTTTCATTTCCTCAAAGCTCTGCTTTAGGCTTTCACTAAAAAAATGAATTTGTAAAGTAATTTACACCAAATTGCTAAGAGCAAATAGCTTAAAGAGTTCCTTTCTCTTAGGTGGTAAACAAATAAACGTAAAGGGATATGAAAGTGAACAGGGCCTTAGCCAAAATGAACGCATTTCTAATGCAGCAATTTTAGGGACCTTTGAAGGGGCATGTGGGGATATGAAACCTCCAATTATTTTGCATAGTTGGCTTATCTGTTCTTATGTTTCAGGTCAAGAATCAATTCAAACATCCTCCTACTTTCCTGAACTAGTCCCCCTGAGCTAGCTTACTCTAAAATATCATTTACTTCACTGCCGGAGGATATGTGTTCCAATGTCTGTGTTCACAGGAAGCTGTGAGCTTCATGACTACAGTGACTGTGTCTGTTCATCCTTCAGCCCCACCCCCACCCCCCGCACACTGTCTGGTTGAAGGAATCAACTGTAATAGACCGATGGACAACAAAAACAATAAATAAAGAAATTATCTCAAAGGTGTTAAAGTGACATTGGAAGCCACTCTCTAGCAGGAGCTGGTAGAAGTAAAGATCAGAAAAATTAGATCAACATGATTAAAACTACAAAAATCATTTAGAAGTGATGCTGAATTGCTCTGGATATTACAGTAATTGCTTTTATTAATAATTAATTGAAAATAATACAACTCACACTTCACGCACATTAGGACGGCTAATATCAGAAACGTGGAAAATAACAAGTATTGGTAAGGATGAGGAGAAATTAGAACCCTCGGCCATTGCGGGTGGTAATATAAAATGATGCAGTCATTGTGGAAAGCAGTTTGGAAGGTCCTGAAAAAGTTAAACATAGAATTAGCATTAAAAAAAAACCAAAAATCCCATTGCTGTCAAATCGATTCTGACTCATAGCAACCCTGTAGGACACAGTAGAACTGTACCATAGAGTTTCCAAGAAGCACCTGGTGGATTTGAACTGCCAACCTTTTGGCTAGCAGCTGTAGCACTTAACCACTATGCCACTAGGGTTTCCTAAAATTAACATATGACCCAGCAATTCCACTCCTAGGTATATACCCAAGAGGCTGGAAAGCAGGAACTCAAAGAGATATGTGTACATTGCTGTTCATTGCAACATTAATCATAATAGCCAAAAGGTGGGAAAAAGTCAAGTGTCCATCAACAGATGAGTGGATAAACAAAATGTGGCTTGTGCTACGTGCAAGGGAATGTCACTCAGCCATAAAGAGAAATGGAGTTCCAATACAGCCTATGACATGAATGAACCTTGAAAACATTGTGTCAAATTAAATAAGTCAGGCACAAAAGGACAAATATTGTATGATCCTACTCATATGAAATATCTGGAATAGGCAAAGTCATATAGAGATGTAAGTGGTTACCAGGGGCTGGGGGAGGGGGAGTGGGAGTCATAGCTGACGGAGTACTGAGTTTGTGTTTGGAGTGATGAAAAAGTTTTGAAAATGGATAGTGGTGATGGTAGTGTCACATGGCGAATGTAACGTCACTAAATTGAACAAATAAAAAAGGTTAAAATGACAATCATATATATATATATAAAACAAAAGTTAAAAAAAATACGACTCATAATAATGCCTAATTTAGCGCTTTTTATTTTGTAGTCTTTATGGGGGTTTTCTTTTTATAATTCTTCCATACTGATTATCTCATAAGAATCTTATAGAGAAGGCAAAAGGATATTTGTAACCCCATTTTAGAGATGAAGAAACCCCCTACTTTTCTAGGTGGCAAAACAAGTTTAACATCTTGGTGATCTAGCATTATACAGATTACAATTTGGAAAATGGTATTTTAGAATAATGGTTTGCAAAATTTACCCTTTATTTCTTTTTCCTTTTTTTTTTTTTTTTGTTTGTTTGTCTCTTTGTTTTGTTTTGTTTTGTTGCTTCCTTTACTTTTAAAATGCTCCCACCCATTTCAGGCTGAACCTTGGAAGAAAGGGTTTTAGTCCACATCTTGTGTCTAAGTTGAGAAATCCAGGGAACCTGGTAGAGTGTGGTACAGTTAGAATGAGAAGAAGCCTAGGGAAGGAAACCACCTGGCAGGTATGTGGCTGTTTTGGCTCACCTGGAGAATCCTTCTCACAACAAGCTGGTAGGAGAAAGACATTAGTAACAAGGATGAAAGGCCACGGAAGGTATTTGAAAAAATGGGCATTTTTCTAACTGGAAAGTCCCCTGAGACCAAAAAGGAAAAGACCAGCTATATCCCCAGTGAGAAATGCCCACCCCATACCAGTATACCCAATCTAGACAAAGCAAGATAGTGTATGGAGCACTGTTTTCTTCCTCCCATACCCCTGTATTGATTGTGGTGGTAGACAACTACCTGCTATTTCTGCGTGCTTCTATTCTATTCTTCTGTTAATAACACTCCCATAGTCTCATTTCGTTTATGGAACAGCTCTTTTCCTACTCTACCTAAGTGGTTGTGGTGGCGTTCCTATCCCAATATCTTGAACTATTCTCATCACCACTGGTCACAGAGATTCTCATTTTGTTGGCATAAGTGAATAAATTTCAATAAGTGGGTTTGTAATGAGAGCCAGGTCAATAAAAACCACCTCCTCTGAGATTTACATAAAACTGAAGTCTAAGGGTAAAAGCACACTCTTTCCTCTGGGGTCACCAAGCTGGGAAGATGTAAAACTGGAACTTCCTGCTCTCTGTCTCCCACTAGGTAGGGGAAGCTACTACACCAGCCTATATGCAGAGGTTTACAGATGAGAAAAGAGGGAAAGAGATAGGGAGGAAGTGAAGTAGAAATGAGCTGTGAAAAACAAGGTAAAGAGGGAGCACCAGGAGAAAGAATTAGAGAGAAAGAAAGATGGGGAACATGGAGATGAGGGGAGAGAGAGATGGGAAGAGAGATTGAGAAATGAGGGGGAAAGGAAGGTAGAAATGGTGGGGAAGGGGGAAGAGATCTGAAAGAGAAAGGGAGAGAAAACTATGGGGAGAAAGATATGAAGACAAAGATGAGAGGGGATAGTAGGAGTATGAGAGAAAAGAGACAAGAGAGAAACTTGACAACATCTCTTGAGGTCCTTGTTCCAGGCTACCCTTGAGGCCACCTGCACCTTTGTCTATTCTAGTTTATGACCAGGTTGAGTTAGGCTCTATCACTTGTAACCAAAAGAATGATATACTCTAATGCCCTTAATCTAATCCAATCCTCTCAAAGCTTGGTTCTTTTTGGGTTTCAAGAACCCAAAGATAAATCAGGTTTCCCAGACCACCTGAAACATGAACATTCTTAGAATTTACCCAGTTGATTTTCTTACCTCAAATAAAGGGAGAAAATATCAGTTTCTTTCCCCTGCCAACAGAGAGCAAGCAAGTGTCTTGATTTGTTCCTATGTACTCCCCAATCAGAATCTGGCTATCAGAAACAAATTCTCCACCAAAAATACAAGAGAAACTACTTGGAGGTTAAAGCAGCATTTGGGAGAAAATGATATAGTGTATCATACCAAAATTTAATATGGTTTTATGCAAAATAATAATGTGTCTGGTAATGCAAGAATTCTTCTAAAGTAGATTAATAACAATCCAATATTATTCTCCTTAAAAAAAATGAAAATGTATGTCAAAAAAAAAAAAAAGACCTAAAGTAGCTGAATCTTGTACCCATTGATGGAGCTAATTTACATAGATAGCATTTAACATTCCATCATCATTATCCTATCAGTCTCCTGTCTAACATGCAAGCCTAAAGAGGTTCAATGTGCTTAGAAGCTAAAAAAAAAAAAAAGCAAAATCCTACACTCTCCAGCCAAAATGGTGGTAAATGACAAAAAAGAAAAAAAATGATTCTAGGCAGACAGATGAATATCAACCAGGATGAGAAGAAGGCTGTCTCCCTCCTCCCTTCTGTACCAATATAGTAACCTAAAAGGTTGAATAAAAGAAAACTAAATATTTAAGAGTAAAATGTGGTGATCAAGTGGGGAGAAGGAAAAAAAAAAAAAAGGAGACAGCATTATGATAATAGTTGAGTCTGCCTCTGCTAGAGGAGCAGCTTCCAGTGTGCCCGCTTTGACTTAAATGGAAAGCAAATTTAAATGAAACACAGAGAATCCTTTGAAGTCAAGTGTGTGAATATTTCTAGGCTTTTTTTTCTTGTAAAATATTAAGTGAATTTAATTCCGATGAGAGGTACCAGAGGGAGCACCCTGGGGGGGCGTGCCAGTCTGTACGTGTAGTGTGGGCACTGATGGGGAGGAGGAGGAAGAGGGGTCATATATTTATACACCCTCCTCATCTTGAGAGCTCTTTATTGGCCATGTACTTGACTGTGGCCTTAAAAATCTTATGGCCTTAGGGCCTTTACCTGAATGTCAAGAAGAGATTGGAGGCAAAATGGAGCCTCCCCTAAAACAAAGCCAAATCCATTGCCATTAAGTGGATTCTAATGGTATCCTCATGTGTTACAAGGGTTGAACTGTTCCGAAGGCCTTTCTTTCGTGGAGCTGTTGGGTGAGTTTGAACCACCAACCTTTAGGTTAGCAGCTGATTGTTCAAATATTGTTTGCAACACCAGGACTGCCACGGAGTCTCCCCTTTGTTGTTATTAGGCGCCGTTGAGTCAATTTTGACTCATAGTGACCCCATGTGAGAGAATATTACTGTCCCATAGGATTTTTCATAGGATTTTCTTGACCATAGTCTTTATGGAAGTGGGTTGCCAGTTTTTTCTCTTGTGGAGCTGCTGCATGGGTTCAAGTCATCAATCTTTCAGTTAGCAGCCAAATGCTTAACCATTGCACCACCAGGGTTCCTTGCAGTCTTCCTGAGAGGGTTGTAAAGCCATTGACCTACACCACCTTAACCACTAGGTAGTTCTGTACCTAGAGAAGCAGTTATATCTAAATAGTGCATGGCCAGGATGGAGTGGGAGGTACCTTCACATCAGCTGAAAGAGAGGTATGTGGAGACAGAGGGAGAAGAAAGAGAGAAACCATGGCACATGAGAGGAAAGAGCAGAGAAATGGGAGAGGGGAGGAAAGAAGGCAATGATGAAAGAAAATAAGAAACAGATAGAGAAAATATTAGTCAAGAGAAATGAAATTTCTAGTCTCCTCATACCTGGCTCATTATATTGAACTCTTGAGCTGATACCAAGCCTTCCAATGTTTACTCCAAATATACATACTCAGGTCTCCATCCCCATGCCCATGGCAGTCATCACATATGTAACGCTGTACCATTTCCTACCAAGCTGAGTACACATCAGAGTCCTTTGTCACAGCATTTCAAGCAGTCACTGTCATTAACTAGGACTGTGCCCTTAAGAGAAAATGTAATTGGAGACTTCCAGTTTCCAGTCCAACTGATAGAATAATGATGGACACATGACATTATGCATTTGCCAAAACCCATCGGACTATACAACAATGAGTGAACACTAATGTAAACTATGGTCTTTAGTTAATAATGATGTATCAATATTGGTTCATCAGATGTAACAAATGCATCACAGAAATACAAGATATTAACTGGAGAAACTGTATGCAGATGGAAAAGAGGGTATATTGGCACTTTCTGTATTTTCTGCACAATTTTTCTATAAACCTAAAACTGCTTTAAAAAATAGTGTATTTAAAAAAAAAAAGTGTCACATCTAGAGCTTTTTCCTCAGCCTCAAATCCAGACACTGTACACATACTTCTCACTTATCAACTATCGCATTAGCCAATATTTTGCATTTACAACAATAGCAAAAAATCTACTATCCCTGAGGGGAGCCCAAGGTGGTGACCTAAGCTGAGGCACCAGAACATTTCCCTGTATCAAAGAACTGAGAAAGTAAGTGAAATGGATACAGATGACAACCTTGGAATCCTGAACATGAAATGGAAGGATGAAGAATTAGACCAAGCTCCAAGTGGAAAAGAGAGACAGAAAGAAAACAGCGACACAGAGAGATACAAACCCTCGTGCCTTGCCACCTAGCCTGGAACAGCATGGGGGAGGAGCACAGGAACTATATAGAACTCACGACAGGAGAGATACTGTCCAAACAAACCTGGAATGAAACAAGAAGAATAGGACATAAGCTGGGCCTAAAAAGGGAAAGTGCAGGAAGTTGAGGCAAGAGCTCCAGTGAACCTACTGACCACAGAGAAGGGAGGGATCCAGGAACTGGGAAGGGTCTGCTCGCCAGCAGCAGAGTCTGACCATTTGGTCAGGAAACACTCACTGAATGGTAAAACCACAGAGTAGCAACTAGAGGTCCCTTACCCAGTCAGCCTCCATGTGCACTCTCTACCATATTTAAATGGACTGGAACCCGGTCACCTGGGGCAACCAGGTAGGAGAATCCCCCCACCCCCATACCCACAACCAAAGAGGGCACCCCTGCACCTGCTGTTCAGAGACTGTTAGGTATACGCCTGCAGCCCAGCTATCGACAGGAGTGCTCCCACTTCCCAGTGACCAGCTAGAGCACACCTGCATCCCAGTGACCACGGTGAACACACCTGCAGCCAAGTGACCAGTGTGAGCACACCTGTAGCCCAGCGACCAGCAGGAGCATTCCTGCTGCACTGTGACTGGATTGAGCATACTTATAGCCTGGTAACCAGTGCGAGCATGCCTGCAGCCCAGTGACTGGCAGGAGTGCCCTCAAATCAGCTGCCCAGTGATCAGTGCAATCCTCTCAGGCCTGCATAGTAACCAGAAACACATCCAGCACCATTGCCCAGCAACAAACAGGTGTGTCCCACATCCTAGCCCAGCGACTAGCAGATGCAGCCCTGTGCACTCTTCCAACATTCAACTGGCATGGCTTATAGGCACATTCATCACCAGGGACTGACAGGTAGATCCTGATAGACTCCAATGACAAGCAGGTATTCCCTGTGTCCACATCCAATGACCACCAGGCTGCAACATCATCCATCCTACACCCAGTCAGTTCCTGCAGGCTAACCCCCAACACACTGAGACTCCTTGATCTTTCACCACCTACTGAGTCACCAGTTCACATCTGCATAAAGGACCTATCATGTCCATTTGGGTAGTGTTGCTAACTTGTGGCTATGAAGATGACCTGTCCTGCTCTCTAGCAGGTACACTAACTGCTAGTTCCAATCCAGAACTAGGACCCCAAAGTCCTCCGAGGGTTGTGGGGGGACCCAGACCACCCAACAGTTGTCAACACAAAACAAAAAATAAAGACTAAGTAAACAAACATACAATTAATCAATAAATAACAAAACACCTCGATGCCTTGGAGATGGCAGACAATATCAAATCATATAATGATACAGGACAAGATGACTCAAGCAAGCGATCAAAATAAAGGGACAGAAAATTGTCTGACATAGAAATGGCAATGGAACCACCTGATAGGGAATTCAAAAAACTTACTTGTAGGATCCTCAAAAAGATCAAGGAAAACTCAGACAGAACTCTAGAAGAGTACAAGAAAACAATACAAGAACAAAATGACAAAATAAACAGACAATTAGAAACCATACAAAAATAGCAACTAAAAATTCAGAAGCTTAACAATAAAATATCAAAAATAGATAACTCAATGGCAGGACATAGAAGTAGAAATGCATCAATGGAAAAAAGGATCAGTGAAATAGAGGACAAATCCCTTGATACTAATTTATTTGAGGAACAATCAGAAAAAGGAATGAAGAAAGATGAAGAAAGCCTAAGAGTTATGTGGGACACTATCAAGAGGAATAATCTATGTGTGACTGGAATTCCAGAACAGGAGGAGACAAGAAAAACTCAGAGAAATTTTTTGAAGAATTGTTGGCAGAAAACTTCCCTGATATCATGAAAGATAAGAAGGTTTCCATCCAAGAAGGTCAACAAACCCCATACAGGATAGAACCCAAAAGAAAGTCACCAACTCATATCATAATCAAACTTTCCAAAATCAATGACAAAAAAAGAATTCTGGAGCAGCTCATGAAAAAGGAAATATCACATACAAAGGGACACCAATAAGACTAAACTCTGACTTCTCAGCAGAAACTATGCAGGCAACGAGGCAATGGGATGACATATATAAAGCCCGGAAAGAAAAGAATTGCCAATCAAGAATCATATTTCCAGCAAAACTGTCAAATACAATGGAGAAATTAGGGCATTTCCAGATAAAAAGAAACTAAGGGAGTTTGTAAAAACTAGACCGACCTTACAAGAAATATTAAAGGGAATCCTTTGGACAGAGAACAAACGACTTCAGATAACAACCTGAGACTAAGACACATGACAACACCATCCAGATGCCAACCCAAAGAACTCTCAAAATTAAAAGAAAGCTACAAAGCTGAAAACAGGAAACCAGAGATGTCAATCTGAAATCAACAACAATTTCAAAACAAAAAGGGGGAACGAATGATGTAGTTATAGAACTTCCATATGGAGAAGTCAAGGAGATATCAAAAAATAAAAGACAGTTTTAAACATAGGATGGTAAGGATAAAACTCACAGTAACCACAACAAAAATTAACAAACCTTTCCACCAATATAAAGAGAAAAAGAAAAAAGACCCAGTAAACACAAAACCAACATAAACAAAGGAAATGAAAAGAAAATCCATGAACAAAAAGAACTCGGCACAGAAAATTATGCAGAACAAAAAAAACCATCAACACCACAAACAAAAAAGAATAACAACACGAGAGCACTAAATTCATATCTACTGATAATCACACTGAATGTAAACGGTTTGAATGCACCAGTCAAGAGACAGAGTGGCAGGATGTGTAAAAATATGTTGCATACAAGAGACACACCTTAGACACAAAGACATTAATAGGTTAAAAATCAAAGAATGAAAAAATATGTCAAGCAAACAGTAACCAAAAAAGAGTACATGTGGCAATATTAATCTCTGGGGAAAAAAACTTTACATCAAACTCCATCATACAAGACAAGGAAAGACATTATATAATGATTAAGGGATCAATCCACCAAGAGGACATAGCCATAATAAATATTGATACACCCAATGACAGAGGTCCAAAATACATAAAACTAACCCTAACAGAATTGAAAGGAAAAATAGACAGTTTTACAATACTAGTAGGAGACTTTAACACATCACTTTCAATGATGGACAGAACAAGCAGTAAGAAACTCAGCAAAGAAAGACACCAAAACCCAAAAAAAACCCAGTGCCATCAAGTCGATTCTGACTCACAGTGACCCTATAGGACAGAGTAAAACTATCCCATAGGGTTTCCAAGGAGCACCTGGTGGATTTGAACTGCCAAACTTTTGGTTAGCAGCTGTATCACTTAACCACCACACCACCAGGGTTTCTAGCAAAGACACAGAAGATCTAAATAACGCAATCAACCAACTTGATTTTGTAGACATATATAGAGCACTCCATCCAAAAGCGGCACAGCACACATTCTTCTCCAGCATACACGGCTCATTCTCTAGAATAGTAGGTATGCTTGGCCACAAAGCAGCCTCAATAAATTTGAAAATATTGAAATAATACAAAGCATCTCAGATCACAATCTATAAAATTAGAAATCAATAACAAGAACATTGTCTCGTCATCTAGAAATACCACAAGTGGATGGCTTAACAAAGAGGAATTTATTTCCTCATGCTAAAGTAGGCTAAAAGTCCAAATTCAATGCATCAGGTCCAGGGGAAGGCTTTCTTTCTCTGTCTGCCCTGGAAGAAGGTCCTTGTCCTCAATCTTCCCATGGTCAAGGAGTCTCTCAGGGGCAGGAACCTTGGGTCCAAAGGACACGCTTTGCTCCTGGTGCTGCTTTCTTGGTGGTATGAAGTCCCCAACTCTCTGCTTGCTTCCCTTTCCTTTTATCCCTTGAAAGATAAAAGGTGGTGCAGGCCACACCCCAGGGAAACTCCCTTTACCTTGGATAAGGAAGGTGATCTGAGTAAAGGTCCTGTTACAAGCCCACTCTGATCGTCTGAACCAAAATTACAATCACAAAATGGGGGACAGCCACACATGGCCTAACCAAGTTGACCCACAGATTTTGGGGGGAACATAATTCAATCCATGACATACACGAGAAAAAATACTCTGAAACTGAACAATACCATGCTTAAAAACCACGGGGTAACAGAAAAAATTAAAAATGAAAAAAAAAAATCTAGAATCAAAACAGAATACAAACACATATGAAGATCTTTGGGACACAGCAAAAGCAGCGCTCAGAGGTCAATTTACAGCAATAAATGCACAGATAGAAAAAGAAGAAAAGGCCAAAATCAATACTTTAACCCTACAGCTCGAACCAATAGAAAAAGAGAAGCAAAAGAAGCCCCAGAGCCACCAGAGAATTCTACGAAACATTCAAAAAAAATTGACACCAATACTACTCAAACTATACCAGAACATAGAGACAGAAGGAATGCTCCCAAAATCATTCTAAGAAGCCAGCATAACCCTGATACCAAAGCCAGGCAGAGACACCACTAAAAAAGAAAATTATAGACCTACATCCCTCATGAACACTGATGCAAAAACTCTTAACAAAATTCTAGCTGATAGAACCCAACAGCATATCAAAAAAATAATACATCATGACCAAGTGGGATTCATATCAGGTATGCAAGGATGATTCAACATTAGAAAATGAATCAATGCACTCAACCACATAAATAAAACAAAGGAAAAGAATCACATGATTATCTCAACTGGTACAGAAAAGGCATTTGTTAAAGTCCAGAGTCCTTTTCTGATAAAAACTCAGCAAAATAGGAGTAGAAGAGAAATTCCTCAACATA
Source organism: Loxodonta africana (assembly GCF_030014295.1). Lineage (NCBI taxonomy): Eukaryota > Metazoa > Chordata > Mammalia > Proboscidea > Elephantidae > Loxodonta > Loxodonta africana. The sequence goes on along the minus strand of NC_087343.1, from coordinate 174,104,203 downwards.
ATTAATGGCATATACACAAAACCAACAGCCAACGTTATTCTCAACAGAGAGATACTGAAAACATTCCCCCTGAGAACTGGAAACCAGACAAGGATGCCTTTTATCATCACTCTTATTCAATGTTATACTGGAAGTCCTAGCTAGAGCAATAAGACAAGAAAGGGAAATAAAGGAAATTGGTAAGAAAGAAGTAAAGCTATCCCTATTCACAGTACAACCAGAATGCTCCTTAGAAGCAAGGATGGCGAGATTGAGTCTTATATAGTTTGGACATGTTGTCAGGAGGGATCAGTCCCTGGAGAAGGACATCATGCTTGTCAAAGTACAGGATCAGCAGAAAAGAGGAAGACCCTCAACGAGATGGATTGACACAGTGGCTGCAACAATGGACTGAAGCATAACAACGATCGTAAGGATGGCACAGGATAGGGTCGCTGTGAGTCAGAACCGACTGGACAGCATCTAACAACAACAGCAATATTCACAGGTGATATGATCCTATACATAAGAGAATCCGCAAGAAAGCTAGTGGAACTAATAGAAGGATTCAGCAAAGTGGTAGGGTGCAAGATCAACATACAAAAATCATTCGGATTCCTCTACACTAACAAAGAGGGTGTCATCAGGACTGGAGGAAGACTCATTAATAACCTGCGGTGTGCAGATGATACAACCCTGCTTGCTGAAAGTGAAGAGGACTTGAAGTACCTACTGATGAAGATCAGAGACCACAGCCTTCAGTACGGATTACACCTCAACATAAAAAAAACAAAAATCCTCACAGCTGGACCAATAAGCAACATCATAATAATGAGAAAAGAGAGAAGTTGTCAAGGATTTCGTTTTACTTGAATCTACAATCAACACCCAGGGAAGCAGCAGTTAAGAAATCAAACGACTGCACTGGGCAAATCTGCCAAAAAAAGGTGGCAGGCAGTGGCAGGCAGGGGCAGGGGCTGCTGCTCTGCAAAGAGGGGCATGAGCCAGTGCTGCAGGAATTGAACAGGGGACCCAGAAGTCTCTTTGAAAGAAGCCTGTTTTGCCACCTCTGCAGTCTCCACTGAGCTCAGGTGGCAGGGCCTCATCTGCCTGCAGGCCCAGAGCTGCCTGCTGCCAAGACCCACCTCTGGGGCCAGAGACGAATGGGGAAGGTGGAGAGGCCAGGTGTAGAGATCCAAGCAGAGGCCTGGAATTCGGCCAAGGGACGGTGGGCTCCTGCTCCTTGGGAGGCAGCTGGCAACCGCCAACCACCACCACCACTACTCCCAATCTCTGCAGGGTCTGCTGTGGTAGGGAAGGCTGGTGGGGAGAGGTGGCCTGTCGTACCACACACACCCCTAGATGCACCAGGGCACCCAAGGTGGGGGGTGGGGGGATACAGGCACCGAAGACAGGGCACAGCCCTGATTCTCGCATATTGCCAAGTTTCATATAACAACCTGGTCTTTGGAACCTAGCCATGTGGTTAAGTGGCAGTGGGTGTGCTCTCCAGCAACTGCTCACTGAACGGCAGGCCTTGTTCATGCCTGGGATTTTTCCTTTCTTATTTACAAGAAAAGGGGACAGAGGTCAATTAAATAGAGTGGGATGCCAGGAGAAATAAGCAGAAACTCCCCAGAAATTAAAGACAAAAGCAAAAAATAAACTAATAACCTTGGCCATGCTTCTTTTTGGCCTGCCCCACAATGTGACAAGACTTAACCAGACAAACCAGGTTCTCTCAGCCGGCAGTCTAGTCAACTAAAGAACAAAGATAAAATAAAGTGACAGCTTCTAAATATTAATAGGGTATATCAGCAAGAGTGAGCAACAAACAGTTCAAGTCATCCACAAGTTCTAAAACCAGTTCCTAAAAGTTCCAGCTCATCTCATTGTTTCCCACTTAAGAATTCCACTAAGAAAACGAATCTTTTTTTTTTTTTTTTTCAAAAATAAACTTCTGAGATACCTAGAGATAAAAGCTGAGGAAGCGCTGAAGTACCACAGGACCATGGCTCCCTCATCTCCTCCCCCCAGGGCTCATCACAGTACTAACACATTACAGATGCTCAATAAATGTTTGTGGTGTGAAAGATGTGAAAAGAAAAAGACTATTTTAAAGTCAACTTCAGAACAAGAATGGGCTTTGAAAATAGGCTAGCCACAATCAAGATCACAGAAACAGAAAATAGAGTTTGAGGTAATGAAAATCTACTCTAGACATTACCTACAGAATCTCTGGAGGGTTTTTATTTCTAAAGAAAAGTAGAAACAAAGTTTTCTAGGGCACCACATTTTTTTTTTTTTTATTTACTCACTTATGCAAGCAGTCACTTATTCAGTAAATACTATTAAGTGGCCACTCTGTGCCAGGTAGAGTCCCTGGGTAGTGCAAATAGTTAATGTGCTCAACTGCTAACTTACAGGATAGAGGTTTGAGTTGACCGAGAGGCACTTCAGAAGAAAGGCCTGGCAATCTTAGCCACTGAAAACTTTTTGAAGCACAGTTCTACTCTGACACACAGTGGGGTTGCCCTGAGTTGCAATCAACTCGGCGGCAACTGAATTTTTTTGTGCCAGGCTTTGTTCAAGGCTCTGAGGCTCTACTGGTAGAGACAGACAAAAAAGAGCCCAGCTCTCCTGGAGCTTATACAGTAAAGCTTGCAAAAGCCAGAACCTGTGTAAGGCAAAAACCTGTCAGAGAAGGAAAACTCAACCTGCTAACTGAAAGGTCAGCAGTTGGAACCCATCGGCTGCTCCTTAGAAACCCTACAGGGCAGTTCTACTCTGTCCTGTAGGGCCGCTATGAGCCGGAATCGACTCAAGTGCAGTAGGGTTTGTTGGATTTTGGACACAATAGAGGTCCCTGGATAGCACAAATGTTTTTTTTCTCAGCTACTGACCTAAGGTTGGTGGTTTGAACCCACCCAACAACACCATGAAAGAAAGGCCTGGCAATCTGCTTCCATAGAGATCACAGCCAAGAAAATCCTATACAGCACAATTCTACTCTGTAACACACGGGGTAGCCATGAGTCAGAACCAACTCAACAGCAATGGGAAAAAGGCACAATGGGTTACACCAGGAAGTAGAAGAGTATTAATATCCTGTTTCCAGTATCTTATGTGGAACAAATCACCCTCTCGGGCCTCTCTGTCTATAAAATGAGGAGGTTGAACAAAGTCTCTAGGGTGCTTTTCACTAAAAAAAAAAAAAATCCATTTTTCTGATTTTAATACCTGCTTTGCTTTGCATTGCCAGGCAGGGTTACTATGAAGATGAAGTTAGAAAATGCACATGAAAGTGCTTTGAAAAATCTAAAGCACTGTTCAAAATGTAAGGCATTATCCTCGTTGTTGTTGCCAGAGCCCCGGAAATTTCTAGAGAAAAGTTTTCAAAAACCTTCTTGATAGCATCCCACTGGGACCCTAAATAGGAAAAACTCTTCTTCAAGTCTCACTGGAATCTCTCCTGCTGTTGGGGAGGTCCAACCCCATCAGGGTTGCTTCTGTACATTAGCAGCTTCTCAGAGCAAATCGTTTTTCACAGATGGCAATTGTCCTCAGAATTTTATTATTTACCGTAATTCTGGGGCCTAGTCTAGGCTCAGAGAGCAAAAGGGCTATGATTAATGAGTGATACCTGCTCTGGTCACAGGATAGGGAAGTGGTCATAAGCTACTTTACATTCCTGGACTAAATCCTTTAGCACTACAATTTATGAGGGACAAATATGTACCAGGCATCTTAGTAAGTGTTTCACAAGTATTATCTCACTTAAGAAGTACGTTATAATATTAATCCCGTTTTACAGGTGAGGAAACTGAGACCCAAAGAGCCTGACTTGCCCAAGATCACACTGCTAGTACATGGCAGAGCCAGAGTTAGAAAGAAGACTTGTACGGTCTCAAGGCCAGTATACTTTATGGCTATGCTACATCGAACTTTGCTGGGATCCTAGGATAGCATATGAATAAATGTAAACCAAAGTACCCTCCTTAGGTTTTTCCTTAACAATAAACGAAATTGTTAACATCAATTCAAGACTGAAAGGTTATTGTTAACCTCTGACTTAGCACAGGGATTAAACCTCTAAAGCAGGAGTCCATAAACTTTTTTGATTGTTTACTCCATTAGTTAAAAATAAATTGTATCATCTAATCCAATATACATATGTTAATATAAAAATATGTATATGTTAATATACATATGTCAATATACACGTCTATTAATATATGTATATATTTATAAGTTCATACATATATTCACAACACTAATATATTAAAAAAAATTTTATATACATATTTAACACATCAAAAATAGAAATTTTAAAAAGAGAAATACATATAAATTCAAATTCTGTTTTCTTCCAAAACTCCACAGGATTGTCTTGTCTAATCTCTAGGGCACAATTAACCACTTGCTGTAACATAAAGCAAGAATGATGTACTTTGCTTATTTTGTCTCCTTCTGCTCCCTCCCTGCGCTCACCTGCAGGGCTCGTCCTGCACAAAATTTCCAAGAACAGGGCCACTTCCTCCCCCTACCCACCCCTATTCACCTCCCAAGTCCTTGCTCCTGATCCCCAGGCTCTCAGGCACACCCGCAACTTCAGGCTCTTTCACACTCACTGTTCAAAGTCTCCTCTTTACATTCTTGTCTAGGGCTGATATCTTATGCTGTGGTCAACACACATTCATTTCTACATTATTCATTCATTTATGCAGTCGCCAAACATTTACTGAGCACCTGCTGTAGGCAGGCGCTGTAGAAGCTCAGAGAATCCAGAGGTGAACCAATCTCAGGCATACCCAGACTAGGAGGGTAATTAATAGACACATACACAAACTGATATGGTACTAAGTGGATAGTGATAAGTTCACTAACAGAGGCAAGGCAGAGATGATTTCCAGCTGGAAGAATCAGGCGAAAGTACGTGAAGAAAGAGGCTGAGCCACGAGGATGCGCAGGACTCAAATGTGTCAAGAAGTATGCTTCAAGCTCAGAGAATAATGGAGTGCAAAGGCAAAGAGGTAGGAGAACCTTCTGAAACATAGAACAGAAGATGTGGGCAAGATAATCTAACAGGTAGAGAGTTTATACTGTATCACATGGACTGGGCACCTTCTGAAACATAGAACAGAAGATGTGGGCAAGATAATCTAACAGGTAGAGAGTTTATACTGTATCACATGGACTGGGCACCCCAGGCAGAAAGAACACCATTCACAACAAAAGAGAAGAAACAGGAAGTCAGAGTGTCTGGAGAAGGGTGTATAAGGAGTGTGGAACTTCAGGAAGCTGGAGTGAGGGTATGGGCCAACCCTACAAGGCCCACAGGGCAGGTAAGTTAAGTCATTGAGGGACAAAGTGCACAACAGCCAAAATCAAGTTTGCCTTCCAGAAAAATCACACCTGCTGATTTACTCAAATTTACTCACTAACCACTAATGGCAAAGAAGAAGAAATTGAAGACTTTTACTAACTCCTGCAGTCTGAAATTGATCAAACATGCCATCAAGATGCATTGATAATTACTGGTGATTGGAACGTGAAAGTTGGAAACAAAGAAGGAGCAGTAGTTGGAAAATATGGCCTTGGAAATAGGAATGACGTGGGAGATCACATGATAGAATTCTGCAAGACCAACGACTCATGCATCAGAAAGACATTCTTCAACAATATAAACGACAACTACACACGTGGACCTCGCTGGATGGAAAACACAGGAATCTCTTTCTAGCCTATTCCCCCGCTACTCCGAGGCCTTCTGGTACTCAGTTGCAGCCAGCCCTGCATCAGAGCCAGCCATCAGCACAGATTGCAAGAAGAGGACGTAAGAACTCCAGGTCCAACCTGTGCATTTTGTAGGCCAGTCCAACTCTTTACAGCCTGGTGACTTTGGGGAATGATTTCCAGCTATTCTGCACTTTACAGCCTGAGGTGACCCTCCTCCTGGCAGGACAGATTCTTCTCTTGATCAGTCAGAAGCTCAGGAATCAGATTTTCTATTTGGTCCCCAGGGTGCTCCGGCCTGAGCTGACACGCTGCCTCTTTAAACACATTAGGAAGATTATCAGCAATGTATCAAGGTGTCTTTGCAGAATGGTATAAACTTCGGCTGCACTACTTATTGCCATAAACCACACTTCCAGGTTTTTATTTATATGCGCATTAGTTCAATATGATTGGATCTGTAGGCAGTAGAAGGGACTGGGGTAATTTATATATATATCAATAAAGGTCTCCAGCCAGCCACTGGGTGCTCTAAGGGGAACAGTAGTTCCATTTAAAACATTAGGAACTGAAGAAATTGAAAATAACTCTCTATTTAGAGGCCAAGGATTAAGGCATTTTGCAAGGAAGGCCTCAGCCCAGCCAGGCTATGTTAAAAAGGCTGTTAAAATGTCATTTGGCTGATAGCTAAGCCACAGAATTTACCTTAACCCCTTCGTTTCAATTGGATTATTTATTTTTGGGTGAAGCATTGACCCTAACAAAAAGACAGCAGAGTGTGGTGGAAAACATGGCAGAGTGCAAGGACATCTGTTATTTTTTGTTTTGTTTTGTTTGCCTAACTTCCATTTCACCTCTACTGGTAATATCAAAGGAGCCCTGGTGGCACAGTGGTTGAGGCGCTCAGTTGCTAACAGGAAGGTCAGCAGTTAGAATCCAACAGCCGTTTCGCAGGAGGAAAGATGTGACAGTCTGGTTCTATAATGATTCACAGCCTTGGAAACCCTATGGGGCAGTCGTACTCTGTCCTGTAGGATCACTATGAGTCGGAATCAACGGCAGTAGATTTGGTTTTTTGGTTTTGACTGGTAATATCAGAGTCCCTGAGTGGTACAAACAAATGGTTAACATGTTTGGCTGCTAACCAAAAGGCTGGTGGTTCATGTCCACCCAGAAGAGCTTTGGATGAAAGATCTACTTCTGAAAAATCAGCCATTGAAAACGCTATGGAGACAAACGTGTTAATTCTGCTAAAGGGAAAGGCAATACACGATAGGGGGGAAGTCAGCACAATGTGACCAAGGTAAATGAAGACACTGAGAGGTACGCAAGAATAAAGGACAACTACAGTAAGTGCTCGTTGAGGGTCTCCTTCTCTTTCACTGACCCCTACTTCGCCAAGCATGAAGTCCTTCTCTAAGGACTGGTCCCTCCTGATAATATGTCCAAAGTATTAGAGAGGAAGATGGATTGACACAGCAGCTGCAATGATGGGCTCAACCATAGCAACGATCGTGAGGACAGCACAGGACCATGCAGTGTTTCGTTCTGTTGTACACAGGGTCACTATGAGTCAGAACTAACTCAATGGCACCTAACAACAACAACACATTAAATGCTGTAACATGCAATTCTGCAACAACAGTAATAACAACCAAGAATTTGTGAGTGGTTACATAGGTAGATATGTATGCTATATAGGCATGAGAGGGCATATGGGAGTATATATACATGCATATATAGGTATAGTTGTGGGTATTAGTATGTGATGCATATAAATTTATATATATAAAATAGCACATAGAGGGCAGTTATGGAAAATTCTTAGACATATCCAAACACCTTGTGGGACTGAGTTACTGGGCTTGAAGGCTAAGGACCATAGTCTTGGGGGGCATCTAGGTCATTGTTCATAAAGATAACGTTCCACATCCTAGTCTGGTGAGTAGCATCTGGAGTATTAAAAGTTTCGAGTAGCCATCTAAGATACAACTATTGGTCTTGTCCCATCTGGAGCAAAGGATAGTGAAGGAAACCAAAGACTCAAGGAAGCAATTAGTCCACAGGACCAGTGGCCCACACGAACCATAGCCTTATCTCACCTGAGACCAGAAGAGCTAGATGGTACCTGGCTACCACAACCAACCACTCTGACCAGGGACACAATAGAAGGTCCCAGATAGAATGGAAGAAAAATGTAGAAAAAAACGCAAATTCATAAAAAAGACCAGACTTACTGGACCGATAGAGACTGGAGGAACCCCCGAGACCGTCGCCCTAAGACACCCTTCTAACCTTCACCTGAAGCCATTCCTAGAGGTCACCTTTCAGCCAAATAATAGGTTGACCTACAAAATAAACAATAACACCTATGGGGAATGTGCTTATTAGAACAATCAACTGTATGATACCAAATGGGCAACATTTGCCCAGAAGCAAAGATGAGAAGACAAGGAGGGGCAGGGAAACTGGAGGGATGGAAATGGGGAAGGCGGGGTGAAAAGCGGAGAGTGCTGACACATTGGGGGGAAAGCAACCAACATTATGGAACAATCTGTGTTTGAATTATTGAATGGAAAATTAATTTGCTGTGTAAACTTTCACCTAAAACACAATAAAATGTTACCCTATGGAGCACAGTTCTACTCTCATGCATATGGGGTCACCATGAGTCGGAATTAACTCAACAGCAACTGGAAATTTTTACTGGTAACATCAGTTCTATCTCCTCAGGGAGCTCTGCCTCTCCATTGTGTGAGCTCTTGGTGGGACTTTTGGTCAAGGTTCTCCAGAATCTGTGGCTAATGGGGGATCTTTGTTCAAGCTGAGCTAATCAAACTGTCTCAAACAAGATTTTAGCTACTCATAGACTACCTTCCATTTCCACAGCTATGAAGTCAATTTCACCTCATAGTGACCCTATAGGATGGAGTCAGACTACCCCATAGGGTTTCCAAGGCTGTAACAGATGAGCACTTTAACCACTGTGCCACCAGGGCTCCTTATAAAGTACCCTAAGCCCTAAAACTGGTGGAAGTCAATTTCTGCTCATAGTGATACTCAGAAGAGACTATTTATTAGTTCCTGCCATCTAGTCCAACAGAGCTGCCCTGACACCTCGTTCTTGTGTTTTTCTTCCGTTTAGTGACCCATAGCATAGCCTTCTGAAGAGTTCTTCTACTTAAGTTAGCCAGAAAGAGTTTCTGTTACTTGCAACTAAAGAGCCTGTCCAAGCGAGACACTGGAGGCCAGGAGCCCTGGATGTTAGACTTGACCCTGTCACTAACTAGCTGTGCGACCCCAGACAAGCCATGTCCCTACTTAAGGTGTCAGTTTCTTCCCTGTAAAATAAAAGCATTGGAAAAAGTTAATGGTTCACCCACTCTATGGAACATCAGAATGGCCTGCTAAGGATCTTGTTGAAAAGCTAGATTCTGCTTCAGGCATTTCGGAGTGGGTGGTCCAGGCATTTGCTCTGTAACAAGCAGCAATTTTGTGCCCACCAAACTTTATGAGCCCATTTTCAAATTATGCTCTCCAGGGCCCATAGACCTATGGAGGACCTATGGAATTGCCTCTGGTTGAGGGAAAAAGTGAGGCAGCTGGCACTCTTATTTCAACTAGGGTATATCCCCTTTTATGTTTTATATATTAAGGTTTTACATTAAATTTCCTGCACAAAAAGAGTTCTATTGTTGCTGCTGTTGTTAGCTCCCATCAAGTCTGCCCCTCACTCTTGGAAACCTCATGCACAATGGGATCAGACTGTTGTAACCCATAGGGTTTTCACTGGCTAATTTTCAGAAGTAGATTGCCAGGGCTTTCTTCCTAGTCTGTCTTAATCTGGAAGCTCTGTTGAAACCTGTTCAGCATCATAGCAACAGACAAGCCCCTACTGACAGACCAGTGGTGGCTGCACTTGAGGAAAGTTGCCTGAGAATCAAACCCGGGTCTCCCGCAGGAAAGCAAGAATTCTCCCACTGAGCCACCATAGCCCTCCAAACAGGGTTCTACCACTGGGGAAAAACGTTGAACATCAGTGGTCTAGAATGACTAAATGATCTCTAAGGAGCCTTACTGTTGTGAGTCCATGAGTCTCCCCCCACCAACTTGGCTTCCCAAGGAAAGATGGTGTCAAGTGCTCTCTGGAGCTGCCCACTGAATTTATTTTAATGGAGGGCCTGACAGATGTGAGCCAAATCAGGAAAATTAGATCCCCTTTGGTCTGAAGGTAATAACAAGGAAACAAAAAGAAATGGCATTCAAAGCACATTCTTGAACTTCAGCTTAGAAAGGGAAGCGAGACTGAGAACTCAATACTGAAGTCCTCCTGACAAGCGCAGGAGAAGGAGGTTATTACCCCTCTTGTAACGATGCAGCTGTGAGGCCAGTGCAATGCAATTAGATAACAGCAGAGCCCAGTGACCTCTCCACTGCATCTGAGGCTCCTCCTCCCGTGCCTCTTCCTGCCAAGGCATTAGAAACACCACCATAAACTGGAGCCAGAGGAGATGCATAAACAGCCCAGTTCTTATTTTTTACTTTAGAGTCCCTTTGTGGCTGCGTTTACCTTCAAAAGAGCATGTGACATGTTCGTTGGCACCTTCTCTGCTGTAAAATATCTGTTGACATTTGTGGTTTGAGGCTGGGTTGGATTAGATGCCGTTTTATTCCATTTTCCCACTGCATATAGCACCAGCAGAAGCGCTGTTCTACCCTGAACCCCTCTCACACCTTCTACATGGACCAGCCCGTAGGTAACCTCTGGTCAACGGAAAGATTTGAAAAAGAGCCACTCCATCTCCTACTAGCTGTGCGACCTTAAAAAAGGCATGCAACCTCTGTCTCCATTTCCATACCCGTATAAGGATTATGAAAAGGAAAAGAAGGGCAGGACGGTGGCTAACATGTATTCATCACTTTCAATGAGCCAGACACTGAGATATGTTCCTTTACCTGAATTGACTCAATCAATCCTCACACAAGCCTACAAAGGAGCTATGACTAACATCCTCACCCCCATTTTGCAGAAGGAGTAATTAAAGCATGAAAAAGTTAAGTAACTTCCCTAAGGTTTAAAAAAAAAATTGCTATCAAATCAACTCTGATGGCCATCCTACGTGTTTTAAGAGTAGAATTGAGCTCCATAGGGTTTCCAAAGGCTGATTTTTCAGAAGTAGATTGCCAGGCCTTTCTTCTGAAATACCTCTGGGTGGACTCAAACTTTTTGGTTAGCAGCTGAGCACATTAACCACCCAGGGCTTCTTTGTACCACCCATAAAATCCTTCCCAAGGTTACATAGCTAATAAACAGTTGAGCAGTCTTCAGCCTCAGGAGGTCTGACCTACGGCTATGTTGTTTATTTGTAACACTGTGTTCATTTTTTTCTCCACACCTGGTTGAAAAGTCTAGTGGAGGTTCAAGTAGATGACTTCTAGAGTATGTTGGGAGAATCAGATTTGGAAGATGGCTTAGAGTCTAATAATGCAGAAAGCATGGTACGATGGAAAGGACATAGACTTAGGTTTGTCCTCCCTAGCAGTGGGAACTTGTGCCACTTATCTCCCTGAGGCTTAATCTTCCTATTTGCAAAATGGGGTTATCATTCCTACTTTGTAGAGGTGGTGTAAAAATAGAGATGTGCACATGAGACTTATTAAGTACTCAGTAAACCGCTTTTTTTTTAAACCGCGGCTACATAGTATATGTGACAGCATGCTGAAAACCTTAAATTATTAGCTGAAAGTAAGGTATTAATATTCTTATAAGGTATGATTATTTATTGTAGCAACATAGAATTCTTTCCAAGATTATAAAGTCAATCTAGGATTTTCTTCCATAAATCAACCTCACAGAGGTCATGAGCCAAAAGTCCAGGGAGTTTAAAGAAAAAAGAATGTGTCTACAGCTCCCACCCACTTAACCTAACTAGTCACAAGCCTTGAAATTTCTACAATAGGGGGTCTCTGCTGTATGTTGAGGGCATTACATATGAAGGACAATTTAAATATTATCCATTGTGGAAAGTAATCTTTTTATACTTACACTCAGATACAATTTCTGTTAACATGTTTATGTATATCCTTTTAGATGTAGCTCTATACATACTCACCTACACTCATAAATATTTATTTTAATGATATCATATTTAAAACAAACTCATAACGTCCCATGTGTTAGAGCAGCGCTGCTCCATAGCTTTTTCTTGGCTACAGAAGCGGATCACCAGGCCTTCTTCCATTTGATGACATAACACTCATTACTAGCCAGTAGAACAGATGGTCAAAAATGTCCAAAACTCTCATTTTACCAGAGAAGAGCCTGAATTATCAAGTTTTAGAGTAAGTTAATGGAAAAAACAGGATGAGAAGTATGAGCTCAAGCTATTCAATGGGTATTTTTATTGAGTGCCTGCAGTTTGCCAAGTTCTGTGCCAGGCACTGAAAAAAGTCACTGAATGAGACATAATCCATGACCTCAGAGATGTTGCAATGTAGTGGGAGGAAAAGACAGGTCAACAGGCAAATTTCAATTTGATGTGACTTGTAATAATCTAGAACTGCACTGCCCAATGCAGCAGTGCTAGCCATTTGTGACTACTAAGCACTTAAAATATGGCTGCTGAAATTGGGGAATGGAATTTTTTATTTAATTGTATTATTTTATTAATTTAAATTTAAAAATGGAAGCAGTGTAAAAAAGTTTTATATTAAATCAGCTTTGTTGTTTTAGTAGGACTATTTTTCTCACTCTGACCATTGAAAATTTAACGCTTAAACTGAGATGAGCTGTTAAGTGTGAAAAACACACCAGATTTCAATGATTTTATCCAAAAAAAAAAAGTGTAAAATATTACATTATTATCTCATTAATATCTTATGTTAATTACATATGGAAATGATAATATTGTGAATATTTTGGGTTAATATATTATTAAAATGAATTTCACCTGTCCCTTTTTCATTCTTCTTAAAATTACATATGAGGTTGGTTCACATTATATTTTAATTGGACAGAGCTGATCCTAAAGATTTTGAGAGCTCAGGAATCACATAAGAGGATGGCTAGCCAAGATCTGGGGAAAGTTTTCAAAGAAGAGGTGATTTTTACGGTAAGACACAAAAGAGGAGATGGAATGAATTTATCACAAGGAGAAGAGGTGAAAGAAGAGTGTTCCCGATAGACAGAACAGCTCCTATAAAGGCCCAGAGCTGAGCAAAGCAGGGCTCTTGGTCCCAGATCAATATCATTTCGAGTACACCACACTTTCTCTGCTCCAGGCCACCAAATGTTGCACCCACAGATGACTGACTCTTAAATCACGCTTGTTGTGAGTTGTCCTTGAGTCCATTCCGATTCATGGAGCAACCCCATGTGTGAGAGTAAAACTGTTTCATAGAGTTTTCAGGGCTGTGACCTTTCAGAAAGAGATCGTGAGGCCTGTCTTCCGAGGGAACTCTGGGTGGGTTCAAACTGCCAACTCGTTGGCTTAAACTACTAACTCCTCTTTATTTGAAGTGAAATAGCTCTGAAACCCCAGGTGGAAATTAAATTAGATGATAAAGTCCCACTCATGGCCACCTTACATACAACAGACCGAAAAGTTGCCAGGTTCTGTGTCATCCTCATGATTGCTGGTGTGTTTCAGCCTACGGTGCAGATATTATGCCAATCCACCTCACCGAGGGTCTTCCTCATCCCCGCTGGCCCTCTCTTCACCAAACATGATGTTACCTTCCAGTGACTGATCCCTCCTGATGACATAGACAATAGGTTCTTGGAAAAGCACACTTCGCGTTTCCCATAGATAAAAGCTAAATATAGGCTCCCTTCTTGCACAGGTTACTGATTCATTCAAAATGTGCAACAATTTTATATGTGCTCAAAAGGAATTTTCTTCAAAGGAAATAAGAACTCCTACCAAACCAAACATCATCTTAATGCCAGGAAACGTGACTGTGATTGGCTGCTGCCTTTGCATGGGGGGCTGGTAACTGGTGTGGAGAAGGGACAGGGAGGGAGTTCTGTTGTAAGCCGTGGTTGCAGTGGGGAGCTCCATGAGGCAGTCTGCAGAACAGTGAGAGCTCAACCTCTGATGGCTCCACCACTTACTAGCTAGGTGACTCTAGGCAAGTCTCGCAACCTCTCTGGGCCTCGATTTCCTCACTACTATTGGCATTTTGAATTGGATAATTCTTTTTTGTGGGGTTTCCCTGTGCACTGCAGGATATTTAGCCACATCCCTGGCCTCTAACCACTAGATGCCAGCAGCACTTCCCTACCCCATGTGTGACAACCAAAAATGCCTCCAGACATTGCCAAATGTCTCCTGGAAAGCAAAATCTTTACTGATTGAGAACCACTGATCTACGGAATGAGTTGTGAGGATTAAATAAAGTCCTACAAGAGAAGTGCTTGGTACAGTACTGAAACGTGGCAAGTGCTCAACAAAGGTTCACTTAAAAAAAAAAAAAAAAGGAGGAAAAGCTCCAACAGGGATGGCAATGGCGCTTAGCAGATCTGCCATTTTGTGAATTTAACCAGCCATCACGTTAGCCCAGGACCCCCGTCTATTCCCTCTCCTCCTCCCATCAAAAGAAGCCAGTCCCTGGGTCTCCAGAGTAATGTGGGCAGAAAGGCCCTCCAAATGGGACATTACTGCCTCAATGGATTTAATGGTGCTTTTTAAATGCGGATAATTATAGGGCCTCTTCTAAACAAGTGCCCCAGTGACGGGAGGCTGTGGGCTCTGGGGCACCGTGGGCCCACATAGCTCAGCTCTGTCGAGCTGATGGTAATGTTATTAAATGTGCTCTCTCCTTTTATTAGGCATCTTAATAACCTCTAAGTTGCACCCAGGAGAGTTGGTGCAGAAAAGGAATTCTGGCCAACCTAATTTGTATTTGAAAATACCCCATAGGCCAAGGGAACAAGATTCAGATGAATTTCACAGGCAGCTGAGGGCTATACAAGGCAAGTGTTTCCAAATTGTACTCGATTATTGAATGCAACATGCCTGCCTCTCCAATCCCCATTGTTTTCTGCCATTGCCCCTGCACCCCACACACATGCATGTACAACCCTCACTCCAGCCACTGGCTAACAAAGAGACCTTAGTGTGGGTGCGCCCCTGGCAATCAGGGAAATGATGACAGGAGCTCGCACTTATTGACAATGTATTACCTCAGCCAGATTTTAGTGTGTTCATCACCACAGCCCAAAAAACCAGTACCATTGTTATCCCCATTGTACAGCTGAGGAAACTGAGGTTTGGAAAGGGTAATAACTTGCCAGAGAGAATTATACAACTAGCTAGTTATGGAACATGGATATAAACCCAATTCCCTCTGACACCCAAACTGATGTTCCTCACCACTGCCTAACTTTAATAATTGGATGGTGACAAGGAGTAATTCCACTCATTAGCTATCCATGTTTGTGCACCTGTATGTCTCAGCCCTGGATGGAATGCTAAGAAAAGACGGTGCCCCTACCATCAGAGATTTCATAACGGAATATATACAAAGTTAAAAGAGCATTTTAAAGGAATCAGGAAGGAGTAGCAGCAACTCACATTCATTCAACAAACATTTAGTCAGAATCTACTATGCGCCTAGCAATTTTCTACCTGTTAGGGATATTGCCACAACCACAAATGAAGCTAATAGGCTGGAGAAACATTCCAGGTATAGAATGAACAAAATTGGACAGTCTTGAATGAGAGAGTAAGGGACAGCAAGAAACCAAAGGAGACTTGGATTTCTCTAGGGTGAGAAGCCATGAGGAAGAGTAACCTCGTCAGGTGAGATTGAAAGGCAGGACCTGCTGAAGATGAATTTGGTTTGGGGTATGTTGTTGGAGGTGTCGTGGTACATCCAGCAAGAGATGTTCTACAGGCAGTTAGAAATGTGAGTCTAGAACTTGAAGAAAATTATATTCATTCATTTATTCAACTATTTTGTAATTATTTATGAAACAGTTAATATGCTGCAAAAAAATAACCACACCAAAATAACCAACTTGGAGTTCATCTCCATAGCTCATGTTGATGAGATTGTTCATAAAAATAAGAGCTTAAAGAGTGAAAAGCAGACAACTGGGGATGGCATTTTTGGGAAAATCTATGTATTTCAGGAGGAGACAAGAAAAAGGGATCAATATGAACTTTTCTAGGTTAAGGCCTTTTTATGCAACGCCATTTGCACAAGTTTGTTTGTCTTTTGTGTGAGTGACTATAAGTTACGGGTAATGTGATTTCAAAGTAAACCATTTGGGGGAAGGGAGTGGCATTTAACTAGATTCTTCAGCCTATGATTCTGGGCCTGTTTCCCCTCCCTTCCAGGCCCAAATGCAGCCATTAAGCACTTCATAGCCAATCTCTACAGCCGAGCTCTTGGCTGCCCCAGTAATGGAGGCAGCAAGAATTTAATCCATGGCAGCCTCAGGTGCAGAAAGATGATACTGAATATTTCATTCCTGGAATGATGGGAACTGGAAGCCTCTGGAGAGGATCTGGCTGAATCTTTTAAGTGAGCCCTTTCCAGGAATCCATTGGGTAACTCTGCTATTGGCAGTAATGGCTGCCACTTGGGTCTTAGCTTCCCAATGGGAGGGGAAGTATCATTAATGTACAACAGTGCTAAAAGGCCGGCTCCAATTCTGCTTCTAGGAAATTCATTTAAAAAAAAAAAAAGGCCTGCTTTCAGAGGTTTTCTGTCACCTCTTCAGATCCGAAAGACATTTGTCACCAATTTTTCCCATTTTTGTTTTTCATAAAGAATCAAAAGAAAAGAGGATTAAAAGATCTGACAAAGAGAAATCATTTAAGGTACGTTTCTTCTCTTCAGGAAATTACCTGCTTTGGCTTACGTCTTTAACGCCTCTCTGTCTTTAATGGCTAGTGCAAGAAGACAGTAAGTGTTCAAATGGACAGGAGAAAAACAGATCCATTATCTTGGTAGGAAATTGCATAGATTGTGTTGGTAAGTAAATACCATTTGTTAGGATCTGAAGTGCTAAAGTTAAAAAAAAGAGACTATTTTTCCTTTAAAAAATTAAGTGTTTTGAAAAACTGGATTAGATTTTTTTTTCATTACTCTTCACAATATTGAAAACAGATGGTATGCGCTATAGACCTAAGAAAACACAGAGAACGTGAAAAAGGTCAGTTTCGTAGTAATAGGGAATTGAGATGCCCTGAAATATGACCCTTTTGCCCTCAAGACCTGTACTCAGATCTGATTCCCAATTCTGGGAGAAAGCTGCTCACCCTGAGGGTGACATGTGAACAGGAAGTCAGCCAACTGGGGAGGTACAGCAGGACAGGGCCCTACCAGTATTCATTTAGATGTGTCCACCTCACCTCTCCCAAAAACCCTGCCCATCCTTTCATAAAAATCTCCTGCAGGAAGCTCTATATCCAGCCCTACCTAAAGTGTCTCCTGCCTCCTCTGAGCTCCTTGCTGTGTGGATTATTGACTTTGTTGTATATTGCACCTTCTTCAAAGACAGCATGAGCTCCTGAGAGGCAGGTATGTGCCAGCCATTTGGAGCAGGCTTCGCTCCTGCCGTGGCCCACCTTCCAACAATTGCTTGCTTCACAGTTTTGCCTGAGGTTGGTTTTAAAAGCAGATGAACATGGAGCAGGTTTTTGTACATCTTTGTATCCCCTGTATTTTCCCTGGAGAGGTAAGTGAACTAGCTGTTGTTGTTAGCTGCCATCAAGTCGAGCACTGACTCAGGACAATGCCATACACAACGGAACAAAACACTGCCCAGTCCTGCACCATATCCACAATCAGTTGTGAATCAGATCATTGTGATCCATAGAGCTTTTATTGGCTGATCGTTGGAAGTAGATCACTAGGCCTTTCTTCCTAGTCTGTCATAGTCTGAAAGCTCCACAGAAACATATTCAGCATTAGAGTAACATGTAAGCCTCCACCGACAGACGGGTAGAAGAGGTATGAAAAGTGACTTTAGGTGGTAGTACACAGAATATTTTCTAAGTCGAAAACATTACTAAATAGTAAACATTATTCCATATGATGTTATTTTAATGTGTTCTAGAAATATGCATATTCAGAAATCTTCAAAATATCATGACTGGGAAATATAAACATACTTTAGTTTTCAAAAGTGAATTAACATAGAAAAATATTATGTAAAAGTTTGTGTGGAATTTAGATATGGCAAAGATCATGAAGATGTTACGCAAAGGACTGAAGTGTAAGGAAACACTGTGCTGTGCCATTTAGCACAATACTTTTTATATTACCTAATAAATGTTTGTCATTTGCGTGTATCTCAAACTCCATTGTTTCCTTGTTATTATTATCACTGTTGTTT
Source organism: Loxodonta africana (assembly GCF_030014295.1). Taxonomy (NCBI): domain Eukaryota; kingdom Metazoa; phylum Chordata; class Mammalia; order Proboscidea; family Elephantidae; genus Loxodonta; species Loxodonta africana. Next base: position 174,086,139 of record NC_087343.1, on the reverse strand, counting down.
TCATCATGAGACGTTCCCATGAAGAGTATTATTTGACAGAACAAGGAAAGAAATGTTTTCATAGCAATGAAATTGTATTGCCTTGATGGTCAATGAGTAGAACAGACCTCCATTTAAATTACCCACCCTTTGCCATCAAGTTGATTCCGACTCACAGCGACCCTATAAATTATGGCCCTCCAACTCAATAGCACTGTTTTTAATTTCCTTTCAGGGTAACCTCTAAATGTAAATCATTAACTGTGTAGTGACTCAGTGTTTCCATTTGCAAAATGGAATTGTTAAAAGGAGGAAATGAGATAATGCATACAAAGTGATAGCTTGGTGCCTAGTACACAGCAAGAACTCCAAAAATGGTAGCTACCATTATTAAAATACTAGTAGGATCAACAGTAACAATAAAAACTGACATTTGTATGAAACTTCCTGTCTTTGAAAGGGCTTTTATCCAACCATTTACATTTATTCAGCACATCTACAGTGTGCCAAGAACTGTGCAAGACTGAGAGATTCAACTGTACCGCAAGAAATGCATGACTACAGGGTAGGCGCGGAGATAGACTCTGAATTCAAGTTGCCTGTTCTTCAAATCTGGGCTTTACTACTACTAGCTCTGTGGCCTTGGCCAAGTGACATACTTTTTCATGCCTCAGTTTCCAAGTCTGTGAAATAGGGATAATGATTTTAATCACCTCATAGGGTTAAATGAATTCATGAATGTAAAGAGTATTGACATTGTCTAACAAATGTCTGCACATAGTATACTCAATTTGTTTCAGCCATTGTAGTTCCTGCCCCCACAAGACAACCACATATTCCTTCTGGATTCATCAAAGAGGCAGCTGCTTTCCAAACTTGGCATTTGTCACAAATTACATGCAGCCACTAAGTCAGAGACAAAGGTGCAGCCACATAAGGATATCTGAGTTTTATCTACTAAGAACATTTTATCACTGAGCCAAATCAATTACTTCATATAGTTTTAGATCAAGACAGTTTTATAATTAAATGGATTAGAGGGTCGTCTGCATCGTATATTCTCCCAGTCATGAGGAAAATTCCCGCCATCATCCACAACACCTAGAGCACACGGACATAGACACATACACATATACATACACACACAATGATGGTTATTTTTATGTGTCAACTTGGTTAGGCTATGGCGCCCAATTGTCTGACAAAACACTAGTCTAATTGCTGTTATGAGGTCCCTAGGGGTACAAATGGTGAAGCACTCTATACTAGAGTATTAAAAAAAAAAAAAAAAGGGTTTTAGGGGGTACAAATGGTTAAGCACTCTATACTAGCTTAAAGGTTGATAGTTTGAACCCAACCAGAGGTGCCTCAGAACACAGGCCTGGGGATCTGCTTCCGAAAGGTCACAGCGCTGCAAACCCTATGGAGTAGTTCCATTCTACACACATGGGATTGCCATGAGTTGGAACTGACTTAATGGCAACTAACAACAACCATCGCTATTATAAAGTAGCTACATGTGATTAAATCGGTTGGCCTCAAGTATAGCAGATTACTTTCCATAATGTGGGTAGGACTCAACCAACCAATTGAAGAACTTAAGAGCAAAAACGGAGTTTCCCTAGGGTGTGTTCTGCCTCCAGACTATAGATAGACATTTTGCCAGAAACCTCTTATTCATCACTCTTTTCACCTGACCTACAGATTTTGGGGCACAAGCCTGTAAGACTCTCCAGCCTCTCTCCTGACCTACGGATCTTGGAACTGCACAGCCCCCAACAATTGCATGAGGCAATCCCTGTGTTTATATATCACTGTCTCTGTTTCTCTCCAAAACCACACCAAACCCATTGACTTCAGGTCAATTCCAACTCACAGAGACCCTATAGGATAGAGTAGAACTGTCTTATAGGGTTTCCAAGGCTGTAATCTTTATGGAAGCAGACTGCCACATCTTTCTCCAATGGAGTGGCTATTGGGTTCGAACTACCAAACTTTTGGCTACCAATTGAGCGATTAGCCACTGCACCACCAGGGCACCTTTCTGTTTCTCTAGAGAACCCTAAGACACACACACACAGACACAAACATTACTTGAAATTCCTTTAACAAAATTAATGTTGTATAAATACCAAACAAAGCAACTACTTTCCTCACATTGGAACGTGAAGCTGATTGGGAAAAAACATGGACATGGAAGCATCTATGGTACCAAGATTAGTTATGGGAACAGATTCATGCCTTCTGCATAGACTCAGAAATAGATATGTTGTTGTTCTGTTTTTAGATGCCTTCGAGTCAGTTCCCACTCATAGCGATCCTATGTACAAACAGAATGAAACACTACCTGGTCTTGTGCCATCCTCACAATTGTTGCTATGTTTGAGTCCATTGTGGCAGCCACTATGCCAGTCCATCTTATTGAGGTTCTTTCTCTTTTTCACTGACCCTCTACTTTACCAAATATGATGTCCTTCTCCAGGGACTGGCTCCTCCTTTTAACATGTTCAAACCACATGAGATGAAGTCTCACCATCCACTCTTCTAAAGAGCATTTTGGCCATACGTCTTCCAAGACAGATTTGTTTGTTCTTCTGGCAGTCCATGGCATATTCAACATTCTTTGCCAACACCATGATTCAAATGCTTCAATTCTTTTTTGTTCTTCCTTATTCATTGTCCAGCTTTTACATGCATGTGAGGTGATTGAAAACACCATGACTTGGACCAGGTACATCTTAGTCCTCAAGGTAACATCTTTGCTTTTTAACACATTAAAGAGATCTTTTGCAGCAGATTTGCCCAATGCAATACATCGTTTGATTTCTTGACTGCTGCTTCCAGGGGTGTTGATTGTGGATCCAAGTAAAATGAAATCTTTGACAACTTCAATCTTTTCTCCGTTTATCATGATATCGCTTATTGGTTCAGTTGTGAGATTTTTGTTTTCTTTGTGTTAAGATGTAATCCATAATGAAGTCTGTAGTATTTGATTTTCATCAGTAAGTGCTTCAAGTCCTCTTCACTTTCAGCAAGAAAGGTTGTGTCATCTGCATATGGAGGGTTGTTAAAGAGCCATCCTCCAAGCCTGATGACGTGTTCTTCATATACTCCAGCTTCTCGGATTATTTGCTCAGCATACAGATTGAATAAGTATGGTGAAAGAATATACCCCTAATGAATACCTTTCTTGATTTTAAACCATGCAGTATCCCTTTATTCTTTTTGAATGACTGCCTCTCGGGCTATGTCAAGTTCTGCGTGAACACAAATAAGTGTTCTAGAATTCTCATTCTTTGTAATGTTACCCATAATTTATTATGGTCCACAGAGTTGAATGCCTTTGCATAGTCAGTAAAAACACAGATAAACATCATTCTGGTATTCTCTGCTTTCAGTCAAGATGCATCTGACATCAGCAATGATGTCCCTCACACTCCATGTCCTCTTCTGAATCCAGCTTGAATTTCTGGCACTTCCCTGTCGATGTACTGATACAAAAGTCTTTGAATTATCTTCATCAGAATTTTACGTGCATGTGATATTAATGATATTGTTCAATAATTTCCACATTCTTTTGGATCATCTTTTCTTGGAATAGGCACGTGTATGGCTCTCTTCCAGTCGGTCAGCCTGGTAGCTGTCTTCCAACTTTCCTGGCCTAAATGAGTGAGCACTTTCAGCACTGCATCCATTTTGTTGAAACATCTCAGTTGGTATACCATCAGAGCCTTGTTTTTCACCAATGCCTTCAGTGCAGCTTGGGCTTCTTCCTTCAGTACTATTGGTTCTTAATCATATGCTACCTCCTGAAATGGCTGAACGTCAGCCAGTCTTTTTAGTACAGTGACTCTGTGTATTCCTTCCATTTTCTTTTGATGCTTCCTGTATCACTCAAATTTTTGCCCAGAGAATCCTTTGATATTGCAACTCGAGGCTTGAAATTTTTTTTCAGTTCTTTCAGCATGAGAAATACTGAGCGTGTTCTTCCGTTTGGGTTTTCTAACTCCAGGTTTTTGCACATTTCATTATAGTACTTTGTCTTCTCAAGCCATCCTTTGAAATATTCTATTCAGCTCTTTTACTTCATTTCCTTCACTTTAGCTACTATGCTCAAGTGCATGTTTCAGAGTGTCTTCTGATATCCATTTTGATCTTTTCTTTCTTTCTTGTCTTTTTAATGACCTTTTACTTCCTTCATGTATGATGTCCTTGATATCATCCCACAACTCATCTGGTCTTCAGTCATTAGAGTTCAATGTGTCACATCTATTCTTGAGCTGGCCTCTAAATTCAGGCGGGATATACTCAAGGTCATACTTTGGCTCTCATGGACTTGTTTTAATTTTCTTCAGCTTCAACGTGACCTTGCATAGGAGCAATTGATGGTCTGTTCCACAGTCGGACCCTGGCCTTGTTCTGACTGTTGACATTGAACTTCATCGTGTCTTTCCACAGATGTAGCCAATTTGCTTCCTGTGTATCCCATGTGGGAAGGCCACATGTATAGTCACTGTTTGTGTTACTGAAAAAAGTTATTTGCAATGAGTAAGTCGTAGTTCTTGCCAAATTTTATCAGGAGATCTGCTTCATTTCTATCACCAAGCCATATTTTCCAAGTACTGATTTTTCTTCGTTGTTTCCAACTTTTATATTCCAATCACCGATAATTACCAATGCATCTTGATTTTATGTTTGATCAATTTCAGACTGCAGAAGTTGGTAAAAAATCTTCAATTTCTTCACCTTTTGCATTAGTGGTTGGTTTGTAAATTTACTCAATGGTCATATTAACCGATCTTCCTTATGTTGTTGTTGTTGTTGTCAGGTGCAATCGAGTCAGTTCTGACTCATAGTGCCCCTATGTACAACAGAATGAAACACTGCCTGGTCCTGCGCCATCCTCACAATTGTTGGCATGCTCGAGCCCATTGTTGCAGCCACTGTGTCAATCCATCTCACTGAGGGTCTTCCTCTTTTTCACCGACCCTCTACTTTACCAAGCATGATGTCTTTCTCCAGGAACTCATCCCTCCTGATAACATGACAAAAGTATGTGAGAGGAAGTCTCGCCATTCTTGCTTCTAAGGAACATTCTGGCTGCACTTCTTCCAAGACAGATTTGTTCGTTTTTCTGACAGTCCATGGTGTATTCAATATTCTTCACCTTATGAAAACCTTATGAACAGCAGCGGTCTTCCTTTATAGGTGTATGGATATTATCCTATCCCTGACAGCGTTGAATATCAGGATAGATCTTGAAATGTTCTTTCTGACAATGAATGTGATGCATTCCTCTTCTATATGTATTCCCAGCATAGTAGTCCATGTAAGTGTCCAATTAAAATGGCCAATTCAGCTCACTAATGCCTAACATATCAATCTTCAAGTGTTTTGTTTCATTTTTGGCAACTTCCAATTTTTCTAGATTCATACTTCATACATTCCACCATCTGATTATTAATGGATGTTTGTATCTATTTCTTATCATTTCGAGTGGTGCTACATCAACAAATGGAGATCCAGAAAGCTTCACTCCAACCACGTCACTAAGGTCGACTCTATTTTGAGGAGGCAGCTCTTCCCCAGTCATATTTTGAGTGACTTTCAATCTGAGCAGCTCATCTTCTGCCACTATATCAGATAATGTTTCGCTACTATCCATAAAGTTTTCACTTGCCAATTTTTTCACAAGTAGATTGCCAGGTACTTTTTCCCAGTCTGTCTTAGTCTGGAAGCTCCACTGAAACCTGTCTACCATGGGTGACCCTGCTGGTATTTGTAATGCCAATGGCATAGCTTCCAGCAACACAGCCACATGCAAGCCACCACAGTATGACAAACTGACAGAAGAGTGGTAGAGAAAGTTATAAAGAGCATGATTTTTTAACCACTCATTCTTTTTCCCTTACAGGATATCCAGATAGGCACCTTAATGGTCAGATTCCACATGTAGATAATCAAGCTGCGTGAACCCCAGATAGTATCATGACGCTCATTCTTTTGACAAGTGAAACCAGACTAGTCAAGACATTCCACCTTTGATTGTGGTTGCTCCCCCTGATGGAAATAAGGGCTTCACTCTGGGCTGTACCAAGGCAGCCCTAGACATAAAGGTGATAAAGGGCTGTTTTCAAAGCCCAAAGTCTTGCCTCAGGACCATTTAGAAAACACTGCTGGCTAGGGAGCCATCATACACACAAGTCAATGAAATATTACCCTTAATTGAGTGGGCCATTTGAGAATGCAACCAAGAGCTCGTCCAAGGAGTCAGCACTCCCCTTTACAACTCCCCAAGTCCCTCCTGGGTTAGTTTCCATTTAAAGAGAGAGAAAAAAGACCACTTTCATCACTTAAGTGTAAATGAATCAAAGTATGATATGGATAGGGGAGCAATCATCTTCTTCCAATGATTGATCTGTTCAAGGGAGTGAAGGCTGATTCATTCCAGATGTGGTGATCCTGAAACTCACTAGATCATTGATTCCAGTCTACCCAAACTTCCACAGGAACACAGGCATATTCAGGAGTTCAGATGGGGTAAAGGACACAGGAAGATCAGTGGCCTTTAAATATGGGATACTTTTGGATGCATCAGATCTGGTCGCCAAGGACAAGTCCACTTGATCTCTAAGTTACTCTTCAAAGTTCCATTAAGAAGTCTTCTGAAAAACCAGACATCTCCCAATACTGAAGATTCATATGAAAATTCGCAGCAACAAAATGGTCCACTTTCTTTGACCCAAACAGTGTTGTTGCAGTGATGGTTGTTGTTGCTGCTGCTGCTGCTATAGTTTTAATTAGTTGCCAATATTTAAAATTCAAGAAATTTCATTTGGATTTTTTGCATCTCTTGATGGTCATCTGACCCTATGGTTCCACATGGCAAAAATCAGTGGGAGCGGAGTAGCTGCCACCTTTTAAAACAGTCACCGTGGTCTCCATCTGTCCTCCTTGACACATTTATGTTAACTGTTGACCCTGAAGGCACTGAGTTGGCAACTCCTGTCATGAAGTGACCCTAGTACCTGTAGAGACAGAAGCCAATTTTGGCCTTAACCAAGAATCTATCTTATAGGCTAAATGTAAATGAAGTCAAAACTGCCTCCAATTGGCTTGACAAGAAACCCCACCCAAGAGGCACCTCATTCTAAGTGGTGATAAACTGACACATTTAAATCCTCTGTCTTGGAAGGTATGAATTATCTGAGGCCAGCTGAGCTAGCTGTCAGTTTTCCTTGAAGCCTACTGTGTACTCCAGTCTTAAAAATACTGGAACCCATAGGGCACTGTACACTGAGGATCCCTATCCTTTGCAATAAGCTTCTATTTCTAAAGGCAATCTTAGCTTGTCTCTGTCTAGAAATATTAAAAACAACAAGGTGTGCCTTCTGCATATCTCATAGCTCTGTTCTCTCCATACTTTTACCACCATGGGATAACACTGCTTCAAGAGGCAGCACAACAGAGTGCAGATGGGCACACCCTCTAGAACCCAAATGCCTGGGTTTGAATCCCAGCTCTAGCTTTTGCTACATGATATTAGACAAGTCTCTTCACCTCCATGAGGCACTATCTCCTGTTTTCCAAAACGATGCCTTATATTTTGGGTAGTTTAGCTATGTATCCAGAGGCTAGACACAAAATCCTCTGGAAGAGCTTAATAATCAAGAATGCTTGGGAAAAGAAATTCCAAGCAGGGAAAAGATCATGAATAAAGTCATTGAGGCAGGTATCATAGATTACATTTGGTAGAAAAATGCAACACAAAATAACGACAAAACATCATTTGGGGACTGACAGCACAGAGAATCAAAAGGAAATTCAAACTCACGCAGATGCGGAGTTAATCTTTTTTTATAAAATACTGGTCTATTATATTTGGGGGTTCTCTGTAATTCACAAAGCATAGTCATAAACATTTGATCTTCCAACCTGCAAGGTAAGCCAGGCTATTATTATGATGATGGTAAGGCCCATTTTAGAGATAAACAAAATATGGCTAAGAGAAATTAAGAAACTTACCCAAGGCCATGAAACCTAATAAATGCCAGGACAAGACTAAAGCTCAGGTCTTCAGAATTTTCCGTGTAGGTGGCTGGGTACTTGGAGGAGCCTAAGCACAGCTTCTGTAGCATTTGATGATTTTATGATGTACTTTGGGATTTATGGATGTTATTTTGTTGGTACCTCTCCACCTCATAATCCACAATGGCAGTGTCTGCCTTTTGTCTATGAAACGTATAAAAGCACCCAGAGCTTGTTAAGTGGTGGGTGCATCCAATAAATACATAAATCATAACATGATAGCTGGTTTCCTTTCTGACAAATCTGTTTCCTTCCTGACAAGAGATGCTGCCCTGTGGTTCTTCATGTGGGGAAATAAATGTCATAAGTTATCAGCCATTTAGTATTATGCCTTGTATGCACCTAGAGTCCTGTGGGGATTTAAATTTCAAATTGAGGCACATCATTTGTGAGGACTAGCCGAGTGCTGTGTGGAGGCAAAGTCAGTGAAGACTCTCAAGAGGGGATATGAGAACCCTTAAAACTGTCTCTCCTATCCCAAAAATACATTCTCTCACTATCTTGCCAAAGTCTCTGAAATTTCTACCATTATGCAGTTCTTTAGGCAACATTACTAAAACCCATTGCTATTGAGTTCATTCCAATTCATAGTGACCCTATAGGACAGAGTAGAACTGTCCCATAGAGTTACCAAGGAGCATCTGGTGGATTCAAACTGCTGACCTTTTGGTTAGCACCTGAGTTCCTATCTACTGCACCACCAGGGTCTCCACATTATCAAAGGTCCTTCCTTAATTTGTTCAAGACATATTTCTTGTACTACTATGTCTTAGGCACTCTTATAGGTGCTGAGGAAACCCCGGTGGCGTAGTGGTTAAGTGCTATGGCTGCTAACCAAAGGGTCAGCAGTTCGAATCTGCCAGGCACTTCTTGGAAACTCTATGGGGCAGTTCTACTCTGTCCTATAGGGTTGCTATGAGTCAGAATCAACTCGACGGCATTGGGTTTGGTTTTTTGTTTGTTTTTATAGGTGCTAAGGATACAGCAATAGGCAAAGTAGACAAAACCCTACTGTCATGGATCTTGCATTCTATTTAGGAGTAGAAGGGTGTGGGAGGGTTGGGAGAGAGGAAATAAACAAATAAATATAATATTAGTAAAATTCCTTCATTCAGCAAATATCAATTGTCTTTATTGTTGTTGTTGGGTGCCACTGAGTCAATTTCAACTTATAGTGACTCCAAGTGACAGAGTAGAACTGCCCCATAGGGTTTTCTTGGCTGTAATCTTTATGGGAGAAGATCACCAGGCCTTTCTGTCACAGAATGACTAGGGGAGCTCGAACTGCCAACCTTCCCATTAGCAGCCAAGTGCTTAACCGCTGTGCCATCTTAAAATTAAGTACCTACTATGGTTCAGAGCCCTGATGGTGCAGCGGTTAAGAACTATGGCTGCTAACCAAAAGGTCAGCAGTTCAAATCCACCAGCCGCTCCTTGCAAACCCTATGGGGCAGTTCTACTGTGTCCTATAGGGTTGTTATGAGTTGGAATCAACTCGACGGCAACGAGATGTGCTAAGTTAACATATAGGACCTAAAAGAGTTTACCGGGGAGTTTATTGGGAATAATTTAATTTGTCAGATTAGCCAGCCAGTCACCTAATAAACTCAAGGGACTTCAGATACTGTCAAACCCTGTCTAGTTTCCAGTCTCTCTGTCTCCCCTCCTTGATCCTGAAATCACTTGATTCGGCGCCATCTGTAGGACCAGTCCTCACCATACATGGAACAGGAAAGGATTTAAGCAGTGTTGCCCAGCGCTTTGGAACCCCCCTTACCAAATCATCCTGATAGCTGGGTTTCCTTCATTTGTTCAACAAACACTTCTGTCTACTACATATTAGATATTAGAAATGCAAACATGCATGGGGTAATCTCTGCTGTCAAGAAGCTCAATAACCTTTAACAAGAGAAAAGTGAAAACAAAATAATTAAAATGTAGACCAGATGCTGAAGCCCTATTACTACTCACAGACTTATCTGCTTTTGCTCCTAAATATATTCACTCTCTAGACTTCCACTGGTCTAGAGCAATACTCTGCAATAATACCAAAAAAAAAAAAAAACCCATTGCCGTCGAGTCGATTCCAACTCATAATGACCCTATAGAACAGAGTAGAACTGCCCCATAGAGTTTCCAAGGAGTGCCTGGCAGATTTGAACTGCCGACCTCTTGGTTAGCAGCTGTAGCACTTAATCACTACACTACCAGGGTTTCCACCTCTGCAATAATACAGATGTTTTGTATCTGTGGTAGTTACTCACCACATATGGCTACCGAGCTCTTGAAATATGGCTACTATAACTGAGTGGTCCTATCTTGCTACCCAAATCACATATAAGCCCTGCTTCCCCCAAGCTCAGGGAGTTGGACCTGAGAAATTTCCTCCCAGTCCCTTGCTCTGCACATTCCAATAAAGTTACTTTCTCCTTCTCAAAGAATAGTGTCCAGATAATTGGCAAGTCTGAGCTCCTGGCACAAGGACCCACCTACCCAGGTTTGGAATAAGGAATGTTTCCACGGGGCAAGCCTTGATAAGGGACCTTAGAATCTAGGGGGCCTGAGGAGATAGAGTTCTGAATGCAGACTCCCCAAAATGTTTTCTATGTCCTGAAAGTTTGTATCATGAGGCTTCTACTGAAGAAAGAATAAAAGAAAATCAGGTAACAGGATTTGAAATCCATTGCTAGTAGTTTATGTAGTTAATCATTAAGAAATGGCTGGGGGTAGAGTGAGGGCAAAAACTATCATATAGAGGTAGCAAAGTCAAGGCCTATGGGATCCCAGGATGGTAAAATTTTTCACACATGTCCACAAAGAGTTGGATGATCTATCAGTGGTGGGAAAGGAAGGGTAAAGCCTGTTAATCACACTCATTCTCTTAATGTTTCCGTTTGGTTATCACAATTTCATAATGTCTTCGATGCCATAGTTCTTTTTTAATATGGTGGCCCGAGGACTTCTTCATTTCCCCAATGTGCACTTAGCATTTTCCCTTGCCTCTGAAAGATGATCAGTAAATATCTGTAGAAGAAAGTAACAGAGGGAGAGGAAACAATGACTGGCATATTATATGTGCTTCAAAACTGATGAATGAGGTGATGGCTGAATGACATCAACGACAGCATGATAAACATAATGAACGTCACTGAGCTGTACATGTGAATATTGTTGAAATTTCAAATGTTTTGCCACATACATATTTACTACAATAAACTAAATAAGTAAATTTTTTTTCAAATTGTTGAAAAAGTGACTCAAACACAATAATTTGCACATAGTAGGCATTCCATAAATATATAATGGATTGTTTCATTAATATATTGTGCAGTCAAATTCAACATAGCAAAATATTTATAACTATCTTTGGAATTCACGATAACAGGAATTTGTTAGTGTCAAGAGTAATGGTTCATGTCCAGATAATGCCTATCAAGGACCAACATATGGGAATATGTGGCCTCCTGGAGTTGTGCTCTGGGTTGTAACTATTAACTGTCTTCACTAGTGGCTGGTGTCAGATCAAAAGAATTTTAAATCAAAATTATGCTTAACAGTTTGTGTTTATTTTATAATGGGCTCATGTCTATTCCTATGTAGCAAGGAATTTCAGAGAATCCATGAATGGGTAGCAACTGTCAGTTAAATATGTTATTTATGAGAAAAATGATCATCGCAAGTTTATTGATTAGCAAATATGCTAATTATGGTAATCTAGCTATAGGATTGTTATGGGTTGGAATCAACTCAACTACAAACAACAACAGCTGTTGTAACAAACAAATCATAAAATTTCAGTACTTTACAAAATACAAGTTGATTTTTTCATGCAACAACTCAAGGTGAATATTTTTTCTCCCTGTGGCGATTCAGGCTCCATGCTCCTTCCATCTTGTAGCTCCAGAGCATCCCCTAGAACCTCAGGGCCCTGTGTTCAGGCAGTGGATGGGAAGAGAGAAAGCAGAAAACGCACACTGGCTTCTTCAAAAAACAGCTAAAAAAGGGACATACCCTTCCTCTCACAGTCCAGTGTAGAACTAGTCATGTGATTTCACCCAGATGCAAGAGGTGCTAGGAAATGTAGCCCCTGGCTGGGCAGCTGCCTCCCAGTGATAGCTGCCCACTGTGGAAAGAGGATAACAAATTCCTATTGGACAGCTATCATCTTTGTCAAAACCAGCATTAGCCCTCTGCTGGAATTCTGGAGTTGAGCTGGGGAAAGTGCCTGATACATGGCCCCAAATGAAAGCCCTTTCAGATAAAATTGCAATAGCATTAATCAAAGTGTCACTGAACCCAATTCTCCAAACAGCAAATCAGAAGGTGACTTTGTGGCAAACATGTAAGAATGGAATGCCCTTCATAGCCAAGGAGAAAATGTCTCCTTGCCTGGGAATAAGAGGAAGCTGCCCTGTTTGCACAGTTTCTCCTCAAACATTCATTAAATGGCCCTCCAACTGACCCCAGTTAGGCATGTGTCTTAATTATCTAGAAAAAAAAAATTTTTATATATATATATAACAGAAATACCACAAGTGAATGGCTTTAACAAACAGAAGTTTATTCCTTCACAGTCTTGGAAGCTAGAAGCCCAAATTCAGGATGCCAGCTCCCCAGGAATGCTTTGTCTCTCTCTTGGTTCTGGGAGAAAGTCCTCATCATCTATCTTCCCCTGGTCTAGGAGCTTCTCAGCACAGGGACCCTGGGTCCAAAGGACACATTCCACCCTCAGCGCTTCTTTCTTGGTGACATGAGGTCCTTCTCCTCTCCACTTGGTTCTCTCTTTCATATCTCAAAAGAGATTAACTCAAGATACAATCTAATCTTGTAAATCGAGTCCTGCCTTATTAACATAACTGCCCTAATCCTGCCTCATTAACATCATAGAGGTTAGGCTTTACAACACATAGATAATCACATGAGATCATAAAATGGTGGACAACCACATAATACTAGGAATCATGGCCTAGACAAATTGACACACATTTTACAGGGACACAATTCAATCCATAACCGTGTTTGCATGTATGTAGGCATGTTTGCTGATAGGCCCAGCTGTGACCCTTTCCTCACATCCTCTCCACCCACCATGATCAGCTCCAACAGTGTGTCTCACCATTTGACAGCCCTAGCTCAATTTGGGAACACTGGTGGCACAGTGGTTAAGAGCGCAGCCTGCTAACTGAAAGGTCACCAGTTAAAATCCATCAACTGCTCCTTGGAAACGCTATGGGGCAGTTCTACTCTGTCCTATAGGGTTGCTATGAGTCAGAATTGACTCAAGGACAATGGGTTAGTCCAATTTGAGGGGCAAATATAGGAATTGTTACGCAGAAGGCTCGTCTCACCTCGTTGGCCCTGAAATGCTAAGGTTATACATGTCAGAACAGGAAAAAGAATTTGGGCATTTGTGATTTATGGATTTTATTTTTGTTTTGGCAGTTTCAGCTTCAAATTCAAGTTTCTTCAATGGTGAGACAACACAGAATGCATTGCTGTGTTGTCAGGATCATGAATTATTGCTGTACTGATGACACTGGAACAGAGTTATATGAATATCTTTCTGCAAATAAATACAGTGTAAGCCCCATATTTCTTGTTGTTCATTAGAATGCCCTGAATCACTAAAGCAAGAACATCTATGCCAGATAGTTCTTTCCCTTGGAATTCTATTGTTCCTTTATTGCAAGAAAAATTAGATTATCAATGGGTACAGCACCCCTGTAATCATGTTTACACATATATATATATGTTCATATTAAATCCAGATTATGGAAAGTGACCAGTGATTTCATTGCTATTACTCCATACATAACAAAACCTACCTCCTAGGGTTTTGGGAAGTCACAAATGAGATAATATATGAAAAATGCTTAGCACAGTCTCTAATACATAGCAAGCACTTACTAAACATCACCTTTCATTTTTATAATTCGGCTATAGTGGACATCTATTACCCCTTTGGATCAAACACTCCAGTTTTCTTTTGAAGAACAATTCTTCTTCAATCTCAATCCATGTAGTGGTTGGGGAGAAGGGGCTGTCACCACCTCCAACCTCTCAAGGTGAACACATGATCTATTTGCAGTTGTTGTCAGCTCCAACTCATGGCAACCTCACGTACAACAGAATGGCCCTACGCCATCTTCATGCTCACTGGTATGCTTGAGTCAATTGTTGCAGCCACTGTGTACTTTGCCTTCCAACCTAAGGCACTGAGCTTCTAGCACTATGTGGGACAGTAGTCTGTTGTGATCCATAGGTTTTTCATAGCTTAATTTTTAGAAGTAAATCCCCAGGCCTGTCTCTTAGTTTGTCTTAGTCTGGAAGCTCTGCTGAACCCTTTCCACCATGGGTGACCCTGCTGGCATTTGAAATACTGGTGGCATAGCTTTTAGTATTGAAACATTCAAGCCACCACAGTACAACAGACTGAAAGACCAGTGATGAGAGTCCATGCTCTAGGCCTGATCAAATAACCACATCCCCCAGTCACAGTGGCTAACCAGTTCAAAGATGGGCAGGTGACCTGAATCAAATCACAAAAGAACTCCGCAGAGATATGCTGGAACTGATGACAAAAAAAGAAAAAAATTGGCCTCAGATTTCTGTTACCCTTTTTAACTAGTAAAACATAATTTCTGAGCAGCCAGGGACCACCATGTGGAAAGTGTATACATGCAGGTGAAGCCAAGAGAAAGGAAGGGGAAGCTAAGAAGAGGTGGAAAGAGACAGGAGGGCCTTGTGATATTTATAACCCTGAGACTGAAGGATCCTCCACCCTTGCCTTACATATTTTCCAGACACATTAACTGTACCCATTGCTGCTGAGTCAACTTCAACTCCTTGTGACCCCATATGTTACAGAGTAGAACTACTCTATAGACTTTTCAAGGAAGCCTATTTCCAGGCCTTTCTTCCACAGTGTTACTGAGTGGGTTCAAACTGTCAACCTCTAGATTAACAGCTGAACACAAACCATTTGTGCCACTGGCCTCCCAAAATTCCCTTGTTTTGCTCGGAGGGATTTAGATGGGCTTCTGTCATCTTCAGGGTCCTTTGGTGGCACACAGTTGGCACTCAACTACTAACTTAAAGTTTGGTGGTTCAAACCAACCCAGCAGCACCATGGAAAAAAGTCTGGGCAATCTGCTTCCATAAAGATTACAGCCAAGAAAACCCTATGGAGCAGTTCTACTCTGTAATACATAAGGTCACTGTTATAGATTAAACTGGGTCCCCCAAAAATGTGTATCATCTTGTCTAGGCTGTGATTCCCAGTATTGTGTGGTTGTCCACGATTTTGCAATCTGATGTGATTTTCCTATGTGTTGTAAATCCTAATCTCTGCCTGTAGTTAATGAGGCAAGATTAGGTTATGTTAAAGAGGATTACGGTCGGATGCAACACCATTACTCAGGTCACAGACCTGATTGGATATAAAGGGAGTTTTCTGGGGTCTGGCCTGCATCACCTTTTATAAGAAATAAAAGGAGAGAGAAGCAAGCAGAGAGAGGGGACCTTATGCCACCAGGAAAGAAGCACCTGGAGTATGGAGTATGTACTTTGGACCTGGGGTCCCTGTGCAGATAAGCTTCTAGACTGGGCAAAGATTGATGACAAGGACCTTCCCTCAGAGCCGACAGAGAGAGAAAGCCGTCCCCTGAAAGTGGCGCCCTGAATTCTGACTTCTAGCCTACTGAGCTGTGAGAGAATAAACTTCTGTTTGTTAAAGCCATCCTCTTGCAGTATTTCTGTTATAGCAGCACTAGATAACTAAGACAGTCACCATAAGTTGGAATTGACTTGATGGCAACAGATTTGGTTTTCGGTTTTCTGTTACTTTCAACTAAAAGAGGCAAAATGAGAGCAGATTGGAGAATGTGATGATCCCTGGTCGTTTTTCATCAGCGAGAGGACATGAAGAACAGTAAAAACATTCAAAGGGAAGTTGTTTGAAGCCCACAGAGGACTTCTATACATTATCATCTGTATAACATATTAACAAAAGCTGCTACAACAGATAAATCCCCAAAGCTTAACACAACAAAGGTTTGTTTCTTACTTGCATCATAGTCCATAGGCCTTAGGCAGCCTCCTCCATCTTGTTGCTATGCCATCTGGGACACGTGGCCCCCATGGCAGGGAGGGAGAAGGCTGGAGGATCACATATGAGGATATACAGACCTAGACCTGAAACAGGCTACATCAATTCCACCCACATTCTACTGGCCAGACTCAGATGGCCCCAATCTTCCCGCGTGCCTAAGAACAGGGAACAGTGTAGTGAATACAGCATCATCCCTGCCATATCTCCTTTGGTTTGTGTGTTCCATTCCCCTACCAGGCATGCAGGAGCCCAGGGATGGGACCCAAGCTGGACAGCTGGGTTCCAGGAGCTCACTTAGGGCATGGGGTCAGGAGTAGATTAGAGAATGTGAAACTGAGGTGAGTATTCTGAGAGGCAACGTCCCATGTAAAACTAAAACTGGTTTACCAATCTAAAGAAGTCAGAGAGGGTGAGAGGAATCAAGTGCAAGTTCATAGGATGGAAACAGAGAAAGCAGATCCTGCTGAGAAGAAACAACGTGGAGATGAGGAGGCAGAGGCTGGAGGAATTCCTGAGCTAGAAAGATAGAGCCATAGACACTTTTCTAGAGTGCTGCAGCCTCTGTATGGGCAGAAGGGCCTGGGTGCTCATAATACACCTTCAACCTAAGCAACACAGGTATTTTTAACCCTATTTCACAAGGCAAGGTTCAGAAAGGTGAAGTAACTTGCCCAAAGTCACATAGCAAGTAAGGAGTAGAAATGAGATTGAACTTAAGACTTCTGACATTCAATCTATGGTGCAAGAATTGAGCGAGTGATCCTTACCATCCCTCTTCACTCTCTGCCTGCAGAAAATCCATGTCCCTGTCGATAAGCAAGAAGGGAAACAAGTAATCTCAGATGTTCAAGTTTCTACTGAGCAAGGAATTCATTCATGAAGTCTGTGGCCTCCAAATAACTGTGTCCCCTCTGTCTCTGTTGAAAATGGTGTATGAGATTTCTCTGTTTCTGAGTCCAGAAACTAGGTTCAGTTCATTACTCCCATGTTCCCTTTGCCCTAATGTTGCTGTTGTTGTTAGCTGCCATCTAGTTGGCTCCAACTCTGGCAACCCCACATACAATAGAATGAAACATTGCCCAGTCCTGTGTCATCTTCATGGTCATTGGTATGCTCTGGTCCATTGTGGGCACTGTGTATTTTGAGTGCCTTCCAATTTAGGGGGCCCATCTTCCAGCACTATATCAGACAACATTCCGTTTTGATTCATAGGGTTTTAATTGACTGATTTTAGGAAGTAGATCTCCAGGCCTTTCTTCCTAATCTCAGTCTGAAAGCTCCACTTAAACCTGTCTTCCATGGGTAACTCTGCTAGCATGTGAAATAACATTGGCATAGCTTTTGGCATCATAGCAACATGCAAGCCACCAGAGTAAGACAAACTGACAGACAGGTGGATTGCTGTAATATATCTCTTCTTTTAGTATGGGACTCAGTGTAGTATAATGCCTTGTTCACTTGTCTGTGTGCCCTCATTTGACTGTGAATTCAATGAGGGCAGTGACTATGTCTATCCAGTACTAACTGGTATCTGCAGCACCTAGCACAGGGTTTGGCACATAGTAAGGGCTCAATAAATATTTATTGAATTAATGCATGAATGACTGATCAAATAGCACTTCTCCTGCTCTACTAGAATTTCCAGATTACTAATTCAACAGTCCCCTAAATTTTAGGCTCTGTGAGGACAAGTGCTTGAACTGCCAGCATCTTCATAGGCATCGTTCTCAGTACCCAGTCTCTGGGGCAGGGTAGACACTCAACATGTATATATGTGAGACAGACAAATGAGACAAAAATAGCTACAGCAATTCTATAGCTAGGGTAAGCTTTTTGACAATCAGATCTCTGATGCCATCTTCAAACTCTTTAATGGCTGCTCATTGCTTTTAGTGTCCAGACAAAGCTCCTGAAAACGGCCTACAAAGCCCTGCCTCATGTGGCCTTAACCTACATTCCCAGATTCATCTTGCACCATGTTCCACCCCATCTCTCAGCTTTAACCTGGAGACACTTCTCTTCTTGGCTGGTTAACTCCTCCTCCTCCCTGAACCTCCCTTCAATCACCACTTCTGCAGAGAAGGGTATTCAGTTGCCCATAGAACCAGCCACCTCCCCTTTATTGTACTTATCCAAGGTTCATTTTATATTTACTTTTCCAATTCTTGGTTTAATGTCTATATCTCCCATCAAACTGCAAATTCTACAAGAGCAGGGGCCATGTCTGTCTTTCGGCCCTAGCATCCTACCCTGTATCTGGCACATAGTAGCCACTGGACAATATTTGTTGGAGCCATAAATGGATGCTCAAGATAAGGATAACGTTAGCCCTGGCTAACTTTAGGGCAGAACAGGGTAGTCCACTATTTGGGGGTCACAAATCCTTGAGAATCTGATGAAAGCTATAGCCCCCTGTTATAGATTAAATTGTGTCCCCAAAAATGTTTGTCAACTTGTCTAGGCCATGATTTCTGGTATTGTGTGACTGCCCACCATTTTTTCATCTGATGTGATTTTCCTGTGTTGTAAATCCTTTCTCTACGATGTTAATGAAGTGGCATTAGTGGCAATTATGTTAATGACGCAGGGCTCAATCTACAATGTTAGGTTGTATTTTAAGTCAATCTCTTTTGAGATATGAAAGAGAGAAACAAGCAGAGAGACATGGGAATCTCATACCACCAAGAAAGTAGTGACAGGAGCAGAGTACCTCCATTGGACCCAGGTCGCTGAGCTGAGAAACTCCTTGGCCAGAGGAAGATTGATGACAAGTACCTTCCTCCAGAGCCAACAGAAAGAGAAAGCCCTTCCCTGGAGCTGGCACACTGAATTTGGACTTCTGGCCTACTAGTCTGTGAGAGAATAAACTTCTGTTTGTTGAAGCCATCCACTTGTGGTATTTGTTACACCAGCACTAGATAACTGAGACAGGTTCTCCCCAGAAAAAAAACAGTCATATGTTTATGAGCACAAAATTTTGTATGCAGTTTTGTAAGGTTGATGGATTCTCTCATATCCACTCCTGTGCCCTCCAGGGACCCATAACCCTAGGTTAGAG
Source organism: Loxodonta africana (assembly GCF_030014295.1). Classification (NCBI taxonomy): domain Eukaryota; kingdom Metazoa; phylum Chordata; class Mammalia; order Proboscidea; family Elephantidae; genus Loxodonta; species Loxodonta africana. The sequence continues at coordinate 174,066,904 of NC_087343.1, read as the reverse complement.
GCATCTCCATGACCCACCCGATCAGTCCTGGAGTGAGAAGAGAACTCACCTCCCCTAAGGAGCTACTCAAATACAAGGAAGCCCACCCCCATCTGAGTGCCAGCTCTGTTAGTGATTCAGAATGACTTTCCAGAGCAATCCCTCAGTCTCCCATGATACTTGTCTGACAACCCCTTAATCTTGGCAAAAGCTGCATTAAAGCAACCTGTCATCATCGCCGCCGCATGGAGCAGCAGCTCAGATTCACAAGCACGCTCACTCAGAACCAGACCCTTCAATCTGCTAAAAGAAATTACAGTTTAGGGGGCCTGTAGCTCCACAGCCAGCACTCAGGAGCAGACAAACAGGGCACGCCAAGAGGCACCAGGCAAGATTCAGGCTGCAGGTGAGCTGCTTCCATCCCAGGGGCTGTCAGGGGTCCTCAAAAGGAATGTTTAAGCAATCACTTCTCTCAAAAACCAGGTCCCTGCCCTGTTGGATTAAAACAAAGAAATGGAGCTGTGATATGAAAAGGTGTCAAGGGAAATTTGATGAGAATGGGATTCACTTTGGCATATTCAAAGAGCCCTGTTGTTACCTTGGTTTTGGAGAAGCTGTTTCATCAGTTAGTTTTGTAACCTGTGAAATTCTATCCCTTTTTAAAAGGAAGAGAAAGCGAAACTATATCCAGCTGACAGCCCAATATAGTTTTGAAGCCTAAATGAAAGAGTTAGCCCAAAAGAAAGATTTGACGACGTATCGCTAATAACGATAAAAAAAAAAAAGAAAAAGTCGTGATTAGCGATACGTCGTCAAATCTTTCTTTTGGGCTAACTCTTTTACAGAATCCACAGTTTATCAGACTATTACTGGACTTGTGAAATACCATTTTTTTATTCTTTTTTATGTGCTAACCACTTTTATATCCTTTCTTCAAATATTTATTGACAGCTAGAAGCCCTGGTAGCGTAGTGGTTAAGAGCTAGGGCTCCTAACCAAAAGGTCAGCAGTTTGAATCCACCAGCAGTTCCTTGGAAATCCTATAGGGAAGTTCTACTCTGTCCTACAGGGTTGCTGTGAGCTGGAATCGACTCGACGGGAACAGGTTTGGTTTTGTTGTTTAGCTGTAATATATTTACTGCAAAATGTCTCTGATTATTTACCCCTACCACTTTGGGCGAGGCAATCTGTCCTATCCCTTGACTCTGGACTTGGACAGTGGGATGTTAGTAGATGTGAAATGAACAGAGGCTCAGAAAACTGCTTGTACATTTCCACTTTCATCCTGGTACCTCTGCCATCCCCATAAGAACATGCACTCTCTACAAGGTGAGAGATACATGGCGCATAACCAAGTTATCTCAATCACCCCAGCCAATACCCAGCTAACTCTCAAATGCATGAGCAAGCCAAGACAAAATCAGCAGGGCTACTCAGCCAGCATCCAACTGACTCTTGATGTGTGAGCAATAACCGTTTATTACTCTATACAATTAAGATTTTCTAGTTGCTTGTTACGCAGCATTATGGCAATGTTGTTGGTGTTAGGTGCCCTCGAGTCAATTCCGACTCATAGTGACCCCATGCACAATAGAACGAAATACCGCCCAGTCCTATGCCATCTTCACAATCTTTGTTGTGCTTGAGCCCATAGTTGCAACCACTTGTCAATCCATTTTGTTGACAGTCTTCCTCTTTTTTTGCTGACCGTCTACTTTACCAAGCATGACATCCTCTCCAGGGACTGATCTCTCCTGATAACATGTTCAAAATATGTGAGATGTAGTCTCAACATCCTTGCTTCTAAGAAGCATTTTGGTTGTACTTCTTACAAGATAGATTTGTTTGTTGGTTGGTATATTCAATATTCTCCAACACCACAATTCAAAGGCATCAGTTCTTCTTCAGTCTTCCTTATTCATCATCCGGCTTTCACATGTGTAGGAGGCAATTGAAAACACCACGGCTTGAGTCAGGTGCACCTTAGTCTTCAAGGTGACATCTTTGCTTTTCAACACTTTAAAGAGATCTTTTGCAGCAGATTTGCCCAATGCAATACATCTTCTGATTCCTGTGTCATTTCTTATTTTCCCCAGGGAATTCTTCAATAATTATGGTAATAGATAGCTGATCTACTATGTGCCAAGCCTGAGCTCTGTTCTGTTCTAAAACCTGGCATATAAAAAAAAAGCAGTAGACAAAATGGGCAAGGCCCTTCCTCTTACATTCCAGCTTATATTATCTCATTTATAATTGGAACCCTGGTGGCACAGTGGTTATAATTTATTGCAACTTTATAAAGTAAGCAATATTCCCATTTACACACGATGAAAGTACTGCGAAGAATGGTTGATTTACTTGCCCAGGGCAATACAGCCAAGAAATGGAGCCAGTATTCCAATTCAGGCTATATGGTGTGGTGGGCAAGTCAATTCCAGTAATCCATGGCTTCTACATCTGAAAGATAGTAATGATAATAATGCATTCCCACACAGAATTATCGTGAAGTCTAAATTAAATCATACATAGTAAACACTTAGTATAGGGCCTTTCGTATGAGGACATAAAGAAAGCTTTGCTGTTGATAATAATGTTTTTGTTATTACTGTGATGGCTGTATTTGCTGATTGTTGTTGCTTCCATTGCGATGCTGTCTAAACCCAGAGCCTGACTACTTAATCAGTTCTTTGTTATCTTGTTACCTCTGGTCTAGTTTCCCATCCTTTCTACCTGATCAGTCTGTACATAGAACTGATTGATTACCCAGGAAAACATCACTGCTTCTTTTCATAGGGAAAATAAGAAACTTAGAAAATGTTCAGATCAACTTTAATAATCTTTATCCTTCCAAATTCAGAGGGAGAATAGGCTATTTCTGATAGATTCACTACTAAGGAGTTATTAAATTCATAGGCTGGAAGCAGACATGTCTAAGGGAAGAACTGGCTACATAATTTATAGGGCCAATGCAAAATAAAAATATGGGGCTTCTTGTTCAAAAATTATTAAGAATTCCAAAACAGTAGCAACAGAACATTGAACCAAGCACAGGGCCCTCCTAATTTAGTACCTACCTCACAGAATTGTTTTGAAGAATAAATGAGACGAGCATTTCCAGCCCTTAAAGCAATGCCTAGCAAATAAAAATGCTCAATAACAGTGGTGTAAGCTGTCATTGTTATTACTGCCTGTTTGTTGAAGTAATGAAGGGAATCTCAGCCTCCATGTAGCCCTCTAACCTTTACAAAGCGCTGGAATGGCCATTTTCTCAAATCATTTTCATAACCAGCTCTGAGAAGCGAGCAGGAAGAGGGCTTCTTAGTTCCATAGCTAAAGAAACAGGGGCTGAGAAAGTGTTCGGGGCTTTCCACTAGCAATTGTTGAAGTCAGCCTGAAATCTGGGATCCTCCTGTCTGCTAGTCTTTCTACCAAGTCCCCTGCCTTCAGCTACATCTGGTCCTGACAGAGCTGCCATGCAGACAGCCTTTTACTTCTGCTGTATGACCAGGACCCAACTATCACAACAGGACTAAAGCCTTACTTTGTGCAGAGATCCACACTGAGGTTCCCTCAGGTCACTTACCTTCCGTGACTCACATTATAATGTAGCCAAGTCTTCTGATCAAATCATAGGCTACCTGAGTAGGAAGGGATTGGAAGAATTATCTAGTAGATAGGTAGCACAAGGCTCTAGAGTTGGAAAAGGAAATATGAATCCTAGCTCTACCGCTTAATGGCTTCGGCAAGCAATTGTTGTTGTTGTCAGGTGCCCTTGAATTGGTTCCAATTCATAGCCACCCCAGGTACCACAAAATGAAACCCTGCCCAGTCCTGCTCCACCCTCACAATTGTTGCTATGCTTGAGCCCATTGTTGCAGCCACTGTGTCAATCCATCTTGTTGAGGGTCTTCCTCTTTTTCTTGACCTTCTACTTTTATCAAACATGATGTCTTTCTCCAGAGACTGGTCCCTCCTGAGAACATGTCCAAAGTATTTTAGACAAAGTCTCGCCATCATCGCTTCTAAGGAGCACTCTGGTTGTACTTCTTCCAAGACAGATTTGTTCATTCTTTGGACAGTCCATGATACGCTCAGTATTCTTCACCAATACAATAATTCAAAGGCATCAATTCTTCTTCAGTCTTCCTTACTCATTGTCCAGTTTTCACATGCATATGAGGCAATTGAAAATACCATGGCTTGGGTAAGGCGCACCTTAGTTCCCAAAGTGACATCTTTGCTTTCGAACGCTTTAAAGGGGTCTTTTGCAGCAGGTTTGCTCAATGCAATACATTGTTTGCTTCTGTGCTGCTTCCGTGGGCACTGATAGTGGATTCAAGTAAAATGAAATCCTTGATAACTTCAATATTTTCTCCATTTATTGTGAAGTTGCTTATTGGCCCAGTTGTAAGAATATTTGCTGTCTTTATGTTGAGATGTAATTCATACTAAAAGCTATAGCCTGATTTTTATCAGCAAGTGCTTCAAGTACTCTTCACTTTCAGCAAGCAAGTTTGTGTCAACTGCGTTTCGCAGGTTGTTAATCATTCTTCCTCCAATCCTGATGCTGAGTAGCTTCACGTAGCTTGGCGTCTTGGGTTATTTGCTCAGCACAGAGATTGAATAGATATGGTGAAAGGATACACCCCTGACACACACCTTCCCTGTTTTTAAACTATGCAGTTTCCCCTTGTTCTGTTCAAATGATTGCCTCTTGGGCTATGTACAGGTTCCTCATGAACACAATTGAGTGTTCTGGAATTCTTATTCTTCACAATGTTATCCATAATTTGTTATGATCCACACAGTCAAATGCCTTTGCATTATCAATAAAACACAGATAAACATCTTTCTGCTATTCTCTGCTTTCAACCAAGATCCATCTGATATCAGCGATGTCGCTCGTTTCACATCCTCTTCTGAATCCAGCCTGAATTTCTGAAAGTTCCCTGTTGGTGTACTGCTGCAACAGTTTTTGAATTATCTTCAGCAAAATTTTACTTGTGTGTGATACTTAATGATATTGTTCAATAATTTCCACATTCTGTTGGATCACCTTTCTTTGAAATGGGCACAGATATGGATTGCATTCAGTTGCTTGGCCAGGTAGCAGTCTTCCAAGTTTCTTGGCAGGGAAGAGAGAGTGCTTCCAGCATAGTATCTGTTTGTTGAAACATCTCAATTGTTATTTCCTTGATTCCTGGAGCCTTATTTTTTCCCAATGCCTTCAGTGCAGCTTGGACTTCCTCCTTCAGTACCATCAGCTCTTGATCATATGCTACCTCCTGAAATGGTTGAACATCAACCAATTCTTTTTGGCACAGTGACTCTGTATATTCCTTCCATCTTCTTTTGATGCCTCTTGTGTCACTCAATATTTTGCCCAAAGAACTGAATTTTTTCTTCAGTTCTTTCAGCTTGACAAATGCTGAGTGAGTACTTTCCTTTTGGTTTTCTAACTCCAGGTCTTTGCAAACTTATTATGCTACTTTTTCTTCTTTAGCTGCCCTTTGAAATCTTCTGTTCAGCTCTTTTACTCATCATTTCTTTTGTTCATTTTAACTACTCTACACTCAAGAGCAAGTTTCAGAGTCTTTTCTTACATTCATTTTGGTCTTTTCTTTCTTTCCTGTCTTAATCACCTCTTGTTTTCTTCGTGTATGATGTCCTTGATGTCATTCCACAACTTGTCTGGTCGTTAGTGTTCAATACATCAAATCTATCCTTGAGATGGTCTCTAAATTCAGTTGGGATATACTTAAGGTCATTCTTTGCTGTGGTGGACTTGTTTAAATTTTCTTCAGCTTCAGCTTGAACCTGCATATGAGCAATTGATGATCTGTTTCGCAGTCAGCCCTTGGCCTTGTTCTGACTGATGATATTGAGCTTCTCCATCATCTCTTTCCAAGGATGCAGTCAATTTGCTTCCTGTGTATTCCATCTGGTGGTATATAATCACCATTTATGTTGTTGAAAAAAGGTATTTGCAATGAATAAGTTGTTTGCCTTGCAAAATTCTATCATGTGATTTCTGGCATTGTTTCTATTATCAACTCCATATTTTCCAACTACTGATCTAGTATCTTTGTTTCCAACTTCACAACCCAATCATCTATGATTATCAGTGCATCTTGATTGCATGTTTGATCAATTTCAGACTAGAGAATTTGGTAAAAATCTTTAGTTTCTTCATTTTTGGCATTAGTGGTTGATGCATAAATTTAAATAATGGTTGTATTAACTGGTCTTCCTTGTAGGTATATGGATATAACCCTATCACTGACAGTATTGTATTTCAGGATAAAACCAAAAAAAAAAAAAACTAAACCTACTGCTGTCGAGTCGATTCCGACTCATAGCGACCCTATGGACAGAGTAGAACTGCCCCATAGAGTTTTCAAGGCATGCCTGGCGGATTCGAACTGCCGACCTTTTCGTTAGCAGCCATAGCACTTAACCACTAGCCACCAGGGTCTTGAAATATTCTTTTTGACGATGAATGCAATGCCATTCCTTTTCAATTTTTCATTCCTGGCATAGTAGACTATATGATTGTCTGATTCAAAATGGCCAATATCAGTCCATTTCAGCTCACTAAGCCTAGGATATTGGTCTTTATGCATTTCATTTTGTTTTTGACAACTTCCAGTTTTCTAGATTCATACTTCATACATTCCACATTCTGATTATTAATGGATGTTTGCAGCTGTTTTTCTCATTTCAAGTCGTGCCACATCACCAAATGAAGGTCCTGAAAGTTTGACTCCACCCACATCATTAAGGTCAACTCTACTTTGAGGAGGCAGCTCTCCCCTAGTAGTCTTTTGACTACCTTCCAACCTGAGGGACTCATTTTCCAGCACTATATCGGACAATGTTCCACTGCTATGTAAGTTTTCACTGGCCATTTTTTTTAGTAGATTGCCGGATCCTTTTTCATAGTCTGTCTTAGTCTGTAAGCTCCACTGAAACCTGTCCACCATGGGTGGCCTTATTGGTATTTGAAATACCAGTGGCATAGCTTCCAGCAACACAGCAACACGCAAGCCACCACACTGAGACAAACTAACAGATGAGTATGCAAGTATTTAACCCTGATTTTCTCAATCTGGGCAATATTGACATTTTGACTGTGTTGTGGGAACATGTTCTGTCCATCATATCATCCCTGGCCTCTATTCACTATATGACAGTAACATTTCCCCAGATTTGACATCCAAAAATGTCTCCAAACCAGTTGCTGTCAAGTCAATCGTGACTCATGGTGACCCCATGTGTGTCAGTGTAGAACTGTGCTCCATTGAATTTTCAATGACTTGATTTTTTGGAAGTAAATCACCAGGTCTTTCTTCCAAGGAGCCTCTGGGTGGACTTGAACTTCCAACCTTTTGGCCAGCAGCCAAGTGTGTTAACCGTTTATAGCTCTCGAGGACTCTAAACATTGCCAAATATCATCCCAGGGATTAGGGGGGCAAAATATTTCCAGTTGAGAAACACTGACCTAATTTCTCTAAGCTTCTATGCCTTCATGGACATATTGTCAGATGGATCAGTCTCTGGAGAAGGATATCATGCTTGGCAAAGTACAGGGTCAGCAGAAAAAAGGAAGACCCTCAATGAGGTGGATTGACACAGTGGCTACAACAATGGGCTCAAGCATAACAACGATTGTAAGGATGGCACAGGGCCGGGCAGAGTTTCGTTCTGTTGTGCATGGGGTCGCTATGAGTCGGAACCGACTCAACGGCACCTAACAACAACGGTAACATCTATGCCCTCGACTCTAGTCTGGAGATAATAATGATAAAAATACCTGCTTCATCATGTTCTGAGGGTTGAGTGAGATGATCATGTACTGGTCAGATATAGTGCCTGGCACGCAGTTAGATGGTCAGTCCACATTAGCTGCTGTATTGCAGTACAGGACAAGAAATGGGAACCTTTTGAAGAACTCCATAAGCTCCCTGAATTTAGAGTTCAGAATTCGATTCAGCAAATACATACTGAGGGTCTGTTTCTACAGGAATTTTGCCAGGTTCTGCGAATTACAAGTTGAATAAGGCTGAGACCTTGCCTTCAAGGAGCTCCTAACCTACTGAGATGCTCATAGCCCAGATCCAGCTCAAATCCTAGCTCTGCCACTTTCATGTGTGACTGGGCAAGTTTGCTTGACTTTGCTGAGCCTTTGTTTCCTCATCTCTAAAATAGAGACAATTTAAAAATCTTGAAGAGCCTTAGCTCTTAACCAGTTGGCTACACTGCCTCCCCACAATATCCAAGTCTCCTGATTGCCTGATACCCTTCCCGTCACCACAGGGCCTGCAGCGCAGAGAGTAAGCTGCTATTTCCTTCACAGTGAACAACTCCCATCATCTGGGAGTCCTTGGAAGGAGCCCTGGTGGCATAATGGTTAAGCACTTGGCTGCTCACTGAAAAGTCAGCAGTTCAAACCCACCAACGGCTCCACAGGAGAAAAGACCTGGCAATCTGCTTCCGTAAAGATTACAGCTTAGGAGGTCCTATGGGGCAGTTCTACTCCATCATACAGGGTCGCTATGAGTTGGAATCAACTCAACTGCACACAACAACAACAAAGGAGTACCTGGGTTGTGCAAACAGTTAAGTGCCTCCCTATTAATCAAAAGGTTGGCAGTTTGAATCCACAAAAAGGCACCTTAGAAGAAAGACCTGGCGATCTATTTCCAAAAGATCACAGCCCTTAAAAACCTTGTGGAGCACAGTTCTACTCTGAAATACATGGGGTTGCCATGAGTTGGGATCTACGTGACAGTAACTGGTTTAACAGGCAGTATAGCACAGTGATCAAGGGTCTGAGCCCTGGGGTCAGATGGACTTGAGCTGGTGGCCTTGGCAAAGTTATTTCACTTTTCACATTTATCACTTTATTCACATACATGATGGGGATAAAATTGGTATGCACGTCACAAGGTTTTTGTAAGGATAAAATGAGATCATCCATGTAAAACACCGCAGAAAGCCCAGCCCAGAGGAAGCACTCAGTACTTCGTCTCCATGGCAATGAAGGTGCCGAGAAGGGGAGGAGGATGCTGACCAAGAAGGGGAGGAGGAGGATGTGGCTCTCCACGGCCTGATCCAATAGCCTTTGAGAACTGACGCAGGAGCCCAGGACTCAATTTCCCTCCCAGTCCTTGGGGCATAACCTGCAAACGTTTCAACACCAAAACCTCCCCTCTACCCCGGCTCCTCCCAGGCCAATTGTAGCAGCTTTTTCCCAGGCCCTCGCCAAACAATTCAAGTGGATTAAAATATGTATGTATATATTTATGTGGACAAGAAAGAGGAAAAGTGTAACTTCTAGTCAGAGCCTAAATTTCCTGCCTCCAAAGCCCAGCTGGATAGCAGCAGTTCTAACAGAAACCAGCCGCACAATTAGCTGGAGTTCTGTAGCTGTCTGCTGCAGACTGCTTACCCCAGTGTCTCCATAGGTGGTCTCCCAGTTCATCAGTTCATAAATAAGTAATTTGAAATGTGTTCCTGAGGGAAATTTTCCTTCAGCTCTCCCCAACAGACTGTACTCATCAGTTTCCCCATTCTCCAGGTAGCTGCCGTCCTCATTTATAATGGCCAGAGGAACTACACTGTTCTAATTCCTGCTTCATTACATTGTCTAATGTGAGGTTTCACCAGCCTCACAGCTTCACATTTCTTTATATTGATAAGGAAAAAAAAACAACTTTGCATATATTATTTATTGGTGCTTTGGAGGTAGCTTTGCTACAGGTTTAAACGGAGTACTTTTTATACAAAGCAAGACAGGCAGGTTGTATTCTGGATGGAGATTTGGAAATGTTGATTGGCTCTGAAGTGGCACACTGTGTGCACTGGCTGGGCATGCACATGAAGCACACAAACTACACACACACAGCATACAAGCCATATACAGCACACAAAGCACACGCTACATACACACACAGCCAAACAATCACTACCTTTCTTTTAACCTCAGTTCTTACCCTTGCCAAACATTTTGCCTGGGAGATATTTTGCACATATTTTGATGCATTGTTCCAACCCTGTATTTTTCCACTCGAGAAAATGCACAACCAGATCAAAAGCACCTGGTGACTTAGGAATACCAGGGTTCCCCACTGGCGAAGCTAATGGAGTCACTAATTTGCCCGGCCAATAAAACCAATGATTTCTCTACTAAAAGCCTTTGAGTGAAGCCTCCAGGGCTTGCTCCTGGGTAGTGGAGGGGGGTTGGTTTCCTCTTAGCCAATAACTTAATTATTTTTTTAAAGCACTAACTGTACCTTTCATTATAATAATGCATATAATTGATTTTACTGATTATGTCTTTCATGGTATCTATTAGTCACTGGGAACTATATTTACTTCTTTTTGTTTTTTTGTGATTATTTGGCTTTGGGGTCTCATAATAGGTAATTAATAAAATATGTTAATCTGAGAGTAATTTACCTAATGAGATCTCTAGGAATGCCTTTCTCTCTTGATAAAGGAATTCCTCAGATGGCTGTTATGGAGGAAAAAGCTTTCCTGTGAAATCTTGGCACAATCTGAAAGCTAAATTTGGGTATTTTTGTCCTTGCTTTAGAATAAGAGATTTCGTCAGAAAAAATTTAAAATTGAATGTCCCTGACTGTCCAGTTTCAGAGGAAATTATCCTTTTCTCTGGTCTGGTGGCCATAATCAACACCCTCACCACAGGACAACCATCCAGTTAGCCATGAGTGGAGTTGAGCAGACATCTATTGGATTTCTCTTTAAGAAAGGAGCTATGGTTCAGAAGGATAGCGAGATTATTGTTGGGCAAGAAAAGCAAAATCAAAAGGGTAAGATGAAGAAAAGAAAGAAGAGAAGAGGGCTAAACTAGGACAAATTTTACACCAAAGGCCAACTCTTGGCATACAACACACTCCCCGATGGGAAAGGAAGACAGAACCTAGCAATGGTCTACTATATCTGGGGGGCTTAAGTATAGCAAGTGGAAATCTCAGCTCTTTCTCTGGGATGCTGGTCAAACAGGCTCAAGGATGTCTGCCACGTGGAGTGGTGCTTAAACCTGAGGGTCTGGAAGCAGACAGGCTGGCTCACATGCAGTTCTGCACCCACAAGTTGCTGGCTTTGGTCAGGTCATTTCTCCTCTCTGTGCCACACTTCCTTTCATCTATAACATGGGATGAACAACAGTACCTACCCCACTGGACCCTGGAGAGGACTGACAGAGACATACCTGTAATGATAGAGCACTGTGCTTGCATACATCAGGGTTTTCTATCTTGACACTACTGACATTTTTGATTGGTTAATTCTTTGTGGTGGGGGCTGTCCTGTGCATTGTAGAGTGTTCAGCAGCATCCCTGACCTCTACCCACTAGATGCCAATAGCTCTCCACCCCCACCCCCCACCAACGTGACAACCAAAAGAGTCTGCGGTCACTATCAGATATCCTCTGGGAGGGTGGAGGGGTGGGCAAAGTCACTCCCCTGAGAATCACTGGCCTACACTAAAAGCTCAATAAACACTAGCTTAGTATTACAAGGATCTTTTTTGAGAATCAACTGTCAGAATACATGAGAAAACAACTTGAAAAAAAATGTAGGGTGTCATACAGTGAATTCCTCCAACTCTTACTATCATCATAGGCAGTAAGTCTACGCTTCAGTCAGTCTAACAGGAGCTCCGGTTGCAAAGTGGTTAAACTGCTTGGCTGATAACTAAACGGTTGGCAATTCGAACCCACCATTTGCTCTGTGATGCAAAGATGTCGCAGTTTGCTTCTGTAAAGATTTACAGCCTTGAAAACCCTATGGGGCAGTTCTACTCTGTCCTATAGGATTGCTATGAGTTAAAATATACTCAACAGCAATTTTTTTTTTTAAGTCCATCTAGACTGACATGTAGAAACCTCTCTCCAGAGAAGGCCAAAGTCGTACTAGGCAGGGAACAATTGCCTGGGGCTAAACTGACTCCAGGTTATGGATTACACACCAAGATGTACACAAACAGTCTCATGTCCAGCCTGGAGCTCAGGCTCCTCAAGAGCCAAATCAAGCCCAAACTAAAGGTATTCAATATGTAATAATGTGTGAATGTATTTATGTATGCACACATACACATACATACACATAAATATAGACATACATACATATATATGTATATATAGTTTAAGCTTACATATGAGCAATTGATGGTCTGTGATCATGAACCAATGATATTGAAGGAAGAAGTCCAAGCAGCACTGGAGGTACTGACAAAAAAACAAGGCTCCAGGAATTGACAGAATGCCAACTGAGATGTTTCAACAAAGAGATGCAATGCTGGAAGCACTCACTTGACTATGCCAAGAAATTTGGAAGACAACTACCTGGCTAACCAACTGGAAAAGATCCATATTTGTGCCCACTCCAAAAAAAGGTGATTAAGCAGAAGGCAGAAATTATGAAACAATATCATTAATATCACACACAAGTAAAATTTTGCTGAAGATAATTCAAAAACGATTGCAGCAGTACATAGATAGGGAACTGCCAGAAATTCAAGCTGGATTCAGAAGAGGACATGAAACGAGGGATATCATTGCTCATGTCATATGGATCTTAGCTGGAAGCAGAAAATACCAGAAAGATGTTTACCTGTGTTTTATGGACTATGCAAAGGCATTCAACTGTGTAGATCACAACAAATTATGGATAACATTACAAAGAATGAGAATTCCAGAACACTTAATTGTACTCATGCGGAACCTATACATAGATCAAGAGGCAGTCATTTGAACAGAACGGAACAAGAGGATACTTCATGGTTTAAAATCAGGAAAGATGTGTGTCAGAGTTGTATCCTTGTTTATTCAGTCCGTATGCTGAACAGATAATCCAAGAAACTTGACTATATGAAGAAGAATGTAGTATCAGGATTGGAGGAAGACTCATTAACAACCTGCAGTATGCAGATACCACCTTGCTTGCTGACTTGAAATACTTACCAATGCAGATCAAAGATCAGTATGGATTATACCTCAACACAAAGAAAACAAAAATCCTCACAACTGGACCAATAAGCAATATCATGATAAACAGAGAAATGATTGAAGTTGTCAAGGATTTCATTTTACTTGGATCCACAATCAATGGCCATGGAAGCAGCAGTCAAGAAATTCAATGATGGATTGCATTGGACAAATTTCTTGCAAGACACCTCTTGAAAGTGTTAAAAAGCAAAGATGTCACTTTGAAGACTAAGGTGCTCCTGACGCAAGCTATGATATTTTCAATCACCTCACATGCATGGAAAAGCTGGATAATGAGTAAGGAAAACTGAAGAATTGATGCATTTGAATTACGGTGTTGGCAAAGAATATTGAATATACCATGGATTGCCAGAAGAACAAACAAATCTGTCTTGGAAGAAGTACAGCCACAATGCTCCCTAGAAGCATGGATGGCAAGATTTCATTTCATGTACCTCGGGCATGTGATCAGGAGGGGCCAGTCCCTGGATAAGGATATCACACTTGGTAGAGGGCCAGTGAAAAAGAGGAAGATCCTCAATGAAATTGGCTGACACGGTGGTTGCAACAATGGGCTTAAACACAGCAACGATTGTGAGGATGGCGCAGGACAGGGCAGTTTTGTTCTGTTGCACATTGCATGGCTATGTGCCAGAACTGACTCAACGGCACCTAACAACAGCATATAGAGTTTAAGCTTCTGACATAAAAACTAAGAGAAACTACAGTAAACTCCTTGCCAACTGAAGGAAAAAAAAAAAGGAAACCACTTAGACCTTACCCCTGAAGAAGCAAACTCTAAAATTCCAAAATAAAGTCAAAAACAGACTTGCACATTATTTGACTACCAGGTCCCAGAGATTTTTTCTAACCCAGACTACTTCAAGTTTGGATAGAGATTCATTTGAAATGACCATATCTTCTACTTGGTGAGAAAAAGTAACTTTCATGTATTGAGTACCAGCCTGTGTAAGGCCCTTTTTACATGTCATATCATGTAGCAAAGGAAAGTCTGCCAGTTTTAGCAATCATTTGATTCACCTCGCTCTGTAGAAGAAGGTAACAGAAACCATGCATTTATATGTGTACATATTGACAGGAAAACATACGTAGTTAATACCTTAGCAAATCACATAAACATAAAAATAACAAGATAATCACCCAAACGTGCCTTCACACAACCCTCTAATGAATACACAATGACGCTCAAATTCACAAACTGGATTTCTCAACAAGCAGAAAAAGCACATGCTTGAGGCACCAGTAAAGCAAGGGCACCCAAAATAAAAAAAAAAATTTAAATAGAATTTGCTATTTGAAAATCATTAAGGTAGTCATCATGGGAAGAATTAATTCTTTATTAGAGTCCCATACAGTTACATCACAGTTTTGCCTCATTTCTATTTTCAGTTACTTATGTTTGAGGTTGAAGGAGGTCATCATAATATTTTGAGATAAATGTTGCTGTTGTTAGCTGCCATCTACTCAGTCCACAACTCATGGTGCCACATGAGCAACAGGGTCAGACCGTTATGATCCACAGGGTTTTCACTGGCTGATTTTTCAGAAGCAGATCACCAGGTCTTTCTTCCCAGTCTGTCTTAGTTTGAAAGCTCTGTTGAAACCTGTTCAATGTCATAGCAACAGACATGCCTCCAGTGACAGATCGGTGGCGGCCGAGCCTGAAGTGCATTGGCCAGGAATCGAATCTAAGTCTCCCACATATCTCCCATGGGTCTCCTACATGGAAGGCAAGAATTTTATCACTGCCCTCTTTGAGACATTTAGACCTTTAAAATCTTAACTGAGCCCTCATGCGCTGCATAACATGAGCATACAAATTACAAAACACGGAACCCATGCCTGCTGATACAAGTGTCCCCATGACTAAATTTGAGATGGCAGAAAGGGCTGGGTTCTGGAAGTCAGGGGACCTGGATTCTAATCCTAGCTTTCCACTTACTCCCCACTGATACCTTGTTTAGATCTGTTTCTCAACTGTTAAAAAAAAAAAAAACCCGAGATGGGGAAATTTACATGATTTCCAACTTTTCCTCCTGCTTTGACTGCCTATGAATTCCACTCCTTGACCAAGGTTACCCACAATTGGTGGCCAACAGAGACAGGACTGGAGGTAATTCCACCTCCTAGTTCAAGGTCTCTTCCACAAAGTTGCCTTGCACCCAAATGCCTAGGCCCCCTTCCTTTTCTTTCCTGACCCAGCTTCTCATTACTATGCATCTCCCCTCTCAACTCCTGTACGGCCAATCCACAACGCCTCCCCACCCCTGACAGCTTGCACGCCAGGTAGCGCTGGAAAAGATAGCAATGGGGAAAGACAATCAGGCACATTGAAGGGGTTACTTTGCCTGGGGACCCCTTTATCTGAAGTTCTCCTCAAAAAAGCAGAAATGAGTAGATTTGCATTTTCTCACTGAAGCATGCAGAGCAGCTGAGGAGTGTTTCTGGTTACCAAGTGCAGTCTTCTCTGGTTTGCCCTGAGGCCTTCTCTGGGGCTGGAGCAGCTCTGAAAACACCTGTATGCTGCCCATTTAAATACATGCTTCAGACAAATCTTTTTGGGGGTTTCAAAAGGGAAAGACTAATACTTCCCCCTCTCCCCCAGCATACATTATCCTTCCTGTGAATGCTGAAGGCAGAAATTAACCCTCTCCAGACTGGTTTATTTCTAATCTGTCTATCCATGCAGTCTGCATTCCTGGGGCTGGCAGTGACCAGTTTTATCATTTGTTCACATATCATTCATGCATTCATTCACTCACGCCTTCATTCAGCAAGCATTTTCTGAGTATCTACTCTGTGCAAACGCACTGTGTTAGGCTCCATGGAGCCTACAAAGACAACTTTGGCAAGGATCCTGTTCTCGAACCTCTCACAGGATAGCTGAGAAGATAACGACCAGGTGTTCCCAAATGTGCCCAGATGTTACCGGGGAATGTTGCTGCATCTCAGAAATTGGCTTGGACAGTGGATAATTTCATGGCTTGCTTGAATCCACGGTTCTCCCCATGACTTCTGAAAATCCCAGGCCTTCCTTCTCTTCAGCTGCATCTGAGCTGCTGCCTTGACTGGACACCAGAAGCTTATGACTTTGGTAACTTGGGAGAAGATCTGAGAAGAGACGAGAGGAATCACATCACACAGCACATAGTCTTCCACTGTTTTGATGGCTCTCCACCTCACTCTCACTATCTCCCAAAGTCCAGGTTCTCCAAAAAGTGACCCACCCAGTAATGTACAGTCCCCTGTGAAGCATAAGCCCACCTTCCACCCCACCTGCCACCCCACTCTGCTTGTCTCACAGTGGGAACACCCACAGGCCTGTTTTTCTTCCCTAGGATCCTGGAAATTTGGGGAATAATGTTTTCTCCATTTGAAATAACTATGATATAAGAAGGAAAGTGATAGAGGGCATTAGATCATGTCTGACCCCAGGCAGGCATTTAATAAATCTGTTGTATAACTCTTTGTTGAAGGAGAAGGTTGGAAAAGGGCTGTGGGTATTCAGGGGAGGGAAAGATAGCTCTCAGAAAGGTCTCAAAGGAGACTTTTCTCCAGATGCATGTAGTAGCACATAGAGCAAGTGACAGCTCCTGTTACCTAGAGCTTTCTGACCCTCATCTATGTATGCTTCCTTTCCACTTTTCTTATGTTGGGCATCTGCCTCAGTTCTTCACGAAATACCAGGGGATAAGGGATCTTGCAGGTCTTAACACAGCACTAAGGAGTTAAAAAGTCCTAAAGGATACAAGGTAGAAGAAATTTTAGAGCTCATCTACTGTGACTCTTTTGGTTCATAAGGGAGTCAACAAACCTTTCCAAGGTCACACAGCATGTAAATGGGCGATTCTGCACTCAACACCCTTTCCCATAGCAGAGAAATCTAGCTTTCGGATGTGTTTTACTTGGCCTGTAGAGAGACTTTTTTCTCAACTTGAATTAATGATCAACACTTGACGATCAAGAAATCTCACATGATAATCCAGGAAACTCAAAAGTCCAGCCACAGTGGGCTCACATTACTGCTGAGCAGCAATGGGCTGGAGTTGGGTGGCCATTGCCCCCTCAGACCGGACCTGGCTTTCCTGCTTGCACAATCTCCTTCACTCCCTGTTGTCTCTCACTTGCCTGCTCACTCATCTCTATCACAGGCTTGTCCTCTAGAGGATTTTTAAGTGGTTACGCCTGCTCTGCACAACACTACCTGCTTCCGGCCAAGGAAACACCATTTAGCATGACTAGCCTCAGGCAGCTCTGTATGTGATGTGATCCTAGGAAAACCAAGAAATTCCCCTTCTCTCCATTAAAAGTTATTAATAATAGTAATAAACAGCAAGCAAACAACAACAAAAGCCCTTCCTATTGTCTGGTACTGCTCAAAATTCTAGTGTATATTGGGTTAAGCATTGTGGTCGTCTAACAGTGACAGAGAAAGCAGCAGTCCCTGACACTCAGCTTTATCTACTTTAATGTTTTGGCTGAGGGTCATTCTTGACTACAAGAATCCTCAGACCCTTTACATGCATGCACACACATGTATACACACACACAACACATGTTTCCCTCTCTCATTTTCCCACTCATAAACAGATAAATACCTAATCTTGTTAAAATCTAATTCAATCATTTAAAACAAAAGTTCTCCCTTAAAAAAAAGGAAAATAATTTTCATAAAATGAAAACAGAGAAATTATACGTCTTTGAAGGTGAAAAAGTGGCGGCTTCCTCTAGAGAGTTGGGAAGAGTATAAACTGAATGAATAGACTCCAAGGGCACAGGAGTACTGCATTTTGCTTATGTGAGTATGTACACATAGAGGAATATAGTCCAAGAAGCTAGATTATATGAAGAAGAACGGGCCATCAGGATTGGAGGAAGACTCATTAACAATCTGCCTTATGCAGATGACACAACCTTGCTTGCTGAAAGTAAAGAGGACTTGAAGCACTTGATGACGAAGATCAAAGACTACAGCCTTCAGTATGGATTACACCTCAACATGAAGAAAACAAAAATCTTCACAACTGAACCCATAAGCAACATCATGATAAATGGAGAAAGCATTAAAGTTGTCAATGATTTTATTTTACTTGGATCCACAATCAATGCCCACGGAAGCAGCAGTCAAGAAATCGAACTACATACTGCATTGGGCAAATCTGCTGCAAAAGACCTCTTTAAAGTGTTAAAAAGCAAAGATGTTACTCTGAGGACTAACGGGTGCCTGACCCAAGCCATAGTATTTTCAATCGCCTGATACGCATGCAAAAGCTGGACAGTGAATAAGGAAGACTGAAGAATTGACGCCCTTGAGTTATGATGTTGGAGAAGAGCATTGAATAGGCCATGGACTGCCAGAAGAACAAACAAATCTGTCTTGGAAGAAGTACAACCAGAATGCTCCTACGAGGTGAGGATGGCAAGACTTCATCTCATGTGCTTTGGATATGTTATCAGGAGAAGGACATCATGTTTGGTAAAGTGGAGGGTCAGCGAAAAAGAGGAAGACCCTCAACAAGATGGATTTGCACAGTGGCTACAACAATGGGCTCAAGCACAACGATTGTGAGGATGGTACAGAAGCAGGCAGTGTTTCGTTCTATTGCACATAGGGTCACTATGAGTCCAAACAGACTGGGCAGCACCTGACAACAACAACACACACAGAGGAACAGAAAGCATATGAGCACAAGGTAGAGAGAAAGGGAGAGGGAAGCTGCCATTTTAGCAAGAATCACTTTATTGTGATATCAAGGCAACAGTCAGGGAAACTCTAAAGTACTACATTCAAAAGTTTAACCAAGTATTGTTCTTGTCTCCTGTTCCCATTGCGAGTTCCAAGAAATGGAGAAAAAATGTAATAAAGTATAATTCTTTTAAAATGGCAGGCAGCTGGCCTCTATGTGGATGCTGTTTTCTGGCATCATTTTAATTAGGAAAGGCGAGAAAGTTTCCAGTGTCCCCCCCTCCCTGCGTCCTAAGTGACAGTTTCACGGAGAACTGGCAACCAACACAATTTTGACAGTGAACTTCTTTCTCTCATAAACCTTCCTCCAGTCCCCAGATAATACCTTTCATTCCTCGCACAGTAACTAACACACAACTTTCTTCCTCCCACCTTCCCCCACCCCACTCTTTTCCTCTCCAAAATGTATAAAATAGCCGTGAAAGCTAATTATCAAACAATGCTGAAGCCTTTGGGAGCAAGATAGGGGGTTCTAGAAATGTTTTTAAAAGTCCCCAGGCTACAATAGAAACGTGATTAACTAAAACAAAGCTGCCTGGTGCAAAGGTTCAAAACCAAAGTCAGTTTTTAAAATTAATGTACGTATTATCTATATAAAATAAATACATGTTCATATATATATTACACACATGTGTAATATGCAGATAGAGTATCATATTAGTGTGTATTACACATATATGTAATATACTTATATATTTTGTTGTTGTCTTGCACTGTCGAGTCAACTTTAACTCATGACGACCCATGTGTTACAGAGTAAAACAGCTCCACTGGATTTTCTTGGCTGTAATCTTTACGAAAGTAGGTTGTCAGGCCTTTTCTTCCACGGTGCCACCAGATGGGTTTGAACTGCCAACCTTCAGGTTACCAGCAGAGTGCAAACTCAGAGACCTGTACACTTACATGTATGTGTATATGTGTATATATATACACACTACATATATATACATATGTGTATGTATAAAAAAATTTTTTTTACACACACATATATAGCTATACATATAATGTGTACAGTTTTTAATAGCTCACAGAGATTCTTTGATATTCTAAGATAAGTCCCCTAAAGAGAGAAACAATTTGAAGTTGGTTTATCCCTTTCCTGACACTGAGAGGTCCGCTATAGATTTCTTCCTACCCCCTCCTGTCCCTGAGAGAAGACTCTCCAGCAGGGCCAGAGGAACGAGAAGAAGGCTGCCCCTAGTAAGAGGCAAGATGAGAACAAATCTGGGTGATATAATTCTCCTCTGGCCCAAACATGTGCAGATAGGGCCTGACAGATGTAGTCTTTATCATGGAATAAAACAGGCTCAAAGCATGTGCCAAACACATGAAAGTCACATTTTATTAATTCCCATATCACCGGGCTACACACTGCAGTGAGCAGAGCTGGGTAGACCAAGAGGCTGAGACACAACCACTCAGCCTCCCCCCGCCCAGGTCCCCTCCACCCCAGGCACAAGCATTTGGCAGTTTTCTGCCTGCATCCTCAGAGAGGAAGAAACAGTGGCATGGATGCACCTGTGTGTGTGCCAAGTCCTCAGCTGCGATGCGAGGAGAAGTTAAAAATAGCACCAAATAGCACTGCGGCTGGTCAGATTTCAACTGTCCTGGGACCCTGAGCAGTTACAGAGCAGAAAGGACTGGGGGCAGGGGGGGAGGAGGGATTCAGAGAAAGCATGCTTAATAACTATGCGTGGCCTATCATGCAAAAAGATGCAGGGCAGAAATAAAGGTGGTGTAGTGGTTAAGAGCTACGGCTGCTAACCAAAAGGTCGGCAGTTCGAATCCTCCAGACACTTCTTGGAAACTCTATGCGGCACTTACTACTCTGTCGTATAGGGTCGCTATGAGTCGGAATCAACTCAACAGCAACAGGTTTGGTTTGGGTTTTTTTTTCACACCTTCTTCGGTAGAAACCAAACCCAGAATGTTGACTCTGCCCATAGCAAGCCCTGTTATGGGAAGAAAAGCCCATCCATGAACCCTGGGACAGGAAAGCAAGGAAGGTCCATTCAGAGACTGTCCATAAATGAGTGTTTTATGAGCATCAACTCTTGATTCAGCTCTATCAAGAAGACGGGATCATGATCTCCAGGGACTTACTTTCTAACTTAGGAGCAAGTCTTACTGGCCATCTTTACCTCACACCCACTGAGACCTCTTGGCCCACTGATTGGACTCAAGCATGAATGCAGAATTCTGAGCAAGGGACAATCAGAGGCAGGAAAGGAGCTGTTGGGGCCCCTCTCTCCCAAGCTATTGAGCTAAGCCTAAATCACCTATTATTGGGAAGCTGAGTTTCAGCCCTATAACCTCCCTGGAAATAAGTTTACTCCCCTCTATTACTAAGGGTTATTTAGTGGAAAAGTTTAAGAGAAAGATCAGTACTAGTGTATCAGTTTGCTAATACCACAATAACACTGAAACTCAAACTCGGTGGCTTAAAACAATAAGCATTTGCTCAGCTCACAAGTCTGTGGGCCATGGACTGTTTGGCTGGGGCAACTGAGACTTCCTGCAATAGACTAGCCAGGGCATGCTTGCATGATAGAGGAAGCTATACACGTGCTACAAGGAGAAATACTCAACGATTTTTCAATTACTAACATGTTTTAACATGTACTAACATCTGGCTGTCAAAGCAAGTCTCATGACCAGACCCAGAGATAGAGTGGGAGGGCACTAAAAAGCCACATGGTTAAGGGCAAGGGAACAAGGAAGGGCGAGGAATTGGTGCCATTCTTGCAATCTATCACAGAAAGAGGACACAGAAAAACTCATGAATCTGAAGACCTGGTTTGTAGTCCAAGGTCTGGTTCTAATTGGTTATTTTTGTTGTTAGCTGCTGTCAAGTCGGCTCCTTACTTACGGTGACCTCATGCACAATAGGATTGGACCATTGTGATCGATAGGGTTTTCACTGGCTGATTTTTGGAAATAGACTGCCAAGCCTTTCTTCCTAATTTGTCTTAGTTTGGAACTCCACTGAAGCCTGTTTAGCATCATAGCAACACACAAACCTCCACTGACAGATGGGTGCTGGCTTTACATAAAGTGTCTTGGCTGGGACTTGAACCCAGGTTTCCCTCATGAAAGGCAAGAATTCTACCACTGAACCATCACTGGTTCAAGACACTTAATATTCACAGACCTGAGTGTTCACATGTGTAAAATACAGAGGTTGGACTAGATAAACTCTGTAGTCCTCTCATGTCTACATATTCAAGAATCTAATATTGATTCTGCCTTCATGTAGTAGGCTGAACAATGACTCCCAAAGATATCTAAATTCTAATCCCTGGTACGTGTGAATGTGCCCTTATATGGCAAAAAAGGACTTTCCGTGTGTGATTAAATTAAGGATCTTGAGATGAGGAGATTATCCTGGATTATCTGGATGATCCCTAAATGTAATCACAAGTGTCTTTGTAAGAGGAAGGCAAAAGGAGCTTTGACTACAGAGAAGAGAAGGAGATGTGATGATGGAAGCAGAGACTGGAATGATGCGCTTCGAAGATGGAAGAATGGGCCACAGCCTACAAATACAGGAGGCAGATAGAAGCTGGAAAAGGCAAGGCCAGACTCAGGTTTTCATACTGTGTAATCTGAGTGGAACCAAAGTCTCAGGGTACTGCGGTCATCTAAGATACTCCACTAATCCCACCCCATCTGGAGCAAGGGAAAATGAAGAAAACCAAAGACACAAGGGAAAGACTAGTCCAAAGGACTAATGGACCACAACTACCACAGCCTCCAGCAGACTGAGTCTAGCACAACTGGATGGTGCCCAGCTACCACCACTGACTGCTCTGACAGGGATCATAATAGAGGGTCCCAGTCAGAGCTGCAGAAAAATGTAGAACAAAATTCTAACTCAAGAAAAAAGACCAGACTTACTTGCCTGACAGAGACTGGAAAAACCCCAAGAGTATGTCTCCCAGAGGACACCATTTTAGCTCAGTAATGAAGTTCACCCTTCCGCCAAAGATTGGACAGGCCTATAAAACAAAACTAGACTAAATAGGCACATAAGCACAGGGGCAAGGACAGGAAGGCAAGAGGGGATAGGAAAGCTGGTGATGGGGAACCTAAGTCAAAAAGGGGAGGAAAGTGTTGACATGTCATGGGGTTGACAACCAATGTCACAAAACAATATGTGTATTAATTATTTAATGAGAAACTAATTTGCTCTGTAAACCTTCAGCTAAAGCACAGTAAAAAAAATAAATAAATAAAATGTGAAAGCTCAAAAAAAAGAAAAAAAGTCTCAGGGCACCAAACTGTCTTTTCTACTGGTCTACTATTGTACTCTGTACTGTAAATGCATACCGTTTATTAAGATTATAGTTCATTTTTTCCAGTGCCCCCTAATAAAATAAAAATAATATGGAAAACCATTGTTAGTCATTAAGTCCAGATCATAAATGAGTTTTAAAATAGGCACACATTTTCCCAGACCACATATGAATTATCAAAAAAGCCAAACAACTGGAATTTATATTAAAAAGAGTTAACTGGAAAATAGTGAAAGAGGATCAAATATACAACTAATAGGAGACCTTGAAGAAAATAGAAAGGAAAAAAAGGAACCTCAAGGGAACAGAACAAATACCAAAAATGGTAACTCAAGAGAGATTTCTTGACATAAAAAATCATTTTAGACTGCATATTGAAAAAACATACCATGTACCTCAGATTATTGACCCAAAATGACCAAAGCCAAGAGTATTCTAGTAAAAATATTATGCTTAAAAGAAAAAGAAAAAATCATTTGGGCATGTAGGCAAAGGAGTGTATGACTGACAATGGAAATAAAATTAAACTATCATCAGACTTTGTTACAGCAATGTTTTATACCAGAAGAAATTAGAGTAATAAATTTAAGATATTAAGGGGAGTAAATATTAACTAAGGATTTTATATCCTGAAAAATCACAAACTTTTAGTAACATGCGAAGACTCAGGTAATATTGTTCCCATGAGCCTTTCCTAAGGAATCGGCTGAAGAACAAGCTTCAGACAACCAAAATGACTAGAAAAGCATCAACATAGTTATTGCTGATGGATATTAAATATATAGAAATTATATAAACCTAAAAACCGCACCCACTACCGTCGAGTTGATTCCAACTCATAGCAACCCTGTAGGACAGAGTAGAACTGCCTTATAGAGTTTCCAAGGAGTGCCTGGTGGATTCAAACTGCCGACCTCTTGGTTAGCAGCTGTAGCATTTAACCACTATGCCACCAGGGTTTCCAAGTTACTATACATAGGTACTATGGACACCCTGGTGGTGTAGTGGTTAAGTACTACAGCTGCTAACCAAGAGGCTGGCAGTTCGAATCCACCAGGTGCTCCTTGGAAACTCTACAAGGCAGTTCTACTCTGTCTTATATGGTCTCTATGATTCGGAATTGACTCGATGGCAACGAGTTTAGTTTTGGGTTTTTTATGTAGTAACTTGGAGAATAAAGACTAAATGAGGCTTAAAAAGGAGAGTCTCTAGTATGTAATGACCATATGATTTAAAATGCAAATATGATAAAATCATAAAAATGGGGTGAGTAGCTTATGCCAAAACATGTTTTATCTCTTCCAGTAGTGATAATGTTAGTGATAATACTAGTATTATTATTCTGAGAATGCTGTATGTATAAAGCAGAATAAAGCAAATAAGTAATTTTGGAATACTCTAACTCTATCGTACCCCATATCTTCAAGAACTGTGCCTTCAAGGATTTTTAGTGTGGAAGAAAGGAGCTACTGAGGTAATATAGAAGACATTAAGTAAACATAGTTCTGAATATGAATTGGAAGTATCAGTATGAACTCATGAAGTATTTATATATTCTAGCTTTTCTCATTAAGAGCACTCAGAAACAAAGGCAATGAGCATCTCTAGCATCCAGACTTTGTCTCAAATGAGATTTCCTATTAAACTGACTCAAGATTTCTTGGAGAAAGGCTAATTCCAGACTCAAGTCAGGAAACACACATGGTGAGCGTGGAATACTTTGACATGCAGTTAGGAAGGAAGCTGTCAAAAACTACCAGGGTGATGTCAAAGGACTCAGGAAACACCTTGAAGAGGCTTCTACTGGCCAATAATTTCAGCTTTGCAATCTACTGAAACCCATCAAATATATATATCAATTCAAAAGTTTATAATGATATGTGTATATAAAGTTTATAATCCTTCAGAAAAGGAAAAAAAAAAAAAACCTATTGCCGTTGAGTCAATTCCAACTCATGGCGACCCTATTACAAAGAGTAGAACTGCCACACAGAGTTTCCAAAGAGAGCCTGGTAGATTCGAACTGCCGAATTTTTGGTTAGCAGCCGTAGCTCTTAACCGCTATACCACCAGGAGGAGACAATAATCCAATCTCTTTTCTTGAAAACTGGTTAAATAAAAGAAAATGATCAAACATTTGTCCTGCCCATCCTATATGAAACATAGTAGATGATGGGAAGTGTCTCTATAAAAGTATGCCAGATAATAAATTAAAACAACAGCTATAATTAAAATAATATCATTTTCCAACCCCCAACAAATTCATGGATGTAGACATCGAGGATTTGCTGCTGCCAATATCAAAAAAGGGCACAAATTAAACATTATGCATCTCCTGATAAAAGGCAGAAGGCATATCACCAACTATTCCCTGGCTAAAGAGATCAAACCTGTGTCAGATCAAGTCTTTGGATCTAGCCCTCAATTTGCAAGAAATACAGGGGCCAGGAGAACATGTTGAATGGTACCATGAGCGAATAGACAGCAAAATCCAGATTATGGGAAACTTGACAAATCTAACGGCCCAGGATCATCAACAGATAATAGCAAGGAAAATAAAGAGATGGAGGGGAATTTATAGATTAAAAGGGGCTTAAAAGACATACCAAGTTTAAAAAAACATCTGTGCAAGATTAAACAATAGAGCTTAGGGGTGCACATTTGAGTGATAAGACCGTAAATATAAGGAAGCGATTACTATAAAAGTCAAGTCACTTTTGGAAGGAAGGAAGAATTTTGTTACCATAGGACATGTGGAGGGGGTTACAGGGATGGCTGACAAATCTATTTCTTGATTTGGGTTGCAGCTATGAGGGTGTTCACTTTATAATAATTCACAAAGCTCCACATTTTTTTGTGTGTGGCTTTTTGTATACGTGTTTAATTTTACGATAAAAATACAAAACAAAGAAAAGAGTTAACTGCAAAGGTTATTTACTTGTTTATCATCTCTCAGATGACTATTTTGTCCTGATGAATAACAAGCTCCTCCAAAATCAAGGGCTAAGTGTCCTCTGATTTTTGAAGGACTAGGACATAATAACTAGTGCCCAGCCAAGACCGTTGAATTAAGCACGTAGAGCTCATTAAACTCTCGTTGAATGAACCGAAGAATCAGTGAGCTAATAGACAATGCAAACACTCCATACTCTATGGCACTCTGCATACTTCTACTAGATGCCTCTCCTGGCCTAGAAAAATCTTCAGGAACTCTCTATTACCTGTGGGAAAAAGTTTATGTTCAACAGCTTCACATTCCAGCATCTTTGCCATAAACTACTCCCAACCAGTCTTTCCAATCTTATCTTGGCTACTTTTTCAAACTCTACTCCATCTAACCAGTTCTACTCCTTTGGGAGATCTACCTCCTATCTTTTCTCATTCCACTCACCCACCCACTCCTGTTCCCCACCCCCCTCTTCCTTCTCTTGTAGGATCACCCCTTTGTTTCTACTCAAGCAAACTCTACTCATTCTTTAAGACCTGGCCCAAGTCCCATTTCTCCTCTAAAATTGGTCCTTATTACTTTGCCCTGTTGTGCTTTCCCTTCCCTTTAACTTCAACAATGCCTATCATCACTACTGAACACTTAGTCCTTACTTGCACTGGTATTGTGAGAGAACTTTTTATCTGTATTTGTTTTGGGTCTGAAAATATACTCTATATTTTTTCAGTCTGTAACTGTGACTGGCACGTTTTAAAAAAAAAAAAATTATTATAAAAAGCTTATCACCACATTTGTGTATCCAAACCAAAAAACCCGGTTGTCATCGAGTTGATTCCAACTCATAGCAACCCTATAGGACAGAGTAGAACTGCTCCATAGGGTTTCCAAGGAGTGGCTGGTGGATTCGAACTGACAACTTTTTGGTTAGCAGCCATAGCTCTTAACCACTGCGGCACCAGGGCCACATTTGCGTATAGGAAGCTCCAAATCAATATTTACCAATTGGCTGGTGAGATGGTTGAATGGGTGGATAGTAGACGGATGAAAGAATGCCCCAGAATTATCATATACTTGGGAGCATTTAGTTGGCATTGGTAGAAACAAGGCATTTAAGTTTATATCTAGTGGGGACAGAATTATGGGGATCTCATTGACCCCGGTAAGGTCACTTGAACGGAGTCTCTGGTCAACTATGGGCAGTTACAGGTGTTGAGTATTTGGAAGTTAAGATGCTCACATGAGAAAAGAGGACATCAAGAGTTGAATGTGAGAATACTACCGACAAACTTCCTTTCACCTACAGCTTTGTCTATGTCTGGCCCTATTGGCGGTAGATCAGACACTAAGTTCTGAACCTTCAAGCAAAAAATTCAAGAGGCCCACTCTATACAATTAGAAAAAAAAAAAAACTTTGGACAAAATCACATATGGCAAGTTTGGAGATGGACAGGACTAGTGTGTAAGAGTTCTATTTTGACCTAGAATCTAGACAGGAGCAATTACTACAAAAGATTAGAGCCCTCATTTATAAAGGTGGCATGCTTATGAAGAAGAAAAGGTAAGATCCCTGAAATGTTGTCAGTTGTCCCAGAGAGCTTTGAGGTGAAAGAAATCCCTGCTGTGGTCAGAACTCCAAGTTACCTGAGAGACATGGCATTCAGGGTTTGCATCTTCTGGTTCCCTCCTTCCAGCTCACCCAAAGCCTGCCCTCCTAGTGAGGGAATGGCTCCAGGGAGAAACTTTCAAGTCAGACAGATGAGAGAAGATAAATGAAAGAGTGTCTGTGAGCTGAGACATCAGCAATAAAAATAAACAGCATTATAGGTGGAAAGAATGGAAACCTCCAGAGCCAACAAACTTCTTTTCCCTTGTGCTCAGGCATTTGCCCTTCATGAAAGCTGGGAAAAAAGAAAGGGTCTAACACCCAGAGGTGCCTCGGGAGATAGATCTGGCAGTCTACTTCCAAAAGGCCATAGCCTTGGAAGCCCTATGGAGCACTTCTACTCTGCACTTGTGGGGTCACCATAAATTGAAATTGACCCAATGGCAACTAACAACAGCAACACGGATTAGACGCATCTTACGTCCTGAGAACTGCATTAGCTGTCTTTGTACATGTCATCTCATTTAATCCTAAAATACTAGGGTTATCTTCCCTGTTTTACTGATGATGAAAACTGAGGTTCAGAGAGATTAAGGGGCTCAGCTAATGTCACACAGCTGGTAAGTATCAGAACCAGGATTCAAACTCTTGTTTATTTCCTCCAAAGCCCTTCCCACGATGCCACTAATAGCAACAGAATCCCAGCATGTTTCAGCTGAGAGATCTCATCGCGATCCTCAATCACAGAGGAAGAAACTGAGGCCAGAAAGGAGAAAAGGCTTACCCAAGGTCACACAGGACCTTGTCACATGTCCTCACCTTTAGCCCGGGCATCTGATATCCGGGTAGGAGCTCACATCACGTGCTCACTTGGTCACGTCATGTCACTTTTAAGAAAGGATCCTAGTAAGATCCTAGTAAGGCTCCTGGTAAGAAAGGCACAGTAAGTGAGGACACTTAAAGAGAGCTTAATGAAGGCCTGTATAGATGTGTGTATGCATTTAAGGGACACCAGCAAATGATAGTGAAGCATCCCAGGTCTAGCTACAGTATGGGGGCGTGATAACTTCTACCCCTGAAGAAACAGGGCAGGGCCCTGAGCCCAGAGAGAGCTGTAGCTGAGGCTGTAGCTCTAGCTATCAGAGAACTCCCAACTTTGGCAGAAAAAGCCATTGCCAACCTGCAGCCTGGCAGGGAGGGAGTAGAGGAATAAATACTCTGACCTCTCTCTCTACCCAGGCTTTGGTCTCCAACTGATGCCTCCAATCACCTGAACCCTCCAGAAAGCCAGAAGGCAAGGGATTCCCATGCTCAGCTTTCAGAAGCCCAGAGCAGAATAGAGAAGGCGGGACAGTGTTCCTGGAGAGCCAAACAAAGAATTTTGGGCACGCCGCTACCACAGGATGCTTCTCGAAACCTCACCCCTGGGGAAGAGTCCTGCCTCTGCTTCTGTCAAAGACAACAAAATCAGCAAAAGCCTTATGCCCTAGTCAAATGTGGGGCCAAGAAGGCTTTGCATTGGGAAATAAAGGGCTTCTCACAGTACAGAGCTAGACTTCTCACTGCCCATTGCAGAGGGGTTACCCTGATCTGGTCAACCCGTTTGTTACAAAGGGAGGCAGAAGCCCTGCTCTCCCCCTTGGGTTAAAAATCATGACTTTGGGACTCCTCTGCTTTGGCGCCCAGGTCAGTACTGGCCTTCCCAGGGAGACTTGCTGCTGTTTCAGGTCCATGGGCATTTGAGAGTTAAAAAAGGAAGGAGGAAGGAGAGAAAGAATGAAAGAGGGAGGGGATGGAGGGAAGGGAGAGAAACTATGTGTATAAAAGTATACTAGAGCTTATTTGCTGTGTACCAGTTCTTAGAGGGAGCCATGGTGATGCAGTTCTTAAGAGTTCAGGCAGCTAACCAAAAGGTCAGCAGCTTGAACCCACCAGACGCTCCTTGGAAACCCTATGGGGCAGTTCCACTCTGTCCTACAGGGTCTCTGTGAGCTGGAATTGACTCGACAGCAATGGGTTATTAGTTCTTGAAGGTAAATGCCTCTTTTTAAATAAAGAATATCAGTTGCTATAAAATTGATTCCAACTCTTGGTGACCCTACATGTGTCAGAATAGAACTGTGTTGCATAGGGTTTTCAATGGCTGATGTTTTAGACGTAGGTTGCCAGGCCTTTCTTCTGAGGCACCTCTGGGTAGACTCGAACCTCCAACCCTTTCAGTTAGCAGCCAAGATCACTTAATCATGTGTAACACCCAAGGACCTCTTTAAATAAAGACAACCCCTAAATGAAGGCCCTTTAGGCACCCCGATAAAGCACATCCCTTTTTTTCCATGTCCTTGGCCAAGGGATCTTCTCTTTGATTCTACATCTCTCCCTCAACACAAACACACACCATCACACAACTCATAAACACCCCCTTAGTTAGGAAAACTCCACAGGCCCCCCTCAGCTCTCCCAAGCACACTCTAGCTTTCCATTCCAGCCTGAAGTTTCCACCTCAGCTTCTACCCGGCCCCTCCCTCTCCTCTCCCTGATTTGGTCATATTTCCTATTTAGTTTAAATCAACAGTCTGATTTTATCAACAATAATGCTTTATGGCCGTTTATTTCTTCAAACAGACTGTGCTCCTCTTTGCTATAAAGTTAATTTTATGTTCTTTGTTCACTTTGCTAATCTGCAAATTACATCCTCCTGTTCCCTGATTACTTACTATTGGAAAAACAGCCCTTTTTTGCTTCCAGTTTGAATATTCTCTGCCTTATCTTGATGACCCTAATCTCTCTCCCCCCACTGGCCTCTGGAGGAAGCAGTAAGTGACAGCGGGGCTCAGCGTGTCCGCCAGCACAAACACAGGGGCCGCGCTGGGCAGGCCTCTGTGCCTCCTGTTCCAGCGGCCTCTTTTTTTCCTCCCCCTTTCCTTTCTTTTAACTGAAGTGTGGGAAGAGGCTCGGTTGCTGTAAGGAGGATTAGAAATTCTGGGATCAACTCCATGCTCTCAGAAAGTCCGAGTGGGAAGACGGAGAACTTCTGAAGCTCGGAGAAACCAGGACAAACGCTGAGGAGGCTGACATGGCTGATACCGAGTGGCTAAACCAACTTGATTCTTTTGTTGGGAAGCTCTGGCAGGGGGAGGGGCAGCAGGAGGGACAGAAATCCCTGGGAATGGTGAACGGAAAAACAGAATCAGCTCTTACAGGATCAGGACTTTAAAAGAAGATGGGGAAGAGATGGCCTGGCTGTCAGAAATGTCAAGGAGAATTAAGTGTGTTTGTAACCACATGGAAGGAAGGAAAGAAGGGAAATGAGGAAGGAAGAGAGAAAATGAGAAAAAATAAAAAAAAAAAAGAAGGGCTCTAAACAAGACTCATGCTTTACAAATGAGGGCCGTGGGGCCCAGGGAGGTTCCATGTTTGCTACAGTCACAGAGCCAAGGCCAGATCCCAAGTTTTTCTAATAATAGCAAAATAACAAGAATATTGATGAAAATAATAACAGCAGCTGATAACTTGCTTACTGTTACTTACCAGCCTGACCCATCCTCTTATTGTTTGTCAAATGCCATGTTCGTTTCCATCTCTGCTTTCCTAGGTGCTCCATAACTAACATTTGCTGTGTGTTGTATGTCAGGCCCTGTTTAAATATTTCACAGGTCTCCTCGCCTTTAATTCACCCAAAAATATTCTAAGAGAAAAGCATCTTTATTATCTCCATTTTACAAGAGGGAAAACTGAGACGCACAGTGGTCAGAGTCACAGGCAGGATGCTGGAGCCAGGGTTCAAACCAGGTCTGTCTGTCTCCTGAGCCCACCTTCAAAAATATTTGTGAATATGTGATTCCTAAATCAGTATTATTTGCATAAACCTCACTCCAGCTTTAGTCACTAAATGTTCTGGGGGACAATTTTCGGACTAAAACTCTTCCTGGCTTCCCTATTTCTGGGGCAGAATCTTCTCCTGATAGCCCAGCCCAGGTGAGCAACTCTTTCTGTAAAGAGCCAGATAGTAAATATTTTAGGCTTTGTAGACTACATACATTCTCTGTGACATATCTTGTTTGTGTGTTGTTTTTTGTTTTTTTAATAACTCTTTAAAAATATAAAAATCATTGTTAGCCTGAGGGCCCCCTCTGACTTTTATTCACGACCTCAAAACTTTAAGTCATGCTTGAAATTGCCTCCTCCCACCACCTGCCCCTCTAATCATGAAGTTCTTTGAATATGGGCTGCCTCTCAAAACACCTTTTAAGCGTTTTCAGTACCCCACACTCTTCATCCAGGCCTCCTTCTATCTCATGCAGCTCTGGTCCCCAAAATGGTCTCCCCTGCTCCTCAGAACAGTCCATGTGTCTTTGCTGGGTTTATCATCTCAAACCACGTCTTGCACAGATCATTCCCCCGCTAAAATTCCTTCAAATCTAAGCCCCTTACTCTGCATTCAAGGATGCTCCCCCCTCACACACACACATACACACATAGCCCAGCACACACAAACACAGTGATCTGGTCCTTAATAATAATACAAAGAGGAAAAACTAACATTTAGTGAGTGTTCATATGAACTAGCCATTCTGCTAGACGCATGGGTGATCTCCTTTAAGCTTCACAAGAATCCTGTGAGTTAGATACGACGATAATCTCAGTTTTACAAATGAGGAGCTGAGGCTCAGAGAGGCAAAGCGATGTATGCCAGTTCATACAGTGAAGTGGTAAAGCTGGGAACTGAATTGCAGCCATCAGATTCCAGATCCTAGACTTCCCTTAACCTCCATTCTCCATGGCCTTAAACCATGTCTCCCCCTCTGCCCTCCCAGAACGTCTGCCTCAGTTCTCCCGAAACACATCCTCAAAGGCTTATATACGGGGGACCACTGACTCAGAGACAGCTAGCAGTTCACCCCACAGGACACACATCTCAATTCTTGGCCGGAAAAGAAAGCAGGAGAGCAAATGCCATGGAAGAAAGGCTAATGTCTCTGAACTTAGAGCATCCTAAATGGAGCAGGGCTGACCCTCTGAGAGGACAGCCAGCCCCATCTGATGTCTCCAGTGTCCAGCTGCAAGCCAGCAAGTGGGCCACTCAGAGCAACTGCATTTCCAAGCAGACCAGGGCAAGCTCCTAGCATGTGGACCCAGCCACTCTACAATTTGCTTAAAGCCACACTGTTTCCTGCACAATGGCCACAGGCCAAAACACACACATTCCAGTTTTTATGACTCTAAGGTAAGCATTCTTTAATGGCTTGTTCCCTATTCCCTCACTCTCCCTTGTGTTGCCTTTTTCTTGCTTTTTCTGCTTGCTTTTTTCCTTTCCGAGTTCAGCCCTGCTCTCTGCTTCCTTGGCTTTCCAGCCTCCTGCTTCTTAGCTTCCTTGCCACTATCTCTGCCTTGCTTTCCTGCAAGTTCCTCATCACAGTGGTTTTCCCCTCCTATCAGGGCCTTGGTCAGGTTTTCTGTAATTGCTAGGCTTCTCCTCCCTCTGTCTTCCTGTTTGCCTGACAGAGTCTCCTTCCCCTGCCTTTTAAGTTTCTTGGCTTTTGCACAGACTTGAAAGCTCAATTCCAGTTTCCTCTTCTTGCCGGCTCCCCCAAGGCTGCACGTCCTCTGTCCTGCACCACAGCTTCTCCCCTGCTCCCTTCCCTTTCTTTTTGGACACCTGGCCCCACTGGTCTGTCCTACTCTCCCTTCCCCATCCCTTCACCCTTCAACTTTGCTCTTTGTTCCCTCATCTCCCACCCCACCACCTTCCCTCCTCTGGGTCCCTTCCTGGTTTCCAGACCCCCACCCCCACCCCCCAATCTTTGTCTTCCTTCCTCTGGCTGTTGATAGAGTGGGAGCTGGTGCAGACTTCTCCCTGCTTTTAGATGCAGACCAGAAGCCAGCATGTAGTCTCACACTAAAATTGCACAGGAAAAGGGGGTCTCCGTCCCTACATGCAGTTTGTTTCTGACTGGAGCTGAGCAAGTAAAGACACCCAGAACCCCAGGCAACCCAACTCGGCAGACAGTATGGAGAAACTGCAACTGGTTCTTCTTCCCACTGAGCCCTTGTGAATCAAGGCCAAAGAGCTGGGCTGGGACATGTTGTTTGTAAGTCGCAACTTTGGGGGGAGTTTGAATGCTCATCCCTGCCCCCTCCCCACATCTCTCTCTCTCTCTCTCACACACACACACACACACACACACACACGCCACATATATTTCTCATTAACTTTTGTTCAGAGCAGAAGCACTCACAACTTTTCCTATGTAGTGTACAAAACTCCCACACTGCAAAATAAAACCATGACGTGAACAAGAACCACCAGCACAAAAGCAGATCTTGCTGCTGGGGAAAGGATTGTTTTCCTCTCCTGTATCTCCTGCCCATCAGTTCTTTTCAACTTCAGTTGGTTCTGTTTCCTCCACAGTCCCCATTCAAGTGGAGCTGGTCCCTTTCCTTAGAGGACAGCGCCATCTAGCAGGTGAAGTGCCAAACCCTTCTCAAAGAGCTGAGAAGGAAACTTTCCCAGCTCCAGGCTTTCTGGCTCTCAACTTCTCTGTTTAACTCTCACCCAATCAAACCTTGGACTGGTCTGAAAATGCAATTTAAACTTCCATTTCCAATCACTCTCATTTCCCCAGTGCCTGATTAGTCCTTAAAAAAGGCAAGGATGTTCTAGGTGACTCAACAAGCAGCTCGACCTGTGTACGTGGGAGCTCCAGCTGACTTTTCCGAAGCAGAACAAAATAGAATTTCTTAAAGAAGTCTGGAGGATAGCTTAGGCCCCTCTGGAGTTATGTGAGAATCTTTTTTCCTTTTGCTATTGTTTCTTTCTCCTTCCTTCCTTCCACAAACATTTACTGAGTGCCTACGGTGTATCTGGCACTATGCAGAATTCATGAAGAGACAGCTCCTTCTCTCAAGGGTCCCACAATTCAATGGACTTGGGCACTAGACTGTTAGATCTGCAGAATGTTTGGTCTGGGATGGCGCTTTCTGGTGCTAGCTGTGTTAGGGGGTCCATAAGATGGAGGAAAGAAAATGGACCACATTTTTACCTAGATTTAGCTTACTACACTCACGCATAAGAGTTTGTTTGAATAAAGAATTGGGAAGCATAAGAAGAAATTTGAAAACATCTGAGCTAATCTAAATATTTTACTCTACAGATAGTTCAGAAAAGTTAAAAGGCTTATTTGAGGCCATAGACTTCAGGACATAACTATGCAGGTTCTGCTCTCCTAGATTCTTGACAACACAGATATTCTTCAGGCCGTCAAGGCCAGGCTCCTAGAGTGGGAATGAAGATAACTGCTTTTATTATTTTGTATTTTTGTTTCCTTCTAACCTGCTGGGCTCCATTTAGGCAAGAGATGGAAAATAGTTTTTATTTCCCTTGAAAACTCGTATCAATTGGTAGTGGTTTCCTAAGCCTCTACCAAAAAAGCATAAGGGATTCTATAATCAAGTCTTCACAGGGTGGGGAAGAGTGTTGTGAAGCATTGCTAGTGTCTGCTACAGGCATAGATGTGGGAAGAGCAGTGTGAGGGGCCTATGTGTGCCCTCCTAATGTAGGCCGTGTGCATACATAGATGCTCACTGCCTGCTAGAGGCAAGGAACATATCATGCCACTAAGTACCTCAACATACCACTAACATTCCAAAGTTACACAGTGGGAAATGTTGGGTGTGAAAGAAGGTCCATGTCAATCACGTAGTCTTCCTAAACCCTTCCTTTCAGAGATGAGATAAACTGAGATCCAGGGAGGTCATGCCTTGCCCAAGATCACTCACCTACTTTGTGGCAGCATCAAGTTAAGACCTTGATTTCACATTTCCTGATGTAGTGTTCTTTCCAAGACCCCATGTCATCCCTACTGGCACTCAATAGAGAGAGAAGTTCCTATATCACCCAATTTCCTATCCCCATAGACCCAAGAAGGAAATATGTGAAGAAAGCTGAGGTAGAAGATAAAGGTCTTGGGTTCAAGTTCATGTCCAACTCAAACCGGATGGAGTAGATGATTGCTTGGAGCACTATGCCTTAAAGGATTCTGAGACTGTACCTAGGCTTGTCCAGATAGAACATTGCCATCATTTGTTACATCTGCATATAGCAATGGGTACAGGATTGAGAAGTGGAAAAATGAATACTGTATATAGTCACTCACTGCTTAATGCCCATGATACATTCTGTGAATCAGGAAGCTATGTGATTTGGATGGTATGCTGACATGAGATTATATACACTTAGCAACACCGCCCCTCACCTTCATCCCGGTCAATTCAGACCCCTTTTCCCACCACAGACAGCCCACAGCCTTGCTGTGGTCCCCTTGCAGTCACCTCTACTGTTTCCAGAGGAGCTGCCTGCAAGGCACTGGCTCCATCACATGGGCTCGGTTCACAATCACTTTGTACACAAGAGACATGAGATACGTGGGTTTTGTGTGAGAAACTGTTGCTTTCTCAACATCCGGTCATGTCCACTCTGTCCCATTCTCTGATCGGGATTTCTCAGCTCTGTTACAACCTTACGGAACCGTGGACATATATGCAGTCGGACATCACCCCAATGGATATCATGTGGCGCATAACTGTATTTGCTTATTTAGATAATTTCTTAAGTCCTTCCTCCACTTTGTAGCTGTGTAACCTCAGAGAATTTACTCCTCTGTGTCTCAATATCCCCATTAGAAAAGCAAGGAGAATAATAGTACCTAGTGCATAAGGTTATTGTAAGGATTAAATGGCATCATAGCTACTGGTGCCATTAATATTATTAACTCAACATCTATTTAGTGAGCGTGTACTGTGAACTGGGTCCTGGCTACACACTGGGATACCAAGATGAATAAGACACTGTCGCTTTACTTCACAAGGTTCACAGTCAATTACAATCCAAGAAGGGTATGATATTAAGTGCCATATCATATATTTATCCAAAACAGCACAGAAGGACAGGGAAAGAAGGGTTAATTCAGTTCGTGGAGCTGAAGAATCCTTTGCAGAGTCGATAGCATTTGGGCAGGACCTTGAAGAAGGAATAAGATTTTACCACCAGTCTTCAGCAAGGGAAAAATAGATGCCAAAGAAGAGCGAAGCTTAGTGTGGGAACTTTGAATATGGACTGTCTGGAGATGATAAATCCCGGGGTGTATTATCAGCTGGAGGTCTTGATTCCAAAAGGTAGAGCCCTCTGGAAGTCAGAAAATCTGGCCTGGCCCTCATTCGCGGTGTCTCCTTAGTCAAGTCACCCTACTTCTCTGTGTTTAGGTTTTTTCAAACATCAAATGAGTCTCCACACAGCTTTCATAAGGCTCAAAATAAACAAGAGACGTATCCAAACTTTGGGAAATTATAAGAGCTATTCAGGTGAAGAATAATAATAAATGTCCACTGAGCACTTACTATCTGCCAGGCACTGTACCAAGGACTTTGCATGCATTGTCTTGTCACAACAACCATTATTATTGCCATTGCACAGGTTAGGAAGAGAGATAACTTGCTCAAATTAATACAACTAATAGGTGGTAGAACTGATGTTGATATCGAAGTGGAGAAGAAGAAGATTCTTTTCTCTCCTGCTTCTAGACGTGCTGGAACTACTTTCTAATTATCATGGGCTGTGACTAGACTAATTTCCTCATTGCTCAGGCAAGAAACTGAAGCACAAAGCAATGTCATGCACAGAACCAGAGATAGAGCACAGGGATACTTCCCTGCTTGAGTCTAACTTGTCAACACCTAGAGAACCAGAGAACACTCTGGGTCCCCCTGCCCTGCACTGGGGAGATGGTAGCCACAGTACATCACTCTTTGCCCAGCGGATACCAATGGAGCTCAATATGAAATGCCAAGTTTCATTAAAGCACACTCAAGGTCACTGTCTGGATCAAGGGCAGCCAGAGCACAGAACACATACCTTCCTCCCATTATTAAATTCCTGGTAATCCCTCAGCCAGAGGCCTCAGTCCTATGGGACACCTCCCTGGAGGGCTCCAGGCTCCTGGGAAGTGCTCCCTCAAAGAATACTGGCAGAACAGAGCTAAGGGAAAGTGTGGCCAGATTCAGCAATACCCCCAGGGTATAAGCAAGAAGGACCCACCGAAAGAAGCTGAGTGGGAGGCTCTCTGGGGACATTTGGGCTGCCTGGAGCTGGGGATAACTGAGGCCTCAGAGCTAGGGAGCGTTTGCTCAGGGTGTCAGAGGAATCTTATCCAAAGAGAGCTGGGAAGCCAACAATCCTAATGAAAAGATGATGCCCTGGCTTCAGGAGCTGGGGAAAATCCTTCGGCTTTCAAGGACAGGAGGGAATTTGAGGTGCTGGTGCATGAAACATGGGTAGAGCAGGATGATCTTGGGTCCCACTGGGTCTGCTACCATCTCCCTCCATTCTAGTCACTTGTCCAATTTTCTGTCTTTCTTCTTCCCCCTTCTCTCTATCATCTTCTCCTTCTTCTCCGGTTACTACTACGTCTAGATAAATTTTATTGAGGACTACCTCTATGCTAAGTGCTAAGTGCTTTTTATGCATCATCTTACTTAATCTGCACAACCACCCTATGAGATAGATAATATAAAAAGTTTTACAAATGAAGAAACTGAAGTTCAGAGTGGGTTAAATAAACTGTCCAAGGTCACAGATCCAACACAATATTCAAATCCAAACTCCTACTCTAAAGCTTATGATCTTTCCATTGTACCAACCAGCTTATGAAATATTTATGCAGAGGGGTTGCCTGTCAGAGGACTGCCTACCAGAGACTGAGTGCGGGCTAATTCTTCAGCGAGAGAAATTACCAGTTATGTCAGAGCATGAATCGCTGAAGAGAAATTTCTTCAAAAGGGAGATGCTGCTAGAGTGTCCCCAGTTGTTCTTGAACAGGGATGGAATACAGCCTTTTGTGTTTGTGAGGCTTTGAGAAAGAAGAGGAAGTAGGAGTCATAGAGGAGAGAGAGGGATCAATATTCTAGGCCGGGGAAGGGGTGGACTCAAGCCAGACCTTACTGTGAAGCTGAGGCCAACTTCATCCCTGAAAGAGAGATGAGCAAGTGAGAATGAGCCAAGAGAGCCTGGGATCCTGGTGTACGTGTGAAGGGACTTTACCCAAAGTCTCACCCAAGAATGGTGCAGGACTATGCTTTACCAGTCTCACCATGGGCCAGGGAGAAACCACACCACAAAAGATTGACCACACTCCAAATCCCTTCCCAGCAAGTGTCCAATAAGGATTGACCACCTTTGGCTAAGTAAGCCCCTGGGATTTTTGCTAAAATAAAAAAAAAGGGGGGGGGGGGATAGTGAGAGATTCTGAACTTCCTCTAATAAGGCATGTGAGGATTTCAAGCCATTAAATGGAAAAATAAGAACAGTGACCTTATCTGCACTCTGACGTGCTCTACAAGCAGGAATATTACTGAGTTTTTCTTTGGTGTTCCCTTTCTCTTCTGTTGACATGACGTGACGAAAGAACAGTTGAGCCAACCTGCTCAAGAAATCCATACCTCACCAGCACAAAGATGTTTGCTCCCCTCTAACCAAATCAGAATGATCATGTAGGGTTGCACATGCTGTACACTGCTCAAATCCAATGGGCACTATTCACAAAGACTATGATATGAATGGTTCCTCCAAGAGTTGTGCAATAAAGAAGCCTGAACTGTGTGATCCCATCTGTTAAGGATTAGGTCAAATACATCCTTTTTCAGGCAGCGTTCCCCAAACAGCCCAGCTGACAAGAATCACACCTCTTCTACATCCTCACAGTGTGTCCTCTACTCCAAGATGCTTCCTACTTTGTATCTTTTCATGTAAATGGCTTTTCTTTCCCACCAGACAATGGTTCTTAACCTTTTCTGGAGGAGCCCTGAACCCTTTGAAAATTCCATTCAAGGTATAAACAGTTCCCCCAAGGAAAAAAAAAAATCATGAACACATGCAATTTTCAGGAAATTCATGGATCTCCTAAAGTTCATGCACAGCCAACTAGAATATAACTTCCATGAGGGCAGAGATAATATCTGTCTTGTTTACCACTGTATCCCCAATAATTAACACAGCACCTGGCACATAGTAGCCAATAAATGCTTGTTGAATGAAGAAATGACTCAACCCTCTAAGCTTCTAGAGTACAAAGTCAGTGTTAGTTTCATAGCCTCAAAGAGTTCTCCAGGCAATGGGCCTCAACCAGCCTAACACAGCATTCAAAATTCTAGGTGATGAATTATCACGCAGTTCCCTCTGGCATGGATACCACAAACCAGCCAGATTCTCCCAGGCCCAGCCAGACAACTTAGAGGAAACCCCTCCTGGCTCAAGTCTCTACCATACAAAGGCACTGTCTCTCCTTTGTGAGGGTTTCAAGCACTGAGTGAGAAATTCAACACAGTGACTTTAACAGTCACTCAGCGTCCTAAGAATTTATGCTTCCCTTTCCTTCTGCTCAAGGAGATAAGTTTGTTTAGTTAGGTGAGTGATGGTGTTAATAAGTTAATTTAAAAAAATTAAAAAGTTGCCATTGAGTCAATTCCAACTCATGGTGACCCCATGCACACAGAGTAGAACTGTGCTCCATAGGGTTTTCAAGGCTGTGACATTTCAGAAGCAGATTGCCAGGGCTTTCTTCCAAGGCACTCTGGTTGGGCTCAAACTGCCAACCTTTGGGTTAGTAGTTCAGCTCTTAAGTGTTCATGTCACAAGAGACCCCTAAGTTAATAACAATAATAATAATAATCCCCAATACTTGCAAATTAAACTCTTCTTTTCCACATTCAGGAGCTCTTCTAGTCCTCAAAAGTTATGCAGTGGAATAAATGTTTTCATTTTACAGATAGGAAGTTAAGGCTCAAAGAGGCCAAGTGACTTGCCCAAAGCACACTGCTTGTCAAAGGCTAGAGCTAGCACCCCAGAATTCTGTCTGTTTCTCCAACATTCCTTTTGCTGACCTCAGGCTGCCATCTAAGCAGTTACGGAATCGTGTATTAAATGTCTTCCACATGCAGACGTCAGCATACTCTGAGTTTAGCCTATCTGGGCAATACCCCAGAGTCTGTCTGCATCAAGCTAGAAAAGTGAATCCGCTCAGCAAGTATCAGCTGCCACAGACTTCCAGTTGCCAAAGGCTGGGCTAAATCTGGCTGAGGACCACCACTAGGGCTGTCTTAGGTCAAAAATCAGCAACACAGTGGCCGCAAATGGACCACCACTCCTCTGTCACTAACTGCTGGCAGCAGGACTTCTCACCCACACCTCCTCTCTCCCAATGGTGAGCATAGGTGTGTCCTCACCCCAGGCTAAATGGCATGACAGAAGATGAGGGCTGGAACTTCAACGCGCCCCTTTAGAAAGACTGCTATTCCTCAGGTTCCATCCTCAAACAGAGAAGGTCAACAGAAAACAGTCCGAATGACTGAAGGAAAGAAAATGAGGCTGGAAAGTGAGACAAAAGGACTCTGGAGCCACTGCCCTCAGGGAAAGAAATCAGTGAGAGGCACTCAGAGTGGTCTTCTCACATGTAAAAGGACATGTTACTACACGTAATGTAGACCGGCTTTTTTCCATCCATATCAGAAGTAAAGCAAGGTAAGGGCTCTCACTGCAACAGGAAGGACTTCCCAAGAGTGAATGAGGCTGTGGAATGTCTGCCTTTGGAGAGTTTCCAACAGGATTTGCAACCCATAATATCAAACAGCTTGAGGACAAATAACCTGACACTGAGATAAAGTGGTAAACCAGTTGACCTCTACACAGGTCTCCTTTGTGGTCTTCCCAATTTGAAACTGCATTGCCACCTTAGATCACAGTAACAGCTCAGATCTATAGACTTCAGTTTCCCAAGCAGTTTCATGGAGATGATCTCATTGGATCATCTTTGATAATCCTGGGAGATATTTTGGGAAGAAATAATCATCTCCAGATTACAGATGACAAAACTCAAGATCCCACAGCCAGTAAGAGACAAAAGTAGGACTTGAACTGAGATCTTCAGACTATTTCATGGAAATGCTTTTTCCATCAAACTATAAAGAACCTGGGCGGTACAAATGGCTAATGTGCCAGGCTGTTAACTAAAAGGTAGGAGGTTCAAGTCTACCCAGATGCTCCTCAGAAGAAAGGCCTGGCTATCTACTTTTTAAGAAATCAGCCAGTGAAAATATTACAGAGCACAGCTCTACTCTGACACACACAGGATTGCCATGAGTTGGAGTCGAATCGATAGCAACTGGGTTTTTTTTTTTTTTTTTAATGGGGAACCATGGATTTCACCAGCCAGGATCTCAGCTCTCAGCACTCAGTTCCCAAGGTCTGAGTCCTTCACACAGCAATCTGCAGTGCTGAGAAAGCCCAGGGAAGCCCGTACACAGTCACTCAAGGCTGGGTGTTGGACAAGAGTACAGCCATGGCGGCCAAGCGTGAGAAATCAGTGACACCCCTTATCTGGCCGGAGCTGCCTGCAGATAAGGTAGAAGATAGTACACGTCACAGCAACTTCCTGGGTTTGTGTCCAGACAACCATTCCCCCACAATCCCATTAAAAAAAGCTCCAGTCATGAAATGCTCCTCTCTTCCTGCCTTTGTGTCTTCTCTCTCCCTAAGCTTCCACGCTTATCATATAGCTCTCACTGCTCCAGTCATGCCAGTTCCCCTCTCACCTCTCATTGCCAGGGCTGGTCTCTGGAATACGTGAAGAAGCTACTTGGCATGATGATGGGTCCTGGAAAATCTCTTGCTCCAAGAGATCTCCATTCCCAGGGGCCACAAAACCCAAAATGAAGGGCAATCTTAAATCCATAAAAGGACTCATTAAATCCCTAGTGACTTGATGGAAATTATTCTATCAGAATATCTTCCTCTATACCTGTAGCAGATCAGGTGAGTTATCCCATCAAGAATAGGGTTGAGCATAGGGATACACAGGCCCCAGGCCCCATGGAACTCACAGTCTGCTGCAGAGTTTCCCCAGACTCTGATATAGGAGTGCCAAGATGCTGATCCCCCTCAGTCCTCAGGGCAGCTGGGTAGTGGTCACCAGTGCAACCTGAGTCCCCATATGAGGTTCCCATTCATCACTGTCCATGTGTGGCTGCACCACAAGAAAAGTTGAGCACTGGTCTAGTAGACCTACCTCCGTCAAACCCAACGCTCCTGGAGAGAAAGAGGAGGGGGAAGCACTGAAAGGGAAAGAAAACCCCAAACCAGAGAATTGGGGGTCTTCACAATGTCTCTGGGACCCACCTCATTGTCCTGTCACCACTGCCATGACCTGTCCATACACACACACACACACACACCCCACAATCCTACAGACTGTACCATAACAGCGACTTCAGTGGGATCCTGAGACTCACAGTGGGATCCTGTGACCAACTCTTGGTTTCTATTTCCCGGCCAGCCAATTTTCCTCTTGTCCTGGACCCCTGAGATCTGAGAGCTGAAGTGACCAAGACCATGCAGCCGGTAAGAAACAGAATGGATGAGAAGTCAATCAGGCACCAGTGAGTCTGGGTTTGAATTCTACCACATACTAAACCTGTAACCATGGGCTTATTGCTTTACTTGTCTACCTTTCCTTATCTGTATAATGGGTATTTTAGTAGTACATACATTGTTGCATTATATTGAGGATTAAATGAGATACTACATGGAGATGCTTATTGCTTGACACATAATAAGGGCTCAATAAATTTTAACACTACTAGTAACCTGGTCTGGAACCTTTGTCTTTGGACTTGCTCTACTTTTTTTTTCTTAACAAACTAACCATTGTGCTCAGTTATGAAGAGAAATGAACTCCTGATATATACTATAACATGGATGAACCTTGAAAACATGCTGTGTGAAATAAGTTAGTCATAAAGGGATAAATATTGTATGATCTCACTTACATGAAATATCTAGAATAGTCAAATGCCTAGAGACCAAAGTTTATTACTGGATGAAAAACCTGGTGGCGTAGTGGTTAAGAGCTATGGCTACTAACCAAAAGGTTGTCAGACTGAATACAACAGGAGCCCCTTGGAAACCCCGTGGGACAGTTCTAGTCTGTCCTATAGGGTCGCTATAAGTTGGAATCAATTTGACAATGGTTTTGGGTTTTTG
Organism: Loxodonta africana; assembly: GCF_030014295.1. Taxonomy (NCBI): domain Eukaryota; kingdom Metazoa; phylum Chordata; class Mammalia; order Proboscidea; family Elephantidae; genus Loxodonta; species Loxodonta africana. The sequence continues at coordinate 174,023,216 of NC_087343.1, read as the reverse complement.
GTTTTGTTTTTCTCTTTTAGGGACAGGAAGGAGGGGGAAGGGAGAGACATTGTTTAGATGCGACTGAGTTTCTGTTAAGGGGAATAGAAAAATGTGGAAATGGATAGTGGTGATGGTTGTACAACATGACGACTGAAATTAATGTCACTGAATTGTACATGTAAAAAATGCTGACATGGCAAAGTTTTGTTTTATACATATGTTCATTATTAAATATATATGTTTAACAAATATGTATTTGTTAATAAATATGTTTGTTAATAAATATATATATTTACCACAATTTTTTTTTTTAAACTTACCATGTGTCATTGAGAGGAGGCTGACTTTAGCTCATGATTCAGGGAAGAGAATGACCCTTTGAAATATCACCAGAAGTCCAGTTGTTCCTTACTACTGAATCACATCATCAGAATTTTGACACCTCTCCACTCGAAGACCCAAGCCCTGTTAGAGCAAAGCAGACCCAAAAACTAAGCGCTCCCCATCCTATTGAATCAAAAGCCAGCCTTCTGAATCAAAGTAGGGATGGAACCTCTTTTCAAATGTAACTTTAATATCAAACAAGCCAAAGGGTAGGATACTCTAGTTTTCATGACACAATTCTTACCTCAGGAGTGATTCTTGCAAAGAAAGATATGAAAGTCTCATTCTTCCACAGAAGGGCTTGAGGAGAATTGAAGATTGTGCAGTTCAGGGGAGATGTGCTGTATAATATCTGAAATCGCTAGACATTTGAAAGCAGAAATGTCTTTTCCCTTTGAGTATTGCATCCTAACTGCCATCCAGAGATGATTTATATGTGCTCATCCTTATTACAGACTACACATAATAAAGGCATGATAGAAATCATATCTGCATAGATTCAGGCAGCTCTGGGAGAGAGGCTGCCAGTTTTGTTTGACAAGATACTCAATCAAGCAAAAAGGCTTAAAATATTCCAGAAGGATCTCACATCCTGCTCAAGTCTGTGTATTTTTACCCAGATAACAGAAATCCTAATTGAGCACAGCATTAGTACTCATTTTTCCTAACTCCTTCTTGCAATAAGAAGCTCCAAAGGAAACTTACAAACACACTTTGCTTTGGTGGGCCAGAGTGATGAAGGAGAAGAGCGTGCCATTTGGTCGTTCTCATAAACTAAAGCATCACCATTTATTGGGGTGTTTCCTAGAAGAAAGTTGGGACATCTACGCACACTGCACTCAGAAAGTAACTTACGGCTGGCTTTTATCTACTTTTTTTTTTTTAATTTTTTTATTGTGCTGTAGGTGAAAGTTTACAGTGCAAATTATTTTCTCATTCAACAATTTATACACAAATTGTTTTGTGACATTGCTTGCAATCCCTGCAATGTGTCAACACTCTCCCGTTCTCTACCTCAGGTTTCCTGTTTCCATTCACCCCATTTTCCTGTCCCTTCCTGCCTGCTCGTCTTTGCTTTTGGGCAGATGTTGCCCATTTGGTCTTATTTATATGATTGAGCTAAGAAGCACGTTTCTCACGTGTGTATCATTTGTTTTATAGACCTGTATCATCTTTGGCTGAAGGGTGAACGGGAGTGACTTCAGTTCTGCGTTAAAAGGATGTCTGAGGGCCATGCTCTCAGGGTTTCCTCCAGTCTCTGTCAGACCAGTGAGTCTAGGCTTTTTTGTGAATTTTAATTTTGTTCTACGTTTTTCTCCCACTCCATCTGGGACCCTTGATTGTGACCCCTGTCAGAAGAGTCAGTAATGATAGCCGGGCACCATCTAGTTCTTCTGGGCCCAAGTGGATGTAGGCTGTGGTATTTGTGGTCCATTAGTCCTTTGGACTAACATTTCCCATGTGTCTTTGGTTTTCTTCTTTCCCTACATTTTGACTCATTTGGTGAAAGATTTCCTTCAGAACTTCTTCATATGTTTAAATCCATCTTAAAGTCTTTGCACTTAGATATGTAGCAAAGCCAGAACCAGGTGAAGGTAGTGAGGCACTCTCTTCAGATGCAAAATGTGAGGAGCCAAAACACTTAGTAATCAACATAAATTATAGTTTGGTATAACATTTTTTAAAATAATAATTAATGCCAAAAATTCCATGATGAACAAAATATCAATATTTCACATAAAAACAGGAACGAATCCCTGCCATAATACCCCAGCCCCAGCCCTGGATGCAAAACAGATTTACAAAAACAGTCAGCTGGCCTGCAGGAAGTGGTTTGCCAATTTTGTTATTTTAATATTGCACTAAAATATTATTTGATTCCTTCATTTTTTGGTGCTCCCTTAAATTTTCTACCAGATGGGGGTGCCTCACTTGCCTGACCTTAGTCCTGGCTCTGAAATGAAGATAAAGATGACTCAAAAACCCCCAGATTTATTCACTCAAATACCTCCAGGTCACCGTGGCATTCAACGGTACCAAACACCTTTACTCCACACTAAAGGTGGGCAGAGAAAAGGAGAGGAAAAAAAAAAAAAAATACCCATCATTCCAGCTCCTGAAAGAGAAACTCTTTTCCAGCCGTTATAAGAGCTGACAGGTTGATAAAGCGTTTAAAGGAATAATGTTCAAACAGAGAAAAAAAATTAAAATGTAATAATAAAGTTAAATGTAACTGTTTTAAAGTATAATTCTTCTGAGAGACGAGTTTTATGTTGGACCAGCATTTGAAGTAGCAGTAGTCATTATTAACGGGAACCTCCGAGAGAGAAGATTTAAATCACCAAAGTAATAAAAGCTGAACAAGGACTAGCACCTTGAAAGGCACTTGGAGAGAAGATTGCATACAAATGCAATTAAAACGATGCTTATAAAATACTAAGATGTTAATTGGGTTCAGTCCCAGAAGCCCCAGCAGTACAGTATGTCAGAAGTTAGCTGGTTTGAAGTTTAAAAAGAGTAGTTTAATTTGTACACCTTGTCCTAATTACCGAGCTTTCTGCAGCCCACGTATCTGTATGGTTTATTGTAGCTTGGAGCTTTGTAAAACAAACACACGCACCAGTTAATTGGGTTATTGCGATGGAAAATTGGGCTACGGAACAGCAACCTCTCTTGCTGCTGTGCCTTTACGGCTCGTAATGAACGCTCCAGCCATGTCAGGGTAGGCTGATTTGTAAGGTGTGTCGTTTACAGCTTGGTGATTCTGTTGGTCTGAGAAATAGGAGGTGATACCGTGAAAACAAAGACTCACACCAGATAATGTTCCCACACGACCGTGCTCCCGCCCCAGCTGGCTTGTTTAGAACTTTCTGCACTGCCACCCACCCCCGCCCTCCCCCTGAATTTGGCCCTTTCAAATACTCCGGCCTGTCTGAAAGCCACATTCGCACATTAAAGACTAAGCCCTCAGAGCACAGAGAACAGTGATGGCTCCTCCAGTAGCCCTGTTCTCAGAGCACCTGCCAGGCCACGTTGTTAGGTGGTGGTTTTTCTCCCAACCAGCAAATAAAGAGCCAACGCTATCAAAATAGGACCATTAAATTGGATTAGAAGTGTGGCTGAACCGTTTTCCAGGAGTCCTGTTGGAATGTGCTTCCTTCCCATGGTTGGAGTTTTCGCCATTTCATGTCTGGCATCAGCAGCCTTCCTCCACAAGGGAGGTTATAACGCTGTGACGTATCCCGAGTTAGTGGTCTCTCTCCGTCACTCCCATGGCCTCCTTCTACTTCTACCTGCCAAATGTGAACCATAAACAAAGTGAGATGAGAGTGTTGGGATTTTTAGTCCTACCCCAGCTAAATTATCCACCTCTAGGAGGTTCAGAAGTGGTCAGTAGGGCAACAGTCTGTGGAAAACAGCAAGGGTAAGACCCCAAGGCCAGATGCCAGCTTGTCGAAAATGCTCCTCAGTCATTGTTGTTGATGTTGTTTTTAGCTGCCCTCAAGTTGGCCCCTGACTCCTGGCGACCCCAGGCACAACAAAACAAAATGCTGCCTAGTCTTGTGCCATCCCCATGATCAGTTGTGGATCAAACCCTTGTGATCCGTTGCTTGATTTTTTCAGACGTAGGTCACCAGGCCTTCTTCCTAGTCTATCATAGTCTGGAATTCTGCTGAAACCTGTTCAGCATCATGGCAACCAACATATGTGAGCCTCCACTGACAAATGGTTTGTAGCTTCACTTAAGCTTCTTTGACCAGGAACCAAACCTGGGCTTTGTTTTAGTCATCTAGTGCTGCTGTGACAGAAATACCAAAAGTGGACAGCTTTAACAAAAGGAAATTTATTCTCTCACTGCCCAGTAGGCTACAAGCCCAAACTCAGGGTGTCAGCTCCAGGAGGAGGCTTTCTCTCTCTGTTGACTCTGGAGGAAGGTCCTTGTCACCAGTCTTCCCTTAGTCTGGGAGCATCTCAGCACAGGAACCTCAGGTCCAAAGGACATGTTCTGCTTCCAGTGCTGCTTTCTTGGTGATATGAGGTCCCCAGCTCTCTGATTACTCCTTTTTCCTTTTATCTCTTGAGAGATAAAAGGTGGTGCAGGCCACACCCCAGGGAAACTCCCTTTCTATTGGATCAGGAAGATGACCTACTAAGGGTGTTATAATCCCACCCTAATCCTCTTTAACATAAAATTACAATCACAAAATGGAGGACAACCACAGAATACTGGGAATCATGGCCTAACCAAGTTAATACACACATATTCGGGGGGACGTAATTCAATCCATGACAGGCCTCCTGCGTGGAAAGTGAAAATTCTACCACTGAACTACCACTGCCCTCTCCTCAGTCATTAACCACTATTGAAAAAGTAAAGATCATCTATTGGCCATAGCCCAGGGCAATTCTCCACATGGTGCCCATGGTCCAAGTCAGCCCAGGGTGCCAGTGAAAGGCAAATTCAGACAGTCAAGCATGACTCCAACTTCTCCTGCCCCTGGGTAGAGGGGCCTGGCTTCTCACGACCGAGAAGAAAGTAAACCAATAAATGAAAACACTTTAAGGAGTGAATGTCTCAAAGTTTTCCCCAATCAGGAGTATTTGCAGTTTGAAAGAAAGTTGCAATGGGTATGCCTCATTTAACACAGATGAAAAAAGGAAGGGTTTGGGAGCCAGGGCCCTCACACAAGAGCACCTTCGTCATGCTGAGTAGACTTTAACGCTTTCTGGATATCAGGGATAAATTTTCCATGTGTGGGATGCTGTGAAGAATCTTGGAAGATAAGGTCTGTTTTGTCAATGATCCAGCACTTGGGAGGAGCGGGTCCCATGCCTGATGTCAGGTACGGAGCAGGTCTGGAGGGTGAATAGACTAGGCAACAGTTTCTTTAAGCTTCTTTGGGCAGTGTTGGTATAATTATCTACATCAGTAATTTCCCTGGACCTGAAAATTTGAAATTAAAAACATTTACTTTGGGCTAATCTAAATCTTAAAGAGAAATTCCCCATCCCTCACTCTGGATTGAATAATGCCCATACTTATTGCCATTTTAAGAGCCCTGGTGGTGAAATGGTTAAGTGCTCGGCTGCTAATCACAAGCTTGAAGGGTTAAACCTACCCAAAGGCTCCCAAAGGCCTAGCAAACTGCTTTCATAAAGATTATAGCCAAGAAAACCCTATAGGGCAGTTCTACTCTGCCACATGGAGGTGCTATGAGTCAGAATCAACTTGATGGCAACTAATAACAAAAACAATTGCCACTTAGTGTCAGAGAAATCTGGAGCAGGAGGCTTTGACTAAGCCCACAACTAAAAACAAAAAACTGTTGCTGTCAAGTTGATTCCAACTCCTAGCAACCCTGCAGGACAGAGTAGAACTGACCCATAGGGTTTCCAAGGCTATAATCTTTACAGAAGCAGACTGCCACACCTTTCTCCTGCGAAGTGGCTGGTGGGTTTGAACAGCCGACCTTTTAGTTAGCAACCAAGCTCTTAAAGCCACTGTGCCACCAGGGCTCCGAAGTTCACAACAGACTGTGAGTAATCCTGGCCCTGCTGCTACCACTTAATAGCTGTATAACCATGGGCACAATCTTTAACCTCTCACTGCCTCAGTGTCCTCGTCTATAAGCCAAAAAACAATTGTAGTTACCTCCCTCAGGGGGTTGTTACAAGGATTCAACAGGATAATACAGGTAAAGCACTTAGAACCCTGCCTAGAATATGTTGCTGTTAGTTGCCATCCAGTCGATTCCAACTCATAGTGCAACATGAACTAAATAAATGTTACCAGTTAAAATTACAATTAATAATATTATCTTTACTTTATGGATGAGGAATTGAGGCTCAGAGAAGTCGGATAATATGCTCAAGTTCACACTCATACATACACACACACACAGGGAGATGAGCAGAAATTCAAATCCAAAGGTTTCTGATCCCAGAGACCAAAATCTTAACATTATAATAGGCAAGTCCTCGTACCCAAGGAGTTCTTTACCCAACCTGGGGCCATTCCAAACCGTTAACTGGAAGAAAAGATGAAAACAGGGACATTTGTGAGCAAAAAGGAGCCTGAGGCAGGGCACATCTGAGGAGAGAAAAAATTTCAGACTGGAGAATCCAGGACCACCACAGACATGCTACTCATAATCACAGTTTCACCCAGATGAGTCCCGAACCTGGGAATCAGACTTAAGGATGGTGGAGGGAAGAAATCCGTGCAGTGCAAAGCTGCTATGGTTGCTGCTTAAAATTGACTTTGAAGTTGTGTTAAGAAGCGAGAAAGTGTCAGCAAACTCAGCCTCCATGACTCCAACAGCCCTGCAGCAGGCAGGTTATTATTATTATGTATTATTTGTTGATGGATATTCAAAGCCATCAGTCAGGTCTTCCCCCGGGCCAGGAAGCCGAGGAGCAGCAGCAATGGAAATTTCACATTTGCTTCCCCAAGCAGCTCAAGAGCGGAGAGTTATTAAAGTACACTTCGCTATTGCTATCTGCTCTGTGGGGTGCTTGACCCTACATCTAACTTCAGGTTTCAGCTGTCCCTGGCAGTACAGACAACAGAAAGTCATACAAATTGCAAAGATAGACTCCAGGGGAGGGTGAGAAGGAACTGGTGGGAAAAGAGATGTTGGGGCTGTTGAAATGGTGATTTTCATCCCCTTGTTTTGTACCCCATCTGCCTTATCCTTTCGTGACTCCATGACTGCTGGTCTTGGGGAGACATGAGGATGAAGAAACTGCCTAAGGAGGGAAGGATGAAGCTGTCAATGGCAAAAAAAAAAAAAGTCCCCGTAATAAGAAAAAGTCACTTGTCACATGATACATGTCACAAGGGTGAATACTGTCCATCTCCTCCCTCTCTGGGGGCTTTCAAACGTTTTTGGCCATGACCCATAGTTGGAAACACATTTTCTGTGTCCCAGTCCCCACTGCCCCTCCTCCCCATACACACTCTTATGACTGAAACAAAATTTCACTGAAACAATTCTCAGTTTCGCCACATGGATTCCCTCTGATACATTCTATCATCTTTTAACTCATTTCTTATTTTTTTAATATTGGTGGAGAACCACTAAATTAACCTCATTACTCACCCTATTTGAAAACCGTACGGAGCAAGCTCAGTTCCATTCTAACACTCATGGGGTCGTCATGATTTGGAATTGATTCGATGGCAACTTTTTTTTTTCCCACCCTGTTGTTGTTTTTGTTAGATGCCATCGAGTTGGCTCCAACTCATAGCGACCCTATGTACTACAGAACGAAACATGGCCTGAGCCTGTGCCATGCTCACAGTCGTTATGCTTGAGCCCATTATCGCAGGAACTGTGTCAATCCATCTTGTTGAGGGTCTTCCTCTTCTTTGCCCACCCTAGTTCTTGGGAATCATAGTCCCTTGAGAATTAAATCAGGGAATCAAGATTTTTAACAAGCACCAAGTTAATTCTCTTACACACTAAAGTGTGAGATGAGTCTCTTGCACACTAAACTATACCTTGGATTCTCAGTGGCCTTGGTCTGTCTTCTGAAGAAATTATTGAAATCATCCAGGAATTCTCAATGTTTGTAGGTGGTGTCAGCTCCTTAATGCCTGGTCTAGGTCAAAAGCCAAATTGACTATTAAATAACTTCTTAATATATATATTTTAAAAAAGAATGTTTATTCTGGCTACATCATAGAAACTAAACTGAAGGGAAAAAATACTGAATTCAGAGAAGCAAAACCAGAGACCATTGTCATCTAGGTAAAAAAACGAGTGCCTAAACTTAGGTAGTGGGAATGGAGAGAAGAGGGTGAGTTCTAGAGATATTTATGAAGTATAGTCTATGGGAATTAATGATACATTTGTCCAGGAGATTGAAGGAGAGGAAGGAGAATAGAATGGCATCCGGGGTTTGGGCTTGGCTTAGTGCGTAGAAGTAGAAAACAGAGTGAGCACGTTTTGGGGAGAAGATGATGAATTAAAATGTATATGTATTATATTTGTGATGTTTGTAAAATTCTGCAGGTGACGGTACCTAGTAGGTAGCCATGTCAGATGTCTGGTGCTTAGGATCAGGTCAGCCTAGAGACAGATTTTGCAGTCATTCACAGATAAGTAGTATTTTGAAGACACGGAAGTAGATATCTATATTAGTTAGGACATTATGCTGCCAATAACAGGAACATAAACTATCTTAACTTAAAAAAAGGGGGGGTGGTATTTATGATGTGTTTAAAATGCAGCAATATGCTGGCTTTAGACACAGCTGGAAAAGGGTGTCCAAGAATTCAGGAATCAGTCTCTCTCCATCTCCTATCTCAGCATTTATCTCCTCAGGGTGGAAAATGGCCACCAGCCCCTCCCAGTCGGCTTTCTATAAGTTTAGTAACCTCCATGAAAAAAGACCAGCACTGTCCAATGAGTTGTACCAAGAGTTCCAGGGCTGCAAGCTCTGGCTATTTCCCTGTTCCTACCTGGCTCCTTCTTCTTATTCAGTTCTCTGCTCAAATGTCAGTTTCTCAGGGAAGACTTCCCTGACCACACTGTCTACGTTAGCGCTCTACCTTAATCATTCCTTTCCCCTTTTCTAGTTTATTTTTATAGCACTTATCACTATCTGATATTATCGTATTTATTAATTAATGTATGTATTTATTGTATGTCTCCGAAACTATCTAGTTTCGAGATAGTTAATGAGCACATGACACAGAGACTTTTTTTGGTCCTGTTCCTGATTCTTGGTCTAGAATAGCACATACTAGGTGCTCAATAAATAGGTATTGAATTAACAGGTTCTGGCCCTAGTGGGAGTGTTTGCACAAATGAAATGCTATAAATTAGGACTTCTTCCCCCGCTCCCCCCGAGAGTTGGTTGTTTAATATTTACTTCACACTAGAATGGCATATGCTGAGAGTGATGGAGGTTTTCTTGGTTCCTTCAAATCAGATCAATATATTAAAAGAAGGGTGGAATGGATGATAAAGCCAAAAAACCAATCCCGTTGCCTTCGAATCGATTCCAACTCGTAGTGACCTTATAGGACAGAGTAGAACCACCCCATAGAGTTTCCAAGGAGTGCCTGGTGGATTTGAACTGCCGACGTTTTGTTTAGTAGCAGTAGCTCTTAACCACTACCCAACCAGGGTTTCCTGGGATGGATGATAGGGGAACCAAAACAGCAGATGACCAACCTAATAAAGTTGACCAGGAAAAGCCCACACACCAAGAGACATATAAGAGATAAAACCTTGTGGGACATCAACATTTAAAGGATAAGTAGATGACAAAAAAAAAACCTGCAAAGCATATATTGAGAAAGAGTAACCAGAAATAAGAAAAGCAAGTCATTGTGGCATCATAGAAGTCAAGGACATATTGAATTCCAAGGAAAATGAAGTGGCCAAGCTGTCTTATGCTGCAAAGATCAAGGTAGTATAAGATACTAATTAAGAGTTAGGAACTTCATTTGACTGATGAGATGGCAAGAGTCTGACATCCATTGGTCCATAGTTCTCTAGAGGTCAGAATTCATGTATTAAAGGCCACTGTACACATGGCTCCTCTCTCTTTTTCCCATCTCTTTGGGTTCTCTGTATCTAACAGTTATGAGGTAAGGCTTTATACAACTCATCGGGGTAGCATTGGCACAACAGATCCTACTTCCCCTTGAGTGATTAGTTATCACCTTCCAAATGCCAACCTAGGAATGAATGAGGGATGTAATTAGTCCAGCTATGGAAGGACTTCAAGGAGCATCGAGTTTCCAGTTCAGGCTGGAGACCATTGAGTTCGTGTTTGGGTCGTTTAGTTTCAGCAGAACTACTCAGTTGAGAAAGAGGATGGTTACTTGAGGCAAGCCCCTGGGTTTTCTAATTGCTTCCTGTTGGCATGCTCTTTTCCCCATTTCAATTCCAAGATTCTGATCAGGTGCCATAAATGTCACCGACCTAGAAGACAAGACCTAAGTGGTCACAGACCTAACACTGTGCTCTGTGATCCTACTTAAGTCACTGAACTTCCCTGAGCCTTTGTTTGCTCTTCTAAAAAAATAAGAAGTGTCAGACTACACAATTTCAAATGTATCTCCCATCTCTAACTTTCTGTTTCTGCGTTTTAAGCTACCTCTGTATTCCCCAGAGTATCTGCCTCTATGTGGAGTGATTCAGTAGGAGTTGAAGAACTGAAAGGTGAAGGAGTAATATATTATCTAACCACCACACAAGTACCAGAAAGGAGGGGTGGAGAAAAACATAAGGCAAGCTACAACCAAGACAATTAACATCAGACCATACCATGACTTCGTAATTCATGGATTCACAATAAAGGCAACCTGTCCTGACCTTTTCTGTAAATGGCTTGTTACTGTAAATTCTACAAGGCTGTCATATATCAGTCTCATTTACATCACAGCCCTACCCATGGACAGTGTTGTAACAAAGCAACAAAATGCTCCTTCCTTGCCTTCGGCATTTCACCAGCCACATTTCCCATTGGAATAGACCACATTCCTGCAGTAACTTGCATTGGCTAAAGTGAAGACATGATTTATATTAATTAGAGTTCTTTGGTGGCAAACAACAGAAACTGACTTAAGAGATAAAAAAAAATAAAGAAATTATTGGAAGTCTACCATGTAGCTTGCAGAATACAAGGAAGAGCTGGTTCACCAAGCACCAGAAGGACAAGAACCAGGCAGCTCAGAGATATCAGTCACTCATGACCTTTTCTTAAGAAGACTGCTATCAGATGACTCAGCTTCAACTTCTTTCCATCTTTATGTGTCTCTGCTTAAGATCCAAATCCAGAAGAGAAACTGATTGGCCTATTTTGGGTCATATAGTTACTCCTGGGATCAGAGAACAGTGACTGTCCCCAGAAGAATGGTGTGTATATGGAGTGTGTATGCATGCACATGTATGTACACATATGTACGTGTGTGATATAAGTGCGTGTGAATCTATATGTGTGTATGTATAGCATGCTGTATATATACATATATGCCACGGCACTGGGTTTTTGGTATATACATATATACACATACATACACACACATATATATATGTCTGTATGTGCATCTGTGTCTGTATGTGCATCTGTGTCTATATGTGCATCTGTGTCTGTATGTGGTTTGTGTGTATATAAAAATCTGTAAGTGTGCATGTATGTGTATATGTGTGTATAGGCATCTGTATGGATATATGTGTGCATGAGTCTATCTGCATATGATTATACATACAATTGTACATGTGTATGTGTGTGAGTGTGCATGAGTTTGTGAACATGTGCAGGAGAGGAACATGCTGGGCAGATAAAGTCCACAGTATCTGAAGGCTTTTTGATGAAGTCCCTAAGAACATGGTTTTGAATATCAATAACATTCCTTAATAGCTATGTAATGAGCTATATACCCTATCATCTCCAAGCTTCAGTTTCTCTCCTCTGTGAGATGGGATTACTAACATCTACCTTGCAGGGTTGTTCTGAGGATACGATAAGATATTGCATGTGTGCAGTGAGCAGTATGACTGGCACAATAACCTCAATAAATAGGAGTTAGTATTCTTACTATTTCTGAGGTTGACAATGATATTAGTAAATAGGTCAAAATCAAGTAAAAAAATTTTTAAAAACTCATTCAAGAGCATCCACATTAGGAAAGCTACTCCCTTCTCTGTCCCCAAGAGGCTATTCCCTTTCTCACAACTGAGGGACTCTGCAAATGCTCTTCTTTCCTCTTGAAATATCGCTCCACTTACAATCACACACCCAAATTTCCCCCTCTTTCAGGGCCAGGCTTGAACTCACCAACTCCATAAGGCCTTTCCTGACCATTCCAAGGCCCCCTCCCCAATCTCTTTATCCTCTCATTGACAACAACGCTTAGAGGAAAAATGGTGACTAGATTCAATGGTTATGATCGCCTGGTGTGCCGTGTTGAGAAGGGCTCCAAGATCACATCCAGAATCAGTAAGAATGCATATCATAAAGAATTAAAGATGTCTCACACAGGGAAAAGAAGTAGGTGGTATGAGCTACCAGCACATGGTAGAGATGTCCACCATGTCAGTCTTTAATTGTTCACTGCACTGTTGTATTGTTCACTAATTGCTTGAAGTGTACTTGTCCTCTGAAACCAAGGACCATGTCTCATATTTTTTATTTATGCCCCACTCTAACTAGTGTGGTGCTGATCACAAAGGAGGGGATCAATCAAGGCTGCTGGAAGGATTGATTCATTTCCTGACTAGTAGCCAAAAAGCATGAGGTCATGTACTACAAACTCAGGAGCATCTAGGGATGATGAGCAAACACAAGCCCACAACCTTCACAGCAGAAAAGATAAGGACCGTGGCAAGATCATGGCTTTTCGAGTCAGACAAAACTGAGTTAGGCTCCAGTCCACCCATTAACTGTCTGGCCTAATGGTCGGGTCATGTAACCACCCTAAACCTCAGTTTCCTTGTCCAAAAAGAAAGAAAAAATGGGATGATATCACCCATGTTGTAGGGTCATTGAGAGGAGTAGAAAAAGTCACACATACAAAAAGCCTTGGCCCAGCTCTGGACCAAGAAGAAGCATTCAGTATTACCTGATCTTCATTTTAAGCTATTAATAATAAATTTGAGAAAAGTTCAGAAAGTACTAATGACATCATCACTGTCGTCATCATCATCACATGGCAACATGGCTTCCCAGGAAGACAGTCTACACTAACTCTCTCTTGGATCGTGCTCTCAATGGCATTCATGAGGAGTCCTCCCTTCTCATCCCACTTGACCTCCAGCATGCCCCACCAAGAAATGCTCTGTGCTCTTGCGACCCCCTTTGCAGGTAATTTGGATCTCTTCCTACGAGTACAGTGAGCTGTCTTCATGACAGTGGACTGGTGGCTGCAGAGTTCAGATACGCTTTCCACCGAAACAAGCCTGTACTCTTCCGGCAGGAGCTAAGCATATTTGCGCGTGTGGAACATCAGCCAGGATCAACAGAGACCATGAATTACCTTTGCTTATGTAATTTTCTGAGGAAATCCAGGGCATTAAAATCACCAACCACCCAGGATCAGTTGAAATAGGGCCTCCTTTTAGAGCCAAAAGGCAATCTAGGACAAACCATACATTCCGACACACAGATGGAGCATTTATTAAAAACAAAAAACACTGTCATTTACTGAGTGCTTAGTATGTGCTAGGCAGTATGCTAAGAACTTAATATACATCGTCATACTTTATCTTCACAGTAAGCCCAAGAAATGGTACAAATTATTATTGCTTCTTCTCAAACCTACATAAAACTCAGCCATTATCTGAAACACTGCAGTTCAGTGGTAATTAAAATACACAGGGATATTACTGACTCCTGGACTATATCTCTGCCCCTGCCACTCAGTAAAATCACCAGGAGTCCAATGGAGAGGGTTGCCCAGGAGCAAAAACACCTATTCTTGTCCCAGTGTCCCCAGAGATTTCCTTCTGGAACATCCATTAGTCCTGGCAGGCACTGCTGGTATAAATCACCACCCGGCACTCGATGAGAATATAGTTATTTTAACAATTGCTGCATTGCATGATGCTGGTGCCATTCGGAAATGGAAGTCTAATTAGCTCTAAGCTGTAGAAGATTGGAGTATGGTAGTTTCATTTTGGTTTAATGCTCTGTGCCTGGCATAAAATCTGAATTTATTACTCTTTTTTTAATCATTCCTGCATGGCTCAACCAGTCGTATCAAAACTACTGCATGTTACAGACTTTAAAAAGCGATTCCCTGTAGGCATTTTAAGGTATAAGATCTATTATGGGAAGATATATACTTGACAGCACTCTGTTTATTACTCAGTTCCACTACATTGTTCATGAACCCAGAAAAAGATGTTCACAGTGGTAAGTAACATTTTATTCCAGGAAAGAAGAAACGCAGGTGGGGTGCAATTACAAGACTAGTGGGCAAATGTTTCACATATTCCATCAAGATCCTCGAAAACAAGAGACTGCATTAGTGCTACATATACCCCTAGATTTTATCCAAATATATTTTTCCATTAAAAGTAGCGTGTCTCAGCAGTGGATAATCTATGTTACACTTCTGAACATTTTAAAGAACGAAACCCAAGTAGCATCATTTTTCTTACTCCAGCCCCTAGGACAGTTGTTTGGAGATGGAAAGGGAAGACATCCCAGCTTTTCTTTTCCACATTCATTTCTCTATTCTATTAGTGTCTGAACTAGTTCAGCTCTGTGCCCTACCTGTTGAAGGGAACCTGGTCAAAAGGTCTCATAAAAAGTCCCTTGTACCAGACCTTCTGTTGGCCCAGGACAGGAACCATCCCCGAAGACAACTCATCAGACATGAAAGGGACTGGACAGTGGGTAGGAGAGAGATGCTGATGAAGAGTGAGCTAATGATATCAGGTGGACACTTGAGACTGTGTTGGCATCTCCTGTCTGGAGGGGGGATGGGAGGATAGAGAGAATTGGAAGCTGGCAAAATTGTCACAAAAAGAGAGACTGGAAGGGCTGACTCATTAGGGGGAGAGCAAGTGGGAGTACGGAGTAAGATGTATGTAAACTTATATGCGACAGTCTGACTTGATTTGTAAACGTTCAGTTGAAGCTCAATAAAAGTTAATATATATATATATATATATAACAACAACAACAAAAAAAAAGCCCCTTGTAGGTCCTTAGCGGTACAAAAGGTTAACATGCTCAGCTGCTTATCAAAAGGTTAGAGGCTCAGGTCCACCCAGAGGTGTCTCAGAAGAAGGGCTTGGCCATCTACTTCTGAAAAATCAGCCACTGAAGACCCTACGGAGCGCAGGTCTACTCTGACACACATGGGGTTGCCAGGAGTCAAAATCGACTCCACAGCAACTGGTTAGGTTAAACCTAGCACTTCAGCGGATCGTCCCGGCCGCTACCTCCTCCTCAATTCCATACTTGCTTGCTCTGACTCCCATTAACCCATTGCCATGGTGTCGATTCTGACTCACAGTGACGCTATAGGACAGAGTAGGACTGCCCCACGGAGTTTCCAAGGAGCACCTGATGGATTCAAACTGCCAACCATTTGGTTAGCCGCTGTAGCACTTAACCATTACACCACCAGAATTTCCAAACCCGTTGCTGTTGAGTTGATTCCAACTCAGAGGACCCCATAGGACACAGTGGAACTGCCCCATAGGGTTTCTAAGGAGCAACTGGTGGGTTCAAACTTTTGGTTAGCAGCCATAGCTCTTAACTACTATGCCACCAGTGCTCCTGCTCTAACTCGGTCTACCCAATTTCCTTATTTCTGCATTGCTCCCTAGTGCCCTAGGTGCGGCCATGATCAGCCTCTCTGCTTGGCCCTCAGCCTGCCTTTACTTCAGAGGCTGGCCTTCAGATTGCTCTGAAGACCTTGGGCCATTCCCACCCCAGCCACAGGGAACCTGAGCATAGCGCCATTGCCCCTAGCACCTTGATTATCTGGGCTGGGCTTCGGTCAATAGTTTTGAAGAGAGGAAGTTTCAGGTAACAAGTAAAGTGAACTGAGTTTGCTGTTCCTGCTCAATACCTGAGCATGTCTTTATCTAGTACTATATAGGGTCTTTGGCGTAGCATCCACACCAAACAAACTCATGGAACTCACCATGCTCTATGGAGCAAGTGTCATGGAGAAGCTAACCCAGAGCACTGACCTCACTAAGCTACCAGACAACCAACCCAGACACCATCTACCTCCAGAAGTCTTCTTACGTGCAATAATTTTATTGTTTAAACCACTTTCCTTTGAATATTCAGTTACTTGCAGCCAAAAGCATCCTGATTAAATGACTAGAAATATTAGAATCTCTCTTTCCTCAAATTATAATAACAGGTGTAGAAGAAAGACCACGGACTTGGCACTTAGACCTAGAGTCGCATCTTGGCTCCACCACTTACCAGCTAAATTTTATTCATTTATGTATCTGTTTCCCTACTGGACAGTAGTTCTTTTGAGAGTAGGAAGCATGGTAATTGGCCTTTGTTTTGATATGCAGAGTGCTAGAGCCTTTAAAGTCAAACATTTTGGTCTGAATCCAAGTTCCGCCACTCACTAGCTGTGTGACCTGGGGCAAGTGAGTTAATCTTTTTAACTCAAAAAACAAAAACAAAAAGGATAAGGAAAATTGTATCTATTTATAGCATTTTCGTGAGGATAAACTGAGAAAATCCAGTTATTAAATTGCTTAGCACCATGCCTGGCACATTATAAGACTCTAATAAAAGGTAGCTAATATTATTAGTTTTGCATATTTATCACTTACCAAGCATATATCCTGGCACATAATGAAATCTGTTGAATGAGTGAGTGACTGAATGAATGATTAAGGGAATGGATGAACGAAAAACAACTTTGCTTAGGTTGTTTTGGGTGTTCCAGGGAGCACAAATCTTGGAAGCTTGAGCTAAGTGTGTAGTGTGTTCTAACTTTTATCATCACGGACTCTCAAGGCTTGTCAGCTGCTTTGTACCAAGCTTAATTTTTCCTTATCCATTTTTAAGAATCTCTAAGATAGTTTTACCCAAAAGGAATGTGTTGCTTTCTTAGAAAACATTCTCTTCTTAATCTTGTTCCCAACTTGGAATCAGCTTTCCAAAGCTGCAGGGTCAGCCCTGACTTCTAGGGCTGGGCCTCAGGTGACCCTGCCTGTGCTCTCTGCATTTCCCTTCTCCACGCCAGACCTTGGGAAGCTGCTGCAAGTGGTTGGTTGGTAATGAGTGGGGACCACAGGATGTCCTGTCTTCCCAGAGTCAAGAGCAATGCAATAACAAAGAATACCTTAGACTGAGGAGTAATATCAGAACTATGGTGGTATATATTTCACCCAAGCATTCAACAAATACTTTGAACGTTGAGCATCTTTGCAGGGGGTGCTGCAGAACACACCAGTACAACTCCTTCAGGGCTGGCACATTCATTCCTACAGTCATTGGGAGTATTGGCTTCTAAAGGCTTTATGTTGAGTGCTTCTATGAGAATTGCCCTCATCAGAAGGATGCTGCCTTGTCCAAGGTTATGTCCCTTCTCTGGAAGACTCCATCTCCAATGACTGCTTGTTTCAGGGATACAAAGACCCAATCCCCTTGCCTCAATTCAAGACAACTCAAAGGCTATCCCATACTGAGGTAGCAGCCTCTGTTGCAATATCCGTTCACTTCTACATCTATCTCTGCCCAATCCTACATCCTCACTTCCTCACAGATGCTCCTGAGAGCACACCCCAGTATATTTCCTGCATGCAAGAGTGCTTCCAGGAAACCTGACCTAGGACAGAATTGTTTTAGGTGCTGGAGGTCCAGCAACGAACAAAAGAGAATTGTCGTGAAACTTTTGATCTAGTGGTGGCGGTGGGGAGTGAGGAACACAAAAACAAATAAACATGTAATATGTCAGGTAGTGACAAACACTATGGAGACAAATGAAGCAAAGTAAGGAGGATAGAAGATGAAAGGGGTGTTATTTTAGATACTCTCATCAGGGTAGGCCTCTTTGATAAGGGGCATTTGAGCAGACCTGAATGAAGTGAGTGGGGCATGTCAATATCTGAGGGAAGAATATTTCGGGCAGAGGGAACAGCAAGTGCAAATGCCCTGAGGAAGAGATGTGCTTGGTATACTTGTTTAATAGTTAGGAGGCCAGAGTGGCTGGACAAAACAAGGTAGAAGAAGGAGTTATATAACCTGTTTCAGAATAATTTTTCTGGCTGTTATGTGAAAAATATATTGGAGTAGAGGGCAAGGGTAGAAGTAGAAAGACCAGGTAGGAGGCTAATGCAATAATCAGACAAGAGATAATAAACAGCACAGTAGCTGCAGAAATGGTAAGAAGCAGTCTGATTTCAGATCTATATTCAAGGCAGTGGCAGCAAGATTCACTGATGGGTTAGATATGATTTTGAGAGAAAGAAAGTAGGCAAAGGTGACTCCAGGATTTGACCTAAACAACTAAACTAAAAGCTACTATGGGAAAGAACAGGTTTGGGGGATAAAATTCGGAGGATACATGATAAGCATGTTAAGTTTGACTCACCTATTAGACTTGTAAATGGAGCTTTGAATAGGCAGTTGGGAGGCTGGAGTTCAGGAGAGAGGCCTAGGCTGAAGATATAAATTTAGTAGAGATTGAAGAGAACATCAAGGGCAGGAGTGTAGACAGAGAAGAGAAGCCAGGGCCCCAGGGCACTCCAGTATTTGGAAATCACAGTGATAAGAAGGAAAAAGCAAAAGATACTGAGAAAGAATAGCCGTGACATAGGAGGAAAACCAGGCAAGCATGGCGTCCTGGAGGAAGAGATCAACTGCCAATAAGCTGAGTGAGATGCAGCTTAAGAACTCACCTTTGGACTTGGCAATATGGAACTAAGTCATGACAGCTTTGACAGGAGAGTTTTTTTATGTTTCAATGAAAGCCTGAATGGACTAGTTCAGGAGAGAAAGGAAAGAGAAGTAGAGAAAGTGAACAAAGATGATATTTCCAGTAAAGGGAAGTAGGAAAATAGGCAGTAGCTGGAGGGATTTGATTGGCTGAGATTTTTGTTGGAATGTGTTGAGTGAAAGGTTTCAACGTAGATAGCAACTTCAGTCAAATGACAGGGCTTTCTGCAGTTCTGTGCTGGGAGAGATTCTGAAGTTAAGTCCAGGTTCAAAGAGTGCTATGCTCAATTAGTGATGTCTGCCGTGAGTACAGGATAAGGAAGTAGTGGTATACATGACACATATTTACCATTCTTTTTCTAGGAGACATTTTGGCTCATTCCACATAATTTATACCCCTTTTTATGCTAAATCAATCCATTTGGTATACTAATTAACACTGACTTCATTATTACTCCAATAAACTTCTGGTTTCTCAGCATCTAGATATCTTTGAAAAGAAAAAGACATTTTATTAAATTCTATATCCTAGTCAGATAGTTTTAAACTAGTTTCCAGTATACTATGTAAAGCAATTCATAAGACACTGTAGTATATATGCTGCAAGAACTCTGGATGCCTTAAAGAGAAAACATATTTCTCTGCATAACTAACTTACTAAAAGGGTGGAAAAATCAACACTTGGCTACATAACGCACACTTGCCTTTCCTGTCTCCCTTTTCCCTTGGAGACAACCATAGAATAATTCAGACCTCCATGTATGTATGTCTTTTGTACAGTTATTCTGTTTTCACTGCAGGTCAGATGAGGCTGCTTTATCAAATGGCCACAACGTACAGTGAGAGAAACTAATGAGTCAGGACCCGCAGTGGCCAACTGATTCTCAACAAGACAACCCCCCACTTCGAGTCTGATGTTTTACCATAATCTCCAAAAGCAGCTCTTTAGTACTCAATCTTCTAGGAAAATGCTTCTTAGAAGGGCACCTGCCGTGGCTTCAAAGATTAATTTCCTTTTAAAACTGCAAGTCTGCGCTCTAACACATAACATTTCAGAGTTATAAAGTGTCTCAAGGGTCATCTTGTGCTAACATCTACACTACGCATGAATGAATTCTTAGCATGCTATCCCAGACAGATGGCCTCGGGTCTCTACTTAAACACCCCCAGTAATGGACAACTCACTACCAGCAAAAGCAGTTCCCTCTGGCTGGCAGTATTGTGAAATGAGGGCTGAAGGGGGCTGGACATTCAAATAATTACAGGAGTATTCACATAGGTGGATATGTTTTCTCGTATAACTTATAGGCTTGTATGATAATATGTTCACAGTCTGTAGTCATTCTTTGGCGCTGGTTTATTTTGGTATGTCTCTGATTCCTGACATCCCAAGACAGAGCAAACATACTTTTCGTTTATCAGTGAAAAGCCCTCAAACTATGCCCAAACTGAAGAGAGCTCCCATTAAGATAAACTCAGAGCTGCCTGATTTTTAAATCTCTTTTGTTCCCAGGGTAGGGGAGAGAGTTGTGGTTAGAAGGTTGGAAGGACAACTGGAATAACGGCCTCCTGGCTCTAGTTATGGCACCAATAATTCCCTTTATATTCTGGTGTTTTGTAACATGTTTATGGTTTTGTCTTATTTCATCTTAAAGGTCTAACAAAAGCTGAGTCCAATTCCTGCAAACACACGGGGCCCCGGCCGCAGGACTCAAGCAAGGAAACAAACAGAATGTGTGGGAACCCAGCTTCTCAGATTAAGTATGACAATGGTGTGGAGTCCACATGTCTCCAGAAAAAAGGGACACTTTAAAAGTCTCCAGAGTGCCCTGTCAAATTAGGATCATCCAGGACCCATGCAATTGTTCATTTTTCTTCCTCTGTGCAATGTCATATGGACTCTGTCTCTCACTTATGCCTAAAGATGGATGGCCAATTGTTTAACCCTGGTGTTTTTAATTTATTAGGTCTCTGCCACCAAAGCTTTAAGTGGAGTCGTTTAATTTAGACTTTGCTCAGTGGGCTACAGAAAAATCAGTCTTTGTTACTATTTTTCATTAATTTTTATTTTCCATATGACTCAGCCAGTCAAGGAGAATGAGGCTTTGAGATTTTGCAGACTGATTCCCTATAGATAACAGAAAGCATTAGATTCATTGTCGGGAGTGAGCAATTTTGTAGATTGGGCCTTGGTATGTCCAGAGGCAGCAAAGAAAGCCAAAAAGTGAAAAAAAGTTTGGCTTTTTCCACCTGTAGAGAGATGGGGTAAGAATGGGTTTTAGGTCATCTGTGGGTTCTAAATGCTAATTTATAGGATTAAGCATCAAAACGACATTCCCTTTTCATTCTGAAAAAATTCTGGTAAGGAGTGATTTTTTTTTTTTTTTTTTTGTAAAGGCCAGCAAAGCAATCTGGTTATATCCATCATTACCCTTAGTTAATGACCTGCTTGTTAGTTAGCAGCTGCTGTTGCCAAGAAGAGTACCTGTTTTCTAACAGTGGTACCTCATTGCCAGTTGGGGAGAGAGGATGAGAAGAATCAATGACCTGCCTCAGGGCCATGTGGGTGGGTGGGTGGACCCGGCTTGAAAAGAATGTGCTTTTCTTCCGTTACCTAGAGAGACCACAAATCCCTTTCTTGGAAAAAAAACAAAAGCTGAACAAAGAGCAGTCAAGTACAAGGTTAGCATAAAACTGGGCAGAGTCAATTTAGAAGAAGCAAGGTTATAAGGAAAGCATTTCCAACACCCACATTTCTTTGGAAAAGAGCATACAAATCAATTTCAGACTAAAAAATGCCAATTTACTCATTTATGGTAAAAAATCTAACCACTGGGCAAAAGGAAATTATTGTGCCAATATGGTCAGGGCAGTCTCTTTCTGCTGTCCAGATGCATGAGGGCCAACCACGGGAATCAGGAGCTGGGCACTTGTAGAATCAGAAGACCAAAAACCAGGTGCCACTGAGTCGATTCCACAGAGTTGCTTCGGAGTAGACCTATACTCTGTAGAGTTTAGAGTTTTCAATGGCTCATTTTTCAAAAGTAGATCACCATACCTTTCTTTTCATGTGCCTCTGGGTAGATTCAAACCTCCAACCTTTGGGTTAGCAGCTAAAAGCGTTAACTGTTTGCACCACCGAGGGACTTCAAGATCAGAAGAAGGGCTGGATAAATGGGTTTTTTAATGGCATCCAACTGACAGGTGCAAAGATCTTGCCAAGAGACTAAGAAGGCCTTCAGCTAGAATCCCTTATATTCATTGCCACACTAGCCCTATCTGCCATTTAAATCAAAAATAGAGACAAAAACTTAAATGAAGCTTCTTCCACTGGTGTCTGAGCAGTCCTTGGAGTTTGGCTCCTTCCTTTCTGGGTGATTTGGGGGCAGAGGGGAGACCAAGTTCACAAGCACAAGCACTGAGCCATGTGTTTAGAACATGGAAGACACCAGAGGTAGAGAGATGACAGGTTAAAAGTGCAATCAAGGAACCCATGAATTATATCCTTAAATGTATAATATTATATTTTGAAAAAACTAATTGGTTACCTTCAGAAGATGATAGGGAACCAATTCATTATCTTTAAAACTAGTGAAGAGAAAGACTCAGGCATTTATCCTGTATCTCCTATATGAACCATACCACTGAAGAGTCAAAAAGCAGATGAGGGGAATCAGCTGCTTGTAAATTTTTCAGGAATTAAATAAAAGGGAAATGATAGAGCGTCACAATTTACCAACTCCATGTGAATTATTGGAGCCAGGCATTGAGCACTGGCTGATGTTAACATTGTTAAACAAAGAGGAATTTCAGACTTTCTGTGCCTCCTGATGAAAGAGCTCAATGCCACCTACAAAATGGGTTGAACCTGAATCTAAAAAAGTCTCTGAATACAGCTCCCATTTTGCAGAAAATAAGGGACAGAGGAACGAGTTGACCATACTATGAGTGTGCAATCGGCAGCATCCATATTGTAGGGAAACTCTACAGGTCAAAAGATAATTATAAGAAAAAGAAACAGGTGGATAAAGGAACCTGTAGACTAAAAGAAATGTGAAAGATGTCAATTTTTTTATAACGGGCAAACTAAACTATAGGGTATAGACATGATAAAACTATAAAGAACATAAGGAAGTGATTACTACGAAAGTAAAGATAGTGGTTACTTTAGGGGGGAGGGGAGATTGAATGGGGCACATGGAGAGCCTTCTAGGGTGACTGGCGAAGTTTTATTTCTTGACCTTGATGGTGGTGACAAGAGTGTTGCCTTAAAACTCATTAGCTATACAGCTGTTTTGTGTGTGTATTTTTGTGACTTTCTGTATCTGTCTTTGATTTAACAATGAAAGGTTTACAGAAAGAGCAATCTACTCTTCCTATTTCTGTGGAGTCCTTGGGTGGCACGCTGGTTAAGTACTTAACTACTGACTGAAAGGTTGGAGTTCATAATCCACTCAGAGGCTCCTTGGAAGAAAGGCCTGGCAATCTGCTTTCAAAAGGCCACAGCTGTGAAAATTCTATGCAGCACAGTTCTACTCTACACATACAGGGTCTCCATGAGTTGGAATCAACTCAAAGGCAAATTGTGTGGTTTTGGTTATGGGGCCTGAGAAAAACTTCAAAGACTCTATAAGGGATTCAGCCAACTTTTCTATCATTGTCAAATGTCAAGATGCTTTGGAACAGCTATGTGATGAACTATATTCAATTTGGAGATTTGACTCTGTCCTTGACCTCTCTTGGGGCTACACTAGCCCAAAACCAACATTTCTAAGAGGAATAAAACCCTCCAGGAATACAAACCCAACCAGGCGCCCTAGTTCATCTTATTTCCTAGTGGTGACGAATAGGACTGGTAGTTTGAAATGCCTGAAGTCATTCTCTTTAACAGCAACCCTCTCATGGGCCTGAGTGTGGTGGTAGTGTGGCTGTTGGGAAAGGGAGGGGGACTTCAGCATCGCAATAATGGAAACGTGATCTCATCAAAGCCGGTCAAGGAATGACACATCATTTAGGATTCCTCCTTCCAGTTATTACCAAGTGGCAAAGCTACAAACAGTTAATAAAAGCCTTCCAGAGCATGAAATGGGGTGGGGGAAGTTGTCGATAAAAGTATCCCAAAGGACAGTGGAGACAGGATGACTTCAACCATATCAATTTTCCAGATCCCTATCCAGCCCCCTTCCACTGCCTGAACAGGCCTTGGCTGCATATGCGTCTACCTGGCCCAATAAAATAAAAGTTCCAGCACTTTCCTCAGACGAGTCCATCTCATTCCCAGGCAGTTCACAGTCAATGTCTGGATGCAGAAGAACCAGTGCCTTGGAGGAAGGAGTGAAGACTTCAATCCCACGAGGTCTGCCCACTTGGCTTTGCAGCTCCCTGCCCCAAATCATTTCTGACTATTGTTTTTAATAATGATGATGATAAGTTATTTTTGAAGTTCATGATTCATGAGCCCTTGGGGCTGGCTTATTTTAAATTAGCCAATAAAGCTGGTAGAGTCAAGGCAAATTGTGAGGGGATGCAGAGATTTGGGAATTTGGGGCACTAGAGAAGAGGGAGCTATTGGGAAAACTCTCCCAGCACAAAGCACTTTATAAGTCTTCAAAGCACTTTTAGAGTCAACCTCATATGTAACTAAAAGCCAACGAAACTGCGTATACACATGCCTCACCTAGACAGCGTGCACTCTGGGCATGTAAAGTCCAATATGCAAGGTTTATGGGAGCTGGAGCCCATAATGGGCCTGCCTGTCAGGGAGCTGATGAAACAAGACTTCCGATGACCTAAGTCAGTGGCACCCTGGAGCACAGAAAATGGCTTTGCTCCATCCAAGGCCCTGTAAGGAAATTCGGACTCCATTCTAAAGGAACAAGGTCCATGAACCCTGTGATAATAACCCCTGCCTTAGAAGTCATCTTGTTCAATATCTCAAGTTTGGGCTTCTTATGTGAGATAACAAATATTCTCATTGTCTAAGCCACTTTTTCAGTACTTTCAGTTTCTAGCAATCTAAAGCATCCTAGCTGAGACAATCACACAGAAGTTTATGGCAGATCTGGGACTAGAATCCCGATGTCACGATTTCCAGGCCAGCGAAAACCTCTCTTCAAGGGACTGGTAAAGTCTGTGGGCAGCTCTTATCAGTCAGAGAGAGGCTGGGTTGTGCTGCAGTAAGAAACAACTCCAAATTCCAGTGTCTTACAACAGCAAAGTTCTGTTTCTTGCTTGTACAAAATGTCCATCAAGGATGGCTAAGGTTCTGCTTTACAGACTTAGGCTAATGAAGAAATGCCTTTCTGAAATATTGCTGATTTTGTGGCAGAGAGAAAGCAAACACGGCAAACCAGGAACTGGCTCTTAAAACTTCTATTCAGGAATGACACATATCACTTTCACTCACATTTCATTAACAGGAGCAAGTCACATAGCCCAGCTTGATAGCAATGATGAAGGAAAAAACTGAAGAATTCCCTTATATAAACACTACATTTAGTCTGTGTTTACTGTTACTAGGAAATAGCTGAACATCCTAGAAGTAACTAAAATGGCCACCAAATTGTTTTAGAAACATCCCTAATTTTAGGATATTTTCTAGAGCAGCTCAACTTCCATCCCCTTTTACAATAAACTCTCCTTTAAATTATCTTCTCATCATACAACAACCACATGTTCGTTAAAAAAAAAATTCCAAAACAGTAAAAGGTTAAAAAAATAAAACACTTTGTTCTCCCAGTCCACCTACTATAAAATAGTAGTATAATTTCATGTATGTCCTCCAGTCCTTCTCTAGGTATATTCACATGTCTGTATACAAGTGTGCATTTATACATATATTTGTTATTACAAAAAAATACTATTCTACACAATTATAAATCATTTTGTACCTTGCTTTGATCATTAATACTGTGGGCACTTTTGCCTACTAATTTATAACTCTTTCTTTCTTTTTAATAATTACATAGTATTCCACTGTGTGAATGTGCCGTAATTTATATCATAATTTCCCTTGGGATGGACATTTAGGTCATTCTAATTTTCACCACTACAAATAATTCTTTACTGATTATCCTTTTACATATAGGTATAGACCTTTGCACACTCCAGTGAGTATTTCTGTAGGATAAATTCCAAGAAGTAAAATTGCTAGGGAAAAAGGTGTGCACATTCAAAATTTTGATAAATATTGCCAAACGGTACTCCAAAAAGATTATAACAATTGTACCATTGGACTGGTGGGCCCACTGAATCCAGCCAATAGTGTGTTTGACAACGGTCCTTTCAGACAAAAATATGCGCTGAGATCCTCATGTGAGTCAGTAAAAAAACACGAAAAAATATATTTATAACGGTCCCTGCCCTAAATGAGCTTAAAGCTAGTGAGGAAGAGAATACAGACATATGAAAATAGTAAAAATACATATCGCTTAGTGTAATACTAAAAATATCTATCATAAAATACATAGAAATACTAAAAATCACTTTAGCACATGCTAAAACAACTGCAAAGATGCGGAATGCTAAGAGTATGTTATGTGAAGTGAAAGGTGTCAAGGTTAGGGACAGAAGAGATTTCCTGAAAAGATGCAATATCATTAATTATAATTGGTAGAAGCAAGAGCTGGGCCTTGGAAGGGTGGCTGTTGCAGATCAAGTGGATGGCAGCACTGGCCGGGGGAGGGATGGTTTTTATGGGCTTGTGAGCTCACAGGGTTGGCACACTGAGCTAATGATATCAGGGTCAGAGTCTCTACATCAGGTCAAGGTTTTACATAGCCGTCTGGCTTGGGTCATTTTCCTGTAGACTGTCTTAGCAAGTGGCAATTGATCTGAATGGCCAATCTAAAGATGTGAGACTAGAAGATCCCTACTCTTTATCTGAGTCCTTAAGCTATAAACCATCAATATAGCTCAGCCATTTCATCCTCTGGAGAAAAAAAAAAAAGAAAAATCAATCAATGTACAATCCAAATTCTTAAAGGGTCAGGATTCTTAGGCCCCACCAAATACCTTAACTTTTAGCTTTGGGAAGGACACTAAAACAAATAGACTAATGAGAGTATCATCAGTCCCTTTGTAAAAATGGCTTTCCATGGAAAAGACCAGAACCAACTCCCAGTTTAGGAGTCAGGATATAAATGCACAGGACAAATGCTGCCATGTCCCCCATCCAAGCCCAAGAGATCACTAATTGATCACAACATTCTTTTTTACTAGGCCTAGAAATAAACTCAGAATTCTTCTCAACACAGCCCTCCAAGCAACCACTATCAATCGATTGGAATTGGCACTAATATCAAAGCCCATCAGTCATCCCTGATCTACATCAACAGATAAATTTGTGTTCTTGTCAAGCATTCTGTTCCATAGGATCACCTGTTACCTCACCAATCATAATCCTTTATCAGAAGAAGCCAAGATTCCATAGATGTGGATGGCCCAAACTGGGAAGTAAAGGAAGGCTAATCCACCTCCTCCATTATAGCATCCCCCACCCCACCCACTATAGCATTCTCACCTCCAGATCCCAGCTTTCCCATGAAGGTATTAGACCTCCATCTGTCCCGCAACCCCACCTAGTAGTAGTCACTTTCATTCTTTCTTTCAACAAATATTTGTTGCTCTTTTCAGTTGGTATCAAGTCGACTCCGATTCATGGCGACCTTGTGTATAACAACGAAATGTTGTGGGGTCCTAAACCATTTTTATGATCATTGGTATATTTGAATCCATTGCTGTGGCTATTGCATCAATCCATCCCACTAAAGGTTTTCCTCATCTTTGCTGATCCTCTAATTTACCAACAAATATTTGCTGAGTGCCTATTCTGTGTCAGGTCATGTTCTAAGTACTAGGGATACAGCAGTGAACAAGACAGACTAAAATCCCTGCCCTCATGGAGCTTACATTCAAGGGGAAGAACACAGACAATAAACAAGGTAAACCAGTAAAATGTATACTGTGTTAACTGATGCTAAATGCTAAGGGGAAAAAAAAAGCAGGAAAGGGGAATACGGAATATTTGTAGGTGGAGAATGGATTGAAATTTTAAATATAGAAGGCCTTGCTGGGGGGATAAAATTTGAGTAAAGACCTAAAGAAAGTGAAGAAGTATGCCAGGCAGGTATCTTGGGAAAGAACCTTCCAGAAAGAGGCCCTGAGGTAGGTGCAGACCAAGAGCAGATCTAGTCTATCTTAGTCTGGAAGCTTCACCGAAACCTATTCAGCATGAGAGCAACACGAAAGCCTCCACTGAAAGATAGGCGGTGGCTGTGCAAGAGGTGCACTGACCAGGAATCAAACCCAGGTCTCTGGCATGGAGTGTAAGAATTTTATGACTGAACCACCATTGTTCCACTGAGCAAGAGATAGAGGGTGAGATATTAGCCTGGAGAAGCAGACAGAAACGAGAGCCCTCAGGGCCTTGGAATTCTTATTAAGGATTTTTAACTTTATCCTAAGCAAAATAGGAAAGTATTGAAAGGTTTTAAGCAGAAATGTGATCAGTTTTACTTTTTTGTGAGAAGGTCTCTCCAAGGGCCATGTGGAGAATGGATTCGCTAGGACACAAGAATGAATCGCTGGCCATGCCAACCTCATAGACTCATGAATGAAAATTGTCATGCTTCTTTTCTAATTAGTGATCCCGAAAGCACACTTTTCATCTTGAGCTGTACCTTAGTGATCAGAGAAGCTGCTGCTTCTCCATCCGTTCTCGTAAAACAAATCCTTGCTTGCTCCCCTGGGACAGGTAAGTCAAAAAAGATGGTTTCCTAAAACAGGGCACGACATGTATGTATAAGAATACTTCTCAGGGAGAAAGTATTTGCTCCAGACTTTTTCCATACAGAAACTCAATAGATCAAAATCATCTCCAACTGAGATAAACCGTATGGCTTCCCGAATCACACATTGTTTTACAAGGGTCAGTAGTTGAGATTGCCTTTCCCTCTTGGTGGAAATGAACCAGACTTTTCCCATTTGCTATTCATGACTATTACGCATGGAGGCTAATTAATTCATTTGTTGCCCATGTAGACACGCGTAAGACGTCACAGGTGATCTGGCACACACTTAGCATCAAAGACGACATTCCTTCTTTCTGTCCAAAATCATCTTTAGTCTTCAGTTTTTCTCAAAAAGGAGTATTTATAAATCTCCAGGCATCAGGGACTTGTTGTTGTTTTGTTGTGTTCTTTGTATTCTGAAGTTCTTGGTATATCCCACACTTTAAATTAGACTTCAGAAATATTTCTGATTAAAAATTTATACAGCTCATGACAGCCTCTTTCTAGAACAGAACCCCTAACTAATTCATGTTCACTTACCCTGCAGTTTTCTATTTATAATATTTTACAATTCTTGTGTATTTGTATTATAAATTATTAACTGACATCAAGGTTTTTATTTTGATGAGAGAATTTTTGATGAATTTGACAGTGTAATTACTTCAGATCCTGCTCTGGATTGCTGGGAAAATATTTAATTTTATTTACCTTGATGAATAATTAAAGCGTGCAAGTGGTAGGCTCCCTTGCCATGCCTTCTAGCTTTTTCCTTCTGTTTGCTTCTCACTAATTAAAATAGTGATGCTTATATGTGTAGCAGCTTAAAAGGAATAAATTACCAATTTGAGGGGTGGGCAGGATGAGACCTTAGAAGGCTTAAAGGAAGGACAGGATGAAGACTTGGCTGTGTTTTATTTCATGTCTTGCTTGCAAGAGCAAGAAGAAGGAAGAGCAATTTCAGTGTTTACTCAGTGAGCAACTGTGTTCAATTCCAGGAACTTCTCATCTCCAAGGATCCTTGAAATTATGAATGGTAACAGCAACTGACACTGTGAAGAGCAAAACAACTCCATAAACCCGGAAGATAATTGATATCATATGTGCTATCATGTTGGATTCATGGATTACATCTTCATGTGATTTCCTTTTGGTTATCATAAAACCGCTGTAAGACAGATGCAAGGCCAACCTCAATATTCTTACCTATTTTTTTTTTTTAAGGATGAGAAAACAGAGGTTCAGTTTGGTGAATGGCCCTGTCCCACATCACTCACAGATTTGAGGACCTAGTTTTCCCGGCTCCCAATCCAATGGGATGAGGGGATCAACGAACAAGTTTTTTTCTTTTCACCTGATCTGGAAACTCTGGTGGCGTAGTGGTTAAGTGCTATGGCTGCTAACCAAAGGATCCGCAGTTCGAATCTGCCAGGTGCTCCTTGGATACTTTATGGGGCAGTTCTACTCTGCCCTATAGGGTAGCTATGAGTCGGAATCAACTCGATGGCACTGGGGATCACCTGATCTTAATTCTAACTCATAGCAACCCTACAAGACAGAGTAGAACTGCCCCATATGGTTTCCAAGGAGTGTCTGATGAATTTGAACAGAAAACCTTTTGGTTAGCAACAGTAGCTCTTAACTGCTACACCACCAGGGTTTCTGGTGGTGCAGTGGTTAAAATGCTCAGCAGCTGACCAGAGGTTCAGCAGTTCAAACCCATAAGAAGCTCTGCAGGAGAAAGATGTGGCAGCCTGCTTCTGTAAAGATTTACAGCCTTGGAAACATTACGGGGCAGTTCTGTTCTGTCCTATAAGGTCAATATGAGTCAGAACCTACACCATGGCAATGGCTTTTGCTATCTCTTACCAGTAAAATTAATATTATGTATATATGTAGGAAACCCTGGTGGTGTAGCGGTTAAATGCTATGGATGCTAACCAAAAGGTTGGCAGTTCGAATCCACCAGGCACTCCTTGGAAACTCTACTGGACAGTTCCACTCTGTCCTATAGGCTCGCTATGAGTCCGAATCAACTCGACGGCAGTGGGTTTTTGGTTTTTATGTATATATACATAAACGAAAAAACCCTAAACCATTGCTGTTGAATCAATTTCAACTTACATATGTATATACCATATATATATAATGAAAAAACCCAAACCCATTGCTGTCGAATCAACTCCAACTTACATATGTATATTTTTATGTATATATATATATATACCAAACCCAGTGCCGCTGAGTCAATTCTGACTCATAGCGACCCTATAGGACAGAGTAGAACTGCCCCATAGAGTTTCCAAGGAGCACCTGGAAGATTTGAACTGCTGGCCTTTTGGTTAGCAGCTGTAGCACTTAACCCCTACACCACCAGGGTTTCCTTATGATATATATATGTATATATATATATATTCGACTCAACAGCAATGGGTTATATATATATATATATATATATATATATATATATATATATACACTCATACATAAACAGTTGCCATGGAGTTGATTTTGACTCATAGTGACCCTGTATGTGACAGAGTACAAATGTGCTCCATAGGGTTTTCAATGACTGATTTTTTGGAAGTAGATCACCAGGCTTTTCTTCCAAAGGACCTCTGGGTGGACTTGAACCTCTAACCTTTTGGTTAGCAGCTGAGCACATTAATTATTTGTACAACCCAGGGACTACATATATATATATGAATTTCAAATGCTAAAATACCAGAGATACCAGTGGAAATAGTACTGCGCTATAAAGATCAGTAATAGCCCTAGACCTGAAGTCCAGCCAAGGTGACCAGGAGCAAGTCACTATTCTCCTCATCCAAAAATTAATATCCATCTCATAAAGTTATAAATACTTAATGAGATAAGGCAGGGGAAGCACTCAGTAAATCCTAATTATTCTATATAATTACAGTAATAGCAGTAATTATTACTGTTACTAAATAGAATATAGAGTTAAATATGGTACTGGGGGCACCAACCACATCTCGGTCATCTTTGTGTCCCAACCCCTCATAAAGTAACAGCATATTGTCAATACTCATTTCAAGTTTATTCAATGAGAGACTTGGATGGATGGATGGATGAGTAGCCTTTGAACACTCCATAACCAGACTGAAAGCCCCTAAATGCATCATAAGACCCTTGAGGGCAGGGCATTTCCTTATTATTTTCCACCACTCAGTATCTTGCTTGAACACAGATGATGCTAAAAAAAATGCCTGCTGATTTTTACTGGAATTGAATACTCAGTATCATCCATATTAAGAGTCCAAGGGTTTGGCAGCAACTTTTCCCAGGAGTTTTGCCTGAGGCAGGGCCTGTAAAAATCCTGGAAGTGCAGAGGCCATCTTAACAAAGAACATAGTATTGTTTGGGGCCAGACCCCCTGGTGAGCGAGGTCTTTTCCAATCAAAGCCCCAGTCATAGGCATGTATTTCACAAGCCCCTAGGGCCCAGCTCTCATTGTATGGTGGGGCCGCTGGCACCGAGGGACGCCTACCTTCCAGACTGTATCTATTAGCTGCTCCATCTGCCACTCTGCCCACAAGCAGCACGGCCCCCATTGGATGAAAGTGTCACCCATGGTAACAGATCCTCACAACTGGCGCCTAACCACAGGACCCTCTGGGAGGGAATAATCAGATCCTAAAAAGCAGTCGGTCCACACCAGGCTAAATACAAAATGAAAAATAAATGTCTTTTGTAATCTCTTCCCTCCCTTCTCAACCCCTACTCTAGGAGATGGCCCCAGAGCCCCAGATGTTACCCACAAGTTGCACAGTCAACGCAGGAGACTAGCAGCCCACAGTTTGCTCAAGGGTCCTGGGTATACCCATCGCCATTGAGTCAATTACTACTTATAGTAATCGTATAGGACAAACTAGAACTACCCCATAAAGTTTCCAAGGCTGTAAATCTTTACAGAATCAGACTGTCCCATCTTTCTCCCACAGAGCAGCTGGTGGGTTCAAACTGCTGGCCTTTTGTTTAGCAGCTGAGCTTTTAACCACTGTGCCACCAGAACTCCTGCGGTCCTGAGTATAGTTCATGGAAATTGTAAGGCAGGAACCTTCCCCCGATGGTTCTGATCTGTAGAGAATGCACTGGCCACTCCAGTCACTTCAAGTTTCCATCCTTCCCTTGGACTGCTCTGGCTCTCACTCCTGCTCTCTGTCCTCCTGATTTTGTCCTCTCTGCCCAGGACCTTCATCCTCTTCTCCTGGATTACTCCCACTCTTCTTTCAGGTCTGAGCTTAAAGTTCTTTTCCTCTGGGATTTCTGACCTGAACACTCTCTCCATCATGTAAGGTGCCCCTGCTGCTACCCCTCCCATCGCTCCCCACTCTATGCTTTCCCTCACACTTGGTTGTCTGTCCTGTTAGGCTGAACACGCCAGGAAAGCAGAAGCCTTGTTTATCAAATTGATTATTCTGTCCGCAGCACCTATCTGGCAGAAGAAAGAAGAGCAATGGCCTCAAAGAGATCAAGGCAGAAATGATCTCCATGAACCAGGAAGATGCCAGCTTGGCTTAAGCACTGAGATTCTTTTGGGGGCTGCAGGGAGGTGAAGACAAATTAGGAAGGGTCTGAAATGCTGGGATGGGGAGCTTGGACAATAATGTCCTTGTAATAAAGGATTCCCTAGGTGGTGCAGACAGTTAACATGCTCAGCCACTACCCAAAAGATTGGAGGTTCAGATCTGCCCAGAGGCTCCTTGGAAGAAAGGCCTGGCAATCTACTTTAAAAAAATCAGCCCTGAAGATCCTATGGAGGAGAGTTTCACTCTGACATAAATGGAGTCACCATGAGTCAGAGTCAATTCAACGGTTATTTGTTTGGCTCAATAAAGTCCTGGGTCTAAATGTAATGAGGAGATGAGTATTTAAAAAGCATCACAATGAAGAAGACATTAATCATCTAGAAACCACCTGAAAGAAACAAGTAAATGTAAGAAGGAGGTACACAATAATCTCTTTTAAAACAAGGCCCCCAAAACCCATACTACCCTTATCCACTGTTAGTGGGAATATGACCTCTGTAGAAAACAGTTTGGCAGTTCCACAAAAAGCTAAGCATAGAGTTACTATATGACCCAGCAATTCCACTCCTAGATATATACACGAAAGCCTTGAAAGCATAGACTCAAGCAGATACTTGTACACCTAATTACAGCATTATTCACAGTAGCCAAAAGGAGGAAACAACCCAAGCATACATAAAGAGATGAGTGGATAAGCAAGATGCAGTGTATATATACAATGGAATATTATTCAGCCGTAAAGAAAAATGAAGTTCTGATACATGCTACAATGTGGATGAACCTTGAACACATCATTCTGAACGAAAGAAGTCAGACACAAAAGGACAAACTGTACGAGCCTGCTTACATGAAGTATCTAGAACAGACAAAATGAGTAGAAGCCAATGTTTATCAGTGGTTTCCAGGGGCCAGTGGATGGGAGAAATTGAGAATTATTGCTTACGGGGCACTGAGTTTCTGTTTAGGGTGATGAAAAACATTTGGATATGGATAGTGATGATGGTGACATGGTGAATGTAATTAATGTCACTGAATTGTACACTTAAAAATGGCTAAAATGTCAAATATTTTGCTGTATACATTTTACCACAATAAAATTTGTTTAAAAAAAAAAAAACTACTCCAAGGGCCCAAAGTCCATCAAACGGGGAATAATCTTTTTAACAAATGGTGCTGGCAAACAGGGAAGTTCATCTGCAAAGAAAAAAAAAAAAAGAAAAGAAACAGGACTCATACCCTCATACCTTACACCACACACAAAAACAAATTCAAAATGGATCAAAGATCTAAATATAAAACCAAAAACTATAAAGATCATGGAATAAAAAATAGAGGACCTAGTACATGGCATTAACAGGGTATAAACCA
Source organism: Loxodonta africana (assembly GCF_030014295.1). Lineage (NCBI taxonomy): Eukaryota > Metazoa > Chordata > Mammalia > Proboscidea > Elephantidae > Loxodonta > Loxodonta africana. The sequence goes on along the minus strand of NC_087343.1, from coordinate 173,988,751 downwards.
TCACTAACAACATACAAACTCCAGAAGATAAACTAGGTAACAGCGATCTTCTAAAAATTAAATACTTATGCTCATCAAAAGACCTCACCAAGAGTAAAAACAGAACCTACTGGGAAAAAAAATTTTGGCTATTACAAATCCAACAAAGGACTAATCTCTAAAAACTATAGGAAAATCCAACACCTCTACAACAAAAAGACAAATAAACCAATTAAAAAATGGGCAAAGGATATGAACAGACGCTTCACCAAAGAAGACTTTCAAGTGGCTAACAGACACATGAAGAAATGCTCACCACCACTAGCCATTGCTGTTGTTGTTAGGTGCCATCAAGTGGTTTCTGACTCATAGTGATCCTATGCACAACAGAACGAAGCACTGCCTGGTCCTGCACCATCCTCACAATTGCTGTGCTTGAGCCCACTGTTGCCGCCACTGTATCAATCCACCTGTTTGAGGGCCTTCCTCTTTTTCACTGACCCTCTACTTTACCAAGCATGATATCCTTCTCCAGGGACTGATCCCTCCTGACAACATCTCCAAAGTATGTGAGACACAGTCTCGCCATCCTTGCTCCCAAGGAGCATTCTGGTTGTACTTCTTCCAAGACAGATTTGTTTGTTCTTTTGGCAGTCCATGGTATATTCAATATTCTTCATCAACATCACAATTCAAAGGCGTCGATTCTCTTCCACCTTCTTTATTCATTGTCCAGCTTTCGCATGCATATGAGGTGATTGAAAACACCATGACTTGGGTCAGGTGCACCTTAGCCCTCACAGTGACATTTTTGCTTTTTAACACTTTAAAGAGATCTCTTGTGGCAGATTTGCCCAGTGCAATTTGTCTTTTGATTTCTTGACTGCTGCTTCCATGGGTATTGACTGTGGATCCAAGTAAAATGAAATCCTTGACAACCTCAATCTTTCCTCCACTTATCATGATGTTACTTATTGGTCCAGTTGTGAGGATTTTTGTTTTCTCTATGTTGAGATGTAATCCATACTGAAGGTTGTGGTTTTTGATGTTCATCGGTAAATGCTTCAAGCCCTCTTCACTTTCAGCAAGGAAGGTTGTGTCATCGGCATAACGCAGGTTGTTAACGAGTCTTCCTCCAGTCCTGATGCCCCCGTCTTCTTCATATCCTGAGATGTTCTTTTTGACGATGAATGCAATGTCATTCCTCTTCAAGTTGTCATTCCCAGCATAGTAGGCCATATGATAGTCCAATTCAAAATGACAAATACCAGTCCATTTCAGTTCACTAATGCCTAGGATGTCGATCTTTATGTGTTCTATTTCATTTTTGACGATTCCCAATTTTCCTAGATTCATACTTTGTACATTCCAGGTTCCAATTCTTAATGGACGTTTGCAACTGTTACTTCTCATTTTGAGTTGTGCCACATCAGCAAATGAAGTTCCCAAAGGCTCAACTCCATCCACATCGTTAAGGTCGACTCTACTTTGAGGAGGCAGCTCTTCCCAGTCGTCTTTTGAGTGCCTTCCAACCTGAGGAGGTCACCTTCCAGCACTATATCAGACAATGTTTCACTGCTTTTCATAAGCTTTTCACTGGCTAATTCTTTTCAGAAGTAGACTACCGGGTCTTCTTTCTAATCTGTCTTAGTCTGGAAGCTCAGCTGAAACCGGTCTGCCATGGATGACCCTGCTGGTATTTGGATACTGGTGGCATAACTTCCAGCATCACAGCAACACAGAAGCCCCCACAGTTTGACAAACTGACAGATATGTGGAGGCACTAGCCATTAGAGAAATGAAAATCAAAACCACAATGAGATGTCATCTTGCCCCAGCATTACCAGCATGAATCAAAAAGCAGAAAATAACAAATGTTGGAGAGGCTACAGGGAGATTGGAACTCTCGTGCTCTACTGGTGGGGATGCAAAACGGTACAACCATTTTGGAAAATGATACGGCGCTTCCTTAGAAAGCTGGAAATAGAAATACCACATGATCCAGAAATTCCAGTCCTAGGAATATATCCTAGAGAAATAAGAGCCATCACACGAATAGACATGTGCACACCCACGTTCATTGCAGCATTGTTCACAATAGCAAAAAGATAGAAACAACCTAGATGCCCATCAACAGACGAATGGATAAACAAACTATGTTACATGCCCCCAGTGGAGTACTACACGATGATAAAGAACAACGATGAATCTGTAAAGCATCTCATAACATGGATGAATCTAGAGGGCATTATGCTGAGTGAAATAAGTCAATCACAAAAGGACAAATATTGTATGTGACCACTACTATAAAAACTCATGAAAAGGTTTACACACAAAAAGAAACAGTCTTTGATGGTTACAAAGGAGGGGAGGGGTGGGGATGGAAAACACTAGACAATAAATAAGTGGTAACTTTAGTGAAGGGTAAGACAGTACACGATACTGGGGAAGCCAGCACAACTTGTACAACACAAGGTCATGGAAGCTCCACAAACACATCCAAACTCCCTGAGGGCCCGAATTACTGGGCTGAGGTCTATGGGAATCATGGTCTTGGAAACATCTAGCTCAATTGGCATAACACAGTTTATAAAGAAAAAGCTCAAATTCTACTTTCATGAGTAGCATCTGGGATCTTAAACGACTGCGAGTGGCCATCTAAGATACTCTACTGGTCTCATCCCTTCAGGAGCAAGGGAGAACGAAGAAAGCTAAAGGCACAAGGGAAAGATTATTCCAAAGGCCTAATGGACCACAACTACCACAGCCTCTACCAAACTGAGTCCAGGACAACTAGATGGTGCCTGGCTACCACTACTGACTGCTCTCACAGGGATGACAATAGAGGGTCTTGGACAGAGCTGGAAAAAATTGTAGGACAAAAATTCTAACTCACACAAAAAAAAGACCAGATTTACTGGCCTGACAGACTGGAGAAGCCCCAAGAGTATGGGCCCAGGACAGCCTTTTAGCTCCGTAATGAAGTCACTCCCAAGGTTCACCCCTCAGCCAAAGATTAGACAGGCCCATAAAACAAAATGAGACTAAAGGGGCACACCAACCCAGGGGCAAGGAGTAGAAGGCAGGAAGGGAGAGGAAAGTTGATAATAGGGAACCCAAGGTCAAGAAGGGAGAGTATTGACAAGTCATGGGGCTGTTAACCAATGTCATAAAACAATATGTGTACTAACTGTTTAATGAGAAGCTAGTTTGTTCTGTAAACCTTCATCTGAAGTACAATTTAAAAAAAAAAAAAAAAACCCCACTCTACATAAATGCTTTTGGAAAGGACTAAGGATGGTCCTTCCGGTAGGAAGCAGCCTTCATGAATCCCAAGGAAGTGACAGGAGATGAGGAGATGAACAAACGGGCTTAAGGAAAGGTAAGTTCATACTGACAGATAGTAGTCCAGAAATTTGGATGAAATCCCAAGTAGGGAAAATTCATTTCAGTCTCCAAAGTGGGAGTTCTGTAATGAGTGAAATTCATTATCTTAAACTTTGGCTATGATGTGTAATTGTTAACCTCTGCTGCTTTAGTTCAAGGCTCCCTTCAGTAAAATATATTGTTTGCCATCAAAGCTGATGTGGATGAGGGGCTGAGCATATGCCCTCACTCTTAGGTTATATTAATATACCAAAATCGATAACATGCCATAGCTTTCAGGAGTGGTAATAAAACACCCTAAAATATTCCCAGAATACGTCTATAAATTATTTGTTCAATGTACTTATGTTAAAAAGGTTGTCAGTTACAATGCTCTGGAAAACTCTAAAATTACAAGTCATCGTATTTGTATTTGATAAAGCTCTTGCTGTTTTGGGTCAGAGGGGGTTATGCTGTGGTAAAAAAAAAAAATCATCATTTTTCTCTAATAAATTAATTACTTGCCTATATTTCATGTATCACTCAGGCCAGCTGGTATTGAAGGTTTAAATAATAAATAACAAATAGCTCCATTCATTTATTAATAATGATGCATCACGTGTGTGTGTGTGTGCGTGCGTGTGTGTGTGTGTGTGCGTGCGTGTGTGTGTCTTGAGTGCATGAGTTTTCTCTTAGACTTCTCTGTGTGACAGAAGACTGAACAACAGTCATTCAAAACGACAAAAATTCATGCCTCTGAGATCACTAACTTTTTTCCAGGTTAAGGAAATCCTCTATCGCTGACAGAACTTTTCACTTTGCCAGTGCCTGATACTGAGACCAGTGCTGGGATAAAGTTCTTAACAGGCACAGTGCCACCTAACGCTTTTAACCTGCGATTAGCTAAAGGGCCCTCCTTACTGTTAACTCTTCTCAAGGAGCACTATGACAGAGTCCTAGGGAAAAGAAGGTAATCAGCTATCCAAAGACTCTCCCCTAAGCTCTGCCATTTCATTTAGAAAAAGCAGAAAGGCGGTTAACCACGTCTGATTAAGGCAATCAGCAGCTCCATTACGCAGTTGCCATTGAGTCAATATCAACTCATGGCAACCCCAGGTGTGTCAGAGTAGAACTACACTTTATAGGGTTTTCAAAGCTGTAACCTTCTGGAAACAGATTTCCAGGCTTTCTTCTGAGGTGCCTCTGGATGGGTTCGAGCCGTCAACCTTTTACTTATTAGTTGAGCGCTTAACTGTTTGCACCACCCCGGGACTTCTGCGGCACCATTGTTGTTGCTGCTATTAGGTGCCATCGAGTCGATTTTCAACTCGTAAAGATTCCACGTGACAGAGCAGTACTGCCCAATAGGGTATTCTAGGCTGTGATCTGTACAGGAGCAGATCCCCAAGCCTTTCTCCCACGAAGCAGCTGGGTGGGTTCAAACTGTCAACCTTTCAGACAGCAGCTGAGCACTTTACCATTGTGACACTAGGACTCCTTGTAGCACCATTAGTCCCAGTTAATTAACCACTCCCACAGATGTAAATATTAACCTTCACCATATTGCCACAAAGCAATCCTTACACTTACCTGCAGGGCCTCTCCTTCCATTTGAAGCAGGTAAAGGCAGGTTGACCCAGAGTTCCTAGCCAAAAAAAAAAAAACTAAGCCCATTGCCGTCGAGTCAATTCTGACTCATAGAGACCCTATAGGACAGAGTAGAACTGCCCCATAGAGTTTCCAAGGAGCGCTTGTTAGATTCAAACTGCTGTAGCTTTTAACCACTATGCCCCCAGGGTTTCCCCAGAGTCCCTATTCCCACAAAAAGCCAGCTTAGAAATATATTGCACTACATGCCATCCCCCATGGAATACCTGGACCAAGGAAAGGGCTGGAAACAGCTGGACCCTGCAATGAGTTATTGTTGGCACTCGGCCAGAACAAAAGCAATCAGCTCTGCTGATGTGAATCCTAAAACAGATGGGTCCCCTCTGTTTGTCCTTCCCTTCCCCACATATCTAGGGCAAGCACAAGGCTCAACAGGCGCTCTGAGGAAGCACACAGATATTTAAAAGGACATTCATCTCAGAGCTGCTTTTTCATCATAAATTGTTTAAGTTTTTCTTTGTCTATGTTCCTTAGCTCCAGGGCAAAAGATCTTTCACCTCTGAAAATACATACGAAAAATCTGGTCTGCTCAGTGACCTCCCTAATTGGGCCCTGGAATGGTGGGTGGAAGAGTCAAGTTCGGCCTACTGTCTGGGGTCTGTTGCTGACTCCTGTGCCCTGGGCAAATCACTTCTTGTTCTCTAGTCTCTTATTTATGTGACCCTCACCACCAGACGGCAACACAGGGCAGGGACACAGCAGGCTGCCACACCATGATCCTTGTTTAAAGAACAGGGTCAGCTCCTTGCTGTGAACAGATTTTCCTCTGTGGAAACAGGTTCATGTTTATCTTTCAAGTCCCAGCAACAAACTCGTGATCGCCAACATGTGCCGCACAGCTGCCGCAGTGCCTGATTTATGAACAAATCTGCATATAATTGTGTTGGTTCTTTTTCTTTCTTTTTTTCCTGGTTGATTTTTTTTTTTTCTTTAAATAAAATAGCTTAGCCCAGGCTGCATAAAGCCTCAATTCTAAAGCCATATAATTTTATGGACAAGGGGTGGTGGGTAGGAGTTGGGGGACTTCTTTTGTACGGCACCTGAACTCATTAAATCCTAAATTCCATAATTTTATGCTACCATGTGCCACAACTGAACAGCCTAATTGCTTGCCGCCTTTATGAGAACCACAAATGGAGCAGGGAACCCAGGGAACAGGTGGGAAGGCCACGCTGGGGTTTGTGTCCGAGCCTTGTCAAGAGGTGGGAGCCAGCTGAGAATGGTATAATTTTGTATTGGAAGGGAGGCCTGCATGTTTCCAAAAGTCAATGGTGCTGCAAGGTACGTCAAAAGGAAGGGATTCCTAAAATTTGGCATCTCCTTATGGTGGCCACACAGCTGAGATTCTTTGGGAGGAGGTAAGAATCTGATTTCTACCTGTGTATTGACAGGTTCCTGGACAGACCTAAAAGTCACAACTTCCAACTAAATAAAAGCAAAAGTGAAATGGATGCCAAGAGATCAAGATTCTCCTGTGGCCCCTCATGACAGGATCTGCTGATAGGGGAGTCATGGATATGAAGATTCTTCAACACGTACTCGACACAGGGTAAAAAACAGTGATTAACCACACCGGCATTTCCAATATCTTGGCGTATCCAATATCTTTCCTCACAAAGGAAATCAGCCCCTTTGAAGGGGATGTCATAGTTTAGTGGTCATGGCAAGGGGCCCAGAAATGCTCATTTAGGAAGATGTTTTCAGCATATTTTCTTTCCTTACATGCCAACTGATAGAAAAGACTGGGCCAATCAAACCCCAATTATCAGACCTCATTCTCAAGACCTGGATAACCAAGCTCGTTGTTTCCTTCACTTAAAAATAACCATATCTCCAAAATTTAACACTTCCATTTCAGGCCTCACCTCTGAAAATCAAGGGTGCCAGTGTTACATCTTAAGTCTTGAGACCCGTTAGAAATGAGAAGACCATGGAGATGAAATTCAAAAATCTACTAATTTGAAAACAGGTTGGAAGATATCAAAGAATCATGGAAATCCATATAGATTAGCAATGGAAGCAATGAGTAATAGTTATACACTGGGTTTAATATGAAGTAAGCATTAATGTTGGATGGATGGATGGATGGGTGGATGGGTGGGTCAGTGGACGGACAGGTGGGTGGGTGGGTGGACAGATGGGTGGGTGGGTGGGGGGATGCATGGATGCATGCATGGATCCATGGATCCATGGATGCATGGATGCATGCATGGTTAGATACATGGATGAATGGATAGAAAGTCAATGAATTAAGAAGCTAACAGGAGTTGATAAGATCTGATATCAGAGAAGAGGGTCCTATAGGTGGGAGTGGTGAAGGGGTAGCCCTGGGAACCTTGATAATGATCGTAATCAGTAGTTTCTAGAACACCACTGGTGAACGCTATCTCTAGCTAAGGGATAGAGATGCCTTACCTCACATGTGGCAAAGCCTAGAATCCTGAACAAGCTTTTATTCCCCAGGGAGCTTTCCAGAGAGGGTTCCTAGACCTGGCCAAAGCTTTGGCCACTTACAAGTATTTCCAACAGGCACTACCTACTTCTTTAGAAATGTGAAGAAAGATCTCCTCCTCTCTGAACCAGAGGAACAGGATGTTTGTACTTAATTCTCTGCAGAACCCTGGGATCTTGAACCAGGAACATGGTGTCTTGCATTAGAAATTCTTTGGAACAAAGTAGAGGCCAGATAGATGGCTGGTGTGCCAGGCACAGTCTAGGGGAGAATGGCGGTATCTTCCAGTAACTAGACAGTGGGTCTAATACAGAGAAAGAGCACTCAACAGGGAGTCCTGCTTCCAGCTTTGTTAATTCCAAATGAGGTTAAAAATACCAAGTAGGACAATTTTTTTTTTTGTTCAGTGGGTCTGATAGAGGAGAAAGATCACTGGACAGAGAGTCTTTCTTCTAGCTTTGCTAATTCCAAAAGAGATTAAAAATACCACATATGAAAATTCTTTTTGTTATCTCCCTTCCCTACATTCCCTTCTTTCTCTTGTTCTCATAATCTGTTTCCAGGTAGCTTTCTTCACTGAATAATCCACACAGCCCTCACCATTGATTAGCTGATGCCTGTAGCATTAAGTATTTTGCATTCATCGTATCATTCAACCCTAATGACAACCTGGTGAGACAGATACTATAATTATTCCCGTTTAGCAAATGAGGAAACTGAGACTCAGCAAAGTTCAATAATTTGATGTAAGGTGATCTTATTGGTGCTGGTGTTTCACATCTGGCCCCTGCCTGCCTTGCTTGCCCTTTGTTCTTATGGGTATCCCACTTCCTAAAAGTCTTGGCTTTCTCTTCAGCCTGCCAGATTTTTGTTCACCTAACTCATGGCTGGTCCTGCTACCGAGAATGTTAATGAATGTGAAAGTACTTCATAAACCATAAAGAACCACACAAATGTGAAGTCTTATTTTAGTGTGTATGTGTGTGTGTTTGGGGGGACACAGGGGGAATTGTCTGTGTATTTGTGTGTCCATTTATTCGTTTCTGCTTATCTGTTTTCTGACCTTTACCTTTTACCTGGATGTGTGCACCTGAAAATCAGGCTGCCTAGCTAGAGTAATGCCAACCACCTAGGCTAGCCCCCATATATCTATCTGCAGTGTACCTTGGTGCTCCCAGTCCTAGCTTCTTTCGAATTTGGAAATGACCAGAGGCCATTTCTCTTCCAGACCCCAAACTGATAATGCTTTTTGGTAATAAAAATGGCAGCAATGACGCATTCTCTCCCCTGGCATCCTATGCCTCTCCCATTTGCCCCTATGTCCTTCCCATTGGTCCTGTATGTACACCTTTAAAGCTTGAAATCGCCTTTCCTATCATATCTCTGCAGCACCACACAAATTTTCTACTGGTTCCAGAGAAAATAGCCATTTAATCATAAATAATACTATTTGAACATTTACTATATTCCAGATACTGGACTAAGCATCTTTCATGCATTATCTCTCTTAAACTTCACAATATCTCTGTGATGATATGCAGAATTGTGGTCTCCATTTCATGAATCACAAACTGAGGTTAGGAATGTACCCAAGATCAAACATGCTAAGAGACCAAGCCAAGACTTAAGTCAGAGCTTATGTGTGTTGCCAAAGCCTTATGCTCTTTATTATAGCCACAACACATTCTTTTGTCTTTATTCACTAAAATGGATGTAGACTTTCTAACTATTCCAGAATGGCCAGTTGTCCTATAATTTCCAACAGGTTCCTGACTCCCAGGCCAAGCATACTCCTACTGGGAAACTCCAGAGAGCAACCTGTGCCCCATCTTTATGCCACCTGGTGACTTGGTTTAGGTCCTGGGAAATATTTGTGCTTTGGTCAACAATTCCATACACGTTCACACACAGCCATTGGCAGGGATTACAGAATAGAAGAACACCCTCATACACCTCAAAGATGGGCACCGAATGCAAGCTGATCTTCTGCGTGAAGGAGAAGCCACTACCCAGATCTTTATTGCAGCCAATAAGGCCCATCTGCTTCTTGGGCACTAAAGTAAATTGCTGATTCCAACTCATGGCGGCCTAAGGTGTATCAGAGTAGACCTGTGCTCCGTAAGGGTTTCAATGCTGACTTTTCCAAAGTAGATCACTAGGCCTTTCTTCTGAAGTGCCTCTGGGTGAATTCAAACCACCAACCTTTCAGTTAGCAGCTGAGCACATTAACCATTTGCACCACCCAGGTACTCTTTGGATAAAAAAAAAAAAAAAAAAAAAAAAACTCTGTTGCCATCAAGTCGATTCTGACTTATTGTAACCCTATCGAACAGAGTAGAACTGCCCCATAGAGTTTCCAAGGAACACCTGGTGGATTCAACCTGCCGACCTTTTGGTTAGCAGCCATAGCACTTAACTACTATACCACCAGGGTTTCCTTTTTGGATAAAGGGGCCCAGATATTTAGAATTCAAGCTCTTCCATTCTAGACTTTTGGGCCCCTTTCATTACTCCTTCTGCCCATCAGTACATTCCTTTAAAAGTGGGAAGTATGTTGATAAATCCACTCATTTTAGCGGAATATGCATACAACATTTGCATTTAAGAGGGTCGCTATGAGTCGGGATCAATTGGACGGCCATGGGTTATCTTAATTCAACTAACAGCACAGCAGATGTTCCGAATCTGACCTCCTGGATTCAAAACCCAGCTTCAGCAATTTTTAACCTCTCTCAGCCTCAGTTTCTTTAGTTGTCCCAGTTATCAAATAAAATAATGCAGGTAAATTACTTAGCCCAGTGCCTGGCCAGGACAGTGGTTTTCAGACATTAATCTGCATCAGACTCACCTGCCAGGCTCGTTAAAACACAGCCCCAGTTTCTGATTCAGCGTGCGTGGAGTGAGTCCTGAGAATTTGCATTTGTGACATATTTTAAGATGAAGCTGACGCTGCCGGTTCAGGGACTACACTTTGGGAACCACTGGGCTAGAAGCTCATATTATTTATGATCTGTACGCGGGCATTTGTGAGAGTAAGCAGGAGCACTAGCAGCAGTTACAACCCCTGGACCCCAGCAGCACCCAGGGCAACTGGGACAGTTGGGCCCCCTTCCCCGTGGCCCTCCAACCCCCACACAGCTGTGGCGATAGGTACGCCAGCCCTGAAAGTGACAATCCTGAAATTTCTGGAAAAACACAGACTGACCTCCACAGGTGGGAGAGAAAAACACCCAGATTCAAAACAAAACAAAACTAATAAAATAATAAATAAACAGGCCACTGGAGGGAAGAAAAGGAATATTGAATGGCAGAGCTGTACTTCTCCAACTTTTCTGTCACAACCAAAAGAGAAAAATATGCGAAATAGAAAGAGCAGAGAAGAGAACAGGTAAATGGAGTTCCTCTTTTCCTGACCCTTCCAAATGGCAGCAGGGCTCACTCCGGAGCTTCTGGGAAGGGGCATGTCTGTAGGTGGCTTGTCTGTCATCCATGTCCCCATTGCCAGTAGGAAACAAGCCCTGCAGGCAGGCAGGGGAATGTCTATGCCAAGGGCTCAAGTCTCATCTTATTAGCCTAGTTCCCTCCCTCTTTTAGAATCCTTGGGTGGTGCAGTAGTTAACACGCTCCACTGCTAACCCAAAAGTTGGAGGTTCAAGTACACCCATAGGCATCTTGGAAGAAAGACCTGGCAATCTACTTTCAAAAATCCAGCCACTGAAAACCCTATGGGGCACAATTCTATTCTGACACACATGGGGTCGCCATGAGTCGGAATCGACTCCATGGCAACTGGCCTCCTCTTTGGGAGAAGGGAGTTCAGGGAAGAAATGAACAAGCAGAAAGGGGAAGAGAAGGGAGGGGGCGGTGTGGGGTAGTGAGGAGTATGTAAAAAGTCTGATGTACTTTCAGTAGAAACAAAATCTTTTGATTCTCCAGACCAATCTCATGGCCTTGAATGTGGGCTAGGATAATCATGTTTTATAAAACAAAGATGGGAAAAACAAAGGCAGAGCTGTGAAACCTATTTTCTTACGGAGCCCAAGCACATCAACGCCCATTGCCTGTTCACCAGCGGCAGAAATCTTAGTATTTCACTATTTAAGGGACCATGAAGCCTCTGCGTGAGGAACAACTCGTTTCCTGGTTCTCTTTATTACAGCTCCTTCTCATTTAAAATTTATAATGAATGCGGACAATAATCAGTTTGTAAATACTGTTTTTAAGTTCACTAGAGCTTTGCTGAGATATTCCTCCTAGGTAACAAGTATTTGGCTCATTACTCTCTCATTAGCAAGATAGAAATAAAGATGCAAAAAAAAAAAAGAAGAAAGAAAAGAAAAAAAAAAACACCTACTCCAAAGATACTGTTGGAGTCTAGTTGCCTACAAGGAATTCTTAATAATGTTTACGAACGCCTTTTCAGCCTTGCCAGTTCTATAATGCTCATTCCAGATTCCAGGTGTGATGTCTGTGGTCTCTGCTGTGATCTTAGCTAGTGGGTTTAGACACCTAGAATAGCAGCTTTGGAGCGGGTTTCCCCCCATCTTATGTCCCCAGCATGCAACCACATCCACTGGGGCTTGGGGAAGCAAATCTGAAGTCCTGGCATTTTTATTTAAAATTAAAACTCTCACTGGACAACGTACAATGCCACACTGACCTGGCTCATGGCTTGTGAAGATCAAGGCTGCAAAGGTGAAACATTTGGTAGAACATTGTAAGTGGCTCTCAACAGAACTTTTCCCCTTATCTTCTATAAACTCTGGTCAGGGTGGATTATCCTCTTTTCTGAAACATAGACCCTTTGTTTATAATCCTGTTTGATACTCTGGAAATCCAAACACAAATTCAAACTGTTTTGCAAAGATGAAGAGTCAATATCAAATATTAGCTTCTTGAATCTCACTGCTGTTAAACCAAAGAATGGCAAGAGGAACACAGTAAGAAATTACAGTATTTGAGGTGGGGTGGTATTGGGGAAAGCAAGCTTTGTTCATTTTTCTTCTAAAAAACTAGTAAATTCTTTAGGAATAATATTTAGGAAATGATTCACTGGTTCTTGCAAGAAGAACTTTACATGTTAAAAAATTGAGACAGAGAGTTTGTAAGGGCACTGCAGGTTGGAGACCATAGCCATTGAAGGCTTGATTCCTCTATTCCCTTCCAGTCAAATGCTACCCTTTCTAAGCCACCTTTCTGCCTCTTTCTCCTGTCCTCTAAGAAGTTGAAATGGCCTGCCCAAGCCCATAGGGTCATGACTGCTTTATGAGGCTTTTATTTTTCAGAAGAAGCAAATTTGAAATGGATTTACTCCGTTCCTGTTTCATAGGTAACCCCTTTCTCTTGGTTTTATAGTGAGAAGGAGGCAGAGGAGGGGGAAGGAGTCCTAACTCCAACAAAATTCCTTGTTGTTCTAACACATATAGGGGAACTTTTGGAACTGACTTGTTTAAAGGAGTTTGCTGTTGATTACACAGTGAAACCAAGCAGAGAACTGCAAACAAGTTCCCCCAATTAGGTCCATAAAATTGAAAAAGATACAAAATGCTGTAATCTCAAAACCATCAAACCAAAATTAGGCACTGTGCCCAGATCTGAGACCCATTCTCTAAACAGGCCAAAGCCTCCGGCAGGCAAACAAAACATCATTTCAGCTGGGACAGCAGAAGGGACTTGGGCTAGGGGTAGGGAGTCCTGGGTTCTGCCATCAACTATCTGCATGAGCTTACGCAAGGTGCTTGACCTCTCTGAGCTTCAGTTTCAGTATCTATAAAATGAAAGGATTTAACTGAAAGGTAAATGAGTTCTGATTGCTTGGATTTGAACACTGGCTCCACCATTTACTGACTGGGTAACTTTGGACAAGTCACTTAGCCAATCTGTATGTCAGTTTTCTGATTTGTGAACTCAGGATAATTATATACTTACCTCAAAGGGTTTTTGTAAGGATTAAAGGAAAAATAATAGAGATAAAGGGCCTAGAATAGTGCGTGGCATGTATACTGGAGATGTTGAATGTGCGTGCTGCTGCTGCTGCTACTATCAAAAGCTCTGATGTCACTCATTTAAACCAACTGACACAGGAAGGACAAAGCAGTCATCTGAGCTGACTCAGGACAATCGGCTTTTGATGACTTGGCCTTATCACTGATTTGCCCCTCTAGGGACTCAGGAATCCCAACCCCTGCCACCACTAACAAGCATCTTTACTTGCTTCTTTTACAAAACCGTACCTGTAGATACAGAAGTTGAAATTCTAGGTTCCCAAACTAAACTTGGCAAATACCAACCCTGCCCTGGTCTAGCTGCCCTTCAGAGGCTCTCTCCATATTCTACTAGCAGAGGAAGCTCTAGTTCTAAGCTGGCTTTTACGATTCACCTGAGGGGTGACCTTGACAAAGTCATTCAACTTCTTGATCAATCTCCTTTTCAGGGAGAAAAAAAAAAAAAAATCATGACATCAGCCATCTTACACGGCCCTAAAGATGACTAAATGAGAAGATGATAATAGCAAGATAATAACAGCATCCAATTATTGAGCAAGCACTATGTATCAGGCACTGTACTAGATATTTGTATAGGCTGTTATTTAAATAACACTCACAACAGTCCTAAGAGGCAAACAGTTGTAGTGTCTCTTCTCTATCCATGCTCATTCCCTTTGTGGTGTTTGCCAATCCTATGGCTTTAGGCACCATCTGTATACCAATGGCTATAACTTTAGCCTGAACCCCTCCCTTGAACTTCATACATTTGCCTACACAACACTTTCACTTGGATATCTAATAGGCACATCAAACTTAGCAAGCCCAAAACCTTACTCCTGATTTTTTTTTCTCTTTTAAATATGTTGTTCCCCCTGGGCTTCCCTAAGTCAGTAAATAATACCATCAGTTGCCAGTTGCTCAGGCCAAAAACCCTGGAGTCATTCTTGAATCTTCTCTTACACTCTACACTAATCCAACCAATCCACAAGCAAACTTTTTTTACTCTGTCTTCAAAATATATCCAGACCAATTCTCACCAATTCTACCTTCATCACCCTAAGCACACCAGCCTGCCTGAACCACTGCAATAGCCTCCCAACTTGTCTCCCTCCCTCCACCTACGCCCCCCTCTCAGCCCCCTAGTCTCATCTATTTCCCACCTACTGCCAGAGCAATCACTTGAAAATGTAAGTCAGGTCACATCGCTCCTCTGCTCCAAACTCTCCAATGACTGTCCACCACACATGGAATAAAATCCAGTTGTGACCATCACCAGCAAATTGGACTTCACTAAATTAATGCATGCAGGGTCCAGGACAAGACTTCAAATGAGGGCCCACATACCATCTTCTAAGTTGTTTAAATTTTTAAATCAAGATAACAAAGTGCTTTTTTAAAAAAAGTATTTTTTGTTTTTATTCTTGAGAAACAAAAAAATAGTAAAATCCAAACATATGTGTAAATTCATGACTCATATAGCTAGAAGTATATAGCTAGAAGTATATAGCTAGAAGTATAACTATGATTTTTTAAATACCTAAAAGTTAGAAAAACTTCAGACTATTGCATTTAATTATTATTGTGCATGTTTGGGTTTTGATTGATGAGCCAGCAATGTGGATAAATAATAAAATAAATACATATATAAATCATGAATTATTATACATTTATTCTATAAAATGTCTTTTTGTCTTAATTTTAGCAAATTAATAATTATGCTGTTATAATCAAGATTTTCACATAATTTGTGATGATACAACCTTCCTTGCTGAAAGTGAAGAGGGCTTGGAGCATTTATTCATGAAGATCAAAGACTAAAGCCTTCAGCATGAATTACACTTCACCATAAAGAAAGCAAGAATCCTCACAATTGAACCAATAAGCAACATCATGATAAACAGAGAAAATGTTAAAGTTGTCAAGGATTTCATTATACTTGGATCCACAATCAACACCCATGGAAGCAGCAGTCAAGAAATCAAAGGACGTATTTATTGGGCAAATCTCCTCAAAAGACCTCTTTAAAGTCTTTCAAAGCAAAGATGTCACTTTGTGAACTAAGGTGCGCCTGACCCAAGCCATGGTATTTTCAATCACCTCATATGCACGTGAAAGCTGGATGATGAATAAGGAAGACTGAAGAAGAAATGATGCCTTTGAATTATGGTGTTGCCACAGAATATTGAATATACCATGAACTGCAAGAAGAACGAACAAGTCTGTCTTGGAAAAAGTACAGCTAGAATGCTCCTTAGAAGCAAAGATGGTGAGACTTGGTCTCACTTAGCTTTGGATATGTTATCAGGACGGGCCAGTCCCTGGAAAGAGACATCACACTTGGTAAGGTAGAGGATCAGAAAAAGAAAGGAAGACCCTCAACAAGATGGACTGACACAATAGTTACAATGATAGGTTCAAGCACAGCAATAATTGTGAGGAGGCGCAGGACTGGGCAGTGTATCGTTCAGTTGTACATAGGGTCACTGTGAGTTGGATCCAACTTGACAACAATAAAAACAAAGTCAGTAACAATCTAAAGGATTAAAAGGATAATTTTATTTAAAGTATACTGTATATAAGGTCTCTATAAAGTCGTTATGAGTCGGAATCAACTGGACAGCAATGGGTTTGGTTTGGTTTGATATTTGGATAAATTTTTCATAAAAAATTTTAGCTAATGTAAATGTAAAAAATCAAAACACAATTATTTTTCATGTTTGTAAAAATGCTATTTTTATTTTAAATTATTAAAAATTATCTAACAAAACTAAAAGGCCAAAGATCAATTAGATTGATTAGTATCAATATTTTTAATCAACTTACCTATATAAAGCTTAAATTTATTTCTTGTCTTGAAATTTTCATGAAATCTTATTAAATGTTTTTATTAAAATGAAACTATTTGTAATTCTAGCTTCAAAGTTCGTCTAGTTGCCAACGTAAAGACTCAATATCAGACTTCACACTTTTTATCACTAGCCATAAAGATAGATACACAAATTTAAGAGTTGTTATGAATTTTTCACTCTTGCACAGGGCTCCTCAGCCACCATCTGCAACCATATTCATCAGTTTTTTAGAAGCATGTATTGGAACGTGAAGAGAAGCTTGAAAATGGATGCTTAACACTACTGGGAAGCAACACTTCATATGCAAAAATGGCTAAAAATCTGAGAAGCAGAATTTTTCAAATTAATTGATCTCTTCTTTTCACTACATGCTTCCTTTACTCAAATCCTCCCAATTCTCTAAAGCCGTGTTTGTTTCTGTCGTCAGCAGCAGCAGCACAATCCTTAAATCTAGCCATTTGAATGCAGTGGCCTTTTGTTTTCAGTACAGAGGTCAAGAGACATGAAGAGTTATTCTGGGTCCTGAACAGTGTTAGTCACAAAAGTAGGTGTTTGGGGTTATGTGATGCTCTGTGCTAACACTGAGCGCTGAACCACAATTAACAGAGGTCTGTGCATTTCTTAATAAATTTATGTTTTCTGTGATTTGTACCATACAGGACTCTCTAAAGCTCTTACCTGGGTCTAAGGATAATATTACTTATAAGGTCTTATATGATCTGACTGCTGGGTGCCCTTCCGTCCATCTCCTATAGCTTTCTTCCTTTATCTTGTCAATCCAACAAGATTGGCCTTCTTTCAGTTCTTTGATAGCAACAAACATGCCTTACTCTCTCAGGACTTCATGTTTCATTGAGCAGAGGCTCAAATGTCACCTTACTGAAGAGGCCTTCCCTGACCATATTAGCTAATACAGTACTTCAGTCCCTCACTAGTCCTTACTTTATTTTCTTCTTCATGGCACTTATCTATCTGACATTAAATATAATATTCCTTTATAGCCTGCTTTACCATCATAATTTCCCAATTTTGTTCACGAAATGAAATATAGTACATTCTTAATAAATGCTTTGTGTATGGGACTAGCTCAGGAAATACCGGTCCCATCACCACCACCTCCTTTTTTTTTTTTAATTTCCACTGCACTATATAAAAAAAAAAAAATGTTCTCTTTTGTTTTTACTTTTAATGGGGGTACTGTTTTTAGATGGGATTCCTTAATCACCGTGAGAAAGAACCAACTGTAGTTTTTTTAGAGCCTTAAGAACAGCTGGGATAGCCCAAGTAAGGGTCTTACCTGCTGTTGCCAAAGGTGGAACAGAAGACAGAGGTGACTAATAGCATTTCAAAATCATGGGAAGAGAGTAAATGACAATGGCTACAAGCTCTAAGACCGGTTGGCTTTTGCAGGTGAGCCACACTTTCAGGGTTATCACCATTGGATCTAGTTAGGCAATTCCCTGCATCCTCACCTTCCTATCCATACCCATTTCAATATAAGAAGATTGAGGTAAGCTCCCTTGCTGGCTTCTGTCCTCCTTTTTTTTTTTTTCCTACCACTTATTGAGCACTGACAGTATGCCACGCACTGTGCTTAGCACTTGCTGTGTTCTATCTCATTTAACCTTTTCATCGATCTACAAGATGGTTACCATCATTCACTTTTTACAAATGAGGATGTGGAGATTCAGAGAGATGAAAACATTTGTCCAAGGCTAGTGGCAGAAACAGCTTTCTAATGCAGTTTTGTTTCTCTCCAAAGCCCATGCTCTTAGTCACTATGCCTTCTACTTCCTCAAATTCATTTAGACTCTTCAATCCAGCCAACATTTGCTGTGCACCCTCCTAGTGGGATGCTGTGGTGGGTCTATGGGGTACACAAGATTATTAAGACACAGCGTATTAAGTTGCTTTACTCTAAAGGGGAGGCAAGATTCTTGCATATCAAACAAAGAACAAAAACCATGGGATATGAGTTCTTGGCAACACAAATGGCATGGAAAATAAGTACTCTAGGCAGATGGAAAAACGAAAAATAACTGGACTTTTAGTACAGTGGAGAGGTAAAGAGGAGTGAAAGTTTGACCCTGACCCAAAAGCATATGGCAGTGCAATAGAATACTGCTCTCCCTACAGGTGGAGATACTTCTGGAGATGATCCGTTTCCATTCATTTGTGTATTTACTGCATATAGCTATTGATCTGTTATCATGTGCCTGGCAATATGCCTGGCAAACAAAAATGAGTGCTTTGCAAGAGAACATGAAATGGCCAGGGAATAGGACAGATATTGGTTCTGAAAGGAACAGGAGGCTGCCTTCCTGGCTCCAAAGATCCCATTAGAAAAGAGTGTGTTCAAAGGACTCCCTGAGACTATCGCCTGGAGACACTCTTGAAACCTAGAACGCGGCCTATCCCCTGAGATCATCCTTTAGCAAAATAGCAGAGTGGCATATAAAATAAAGGATATTATCCGTACAATCAGTGTGAGACCAAAAGGTCAACAATTACTCAAAAGCAAAGATGAGAAGATAAGTGGACAGGGAAACTAGAATACTAGAAATGGAACAAATAGAACACAATTAAAGAGAATGCTGACACATTGCGATAAATGTAACTAAGATCACTGAACGATTTGGGTGGAAACTGTCAAATGGGAACCTAATTTGCTGTGTAAACTTTCACCAAAAATTTGATAAAATAAAATTTATGTGTGTGTGTGTGTGTATAAATCAAAAAAAACAAACCCATTGCCATCAAGTCGATTCCGACTCATAGCAACCCTACAGGACAGACTAGAACTGCCCCAAAGTTTCCAAGGAGCACCTGGCAGATTCAAACCCTGGTGGCATAGTGGTTAAGTGCTATGGCTGCTGACCAAAAGGTCGGCAGTTCAAATCCATCAGGCACTCCTTGGAAATTCTATGAGGCAGTTCTACTCTGTCTCGTAGAGTCGCTATGAGTCAGAATCCACTCAACAGCAAAGGGTTTGGTTTTTGTTTTTTTTTTAGATATGGACCCAGGAGAGCCTCCATCCAGTACTAGGTCATATTTCAGTGAGGGCTCTTCCTTGTAACTCTCCTGATGAGACAAAGTAGAATGGTCAAAGGATCTGGTTTGAATCTTGGCTTCAACACATGAGCCCTGTGTTCCTGGGAAAATCGCTTAATCTCTGTGAGCCTCATTTTCCTCAGTTACAGAATATAGGGGATAAACCTTCCTTCACAGGCTTGTGGTGGGAATTAAATGAGATAAGATATTAAAAGCCTGGCACATACTTGGAACCTCAAAATTAAGAGTTCCTTTCCCTACCCCATTCTCCTTAGAAAATAGTTTTTTGCTTTGGAAGCAAGAAAGTATAAGGAATTGCGATCTGATTTTTTTTTTAAACTATTACTTTACTGAATTCACCCACTCTCATTGGGTGATTCTTACCGCATAGCCTCCTTTACAAGGTCAAGCCCTCCCTGAGCTCTCTCAAACACATCCTTCCGCCCCCCAGTCCATTCCCACTTGCCTTGATTTTCTCTCTCAGTTTAAAGCTCTGTCTTCTCTTCTCGGGGTGAGAATTCACAACGAGTGCCTTACACCTATTTAAGCTCATGCAGCAAAATAATTATAACAGGGTGATCTCTTGCTTACCCCTGCAATCATCCGGCTCCCTCATTGGGATAAATGACTTGGCCGTCAGGTTTATAGTTTACCCATTTGGGAACAAGGTTATTGCTTCATAAAGCTGTGCTACATGGTACTATTATCATTTAATTATGTTACATAAAGGAAAAAAAAAAACTCACACTATCAAGCACTACTCTCCAGCATCACCCGAAGCTCTTTGAGTCCCTGGGTTCTGCAGGTAGCTGACTCCTCCAGCACATTTCCTGGCCTCAAATATCATTGAGGGTAGAAGGTCATTCTGTCTGGCACACTGTCCCTTGTCAGGCACCTCTCCTCAAAAGGACAGCTTGATGTCTATTTAACATGCTATTTTAGATCCTCTAGAAGATTGTACTAGACTTTACGGCAACATTTTCCTTCCCAAAGCATTATGGGTCTCACGTTCACATATATATATATCAGATACTCAATGTAAGAAGTGAATTTCCTTATGTGCTACATGATTGTTTAAAGGGGCACCTACGGAAATAGGTCTACCCTATCTATCAATCTATTAAGAGGCCAGTAGTTCCCTTCCTTAAATATGCATTCTTTTGGTTTAATATATTTTGTAACTTAGAATGCAATCACCTGTAGAGGATGTCTGGGGTAGAATGGAGTGGGGGGGAGTATCAATGAAACAAAATTTGCCTTGAGTTGATCAGTGTGAAAGTCGTTACAGATGGTATTGAACAGGGGTTCAGTATGTTATTTTCTTACTTTTGTATAGGTTCGAAGTTTTGAAAAGGCTATTATCCTGGGAGGGGTAATAGAGTTCACTTTTGTTATACTTTAGCATTAATTAATTTAACGGGTCTGATAAGGTCCTTCAAGGAACAATGCAAGTGACTCTGATGGAGAAGGGAAGATGAAAAGATACATGCTCCCCTCCATGAGATTGCCCTGATTCAATCCAACCCTGAGTTATACCCCAACAAGCAGCTGATAAAACATGGCCCCATGAATCTACTAAACTTTGGGGGAAAGAGAAGTCAATATGAGTTCAGATAGGTGGGCACTATAAGCTGTTTGAAAGAAGGGTAGAATGTGGATGGACCCAGGAAGAAAGGAGTGGACCACCCTCCAACAGCTCTACACGCTGCAGTCACAGTAAGCTTTCTAAAACATAGATATGGTCTTCCTTTACCCTAATAAAATCCTTCCCCATCTTTTCGTTGCACTTAGGGCAAAGTCCCAAAACCCTAGCATGGTTTAAAAGGCCCTGCATATCTGGTACCCCTCTCTTTAGTCTCATCTTTCAATGTTTTCTCCCACTCTATCTCTCCATCCACAGACACCAGAAAATATGTGAATATTTTCATAATGGTTCTTTCTAGGCCATCAGCTTATGGGTAATTTCTATATTTCTTTTTGCTTGTCTTTCTGCTTCAAAATTTTCTACACTGCACTGAGATTATGCTTCTATTAATAGCAAGAAAAAAAAAGGGGCCTTGAAAGTTTTGTGAGGGTAAGGTTTTAAAGGCCATTGTCAATAATGCAGGAGGCTTTAGAGAAAGCAGGTAGGTTAAGGGCTTCCTGAGGACACATGACAGTGGCCACAGCAATGAAATGGTTAATAATGACATTAAATCAGAACTTCTGGAAGCAGACTCCAAATTACAATGAAGTGAGGCAAGGCTGAAAGAAAGAAACATTTAATATCTATTCTTCCAAACAGCATCTGGAGATGAAGTGAAAAAAAAAAAAAAAAGACCAGTGGTTTGACAGGGAGGCCAACTGAAGTCCATATGTTTTTTGTTAGTTTTGTCTTGCTTTGTTTTATTTTGGTTGGTTTGTTTTGTTTTGCTTTGGTTTGGTTTG
The DNA here is from genome assembly GCF_030014295.1 of Loxodonta africana. Lineage (NCBI taxonomy): Eukaryota > Metazoa > Chordata > Mammalia > Proboscidea > Elephantidae > Loxodonta > Loxodonta africana. Next base: position 173,966,972 of record NC_087343.1, on the reverse strand, counting down.
GTGGGTTGGATTGGTTTGGTAGGTTGGTTTGGTTTGCTTTGGTTCGGTTTGGTTTGATTTCGTTTTCTAGCCTAAGGACATTTAAATATGTTTGCAAGTTAAGCTTGGCATGCAGCAGAAGCACTGCTCCTCTCTGTCTATAGCCACATGTGGCTTCTTAGTTATTGTTTTAGGGATGATTTTCAAGGGCTAGAAAATATTTTAAATAAACTGTTTAAAAAGCTGGCCAGGTTCCATTTAAAAAAATAACTGTCCCTAGATGAATATATCATTAAGGATGAAGATGTTTGGAAAACAGCCATACTTCAAAGTCTCACCTACTTCTAGCCTGCTTTATTAATTTTTTTTTTAAGTCTACACCCTAATTTCTTTCAGCCTCTGGATGGCCGTATTGATGCTAATCTGCAAAAGTGGTTCCCAGTGACCCTTGGAGTCTTTTCAGTCTAGTTCACAATGATTCAACGAGTTCGGGGCTTGGTACATACATATTTTCAAAGAGCATGTCCCAGTGGTCCCGAGAGAGGGAAAGGGTTATTTAATTACATCATAAGGAGGCTAAAGAAATTGATGCTTGGTGGTCTTAGAGCTACATGGAACATGAAGAGTTAGCTAACCCAAAATCGCACATTTTGAGGAGGAAACTGAAGTCATAAGAGGTAAAAGATCTGTCCAATGTCCTCCACAAACTGATGGCTGAACCAGGGTTGAAAAACCAGGTATTCAGACTCCCAATCCAGTGTTCTTTCCACAGGCAACCATTCTGATAGCGTTCCTGGCTGGCCAAGATAAATATCTCTTTCCTAACCCTCTAGAATTCTAAGGTCACTAGGGAAACGGGCCTGATGAGATTTTATTATTATTATTATTATTATTATTATTATTATTATTATTATTATTATTATTATTATTACAGAAATCTTAAAAAAAAAAAAAAGCCTAGCCTGATAATGATAAACATAACCTTAAGCAAAATAAATTTCCCAGCATTACTGGAACCAGAGATACCCCTTAGTGATATCTACCTCAGGCCCATACATCACTACACCAGTCACTACGCTAGTCACTGGTGTCACTCCACCAGTGAGACCTATACGCTTAAGGGGAGAAAAAGTGGCAGTAGACATTGGTTAAGCATTGTTCTTAACAGTCTGTTGGGCAGCAGTGGCTGCTTCTGGGTTTGTTTGTCTGTCTGTTTTCTGGAGCTTTCAGTCACTGTAGGGCCAGAGCTCACACACACTGGGCTGGCTGTGAGATAGCTGCCATGTTCACCTGCCCAAGGGGCATGAAAAGGGCCTTCCCACTGTGGGCTACGGAAATACACAGAAATTCTGCCTGAGAATACCTCTTTGTTCCTTTCCCCAGCCCCCTACAGCAGCCTCTGCGATGCCCCTCTCAGCTCCCTGTGCCTCGGGCCTGCATTGTAGGAGCTAGCACTCCCTTAACGCCACACCACCGTCTCTGATGACCAAATGACACCATGAGGTCAGCACAGGCTGTAAAACTGCACCACCAGTTCCCAAGGAGCAGCTCTGGGGCCAAAAGAGGAGGAGATGTGCAAATCCTAAGGGGGATGTGAACCTCATTCAGAGGGTAGAGGGTGTGCCTTGGCTTTGTACATTTTTTTCTCCTTAATTGGCCTTGTTATGACACAACCCAGACATCGAGTCACGGAGTAGAGACAGTCTAACAATAATGTGATGAAATTGCTGTTTTTAAAGAGTGAGCAAATGCATTTCAATAATTAAGTTACCAGGCCTCCTGGTGAGGGTGAATCAAGACCTTAAGAGAAAGATGATCCTGAACTCATTAGCAAGACTGCAAAATAGGTGGTCCTGTCCCCTGCCACCTTCACCCCTTCTCCATGAATTCAACCAACTTCAAGGCCCACTGCTACTGAACGGAGACTGTGGTTTGGATAAGAAAGTCTAAACACCACAAGCACAAATGTCAACCTGGGTCAGTCTATTAAGAGGCCCGAAAGCTCCTAAACATAGTTGGATCTGGCTTTTGGGGACCTGCAACCAGGTGCCAGCTTACAGTAGATCAGAAAACAAATTAATTAATAAATCAGTATTCACTTCTGTACCTAAAGAAAAAATTATTAGAATATCTTCAGGCATGAGGATGGTGACCTTATACCCCAGATTTTTCAGATTTCATGTAATTCTATTATTTTTGGTAAATCAGTTGATTCCCTCAAGCAAATCTAAAGTATACGCAAACATAGGAGCCTGGATGGTACAAGTGGTTTGTGATGGACCACTAACCCAAAGATGGCGGTTTGAACTCACCCTGCCACTCTGCAGAAGAAAGGCCTGGCGAACTGCTTCTATAAATATAGCCAAGAAGACCCTATGAAGCAGTTCTACTCTGTTACACATGAGTCACAATCAACTTGACAGCAACAGGTTATATGTAAACAAGAACTGGAAAGTAGGATAGTGTAGTGAATAAATAACAGATTTTGGAGTTAAACAACAAAAAAAAAAGTTCAAGTCCTTGTTATTTATAAGCTTTGATCATGGTTAAGACCATTAACTTCTCTAAGCCTTGGTTCTCTCATCTTTAGAAAAAAATATTCCTGATACTTACCTAACAAGATAGTGGAAAATTAAAGAAGAAAATTCATGTAAACCCCTTTATCTTAGTTTCTAAGGGCTCCTGTTAACAGAAATGCAAAAGGGTGGCTTTAAAGAACAGAAGTATATTTTCTCACAGGTAAGGAGACTGGAAGTTGGAAATCAGGGCACCAGCTCTAGGGGAAGGCTCTCTCTCTCTGTCAGTTCTAGGGGAAGAGCCTTGTCTCAGTTTCTGTAGCTCCAGGATTCCTTGTTTCCTTGGTGATCTTCACATGGTATCTGTCTGTCTTGCTCCTATGACTAATCTGCTCTTTTTGTAACTTTTACGTGATTAGGTTTAGGACCCACCCTACACTGATATGTGCTCACTAACCTAACAAATAAAGCCCTATTTCCAAACAAGATTACGTTCACAGGTATAGAGGTTAGGATCTCAACATGTATTTTGGAGAATACAATCCAATCCATAAAAAAAAAAAAAAAAAACCCATTGCTGTTAATTTGATTATGACTCACAGCAACCCCATAGGACAGAGTAGAACTTCCCATAAAATCTTTACAGAAGCAGACTGTTTTCTCCTGTGGAGCTGCTGGTGGGTTCGAACTGCCAACCTTTAGGTTACCATCTGAACGCTTTAACTGCTGTGCCACCAGGTCTCCTCAATTCAGTCCATAACACCCTTTAAATAGTATTTACTCAATAAATGTTAGCTATGATTATATAACTAAACATGATTTTATTTCTTAACAAGACCTTGATTAAAAAAATAAATTCTCATGCTACCACAAGCCAAGGAATGCCAGTCACCTATAGAAGCCTCTACAAAATTTGGGTTTTAGAAGGAATCAGCCCTACCAACCTCTTGATTTTAGCCCTGTTAGCCTCATTTGGACTTCCGACCTCTAGAACTATAACAGAACAAATTCGTGTTGCTTTAAGCCTAATACAAATAATGAATTAAAAAATCAAATAACCCTTTATCTGACTACGTGATCCAATTTTCGGTTTGGAAACTGGTCACATAGTGGACACAAATAACTGAAGAACCAAGGATGTTAAATGCAAATTACTCACCAATGTTTTTCTGTATAAGTACATCATTTCTGTAAAACCGTGAATCTATTAACCAAAGTCTATTTTCTTCTTGTTACAAATATACTGGCACATTGTTGCTGTTAGTTGCCATCAAGTTGGCTCTGACTCAGGCAGGGCAACCTTACATATAACAGAACAAAATGCACCCAGTCCTGTGCCATCTTCATGATCACTGGTATGTTTGAGCCCACTGCTGCAGCTATACTGGCATAGGATTTAAAAAAAAAGATAACCACAGGTCAGGAGAACTAGCCCTCAGCCTCGGCCCTGCCACTAGCTGATAACCTTGACCATGACATCTCCTCTGTCTGAGATTTGGTTGCCTCTTTTTTAAAATTGTTGCTGTTGTTGTTAGTTGCCTTTGAGTCAATTCTGACGCATGGCTACCCATGTGTGCAGAGTATTATGCTCCATAGCCTTCTCAAGGCTATGACTTTTCAGAAGCAGATACCTGTAAATTAAGGGTTTTTAAATATACCCAAAGGCCCCTTCCAGCCCTAAACTTTGAGAAATCACTACTTCAGTGATTCAATAGGGCTCAAAAAGGGTAGCAGAGGCTTTACTCCAGACAGAAATGCACTCCAGCTCTTATCTATGCAGAAGGCCACATGCACAGTGACAAACAAGTATCTAGAAAAACACAGAATAGAGTAGGGTGGGTAGCGGATAAACTCTGCAAAGCATTCTATTCAGTCTCCAGGATGGCAGGTCCTTGGGCTGAGTTTAGTAAGGCAGCAGCCACCTAGCACCCCAGCAGCCAGTACCTCTGTCCCCCAGGAAAGGGGCCTCCACGTACCTACGAAGGGATGGCCCAGATCCTCCGGGCAAGTGAAATCTTGGCAGCAAGGGAAAGCCTGGCTCTAATCCAGGCCACCAGGCAAACTTCATGAATGTATGAGAATAAGCTCTCAGCTTGTCCCAACATCATTGTTCCTGGAAATAAAATTGGCATCAAATTGTCTTCAAATGGAGCACAGCAGTGATGCAGCCCTTGAAAGGATGCCAAATAAATGTTTCTCCCAACGCAAACCTCATCCACGAACCATAGCAATCATCGCTAGTTAATCACGACACCAAGAACCCATATGAGGCTTCAGAATCCTTCTAGATGCTAATCAATCAGATAAACAGCAGAATTAAAATCTACTCATCTTCACTAATACAATTTTAAGTTGGATACAAGATCATACATATACATATATGGATATATGTGTGTATATACATGTACATATATATCAACTATGTTTTTTAAAACATGCTAAAAGGCTAAAGTTATCTCTGGGTGGTGGGATTATGGATCATTATTTTATGTCATTTTACTTTATTACATTTTCCAAAAAGTCAGCCTATATTACTTTTATACTCAGACAAAAAAATAGCTTTACAAAACTTTAACCAAAAATGGCATCCAGTTGCTCTTTGACACCATTTAAGGAAGACCACCAAGCTTGTCTGCTCATTTAGAGATGATTTCAGTGAGTGGAATGTCCTTCTTAAATTTCTGTTTTACTCTTTTAAATATCATTCCTATAACAATTTAAATCAAAGGACAGTATGATATAGTCAGAAAACGGAAAGTCAGAAGGCCTAAATTCTATCCTAACTTGGCCGCCTAACTAGCACTGAGACCATGACTAGCCACAATTTTTCTGGGCCTCAGAGTAGAGACTAGAATCAGATTGCCCACATCCAAATCCTGCCTCCCTTGCCTTCTAGCTGTGTGACCTCAGCCAGTGGCTTAACCTCTCTGAGCCTCAGTTGTCAATTCAGAAATTGAGGATAAGAACTGTCCTGCCTCCCAGGATGCTGTGAAGGTGAAATGAGATCATTTGCACAGGCCTTTAGTCTTTTGCCTGAAACTCCGAAAGTGTTCAGGGGACATTGTTGTTGTGTTCTGTGGAGTCAATTCCAACTCATGTCGACCCTCTAGAACTGCCTCACAGGGTTTCTTCGGCTGTAATCTTTACAGGAGCAGATTGCCAGGTCTTTTCTACCGAAGAGTGATTGGTGGATTTGAACTGCCAAAGTTTTGGTGAGAAAATCCAACCCTTAACCATTGCACCACCAGGGCATCTTCAGGGGACATTAGCTGGTATGATCATTATGACTTTTCTTATCCCAAAGCAGAGGAAGAGCCAAAGTGTCCTTGAAGGGACCTCCCACCAGAGAACTGTGACTTTGCCCTTTGGTGTTTTCCCAGATGCCAAGCCAGTTCATCCCCACAGCGGCCCGAATTCTCTACAAAGACCAGCTTCTGGCTTCCCTTGATATTCATTTCGCTCCCGTTGTTGTTCTCAGATAGCCTCTGAGATCTCCAGGTCACCCTAGGGAGCAGGAATGGCTAAAGGAAAGAATGTGGTGCAGGCTAAAATTTATAGAACATCGAGATGACCTCTCCTACCTTTAAAAGAAATGGTTTATGTGTGGGACCCAGCACAAAGGGAGCGCTGTTGACTTTTATTTGTTAGAGACTATCTCAGACCTCCTGATTCGTTTGATGAATTGTTTTTGGTAGATAAAATAGCCCTGTTCCCACTCTCCCCGATGCTGCCATTGAGGGCAGATTAACAAAAAATTTGCTCAATACATCGGAAAATGCGGCCCTACAAAAACAGTTCTTGAGGGAGAAAACTGTTTTGTCTCTTGCTGATAATTTTCCCACGCTTCATGGACTGCCCATGCTGGCCTGAACTCAGGGTCGCCTTCTATCTTTTGGAAACATCGGGAGGACTCAGGATTGAAGATCCTGCACATGGTTTGCAGCTTAAGCTGGAACAGATGGAAGATGGGCCTAGGAAACCCTTGGGGAATGCAGAAGGCTGACCCCCATTGCCCAAGACCCAGGCACCTGCACCAGAAGGGGTGGGACAAGAGAGACCTTTGGCTGCAGAGAAAGCATAATTGTCGCAGAAGGCTATGTAGCCTAGTGATTAAACTCATGGGAGTTGGAGTCACAAAGACCTCAGTTTCCAACCTGGCACTGCTACTTGCTTGGGCAGGTAAACTTGCTGAGTCTCAGCCAATCACAGGGGATAAGAAGACTAACCCCATAAGGATTGTTGTGAGGCCTACAGGAGATGATGGAGGGGAAGCACTTGGAAGATGAAAATGGTGGCTTTCTTCATAATGTATGCATTCTTGAATTCTAGTCCTTTCATTTAGTTCTAGGTTTTAAAGACCAGAGCCCAGGTGATGTAGTGGTTAAGAGCTCAGCTGCTAACCAAAAGGTCAGTAGTTTGAATCCACCAGCCACTCCTTGGAAGCCCTATGGGACAGTTCTGCTCTGTCCTGTAGGGTCACTATGAGTCGGAATCAACTTGACTGAACAGGTTTGGTTTGGTTTAGGTTTTAAAGGAAGTTCAGAGACAAAGGGCCATCAAGTCGACTCTTAACCTTAGTGACCCCATGCATGTCGGTGTAGAACCGTGCTCCACAGGGTTTTCAATGGCTGATTTTTCTAAAGGAGATTGTCGTGCCTTTCTTCCAAGGTGCCTCCAGGTGGACTCAAACCTCCAACCCTTCAATTAGTAGTAAGTGCACTGTTTGCACCATCCAGGAACTCCTTAGGTATGATAGTAGTCTCTGAAAGAACTTTCAACTATTTCTAGAGAAAATCCTGTTTAAAGGGCCATGTCAGGGAGTCCATGAAACTCTCGCACATGGTCAGCGCTCAGTAATTGTAGCTGATGTTACATTAAATTATAAAGCCTGATCATTACTGAGCAATTCCTATGGACCAAGCACCATTGTAGGTGTGTTTTATATCTATCTTATATCTCAAACCTGGGTTCTCTATTACCAGCTTTCCTGTCCCCTCCTGCCTTCTTGTCCTTGCCTCTGGGCTGGTGTGCCCGTTTAGTCTCATTTTGTTTTATGGGCCTGTCTAATCTTTGGCTGAAGGGTGAATCTCAGGAATGACTTCATAACTGAGCTAAAAGGGTGCCTGGGGGCCATATTCTTAGAGTTTCTCCAGTCTCTGTCAGGGCAGCAATTCTGGTCTTTTTCCATGAGTTAGAATTTTGTTCTACATTTTTCTCTAGCTCTGTCTGGGACCCTCTGTTGTGATCCCTGCCAGAGTAGTCAGTGGTGGTAGCCAGGCACCATCTAGTTGTGCTGGACTCAGTCTGGTGGAGGCTGTCGTAGTTGTGGTCCTTTAGCCATTTGGACTAATCTTTCCCTTGTGTCTTTGGTTTTCTTCATTCTCCCTTGCTCCATATGGGGTAGGGCCATTGCAGTATCCTGGATGGCCCCTCACAGGCTTTTAAGACTCCAGATGCTACTCACCAAAGTAGAATGTAGAACATTTTCTTATTTGATCCTTAGAGAAGCCCTTTAAGTATTATTATTACTATTATTATCTTCATTTTATAGAAAACTGACACTTAGAATCTTGTCCAAGGTCACCCAAATAGTAGATGTCAGAGCCAGAATTTACCTGTTCATATTCATTGTCCATTTCATGTATCTCACTGGTTGGGGGTCACTGAAGAAGTCGACTCTTCGTTATGGAAAGCAGTTGGGATTACCTTTTGTCACGCCACATTTGCCCTTTACCCATGACCAGACTCATATTCACATTTGTGCAATGCCCCAAATTGGGACCCTGTTAACACTGGCTGGAAATCATACTGAAGGTTTTCTCCAATCAAGCCTGCAAACTCTCACTGTATACAATCATTCAGTGGTACACCCCAAGGTCCCTCAGAAATCAACCACCCTTATAAATAAAACAAAAACTCAGGTGAAGTGACTATACCACAGACATAAAGCCAGTTCCTAGCCCAGCCCAGTCTAGAAGAACCCAGCTATCCAAATTCCTTTCTTCCATTTCATCCTTTTTCATCTCTAAAGTCTTAGTCTTCCTTGCAAAGGAAAAGTGAGCTTTCACCAGAGTTGATAATCCACCCCTTGTTCCCAATGTATGTACCCATATGATAAGATATGAGCCTTCACCATATATCTCTCAAGCTGGCACCTGCCACCATGCCAATAAGAATGCCCATTTGCCAGTAACAAATATCTGCCCTAAGTTAAGGGGCTCCTGTCTTCTTTCCACTAACTCCACTGAAAAACTAAATTGCCCCAAAATTCAACGTTCCCAGTGTTACAAACTGGCACATTTACTTCCAGATTTAAAAAAAAGAAAAGAAATTTTTCCATTATAAAAAGGAAATTTTTATTATTTAAAAGGAACTACATGGACATGATAAAAAAAAAAAAATCCAAAGCATAAAAATATTCAATAAAAGCTAAGTTTTTCTTCCACCCTAACCATTACCAGCCCCAGTTTTATTCCCTAGAGTAACAGTTTCTTAGTTTCTTGTATGGCCTTTCAGAAATATCTGTGCATACAGAAGTATTCACATATATTCTTTTTATACATAAAATGGTATCATCTATAGACCTATTCTCCTCCTTCCTTTATCGCTTAACAATATATCCTAAAGAAGTACACAGAGACCATCTCTATTCTTTTTTAATGACTATTAATGCCTATTTTTACACAGCTGAGATCACACTGTATAATAATCTTGCATCCTGCTTTTTTACTTAATATTATATCATAAAAGATTCTTCATTAAAAATTATTTGTAAAAAAAATTATTTTAATGACTCCAAAACATTCCACTATACAAGTAAACCATAGTTTATGTAAACATTACCTAATTATGAATATTTGGGATATTTCAGAAAATTTTATACACATGCCTTTCCTGTGTTTATGTACCGAGTGAATCTTGAATTTATTTCTATATAAAACTTTATCAAGACTTCATAGGAGCCCAACATTGTGCTCTAGTCTACTGCAATGCCAAAGAGAGATATGATGTGGGTTTTAATATTCACAAAAGAAGAATATACACTGTGCGATATACAAATGCTCACCGGTCGATTCCTGCTCCGGGTGGCCTAAATCAGCTCTGCTCTAGGCAGCAAGACAAATGTTTATTCTCGCTTTTTTGCTGGCTGACTTATTCCTCCCGCACTGGCCTTTCCTCGCTATTAGATTGATAAGATAGAGTGCCGAGGGCTCAGAAGAGGCGCGAATGTGGCCTCTTAGCCAGTTCAGATTCTAGGCCTGGGTCTCCTCTGTTCTAGGAAAAAGCTATTCTTCATGTGGTTTAGTTACCAGGGTTTTATATTAAGGTTTGAGTCTAAAACCCAAGCTGATAATAAAATGTCCCTTTCCCTGGTATTGTCGTCATACATCTTTGGGGAATCTTACTGGGATTGGGGAAAGGTAACTGTGAACAGATAGAAACTGGATGCCTACTTAACAGCCCCACTATACAGCTTTCTATCCACTCATGCATAATTACTGGCTCTATATATATGAGTGGAAACCCTGGTGGTGTAGTGGTTAAGTGCTACGGCTGTGAACCAAAGGGTTGGCAGTTCGAATCCGCCGGGCGCTCCTTGGAAACTCTATGGGGCAGTTCTACTCTGTCCTACAGGGTCGCTATGAGTCGGAATCAACTCGATGGCACTAGGTTTTTGTTTTTTTATATATATGAGTGCAGGTTCTAGAACCAAAGGGTCACCACTGCCTAGCTGGTGGCCTTAGACAACTTATTTAACCTCTCTGTGCTTCAGTTTCCTCAGCTTTAAAAGGGTCATTATAATAGAACCTACTTCATGGAGCTAACGTGAGAATTTCATGCAAAAAGTTTAAACTATTCCTGGTACATCATAAACTCTCAATGAATGTTTATTACTATAATTTGTAATAGGTGAAAAATGAAGTTGAACACTTAATAAGTTTTTGAAAACTCCCTCAATTCCAACAGCATAACAGAATAGAGCCAAAACAACTCAAACTCTTTACAAAAGCAACTGTAAATATTCAACATCCCCCAACGCATGATTTGATGATGAGACCAGGGAGAATATGAATGGAATAAAATAGTGAAATTTTGCTTGATGTGTTGAGTCGTTATAACGAAGGATTAGACCAAGCCATATGGACTTCCCTTTGGCCATCACATAGATTCAAAATGGAAGAGATACTACTCATTTGATCTTACTTCTAATTCTGCTAGGATGAGGTCAGGACATAAATTTGTCTGGAAGGCATTCCAGGCAGATGGTATAGTATTAGCCAAGGTATGAAGGCATGGGATTATATTGTGTACTCAGAGGATGACAAATGGCTCCCCATATAGATGATACTGGAGCCTCTCACATGTTTAAAGCCAGATCCTAGCAGAGGGAGATGATCCCAGAAAGACTGGCGTTGGGTCAGAATATGTAAGCCTTTTAGAGATTGTCTTTTATCCAATAAATGTAGGAAAGGGAGCAACTTCATATTTGTATTTTAAATAACATCATATGTGGCCATGCAGGAGTTCACTGAATGGTAGAAAAATTAGAGGCAGAAAGATGATCTTAAGGTTGTTTTTAAGAATCTAGATGAGAGATGATAAGAATCTGATGTGGGGTGATGGACAATTTTAGAGAAAGAGAAAAGCATAGAAAGACATTTCAGAGATAGAAGTAATGGGTCTCAGTGACAGTTTAATACCATGGGTGAGAGAAAGAGACAAAAAAGTTAATTTGTTTGAGAGTCATGTTGCAAAGATGAGTCATTAGCACAGTTAAGTCTTGATGGTTAGGAAAGGTTCATTACAAGAAAGAGTGTTGAGCAGCTGAGGAATCCCTGGAAATCTAAACCACTGGGTTCCCTTAAGCTTAGGAGACACAAAAATGAGACAGTTGTTGAAAGATACAGGGTATGCCAAAGATAATCTCTACCCAGTTAACTATTTTGCCAAGTGTCAGTCCCATCAATGGGAATCTCCCTTCAATCATGCCCTTCCAATGTTGTGACATTCTCCCAATTCTTCCAACTTGTCTCCCTCTGCCACCTACCAAGAGTGATGTATCCTTCCTCTGTAATCCCATGGTACCCACCGCAACGCATGACCACATGATGTTATAATTATCTGTTCCTCTACCTATTTTCCCTCTAGACCACGTGCTTCTAATTGGCCAGGAAAAGCAAAACAACAAATCAGTTGCTATCAAGTCGATTCCAACTCTTGGCTACCCCATGTGTATCAGAGTAGGCCTGTGCTCCATGGGGTTTTCAACGGCTGGTTATTCAGGAGTAGATCATCTTTCTTCCAAGATACCTCTGCATGGGCCCGAACTGCCAGTCTTTCAGTTAACAGCAAAGCGCATTAACCACTGCACCACTCAGCAACTCCAATTGGCAAGAATGTGTCTTATTTATCTCTGTAATACCAACTTCTAGCACAGTGTCTGGCATACTATCAAGTTGCTATCAGAATCCTATGATGAGAAGCCTTTTATTGTCTAATATGCAAAAGTTAATCACGTGGAGTTGCATTAGCTCCTTGCAGAGAGTTGCCGTGTTAATTTTCCTTGACTTGTTGAAATTGATAGGAGGAGATGTATAGTCTGACAATTTTTAATCAAGACACTCAGATACTGTCTGCTGCCTTTTCTCGTATTTCTGCCACAACTGTTTTGTAATCTCTGTTTCTCAAGTCCCACAATAGAGTATCTCTTACCCTACCTCTACCAAAAAAAATAGCAACAAAGAAAGTGAAGACCAAACTCAAAATTAAAAGCTGATGACAAGCAATATATTTTTCTGTTTTAATTATTTTATTTATAAACCTGTTAGAGAACTGAATGAATTGTAAATAGCATGCCAGGATTTCAAGATTTAATTTGGGTTTTACAAGCAGTGAAAGTAAATGAGGCATTCGTCTCAAAGTAATTTTTCAACTGGTATTATCATCGTTGGTGCATTGACAAGGAAACCAAGACACAGAATAGGGAAGTAAGCAGTCCAAAAGCACTGGGCGAATCTGTGGAGGATATGAAGTGGAATAGAATTCCTGACTCCAAGCACTACAGCAAAGGCTCTTAACCTTTAAACCAAAACCAAAAACCGAATCCAGTGCTGTCGAGTCGATGCTGGCTCATAGCGACCCTATAGGACAGAGTAAAACTGCCCCACAGAGTTTCCAAGGAGCGCCTGGTGGATTTGAACTGCCGACCCTTTGGTTAACAGCCATAGTGCTTAACCACTACACCACCAGGATTTCCCTCTCAACCTCTAGTGGCTGCAGGATTACGTCCCACACTTGTTTCAGATGCGAATTCCAGGGCCTCAGCCCAGGCCTAGTAATAAGACTCTCTAGAGGTAGGGAAGGAGCCCTGGTGGTGCAGTGGCTAAAGCGCTCAGCTGCTAACTAAAAGGTCAGCAATTCAAACCCACCAGCTGCTCCACAGAAGAAAGATGTGGCAGTGGGCTTCCATAAAATTTGACAGCCCTGGAAACCCTGTGGAGAAATTCTAGTGTGTCCTGTAGGGTCACTAAGAGTTAGAATCAAGTCGACAGCAATGGGTTTGATTTTGGTTTCTAGAGGTGGGTGGTCCCAGGAGACTGATCTTTTCCAGGTTTCCTGGGTAACTCTTATGAACACCTAAATTTGAGTGCCACTGATCCCTGGGTTGCACAGTTAAATTGCTCAGCTATTAATCAAAAGGTTGGAGGTTTGAGCCTACCCAGAGGCACCTCAGAAGAGAGTCCTGGTGACCTAATTCTGAAAGATCACAGCCATTGAAAATCCTATGGTGCACAGTTCTACTCTGACACACATGGGGCCACCATAAGTCAGAACAGACTCAGTGACAACTGGTTTGGTTTTGGTTTTTGACCCAAATGGGCCATACTGTGAGAAACACTACGCTTAGGCTCTTCAAATGGGACTACTCTAGTTGGCTCAATCAGAATGCCACTTTGTGAAGGTGGCAGGCGGGAATTCCGGGAGGCTCCTCCCAGTATCTGCTGGGCTCTCCAGGACATCCCACCTGACCAAGCCAGGCCTGGCAAACAGACGCCAGTCCACATCCTCACTTCCCCAACGCCTTTAGGCCAGCCTGGGAACGTGTCCTTCAGTCCAGCTTTTGGAGGACTGCGACAGGACGGCTCCTCCATTCCCAATACTTCCTGCAAGTTTTTTTTTTTTTTGTTCTTTGTACAATTAATTAGCTAATAATTTTTGCTTCTGATTCATTCCTCATTAAAAAGCTGAATCCCCGAGTCGGAGCTGTCGGAACAAAGGTGGGAGAATTTATGTCTTAATTTTGGTTCATTATGGCAGGAAGCCTCTTGCTCCCATCACTCTCTCTCCTCAGCCCCTTCCCCTCCATGGCTCTGATGGCTCCGTGACCCTAAATGCCTCACGCTCGGCAGCCGCCATGGAGACACTGTCTCTGCCCTTTATCTTGCGCCGCCTCATTAAGAGAAATGAACCTGAGTCTGAGAAAGACGACACAGGGGAAATAAAAATGTAATCCCTTGGTGCCACCTATAATGAATTGTTATGAAAACCATGAAAATATCTGTCTGCAGATATTGTTCTTTGATTTGAAGTCAGTGTTGTAAGCGGTAATTTTTGTCATTAAAGCTGTTAATCTGCTCAGCGCTCCTCATAAGTTTTTATGAAGAAAAACAGCCCTGCTGCCTCCCCACTCATTGCAGGGTACTTGGAAGGCCAACACACATGCAGAGCACTGTGGAATAATTAGCTTTAATTATGGCTGATACTGCTGTCTGTTGAGAGTGGAGGGACTTCACGCTGCTAGGACCGGGATGGGGCCTGCTCAGCCTTCTCTAGGCCAGAGAAGAGCAGCATACAGCTTGGAATGTGGGCTCCCAATCCATAGCCAATCACCACCACCACACACCACACCCCACACACCACCCTAGCCATGGCAGACACAATCCAGCAACCACACACAGGCATACCCCAGCCACCACACTCATGCCCAGGCATCAGCATGCACACTCATACACACACACACTCCACATACACACATACACAGGAAAACCTATCTACTCTTACCCCCTAATCATCATGCCTACACTCAATTGCCACAAAAACTCATATCACCCATGCCATATCCATACACATCTAATCACAACATATGCATACCAATTTATAGCAAGACATGCACCAAGACACACAGCCACAAAAACTCGGCATACACAACCATCTACATCACTTGCATACCCTCAACATAAACATCTAAACCAAAACCAAATCAAATCAGTTGCCCTCGAGTCATTTCCAACTCATGGCTACCAGTGTGTTCAGGGTATAACTGTACAATACAGGGTTTTTAAGGCAGTGACCTTTCAGAAGCAGATGACCAGGCTTTTCTTCTGAGATGCCTCTGGGTGGGTTCAAATTACCAACTTTTCAGCTAGTAGCCAAGCGCTTAACTGTTTGCATCACCCAGGGACTCCTAAGCAATTACAGCAACATAAACATTCAGTTACATCACACGCATACCCACATTCCCCCAGCCACAACCCATATCAACCACAACACAAACACTCAGCCATGACCTGTGAGCCTTAATATGTGCAGCCAACCCAAAGCAGACATATACCCAAGTATACATGCACACATACCTAGGCATTAACTCTAAGAGGCAGCCAACTCTAACACCCATATTATGTGAAAGTAATAGGAATCAGCTCTGGAAGGGCAAATATTCTTGACCTTAAGTGTTATAGATTGAATTGTGTCCCCAAAAATGTGTGTCAACTTGGCTAGTCCATGATTCCTAGTACTGTGCCTACCATTTTGTCATCTGATGGGATTTTCCTATGTGTTGTAAATCCTACCTCTATGATGTTAATGAGATGGCTGGACTCAATCTACAAGATTAGATTATGTCTTAAACTAATCTCTTTTGAGATATAAAAGAGAGAATTGAGCAGAGAGACATGGGGACCTTATACCACCAGAAAAGCAGTGCCAGGAGCAGAGAGTGTCTTTGGACCCAAAGTTCCTGCACTGAGAAGCTCCAGCTCCTAGACCAGATGAAAACTGATGACAAGGACCTTCCTCTAGAGCCTACAGAGGCAGAAAGCCTTGCCCTGGAGCTGGCACCCTGAATTTGGACTTCTAGTCTCCTAGACTATGAGAGAATAAATTTCTCTTTGTTAAAGCCATCCACTTGTGGTATTTCTGTTTTAGCAGCACTAGATAACTAAGACACTAACAGGTTCACTATATGGTCAGAAATAAGCATTTAGACAGAAAATAACTAACAATATCTTTACTGTATATTTATTCACTAGGAAATGATTATGTGTCAAGTACAGGGCTGGGCACTATGGGGCCTCCACATATAAATGAGACATGGTCTGTGCCTTGAGAACCTTGAGGTAGACATGGTGATTCACTGCCCAGATTGCTCTTCATAAAGAACTTGTCCCACCTGTTGGGATTGCTGGCTGTAGGGAGCCTTCAGCTGTCAGCCCTCTGGGAATTTCATCAGCTGCAGAGAGCTGTCTTACCCAAGGTCACTCCCTGCCCAGGGCAGCCATGTCCATGACTGATCTCTATGTGGATATAAGAGTCTGGCCATTTCAGCCAGAGCAGAGCCACTCTGACAGGCAGAGCTTCCCTGCTCAGTGGAGGCTCTCCTCAGACCCACATCTTAGATCAATGTCTCCCTCTGTCCAGTCCTTCTTCCTTTCTCTCCCTTCCACAGGTATTATCCTGAAGGACAATCCCTCATAAGCATCTTATCCCACTGTCTTAGTTACCTAGTGCTGCCATAACAGAAATACCACAAGTGGGCAGCTTTAAAGAACAGAAATTTATTTTCTCACAGTTCTGGAGGCTAAAAGCCCAAGTTAAGGTCTCAGCCATGTGGATTCCTTCTGTGGGCCTCTGTCCTAGTATCTGGTGACTGCCATCAATCCTTGTCTTTCTTGGTGTTTCTTGGCATTTCTTGTCATGTTTCTTCCTCCTATTTGTGACTCTGTGTCTATTCTGCTCTTTTTATAACTCAGACGTGATTTGGTTTAGGACCTACCCTATTCTGGTAAGACCTCATTAAAATAACAGAAGAAAACCCTATTCCCAAACAGGATCACATCCACAGGTACAGGGGACAGGTCCTCAATACACATTTTGGAGGAACCCCATTCAATCCAGAACGCCCACTAGGCTCCATCTAAAAGTCTGCGTCCCAGAGAACCCAACCTATGACAGCTAAATTCAGCATCATGAATGCTATCTACGAAATAAGAGCATCAGAGAGTAAACGCTAAGGAGGATCTGAGGAAGGAGAGACAAATTCAGTGTTAAGAGAAGGATTTCCAGAGAAAGTGAGATTTGAACGGGGCCTGGAATGATGTTTAGCATTCGATAGATGAGCAAGCACAGAGCAGTTGGAACAAAGAAGAACAACTCTGGGAAAGGTAAAGCAGTGGGAAGTTAAGGTACATTCAAGGGAAATTTGATAGTGTTACTTCAAGGAAATAGTAGGATGTAAAAATGAGGCCAGATGGTGAATAAGGATTGAATAAGAAAGGACTGCCCTTCATCTGTTAGACCAGTTGACCTCAACATTTGGTGGTACAGATTAATTACAAGACTGTGTAATCCAAAAATGCATCCAGTATGGTCTAAAAAATAAAGGTACAATTATAGGCTGGGGGGGCGGGTATTATAAATCAATGGATATTAAAAAATAAAAGAGCACCTTATGTTCATTTTCAAAATGGCTGGGAACCACTACTATAGCACTATAAAAAAAAAAAAAAAGGGAATATTAGAGTGCCCACTGTGGCCCTCCATGACATCCATCTTACTCTCCATTCACTTAATATTTACTGGCCATGTACTGTGGACAAGTCATGTACCAAATAAGTGTCCTCACGGGCCTTACCTTCTAGTCATGGAGACAAGTATTAAACCAAGAAATGAATAAAAACATTGACATAATGATTTTATTTCAGTTCTGATAATGCTGTGAATACAGTGTATAATATGGACACAACAGAAAAGCACCAAGTAAAATTTGAAATGGTGGGGCCACATTAGCATGCAGATGTAGATAAGACCTGCCCCCTCCCCAGAAAACATGAAGGGGGAGAAGGAATACAAAACTATAGGGCTGAAGACAAGTTTTGCCTACTTCACAACTTTTCTGAGGAAAAAAAAAAGTAGCCATTTGCCTTGTCATGAAGACAAAGGATGGACTGAATACATGTAGTTGTGCAGTTTACTTCTCACTCCTCACTTCTCCAGGAAGGAATGGCTTGAGCCAGAGTTCTAGTCAGGTGGACCAAGTTTCATACTCTGCTTAGGTCCTGGGGTGATGCTAGGGTGAGGGGCCACCAGGGGGCTACAACATCAGAAGTAGGAGCTGGAGTTCTGCTGCCACTTCTGGAGTCAGCCCACCCCCAACCCATCCCCAGACCCCCAAACTTCTTGCCTCCTGTTACCAGGAACTTTGCATGATGAAACATTGTCCTGGCAGATTGAATTTAAAGATATTTGAAGTTCTTGCTTTGTTCCATTTCAACAGTATTCAATAATGCATAGCTTGGGCCCTGCTTTGGACTAATCTCCTAGGGAGCTTATTCATTACTCAATTAAAAAATAACATTTGGATTTTGTTTGAGAGTTCAAAACGTTAGTACTCTTTTTTTTTTTTTCAATGTTTCTAAATGAACCAGTTCAGTTCAAGTTCTTATTTGCCCCAATTGATTTAACACAGGAGGTTCTATACAAGGTACATGCTTATTTAGGATTCATCCAAACATGCCAACTACTCCCTCCTAGGCCTGGCTTTATGAGCCCAGAGGTGATGGGAAGGCAGCTCTATTCTGAATATATGAGAACAGTGAGTTATACTAATGGGAGCAAACAAATCAAACGATGAAATCTTTTACTGAGCTAGGAATCAAAGAAAACAATCTTAATGTGATTTTTTTTTAAGTACATGTCAGACACTACCTGCAAGCATACATAATTATAAAATACTAAAGCTATCCCTATTAAAGTCAGGAACAAGATAACTATGCCACTATCTGTGCTATCATTTTAATTTGTTCTTGATGTCCTAACCAATGCAATAGGACAAGAAAAAGAAATCCTGAATAAATATTGGAAAAGAAGAGACAAAATTATTATTTGCAATCATAATTATTTTCTTAGAAATCCAAGAGAATCAATGGAAAAACTATTTGTACTAATAAGGTAGTTCAACATGTAATAAGATACAAGCTACCAAACACCACCACTGCCATCGAGTTGATTCTGACTCAGACCAACCCTACGGGACAGAAGAGAACTGCCGGATAGGCTTTCCAAGGCTAAAACCTTTACAGAAGCAAACTACCACATCTTTCTCCCACAAGGTGGCTGGTGAGTTTGGACCACAGCACTTTAACCACTGGACCACCAGGGCTCCTCAGATACAAGTTCAATATATCAAAACCAATATGCCAAAAAAAATCAGTTAGAAAATGTCATATGAAGGAAAGAGTCCAAGTACAATAGAAATAAAAATTGAAAGTATCTTAAGAATAACCTAAAAAATAATAAAGACCTTTATTTTTCTAAATCCTTAAACTCAGGTATGATTCAAAAGCATCAAGTAATATGAAGCTTGAAAATGTAAGGCTATGAAGGGCTTATAGATCCAAGCTCCCTTCTGTCATTAGTCTTTATTCCTGGTGAATTCTTTATCTAGAAATAACAATTTTGATTCATTTACAACCAGCCCTGTCCAGCCCTGGATTACGGAGAACAAAAGAATGTATTTTTAACTCTTCGCCTGTTGAAAATCAATCAGAGGATGTGGTTCTGAGATTGCTATAGCACTGTCCAACAACACAATCACCTATTCAAAGTCACTTTGAATTCATCTGGGAAGCTTGAAGATAGATTGCTAATGGGATGAAAGTTAATGAATGGATATAATATCAACACATTAGATACTAGTTAAATGAATAATGCTTACACCTTGGCCAAAATTGTCAAGTCTTGATTATAACAATAAAACCACTTAATTTTACAAGGCATTGCACATGTAATATCTCATTTGATCCTCGCAAAAACTCTATAAAGTAGCATAAATTGTGATTTAAAAAAAAAATCATAACTAATATGTATGGAACATACACTCTGCTTTGTGGCATACACAGGAGTATGCTAAACCTTTAATACACAGCAACTCATTCAATGATGTCTTATGACATCACTCCAAGGTAGGTGTTATTATTATGATGCATATTTTATTAATAAGGAAAATGAACCTCAGCTAGATTAAAAATCTAATTACAGAGCCAGTAAGAGGCAGAGCTATGATGAGTCCAGCTAAGTCTAACTCCAGAAGCTTCGCTCTTAATTCCTACACTGTACTCCCTCTGAAGGTGGTATTATTATCATTATTGTTATTTATGACTACCATCAGCAGCATCATTATTACCTATATTTACAGATAAGGTAACTGAGGTGCAGAGAAGTTACAGGACTTGCCTAAGGGCACACAGCTATAAAGCGGAGGAATTTGGGCTCAAACATAGACGTGTTCAGGCCTAAATCCCATATTTTTTCTATTCCTCCACAGTAATTATTCACACTATGGGAAGAGAAGTGGTATGTAAACAATAAAAAAGATAACACAAAACTTATTTTCATTGTGTTTGGAAAGCTCAGTATACATTTTCAAACCCCCAGTTTTATTGTCATCATTATTTTAAGCTGCTGCTAAAATGAGTTTACATTTCCTTGCTGTGCCTTCACCCCTACCCCTAAGCTGAGAATAGAGAGGTAGCCCAAAACCAAATTGACATGCATTGCAAAGACAGAAAGACATTAAAAATCTACCATAGCAAACCACACACACATAAACCAGGAGCTGACTGGATGTACTTTGATGGACTCAGAGAGAAAAGGCTATATAAATTCAAATTGCTTTCCTACCTAGATGTCTAATTCAACTTCACAGGGTCTCAGGATGCAGGTACAGTATTATTTTCCAGATACATTCATTCATTTATTCATTCAACTAGCATTTACTGAGCAATGTCTGCCAATTAGTCAGTCCCAAACTAACTCATTTAATCCATGAATGACAGTTGCTCTCCTCACTTCCCCATAAGGGACTTTTGTCGAGGTCCTCTCTCAATGTCTCCACCATATCCTTCCATTCCCAACCCCACCCCACCAAAATAAGGACCTTCAATAGAAGTATGAGTAATTCATTTATCATAACTGGCAAGAGACAGAGTATATGGGTAAAGATGCTGTTGGATGGGATAAAGTACTGGTGCTTTGGACAGGGGGTTTCAAAAAATAAGATAAGTGAAGGAAGTAGGACCAGATCGTGAAGAACCGTTTAAACTTACTTAAGAGGACCAAACACACTGCAGAGCTACACTAAACTTTTAGGCAGATTTTCATTGTATAAAACTATTCACAAAAATATGTAGAATATATTTAAGGTGGAGAAGGCAATCTAAAGGCAGGGAAGTCAGTTAGGAAGTTGTTGAAGATGCCTAGACAAAAGAAGCAGATGACTTAAAAATGTAATGGCAATAAGAATGGACAAAATTTGGCAAATTTGACATTTTTAAAGCAATGGACTCTGAAGGGCTTGATAATCAATTGAATATGAAAGAAAAGAGGTAGAAGTCAGAATGACCTGTTTCCTGGCTTGGGCAACTGGGAGAATAGACATGCCATTTACTGAGCCGAGGAACTCAAGAGGAAGAACAAGATTGAGATAGGAGATAAATAGTTAGGTTCTGGACCCCTTGGGTTGAAGGTATCTATGGGGCACCCACAGTGAGGATGTCTATGGATTATGAGGAACCATAGTTTAAGACAGAGCGTTAAGCTGGAGCTAAAGTACAGAAGTCATTCTAATCAGTCCTGTGAGTTGACTCTGACTCATAGTAGCCCTATAGGACAAAGTAGAACTGCTCCGTAGGGTTTCCAAGGAGCGGCTGGTGGATTCGAACTGCTGACATTTTGGTTAGCAGCTGTAGCATGCTGTAGCTCTTAACCACTGCATCACCAGGGCCCCCAACAGAAACTCAGTGCCCCCGGATAAAGACTTCCTCTTTCCTCCTCCCTCTCACACCTGGTAACTTTGGTCTGTATACATTTGTCTGTTTCACGTAAGTGGGATCACACAAATCCTTTTGTGACTGACTGACTTCACTCACCATAATGTTTTCAAGGTTCCTCCATGATGTAACCTGTATCAGGGTTTCATTTCTCTATATGGCTGAGTAATACTCCATTGTGTGGATACACAATTTTTTGTTCATCCATTTACCTTTTGATGGATACGTAGGTTGTTTCCAGCTTTTGGTTGCTGTGACTACTGCTGTAATGAACATCGGTGTACAGATTCATATGTTTGTGTTCCCGCTTTCAGTTGTTTTGAGCATATACCCAGGATTGGGATTGCTGGGTGATGTGGTAGTTCTATGTTTAAATTTTTGAGGAATTGCATAACAAGGGGTTAATTCACATGTGTAGTGTTGTCTTCCCCTACATTCAATGGCCCTGGACAACTCTGTTTTCACAGGACTCCTCCCTCTGATATTAGTTGTCATCTTGGTGTCAATGGAATCTGCTTTTAATGGGAGAAAATTTTAGATGGTCTGTAAGTATGGCACTAAATAACATTAAGTTTTATTGCAAGAAAGTTTATTTGTTCCCATTTTCTTTCAATCCTTCTGACTAGGCCAGAGCAAGGAGAAAGTCTCACTTTAACTCTAGTGTGTCCTTAATGACCTCTAACTCCTATTGTGGTACAGTAAATTACTATTATACGGCCCTTCTAGTCATAATCTTGTGACTTTCACAAAATGATTGAATGGGGCTACGTAAATAATGTGCTTGTGACCCACCGAGGAGATTGGACAATTTTTCTAACGCAAATAAGGTACATGGAAACTTTTTAGGGGATTGGTCGATTTTGCCCTCCTAAAGAGAACCAATCTCAGAGGCTGGAGGTGGGGAGCCTCACTGCCATCAAGAAGAAGAGCCAGGAGGAGAGTGAGTCCTTTGGACCCAGAGTCCCAGCACTGACAACCTCCTAGACCTAGAAGACAGAGAAGGAAGCAGTGGCACAAGACACGGGGAACCAGGAGTTTAGCATGAGACATTGTGGTGGGCTTCCTGGACCAAAAAGCAAGGCAGCCACAGTGGGCTTCCCACAGAGGGAGAAAGCTGTGAGCTTCCGGGCAGGAGGCTTCCTGGTAGGGTGGGGTACCCCCAGGCACTTACCAGCAGAGCTAAAAAGCCCATTTGCCCAAGCAGGGCAGAGGCCAGGTCAAGGGCCATGCGCTGAGGGTCAAGGGCCAAGGGCTGAGAGAGAGGTCCTGATCCTGAATTGTAACCTGTTACTTCCCTAATAAACTCCATAATAATGAGTATGGTCTGTGAGTTTTGTGTGGCCATTGCAACGAACTACTGAAACCCACAAAGAAGCAGAGGGTGGTGTGGGATGGATGGTTGGTGTAAGAATTGGTGAAAAGGTTGGAGAGTGGAGTTATGTCTGACCTCTACCTCGTAGGAATCAGCTTTGGGCTGATGTTGATCTTGACTTTCTCTCTTCCCCCTGAAGTTAGAGGAGGCCTGATGCTACCACACCATTTTCACACCTATAATATTCTTTTCTAACAGAAATAAAGATGACTTTACATTTAGAGCTTTCCAAAGCCCAGAGTTTCTAACCAGAACTCAGTAACACTGATTTCTTTTCATTGTATTTATTTTTACATTTAACTTCTTTTTGTGGCAAATGGTTTCCATTTATAGCATGGATTCAAAATGCCATTCTAAAATAAAGTATGTATTTTAAAGTGAATCAATTTCAAGAAAGATATTTTATAAAAGATGGTTCAAGGATATGTCCAAAAATATGAAGACAGTAGTGTTAAGGGATAATGCCCACACACTGAAAGTAAAATTATGACTCAAACGGATATAAAATAATACACGTTAAAGATTTTATTAACTCATTACTAAAATGAGGGAAACTGGCAGATGTTATAACAAGTTCAAAGAAGAATTCAAAAGAGCACAAATTTATATGGAAGAAAAGAAGGCTGAAATGAAAGCAGAAATGGACACAAAATTGACTTTTTTCGAGGGGTGGGAGGGTTGTTCTTCCACTGGGCAGAATTCACTTGAATGTCTAGAGAAAAGAATTATTTTACTTTGCTATCTGTTATCTACTATTTAGCTCAAGGGCAATGAAAGGCTAGACCCAGACAACCTGGAAAAATGAGCTCTACACAATGCAGGCTTTTCCACTGAAGCCCTGGTCCAAAGCAATTAACAGTCTAGACCCTAGACAGGTAGCACTGAATAGGTGAAAAGGTACAGAGTCAATGGAGGTCTGGAAACTTAGAGTACTGCAACTGTATGAGCTTGGAAAAGTAATCACTACCTTTTGATCTCAGCTTGTTGTTGTTAGCTGCCATTGAGTTGGCCCCCAACTCATGGTGACCCCATGTACAACAGAACAAGATCTGTTGCAGATCAGACCATTGTGATCCATAGGGTTTTCGTTGGCTGATTTGCAGAAGTAGATTGCAAGGCCTTTCTTCCTAGTCTGTCTCAGTCTGGAAGCTCCCCTGAAATCTGTTCAGCATCATAGCAACACTCAAGCCCCCACTGACAGATGAATAGTGGCTGTGCATGAGGAGCAGTGGCTGGGAATCGAACAGAGGTCTCCCACATGGAATGGGAGAATTCTATTACTGAACCACCACTGCCTGCTCAGCTCAGCTTGTTGTTGTTGTTAGGTGCTGTCCAGCCCGTTCCAACTCATAGCAACTCTACGTACAACAGAATGAAACACTGCCTGGTCCCGTGCCATCCTCACGATCATCGCCATGTTTGAGCCCATCGTTGCAGGGTCTTCATCTCTTTCACTGATCCTCTACTTTACCAAGCATGATGTCCTTCTCCAGTGACTGATCCCTCCTGATAATATGTCAGAAGTACAGGAGACAAAGTCTCACCATCCTCGCTTCTAAGGAGCATTCTGGCTATGCTTCTCAGCTTACTTATCTGTAAATGAAGGACCTGGACAATCTCTCAGATTCATGCTACTTGCACCCCCAGAACTTTAGCTACATAAGGGTGACATTTTGAACCACTGTCTCTCATTTGTGGGGTTCTCAGCCTGGAATTGTACTGCCTACCAGCCTCCCCAGAGCAGAGCTGCCTCCATTTACTCAGGCCAGAAAAGGAGCCTTTACAGCCAATCAGCCAACAGACAAGTAATAACTGATGACCATTTGTGTCGGTTTCCTAGGGCTGCCATAACAAAATATCACAAACGAGGTGGCTTTTAGGAACAGTAATTTATTGTCTCACAGTTCTGGAGACTGGGAGTCTGAGATCAGGGTGTCCACTATGTTGACTCTGTCTGAGGCTTTGAGGGCGAATCTGTTTTGTGCCTTTCTCCCACCTTCTAGTAGCCCCAGGCATTATGTGGCTTGCAGCTGCAACATCACTTAGTTATCTTTCCTCTGTCTGCCTACTTCTCTTCTCTTCTTAAGGATGCCACTCTTATTGGATTTGGGCTCACCCTAACTCTGGTAGGACCGCACAGTAACTTATTTGATAACATCTTCAACGACATTATACCCAAACAAGATCACATTCACAGGTACCTGGGGCTAGAACTTCAACATATCTTTTGGGGGTACACAATTCAATCCATAACACCACTCATATGCCAGTGGCTTTGTTAGAAAGGGAGACTGCCTTTATGTTCATGTTGTAATTAAGACCTTGCTGAAATCCAACAAATGTATTTCATTTATCATCATCATTATCACTATGATTAATAGGCAGAGTAGAAGTCCCAGCTTCCACTGGCTCCCATATCACATCATTAACTTCCTTCTCCCTGAACTAGCTGTAGGTCCACTCCTGCTTAGAAAGTTCCTGCACCATGGGAGGCATTAACATAGCTATTTTAAAAATAATTGATATGAGAATTTCAGAGGTGCACAGTTCAATTTTTGTACCCTCTTCTTAGTTTTTTGGACCACCATTTTAAGGAAGCTGGATTAATCTAATTTACATTGAATCCACTTCTTTCCTTTCTCAGGTGACAGGGTATGGTGGTAAGCAGAGGTTTAAAGAACTACACTTCATGAACTTATATCAGGGAAGGGTCCAAGGAGGGAGAATACTGCCTTTTTATCCCCAGAAACTATTCCTATATTGTCTTAGCACCTTCCTGCCAGAGCTGGGTCATAAACTAAGAGAGTGAGTTTTACTGCCAAAAAATCTTGGATCTGCCACGTAAGCAAGTTCATTCATTTTTCTGCACCTTAATGTCCTGATTTGTTATTTAAATATATAGATATAGGTATATATACAGGGTTCTTGCAAGACTTAAAATTAGGAAATGGAAAACACTTAGCACAGTGCCAGTAAGCACTTCATAATGTTAACCCTTGTTGTAGTTACCATGTCCCTGCCTGACTACACTTGTAATTAGAAGGCAGAAGTGGCCACAAATATAGGCATTCTTTCAATAAGTCATTCAACACAGAGATTTTCCGTTACCCATTTTAATTACTTTCCATCATAATAATTATGAGAAATACAATATATTAATATTTGCAATAAGTGTTGGAAAGTATATACACGAAGATGTGAGTAGTAGTTATTTTTAAAGTATGTGATTAGAAGGAAAATTTCACTTTATATGTTCAATTCTAAAGGGTTTTTAGCAACAAATGTGTATCATTATTACACATTTTTAAAAGGTTTTTCATTTTGAAAAAATGAAATGTAAATACCAGGAGTATATAATAAACAATTTGCAAAAACAGAAAAAAGGAGGAGAGAAAACATCCTCCCATCACACAAACTATCATTGTTCTAACATCTCTTAAGACCCAGGGAGATTTGATCCCTGGGGAATGTTAACTAAAATCCCTGGATACAAGTACGAAAGCTCTGGAGAGCTGGAGTTTTAAACACTTGGAAGGTCATGATTCCCACGAAGCATCTGAGGAAAACTGTAGAACTTCCTCTGAGTAATGTGAATACCTGAAGTAGCTGCATATAATTGCAGGATGGTCACAAGCCCTCTGAGGTTCATCCAGGTACAGCAAACCTTGATATTAATATCAACAGTATACCACTAACACCATCCTTTACCTACCTATGTGATTAAAGGTATACCATGAAGCCCCTGTGACCAAAATATCTTCCCCACAGGCCCTAATATTGATACCTAATATCTCACTATTGGGAATTCCTTTGTATCAAGGCATTATTACCTATTACATTTCCTAATTTTAAGTCTTGCAAGAACCCTGTATACATATCTATATGTATTTAAATATATATACATATATACGTATATTTAAATAACAGATCAGGACATTGAGGTGCAGAAAAATGAATGAACTTTGCTTGAGGTAAGTGGCAGGCCCAAGAGACTTAAGATATTAAGCTTTTATCATTCATTCATTCATATTTCCAACAAATATTTATTAAGTGCATACTATGTTCCAGAAGATGGAGTAAACAAGATATTTTCTTTGAACTCAGGGTCTAGTGTGCAGGAAAGGAAGGGCAGAGAGATGGACAATGACCTTGTAAACAAATTAGTACTGTAATTGGTTAAACGGTCACCACACTTCACTGAGACTAGTCTGTAGCTCATACAGTCTCATCCCAATTCCCTCTTGGAGGAAGAAATATACAACATAGGAAAAAAGAGATAGAGATCAGTATAGATATAGAAAATAAAAAGGTATAGAAATACATACAGGTATAAGTATAGGTCTAATGTTCCCAGGCTTTTCTATCCCCCTTACTGCCAAAATAAGTTTCTGGGTTTGCTCATTAAGTTCCTTACTCTCCCCAGCTCTTTGGGATGATTCTGCTATTGTCAACTAGTTCTCTAGATTTTGTGATAAATGGGGGAAGGATAAGTGGGTAAAGGGTATAAAGGCTAGCAATGGAGGTGGCACTTTTCTGAGACTTTTACAAAACTGTTGAGAGGGAGAAGTCACAGAGCATGAGGATACTAAATGATTAGAGAAGAAAATATTTTTAAGTTCTTGTTGCATATATATCCTCTTCTTAATGTTTAAGCAATTTAAATAAAGAACTTGAGTTATTTTGAATTAACTTTTTTTAAAACTAAGTTCTTTGATTGTAAGACAGCCCTGAGACTAGACTACATGGGTCATGGCTTTAGTAGGGTTACACACACACATACACATACCACACCATACACATATATATATATACCACACTCATAGCATGAGCTCACACCCCTTGGGGATGTCATTGACCTCTGATTTATACTACAGTTCAAATCATGACCTCTGCACTATAACATTATTATTAGAAACACTGGGGTATATTAGAAAGGTCTCGGATTTACGGACAAGAGACATGGGCTGAAATTGCTATTCTGTAGCTGAGTGATATTTAACACGTTCCTTAACATCTCTTAAACATCTGTAAAATGGACATAATAGTACCTACCTTACTAGGTTAATGCAAAACTCTGAGGTCCTTGTGTATAGGGTTTATAGGTGTAGAATATTTCTTATTCATTTTTGTATTCTTAAGACATAGTTCACGGATGGCAAATACAGAGCCCTAGTGCTGCTATTCTCTACTCATGGAAAATAAAGGAGGCACTAAAGAAGTAAATATTTGTTGACTCAATGAATGAATGAATTCAACGTTCTAGGAAGCCACTGATGTGAACCAACTGATCAGACCTGGCTCTTGAGTGAAGCTCTATTGCTATTTATGGCCTAGCTTCTATTCCAGCATTATCACAATATATGCAATTGATTGCTTGCTGGTGTCCTCTAGACAAGAAGCCTGCCACTTATTTTTGTAAATAAGGCTTTATTGGAACACAGTCATACTCATTTGTTTACATATTGTTTATGGCTGCTTTCACACTGCAGTGGCAGAGATTAGTAGTTGCAACAGAGGCCCTATGGCTCACAAAGCTTAAAATGTTTATTTTATGGCCCTTTACAAAAAAAGTTCGTGTACCACAGCTCTAAACCATGAACTCCTTAAAGGCACAGGGTGTGTGTTCCATCTTCTCAACCCCATCACCTAGCAAAGAACGGGTATTTGATACATGCTAACTGAATTAACATACATTAGGGATTCCAAGAAGAATGCTGGTGAATCTTAAATTATGAGTTCACTACAATTAGCCATTGAGTTTCTTATCAGGACTCTCAGGTTATGGAAAACAAGACAGTCTACTTTTCTTAAGCAGAAGGGCCTTGGCAAACAGCAGAGGCCCAAAGACAAACTGCCAAGTAGTGGCCTAGGGAGTCCTGGATGGTGCAAATGGTTAAACGCTGGGCTAATAACCAAAAGGTTGGTGGTTTGAGTCCACCCGGAAGGACTCAGAAGAAAGGCCTGCTGATCTACTTCTGAAAAATCAGCTATTGAAAACCTTATGAAATACAGTTCTACTCTGACACACACAGGGTTGCCATGAGTTATAATCAACTCAATGGCAACTGGTTTGTTGTTGTTGTTGTTTGTTTGTTTGGGTTTTTCTGTGATCTGAAGCACTTGGGTGAGGGGTGGCAAAATTGAAGGATTGAAGGCAACAGGAGAACACAGACCAAGAGGAGAGAAGCATGGAGAGAATGTGAAAAAGGAAGTCCAAAGTCAACACTTGTCTCCCACCTACTTTTGCTAAAAACCAGCACTGCCAAATAAATGTGTTCAGTTGAGGCCTCAGAGTGTAGTCTATGGACCACTTACATCAGAAACACATGAGAAATTGGTTAACATAAAGATTCCCAGGAATCTTCTCAGACTTACTAAATCATAATATCTAGGAGTGGAGTCCAGAAATCTGCATGCTTAAGAAGCTCCCCAGGTGCTTTTTATACCCACTAATTTTTAGAACCACTGACCTAGAGAATATGTTCTTTTTCCCGACTGACAATTCCTAATAAATATTTACCTCTGATGGCTCCCTCGTCATACACATTTTCCACTCAAAGACTTAAGATCAATACGTTCTTCCTGAAGATTTGATTATTATCTGTTGAGAGATGCTTTTACTATTTCCACACAATGCCAAATGCCTGATCAACCCAACCAAAAAATACTGGACAAAGCTTTTCCTTCAGTGAACTGCCCAGTCAAAAATTGACTGATGATCTAAGAGTCTCGTGTAGACGGAGGCCTAGAGAGAGACAAGGACAATGGAGGGAATATGCAGCAGAATGACTGCATCTTATTGGAAAGTTTCTTTTTCCCCAAAATAACCAAGATAAATGATTTGTAACTGTGATATAGGACAAAGAATTTCAGTATAACAGAGTTGATCATGGAAAAAAGCCAGTGAGAACAGTAAATCACTCTATGGGGAAAAACAAAAAGGAAACAATTCAGAAGGAGTGCCTCTGGAGATAAAAATCACCTCTCTGAGACATTTTTGTGAAAAAAAAAAATTTCTTAGAAATATTTAGAAATAATTTATAGTAGAAAAAAAGAGCCATTTTAAACCAAATATATCACATAAAAGCAAAATATATATCTAACATGGGCTCATTGTACCTTATTTACCATCAAGTGTAACTAGATTTTCATTTGCTGCCAAGCTTCGGCCCCAATAGTGTTAAAGCTAAAGCCAACCAATTCTTCTCAAGGCTATAAAAGTTCACGAAAAGGGTTAAGAAAATGAAGATAGACTTCCTACCCCCACCCCCAACCCCACCCCCTGAGACCCATTTCCTGAGTTCTCAATGGCAGTTATTCATTACTTGTGTACCTGGAATACTCAAACTACCTGCCAACTCTTCCCACTCAGATTCCGGACAGCGGAATTCAGAAAGAGCATATATTTCAAAGAATTCTTATTTGCTTTTTTAAATAACTGCAAAATGATTAAAATGGTATTGGGAAAACTGAATAATCATCTGGGGAAATAAATGATGCTTAATTCTTAATCACTCTTTACGCCAAAAGACATTTCAGATGAATCAAAGGCTAAAGGGTAAAACATAAAACTATGAAGCTTCTAGGAGAAAACATGATGGAAATATTATCATTTTACAGTAGAGAAAGTAGTTCTGTATATAACACAAAATTCAGAAGCTACAAAAGAAGTATAGGTAAATTTCACTCCACAAAATTCTGAATGAAAGAAAATACCAGAAACAAAGCCAAAGATAAACAATAAATTGGAGAAAAACAAGGTTATAATGCATATCAAAGATCAAAGGCCGTTTTTCTTAATAAACAAAGAGCTCCTAGAAATCAATAAGATAAATCCAACTACCAAAGAGAAAGATAAGCAATACACATAGACACTTCACAGAAAATTAGCAAAAATGACCAATACACATTGAATTTACTCAATATCCTTGAAATA
Source organism: Loxodonta africana (assembly GCF_030014295.1). NCBI lineage: Eukaryota > Metazoa > Chordata > Mammalia > Proboscidea > Elephantidae > Loxodonta > Loxodonta africana. The sequence continues at coordinate 173,936,063 of NC_087343.1, read as the reverse complement.
AGAGAAGATATCATTAAAAACTACACTGAGATACTTTCTTTCACCTAACAGATTGACAAAGATAAAAAAAATTATAGCACCTTTTAATAATGAGGGTGGGGGAACAAGCACTTTTATATATTATTGATGGGAATGTGAATTGATTTAGCCCCTGAGAAAGGCAATTTGGCAATATTTATCAAAATTAAAAATGCACATATCCTTTAACCCAAGAATTAAACTTCTAGTGATTTATCCTGAAATTTGCCTACACCTGCGTACAATAACCAGGATTTTTATTGTCAACGCTTATAATAGTAAAAGACTGATGTAATTTGAATGTCCAGCAATGAGGGACTGGTAAAATAATTTAGGTAACATTGACTTGATGGCACCTAACATCAACAACAAAAATACGTATAGTATGAGAAGCAACTAAAATTAAAGAGGTAGCTCTGTGTAACTATATGGATAAAAATCACAAATACATATTAAGCAAAAAAAAGTGCAACAAGATATATGATTATGTATAAACATCCCTTGCCACCAAGTCAATTCTGACTCATAGTGACCCTACAGGGCAGAGTAAAATGTCCCACAGGGTTTCCAAGGTTGTAATCTTTACTGAAGCAACTCCCACCTCTTTCTCTGTAGAGTGGCTGGTGGGTTTGAACAACTGACCTTTCAGTTTGCAGCCAAGTGCTTAACTGCTGCACCACCAGGGCTCCTTATGATTGTATATGCACAGAATATTTCTGGCAGAAAACACAAGAAATGCGTAATAGTGGTTACCTCTGGAGAGGAGAACTGGGTAGTTAGGAAACAGGAGAGAGATTCAATTTTCACTACATATCCTTTTTGTATATTTTGAATTCTGAACCATGGGTCAAAACCAAAAACCGAGTGCCGTCGAGTCGATTCCCATAGCGACCCTATAGGACAGAGTAGAACTGCCCCACAGAGCTCCCAAGGAGTGCCTGGCAGATTTGAACTGCTGACCTCTTGGTTAGCAGCTGTAGCACTTAACCACTATGCCACCAGGGTTTCTAAACCATGGGTAAACACTGCATATTCAAAAGATATTTTCTGAAGAGCTCATAAAAAATTAGACAAATATCCAAGCCCTCTCACAGCCTAAATAAGTCCTAAAGGTATGTTTTCTTGTGGAAATTACCTGCATGAATTGAGTATTATCATTAGTCAGGAAAACTTTAAGATAGTAATTAGTGTTCATTTTATTTTTTTCCTTCTCCCCTTTCCCAACCATGTATTCAGGCCCTTAATAATTCTCAGGCAGTCTTGCCAAGTAAAAAGCCTTAACATTTTGAAGACATTATGGGAGGGGAAAGGAGAGGTGTGCTTCTGAGAGTGATAAGGGACTGGCAAGAGAAGAAGAAAGTTTCTGTAATCAAAAAGGGATGAAGTTCAGGCAGCACCAACAGCAAAGTGGAAGGCTCCAAGGGATGGCTATTTGGTGGCCTAAGAGGGCTCTCAAGCCAAGACAAAGGGCTTCCAGGCTAACCAAAGAGTCCTAAACCTCAATAGCCAGCTAGCTAAAGAACATGTGAAAGCAGTGAGAGCTAACCTATGTGGATCAATCAATGGGCCACCTCTATTTGGCATTTTTTTTTTTTTTAAAAGCCTAGGACTTTAGGACTTTGGCAAATTGGTGTATAAGAATCTGTTTAAGTTTCTGCTTTCAATTCATTTGGATAAATACCTAGGAGTAGAATTGTTGGATTGTATGGTGATTCTCTGTTTAATTTTTGAGGACCAGCCAAACTGTTTTCCATAATGGCAGCACCATTTTACATTCCTATCAGCAATGGATGAGGGTTCCAATTTTTCCATATCCTCACCAACACCTATTATTTTTCATTTGTTTTGTTTTACATGGCCATAGTAGTGTGTGTAAAGTGGCATTTCATTATAGTTTTGATTTGCATTTCCCTAAAAAAAAAAAAATTTTTTGAAGACTAATGATGTTGAGCATCTTTTCATGTATTTATTGGCTATTTGTGTATCTTTGCAAAAATGTTTATTCGAGACTTTTGTCCATTTTAATTGGATTCTTTGTCTTTTTGTTGTTGAGCTGTAGGAGTTCTCTATACATTCCGGACTTTAAACTGTTATTAGATATGTTGTTTCCAAACATGTGCCACCATTCTGTCAGTTGTCTTTTCAATTTTGTGTCCTTTGATGCACGAAAGATTTTCATTTTGATGACATCCAATTTGTCTTTTTTTTCTTTTGTTGTTTGTGCTTTTGGTGTTATGTCTAAGACTCCATTGCCTACAAGAAAGCCCTGAAGCTTTACCTCTCCAGTGTACTGTTTGGTGGCACCACATGGAAACATGTTTCTTTTCTCTCATTTCTACCATGTTTTGCCCTTGCGTCTCTTCCCTCATTTCTTATACTCTACTTTTCCCTTTTCCTGTATCTTTTTCCTTCCATGATGTCCAAGTGTAAACACACAAAAGGCATAAGCAAGGACAATTTGGCATGATTAGAACCACTCAGAGATGGAGATGTTCTCTTGAGCTTACAGAATCCATGCCCAGGAACTAGGTAACTTTCTCAAAATGGCTGCCTTTTCTTGCTGGCTTTCTCTATTTCCTCTTTTTCTGATGCTGGGAAAGATTCTGGCACTGAGGCACACTATGAAGCTGGCCCTCTCTGAGACATCACAGGAGCCTTCTAGATAGTGCTAGGTCTCTGTCAGCAAAGTGAGAAACTGGCATATGGAACTGGCACTGAACACAACAGTGCTCTTGAACTTAGGTAACAGTCATCACAAGGAGATGGTATGGGGACTAGTGAGGGCATCATCACCATTAAATCCTCAAAGAAATGCCACTTGGCTGAAGAGACATAGTGGAGTAATGGGGAAAGTAAACAGGAAATTGAAACCCTGGGGATAAAGAGAGTCTCCTGCACTGCTTAATTTAAAGGGCGATGAATGGCCCAAAATATCTCCCTAGTGGATCTAACACAGGGCTCTAAATTCCCACTGATGACTTTCTCCTTTGTTTAAAGTAGTGCTTCTCTCACTAAGGCACATGTTATCCTCAAGGCTCTATGCACATTTTCCCAAGAACATTTTTAAATTGTATGTTTTCATTTCAATGATAATTTTAAAAGAAAAATGTCTCAGCAGCTATGAGACCAAAACTTCTCTTTAGCAATGACAATTCGTAATTGAAAGTGTGTTAAGTCAGTGTTTCTGAAATGGGAGTTGTATTCTCTGGATTTGAGAGAAACGTTTTTCCCTTTAAAAGGGGTCCCTACATTACACAAATTTAAGAAGTCCTGGTTTTAAGCATAGTCTTTTCAAGAAACCGGTAAAATGGGGACATCCTCATGATCTCCCATTAGGTCCTTGCACTGATTACTTACCAACCAATCACTGCTATGGAAAACAGCGTCCTGGGGGAGCAGGGAAGTTTTGGGGGAGGAGTGGTGGAGAATATGGAACAACCAGGTGAGACCCGGGTAGCAAAAGAGCACTGAGCTACAGAAAGGGGGGCATCAAGGAGCAGAGAAGGGCCTTTCAAAAGGTCACTGAAGTACCATCCAATACAATGTCAGGTGCTGATCTAACAGATTGGTCCATGGAGGACCCTATGGCCACCAGACTGAACCTGAGCTGTACCCGCTGGAATATTACCATCACCCAGTGTGATCCAGCTGCCAGTGTGGATACCAGCATCTCTTGAATCCAAAATATAGACTTCCTGGGAGTCCTGCTCTTTCCTTTCTAAACCCCATCCATTCTTCCAGGTCCACCTTCTCCCTGACCTCATCCAACTTATTATATCATCTGTGCCACTCACTGGATCACTTATCCTTAAACCATTTTGCTCACCGTTTATCAACTTATAGTTCTCTTGTCTACCCAAGAAGACTGTAAGATCCCTGTGGGTAGACCCTAGAAAAGCACCAGCCCGTAATAATAAGTTTCATGGTGCTATTATTTTCATGGGGCTTTATGGACTACACAGCACTTTTATGTCTATTGTCTTATTTCCTATTAGGCAAAGTGGTTGAGAAGTACTGTAAACTTCTATCAAGAAAAGGAAACTGTGGCCCAGAAAAGTTTGATGACAGGTAAAGCTCTGAGCTTGAACCCATTAAGTAAACTCACAAGGAATACTAATAAGCTCTCTATTCTGCCAGCCACAGGGGTGGAATTCTTTTGATATTCTATGATTTGTCTTAAAATTGTTATTCAAAGGAATGGCACTCATCTTGGCCTAGTAACCTCCTGCTCCTCCTTCAGAATCCAGGTAAGTCATTATTTCCTCAGGGAAGCTTCCCTGACACGCTAAGCCAGGCCAAATCCCCATTGCATATATTCTTACCCCACAAACTTGCTTTCATATTACTTGTCATGGTTACAATTATAGTTATTTTGTGATTACGGACGTGACCAAACCCAAAAAAACCAAACCCACTGTCATTGAGTAGATTCCAACTCATATGAACCCTATAGGGTTTCCAAGGTTGTAAATCTTCATGGAAGCAGACTGCCACATCTTTCTCCTGCAGAGTGGCTGGCAAATTTGAACCACCAAGCTTTTCGTTAGCAGTGAACCACTTTAATCTGTGCCACCGGGGCTCCTTGGACCTGACCAAAGCAGATGTTTAATAAATATTTCCCAATTAATAAGTGAATTTCTACCACCTTCACCACACTGTAAGTTTCACGAGAGCAGCGACACACCTGTTTTGCTCATTATCACATCCCTGGCTCCTAAGTAGTGCCTAGCACACAGTAGGCCCTCATTAAACATATATTGATAATTCAGTGAGTCAATTAATTAATCAATGCCTAAAAGTCCTCCTGTGAAAAGCATCCCAGGTGCCCACAAACAGATTTCTTTTAGAAAAATCTACTTTACATCAACCCCCCAAACCAGGGCAGTGAACCCAAAAGAGAATAAAATTACTATCAAGAAAATGAACAGTTCCCCAGTTGCAAATTGGCTCAGGATGCTGCTGCTCCTCTCCCATTTACCCTCTTTTCAGGCAGCTATTTCAGGTGATGGCATTATCATCGATGGAATTCAATAAAGTGCCTGGCTTTCCCCCCCCTCAATGTTTATTTTCTATAATCCGTCTTACAGCGGGAGACCATTATCCAGTCAAACAACGTTCAATTTCATCGGCATTACCGCTTCAAGGAAACGTGCAGAGAGTTTGCACAAATGGGTGTGTAGTAAATTTAGTCTTTTAATAGGTTCATTCTTTATTAGGTATTTATTTCAGGAGGCAAAGTCCTAATTAGATTAAGTGGAGGAGCTAAAAAGCTATTGAAACTCACAGAGAGATTCCAGAATTAGATGGATTTGATTTAGGTTTTCAGTTTTCCTTTTATTTTCTTGTCTTCAGATAGCTGGAGAAACCCACATTGCCATCTCCACCCCTTCAGAGAAGAGCTTATGAAATGAAACCTGGCCAATGTTTTGTGCGAGGAAGCCACATTTGTCTTTCTTCTACACAAAGTTATCGTGGAGCTGGAATCGGGGGAAAAAAGCCGTTCCTGGAGCCAACGGTGAACCCAATTTACCGTGGCAGAGGAATATAACAAAGGTGGTGGTCTGGATGTTTGGCCTCAAGGCACAATTCAATTTTCAGCTGTTTCAAAGCTATTATGTCAAAGCCTGTTTGCATAAACATAATGTTGCCCTGGTAATCTTAGGTAGGCAGGAGTGGCGACGTCTTCCCTCTACTGCCCAAAACGGAAATAGCGGCTGGACTTCCCTTAAACGCAGATTGAGAGCCACAAAACGTCTGCTGCCCCCCAAATAATGGGCCATCTCCAGAACTTTCTGAAACTTTTTTTCTCAAGCTTTAAAACCAGAAGTGATTATTCAGCTTTGTTTCAAGGGAGAAAATGGAGTAGGCTGAGGATGTGATGAGTTGATTGATGATGTGGGAACCTATGAGAAAGCTATTTCCCTTCTCAGAATTTGAAAGAAAAATTCCTCACCCCCCATCCACCCACACATATATATTTATATCATCACATTGATATTTAATATATTTCTTTTTTTTATGCAGAAAGACGAAAAAGTCAATGACTCACAGGAAACCAATTAATACATTTTCAGAAAGAGCTAGAAATGTCATCATGAAAAAAAAAAAAACTGTTGATATTTATGAGGGCAGGAGAGGGAGGGTGAATCTTCTCAGTTTCATGTAGCCATTTCTTCAGGTTTTTTCTCCCTTTCTTTATTCTTTCTTCGTAATAAAAACTGGGCCAAGCACTATGCTAAGCACTTTACGCGTTCAGAGAACCACTATCAACATTTAATGTTTTTCCTTCCAAATACGGATCATTTGGGGATGGAACAGAGGAGCATCCAGAGTATGGCCTCTTCTGGGGAGAGTTTTTCAGATGGGGTGCTGCAGTGGATGGTCCTCAGACAAAGAGGAAAGTCAAGGGCAAAAAGGCAAAGCTGTGTTGCAGGGACACTGACTTAAATTTGCAGAGAGTCTGTCCTGAAACCAAACTAGGAACAGAAAACTGCCCATCAGATGACATTGATCCCAAATGTCAGGGAATCAATCCCCAGTTGGGTTTTGTAAACTAATATTGCTATAGCCAGTGTTGTCCTTTAAATGCTTTATATTCTAAAATGTCCAAACCTCGTTCAAGTCACTGAGCACAAGATATTCTCTCTGGATACCCAGGTACCCAGTAAGGCCATTGCATCAAGACTGGACAACATAAATACATCCGTGGAGTTTACAGTCTAGTGAAAGAGACAGATATTCATCGGTAATCAGATGATTACTTACAAAAAGAAGGAGATAAAAAATGGCGTTCATGGAGCGTGTTTAACAGGGGAACTAAACTAAGAAACCCCTATGGTGGCAAAACATTTGTCCATAATAATAAAAATATCTACTACTTACTGGCATATTTCCTCATTCAAGGAGCTATATGAAGTCTTTATATGGTTTTCTCCTTGAGTCCTCACTACACTCCATGAGGTAGACCTATCATTATCCCATTTGATTAATGAATAAACTGAGGTTCAAAGAAGTGAAGAAACTTGTCCAAGGTCAAACAGCTAGTAAGTGGCTCACAGCTATCTAAGTCCAAAGTCAATATCTTTCACTGCTTCCTACTTTTCTAACTATTTAAGCTACTTTTTCTAGGAAATTCAGTCAATGAGTTTAAGTTGAGGATTCACAACGTTCAAATTAGGCAATACTAATATATTTATTTTCCTAATGTTTCAGGGGTAAAACAGAGTTAACTATTTTTAAGCAGTAGAGGAATGGGGAGTGACAGCCCATTGGAGGGAAAGGGTCTTGGTAGCCACCATTATCCTGGCATCCACAATCATGGCTTTGAGATGAGCCATGTGGAGGTTCCCATCTAGGTGTTTGCGACCAAGTCATTTATTAAAGGCTCTGGTGTAACTGAGGAAACCCTGGTGGCGTAGTGGTTAAGAGCTATGGCAGCTAACCAAAAGGTCAGTGGTTCAAATCCACCAGATGCTCCTTGGAAACTCTATGGGGCAGCTCTACTCTGCCCTATAGGGTTGCTATGAGTTGGAATTGAGTTGATGGCAACAGGTTTGGTTTGGCTTTTTTTTTTTGGTGTAACTGAAGAATGGTCTTAGGTAGCATGTTCATTTGCATATGTTAGGGCAGCCTTGGTGTTGGGACTTGGCAGAATTGCCGTGTATGAAAAAAAAAAAACAACAACAAATAAATTAAGTAAGGCAAGTTGTTCTTTGGTTCATTTCTTCCCACATTTCCAGTGGTTTGCCTCATCCTCCCACACAGAAACAGGAATTCAGGGCCTAAGTGAATTTATGTCTTCCCAGTTGATATATGAAAAGATGGGAAGGAAGAATAGAATAGTAATTCAACCCAAACCAACCCCAGTGCCATCGAGTCGATTCCAACTCATAGCAACCCCATAGGACAGAGTAGAACTGCCGCCATAGAGTTTCCAAGGAGTGCCTGGAGGATTCGAACTGCCAACTCTTTGGTTAGCAACTGTAGCACTTAACCACTATGTCACCAGGGTTTCCTAGAATAGCAATTAGGGACATGGAATTTGCAGTCAGACAAAGTTGGGTTCAAATTCTAGCTCCATCTCTTACTTATACATGACCCTGATTGAATGACTTAAGCTTTCTGAGTCTATTTTTTCACCCCAAAATAAAGATAAAATTAGTATTTTCCTTATAGGTTTGCTGGAATCATGAAATAAAATACTATATAAAGTGCTTAGCTAATAATAAAAGATAGGATTTGTTGAGTATGAACCATACCAAGAGCTTTCTATGTCATATTTATGCCTTGAAGCAACCCAGAACTAGTATTGCTCTTAGTCCCATTTACGGATGGTGCTTGAGATAATTAAGCAACTTTCTGGCTTAGCTGGGATCTAAACTCAAGTCTGATAAGTTCTGGAACATAATGTTCTTTAAGTAGAAGCTATTATTTCCTTTTATGTCATCTATTCCTCAATGATTTAAATCATTAAAATTTTTGTGTGCTTACTTTGTGAAATCAGGAGCTGTGAGAAAAACAAAGCAGGATAAGACATGATTCTTACCTTCATGAAGCTTTTAACGTCATCGTTTGGATAAGACACAAGCACCTGATGAGTTATTGCTCCCATCTCTACCTCCATCCAGATATTACTAGAGCATAACTCCATCTCTGCCTCCATCTTCACGTGGCGATCTTCCCTGTATGCCTTGTCACCTTTTTTATAAGGACACTACTCATATTATACTAGGCCCTACCCTACTCTTTTTTTTTTTTTTTTTACCCTACTCTAGTATGACATCATGTTAATTGACAACATCTTTGAAGATCCTATTTCCATTGATGGGAAAAAAGAGTCTCTTTTTTTTTAATAAATAGTGCTAGGAAAATCAGATTTCCACATACAGAAAAATGAAACAGGATCCATGCCTCACACCATATACAAAAGCAAATTTAAAATGGATCAAGAACCTAAATGTATAAACTAAAGCTATAAAATTCACAGAAGAAAAAGCAGGGGCAATGCTGTGAGGCCTAGCTTTTAACGATGGATTATCTAATACAATAACAAAAGCACAAATAGCAAAAGAGAAAATAAAGAAATGGGACCTCATGAAAATTAATTTTTTTTTATAAAAAGACTTTACAAAAACAGTGAAAAGATGAGCTACCAACTGGAAGACTATCTTTGGAAACCATATATCCAATGAGAATCTAATATCAACAACTTAACGACAGAAAGTCATATAACCCAATCATAAAATGGGCAAAGGACTTGAATAGGCATTTCACTAAAGAGGAATTCAAATGGCCACCAAACACATGAAAAGATGCTCAGTGTCACTAGCCATCAGAGAGATACAAATCAAAACCACAAGGAGATACCATTTCACTGCCACTACGATGATAAGATTAAAAAAAAATAGAAAATAACAAATGATGGCAAAGATGTGGAGAAATTGGAACACTTACCCATTGCTGATGGGAATCCAAGATGCTATACCATTGTGGAAAACAGTGTGGCCATTCCTCAAAATACTAAAAATAGAATTACCATAAAAAAAAATGACCCAGCAATTCTACTTCAGGTATATACCCAAAGACTTCAAAGCAGAGACTCAGAAATAGACTTGTACACCAATGTTCACTGCACTATTCACAATAGCCAAAGGGTAGAAACAACCTAAACGCCCATTAACAGATGAATAGATAAACAAAATGTGGTATGTACATACAATGGAATACCACTCAGCCAGTAGGAGAAATGGTCTTGATACATGCTACAATATGGGTATAGCTGAAGACATTATGCTGAGGGAAATAAGTCAATCCCAAAAGGACAAATACTCTATGACCTCATTTATATAAAAAGACAAGAAAAGGCAAATGTATAGAGAACAAAGTTTATTAGTGGTTACCAGGGGTGGGACAGAGGTGGAAAGTGGGGATTAACGGTGATGGAAATATGGCATTGATTAAAGGTAGGGTTGTACAGTCAGTTATTATAATTGCTATCAATAAGTTATACCCCCATAAAAAGTTAAGTTGGCAAAGGCTGTATGATAGATATATTTACAACAAAAACAACAACAACAAAAAGGGTAGCTGCTGAATCTGCTTATGTACAACCAAACTTCATGGTATTTGGTTTCTTGGTTTGGATGGTTAGGGTCATGGTTTCATGGTACATCCCAGTTAATTGGCTTAATGACATGTTTAGTAGTTCTGTTCTACCTCCTAGTTTGATGTGTAGTGCCTGGGGTCTTAACAGCTTGCAAGCAGTCATCCAAGGCACAACAATTGATCTTTATTCACCTGGAACAACAGAGGAAGAAGGAGAACAGGAGGAACAGGAGGAGGACATGGAATATGTGGCTAATTGCCTCTATGAATAATCGCCTCCTTTGCCATGAGAACAGAAGAACTGGATGGTATCTGGCTACTATTACTGAACATTTTGATCAAAGATTCCATAGAAGAATCCTGAGCAAAAGGGGGAAAATGCAGAAAAGAATTTTAAATTCTCATGGACTTCAAACATCTTGCAGCCATGAAAGTTGGATGAACTGAAACTGCTGCCCTAAAATAATCTTTAAACCTTAAACCAAAAATATCCCCTGAAGTCTTCTTAACCAAACTGTAGGTTAGCTTAACTAGTAAAAAATGTCTGCCTTGAGCTTTATGCTCTTTTAAGAACTATCTGCATTGGATCAAATTGACAATAGCAGCTTGGAAGATTAGGTAAGAACCTTAGGGGGCAGTGAATTTACATTAATGGGAAAGGAACACCTCAGAAAAGGAGGGTGAGAATGGTTACACAACTCGAAGAATGTAACCCATGTCACTAAATGGTACATGTAGGAAAAAAAAACAGTAAGAAAGGGATAATGGTAACCTCCACTCCTTTGGGTTGCTGGGAGGATTAAATATGCAATGCTTGTATTCTGCTTAGCAGCATCTGGCAAATAGTAAGTGTTCAATTTTAAACTGTAACTACAAAAATGAATTTCAATCTCAGTTTTCACCTCATCCTTTTCTAGGAAAATAAGAAAATCCTCTTGCAAATGGGGCAGGTATAATCAAAAAGTCCATATTCAGCCCCCATCTCAATAACTTCTGGAACTCTGGGCAGGAGACCCGATTTTAGAAAAGCAGAAATAAAAGTCAGTGTCTCAAATCCTGTAGCTAATAAAATCTCAGAAGTGGTATTTGAAAAAAAAAAAAAAAGAAGGTCACATTCACAGGCACCAGGAGTTAGGACTTCATCACATCTTTTTGGGGGGCACAATTCAACCTAGAACAGGATTTCTGAAGATGACCCAGTATACTTTGTATATGATGGTGAAACCATATATATTCACCACCCTGAGTAAATGCTCAGCAGAGGCATTTATTATTTTTACCACCTAACATCCATATAACCTTCTCCAAATAATAGAATTCCTGATACTGCTTTGGAAACTACCTCCATCCCAAATCAGTCCATGTGCTTTAGGGAAAATTGATTCTATTCCAGGCTCCAGTGAGGAAGAGGGGAACAGACATGTTCACTCGGGCTTGGCTAATCAAAGAGTTGCATTCTCCAAGCCAAGCAATTGGTTCAGGGATGGGCTTATAACCTAATCAGAACCAAAGAGGCTTTTTCTGGGACTAATGGCAGAAAGACATCTATTGTTTTCCCCTGGGTCTGCTAGCAGTAAAGAGAATTTAAGTTTGGCACTTCCAGGGGCATCACAAGGAGCCTGGATATGAAGCCAACATGGCAAAAGGCAGAGCTGAGAAACGGAAAGAAATCAAGTCCTCGTGACATCAGTTGAGCCCTTGGATCACATCACTTCTGAAGTATACCACTAGAGTAAGCCAATTTTTTACCCTTCAATAGAAATCCTTTCTCTGCTTAAAATCAGTTTGAATTAGATCCCTGCCACTTTCAGCTAAATTAGTCTGGACTGATAAAGTGTTCAATAAAGATAAATACATATTAATAATGGAGCCTGGTGGCTTAGTGGTTAAGAGCTTAGCTGCTAACCAAAAGGTCTGCAGTTTGAATCCACCAGCTGCTCCTCGGAAACCCTCTGAGGCAGTTCTACTCTGTCCTATAGGGCTGCTCTGAGTCGTATCGACTTGACAGCAATGGGTTAATAGAAGCAGTAGAAGTGGAAATTGGCTGTACATACTCTTCCATATTTCTCATGTTTTGAGTCATTGGCAGTCCCTGTGAAATGCCTCTCCAGAGTTGGGAGTGCTTTCTAAAGAATGGACTGAGCACAATTACCATCTAAAACTGGGAATGCACCAAACTAACTCCACTAAACCTTGACTCCAACAATGCTAAAGGTAACATTAACTGCAGCATTTGTTACAGATTGAATTATATCCTCCAAAAGGACATGTTTAAGTCCTGCCTAGCTCTAAGAGACAGGGCTGGAGACTACAGGGAATTCCTTTGATAGAATCAAGACATCCAAAGACTGAGGGAGAAGACAGGGGGCTTTAGTCCTCATGAGCAACAGGGTCCCAGGGAAGCTGACTGGTTGTACTCCAGCAAGATAGCAAGACTTCAGGAAAGAATGGCTGTGTAGTTCTGTGTTATAACAATGACCTTCTTGTTCCAGTTGTGGCCCAAACGCAGCAGAGCATGAATCACACTATGTGGACTGGGTTCATGAGAAGCTCAACAACCAACACACACTGATAGCCCAGGACCTGAAGGCACACCCTCCACACAGTCCCTTGGCTCTGCCGTTTACTCCCTCGGCTCTTCTAGGTGTGGAGGATGAGATGGTCCCCAAAACTGAACAAGGTTGAGTTTCTCATCCACTAGAGAAATGGGAGCGTGTGTTGTTTTAAAGGAAAGGGACGTGCAGTGTTTCTTGAGTATCTAAGACTGAGAGCCACTACAATTTCAAAGTTCTCCAGGAAGTCACAAGCATATCCAAAACGCATTCTTCTCCCTTAGTTTTGCTCTAGGTTTTTTTCATACATCCGGATGGGTTTTCTCACATGGCCATTCCTGTTTGCACTGTTCCAATGGTTGTTGTAGCCTTGGCCTACAGAGGTCTGGGTTTTATAGTGTCGTTAGTATCAGGATGTTTGGAAGCTTTTCTCTGTTGCTCTGACCTGGACACTGTGATCTCAAGATGAAGCAGCCATCCCAACATTCCTCACATACTGGACAAAGCCCAGTCGACAGCTTCTTAGCTAACTATACAGCTCAGCTCAAGCAAGTCTGCAGAATGGGGTAACAAAATACGCCCTGTAGTCTCTTACAACAGAGGGAAAAAATATAGCCTTCTCTGGTTGCTCAGTAGGCAATATTTCCAAATTGTGATCAAGAGCACCAGCTTTAAAGTCAGATAAAACCAGGCTCAAATCCTGGCTTTGCCACTTACCAGCACTTTAGGCAGCTTCCACCTCCTCATAATTATTAATAGTTATTACCAGTATAGTTATTATATATAATTATTATATGATTTTTTAGTAATTATTAACAGTATCCACCTCACCATTTTGTTGGGAAGATTCAATGAGATCATGCATAGGCAATGCTAGTTCTATATCCGTTCATAGTAAGAACTCAACTAAGGTATTAAAAAAAAAAAAAGGTATAGCTGTGAAAATAATAACTATTGTTATTAATGGAAAACAGCCCAGGCCCTCTGGGAATTCAGAACCTGGATAATGAAACCAGCTAAACCCACATCTGCCCAGTGACTTCATCCATGGAACATCCGTTAAAGAAAGCTTAGGATGCAGTGCCAGCATCTTGGCCAATTCAGGCTCTCTTCAATCCAATATAAATACTTACTTGCCCCTCACTGACAATAGGAGAGAACCAGAGCATGTCCCTGTGCTCAAGGAAAATGGAAGTCAATACACGTAAGGCTTATAGGAAAGGAATTTTATAAGGCCCGTTGTCGGCTGAAGGCCAGGTCTCTTTTCCAGAGAGAAGAAAGGAGCCAAGCAGCAGGGAGATTGTCCAAGTAAGGTTAGCCAAGGGAGCCAAATGATCCAGGCCAGAGCCATCAGAGAAAATTCTGAAGACCAAGGTTTTGTTCAACTCTTTGTTATTCTCTTCTTAGGTGTTTTAGAATGTACCCTCCCGCCTAGGCACCAAATGCTTCATGCTTCCCTTTGAATGCCCAGGGTCTCAGAGTTACCTAAGCTCTCCCTAAGTGCCCACATGCACTCTAACCTCCAAGTTACCAGTGCCAGTTGCTGTCAAGTCAATTCTGACTCGTGGTGACTTAATGTGTGTCAGAGTAGAACTGTGCTCCGTAGAGTTTTCAACAGCTGATTTTTCAGAAATAGATCACAAGAACTTTCTTCTGAGATATCTCCGGGTAGACTTGAACCTCCAACCTTTTAGTTAGCAACCAAACACATTTGTACCACCCAGGGACTCCAAAACTCCATGTAATACCCTCCAAACTTATCAAGTATTCCCTTCTCTTGAGACTCTGCTCTCTTTCCACCAATTTGAAGGATTAAGTTATTCTAAAACACTATGGGTGAGTAGACGTTTCCTTCATTACCACTTCTGCCAAATCTGCATTTTTACCAGGACATTTAATACCCTAGAATTGACTCAGCAGCAATGAGTTTTGGTTTGGTTAATACTCAAAGAGCAAGTCCTAAAACTCAGTGTGGTATAGACAGCACTAGAGTTATGGCTCAGTTATTAACTCTGAGGTGCTCCAGAAACAAGAGGCATGAGCCTTACTGACAGAGGCATTGCCTAGTGTACAAAGGCAGGATAGTGATGCCCCCCTCAGATTTAAGTGTAGGCAGACTCTCTCCCATCTCACATCCCTCAGCCAGGATGAGCCCTAAGTCACAGAAACTGCAAAGGAGGCAAATATGGCCTAAGAGTGGGATTGCTCATGGAGAGAATCCATGGCCCACAGAAAAAGCCAGTTGTAAGACACCTCTCTCTGGCCCTTCCATAACATATGAATATCTAGGAAAAGATATAGGATTAAATTTCCTTTTGAATTAAAATATAAGTTCAGAAGCTCCTTAAGTACATTTATTTCTTTAACTATAGCGTCATCTTAGAGTTTTCAGGTCCTAGAAATTTAATTAGAATTGCCTCAAAATCTCAGTTCTATGGTATGGTAAGTGCTACATCTTCCCAACATTTCTGTCATTTCTTGGGGCTTACTCTCTACTGCCCTCTTGCCTCTGGCTACCACGTCCTGGAGCCTATCTCTGTGTTCTGCTGAAGGAACTCAATGTGAAGTTCAGTTGTCCCACAAGTTGTCCCCAAGGAATCCACTCACGCAGATATTAGCGAACAATGGATTTTACTGAAGATTTCAGAGAGAAGACAGCACACACCCTATAGCAAGCAACATTAAATAGATAGCTGCTTGTCTTAGTTATATAGTACAGCTATAAAAGAAATACCACAGATGGATGGCTTTAACAAAAAGAAATTTATTTTATCACAGATTAGGAGGCTGGAAGTCCAAATTCAGGTGCCGGCTCTACGGGAAGGCTCTCTCTTTCAGTTGGCTCTGGAGGAAGGTTGTTGTCTCTTCTGAGCTTCTGCTCCTGAGCAATCTTCATGTGGCTTAGCATCTCCCTCCCTCATCTCTGCTTCTTTGGCTTGCTTGTTTACCATATTTTTACACAAGTAACGCACATATTATACATTTTTGCAAACCACACAACCTCCGCGGTTTATTTTCATAAGCGCAATATATGAATATTCTTTTACATGCTGCTGACTTCAATTTCATTTTTTTTTTTTTTCTGTCCAACAGATTTAATGTTACCAAGATAAAACTGATCTCATGGAAACTTCATTTAAGGTAGGTATTTTCCTAAACCAAGTATAACCAATGGTGAACTGAATGGGCTCATGATGGAAATGGGACACCATGTTGAAACCAGAGTATGAATGCAGAAAGAGCTAGAAATTAGTAAGAAATGATCCTAGGCCTAAAATGATAAGAACAAGATGTTGTTTATATTTTATTGCGTTCCTGAACCTTAAACTGAAACATAACTTTTGATAACCAATGACTTTGAAATCAACAGTCACCAGAAGAAATTGTGTTGTCATCTTAAAATAGGCCATTTTAGTTTCCTCATTCATTATCATCATCATCATCAAACTCCTGGAACCCTTCACAGTCTGATTATCTCACCACTATCATCACTGAAATATCTCAGAGCTGCCTGCAGATGCTCTTCTGTGACTTCTGAACTGATGTCATCTACATCACTGCCTTTGGCGTCTTCGTCTTCATTAATGATATTCTGCTACTACATAATCCCAGCCTTTCTGAAGCCATTGTGGATGGTTTCCAAGGTTATTTTCCCCCAAACAGAAGCCAGACTTGCAGACTTCTGCAAATACCACCCGCATCAGTCATCCTGATGGTGTGAACTCATGAAACCCACACTACATTCATCCCACTGTCTTCTCATGAAAGTCTTGAATGGGTGGTTGACCACTATATCTAGCAGCTACTCTTTGCTGGTAAGGCCACCAGGCATAACTGCTATATGAGCACCAGTTAAGCTAATATAATTTTGAACATTTTTTTCTCTGTGAGCAGCCATGGCATTGAAAATTAGTAAAGACTTCTTTGAAAAGAACCCCCCTGCCTGGCCCTATAACATTTACCTACCCAAGCTTTCATAACATTACAGCCCATCTGTCCCTTCTTACTACAATGGACAACAACACTAGTGGGCAGTTTGTCATAAGGGATGGTAAACCAAAAAAAACCAAACCCAGTGCCGTGGAGTCAATTCCGACTCATAGCGACCCTATAGGACAGAGTAGAATTGCCCCATAGAGTTTCCAAGGAGCGCCTGGTGGATTCGAACTGCAGACCCTTTGGTTAGCAGCTGTAGCACTTAACCACTACGCCACCAAGGCATGGTAACTCTTGAAAATCACGATGGGCTTTAATTTCACTCCACTCAGAGTGCAACCAAGGACTATAGTGAAGCAAGCCCTCTCGTGCCCAGTGGTTGTAATGCTACAGTTTTTGTACCTGAATCATCTACAGTACTGGTGGCAGGAATGTTGAAAGACATAAGAAACTTGTCCATATTAATTATGTCCATTGCAGAGACACCAAGTTCAGAGATTTCTTTGATGATGAATTCAGGAATTTGACTATCTTTTGCTCCGAGTCATCCAGAAGTTGCTGGCCTACAGTGGTTCTCATTCTCCCAGAAAGGCCATTCCTTTTCATGAATTCAGAAATCCAGGTGAAAGCCGCCTTGAAATCTGGGATTCCTCTTTCATTTGCCAGAAGCTCCACTTTGATCTGAATTGTGACAGTAGAGATGGCTTGATTTTCTTCCCCTCAAGAAATAATCCATGCTTGCAAGTCTTTCTCCAACTCAGGCCATTTCATTTTGGGCCCAGGACACATGCATTTTCACAGATTCATTTTCTCCAGCTCCTTTTTCTCCTTTCTCCTTTAGAGAATGGATGACTCTCCAGCCTTGAACTCTCTCACTGCTGCTCTATTGCTTGTTTCTTCCACCCTCGCAATGACTTTCAGTTTGAAGTCAGCGGTGTAGGTCTTGTGTTTGATTCCTGTCGTGATCCTAAAGGGCTCTAAGATTTAGATTTATAAACTGAAAAAATGCTCACAGCATAATTGATAACTGGCTGGTTCTAGGAAAGAGATCACAAAATTCAAACGTGAGGTGTGCAAGAAGCAAAGATCTTTTTATATGCTCACAAGCATATGACTAAGGTGACTTATGACCATTGATCAAAGACACTGGGGCTAATAAGACATAATTAGACTATGAAATCAGCAACCTAACATAGGTTAAAGGTTTAACTTAAGATGATCTGATAAGGTTTTCAAATTCAGCTGTTGAGCCAAGATCGATTGTGTTCCAGTTTTGCTTTGTTTCCTCCTCCAATTAAAAGCCAGAGTGAGAAGATGACTGTGATAATTATGTCAATGCAGATTGAATTGAGATTCCTGTTGAAAGCTACTCAATGCCATTTATGCCAGTGCAGGCTTCGTTTTGTTTTCAATTGACAGCACATATAAAAATTGACTTGTAGACAAGCTTCAGTAGGTTCAAGGTTCCAAACGATGACTCAGAAGCAATGGGGATATAATAATCAACTTAAATTAATAGAAACAAAAGGATGATTTCAATTTATTTTCCAATTACCAGGGTACTACCAAACTTGATCCATAACTTCTTGACCATGGCTTATACCTTTATTATACAAATATGAACAAAAGTAACATTTTGGACTACTGAATGAGAATGGATGAGGCTGAAATTCATTTCTGGAAATGCCATGAGACGTGCGTGGTATATGCATGGGTGTGCTATGCCAGAACTTTTTTATATAATTTCATAATCTCCATGCATTATGTGTGTATTTACAGGCACACTTTTTTAAAAATATGGTAATCTCTTTTATATCTCAAAAGAGATTTATTTAAGACATACCCTACACTAATACCGTCTCATTAACATAGCAAAGACAATCCATTCTCAAAGGGGGTTATAACCACAGGCATAGAGGTTTTAGGATTTACAACACATGTTTTTGGGGTACACAATTCAATCCATAACACTGCTATTAAGTCAACTTCGACTATGGTAGCCTTATATACAGCAGAATGAAATGTAGCCAGGTCCTGCATCACCTTCACAGTCACTGGCAGGTTCAAGTCCATCGTTACAGCTACTGTGCCAATCCATCTCACCCAGGATCTCCCTCACCCTCACTGGCCTTCTACTTCATCAGACACAATGTCCTCCTCCAGTGATTGATCCTTCCTGGTGACGTGTCCAACCAAGAAAGCTAGACATGTTCTGTTGTGATCCATAAGGTTTTCATTGGCTAATTTTCAGAAGTAGATCACCAGGCCTTTCTTCCTAGTCTGTCTTCATCTGGAAGCTTTGCTGAAACCTGTCCACCATGGGTGACCCTGATGGTATTTGAAATACTGGTAGTATAGCTTCCAGTATCATAGCAAGATGCAAGACACCACAGTATGACAAGATGACAGACAGGTGATGGAAGCTACATTATAAGCCACATTAAATGGCATCTCCCTGACTGATCCACTGGATAAACAGAGGCTTCCCATGACCTTTGTAGAACATCCTAACTGATGCCCCCAAGAACTGGTTGCCCAAACCTTGTTTGTGGTAGTTGTGCTGCTATTGTAATTGTATAGTTTCATTCAGTAGAAACAAGCAGATGAAATATAAGTGTAAGAATTGAGCTCTCATATCTATCAAAACTAAGTTGAATGTTTTTATAGACTCCACTTATAAAGAAATTAAAGATCCCTAGTGGCACAGTTGTTAAGCATTCGGCTGCTAACCAGAAGGTCAATGGTTCGAACCCACTAGCTGCTCTATAGGAAAAACATGTGGCAGTCTACTTCTGTAAGAATTACAGCCTTGAAAACCCTACGGGGCAGTTCTATTTTGTCCAACAGATTCATTATGAGCTGGAATTGACTCAACAGCAATGAGTTTTTATGAAGAAATTGCTGTCATATTCAATCTTCAATAATATCACTGTAAAAGATAGGGCACCTCAAGACTTGCTTCAAAGCTATAGTAATCAAGACAGTGTAATATTGATAAGTGAAGAGACAACTAAATCAATGGAACAGAAGAGAGCTCAGAAACAAAAAGCCCAGAAAAATCAACTAATCTCTGACAAGAGAAAAATGGAAATTCAGGAGAGAACAGAAGGTGTTTTCAACACATGATGCTGGAACAACTGGACATCCACATGCAAAAAAAAAAAAAATCTAGACGCTGACCTTACACCTGTCACAAAAATTAACTCAGAATGGATCAAAAACCTAAATGTAAAAGGCAAAACTATAAAATTTTTAGAAGACAATGTAAGAAAAAATCTAGGTGACCTTGAGTTTGGCAATTAATTTTTAGATACAATCACAAAAGCATGATCCATGAAAAGAAAAAATAGATAAGTTGGACTTGATTAAAATTAAATATGTCAACTCCGTGAAAGACAGTGTTAAAAGAATGAAAACACAAGTCACAGACTGGGAGATAATATTTGCAAAATACCTATCTAATAAAGAACTTGTATCCAAAATATGCAAAGAACTCCTAAATCTCAACAATAAGAAAAACAACCCAATTAGAAAGTGGGCAAAAGATCTGAACAGACACTTCACCAAAAAAATTATACAGAAGGCAAATAAACATATAAAAAGATGCTTGACATCATATATCATTGGGATATGGCAAATTAATCCAAAAATGAGATACACTATGTACAAAAGACCAAAACACTGTCCAGTCCTGCACCATACTCACAATGGTTGCTATGCTTGACCTATCATTGCAGAATTTGTGGTAATCCATCTCATTGAGGGACTTTCTCTCTTTGGTTGACCCTCTATTTTACCAAGCATGATGTTCTTCTCCAGGGGCAAGTCCCTCCTGAAAACATGTCCAAAGTATGTGAGATGAAGTTATGCCATTCTCCCTTCTTGGGAGCATTCTGGTTGTACTTCTTCCAAGACTTCCAAGATTTGTTTGTTCTTCTGGCAATCCATATTCAATATTCTTCCCCAACACCATAATTCAAAGGCATCACTTCTTCAGTCTTTCTTATTCACTGTTCAGTTTTTGCATGCATATGAGGCAGTTGAAAATACCATGGCTTGGGTCAGGCGCACCTTCATACTCAAAGTGATATCTTTGCTTTTCAACACCTTTATGAGAAATTTTGCAGCAGATTTGCCTAATGCAATATGTCATTTGATTTCTTGACTGCTGCTATAGTGTCACTGTGAGTTGGAACTGACTCAATGGCAGAGGGATTTTGGGTTTTTTGGCTTCCATGGGCATTGATTGTGGAGCAAAGTAAAAGGAAATCCTTGACAGCTTCAATCTTTTCTCCATTTATCATGATGTTGCTTATTGGCCCAGTTTTGAGGATTTTGTTTTCTTTTTGTTGGAATGCAATCCATACCAAAGGCTGTGTAGTCTTTGATCTTCATCAGTAAATGCTTCAAGTCCTCTTCACTTTCAGCAAGCAAGGTTGTGTCATTTGCATATCTCAGGTTGTTAATGAGTTTTCCTCCAATCTTGATGCTACATTCTTCTTCATATAGTCCAGCTTCTTAGATTATTTGTTCAGCATACAGACTGAATAAGTATGGAGAAAGATACAACCCTAATGTACACCTTTTCTGATTTTAAACCACACAGAATTTTCTTGTTCTGTTTGAACGACTGCCTTTTGGTCTATGTACATGCTT
This sequence comes from Loxodonta africana, assembly GCF_030014295.1. Taxonomy (NCBI): domain Eukaryota; kingdom Metazoa; phylum Chordata; class Mammalia; order Proboscidea; family Elephantidae; genus Loxodonta; species Loxodonta africana. The sequence goes on along the minus strand of NC_087343.1, from coordinate 173,914,797 downwards.
TGCATGATCACAATTAAGTGTTCTGGAATTCTCATTCTTCACAATGTTATCCATAATTTGTTATGATCCACACAGTCGAATGCCTTTGTATAGTCAATGAAACACAGGTGAACATCTTTCTGGTGTTCTCCGGTTTCAGGCAAGATCCATCTATTATCAGCCATGATAACCCTCATTCTATGTCTTCTCCTGAATCCGGCTTGAATTCCTGGCAGTTCCCTGTCCATGTACTGCTGAAAACACTTTTGAATTATCTTCAGCAAAATTTTACTTGCACGTGATATTAATGATATTGTTCCATAATTTTTGCATTCTGTTGATCACTTTTCTTTGGAATGGGAACAAATATGGATCCCTTCTTGTCAGTTGGCCAGGTAGCTATCTTCCAAATTTCTTGGCATAGATGAGTGAGCACCTTCATTGCTGTATCTATTTGTTGAAACATCTCAACTGGTATTCTGTCAATACCTGGAGCCTTATTTTTTGCCAATCCCTTCAGCACAGCTTGAACTTCTCCCTTTATACCATCAGTTCTTGATCATATGTTACCCCTGAGATGGCTATCAACCAATTCTTTTGGGTACAGTGACTCTGTACAGTCCTTCCATCTTCTTTTGATGCTTCTTGCATCATCTAATATTTTCTCCAGAGAATCCTTCAGTACTGCAACTCGAGGCTTAAGTTTTTTATTCAGTCCTTTCAGCTCGAGAAATGCAGAGCATGCTCTTCCCTTTTGGTTTTCTATCTGCAGGTCTTTGCACACGTCATTATAATACTTTACTTTGTCTTCTTGAGCTACCCCTTGAAATCTTCTGTTCACCTCTTTTACTTCATCATTTCTCCTTTTGCTTTGGCTACACAACTTTTAAGAGCAAGTTTCAGAGTCTCTTCTGACATCCACTTTGGTCTTTTCTTTCTTTCCTGTCTTTTTAATGACATCTTGCTTTCTTCATGTATGATGTCTGCCTTAGGCTGGGTTCTCTAGAGAAACAAAACCAGAAAAGCTTATAAATACATATACATAGAGAGAGATATTTATATCAAAGAAAAAGCTCATGCAATTGTAGAGGCTGGAAAGTCCCAAGTCTGTAGATCAGAATAGGGCTTCTCCTGATTCATGTAGCGGCAGGGGCTGGTAAACCCAAGATTGCCAGGTAAGCTGCTAGACCAGGTCCCAAGAACCAGAGGTCAGCTGAACAAGAGGCAGCTGCAGGATCCAGAACAAGCCAAAAGCCTTAGCAAGGTGAGCAGGAAGGAAGTAGGTAGCAGAGGGTGGAGAGAGAAAACCGCCACAAGTCCCACCCCCTCCAGTACCACTCAGCAGATTCTGTCATGGGGGTGATCACATATCAAATTTCAACAGGGGAGTGATCACAACATTATACAAATGCCAAAACACTGAGAATCATGGCCCAGCCAAGTTGACACACAATCTCAACCATCACAATGTCCTTGATGTCATTCCACAACTTATCTGGTCTTCAGCCATTAGCGTTCAATGCATCAAATCTATTCTTGAAATGGTGTCTGAATTCAGATGGGATATACACAAGGTCATACTTTAGCTCTCATGGACTTGTTTCAATTTTCTTCAGCTTCAACTTGAACTTCCATATAAGCAATTGATGCTCTGTTCCGTAGTTGGCCTCTGGCCTTGTTCTGACTGATAAAATTGAACTCTCCATAATCTCTTTCCACAGATGTAGTCAACTTGATTCCTGAGCATTCCATCCAGTGATGTTCACATGTATAGTCACATTTTATGTTGTTGAAAAATTATATTTGCAATGAAGAAGTCATTGGTCTTGCAAAATTGTATCATGCTATCTCCAGCATCATTTCTATCACCAAGGCCATATTTTCCAACTATTGTTCCTTCTTCTCTCTTTTCAACTTTCACATTCTAATTGCCATTAATTATCAATGCATCCTGATTGCATGTTTGATCAGTTTCAGACTGCAGAAGTTGGTAAAAATCTTCAATTTCTTCATCTTTAGCATTAGTGGTTGGTGTATAAATTTGAACAGTCATATTAACTGGTCTTCCTTGAATCATATGAATATTATCCTATCATTGACAGCATTGTACGTCAGGATAGATCTTGAAACATTCTTTATGATGATGAATGCAACGCCATTCCTCTTCATTTTGTCATTCCTGGTAGACCGTATGATTGTCTGATTCAAAATGGCCAATACCAATCCATTTCAGCTCACTTAATGCCTAGGATATCAATCTTTACTCACTGCATTTCATTTTTGATGACTTCCAATTTTCCTAGATTTATACTTCAGACATTCCATATTCCAATTATTAACGGATGTTTACAGCTATTTCTTCTCATTGTGATTCATGCCACATCAGCAATCCAGAGTCCCGAAAGTTTTACTCCATTCATTTCATTAAGATTGACTCTACTTTGAGGGGGCAGCTCTTCCCTAGTCATATTTTAATTGCCTTCCCACCTGAGGTGGCTCATCTTCCAGCACTATATCAGACAATGTTTTGCTGCTATCCATAAGGTTTTCACTAGCTAATTCTTTCAGAAGTAGATTGCCAGATCCTTCTTCTTAGTCTGGAAGTGCCACTAAAAGCTGTCTACCATGCGTGACCCTGCTGGTATTTGAAATATCAGTGGCAGAGCTACCACCATCACAGCAACACAAAAACCACAATCCAAAACACTGAAAACACCAAATACCAGCAGGGATATGGAGCAACAGGAACTCTAATTCATTGCTGGTGGGAACTCAAAATGGTACGCCCACTTTGGAAAACAGTTTAACACTTTCTTATAAAGCTAAAACTAGTCTTACCATAACCAAAAAAAAAATCCCAAACCCATTGCCATCGAGCCAATTCCAGCTCATAGCAACACTACAGGACAGTGTAGAACTGCCCCACAGGGTTTCCAAGGAAAAGCTGGTGGATTTGAACCGCCAACCTTTTGGTTAGCAGCTGAGCTCTTAACCACAGCGCCACCAGGGCTCCAGTCTTACCATCACCCACCCCACTCCACTGTCGTTGAGTCAATTCCAACTCATAGTCTTACCATAAGATCCATTAACCATACTCCTAGGTATTTACCAAAATGAGTTGAAAACATATGTCCCCATAAAAACCTACACAGGAATGTTTATAGCAGCTTTAGTCATAATTGTCAAAAAATGGAAGCAATCAAGATGTTCTTTAATAAGTGAGTGGATAAACAAACTGAGGTATATCTATACAGTTGAATATTAATCAATGAAAAAAAGCTATTAAGCCACCAAAAAAAAATGGAGGGAACTTAAATGCTTATTGCTAAGTTAAAGAAGCTAGTCTGAAAAGGCTACATAGTGTATAATTCTAACTATATGATATTCTAGAAAAGGCAAAACTATAGAGAAAGTAAAAAGATTAGTGGCTGCCGCGGCTTAGAGGAAAGGGGTGAGGAATAAATAGGTAGAGCACAGGGCATTTTTAGGGTAGTGAAACCATTCTGTATGTTGTTGTTAGGTGCCATCGAGACAATTCCGACTCGTAGAGACCCTATGCACAACAAAACGAAACACTACCTGGTCCTGCGCCATCCTTACAATCGTTGTTATGCTTGAGCTCATTGTTGCAGTCACGTGTCTGTCAGTTTATAGTACTGTGGGGGCTTGCACGTGCTGTGATGCTGGAAGCTATGACACCAGTATGCAAATACCAGCAGGGTCACCCACAGAGGACAGGTTTCAGCTGAGCTTCCAGACTAAGACAGACTAGGAACAAGCACCCAGGAGTCTACTTCTGAAAAGCATTAGCCAGTGAAAACCTTACGAATAGCAACATCCTGTGTAATACTGTAATGGTAAAGACATTTGCATTTGTCAAAACGCACAGAACAGTACAATATGAAGAGTGAACCCTAATGTAAACTGTAGACTGTAGTTAGTAATAATGTATCTGTACTTTCTGTTCAATTTTTCTGTAAACTTAAAGCTGTTCTAAAAAAAAAGTTTACTAATTTAAAAAAAAAAAAGAAAGAAAGATGAGGGAGAATAGTAAAACTCTGGAAGGATTCTGTAGGAAGATTACTTCCCAAATGTCTCTTAAGTTGGTGCTCCAACTTAAAGAAATAAAAACTAGAATTCATCAATGATATATTATGGAGTGCCTGGTGTAAGAAAGACAAGAAATTCCAATAGCAGATACTTGGCCAGAGAACAAAGACCTTGGCCAGACATTAAATGATGAGTAAATGAATGCACACATTGAAATAAAACCTACATGTTAAAATAAAATGTTGAAGGTATGTAAATGTGTTTTTTAATAATACCCAACTTTAAGCATTTTTTTTTTCATTAACTGTGCAACTGCTCTTATCATATCAGATTAGAGGACTTATACTGGAGAAAATATTGACGCTGGCAAGGATTCCATTTTAATTGAGTCCACAATCAATGACCATGGAAGCAGTAGTCAAGAAATCAAATGACGTATTGCACTGGGCAAAACTGCTGCAAAAGACCTCTTTAAAGTGTTAAAGAGCAAAGATGTCACTTTGAGGACTAAAGTGCGCCTGACCCAAGCTATAGTATTTTCAATCGCCTCATATGCATGCAAAAACTGAACAATGAATAAGGAAGATCAAAGAAGAATTGATGCACTTGAATTATGGTGTTGGCGAAGAATATTGAATATACCATGGACTACCAGAAAAATGAACAAACCTGTCTTGGAAGAAGTACAGCCAGAATGCTCATTAGGACCAAAAATGGCAAGGCTTTGTCTCGTGTACTTTGGACGTGTTATCAGGAAAGACGAGACCCTGAAGAAGAACATCATCGTGCTTGGTACAGTAGAGGGTTATCGAAAGAGAAGAGGACCCTCAACAAAATGGATTGACACAGTGGCTGCAACAATGAGCTCAAGCACAACAACAACTGTGAGGATGGCGCAGGACCGGATAGTCTTCTGTTGTACATAGGGCCGCTATGAGTCAGAACTGACTTGACGGCACCTAACAACGACAACGACAGAAAGGAAAAGGAGCAAGAGCTAAGTGAGCGAATACGTTTTTCCTATTTTCAATTTGATATCCCCCAGATTCTGATGGGTCTATAACCTGTCTCAAGTCTTCTTCTAGTGAAATAGTAAATAAGAAAGGGCTCGGTCAACTTGATCAATATGGACCATCAAACCAGAACACTGCAACCTCTGGTGGGTTTAGAAGAAAGGCCTGAAATTAACAAAGTGGATAAATTTCAACAGATTCCACCTCATTTTATGCTACGTAGACATAAACACTAATTTTCCTTCTATCAATATACTAATCTACTGAAAATTCATTATGGGAATGACCAGAGGGCCACAGCAATCTTACCGCCTGTTTTTTGAGTCTCTATAATTCTGTAAATATCTCCACAAATTTTGTGAAAAGAAGACTACAAAAAGTACCTTGAAGCCTGGATGATTTTTCAGAGCTTGTATTCTCAACCAGGTATTCAAGGATGACTTTCAAAGGGTCCGAGAGTTCCCTGAAAATTTATGCAAAACATTGCATTCATCATATGAGTTCCAAATGTGACCTTCTAAAAAGTTACCAGACTGCTACCTTAATGGGGTGACTAGTTGTCCCCATTTGCCTGGGACTATCCTGGTTTTAGAAACCCTGGTGGCATAGTGGTTAAGAGCTATGGTTGCTAACCAAAAGGTCAGCAGTTTGAATCCACCAGGCGCTCCTTGGAAACTCTATGGGACAGTTCTACTCTGTCCTATAGGATAGCTATGAGTAGGAATTGACTAAATGGCAATGGGTAATGGGTATCCTGGTTTTAGCACTTAGAGTTTTGCATCTTGGAAAACCAAGATGGTTCTTCACCCTCATATAGGGTGGCCAGATAAAAATGAATAATTTTTTAGTATAACTATGCCCCACATAATATGTTTTGTTTATTTGAAATTCAAATTTAATTGAGCAGCCTGGATTTTGACTTCAAAATTTGACAACCTATCCTAATAGAATAATTAATAATAATGATAGTAATAGTAATAACAGTAGCAATAGAAGTAGCTAACAATTACTGAGTGCTTCCTTCACGCCAGGTACAATTTCTTATTCAATTCTAACCACATCTCAGGAGGTGTATATTATCATCATTCCCATTGCATGGATGCAATAACTAAGGATTAAAAAGGTAAAACGGCTTATCCAGAATCATACAGTTAGTCAGTGGCAGAGCTAGGCTGAAATCTACCAAAACTCCTGTTCTATAAAAGGAGAAAGGGGAAACTATACTTCAAGATGCCAACACTGGCTGAGTTTGCTACCTGGACTCCCCCTACCCATACCCTGTAATAAGTGACTCTTCCTCATGCTTTTTGCCCCCCTCTGCAGGCTGTGATATGTGGGTGTGGGGAGCCCACAGATGTAAAGCATTAGCACAGACCCTTGGCAAGCATCCTGTTTCCCAGTCTCTGGTCTAACTCCCCCACTTTTCTCATAGGCTTATCAGGGAGACTTCCCCTGAAGCCTCTCAGCCCAGGAGATGTGACAATGGATTCGAGCAACAGCTGAAACTCATTTGCCTCCTCAAGTTGCTTCCTGTTCCCAAAATCTATTAGCGCTTTATCCAAATATTCTTCAGGCTGGAATGGGAACCTTCCTGGTGGGTGACTACTGTTCCAGTTTGTCTGGGACTGAGGTGTTTGCCAGGAATGTAGGACTTTCAGGGCTGAAGACAAGGAAGTCCCAGGAAAACAGGGACAGCTGGTCACCCTACTTGCCTGGCAGATTCACTACACACTTTCACTAACATTGTCTTATTTGATCCTTAGCACAACCTTTGAATCGAGGCAATATTAACCCATTTTACAGACAAGACTCATTTTAACAACTTCTTCTAGCATCCCATTTATCTGTAAAAGTGGGGATGATATTAATTCCTACCATGTCCCATTTTGTGAAGATTAAATGAGATAATGCTTTTAAAGCTTTCAGTACAACACCTGTTTCTTAATAAATGCTCACTAAAAAAAATTTTTTTTTTTTTAATGGCAGTTATTACCACTCCATTCTACGACTAAAAGAATAAAGTCTGGGAATAGGTCTGTCTTCTTTGACATCAACCTTGAAGGTTGGAAATACCTCCAAAATGTCCTTCTTTCCCCCTCATAACTGGTCAATCATCTATCATCTAAGATTTTTCTAAATATTTTTAGAGGTTACATTTTCAGCTTTTACTCTGTATGTGAGTCTCATATTCTGATGACAAGCTGTATCTACTAGGGCTTCCTTTTATTCAACCCATATTTAGCTGTATCTTTCATCAGCTCAAAGGAAGCAAAAATCGGTCAGGCTCTACTTAATGGACAAAACCTCCTTTACCCAGCCCTGTGTGACTTAGTGAACATAGGAACCATTCTACTTTGTTCTCCTGTGAATCACTCTGGTGCCCCTATTATTGCAGGGGACTCAAAAATGTTTGTTGAATTCACTAACCAATATCAACTCACCAATTATCAGCCATTCTTGCTACTCTACGTCTGGAATTTCACTTCCTCATTTTTTCCTTGGAATGATGAATATGTTTTGTGAGTCTTATTTGGTAGTAATTCTTAATCTTCATCTTACAGTTTCTACTTTTCCAAATCCAATAGTCAGACGAAGTTATTCAGCAATCCAATCCTAAGAAAAAAGTTGTTAGGACTAAGTAAGTGCCAAGGAATGAATGAAGTTGGGGTAGATGGAATATCAAACCCGTAGTCAGAAGAACTGGAGACAAGATTTGCCATTCATCAGCTATGTGTCTTTGGAGAGGGAAAGGGAATGAGGACATTTGTGTAGCCGTTGCTATGGCTAATTCTGGACTAAACACTTTATACAAATACTTTTATTTAACTCTCTTGCCAAAAAGCTATTTCTACTCTGGTTTTTAAAGTGAAGAAACAGGGAGTTTGAATGTTTTACTCAAGTTATTTCTAGTAGTGAAGTCAAGATTTGAACCCAAGTCTGTCGACTAGAAAACACAGATTCTTCTCATGTTTCTCACCCACAACCAACCTCCCTCGTTAAAAATCTGAGATTGCAATAGAAAATTGTTTCATTCCATTAGTCTCTAGTTTATGGGCCCAACAAGTTTTCCTTGAATCAGACCATGTCATCAGTTTGAGCCATAGTTTTCCTGTGGGTAAAATGAGCAAGGTGAACTAGATGCCTTTCACATTTTAAATTCTGTGTCTTGGTGCCAACATGCTGAGGTTCACTCTGAAAGAAGCAGCTGCCAGTCAGAGTGCTCAGAAGAAGGCAGCCTGTGTGTTCAAGCATCTATCCCTCTAGCATTATCAATCTGCCACATTACTATGCTAATTGCAAGGGAAGAAATGTGGAACTAGTTCCATGTATCATTCAAGCAAGGGCATCCAGGTAGCACCAAGATACTGGAGAATCAACATCAACATGATTGCATTGACTTTGAGTGTGTCGTGGCAGGAGAACAGGAAATGTGTTCTTCCATTACAGGTCCTTAACAGGTTGTTCATTCTAAATAGTCCAACAGAAAGAAAGCTCTTCTCTCCATTTTCTTCTGCTGTTGGCATTGTCCAATGTATAAACCGCATTGGCAGCCTCCTTCACCACTCCAGGAGCCCATCAAAAAGTAATAACCCTGACACCTTGGGGCTGGGTAAATCTGTTGCTCTCAGAATCCCCACCCAGCTCTGAAGGGTTGGCTGACTTGAATAGACAGAGCTAAAAGAATGTTCCAGTTGGCTTTTTCAGAATCTTGACTAATTGAACCATCTGGTGGAAAACAAAAACCATGTCATCTTGGGCATGATGATTTTAAATAAGCTGCCAGCATGCGCAGGATAAAAAGGGTTGGTGGCATGTTGGTGATTGCTACAAGGGAACTTGGCACATCTGTCAGAATGAACCATGAAATAGAACTTCCTGAGTATAAGATCATCCGTTTTCCCTCATGACCCCTGATCTGACAGTCTGTAACACCAAATATGCCTATTCCTCACTTGTCTACTTTCTCATTATCTGACATTTCACATTTATGACAACAACAAACAAACAAAAAAAAACCCACTGCCATTGAGTCAATTCCGACTCATACCGACCCTATAGGACAGAGTAGAACCGCCCCGTAGAGTTTCCGAGGAGCACCTGGCGGATTCGAACTGTCAACCTCTTAGTTGATAGCTGTAGCATTGAACCACTACGCTACCACTGTTTCCAACAGTATAAAAAAAAAATTCTACTCTCTGACTATTTTGTGCATTAATGATGTATGTTTGATAGTAACGAATGCCGAGGTACGAGGCCAGGGTAAACTTGGCTATGACGGTTAAGGTTATGTGTCAACTTTTTTGGGCCATGATTCCCAGTGGTTTGGCAGTTATGTAATGACGTAATTTGGAAGTTATGTAATGATGTAGCCATCCTCCATTTTGTGACCTTATGTGGTCATCTTCCATTCTCACGTAACGGCGATTTTCATGTAATGATGGGGTCTTTGGAGCTTAATCATGTCAATAAGTAAGGAGGGAGTGTATATGCTTTTTTTTTTTTTTTACATCTTTTGCCTAAATAAGGACATTTTTAGCTTCCTCTTTTTAAATGAATGCTCTAGTGTTATGGTTATCTAGTGCTGCTATAACAGAAATACCACAAGGGGATGTCTTTAACAAAGAGAACTTTATTCTCTCACAGACTAGGAGGCTAGAAATCTTAATTCAGGGCACAGCTCCAGGGAAATTCTCTCTCTCTCTCTGTAGGCTCTGCAGAAAGATCCTTATCATCAATCTTCCCCTGGCCTAGGAGCTTCTCCACACAGGAACCCCAGGTCCAAACGATGTGCTCTGCTCCCGGCGTTGCTTTCTTGGTGGTATAAGGTCCTCCTGTCTCTCTGCTCACTTCTCTCTTTTATATCTCAAAAGAAATTGACTTAACGAATCTTGTAGATTGAGTCCTGCCTTATTAACATAACTGCCTCTAATCCTGCCTCATTAACATCATAGAGGTAGGATTTATAACACATAGGAAAATCAGGTCAGATGACAAAATGGTAGACAGTCACACAGTACTGGGAGTTACAGCCTAGCCAAGCAGACACACATTTTGGGGGAACACAATTCAATCCATGACAGTAAGAATAAGCCTAACACATAATTAAAATAGTAAGTTGCTTACATGGTTCAATTTGAAAGACCCTTCAAAGTCCTCCTGTCTTTTTGCCAGTATAAGCCACCCACCAAAAAAATATATTAAATACTGGCTCTGGGATGGTACCTGATATTTCCATGTATAAATGCAGTTCTGACCCTAAACATCAGAGCTTAGTCAGATCGTACAAGTCAAAGGGCACATTCCTCCAGACTGTGAAGTCTGCCCAAGATTTCAGATGCTAGTTGCAAGTCTGGAGATCCACAGGACACTCAAACTTCTGAGTAACTGGCTACAAATTTCTACTATCCCCTCAGGATACCAGTCACAAACTCAGGGTTCCTCAGGGCACCCTCACTCCTGACAAGTTGGCTACATTTGAGGGTTCTTACTACACCCCTCAGGTTCAATAATTCACCAGAATGACTCACAGAACTCAAGAAATAGCTGTACTGAAAATTACAGTTTAATTATAAAGGATACAAATCAGGACGAGTATAAAGAAGAGGCACATAGGGCAAGGTCTGGAAGAGTCCCAAACATGTCCCAAAGACTCGTCATCAAGCTTCAGTGTCTAAAGTTTTTACTGGGGTTATATTATGTAGGCATGATTGATTGGCTCATTGACCACATGGTTGAACTCAACCTCCAACCTCTCTCCCTTGGGGGTCAGGCTAGTATCACACGGTGGGCTTTTCTGGCCTGGCCAGCCCCACCCAAACTTACCTCATTAGCATAGCTTGTCAGGTGTGGTCCAGAGAACAAAGAAACGTCAATCACGTGGGCAATTCCAAGGGTTTAGCAGTTACCTCCCAGGAAAAAAGGACAAAGATCAAATTCTTTGGTAAAGTTAATTGTATACACAATACCATGGTATTCTTCCTTCAGAATAAATGTGTATGTATCTTTCAAAGAAGTGGAAACATAATGTGTTATGTGGGGGTTCCTCAAGAACAGACCCAGAAGGGAGACTTGGCAAACAAGTGATTTGTTAAGGAAGTACCCCCAGGAGAAATCGGTAAGGGAGAAGCAGGACAGAGAAGAGGGAGAAGCTATGCAAAAGCTTGATGTCCCGGCAAATTCCCATGGAGAGTAGCTTTAGCCTGATCCCACAGGGAACCCTGCAGTGTAACTTGTACCTAGAGTATAACTTGCCTCAATTTGAGACAAAGTTGAGCTTTCATACTCCAGCTTAAGTCAGTTGGTCATAGGATACAAGCAGCCCCTGAGTATGTAAACCCCAAGGAACTTCCACTTGTCTGCAAGTTTGGGCAAAACTATCTGGTAGCTGAAGAGTAGTCCTTCAAAGAGAGTCACGAGTGCAGGCCACTGGAAGCAAAAGCACACAGGAGAAGAGATGAGAAAGAAGTCCAATCAAATTTGGGTGGAGAGCAGCGTCTGCTATATATATGGAGTTTTTATCAGTCATCAGTGGTTGAGCGCAAAATGGCCAGACTAGCCTTACAAGAGAACAGGGTAAAGGAGAAAAAGGGTTCAGGGCAGTTAAGTGCCAAGAAGTGAGGAGATGTTCCTAAGTTAGAGAAGTAGGTCCATGTGAGGGGATGCACAGTCAAGGGATAACTTGCTAAAGGAAAAGATGTAGTGAGGAAGGAATGAGGAAGGCTACGGAGCTGTCCCTCACATACATTACATAAATTCAAGAAATTAGCTAATTAACAGTGAAAAAAATCCAAAATCCAAACCCACTGCTTCGAGTTGATTCTGACTCATAGCAACCTTATAGGACAGAGTAGACTTGCCCCCTAGGGTTTCCAAGGTGCAGCTGGTAGATTCAAACTGCCAACCTTTTCATTAGCAGCCAAGCTCTTAACGACTGCACCACCAGGGCTACAATTAACAGTGCAAGGGAGGGAGAATATAAAGAGTAGAGAGAAGGACACTATATTAGATGGGATTCTACTCCTAACCCCCTGGGAACTCACTGTGACTTTGGACAAACCACTTTCCCTCTCTTCATCTCAGCTTCCTCTTTGGAAAAATGAGGAGCTGACTAGATTGTTGTTGTTAGGTGCCATCAAGTCGGTTCTGACTCAGCGACCCTACGTACAACAGAACAAAACACTGCCTGGTCCTGAGCCACCCTCACAATCGTTCTTATCCTTGAGTCTATTGTTGCTGCCACTGTGTCAATCCATCTCGTTGAGAGTCTTCCTCTTTTCAATGATTCTCCACTTTACCAAGCATGATGTTCTTCTCCAGGCACTGATCCCTCTTGATAACATGTCCAAAGTACGTGAGATGTAGTCTGGCCATCCTTGCTTCTAAGGCGCATTCCAGCTGTACTTCTTCCAAGACAGGTTGTTTGTTCTTTTGGCAGTCCATGGTATATTCAATGTACTTCACAAATACCATAAGTCAAAGGCATCAATTCTTCTTCAAGCCTCTTTATTCATTTTCCAGCTTTCACATGCATGTGAAGTGATTAAAAGCACCACGGCTTGGGTCAGGCACACCCTAGTCTTCAAGGTGACATCTTTGCTTTTTAAGGCTTTAAAGAGGTCTTTTGCAGCAGATTTGCCTAATGCAATGCATCTTTTGATTTCTTAACTGCAGCTTCCATGGGCAGTGATTGTGGAGTAAAGTAAAAGGAAATCCTTGACAACTTCAATCTTCTCTCTGTTTATCATGATGTTGCTTATTGGCCCAGTTGTGAGGATTTTTGTTTTCTTTATGTTGAGGTGTAATCCATACTGGAGGTTGTGGTCTTTGATCTTCATCAGTAAGTGTTTAGAGAACTCTTCACTTTCAGCAAGCAAGGTTCTGTCATCTGCATAACACAGGTTGTTAATGAGTCTTCCTCTAATCCTGATGCCCCATTCTTCTTCATATAGTCCAGCTTCTCGTATTATTTGCTCAGCATACAGACTGAATAAGTATGGTGAAAGAATACAACCCTGACGCACACCTTTCTTGACTTTAAACCATGCAGTATCCCCTTGTCCTGTTCAAACAACTGCCTCTTGATCTACGTACAGGTTCCTCATAAGCACAACTAAGTGTTCTGGAATTCCCATTCTTCCCAATGTTATCCATAATTTGTTATGATCCACACAGTGAATTGCCTTGGCATAGTCAATAAAATACAGGTAAGCATCTTTTCTGGTATTTTCTGCCTTCAGCCAGGGTCCATCTGACATCAGCAATGATATCTCTGGTTCCACATCCTCTTCAATGAAGGAAGAAGTCCATGCTGCACTGAAGGCATTGGCTAAAAAACAAAGCTCCAGGAATTGACGGAATACCAGTTGAAACATTTCAACAAACGGATGCGGTGCTGGAAGTGCTCGTCCATGTCAAGAAATTTGCAAAACAGCTCCATGGCCAATAGGCTGGAAGAGATTCACATTTATGCCAATTTCCAAGAAAGGTGATCCCACCAAATGTGGAAATTATCGAATAATATCATTAATACCACATGCAAGCAGAATTTTGCCAAAGATCATCCAAAATCGGCTGCAGCAGTATATCAATAGGGTACTGCCAGAAATTCAAGCCATATTTAGAAGAGGACATGGAATCAGGGATATCATTGCTGATATCAGATGGATCCTGCCTGAAAGCAGAAAATACCAGAAAAGATGTTTACCTGTGTTTTATTGACTATGCTAAGACATTCAACTGTGTGGATCATAACAAATAATCGATAACATTGCAGAAAATGGAAATTCCAGAATACTTAATTGCACTCATGAGGAATCTGTACATGAACCAAGAGGCAGTCATTCAAACACAACAAGGGGAAGCCGCATAGTTTAAAGTCAAGAAAGGTGTGCGTCAGGGTTGTATTCTTTCACCACGCCTATTCAATCTGTATCCTGAGCAAATAATACAAGAAGCTGGACTATATGAAGAAGAACGAGGCATCAGGATTGAAGGAAGACTCATTAACAACCTGTGTTATGCAGATGACACAGCCTTGCTTGCTGAAAGTGAAGAGGACTTGCACTTACTGATGAAGATCAAAGGCTTCAGCCTTCAGTATGGATTACACCTCAACGTAAAGAAAAGAAAAATACCCACAACTGAGCCAATAAGCAACATCATGATAAGTGGAGAAAAGACTGAAGTTGTCAAGGACTTCGTTTTACTTGGATCCACAATCAACATCATGAAAGCGTCAGTCAAGAAATCAAAGGACATCCTAAAAATCAAACACCTATGCTCATCCAAAGACTTCACCAAGAGTAAAAAGATTATCTACAGACCTGGAAAAAGTTTTTAGCTATTACATTCTGATCAGCGCATGATCTCTAAAATCTACATGATACGGCAAAAACTCAACTACAAAAAGACAAATAACCCAAATAAAAGATATGAATAGACACTTCACTAAAGAAGGCATTCAGGCAGCTAAAAGATACATGAGGAAATGCTCACAATCATTAGCCATTAGAGAAATTTAAGTCAAAACTACAATGAGATTTCACCTCACTCCAACAAAAACAAGGCTGCCATTAATCCAAAAAACACAAAATAATAAATGTTGGAGAGGCTGTGGAGAGATTGGAACACTTATACACTGCTGGTGGGAATGTAAAACAGTACAACCACTTTGGAAATCGATTTGGTGCTTCCTTAAAAAGCTAGAAATAGAACTACTATACGATCCAGCAATCCCACTCCTTGTAATATACCCTAGAGAAATAAGAGCCTTTACACAAACAGATATATGCACACCCATGTTTACTGCAGCACTGTTTACAATAGCAAAAAGATGGAAGCAACCAAGGTGCCCATCAACGGATGAATGGATAAATAATAGTACATTCGTACAATGTAATACTACACATCAATAAAGAACAGTGGTGACTCTTTGAAACATTTCATAACATGGAGGAATCTGGAAAGCATTATGCTGAGTGAAACTGCAAAAGGACAAATATTGTATAAGACCACTATCATAAGAACTCGAGAAATAGTTTAAACAGAGAATATTCTTTGATGGTTACAAGAGAGGGGAGGGAGGGAGGGAGGGAGGGAGGGAGGGAGGGAGGGAGGGAGGGAGGGAGAGGGGTTTTCACTAATTAGATAGTAGATAAGAACTATTTTAGGTGAAGGGAAAGACAACACAATACAGGCAAGGTCAGCACAACTGAACTAAACTAAAAGCAGTTCCCTAAATAAACTGAATGCTTCGAAGGCCAGAGTAGCAGGGGCGGGGGGTTGGGGACCATAGTTTCAGGGGACATCTAAGTCAATTGGCACAATAAAATCTATTAAGAAAACATTCTGCATCCCACTTTGGAGAGTGGCATCTGGAGTCTTAAACGTTAGCAAGTGGCCATCTAAGATGCATCAATTGGTCTCAATCCACCTGGATCAAAGGAGAATGAAGAACACCAAGGACACAAGGTAATTATGTCCCCAAGAGACAGAAAGGGCCACATAAACCAGAGACTACATCAGCCTGAGACCAGAAGAACTAGATGGTGCCTGGCTACAACCGATGACTACCCTGACAGGGAATGCAACAGAGATCCCCTAAGGGAGCAGGAGAGCAGTGGGATGCAGACCCCAACTTCTGATAAAAAGACCAGACTTAATGGTCTGACTGAGACTAGAAGGACCCCGGTGGTCATGGCCCCCAGACCTTCTGTTAGCCCAAGACAGGAACCATTCCCAAAGCCAACTCTTCAGACAGGGATTCGACTGGACAACGCGATAGAAAAATGCTGGAGAAGAATGAGCTTCTTGGATCAAGTAGACACTTGAGACTATGTTGGCATCTCCTATCCGGAGGGGAGATGAGAGGGCAGAGGGGGTCAGAAGCTGGTGGAATGAACATGAAAAGAGAACAGTGGAGGGAAGGAGGAGGCTGTCTCATTAGGGGGAGAGCAATTAGGAGTATAAAGCAAGGTGTTTTTGTGTTTTTTTTGGTATATAAATTTTTGTATGGGAGAATGACTTGATTTGTAAACTTTCACTTAAAGCACAATAAAAATTTTAAATTAACAAAAAAAAATCAAAAGACGCATTGCATTGGGCAAATTCACTGCAAAAGTCCTCTTTAAAGTATTGAAAGGCAAATATGTTACCTTGAGGACTAAGGTACACCTGACCCAGGCCATGGTGTTTTCAATTACCTCATATGCTTGTGAAAGCTGGACAATGAATAAAGACAACCAAAAAAGAATTGACGCCTTTGAATTGTGGTGTTAGCGAAGAACATTGAATACACCATGGACTGCCAAAAGAATGGACAAATCTCTCTTGGAAGAAGTACAACCAGAATGCTCCTTAGAAGCAAGGATGGTGAGACTATGTCTCACATACTTTGGACATGTTATCAGGAGGGATCAGTCCCTGGGAGAAGGACATCATGCTTGGTAAAGTAGAGGATCAGTGAAAAAGAGAAAGACCCTCAACAAGATGGACTGACGCAGTGGCTGCAACAATGGGCTCGAGCATGCCAACAATTGTGAGGATGGCGCAGGACCGGGCAATGTTTCATTCTGTTGTGCATAGGGTAGCTAGGAGTCAAAACTGACTCAATGGCACCTAACAACAACGACGTTATACTCTGAATCTGTATTGAATTTCTGGCAGTTTCCTGTCAATGTGCTGCTGCAACCACTTTTGAATAATCTTCAGCAAAATTTTACTTGCTTATGATATTAATGATATTGTACGATAATTTCCACATATGGTTGGGTCACCTTTCTTCGGAATAGGCATAAATATGCATATCTTCCAGTCGGTTGGCCAGGTAGCTGTCTTCCAAATTTCTTGGCATAGATAAGTCAGTACTTCCAGGGCTGCATCCATTTGTTGAAACATCTCAATTGGTATTCCATCAATTCCTAGAGCCTTGTTTTTTGCCAATGCCTTCAGTGCAACTTTCCAAATTATATTGCAAGGAACACCAGGGTTTCATGAGATTTTAATAGTTATTCATGGAAAAGACAAAGCTTCGGTAACACTGTAGTTCCCTCTTTAAAATCCAGATTTACATTAGCATATTAAGAGTACAATAGCATATTAAAATCCTGCATTTAAGAGACTGGTTTAACTGTTGAACTCGATTTATTTGACCACAGGACTCTTTTTTGGCCAAATATCTATAATCTTCTCTCAGGACAATAATGATTCAGAAATTAAAGGTCCTTCTTTCTGTAGTGCTGAGTCCATTTCACAATCACTCATGTACTCAGAAATGAGATGAAACAAAAATACGTCCAATAGTGAACCTCATCATGCTCAAAAGGCAGCTAAGAAACTCAGCGATACTATTCATAGCTACCAAGCACTTAATCCATGCCAAGCACTGCCATGGATAATTTATAAATACTATTTTATTTTATTTTCACAGTGACCTTGATAAATATTTTTATCTCCACTTTCCAGATGATATAACTGAGACTCAGCTAGGTTAAATAATTTGTCCCAGCCTCACCGTAAGGAGTCAAATCTCAGTAGTCTTAATGATTACCCCAACTCTGAAGAGGCCTCACTTCTTATCCTTCTCACGCCACTCTTCCTGTGTGATACCTTAGCCTGACGTCACTTTACCTTTGATACATCATCCAAAATGGGGTAATAGTACTTGTCAACCAGTATAATTGAAAACTCTATCAAAAATAATTGCAAAACGCTTCTCAAATGAAAAGTATTCTAAAATAATGTCATCACCCTTCTAGAGTGGTAATTTGAAGCTGATGTTGAAGATATCAAATAAAACTCCATAGCTGTATGGCTTTGGAGAAAATTGTTTTAAGGAGTCAGTGAGGCAAATTATGTCAGTATTATAAGGGGTAACATGATGAGGAAGCAACGATGCTGTTTTAGATTAAAGTCAGGGTAATTTTACTAAGAGTCTGTAATGTTTCCTCTCATTCTTTTCTTTCCATCACCTTCTGCTACACTACCTTGTCCCAAGGTCTAAATAGATCTTTCCTTGCCACTGTTCACATTATTATCACTTCTAGAAATGCCCTTTGCTGTTCCACCACCTAACCAACGCTTTAAAACTATGTTTAGGTCCTGATTCGTCCATGACGTTTACACTCCAGGTCGCACTCTCTCGTGTAACCTTATGGCCAGTACTATCCAATGACAACCTTGATTCTTCTCACGTGTACTGATATGGTCTGCCCAGACCATAGGTAGCTCAAAGGCAAGAAGTATGTGTAACACGTGTCTCGCGTCCCCCACGATACTTATCCTAGAACTGCCAAGTTTTAGAGTAATTTTTTGTGTCTCCTACTAATATCTGTGTCTCCTGGGGAGCAGGGACATACCTGTTTTGCTCAGTTTACCCTCAGAGTTTAGCACAGTACCTGGCATATAGTAAATGCTAAATAAACACTTGTTAGCTAAATGAAAGAAATACATAAACAGGAGATGCTCAACTAATTAGAGTAATAGCAACCATGACATTTACTGAGTATTTGTCATGTGGCAGGTATCATGCTAAGCACCATATTATATTTACAGTCTCATCAGACCCTTATGACAAACTGTTATATAGGTATTCTTGTTAAGTTTCTTTAGAGATGGGGAATCTTAGGCACAGCGAGGTTGCATGACTGGCCCAAGGACATACAGCAATCAAGGATTTAAGCCTAGTCAGTCTAACTCAATAGCCTCTTAATGACTATGTTAATATCAATATTTGAAAATTCTGACCACATTTGTAATACCTCTGAAGATGAAAAGAATATGGAAAGAAATTCAGATTTTTAAACACTTTCAAGATGTGAAATAAAGACTAAACTCTCATGAACTGACCCTTAAAGCAGTTGCCTGGTCAATATATTGCCTTAGAATATGCTGATGAGCAAAAGGCAGAGAATGAAATTAAGAAGGTTGCCACATTCCTGGCGTAACCAGCAAGCTGGATTTGATGGAGTTCAGAGCTCTGGTGGTCTAGTGGTTAAGAGCTTGGCTGCTAACCAAAAGGTTGACAGTTCAAATCTACCAGCTGTTCCTTAGAAACCCTCTGGAAACCCTGGTGACATAGCGGTTAAGTGCTAGGACGGCGAACCAAAGGGTTGGCAGGTCAAATCCACCAGGTACTCCTTGGAAACTCTATGGGGCAGTTCTACTCTGTCGTATAGCGTCGCTTTGAGTCAGAATCGACTCGACAGCACTGGGTTTTTTTTTTTTTATCTGATAGAAGGAGTGATTCCTTTATTCATTCACTCAACAAATTTTTCTTGAGCACTCAAGTGAGATGTTGGAAGTACCCTAATGAACAAGACAGTCAAGGGACCTGCACTCATGGAGATTCCACAGTGGTGGGAAAACAAAGCATAATCCAGAAACCAACCCAAGTAATGTAAGACAGTGACAAATGCTAGGATGGCAAAAAAAAAAAGGGGGTAATAAAGTAAATAGTGATGGTGTGAGGTAAGGGCTACTCTACAAAGAGTGGCTATAGGGAACGCCTTTTGAGCAAAGACTTGAATGAAGTGGGGAACACATGCATGCAAAAATCTGAGAGAAGTTACATGATCTGGTTTCAGTTCTTAAAAGATCACTGTAGTTGCTATGTGGAGTGTAGACTGTTATTGGACAAGTATGGAAACAGGCTATTTAGGACCATAGGGAAGGGAGATGGTTGTGGCAAAGACTTGAGTGGTAGCAGTGAAAAGGATGAAGAGTACAAAATATAGGGAGGGAAAGGATGTCACCCAGTGAGGCAGGATTAGAGACAGTTATGTTAATGAGGCAGGACTCGATCTACAAGATTAGGCTATATCTTCAGTCAATCTCTTTTGAAAATATAAAAGAGAGAAGTAAGCAGAGAGACATGTTGTTGTTAGGTGCTGTCGAGTCGGTTCCGACTCATAGAGACCCTATGCACAACAGAACGGAACACTGTCCGGTCCTGCACCATCCTTACAATCGTTGTTATGCTTGAGCTCATTGTTGCAGCCACTGTGTCAATCCACCTTGTTGAGGGTCTTTCTCTCTTCTGCTGACCCTGTACTCTGCCAAGCATGATGTCCTTCTCCAGGGACTCATCCCTCCTAACAACATGTCCAAAGTATGTAAGATGCAGTCTCACCATCCTTGCCTCTAAGGAGCATTCTGGCTACACTTCTTCCAAGACAGATTTGTTCGTTCTTTTGGCAGTCCGTGCTATATTCAACATTCTTCGCCAACACCACAATTCAAAGGTGTCAACTCTTCTTCAGTCTTCCTTATTCATTGTCCAGCTTTCACTTGCATACGATGCGATTGAAAATGCCATGGCTTGGGTCAGGCACACCTTAGTCTTCAGGGTGACATCTTTGCTCTTCAACACTTTGAAGTGGTCCTTTGCAGCAGATTTGCCCAATGCAAAAAAAAAAAATTTTTTTTAATGCGTCTTTTGATTTCTTGACTGCTCCTTCCATGGCTGTTGATTGTGGATCCAAGTAAAATGAAACCCTTGACATCTTCAATCTTTCCTCCATTTATCATGATGTTGCTCACTGATCCAGTTGTGAGGATTTTTGTTTTCTTTATGTTGAGGTGTAATCCATACTGAAGGCTGTGGTCTTTGATCTTCATTAGTAAGTGCTTCAAGTCCTCTTCACTTTCAGCAGGCAAGGTTGTGTCATCTGTATAATGTAGGTTGTTAATGAGTCTTCCTCCAATCCTGACGCCCCGTTCTTCTTCATATAGTCCAGCTTCTCGTATTATTTGTTCAGCATACAGATTAAATAGGTATGGTGAAAGAATACACCCCTGACGCACACCTTTCCTGACTTTGAACCAATCAGTATCCCCTTGTTCTGTCCGAACAACTGCCTCTTGATCCATGTAAAGGTCCTCATGAGCACAATTAAGTGTTCTGGAATTCCCATTCTTCGCAGTGTTATCCATAGTTTGTTATGAAGCACACAGTCAAATGCCTTTGCGTAGTCAATAAAACACAGGTAAACATCCTTCTGGCATTCTCTGCTTTCAGCCAGGATCCATCTGACATCCCTGGTTCCACCTCCTCTTCTGAAACCAGCCTGAATTTCTGGCAGTTCCCTGTTGATATACTGCTGCAGCCGTTTTTGAATGATCTTCAGCAAAATTTTGCTTGCATGTGATATTAACGATATTGTTCTATAATTTCCACATTCAGTTGGATCACCTTTCTTGGGAATAGGCATAAATATGGATCTCTTCCAGTCAGTTGGCCAGGAAGCTGTCTTCCATATTTCTTGGCATAGACGAGCGAGCACCTCCAGCGCTGCATCTGTTTGTTGAAACACCTCAATTGATATTCCATCAATTCCTGGAGTCTTGTTTTTCGCCAATGCCTTCAGAGCAGCTTGGACTTCTTCCTTCAGTACCATCGGTTCCTGATCATATGCCACCTCTTGAAATGGTTGAATATCGACTAATTCTTTTTGGTAGAATGACTCTGTGTATTCCTTCCATCTTCTTTTGATGCTTCCTGCGTCGTTTAATATTTTCCCCATGGAATCCTTCACTATTGCAACTGGAGGCTTGAATTTTTTCTTCAGTTCTTTCAGCTTGAGAAACGCTGAGCGCGTTCTTCCCTTTTGGTTTTCCATCTCCAGCTCTTTGCACACGTCATTATAACACTTTACTTTGTCTTCTCGAGAGGCCCTTTGAAATCTTCTGTTCAGTTGTTTTATTTCCTGAATTCTTCCTTTTGCTTTAGCTGCTCAACGCTCAAGACCAAGTTTCAGAGTCTCCTCTGACATCCATCTTGGTCTTTTCTTTCTTTCATGTCTTTTCAGTGACCTCTTGCTTTCTTCATGGATGATATCCTTGATGTCATTCCACAACTCATCTGGTCTGCGGTCATTAGTGTTCAACGTGTCATATCTATTCTTTAGATGGTCTCTAAATTCAGGTGGGATATACTCAAGGTCATATTTTGGCTCTCGTGGACTTCGTCTGATTTTCTTCAGTTTCAGCTTGAACTTGCATACAAGCAATTGATGGTCTATTCCACAGTCAGCCCCTGGCCTTATTCTGACTGATGAGTTTGAGCTTTTCCATTGTTTCTTTCCACAGATGTAGTCAATTTGATTTCTGTGTGTTCTATCTGGTGAGGTCCATGTGTATAGTCACCGTTTATGTTGGTGAAAGAAGGTATTTGCAAAGAAGAAGTCGTTGGTCTTGCAAAATTCTATCATTCGATCTCCGGCATTGTTTCTATCACCAAGGCCATATTTTCCAACTACTGATCCTTCTTTATGTCCAACTTTTGCATTCCAATCACCAGTAATTATCAGTGCATCTTGACTGCATGTTCAGTCAATTTCAGACTACAGCAGCTGATAAAAATCTTCTATTTCTTCATCTTTTGCCCTATTGGTTGGTGTGTAAATTTGAATAATAGTCATATTAATTGGTCTTCCTTGTAGGCGTATGGATATTATCCTATCAGTGACAGCATTGTACTTCAGGATAGATTATAAAACATTCTTTTTGACGATGAATGCAACACCATTCCTCTTCAAGCTGTCATTCCCAGCAGAGTAGACTATATGATTGTCCAATTCAAAATGGCCAATACCAGTTCATTTCAGCTCACTAATGCCTAGGATATAGATGTTTATGTGTTCCATTTCATTTTTGATGATTTCCAATTTTCCTAGATTCATACTTCATACATTCCAGGTTCTGATTATTAACGGATGTTTGCAGCTATTTCTTCTCATTTTGAGTCGTGCCACATCAGCAAATGAAGGTCCTGGAAGCTTTACTCCATCCACATCATTAAGGTCAACTCTACTTTGAGGAGGCAGCTCTTCCCCAGTCATCTTTTGAGTGCCTTCCAACCTGGGGGGCTCATCTTCCAGTGCTATATCAGACAATGTTCCACTGCTATTCGTAAGGTTTTCACTGGCTAATGCTTTTCAGAAGTAGACTGCCAGGTCCTTCTTCCTAGTCTGTCTTAGTCTGGAAGCTCAGCTGAAACCTGTCCTCCATGGGTGACCCTGCTAGTATGTGAATACCAGTGGCATAGCTTCCAGCATCACAGCAACACACAAGTCCCCAGAGTACGACAAACTGACAGACACGTGACAGAGAGACATGGGGTCCTCATATCATCAAGAAAGAAGCACCAGGAGCACAGCAAGTCTTTTGGACCCATGGTCCCTGTGCTGAGAAGCTCCTCGATAGGGAATATTGATGACAAGGACTGTCCCCCAGAACTGACAGAGAGAGAAAGCCTTCCCCTGGAGCTTGCACCCTGAATTAAGACTTCCAGCCTCCTACACTGTGAGAGAATAAATTTCTCTTTGTAAAAGCCATCCACTTGTGGTATTTCTGTTATAGCCACACTAGATAACCAAGTCAAGCAGTGGTTAAGAGCTACGGCTGCTAACCAAAAGGTTGGCAGTTCGAATCCACTAGGTGCTCCTTGGAAATCCTATGGGGCAGCTCTACTCTGTCCTACAGGGTCAATATGAGTCGGAATCCACTTGATGGCAACTTTTTTTTTTTTTAGATAACCAAGACACCCAGTATGCAATTCTGGGAGCTCCATTTGGGGAGAGGGTTATAGGATTCAAAAACTAGTGTAGGGTATGCCTATCCTTTGCTCTTAGCGTGCCTATCTAACCATTTCAGAAAATAATTCAGTTCAGCAACATCAAGAGCCAATATCCAAATGCATCCACAGCATAAAGCACCTTGAACTCATTTAGCTCCACTACTACCCTTCCCAGTGCCCAAGTTCAAATTCTTCCCAGACAGTGGCCAACAAACTTGTTCTGTAAAGGGCCAGATTGTAAATATTTTTGGCTTTGTAAGCATGTAGTCTCTGTCATAAACACTTATTTTGTAGTAGTGCAAAAGAAATGTATAAACTAATGGGTGTGGCTGTGTTCCAATAAAACTTTTTTACAGACAATGAAATTTTAATTTCAGGTAATTTTCTCATGTCACAAAATATTCTTTTTTTTTTTTTTCCAACTATTTATAAATGTAAAAAACCATTCTTTACTTGCAGGCCAAATCACAGGCAGGATTTGGGCTGTGGTCCACAGTATACAGATGCCTGCTCTAGGAGGCTGTGGGCTATCAGAGGGGATCTCCAACAGCCCTCCCATTTGGTTTCTTATGAAGCATCACTCCTGTGGGCCCAGTGTATGTCATACTGCATATCTGACATATAAACATAAGCCAGATTTCTCATTTTCCTCCATGGAGTTCCCCTGGGAACTCAAGGACCTAATAGCCACAATGAGCACATTTTGCCAGCAACCCCTCACTTTCCATAATGGGATTTAATTATTTGGCTGGAGAAGCATTTAAACCTCCCTATACAGAAAAATAATTTTTCTTTTTTTATACAGAAAGACACATATAAATAATAAAGGGGCACATTCTGATAGCACCTGTCTTGGAGATCTTAAAGGCACTGTCATGCCTGCTTTAATATTTTATGGTATAGAAATGTGACCATTACCAGGTCATAAAAATATACTGCTTTTTATACCAGGTCACAATCTAAGGCCAGTATTCCCGTTTGGTGGCAGGATGCAGGGAGCCAGCCAGGAAAGAGGATAGAGTTACGTTTTTAAAATCTGAAGGGAGCTATTTAAAGATGATGGACCAGATAAATGCATAGTGGGTGTTTTTATTGTTTTGTTGTTTTTTCTTTCTTTCTGCATCCTGAAACAGAAGGTTGCAGAGGCTGCCAGCAGCTGGTGTAGCATTCATTATTTACCACTAGAAAGCCGAGAATCTCATCCCCTGACCCTCCATTGTTGCTTTAGGCATATTCTGGGAAGAGCTGAGAGGCAGGCAGGTGTTTCCTGGAGCCAGTAACACATGGCTTCTGCTGCAAACACCCAATCTCTTCAAGATGGAAGCGACATTCAGCATGATACACCCCGACTCCCATTGTACTGGGAGGAAGCCTCCTGCAGCGTCACTGACTGAGGGCCATCTCATCACTGGCCTAACTCTCCGACAGCAGAGATCTCACCCCTACCCAGTGTCACTGCTGACAGAAAGCTGTTCTTACAACAGTCATGTCTACATTAAGTCAAACAT
Organism: Loxodonta africana; assembly: GCF_030014295.1. NCBI lineage: Eukaryota > Metazoa > Chordata > Mammalia > Proboscidea > Elephantidae > Loxodonta > Loxodonta africana. The sequence goes on along the minus strand of NC_087343.1, from coordinate 173,889,673 downwards.
CCAAACCAAACCAAACCCAAACTCATCACCGTCAAGGCGATTCTGACTCGTGGCAACCCTATAGGACAGCGGAGAACTGCCCCATAAGGTTTCCAAGGAGTGGATGGTGGATTCCAACTGCAGACCTTTTGGTTAGCAGCCAAGCTTTTAACCACTGTGCCACCAGAGCTCTAAGTCAAACATCTACTTCTCTCAAATCCCACCTACTGATCCCAGCCCAATGCTATGAAGCCTCAAAGACAAAGTCTGGGTCTCCTCCGTAGGATACAGAGGACGACCCTCCAAATATTTTATCACAGTTTCTCTCTTATCAAGTCTTAATATCTCCAGGTTTGTTCTAATCATAGTAGTAAAATAACAATAGTAACTTTATGTGCCAGGCATTGTACTGAACACTTAACATACATTAACTTGTTTAGTCTTCACAGCAATCCTGGGTAGTAGGGGCCATTATAGTTTCTATTTTACAGATGAGAAAACTGAGGTTAGATAACTAGCCCAAAAGAGACACAGCTAGTAAGTGGCAGAGTTGGAGTTTGAACCCAACTCCTCAAGGAGACCATTACCAGCACTTTCATCATCCTTGCTTGCCACCTTTCCAAACTTTTCAGAGTAAGGAGGTCCTCCTTATTATGTGAGCTGCCCTAGTCCCTACCCAAGGAAAATGACAATTCCTAAAACTGAGATGAAAAAGCGAGTCAGAGAGAGGGGAGTAAGGGCTCCTCAGCTAGAGTTAGGTATTAACAAAGCTAATAACTGGTATACAAGCAAACAAATGTAGAGAAAGGTTTTTGGCACCACTCTGTATATAAAAAGCAGAGATTAATTAATACTAGATTACAATAGAATTCCTATAGAATTACACTTGATCCAGACCCCAGAATAACAAAGGAACTCAACATGATTAATGCTTTCAATACCAAGGAACGTCAGGGTGATTTACCTCTTACTACTAAAAAGGGCTGCCAGATTGCTTTAAAAAGCTCTGCCTGACCCAGGATATTGCTATCTTTGGTGCAATCAGCTCTTGGAGTTTACCCATTTGGCAGGAGCATGATTCTTGCCAACTCAGCTTTGTTTTACATCTCCCCTTTCTCCCCTTCCTCCCCCACTGCCCCACCCACTCCCCTAGTTCCGTTCCAGACCTACAAAGTGATGTCTGAGAGGAAGGATTCTGAAAGCCCCAGCAAGAGCTGGAGCCCAGCTGGGTAGCCTGGGCTGCTCAGAAAAACGAGTTACAAGGCAATGGGCAGCCTACGAAAAGCTAGCCTGAACACAAGGGCCTGCCAGTCTGCTAGCTCTGAAGGGACTTCTTTATTTCGTCTTCTGATTTTTTTTTTTTTTTCCTGTTCTGAAAAGTCTCTGCTGGTGAGTCATTTGTGGCTATAGGTGTTTAAAGCATTTATATGAGGAGAAAGACAGATTGATGCCTTTAGCACAGCCTGGCCTTCCTGCTCTGGTCTAAGGAGAGGTCAGGAGGATGACAAGAACACTAAAGCTTAAGACGACAGAGTTGGCGCCAACATGCATTTAAGCAGAGACAGAGTCCAGAATTCCTGGACATCATAAAGAATCTATTATCATTGTGGTCACTTTCAGCAAGACTGATTTCATTACCATCTGTCTTCATCCACCACTGCTGGGTGAATAAATATTAAATATGGAACTTTTCTTGGACTCGAGTCACTGAGGCTGAGAGGGAAGCAGTTATGTACCCATGTGATCTCTGCACACCTCAGAGCCAGGAGGAGGGAAGATGAGGCAAGGGGGTGGGGGGCTGGCGGGAAGGTGGGGGGACACAGTGGAGGGAGATAAGATCATTAGCTCTACTGAGTCGAAAAGAAGAGTGCCGTTCTCAGTTGAGTAATAATTCTCTTTTCAAGGTGGGCAATATTTAAGCAATCATCTCTTGAAAATTGGTCATTACCACTGGCTAATAACTGATTTGTTAGTTAATAGCCCAAGGTGAAGCCAAGGGCAGCAAACGCTCTGGCATACCATTCTTCGATGGCAGGATTAACAGATTTCAAGGACATTATTGCTATTATGAACCATGTTCATTGATTTATAACAACACTAATATGTTTTATAAAAGACTAGGTGCAATGTCCTGGAAAAATTTATCATTGTCTGCTGCTTTGAAGCTGAATAGCCATCATTCGATGTCCAGGAAAGAGACCCTCTGGTCCAATTCTGGGCATCACAAAAGACTAGGCTGGCCCTGGGTAGTCTGCACAGTCTGGAATTGGGGAACCCAGAGCAAGCTTCCTCAGAAGGGTTCAGAATATAGTCTTAATTACAAAGATGTCACCTTTTCTCCTACATATGTCCTGAGCCTGGGTGGCACAAACAGTTTAGTGCTAAACTGCTAACCAAAAGGTTGGCAGTTCAAATTCACCCAGAGGTATCTTGGAAGAAAGTCCTGGCAATCTACTTCTGAAAAATCACAGTCATTGAAAACCCTGTGGAGCGCAGTGCAACTCTGACACACACAGGGTCACATAGGTTGAATTGACTCTGCAGCAACTGGTTCAGCTTTTGTTTTTTTTTTTAATGTTGTTTTTTAAACCTGCCATTACAGAGAAAAGTCTAGAAGGAGAAACAGCAAGCTTTTAGCAGTGGCTCCTCTGGACAGTGTGATTGTCATAGGGGAAGAGCAAGAATCTTTCATTTCCTACTTTAGACTTCTGTTTTTAAATTTTTAATAAAGATTTTTACTTTAAAAAAAAAAGTCCTATAAGTGCCCAGTAGGGAGTCCTAAGGCTTGGAATGGGAGATAATTTCCAATGGTGAGACAAGTCATCCCCTGAACACCAAGTTTGCACAGTGTCATTAGGTCCAAGGGAGAGAAACTGCAATGGTGTGGTATAGTACGCAGTCCCACTGGGAGCTCCCAGAAAGCCCTCAGATTCAGTGATCACCATTTCCATTCCTGAAGTCAAAGCTCTCCCAGCAAGCCTACAATCATGTACCCTTTGCTACTTATGATAACCTTTTACCGCTTCTTCCTGGATGGCACGGCCCCAATTCTGTGCCTCAAAAGAGGCAGTGTCATATATTAAGTTAGGCTGTGGATATTTTCACGTACATATTTGTCATGTACAGCATGCATATTCATGTATATAAAAGAACACAAAGGGGGCAAGTCACAGAAACTTCCCAGACACATCCAAACACCTTGACGGACTGAGTTACTGGGGCTGAAGGCTGGGAAACATGGTCTCAGGGAACATCTAGGACACCTGACATAATATAGTTAATAAAGAAAATGTTCTACATCCTACTTTGGTGAGTAGTGTCTTTGGCAAGTAGTATCTATTGGTCCCATTCTGTCCAGAGCGAAGGAGAATTTAGAAAACAAAAGACATAAGAAAAATATTAGTACAAAGGACTAATGGACCACATGAACCATAGCCTCCACCAGCCTGAGCCCAGAAAAACTACATGGTGCCGGGCTACCACCACCCACCATTCTGTCAGGGATCACAATAGAGGGTACAGGACAGAGCAGGAGAAAAATGTAGAACAAAATTCAAATTCACAAAAAGAACCAGACTTGCTGGCCTGACAGAGACTACAAGAACCCCTGTGACTATGGTCCCCAGACACCCTGCTAACTCAGAACTGAAGCCACTCCTGAAGTTGACCTTTCAGCCAAAGATTAGACAGGCCTATAAAACAAACAGTAACACATGTGAGGAATGTGCTTCTTAGTTCAATCAAGTATATGAGACCAAATGGGCAACACCTGCCCAAAAGCAAAGACGAGAAGGCAGGAAAACTGGACGTACAGAAACAAGGAACCCAGGATGGAAAGGGGGAGAGGGCTGACACACTGCAGGGATTGCAACCAATGTCACAAAAAAAAACTTGTTCTAAAAATTATTGAATGAGAAACTAATTTGCTCTGTAAACTTTCCCCTAAAGCACAATTTAAAAAAACAAGTTAATTAAAAAAAAAGAGGCTACACCCCTCCCCCTTCCCAAGGGTAAATCTTAACCAGTCTAACTAATCATTGTAATTCCAGTCTTCTTGCCAGTGATTGGCTTAAGGGTGAACATATGACCCAGTATAAACCAACAAGATGTAAGGGAAGATCTGTAGAGGGATTTCTAGGAAAAGCTTTCTTTCTACTAAAAAGAAAACATAAGAAGAAGCCCATTTTTCTGTTTCAGCATGGCTAGTGAGGAGGTGATGGTTGGAGCTGCTGCAGCCTTCTGCAACCATGAAAGGATGTCAGCTTGAGGATGGCAGAGCAGAATGATAGAAACAACCTAGCGACTTGACTTAGCTAAGCCTCCAAATTAACCAACCCCGCAACTGTCCTACTGCACAACTTCTTAACATTTGATGTAATAAATATGTCCAGATAGTTTATACCAATTTTCATTAGGTTTTCTTTCACTTACAGTTAAAAATATTCTCTGATTCATCCCTCAATCCTGCCTCAGAAACATTGAATAAGCAACCTGAATAAAATCCAAAACATCGAAATAATACAAAGCATTTTCTCTGACTACAATGCCACAAAAGTAGAAATCAATACATGAAAAGCAAGGAAAAAAAAAAATCAAACACACTGGAAATTGAGTAATACCTTGCTTAAAAATAACAGGGTAACAGAAGAAATGAGAGGGAATTTAAAAAATTCCTATAATCAAATAAGAATGAAAACACATCATGCCAAAACCTTTGGGATACAGCAAAGGCAGTGTTCAGAGGTCAATTTATAGCAATAAATGCACACATCAAAAAAGAAGAATGGGCAAAAATCAAAACATTAGCCCTACAACTCTAACAAATAGAAAGAGAACAGCAAAAGAAGCCCTCAGGCACCAGAAGAAAGGAAACAATAAAGATTAGAGCAGAAATAAACGAAATAAAGAACATCAAAACGATAGACTCAATAAGACCAAAAGTTGATTCTTCGAAAAGATCAACAAAATAGACAAACCACTGGCCAAAGTGACCAAAGAAAAACAGGACACGAGGCAAATAACCCAAATAAGAAATGAGATGGGGGGCATTACAAAAGACCCAAATGAAATAAAAAGGATCATAACAGAACAAAATGAAAAATTATACTCCAACAAACTTGAGAACCTATAGGAAATGAAAAAATTTCTAGAAACACACTACCTACCTAAACTAACACAAACTGAGATAGAAAATCTGAACAGATGCATAACAAGAGAAGAGACTGAAGTGTTAATAAAAAAAAAATTTTTTTTTAAAAAAACTGAAAAACACAAAAAGTCCTGGCATGGACAGCTTCACTGGAGAATTCCACCAAACATTCAGAGAAGAGCTCACACCAGTACTACTTAAACTATTTCAGAGCATAAAAAAGGAAGGAATACTCCTGAATTCATTCTATGAAGCCAAAATAACCTTGATACCGAAGCCAGGCAAAGACACCACAAAAAAAGAAAGTTACAGGCCAATGTCTCTCATGAATACAGATGCAAAAATTCTCAACAAAATTCTAGCCAATAGAATTCAGCATCATATCAAAAAAAAAAAAAAAATACAACACAGCCAGGTGGAATTCATACCAACTTGGAAACCCCGGTGCCATAGTGGTTAAGTGCTACAGCTGCTAACCAGAAGGTCGGCAGTTCAAATCCACCAGGCGTTCCTTAGAAACTCTGAGGGGCAGTTCTACTTTGTCCTATAGGGTGGCTTTGAGTTGGAATTGATTCAATGGCAACAGGTTTGGTTTTTTTTGGTTTATGCAAGGATGGTTCAACATTGGAAAATCAATCAACATAATTCACCACATAAATAGAACAAAAGAAAACAATCACATTAATTATCTCATTCGACACAGAAAAGGCATTTGATAAAGTCCAACATCCATTCCTGATAAAAACTCTCAATAAAATAGGAATAGAAGGAAAATTCCTCAACATAATAAAAGGCAACTATACAAAACCAACAGCCAACATCATTCTCAATGGAGGGAGGTTGAAAGCATTCCTCCCAAGAACCGGACACGGCAAGGATGTCCTTTATTACCTCCTATTTAACATTGTGCTGGAAGTTCTAGCTAGAGCAATCAGGCAAGACAAAGAAAAAAAGGGCATCCAAATTGGAAAGGAAGAAGTAAAACTAGCCTTATTCACAGATGATATAATCCCATACATTGAAAACCACAAAGATTCCACAAGAAAACTACCAGAACTAACAGAAAGATTTGGCAGACTAGCAAGATACAAGATCAACATACAAAAATCTGTTGGATTCTTATACACCAACAAAGAGAACTTCAAAAAGGAAATCAGGAAAACAATACCATTTCTAACAATCCCTAAAAAGATAAAATATGTAGGAATAAGTCTAACCAGGGATATAAAAGACCTAGACAAAGAGCCAAAAAAAAACCTACATAAATGGAAAAACATGCCATTCTCATGGATAAAAAGACTCAACATTGTGAAAATGTTGATTCTACCCAAAGCGATCTACAGATATAATGCAGTCTCCACCCAAACACAAACAGCATTCCTTAACAATATGGAAAAACTAATCACCAACTTTATGTAGAAAGGAAAGAGGCCCCAGATAAGCAAAGCATTATTAAAGAAAAAGAACAAAGTAGGAGGCCTCACACGACCGATCCCAGAACCTAATATACAGCCACAGTAGTCAAAACAGCCTGGTACAGGTACAATGGCAGAAACATACACCAATGGAACAGAATCGAGAACCCAGATGTAAATCCATCCACCTACGGTTAGCTGATCTTTGATAAAGGAACAAAGTCCATTAAATGAGAAAAAGTTTTTAACAAATGGTGCTGACAAAAGTAGATGTCCATCTACAAAAAATGAAATTGGACCTGTAACTTACATCATGCAAAAAACTAAGTCAAAATGGATCAAAGACCTAAATATAAGACCTAAAATGATAAAAGATGATGAAAGAAAAAATAGGTACACATCCGGCCAACATGGCACCATAAACAGAAGCACCACACCATCCCTCTACAGCAAATACCCAAAAAACTAAGTAAAACAGAGACAAATGTCATTCCTGGAACCTGAAGTGTCAAATGAAGAGATAAAGAACTCGGCCAAGCAGCAAATGGAATAAGAAACTGACAGAGGAAAGAGACAGAGGAGAGAGATACCTGCGGAGGGCCCCATCACAAACGCAGCAGGATCCACCATCTTGGACTCCTGTTGGGGATTGCCAGACAGAGAGCACAGGAAAGCAGCTTCGGGAAACTCCCAGCAGGAGACAGAGCACCCAGTAACCAGCGATACATGCTTTCCCACCCCCAATTCTCTCCCCACTGCTCTACCTCGGAGCTTGCTGGCTGGCTGCGGTGGCTCAGCCAGCCAGGAAGCGCAGTGTTAGACCGCTTGGATTTGCCCCACCCATGTCGGAGATTGGCGGATAGGGAGTAGGGGAAAGCAGCTTCGCAAAATTCCCAGAAGGAGACAGAGCGCCCAGCAAAGAGCCATATACGCTTTCCTAGTCCCCTCCCCGCCCCTTTTTCCTCCCCTCTTCAGCCTCCCCTGCTTCCTGCCAGCCACAGTCTCTTGGCCGGAGGTAACTGCTTTGGCCTTAGGCTGCTTGGATTCGCCCTGCCCACGTTGGCCGCATTCCTAAACTGGTGTTGGTTCTTTCTGCCCCTTTTGGTTTCTTCTGTGCCTCCTACCACCTCCTCGGCCTTTCTCTGGAACACCTGGCTCCTTGTGCCATCTTTGCTTCTTCTTGAAAGGCTGTGAAGCCATGCTGGACTGGGGAACCACTCCCCTGGGCCATGACACCATGCTGGTGGGATCCCTAGGGCTTTTCTTTTTCTTTTGCCTTGTTTTGCTTTGTTCTGTTTTGTTTTGTTTGTTTGTTTTATTTTTCTTTTTGCAGCTTGGAGCCCCATCCAGGTGGGCTGCACTGCATAGCTTAGGAGCCACTCCCCCAGTTTGCACAGCCTCGTAGGTGGTATCCCTGGGAGCATTTTTTTTCTCTTTTTCCTCTCTGTCTTTGATTATTTCTCAGTTCTCATCTCTCTACATTTATCTTCTTTTCCTGTCTACTGGACACCTGGTGCTGTGTGACATCTATATCCCCTCTAGCCAGGCTATCCTGAGCAGCCTGGGAGCAACTTGCTCAGTCTAAGCAGTCCCACTGGTGGGACTCCCGGACTCCTGGAGGCTATTCTTTTCCAAATTTTTATCTGGTTGTTTTTTTCTTTCTTTTCCCCTTTTTCTTTTTTGCTTTTCTCCATTTCTCAGTTTCTTTTCTCTCCAATCCAACAGCAAGCTCCCTTAGCATTTTCTTTGTTTCTTTGTTTTTAGCTCCTGTTTCTCTCTCCTCTCTCTCCTCTTTCCCATACCCCTATTAGCGCCACACATCACAGCCTCCCCCCTCCTTCCTGCCTAACTGCACCATGCACTGAACATCACACCTCCAAGCAGCATAGGCATGGCCTACTGAAACCTGCCCAACACTGATTCCTGGTCCACGCTGTGGGCCCTATCACAAGCCACAAACAACCCATCCCAGCCCCTCCCTTTCAGCTGGACCTACCCTGCTGCACCATAGCTAAATGACTGGCCCTGCACAATTGGCAAGGAGGTGAAAAGTATTGTGGCTCCAGACGAGCAAATGAAGAACACACAGCCCGCCTACTCAGACATAACCAAATAAAACAAAAAAGCAAGATGAAACAAACAAATCTACAATCAAGAAACAAAGAAAATAACTACTGAATGTCCCAAAGACAGCAGACAATATCAAAATATATATAAAAACAAGACAGAATGGTTCCAGTAGTCATTCAAAACAAACACCAGATGCCTTTCCAGTAGAAGAAAAGCCACTAGAACTACCTGACAGGAAATTCAAATCTCTAATACTCAGAGCAACCCAAGGGTTGAAGCAAAAAGCAGGCACAAATGAAGAAAAAATAGACAAATTTATGGAAAAGGCAAATTCATAAAAAATACAGACAAAAAATAGAACAATTCAGGAAAGTAATACATGAACAAAATGACAAAATAAACTCACAGCTAGAAATCGTACAAAAACAGCAATTAGAAATTCAAAAGATAAACAATAAGGTTTCAGAAATGGACAGTGTCATAGAAGGACTGAGGAGCAGGTTTGACACGATGGAACACAGAATCAGTGAAATTGAAGACTAATACTTGGATACTACCTGTTTGAAGAAAAATCAGAGAAAAGAAAAATGAAGAAACTCTGAGAATTACGTAGGATACAATCAAAAGCAAAAATCTGCAAGTGAATGGAGTTCCAGAACAGGGAAAGAAAATGGAAAACACAGAGAAGATCATTGAAGAATTGCTGACGGAAAACTTCCCTAATATTATGAATGATGGAAAGCTAACCATCCAAGAAGGTCAATGCACCCCATATAGGATAGACCCCAAAAGAAAAACACCAAGGCATATCATAATCACACTCGCTAAAACCAAAGACAAAGAAAAAATTCTGCGAGCAGCTCGAGGAAAACAAAAAGTCAAATACGGAGGAGAAACAATGGACTAAAAAAAAAAACCAAACCCAGTGCTGTCGAGTTGATTCTGACTCATAGTGACCCTAGAGGGCAGAGTAGAACTGCCCCATAGAGTTTCCAAGGAGCACCTGGCAGATTTGAACTGCTGACCCTTGGGTTAGCAGCTGTAGCACTTAACCAACTATGCCACCAGGGTTTCCACAATAAGACTAAGCTCTGATTATTTGACAGAAACCATGCAGGCAAGAAGGCAATGGGATGACATATATAAAACCTTGAAAGAAAAAAATTGCCAACCAAGAATAATATATCTTGCAAAACTGTCATTCAAATATGATGGTGAAATTAGGATATTTCCAGATAAACAGAAATTAAGGGAATATGTAAAAAACCAAACCAAACTTACATGAATTATTAAAGGGAGTCCTTTGGTCTGAGAACAAACATCAGACCACAGCTCAAATCTAGGATGCAAGATTGTACCAGCCAGATACCAACCTAGGAAATGAACTCTCAAAGACTATGCAAAACCAAAACAATTGCAACAGGGAGCCAGAGAGGTTAATCTGTAAATGACAACAACGTCAGAACAATAAAAGAGGGAATAAACAGTATAGGTATAGAACTTTCTAATGGAGAGGAAGGCAAGGTGATACCAAGTAATAATAGACTTGTTCAAACCTTGGAAGATAAGTGTAAATTTCAAGGCAACCACAGAGGATGTTAAACAAACAATACTCATCAAAATAAAGAAGAAAAACATAAAGCCTCAATAAAAACAAAATCTGCAAAAACAAAAGAAATCCACAAACAAAAGGAACTCAGCACAGGTGAGAGGAACAAAGAAAATGTTAGCCCCGCAAAAAAAAAGCATTACAAAATGACAGCAATAAACTCACACCTATCAATAATTACACTGAACGTAAATGGCCTAAATGCACCCATATAAAGAGACACAGAGTGACAGAATGGATTGAAAAAACAAGATCCATCAATATGCTGTTTCCAAGAGACACACCTTAGAAACAAGGACATAAATTTATTAAAAATCAAAGGATGGAAAAAAATACATCAAGCAAATAACTACCAAAAAGAGCAGGAGTAGCAATACTAATCACAGAAAAGATAGACTTTTAAAATAAATTCCACCATAAAAGACAAGGAAGGGCACTATATAATGATTAAAGGGATGATCCATCATGAAGTCTTAACCATAATAAACATCTACACACCCAAAGACAAGGCTCCAAAATACATAAAACAAACTAACAGCACTGAAAACAGAGATCGAAAGTTCCACAATAGTAGTAGGAGACTTCAGCACACCACTCTCAGTAGAGGACAGAACATCTAGAAAGAAACTCAGCAAAGATACAGAAAAGCTAAAGAGCACAATCAGCCAACTTGACCTCATAGACATATATAGGCCACTCCACCCAACAGCTGCAAAGTACATTCTTTTCCAAGATACATGGAATGTTCTCCAGAATAGACCACATCTTTGGCCACAGAGCAACCCTCAACAAAATCCAAAACACTGAGATAATACAAAGTATCCTCTCTGACCACAATGCCATCAAAGTAGAAAGTGACAACAGGAAGAGTAAGGAAAAAAAATCAATTACATGGCAACTGAATAACGCCCTGCTTAAAAACCACTGGGTAATAGAAGAAATCAAAGACGGAACAAAAAAGTCCCTAGAATCAAATGAGAATGAAAACAGATCATACCAAAACTTTTGGGGCACAGCAAAGGCAGTCCTCAGAGGTCAATTTATAGCACTAGATGCATGTATCAGAAAAGAAGAAAGGGATAAAATCAAAACATTAGTTATACAACTTGAACAAATAGAAAGAGAACAGCAAAAGAAGCCCACAGCTACCAGAAGAAAGGAAATAATAAAGATCAGAGCAGAAATAAATGAAATAGAGAATAGAAAAACAATAGAAAGGATCAAAAAAAACAAAAGTTGGTTCTTTGAAAGGATCAACAAAATCGACAACCACTGGCCAAACTGACAAGAGAAAAAGCAGGAGAGAATGCAAATAACCCAAATAAGAAATGAAATGGGGGACATTACAACAGGCCCAACTGAAATAAAAAGGATCATAACAGAGTATTATAAAAAACTATACTGCAACAAATCTGAAAACCTAGAGGAAATGGGCAAATTTCTAGAGACACACTACTTACCCAAACTAACACAAAATGACTTTGAAAACCTGAACAGACCCATAACAAGAGAAGAGACTGAAAAGGTAATTAAAAAAAAAAAAAAACTCCCAAACAAAAAAAAGCCCTAGCACAGATGGTTTTACTGGAGAATTCTACTAAACATTCAGAGAAGAGCTTACACCAGTACTGCTCAAACTATTTCAGAACATAGAAAAGGAAGTGATACTTCCAAATGCATTCTATGAAGCCAGCATAACCCTGATACCAAAACCAGGCAAACACACCACAAAAAAAGAAAATTACAAACCAATATCTCTCATGAATATAGATGCAAAAATTCTAGCCAATAAAATTCAGCATCTTATCAAAAAAATAATACGTCATGACCGAGTAGGATTCGTACCAGGTATGCAAGGATGGTTCAACATTAGAAAATCAATCAACATAATTCACCACATAAATAAAAAGAAAGAAAAAATCACGTGATCATCTCAATCGACACAGAAAAGGCATTCAACAAAGTCCAACACCCATTCCTGATAAAAACTCTCAATAAAATAGGTATAGAAGGGAAATTTCTCAACATAATAAAGGGCATCTATGCAAAACCAATGGCCAACATTGTTCTCAATGGAGAGAGGTTGAAAACATTCCCCCTGAGAACAGGAATGAGACAGGATGCACCTTATCACCACTCCTATTTAACATTGTGTTGAAAGTCTTTAGCTAGAGCAATAAGGCAAGGAACAGAAATAAAGGGCACCCAAATTGGTAATGAAGAAGTTAAATTCTCCCTATTTGCAGATGATGTGATACTAAGAAAATCCAAAAGCCCCCACCAGAAAACTACTTGAACTAATAGAAAGATTCAGCAGAGTAGCGGGATATAAGATCAGCATACAAAAATCTGTTGGATTCCTATACACCAATAAAGAGAACAAAGAAAAGGAAAACAATACCATTTATAATAGCCCCTAAAAAATAAAATACCACAAAAAAAAAAAAAAAACCAAACCCTTTGCCGTCAAGTTGATTTCAACTCATAGAGACCCTGTAGGACAGAGTAGAACTGCCCCATATGGTTTCCAAGGAGCACCTGGTGGATTCGAACTGCCGACCTTTTGGTTAACAGCCGTAGCTAAATACTTGGGAATAAATCTAACCGGGGATGTAAAAGACCTATACAAAGAAAACTACAAAACACTACTGCAAGAAACCAAAAGAGATCTACATAAATGGAAAAACATAAAATGCTCATGGATAGGTAAACTCAACATTGTGAAAATGACAATTCTACCCAAAGCAATTTACAAATACAATTCAATACTGATTCAAATACCAACAACGTTCTTTAAGGAGATGGAAAAACTTATCATTAGCTTTATATGGAAAGGGAAGAGGCTCCAGGTAAGTAAAGCACTACCAAATAAGAAGAATAAAGTAGGAGAACTCACACTACCTGACCTCAGAACCTACTATACAGCTACGGTAGTCAAAACAGCCTGGTACTGGTACAACAACAGATACATTGACAAATGGAACAGAATTGAGAACCCAGATGTAAACCCATCCACCTATGGTCGCCTGATCTTCGACAAGGGCCCAAAGTCCATCAGATGGGGAAAAGACAGTCTTTCTAACAAATGGTGCTGGAAAAACTAGATGGCCATCTGCAAAAAAATGAAACAGGACCCATACCTCACACCATATACAAAAACTAACTCAAAATGGATCAAAGGCCTAAATATAAAGAGAAAAACTATGAAGTTCGTAGAAGAAAAAATAGAATCAATGCTAGAAGCCCTAATACATGGCATTAACAGGATACAAATCACAACCAACAACACACAAGCTCCAGGGGATAAGCTAGATAACTGGGATCTTCTAAAAATTAAACACTTATGCTCATCAAAAGACTTCACCAAAAGAGAAAAAGAGAACCTACAGACAGGGAAAAAAAAAATTGCCTATTACAAATCAGACAAAGGTCTAATCTCTAAAATCTGCAAGAAAATCCAACACCTCTACAACAAAAAGACAAATAATCCAATTAAAAAAGCGGCCAAAGGTATGAACAGACACTTCACCAAAGAAGACATTCGAGCGGCCAACAGACACATGAGGAAATGCTCAGGATCTCTAGCCATCAGAGAAATGCAAATCGAAACCACAATGAGATACCATCTTGCCCCGGCATTACCGGCACAAATCAATAAAACAGAAAATAACAAATGTTGGAGAGGCTGCGGGGAGATCAGAACTCTTATGCACCGCTGGTGGGAATGCAAAATGATACAACCTTTTTGGAAAATGATATGGCGCTTCCTTAGAAAGCTAGAAATAGAAATACCATATGATCCAGCAATCCCACTTCAAGGGATATATCCTAGAGAAATAAGAGTCACCCCACGAATAGATATATGTACACCCGTGTTCATTGCAACATTGCTCACAATAGCAAAAAGATGGAAACAAAAATGACCAGACTTACTGGTCTGACAGAGACTTACGGACCTGAGAGAAACCCCTGAGACTATGGCCCCAGACATCCTGCTAACTCAGAACTGAAGCCACTCCCAAAGTCCACCTTTCAACCAAAGATTAGGCTAGCCTATAAACCAAACAAGAGCACACATGAGGAATGTTTCTTAGTTCAGTCAAGTATCCAAGACCGAAGGAGCAACACCTGCCCAAAAGCAAAGACAAGAAGGGACGGGAAAACTGGAGGAATGGACATGGAGAAGCTAGGGCGGAAAAGGAAAAGGGGAAAGTGCTGAGACATTGAGGAGACTGCAACCAATGTCACAAAACAATTTGTGTATAAATTTCTGAATGAGAAACTAATTTGCCCTGTAAACTTTCTCCTAAAACACAATTTGAAAAAATAATAATAATAAAAGTCTGCAGAGAAGGAGGTGAGGACAAAGTCATGCCAAAAGCTGAGGATAGAAGGTTTAGAAAATCCTGAAAACATTTGAGTGAGCTCCATACAACTGAATGATTCATTGTACACTAAAGATTAGAGCAGGTCTTTTCCATGACAAATGCGAAACAAATTCATACATTAGCCAGAAAAATAAACACTTACCTGCCAAAGCCCTTAAACAATCAGACTGCAGCTAATGGAATTCAGTGGGTATGCCCAGCGACAATTAAGTCAGGAGGCATGGATCACAATCAGTCTCAACTCTCAGCTTCACTGAATTTGTATTTCAAAAAGCTCTGTTTGTGGAGAATTGGCATTTACTGAAGATAGGTGTTTGGCTTGCTTGTAGTAAAGAAGAAAAATAAATTGGCTTAATAAGTAAATATTTACTCTCTGTCATGCATAAGCTCTCTGTGTCATGACTATGAGATAGTTGAAGGTATCTCTGCCTCCAAGGAGCTCACACTCTGTAGATCCTTAAGAAAAGATGGCAGTGGGTTTCTTGGAAGAGGCTAATATAAAAAATATAACATAAATATAAATAATATAAAAAATAGAAGCTTCCATAATTAGGTGAATGAAACAGATAGGTACACGTATTACCACCGAACTCAAACCTACAAAACGTATCACTCCCTGGCTGACAGCCAACACATGCAGCTGCAATCAGTAGTTCTATGTTAAGGTAATATATTGTTAGAGTCCCTGGCTTTGTACTTTCTTTCCTCTGTCTTTAGCTGAGGCAAAGGCCTTCCAGCAAACCAAGCTTGATTCTGAAACTGCTAAAGCCGCCAAAGTTGAAGGAGGCAGATAAAGACTGTGTTTGGCTATAACACAGATACTATTTTGGGAAGTTTTTTTTTTTTTTTACAAGATCTTTTTTTTTTTCTAATCCACCATTTCTGGATTGCGTTGATATTAGCCAAAACAGAGTTGTTAGTATTTCTGAATTCCTTCAGACATACTTAGGGGGATAGAATCCAGCAGACCAGGAAAAGCTTCGATCAATTTAAGAGAGAAAAATATACCTTACTTTATGCCATCTGTAAAGAAAAAGAAATAAATAACTAGAACTTTTGTCAGAAAAGTTAGCTCTTTGGGCATAAAGTTTAGTGCTTCCCTCTTCTCAGGAATAACACCAAAAAGATCTTTCATGACAAGTGTTCTGAACTTTTTTTTTTTCTTTTAACTAAGCCAAACTTTACGAAGAGGGCAAAGTTTGCCTGCCCACCTATTCCCTTTCTCACTCTCCACCAATTCTATTTCCCGAGCCCTCCTTCCTGTTTTAGCAACATCCCCAGGTACTCCGAGGTCACCAGATCTTCCTTACCCACGATAAGAACCTCTCATTTTAAACATCTCCGTCACCCCTCACCCACTCCACTCCCTCCCCATCAAAATTTCATCTGAATTGTGGGTCATCCTCTAGAATTATGTCCTCTGCTCAGAGTCTGAGAAATTCGATGCTGTTAATGAGTATGCAGGAGCCCTGGTGGCTCAGTGGTTAAAGTGCTCAGCTGCTAACTGAAAGGTCCACAGTTGGAACCCACCAGCCACTCCTCAGGGGAAAGATGTGGCTAGATTTACCCCCTTGGAAACCCTATGGGGCAGTTCTACTCTGTCCTACGGGTGGCTATGAGCTAGAATTGAGTGGATGGTAATGAGTTTGGTTTTTTCTTCTTTTTTTTGGCTTATGGGTATGATTATGAATTGGTTAATCTGGTACCTCTCCCAGGTAACATACCTGCATTTTTACAGGAACTTTCTGAGATAGCGTTCTAGCCTTCTAGTTGAGGATTCTAATAATGAGTAATATGGGGAAATTTGTGAAGAAATTTAGGGAAATACTCCTAAAATTACACCTGGAAAGCCGTTTAAATTTCACTAATTTGTCTGACTGGTCATCTCCTGAGTTCATCCAGACAGGTTCTGTGAGCTCACAGGAGATGATTCCCTTGAAAAGCAACTCACACATTAACAATCTCTTCTCCAGAATGTTCCCGTTCTCACCTGACTCTTCCTACTGGTCTGCGATTGTGTCAGTTCTAAAGTGCGCTGATGAGTTGGCTCTAAACATCCGTTTCCTTTTAGGGCGGAAGAGGATGCTCTGCCTAATGGTGATCTCCTTTCCCTGCATATCAGACAAGCACACTAATCACGGAAATAACCATCAAAAATTCAGAGACTTAAAAGAGTAAAGACTTGTTTCATGTAAAACTCAATCAGCTCTGAGCCACCTGGTGATTCAGGAATCCAGGCTCCTGCCATTTGGGGCTTTTCCAACTGTAATGTGTAGATTCCCAGCTTCCCTGGGTTTGAGCTCTGAGCCAGCCGTCCAGAGAAAGAGGAGCATGGAGTCAGAGGAAGTCTTAGAGACGATGCCTGGAAGTGGCATGCAATTCTTCCACCCATATCCCATTGGCCAGAACTCAGTTACGTGGCAGCCTAACTGCAGAGGCAGCTGAGAAATGTAGGTTGGCTGTGCACACAGTGATAAAGTTAATTTAAAGAGTGTAAACCTGTTGCCATTGAGTCTATTCCGACACATAGAGACCCTTTAGGACAAAGTAGAACTGCTCTACAGGGTTTCCAAGGAGCCACTAGTGGATTTGAACTGCCGGCCTTTTGGTTGGCAGCCTGAGCTCTTAACTGCTGAGCCACCAGGACTCTGAAAGAGTATAGTGAGCAGTATCTCTGCCACACCCTAAAACCCAGATGGCTGATAATTGTGCACTCACTCCACAGAGACCCATTTCTGACCCTCAACTACAGCAAAGTGTATCTGACCAAACTAGAGTCTTTTTGAACAGCTTCCTCTGTGGGTTTTGTTTGTGACCCTTGGTGAGATAAAGGCTTGAAGAACTGGATACACTCCATTATGATGGATTCTTCTGGCAAAAGTGATCTTCAGTTTGAGAAACATACATGTCCAAAGAGCCCTGGTGGTGCAACTGTTAAGTACTTGCTATTAACTGAAAAGTTGGTGGTTCGAATCCATCCAGCAGCTCTGCAGGAGAAAGACATGGCAATCTGCTTCTGTAAAGATTACAATCAAGAAAATCCTATAGTCTTAAAAGCCTATGAGTGGCCATTTAAGATACATCTACTGGTCCCACTCTGTCTGGAGCAAAGGAGAATGAAGAAAACCAAAGAAACAGGGAAAGTTTAATCCAAAGGACTAATGGACCACAACTACCAGATCCTTCACAGACTGAGCCCAACACAACTGGATGGTGCCCAGCTGCCACCACCAATTGTTCTGATGGGATCAAAATAGAGGGTCCCAGACAGAGCAGGAGAAAAACGTAAAACAAAATTCAAACTCACAAAAAAAGACCAGACTTACTGGTCTGACAGAGACTGGAGAAGCCCTGAGAGTGTGGCCCCCGGACACCCTTTTAACCAGTACCGAAGTCATTCCTGAAGTTCACCCTTCGGCTAAAGATTAGACAGGCCTATAAAACAAACAATAACACATGTGTTTAACCATATATAAAAGACTAAATGGGCACAGCAGCCCAAAAGCAAAGATGAGAAGGCAGGAAGGGACAGGAAAACTGGATGAATGGGAATGGGGATCCCAAAGTCGAGAAGAGGAGAGTGTTGATACATCGTAGAGTTGGCAACCATTGTCACAAAACGATTTGTGTATTAATTGTTTAGTGATAAACTAATTTGCTTTGTAAACATTCACTTAAAACACAAAGAAAGAAAACCACAGCACCTAACAACAATGTATACTTGCCAGAAAAACTGATTTTCTCCTTAAGAAACTTTCAGATCCACTCCCCCAAAAATATACCCGTGTATGTATAAGGTCTGAGAACACCATACGAGTATAAGAAATATAAGCCTCTGGGGAAACCAGGCCTTCTCTCTCCATTTCAGAAGTTTTGTCTAGTATATACCCACAACATTTCTTTTTGGTTGACCACATCACAGAAATCTAAAATTAAGGGAGAACTAACCTAAAGGATTGCGAAAGCTCTTTGGTCCAAAGATTGCTTTATCAAGGCACTCACCACTGTTGGTCCAAGTCCATCCATTTCATCCTCAGAAATCTTCCCAGAGCACCAGCCAGGGTGGCAGTAGGTTCACTGCTTTCAATGAGACCCCAGTGAGGGGATGTCTGATTTGTATTCAATATGGTAATTATTAATTCAATATCAAATTATTAATTTATGCTATAAACTAAAGTGTGGATGCTGTCACATTACAGCATGGATAAAAGAGAAGACCAGAACTCAGTCCACACTTTGAGAATCTCTGGCAGAACTGATTATACTCTCGACCTGCCCCACCTATGACCAGTCTCTTAGCCCTCCTGATCCAAATAGCACTGATTAAAGCAGGAAATTACAAACTACTTTGTGAATGATCAACTTCACTCAAAGACAACATCTTCAACACTGAAGGTAAAGGTAACTTTTGACTTGTGAAAACGTTACAAGGAAAAACACTTTTTGGTTTTCAGATGAACGGGTCTTTTTATCTGTTAAGTTATTTATCCTTGTAAATCTCTAGATTTAGAGAGTACTTGCTTTGTGCAGGTAACTGTCCTAGAAGTCTTTACATACAGATTTTCTCTGCTATCCTGAAGTAGAGAGTTCCTATGAAACATTTTGTAAGCCAAAATGGCAGAAAGTGAAGAAGCAATTACCACTAATTTATATGGGAAAATTTTTTAACATTCCCAGGCCCAAAAACTAACGTACCAAATCATACCAAATAACACATAAAACCTAAAATAACACTAACTTATAGTAAAAACAGGAATGATATGATAAACACACAGCCTATATAAGGTAGAAATCATTTACGTGCTGTTCTAGTTCCCAGGGACGGAGCTTGGTGACACCACTCTCGCTGCTCCGGGCACACGCTATGTCTCTTGAATCGATTGCTGAAAAACAAACTAAACGCTAGTTTAGCTTTTCACCTTTTTTTTATAAAAGCCAATGTCCTTTTGGATTTCTTTCAGTTAGTGGAAGCAAGTATTAATATAGGTCTTTCTTAAAAGTGAAGTGGCATAAAGCAAAATTTCAAAAAGCGGGGGATATCTATTTTATTCCATTTACTCCTCAAAATAATCCGGTGGGGTAGCTACAATTCCTATCTCCATTTTACAGACAGAAAATGATACAAATGTTTAAAGTCACGTTAATAATACCTCATACTTCTTTTTTTTTTTTAATAACTTTTATTAAGCTTCAAGTGAACGTTTACAAATCCAATCAGTCTGTCACATACAAGTTTACATACATCTCACTCCCTACTCCCACTTGCTCTCCCCCTCTTGAGTCAGCCCTTTTAGTCTCTCCTTTCTTGACAATTTTGCCGGCTTCCCTCTCTCTCTATCCTCCCATCCCCCCTCCAGACAAGAGTTGCCAACACAATCTCAAGTGTCCACCTGATATAATTAGCTCACTCTTCATCAGCGTCTCTCTCCCACCCGCTGACCAGTCCCTTTCATTTCTGATGAGTTGTCTTCGGGGATGGTTCCTGTCCTGTGTCAACTGAAGGTCTGGGGAGCATGGCCGCCGGGATTCCTCTAGTCTCAGTCAGACCATTAAGTTTGGTCTTTTTATGAGAATTTGGGGTCTGCATCCCACTGATCTCCTGTTCCCTCAGGGGTCCTCTGCTGTGCTCCCTGTCAGGGCAGTTATCGATTGTGGCTGGGCACCAACTAGTTCTTCTGGTCTCCGGATGATGTAGGTCTCTGGTTCATGTGGCCCTTTCTGTCTCTTGGGCTCTTAGTTGTCGTGTGGCCTTGGTGTTCTTCATTTTCCTTTGCTCCAGGTGGGTTGAGACCAATTGATGCATCTTAGATGGCCGCTTGTTAGCATTTAAGACCCCAGACGCCACATTTCAAAGTGGGATGCAGAATGATTTCAAAATAGAATTATTTTGCCAATTGACTTAGAAGTCCCCGCAAACCATGTTCCCCAGACCCCCGCACTTGCTCCGCTGACCTTTGAAGCATTCATTTTATCCCGGAAACTTCTTTGCTTTTGGTCCAGTCCAATTGAGCTGACCTTCCATGTATTGAGTGTTGTCTTTCCCTTCACCTAAAGCAGTTCTTATCTACTGATTAATCAATAAAAAACCCTCTCCCACCCTCCCTCCCTCCCCCCCTCGTAACCACAAAAGTATGTGTTCTTCTCAGGTTTACTATTTCTCAAGGTCTTATAATAGTGGTCTTATACAATATTTGTCCTTTTGCCTCTGACTCATTTCGCTCAGCATAATGCCTTCCAGGATCCTCCATGTTACGGAATGTTTCAGAGATTTGTCACTGTTCTTTATCGATGCGTAGTATTCCATTGTGTGAATATACCACAATTTATTTACCCATTCATCCGTTGATGGACACCTTTGTTGCTTCCCACTTTTTGCTATTGTAAACAGAGCTGCAATAAACATGGGTGTGCATGTATCTGTTTGTATGAAGGCTCTTGTATCTCTAGGGTATATTCCTAGGAGTGGGATTTCTGGGTTGTATGGTAGTTCTATTTCTAACTGTTTAAGATAACGCCAGATAGATTTCCAAAGTGGTTGTACCATTTTACATTCCCACCAGCAGTGTATGAGAGTTCCAATCTCTCCGCAGCCTCTCCAACATTTATTATTTTGTGTTTTTTGGATTAATGCCAGCCTTGCTGGTGTGAAATGGAATCTCATTGTAGTTTTAATTTGCATTTCTCTAATGGCTAATGATCGAGAGCATTTTCTCATGTATCTGTTGGAGGCCTGAATATCTTCTTTTAGTGAAATGTGTGTTCATATCCTTTGCCCACTTTTTGATTGGGTGGTTTGTCTTTTTGTGGTTGAGTTTTGACAGAATCATGTAGATTTTAGAGATCAGGCACTGGTCGGAGATGTCATAGCTGAAAATTCTTTCCCAGTCTGTAGGTGGTCTTTTTACTCTTTTGGAGAAGTCTTTAGATGAGCATAGGTGTTTGATTTTTAGGAGCTCCCAATTATCGGGTTTCTCTTCATCATTTTTGGTAATGTTTTGTATTCTGTTTATACCTTATATTAGGGCTCCTAGGGTTGTCCCAATTTTTTCTTCCATGATCTTTATCGTTTTAGTCTTTATGTTTAGGTCTTTGATCCACTTGGAGTTAGTTTTTGTGCATAGTGTGAATACCTTATACTTCTATTGGGTACTACAGGTTATACTTTTTTTTTTTTTGGTATTATCTCATTTGATCCTTACAACAATAGGAGGTAGGTGGAGTCTTATTTTTTTTCCCTTTGCAGATAAGAAAACTGATGCTAAGAGAGGTTATCTGATCAACATTCCTCAAGGAATGTTAGAGCCAGGGTTCAAATCTTGATCTCCTGACTCCTGATCTAGCTGCTCTTTCTACTCTATGACACTACTTTCTTGAAAAAAGCACCCATAGGGTGCCTTTTCATTTCAAGAGAGTGGACTGAGCCAAAAAATTAAATTTGAAGTATATCTTCATACCCTTTTTGTTTGTTGTTAGTTGCCATCAAGTCAGCTCTGACTCATGGCAACCTCACGTACAAGAAAACAAAACGTGGCCTGGTCCTGCACCATCTTCACAATCATTGGTGTGCTTGAATCCATTGTTGCAGCCATTGTGTATTTTGAATACCTTCCAACCTAGGGGCTCATCTTCCAGCACTGTATCAGATAATATTCTGTTGTGATCCGTAGGATTTTCACAGCTAATTTTTAGAAGTAGATTAACAGCCCTTCTTCCTAGTTTGTCTTACTCTAGAAGCTCCACTGAAACCTGGCCACCATGAGTGACCCTGCTGGTATATGAAATGCTGGTTGTATAGCTCCCAGCATCGTAGCAACACACAGGCCACCACAATAGAACAAACTGACAGATGAGTGGTGGTCATGTGCTTTAGTATAGTCTAATAAAAAGGTACATGAAAGAAAAAGTGAATAATGCAAAATACCGTCTGAACAGTCATGTTGAAACAGGCTCTCTTGGCAATAGGTAAATTAAGAGAAGAAGGGAATGTTTATAGGAGAATCAGCTCCACTGTGTCCACCTGTGACAACATATAAATTGGCTGGATGTAGACACATATGCATTAATCCCTTGAGCAAATAGTAAACTCAGCAATACATTTTAGAGGCCCAGATGTATGAAAGTAAATCAAGCCTACGAGCCCTGGTGGTACAGTGGTTAAGAGCTTGGCTGCTAACCAAAGGTTGGCAGTTCAAATCCACCAGCTGCTCCTTGGAAACCCTATGGGGCAGTTCTACTCTGTGCTGTAGGGTCGCTATGAGTCAGAATTGACTTGACAGCAACAGGTTTGGTTTTGGTTTTTTACCTCTCCTTACCCAAAAAGTTCTTTCAACCTCCTCATTCCACTGTGATCCCTTCTTGTTGTGAATGCATATTTCCCTCAGAACTTGTATCTAGTCTAGTGCTTAATGATGTCTGGGTTTTATTATATTCTTCATATTGCAAAGACATGTCTAGTCAGAATGACTTCTGTTATGGATTGAATCATGTTTCCCAAAAATGTGTGTCAAATTGGCTAGGCCATGATTCCCAATATTGTGTGACTGTCTACCATTTTGTCATCTGATGTGACTTTCCTATGTGTGTAAATCCTACCTCTATGATGTTAATAAGGCAGGATTAGAGGCAGCTATGTTAATGAGGCGGGACTTAATCTACAAGATTAGGTTGTATCTTGAGTCAATCCCTTTTGAGATGAAAAAGATAGAAGCGATCAGATAGGGGGGAACCTCGTGCCACTAAGCAAGAAGAGCCAGGAATGCATATCCTTTGGACCTGGGGTGTCTGTGCTCAGGAGCTCCAAGACCAGGGGAAGGCTAATGACAAGGACCATCCCCCAGAGCTGACAGTGAGAGAAAGCCTCCTCCTGAAGCTGGCATCCTGAATTAGGGCTTCTAGCTTCCTAGACGAATAAATTTCTCTTTGTTAAAGTCACCCACTTCCGGTATTTCTGTTATAGCAACATTAGATAATTAAGACAAATACTAACTCCTAGAAAGTAAAGACCATGCTCCCTTCTATTTTTTTTATCCACCAGAAGATTTTCACCTTTCTGGGGCCGAGTGAGTGATTGTTAAAACCTTTTTAAAAAAAAACAATTGCCGTCAAGTCAATTCCAACTCACGGCAACCCCATGTGTTTCAGAGTAGAAATGTGCTGCATAGGGTTTTCAAGGTTGTGACTTTTTAGAAGCAGATTGCCAGACCTTTCTTCCAAGGCACCTCTGAATGGGTTCAAAACGCCAACCTTACGTTTGATAGCCGGGCAGTTAACCGTTTGCGCCAACCAGGGACTCTGCTAAAACCTAAAGGGTACTTATAACAGTAATAGCCATTCCATGAAAACACTAATATTGTATGGAAAATCTAACCCTTTATGAGCTCGTTGCATTGTATTGAGAATTTATTCTGTGGAGTTACGTGTCAGTGTACATCACTTGACCCATGTTTTAGCTTCAACTACATAATGAAAAGGCACGTTTAAGACAGTCTCCTTACCTTTGTGTAGAGAATATCATTTAAAACCTAGTGCTATCCATCCACCTATGGTCATCTGATCTTTGACAAAGGTTTGAAGACCATTAAATGGGGAGGATACAGTCTCTTCAGTAAATGGTGCTGGCAAAACTGGAAGTCCCTTTGTTAAAAAAAAAAAAAATGTACAGCAATGTTGTTGTTAGGTGCCATCAATTCGGTTCTGACTCATAGCAACCCTATGTACAACATAACAAAACACTGCCTGGTCCTGCGCCATCCTCACAATCCTTGTTATGCTTAAGCCTATTGTTGCAGCCACTGTGTCAATTCATCTTACTGAAAGTCTTCTTCTTTTTCACTGATCCTTTACTTTACCAAGCATGATATCCTTCTCCAGGGACTAATCCCTCCTGACAACATATCCAAAGTTTATGAGGCATAGTCTCGCCATCCTTGCTTCTAAGGAGCACTCTGGTTGTACTTCTTCCAAGAGAGATTTATTGATTCTTTTGGCAGTCCATGGTGTATTCAATATTCTTCTCCAACACCATAAGTCAAAGGTGTCAATTCTTCTTCAGTTTTCTTTACTCAGCCTCCAGCTTTCACATGCATACGAGATGATTGAAAACACCACAGCCTAGGTCAGGTGCACCTTAGTCTACAAGGTGGCATCTTTGCTTTTCAACACTTTAAAGAGGTCTTTTCAGCTGAGTTGCCCAAATCTTTTGATTTCTTGACTGCTGGTTCCATGGGTATTGACTGTGGATCCAAGTAAAATGAAATCCTTGACAACTTCAATCTTTTCCCCATTTATCATGATGTTGCTTATTGGTCAAGTTGTAAGCATTTTGGTTTTCTTTATGTTGAGGTGCAATCCATACTGAACGCTGGGTCTTTGATCTAATTTATCAGTAAGTGCTTCAAGTACTCTTCACTTTCAGCAAGCAAGGTTGTGTCATCTGCATAACGCAGGTTGTCTATGAGTCTTCCTACAATCCCGATGCCCAGTTCTTCATATAGTCCAGCTTCTCAGATTATTTGCTCAGCATACCAATCGAATAGGTATGGTGAAAGGACACAGCCCTGACACACACCCTTCCTGACTTTAAACCATGCACTATCCCCTTGTTCTATTCGAATGACTGCCTCTTGATCTATGTAAAGGTTCCTCATGAGCACAATTCAGTGTTCTGGAATTCCCATTCTTCATGATGTTATCCATAATTTGCTAAGATTCACACAGTTGTATGACTTGGCATAGTCAATAAAACACGGGTAAACATCTTTCTGGTATTCTCTGCTTTCAGCCAGGATCCATCTGATATCAGCAATGATATCTCTGGTTCTGTGTCCTCTTGTGAATCCAGCTTGAATTTCTGACAATTCCCTGTCAATATACTGCTGCAGTCGCTTTTGAATGATCTTCAGCAAAATTTTACTTGCATGTGATATTAATGATATTGTTTGATAATGTCTGCATTCAGTGGGATCACCTTTCTTGGGAATAGGCATAAATATAGATCTCTTCCAGTTGGTTGGCCAGGTAGCTGGCTTCCAAATTTCTTGGCATAGATGAGTGAGTGCTGCCAGGACTGTATCCGTTTGTTGAAACATCTCAATTGGCATTCTGTCAATTCCTGAAGCCTTTTCTTCTCTTTTTTTTTTTTTTTTTGACAATGCCTTCAGTGCAGCTTGGACTTCTTCCTTCAGTACCATTGGTTCCTGCTCATATGGTGCCTCCTGAAATGGTTGAACGTCAACCAATTCTTTTTGGTATAGTGACTCTGCATATTCCATTGGGGCCCTAATATATGGCATAAATAGAATACTAAGCATAACTAAAAATGCACACAGCACAGGATAAACTAGATAAGTAACCAAACCCATTGCCATCAAATCGATTCCAAATCCTAGTGACCCTATAGGACAGAACAGAACTGCCCCATAGGGATTCCAATGAGTGGCTGGTGGATTCAAATTGCCAACATTTTGGTTAGAAGCCTGAGCTCTTAACTGCTGAGCCACCAGAACTTATGCTCAACAAAAAACTTGTCCAAAAAGGTCAAAAGAGAACCTACAGACTGGGAGAAAAATTTTGGCTAAAAAGTACCCAACAAGGGACTAATCTCTGAAAGGTATAGAAAATGTCAACATCTCAACAATAAAAAGTCAAACTGTCCAATAAAAATGGGCAAAGGATATGAACAGCCACTTCACCAAAAAAGACATCTGGGTGACTAACAAACATTTGAAGAAATACTCTCTATCATTAGCTACTAGAGAGATGCAAATCAAAACTCCAGTGAAGTACCATCTCACCCCCAACATTACTGGCATGAATCAAAAAACAGAAATTAAGAAATGTTGAAGAGGTTATCAGAGATTGGAACTCTTATATACTGCTGGTAGGAATGTAAAATGGTACAACCACTTTGGAAAACAGTATGGTGCTTCCTTAAAAGTTAGAAATAGAAATACCATATGATCCAGAAATCCCACTCCTAGGTATGTACACTAAAGAAATAAGAGCTGTGACACAAATAGAAGTACACACACCCATGTTCACTCCAGCATTATTCACAATAGCAAATAGATGAAACAATCTAAGTGCCCATCAGCAGATGAATGGATTAACAAACTGTGGTACATACACACAATGGAAAATTATGCAATGATAAAGAATAATGATGAATCCTCGAAACATCTCACAACATGGATGAATTTGGAGGACATTACACCGAGTGAAATAAGTCAACCACGAAATGACAAATAAAGCATGAGACCACTACTATTAAGTAAAAATAAAAGGTTTACACACAGGAAAAGAAAAAGAAAAACATTCACTGGTGGTTACCAGGGATGAGAGTGGAGAGAGGGAAAATTACCAATTGAAGACATGAGTTACTATTGGTGAAGGGAAAGGCAATACATTATATGGGGCAAGGCAGGTCAACATGATCAGTAAGAGAGGACACTGAGAGAGGAATGTAAGAATAAAGGGCAACTACAGTAACTACTATAGCTTAGACAATCCTGCAGCAATAGTATTAACAAACAATACTTTATGAATGGACAAATAGGTAGATAGATACACCAAGAGGTGTTGGAAGATGTAAAGGAACACACCCACTGGCAAATATAGGTTTGGCGGTGGATATTTCAACATACATAATTATAGGTGTGGCTTATATAGAGCACACAAAGGGTAAAATCAGGGAAACATCTTAGACATAACTAAACAACTCAAGGGATGAAGTGCCTAGGCTAGAAGACAAAGGACTATAGACTCAGGAGACATCTACATCAATCGACACAACATAGTACATAAAGTCAATGTTTCGCGTTCTACTTGGCAAGTAGCATCTAGGGTCTTAAAAGCTTGCAAGCAGCCATCTAAGAAACAAATATGGGTCTCTTCCCAACCAGAGTGAGTGAGAGTGAAGGAGACCAAAGATTCAAGGCAACAATTAATCCAAAGGACTGATCAACTGCATGACCCACAGCCTACACGACCTGGAGACCAGAAGAACTAGAAGATGCCTGGCTACCACTACCAGCAGCTCTGACCAGGATCACAACAGAGGGTCCTGAACAGAGCAGGAGAAAATTGTACAACAAAAAGATCAAACTCAACAACAAAAAAAAAAAAAACGGGCTTTCTGGTCTGACAGTGACTGGACGAACCCCCCAAGACTATGGCCCTAAGACACCATTCCGACCTGGAAATGAAGCCATTCCCAGAGGCTACCTCCCAGCCAAACAATAGACAGGCACATAAGATAAACAATAACACCTGAGAGGAATGTACTTCTTAGAACAACCAATTATAAGATGAGAAGGCAGGAAGGGGTAGATAATAAAGGCGAAAGAAAATGAAGAAACCAGGGTGGAAATGAGGAGAGTGTTCTCACTTTGTGCGGAATAAAACCAAAGTCATGAAACATTTTATGTACAAACTATGGAACAGGAGACTAATTTTCCTTGTAAATTTTTGCTTAAAAAACAATCAAAATAAAATAAGACAAAACCTAGTGCTAAATTTTGAAACCCAGAAATGAGAGAGGGAGATGACTGGTTAAGTATTTGGTATTTATATACCAGCTCCCCCTCCACCAAATAACCAAATATTTATATACAGTTGCATGTAAATCAATCATTATAACATTGTGGGGGGGGGGGAAGACACACCGTGGACCTTTCGACTCAGCAATTTTAATGAAAACAAGCCTCTAAATCTGTATTTGTTGTTTCAAGAAAAATGAAACTATTCCTACAACTCAGTTGTCTAATAAACTGCACATACATTTTCCTTTATCTCAGAGGATGAGCAGAAATGGCTAGCATTGGCATGCTTGGCAATGACATTACTGATTACCAGAAGATATTTTGCTACTGCCTTTACCGTAAGTAACTAACCCATTGCCGTCAAGTTGATTCCAACTCATAGTGAACCTACAGGACAGATTGGCAGGCAAGACCACAAGGCTTCTCCTGACTCACATAGCTACAGGGGCTGACAAACCCAAGATTGGCAGGGCTCCCACTCACAGGCTGTGAAGAGCCACAAATCCCAAGATCAGCAGATAAGCTGATAGCCGAAGTCCCAAGAACTGGAAGTCAGATGAACAGGAGACAGCCACAGGATCCAGAGCAAGCAAAAAGCCAGAATGCCTGCTTATATTTGGATGCAGGCCCCACACCCAAGGAAAAGCCCCTTCAACTGACCGGCTACTCACAACAGATTCCATCATGGGAGTGATCACATATAAACACTGAGAATCATGGCTCAGCCAAGCCCTAGGAACAGAGAATATGAAACATAATAAATCCCTGTTCTTTATCTTTTGCAGAAATACCTCAGCCTGAGAACCAAGGCCATGTCCCTGAACACAAAACCCACTAACTTGGGCAAAGCATCCTCGGCTATAAGAAGTCAGCCTGCTAAGCTTTTGTGTGGATATCTGCCGGTTACATAAACATCTGCAAAGACCTTAAGCATGCCTATAACTGCATAAAAGATAAGGCTCCACATGAAAGCTACTGTTTCTAACCGCAGTCAATAACACAAGGAATCATACTTAAGCTGGTCCATGACTGTACTTACTCCTTGACTGAACTAGTCTCTCTGACTCATTGGTGCCCATGAGCTTGACTATATTTATAACCATGATCTAGAAATGCAAGTGGGAGGAAACATGGACTTCTGGACAAAGCCAGCACAAATCCCATCTAGCAACAATGACGCCTGCCTCCCAGCCAGCCCCCAAAAGATAGTACACAGTGCCCAAGACCTTGATTTGCAGAATTAAACTCAAAAACTACCCCAGATTCTGCTACCTGTTAAAACGAACACTTACAAAGAAAAGTGGTTGAAGATTGGCAGCACATTTGAGAGATTACGGAAAGAATGTAGTTCCAACGTAGCCTTGAGTTTAACTGAAAATGCTTGCACCACCCACCAAAAACCAAACCCACTGCCATCGAGTCGATTCCAACTCATAGTGACCCTATAGAGCAGAGTAGAACTGCCCCCATAGAGTTTCCAAGGAGTGCCCAGTGGATTTGAACTGCCAGCCTTTTGGTTAGCAGTTGTGGGTCTTAACCATTATGCCACCAGGGTTTCCTGCTTGTACCACACCACAGAGGGTAGTTTAGTCGGGGTGGGGATAGGGGGTGGACACTGAGTTTAGACTCTAGCCCTGACTCTGCACAAGCTTCTTAATAGCCTTAAGCAACTGACTAAAACTCTCTGGTCTTTGTTGCCTCACCATTCAAATGATGATGAGACTGTAGAATCACCTAAAGTAATTGGTTAAAAAGAAAATTACACCTGTTAGCCAAAGCTTTCCTCAAACTCATTGATTCCTTCGAATTTTTTGGTGAGTGCCATTGAGTCCGGCAAGTTTTTACAGCTAGGTTATGCCTTATGTCTAGGATATTTTAAGGCAGTATTTCCAAAACCATGTGCTATGGACTACAAATTCCAAAGAGAATCCATGAAGAAAAGATTTTGTGGTGAAATACATTTGTTAAACTGTGCATACCATAACATTACTTTTGGATAATCTATATCTATATTGGAATATTAAAGATTCTAAGAATTTCTGAAGTAAAGAAATCTTTGCCTTTTTCACCTTGAGTCTGCTGACCTCCAACAACTAGTATCTGTACCTCTTTATTTGAGGGCTCTCTCTCTCTCTGAAGTTTCATAAGGCTGCTCTGCCTAATTGCAGAGAAGACTCAAAGTACTAGGAAATGAACATACCCTAAGAGCAGTCCTCAACTTGTAACTGATGGAAGTTGGGTTATAAACATCCCAGCTCACTTGCCACTTGGCTAGGATAACTCTGAGGCATGTTATTTTATACTATCTCTCACAGTTTCTCCATGAAATTTAGCCCTAGTCACCCACAGTGATTGCTGACTTGATAATACATCCCTTATTAGATGTCGTCACTTCCCTGTTGTACTTCCCCACTTCTCATCAGTGTTCCCTTCCCTTCCCAAATAAACTACATACCCATGAATCCTGTCTCAGGCCTACTTCTGGGAGAACCCAAAGTAAGGTGCCCAGTGCTTCCTACATGTGTTTGACAACAGACTCCTTCTTCACATTACACTTTTTAAATTAACCAAGACTCTTTTGGTTGCAAGTGAGAGAAACCCAACTCAAGCTGGCTAAAACAGGAAAAGACATTTATGTAAGTCCAAGGGTGGGGCTGGCTTTAGACCTGGCAGTGCTCCAGTCTTGGATAAAATCATGACAACTTGATCTGTCACCATCTCCTGGCTCTACATTCCTTTGTGTTGGCTTCATTCAAGTAGGCTCTTTCCACAAGGCAGAAAGATGACCATCAGCACCGAATGTACATCTCTTTTCAGAAACTCCAACAAAAAGGGAGCTTCTCCTTCTCATCAGTTCCATAAAGGGCCCAGGATTGAATCTCACTAGACTGCCTTTGGCCACATGGTCATCCCAGCACCAATTCCTGAGACTGGGAAGATGGAAAGTACTGAGTGAACAGCCCTGGGCTGTGTGCTCACCTCTGGAGCATGGACTCAGTCACACCCAAACCATTTGGACTTACGGTGTGGAAGGGTGTTATCTCAAAGGTAAATCTGGATATTTCTACCAGCAGAAGCAAGTGGCTTCCAGGCAGGCAACATTAACAGATGTTCAGTCAGCAATTTAACATTTTATAGCACTTGGGGAAATGCTGTTGTACAGCATTCACAACTACTTCCTCCAAAATTCCTGAGCAAATCTTCTTCAGAAAAGGCTGAAAGTGAACTTTAAGAAGAGTTGAGTCGCCAACTACAATCATTTATACATAAGATACCAATTCTACTAGTCTAACCAATTCGCTGCTCTGCTTCCTGGTTGTGGAATATTTAAAGAAGCATTGATTATCCAAGTTAGCATTTCTCGACAAAAGAAAAAGACATTCTATTAATTCCTTTCCATCAACCTAGATCTTCATGATTAATTTTATTACTATTCCTATCAGATCAAGTGACCTTAAGCAAATGCAGGAACACACAGCAGCAGAAAAGACTAAAGAATAATAGAGAGTGGAAGTGTACTCTATAAATCAGTCATCTACTCCTGGAATATTTTTTTTTTTTTTTACTTCCTTGTCTTTTCCCACAGGGAAAAAAATAAAAAATAAACCCTCAAAATAAAAAACAAATACAAAAAAAGGAGGTGGAGGGAGTTTAGCTGAATGTTTGTGGTTTTATTCGTTTTCCTAGAATTTACTACAATGCCAGCAAATAATTTATAGATTATGGTAAGAATGGAGTCACAACTCACATCATGTGAAGAAATGGAAAACACCTCAAGAATGTTCTAATTGTCAAGGAAACTCTCATCTGTGGCTGGAGTAGCCAGAAGAGAACGGCAAGTTTCGCATACCAGCGTTGGAAAGCAGTAGTGGTTTTCAAATTATAAGACAATATAGCATTGTCTTTTTAAATTTTTTTCCTGTCTTTTCTCCACTCCTAAGCTCAGTCTCCTATGGGGATCTCACTGAGGTAGGGATGCTCATCTACATTATTAGGGGGGCTATTTAGGCCACTCTCTTCCACCCTGCTTTGATCATTCTCTACTTTTTGAATAAAGTGTCCTGTGTCATTTCTATTTTATAGCCCCCCTGACAAATACAACTACTGATGTTTATCATAAAAAAAAAAAGATGCACTGTATTAAAATCATATGGTTTCAGAGTTCCTTGGTCTACCCATGGGGAATCTACAAATGCCAAACAGCTTTTCAAATATGGAACAATGGCCTCTTTTGAATCTACTGCTGTGGTCTCTACTCTATCCCTGTGTGTGGATTAATTTAGTGCTGTTATCTGTGTTGCATTCCTCCCAACCCAGTATACTTTGAGTGGGCATCACACTCCCATGTTCGTGAGAGCCTTCTCTCCCCCAGGTACCCCAGGACAGCCTCAACACCAGACTTACGTAGCCCAGGTAAGGAAGAACCAAGCTATGATCATATGAAAAAGTTCAACTATTAGGGGCTAGTAAATAAATAGTGAGACATCAGTTCCATCTAGCTCTTTAAAAACATGCTTCCAAAGAATAGTACTGGTGTAGGAAAATATCAACAGTAAGCTTTTTTAAAGACTGAGAAAATGTATATTGAAACATTAACAGTGACCTCTTATCTCTGGATGATAAGATTACGAGTGGTTTTTATTTTTTCTTTCTGTTTTCCTGATTTTTCCGTGTTTTCTGCAATGAATATCTATTACCTCATAATCAGGGAAAAACAACAAATGCTAAATATTTCTTGTAGAGATTGAAAAGTATGAAAAGCCTCTGAGAAAAATCTATAAAATGCCAGATCTGATGAGACCGAAATCTGATTACTACAGAAATCAGAGCCCTTGGATGCCCTTTCCCACACTTAAATGCTTGTCGTCACTACCTTGTTATATGTACTTATATCCCCCCCACAACATTGGAACCTCCTAGTGTATCAGTGGAGGTCTGGTGGTGCAGTGGTTAAGAGCTACACCTGCTAACCAAAAGGTTGGCAGTTCAAATCCACCAGCAGCTCTTTGGAAACCCTGTGGGGCAGTTCTACTTTGTCCTGAAGGGTCAGTCTGAGTCAGAATTGCAGCTTCTCTAGAGTTCTAAAAATACTCAGTATAATTCTAAAAATGCTCATTATAGTGCTTTGCACAAAATAGGTGCTCAGTAAAGGTATTGCGAATTATTTATGGGAGCATGGTGACTATAGGGTAAATGTGATTAGATAGGGACCATCAGGAAAGAGTAACATTTAAGGGTTTGGGTTCTCAGGAGCCTTGAAACTTGCAGGAGGTATCTGAAATCAGAGAAAACAAAGGAAGAGTTGGATATCCAGGAAGTCCGGCAAGATTTATGGATTAGGGGTTCAAGACAAGCATCTAGAAAGTCAGTTGAGTCAATGGCCCCAAAAGCCAAGACAGCAAAGCAATAAGGAATCTCGCTTTAAACTTTTTCTAAACAGGGTGGTCCCGGGAGCAAGTGTGCTTTGTGGTTACCCAAGTTGCCCCCTACACACACCACGTCCAGATGGTTTGACTGAAAGCAATCTGGCTGTGGAAACTTAGCCAACTGAACAATGCAAGCCAACAATAGAGGATTTGTTGAAACAACCTGGTCCCACAATAGAATGTCTTTTAAATTTTCTTTTATTGTTTTTGCCTAATTTCAGAAATAATGCATTCTCATTGGAGAAACAACGTGGGTAACTAATGGGCATCCCAAACTTAACATGTCAGATGCTGAGCTCCTGATCTTGCTTCCCAAGCCTCATCTTCCTACAGACTCCCATCTCAATTAATGTAGTTCCATCCTTCCAGCAGTTCAGGCCAAAAAAACCTGGAGTCATCCCTGACTGCTCTCTTTACCTCTCATCCCGTGTCCAACCCATAAGCAAAGCCTGTAAGGCTCTAACTTCAAATTATACCAATAACCTAACCATTTTTCATCATCTCCACTGTTGGCACCCTGGTCCAACACCACTATCCCATCATTTGTCTCCTGTTCCACCATTGTCCCTGATATAGATGATTCTCAAAAGTGCAATCACAAAGTCAGATTATGTCATGCCTCTGTTCAAAACCCCCCACAGGCTTTCCTTTTTACTCCCAATGGCCTGCAAGGATCCACAGGAACTGACTCTCCTATTACTTCTCTGACTTGCCCCCTCCTATGGATCCCTGGTGCCATAGTGGTTAAGAGTTTGGCTGCTAATCAAAAGGTCAGTAGTTCAAATCCACCAACTGCTCCTTGGAAACCCTATGGGGGAACTCTTTGGAAACCCTATGGGAGAGTTCTGTTCTGTCCCATAGGGGTGCTTGAATCGGAATTGACTCGACAGCGACAGGTTTTGTTTTGTTTTTTTCTTTTTACTCTTTGGCTGAATATGCACCAGTCACTGTGGCCTCCTTGTCACATCTCTCTCTCTCTCTCTCTCTCACACACACACACACACACACACTAACCAGGCATGCTCACTGACAGAGGTTTTGTGCTTTCTGTTCCCTCTGCTGGCATGTTCTTTCCCCTAAATACCCACATGACCCTCATTTCCTTGAGCTCTTTACTCAGAAGTCACCTTGAGAGTGAGAACTTCCTTACTTAAAATTGAAACTCCATCCCAACACTCTCTAACCCTCCCTGCTCCATTTTTCTCTATAATACTTTTCACCATCTGTTATGGATTAAATTATGTCCGCCCCCCCCTCCAAAAAAAATGTGTGCATCCATTTGACTGGGCCATAATTCCTGATATTGTGTCATTTTCCTGTATGTTGTAAATCCTGCCTCTATGATGTTATTGAGGGAGGATGGGTGGTAGTTGTGTTAGTGAGGTAGGACTCAATCTACAAGATTGGATTGCGTCTTGAAGCAACCTCTTTTGAGATATAAAAGAGAGAAGTGAGCAGAGAGACAGGGGACCTCATACCACTAAGAAAGCAGTGCCAGGAGCAGTGCAAGTCCTAACGACACGGAGCCCCTGTGCAGAGAAGCTCCTAGTCCAGGGGAAGATTGATGAGAAGGCCAACAGAGAAAGAAAGACCTCCCCTGGAGCTGACGCCCTGAATTTGGACTTTTAGCCTACTTTACTGTCAGGAAATAAATTTCTCTTTGCTAAAGCCAGCCACTTGTGATATTTCTGTTATGGCAGCACTAGATAACTAAGACACCATCTAACCTATGATACATCTTACTTAGTTCTTTTGTCTACCCCCACCTCTCCACTTCATAAGGACAATTTTTTTTCTTGTTTATTTTTTTTTCTGTATTGCTGTATTGATAACATGTAGAATATAGCTGATAATTAGTCATAACTTAAGAAAATTTTGTTGAATGGATTAATAAGATACAAATATGCAAAATAATTCCACCCATCCAAGATAAACACTATTCATACCTTGGTATATAGTTGTCCAAATACTTTTCTGCATATCATTATTCTACAAATATAGACTTATAGATCAGAATGGCTCAGTCCACAACCAATCATGAGGATGACACAGGACCAGGCAGTGTTTCATTCTGTTGTGCATGGGATTGCCATGAGCTGGGGGCCAAATTGGCAGCAACTAACAACAGTAAAAACACAAATATAAAATCACACAATGCATGTTGTTTGAAACCTATTTAATCACTTCATGAATTGTTGGACATTTGGATGTTTCAACTAAATCTATATTGTTCCAAATTTTTACTTCAACAAACACCAAAGGATAGGAATAAACAGACTGGAAATGAATTTAAAATATAATAATAAATATGAGAAAAGTGAAAAATTAAATTTTAAGTAAGAAAAATGCTTAAGGATGCATAGAGGGTACAAAGATCCATAATCATTGACCAAAATTACCAAGACTTTGGGATTAGTGTCGAGGAACATTCATTTTATGTTGTTGTTGTTTGGGGTTTTTTCATTGGTTTTTTTCTTTTACTAAATACTTATTATGCCGAATTAATTTTGACTAAATTCTTTTCAGTCAAATAATCAGAGTTGGTGTTGGCAGACTTTCTTTTCCATCTGCTGGTATGTTCTTTCCCCCAGACATCCACATGACCCTCATCTCCTTGAGCTCTTTACTCAGTAGATAATAAACACAGTGAAAGCCAAAAGCTCTCAGGAGTATCCTGATTCTGACAGAAGCAGGAGCAGAGAGTTTAGGCTCATAAGAAGATCATCATAAATGTTCTCCTCAGATGACTTCAGGACCTCAGATCACAGAAATGACCCTCTGCTTCAGCTTCACTATTTGTCACATAAATATACAGATAGAAATATCCCTCACCTCCCTACTGCTCAAGAATGGGCAAATGAAGACAAGCCAGTGCTTTCTGAGATTTCCCAGGACAAAGTATTGGTACTTCTCAGTGGGATTTTCCAGAGCCAAATGGCAGTAGGCTTGGGTTTTGGGGTCCAGCAGTCTCGTCTCTCTCCTTACACTGCATGAAGGTCAATAGGGAGCACTCAGAGCATCTCACCCTTGCCGATCACTTTGGTTTCTTGGATTCTGTATCTCTCTGAAAACCACCCAGTTGGTAGAAATTTTGAGTGTTTGGACTGACCTCCCATTATCTGAATAAAATGAATGACATGTGTTTGGTTTTGTGTGTGTGTGCCTGTGTGTGTATTATTTTGGTTTGGTTTTTGTTTTGTTTTCAAGAAAATAGAAATTGGACCCATGAGGAAAGTATTCCTTAGAACAACCAACTATATGAGACTGGAAGGGCAACATTTGCCCAAAAGGAAAAATGTGAAGACAGGAAGGGGCAGGAAAACCAGACAAATGGGAATGAGGAACTCAGGGTGGAAATGGGGAGAGTGCCGACACACTGTGGAAATTGCAACCAATGTCACAGAGCATTTTGTGCGTAAATTATTGAATGAGAAATGACTTTGCTCTGTAAAATTTCACCTAACGCATAATTTAAAGAAAAAGAAAGAAATTATAGGGGATTTAGAATAATGTTCTCAAATTGTGGTGATAATTCCCCAACTCTGTGAATATAATAAAAACCATCAAATTGTACATTTTTCAGTTTTACACAATTGTATTCTTTAAATGGGTGAATTGTATGTGAATTATATCTCAGCAAAGCTCTTACAAAGGAGCCCTGGTGGCACAGAGGTTAAGCACTCGGCTGCTAACCAAAAAAAATTAACGATTTGAACGCACTAGCCACTCTGTGAGAGAGAGCTGTGGCAGTCTACTTCTGTAAAGATTTACAGCCTTAGAAACCCTGTGGGGCAGTTCTACTCTATCCTCTAGGGTCACTATAAGTCAGAATCGACTCCAGGGCAATAGTTTGTTTTTTGATTTTGTTTTTGTTTTTTGGTTTAAAAGCTGTTTTCAAAAAAAAATCATGGAAGCCTTTTCCCAAACTGCTATACCAATGAAGTCATAACAACCTCTGAATTTCCAGTAATCAGCATATCCTGAAGTGCGAAGACCATACCTCTTAGTAATTCTATATAAACCAAAACCGACAGAGTAGAACTGGCCCATAGGGCTTCCCAGCAGAGGCTGGTGAATTCGAACTGTCGAGCTTTTGGTTAGCAGCTGAGCTCTTGACCACTGCGCCACCAGGGCTCCATTTCTATATTTAAAAAATCAAACGTGTTGCTGTCAAGTCAATTCTGACTCTTAGCAACTCTATAACAACTCTATAGGATACAGTAGAACTGCCTCATAGTGTTTCCTAAATTAAAAAAAAAAAAATTTAAATAGTAGGTAATAAATAAATTATTTTTGATAATAACGATGAAACAGATCCAAATTTTCCCCCTCCAATTGGTAGGTGAAATATCCAGCTAAAAGCAGCTGAATGGGGGTCAAAACCATAATCCCCGGTAAAAATACCTAGGCAAAGTTTTCTCTAGCACAGCCCCTCTCCCGTTTCAAGAATCTGCCCCTACTCTTCTTAGATTTCTTTCTCTCCCATCACCACCACGATTACCACCATGATCTTATAGTTACACAATTTCATTCGGAGTTAAGATTTGAATCAACTAAAGAAGCTTTGGTAGTTTCCTGATTCTAAGAAGATACCATCCCCTTAAAAGGCATCATAGATTTAATAATAGCATTCTAAGAAATAAAAATGAAATACCGTATTAAGCATATACACTGTACGCTAATTGAGCATTTCAGGGGTGTTAAAATGTGGAAGAAAATGCATTTTAGAATCAAAGAAAATAAGTCCCATTAAGGTGGTAATCCCGTTAAAATATGATTTCTCCGTACTGGAAGAAAAACAGAGTTTTTCAGAGTCAGAGGGGTGATGATTCTTTAATGAAGGAAAATACTGGCCTGAGACAACAGAAGAAGAAAAAGTGGTGTTTATTGTTGGAGTGAAAGGGGTAGATTCCCAGAACCTATTAAACGCCCAAAGGCTAAGCTCTACAGATTCATTTTTCTGGAATAGACCTCCACCCTCATTTTGCAAGGGTAACAGAGGCTTTGGTTGGGCACTATGAAATCTGCATGTTCTCAAAGCTAGGCTTGGTCCAGGACTAGCCCTGAAGAGGTGTACATGATTGCTGGACTTCATGGCTTTTGCCAGAGTGCTGCAGAGCTTTCAACAAAGAAGTGGTAATTGGACCACCCAAGCTGTGGAGAACTGTAAAGCCTAGTTTCTCTGAAAATGAATTGTTCATAAAACAAAACAACTTTAAGGAGACCAGAAAGAGAACCAACTCCTGCCTGGAAATGAATGCCTTGGCTCTATATTATTGGTCAGCCCTTTACAATGATGACGTGGGTTGGAGGTTGTGAGGATACCCCAGCCCCTGGCTTAATCAAAGATGGATTTGCTCAACCTAGGGTCCCTTGATTTCTGTCTGGCTAAAGAAATAAAACCTGGGACTCCACCACCACCTCACCAAAAGTGATTAAACAATCTCTGTTGA
The DNA here is from genome assembly GCF_030014295.1 of Loxodonta africana. Classification (NCBI taxonomy): domain Eukaryota; kingdom Metazoa; phylum Chordata; class Mammalia; order Proboscidea; family Elephantidae; genus Loxodonta; species Loxodonta africana. Next base: position 173,850,646 of record NC_087343.1, on the reverse strand, counting down.
TCTGTTTTTACCAACAACTTGACTTCTTGAATTCTGGACTACATACTCCACTCCATCTCAGCTGACCAAATTCTACAACAGGTTTTGTGCCTACCTGAACGTCACGTGTCTGCTTAACGGGATACCCAGGACAACTACAAAGCCATCCATATAGCCACATGACGAGTGTCTTCTCATGACAAAGGAAACGCAAGATTCCAGCCAAATAATGGCAATGTGGGAACAGATTTTTCACGGTGAGCTACACAAAGACAAAAACCATTTGCTGAAACAAAAGTTACAGAGCAATTTTGATTTGGGGGGAAATTTTTTAAATTACATTTATCATATATGAATTAAAAGTAACTATAAACTGAGATTAAAAAAACCAGTTGCCATCAAGTCAATTCTAACTCGTACAGAGAATAATATTATTTTGTGTTATAACTACTTCATATTTTATTCTGGAACCCAGTAGGAAAATTTATTCTGAATTGGCAGTAATACTCTATTAACTTTGAGAAAAATTATAAATCACATAAAAAATCCACTGCCATCGAGTCGATTCCGACTCATATCAATATGAGTATAAATCACATATCTAAAAAAAATTATAGTGATATTAGTAAATACTGGTTCATAGCAGGGTTACAGTAAAGAAGAAGCTGTTATATTCATTTTATCAAAACTGGTAATTGGCTAAATAATTTTTTGAAAGTCAGTTAATCATAAATAATTATAAATAATGGTGCTTACATAACTCAACAAAGAACCCTGGTGGTGCAATGGTTAAGCACTCAGCTGCTAATTGAAAGGTCGGTAGTTCAAACCCACCAGCTGCTCCTCAGGAGAAAAGACCTGGCAATCTGCTTTTGTAAAGATCACAGCCTAGAAAACCCCATGGGGCAGTTCTATTCTGTTATATAGGGTCGCTAAGAGTAGGAATTGACACCACAGCATGCAGCAACAGCAACAACATAAAACTTGACAATCTTATTTTAACTTTAGACATATAAATGTATATTCCTTCACTCATTGACATATTTTTATTCATTTAAAATAGTTCTGTTGCTTGAAATTGCTCATCTTCTTTTTTACACAAACCAAATTCATATTGCAATGTGTACAATTTCCAATTTAGGTTTCCTTTAAACAGTGATGATGTCTTAAAGACACTCATGAAGAAATTCAAATGGATGCAGGTTTTTACAATTGTGGTTTCTACAATTTTGTTATACCAACCTTGTATAATTGTTTCCCACACTCCCATTTCAACAGCTATGTACATATTTTTAGTAATTCACCTTTCTTGAGCCTTTACAAAGTACTCAACCTTACCCTTCCGTATATACTTTCTTTCTTTTTACACATATAACTCATTGGGCTTTTACAGTGGCAAACATGCATAAACTCTTTACATTCCATGAAACACGAGACAGTACATTCCTGCAGAAAGAGAATGAGCAGAACAACTGATGGCTGCCCTGACAGGAAACACAACAGAGAATCCCTGATGGAGCAGGAGAACAGTGGGATGAAGACCTCAAGTTCTCTTAAAAAGACCAGACTTAATGGTCTGACTCAGACTAGATGGGCCGCAGAGGTCATGGTCCCCGGACCTTCTGTTAGCCCAAGACTGGAACCATTCCTGAAGCCAACTCTTCAGACAGGGATTGGACTGGGCTATGAGACAGAAAATGATACTGGTGAGAAATGAGTTTCTGGCTCAAGTAGACACATGAGACTATGTGGGCAGCTCCTGTCTGGAGGTGAGATGAAAAGGCAGAGGGGGACAGGAGTTGGCAGAAAAGATATGGGAAATACAGGGTGGAGAGGAGGAGTGTGTTGTTTCATTAGGGGGAGAGTAGCTAGGAGTACATAGCACGGTGTGTATAAGCTTTTTTTATGAGAGACTGACTTGATTTGTAAACTTTCACTTAAAGCACAATTTAAAAAAAAAGAGAATGAGCAGAGTACTTAGAAACATAAGACCTAGTTCAAGCACTTGCTCCGTCTCTTTCTCGTGGAATGATCTTAGACACTTCTGTTCACCTTTCTAGGACTTGGGTCCCCCTCAATAACATGAGATGTGGTCCAACATAGGAACTTTCAAACTATAATCCCAAGAGTTTTGTGCACCACACTCCTGGCAAACAAATGCTCTATCCTAGCAGAGGGTGTGAGCTCACAGACACCCACCCTCACACACACCCCTTCATACAAAGTGTCTATTCTACATATCAGCCTTCTAGGTAAGATATTATTTCCTGGCTTAAAAGAAATTGTTTTTGGAAACCATTGGGGTACATGACATCCGAGTTCTGGCCAGTTCTAATTTTCTCTGATTCTTTTCATACTACTATTTGCGCAGAAGGCACTCAAAAAAAAAACATGAGTTGTTGATATTGCTTATTGTGAGCTGAATACTCAACTGTCAAGACCTGCAGGAATTAAGCCTTTCTTTGCACACGAGATCCCTCACAACTCTGCACATGTTTACAATTTAAAATGTGTGCAGCCTAATTAGCAGAGAAATAAAATTAAAAAAAAAAAACCACCTGGCTGCCTAACTTTGGCATCACCTTCAAATTGTATTCCCATTTGCAAATTTTATCGTTGGATTTTTTCAATGTATTTGACATTTTATTTCTCTGTTAGGGCCAAGCTAAACAAAGAAGAAAGAGAGAAGGAGAGAGGAAGAAAAAGAAAGCCAAACAAGCAGCCATGTAGGAGTCTAGAAAAAAACAGCTTGATAAAGATCACAGGAAGGTTGCTGCCTCTAGAAAGTTTGGGAGCCTTGTAATAAATTACTCTGTATAAATCTAAAGAGGTTTGAAATGTTTAACTAGTTTTTGCATGTGAGCAGATACACACCCACACAGCAGTCTAATATGCTTTAGCTTCATATCTTGCACACCATAAAAATGTCCTATTATTGGTGTTCACAACAAGTTAACGGCCTGAATAGATTATATTCCTTCAGGGCAGAAGGCAATGGCAAATGCAAGGCTCAGATTCCTGAAGTTCGGGTAGTTTTAGGACGTTAAAAAAAGTTTCCCAAAGAAAGAATTAATTTCTCTGAAGCAAAACACGAGTGAGAATTTCTTCAATTAATCCCATGTTTTGGACAGAGATGGTGGAAATTTTTAGTCTCATTGGTGGCTTTTGCAGAAACCAGCATTAAACCAGTGTTTTCCCAAGAAGCCATATCCAGGTCTGTTAAAAGTATTTAAGCATGAAAATACGTAGGAAATTTGCATATTCTTTGTGTTAAAGTTTACGTTGGCTGACAAGGTCCATACAGTTGATTCTCACGCACTTTTCAAGTTCACTTTTTATTGCTGCTACCTTTAAGTTAGTTAGTTTGAAAGTTTACTCATCTATATTCCTTCTCACCCAGTTAATGTTATCATCTTGGGTTCCCTGAGGAGAAGCACAATTACTTAATTCACAGAATCACAGGTGGGACTATGAGATGGGTGTTGAAAGGGCTTTGTCCTATACCTCTCCTACATACAGATTCAGGGAAATGTTGGCAAGGTCCTCCAAAACTCTACTATGACCCCTCAAAAAAAACAGATGCTTTTGAGTCAACTCTGACTCATGGAGATCCCAAGTGTGTCAGAGTAGAACTGTGTTCCGTAGGGTTTTCAATGGCTGATTTTTTGGAAGTAGGTCCCCAGGACTTTTTTCCAAGGAGCTTCTGGGTGGACTTGAACCACCAAACTTCCATTAGCATCTGAGCGTGTTAACCATTTGCACCACCCAGGGACTCCATACCGCCCCTCGGAGCTGGTCAACCACAGTTTGAAAACATTGACCTAAAGGAGGGAAATGCACAGAAATCCACCTAAAATTTAGTTTAGAGTATGAGCTTCAGAATCAAATAGCAGAGGGTCCTTGTCCCAGCTCCGAGTCTCACTAACTGAAATTTGGCAAGTTACTGAACCTTTCAAAGCCTTTATTTCCTCATCTGTAAAGTGGGGATTATATTAAAGTCTGTTTCATAGGATTGTGTAAATTAAAGGAGATGCTTATAAAAGGTTTACAATAACGCCTGGACTTACTTCAGTATTGTTTTAGGATCATTAGCTCTGTCCTTTGCCACATGGATTTGATGTTTAATAGCATCAAAAGGGTCCTACAGATAGAAAAATTCTCCTGAGTAAACTCCTATAGCCAATTCTTTCATGTTCTACATCAGTACAAGAACTAAGGTTATTAATTCAGTTGCCAAATTATCATATCTCCCCGATCCTTCAACACTAAACTAAGGTCACTATACCTTTCTGTACCACCTCAGAAGCCCCAGTACTTCTCATGGTCATTACCCTTATCTATTCCCTCTTTAATAAAAGAACCACACGGATCTGAGCTGTTTCAGAAACAAGGGTACAGTTAGACATTTATTATTTTCTCCCTTTCAGTTCTTCCATGTGTAAAGAGGGAATAAAGAAACAAAATTCAGCAGCTAGGAGGAGAGAGAATGCTAAACCAAGCCCTTGGCTGCTTTTAATTTGAGGCATTTCGGTATGGTTATTTCTCAGAGTCACTGAGGGGTAATGGTGCAATCCAGTTTTGCCTAGAAGAATTTCCCATGACAAACGATATTGGCTCATCGCTTGTGGTCGTGATTGAGTACCAGTATTTTTCTTCCTCCAAAGCTTGGGTAAGACAGCATGGAGCTCTTATGTTCCCTGGGACATTTGTTTCCAATTTTGCAAACACTGTGAATGTGGTTATTTTTGTAGCTCTGTTAGGAAAGTGCATGGCATTTGATTTTTCTTGTTGGAGTCAATTATAAATCATTAGGGTTCCAGTGCCCACAACAAAGTCCTTGGACCTTGGAACTATATCACTGGTGATTGCAATAGTCCTACCACAGCCCCCAACCTCTTGCTAAATCTCTTCATTTCTCATTATGGAGAGGGAGGGAGGAGGGGGTGTTATTTTAAGATGTTTTTGTTGGCTTCTAAACTCGAAGTTTTGGTTCCAAGGTTGTCTTTTTTCCCAGAGCAAGATAAACTTCTTTGCGTTGTAAATCATGAGACTTTTGCATCACTTGACTGGGTCCATGTTTAAAAGTCATTCCAATCACCTCTCTGATGACTTAGGAAGTAAAGAGAGTTGCCCACGCATCATGAAAAAGACCCTTTCAGTAGCACTGGGCCTATGCCCAGATCTGTTGCTGTAGGACTTTAAATCATTTCTATTTTTGCCCCCTCCCCACTTCCACTCCTGTTTTATAGAACACAATATTATAATGTGACTGGTAACTTCAGGGTGAGCCACTGGCAAAACTGGGAGGCCAAAGATGAGGAGGCCACAAATGAGGAGTCCCTCTTCAACTTTTGAACTGGTATCTCTTCCTGGATCTGTCAGGCACACACATCGTTGGGCTGCCCAGAGCCCTCTGCTGTAACCACACATATGGTCCCACTCTCCAGGGCAGTACCCATAGTCCCAGGTTTTTCCATCAAAATATGGGAAACATGTCCTGAGTGTCATTTTCATAGGGCTCTGTTTCCTGCTAGAGGGTAAATGGATAATCTAATTTTTTTTTAAACCTGCATTCATGTAACAATAGGTGCCAACCGGATAATGCAGTGAGGAGGTGACTGGTTTTCTACTTCATTTTTTTTTTTTTTTTTTTTTAACCTCCAAATCCTCCCTTTATTCAACCCTTCTTTGGTTGAATAGGAGTGGGTGGCTGAGACTTCATCTTGTTCTGCTCTCTATCCCTGTGTTGCCCGTGGTTCTCCAGAGAAACAGAAACAACAGATATTTACACAAAGGAAGAGAGAGAGAGATTTTAAAGAATTGGTTCTTGTGATGGTGGGGGCTGGCAAGTCCAAAATTCCTAGTGTTGAGCAGGCTGGAAACTCCAGCAGGATATCTATGTCTTGAGGAAGAATTCTCTCTGAAACCTCAGTTTTGCTCTTAAGGTCTTCACTAATTGGATGAGGCCCACTCATATTATCAAAGGCAATCTTCTTTACTTAAAAGTCAACTGATTATATTGCAGCAATAACAACTACCAAAATATAAAAAGGAGGAGGGTGTGCCTACAGATGCTGATACTAATTGGGCATAACCAATTACCTCATAGGATTACGTCTCTTGGTTTGGAGGCTTAGGGCTGTGGTCTCATGCAACAATCTAGTCAATTGGCATAATATGGTTCTTAAAGGTTTATGTTCTACTTCCCAGTGTGATGAGTAGTGCCTGGGGTCTTAAAAGCTTACAGGCAGCCATCTAAGATACGATGATTGGTCTTTATTCGTTTGGAGCAAAGATAAAGAATGAAACCCAAGAATCAGACAGGAAACTGGACTATAGGACTAATCATAAACTACTACCTCCTCCACCTTGAGACCAGAAGACCTAGATTGTGCCCAGTGGATGGCAAGACTTCATCTCATATACTTTGGACATGTTATCAGGAGGGAGCAGGCCCTGGAGAAGGACAACATGCTTGGTAAAGAAGAGGGTCAGTGAAAAAGGTAGATCCTCAACTAGATGGGTTGACACAGTGGCTGCAACAATGGACCCAGCAGTGTTTCATTCTGTTGTATATAAGGTTGCTATGAGTCGGAATCAACCCAATGGCACCTAATAACAGTCACTACTGAGAGGAGCCCTGGTTGTGCAGTGGTTAAAGTGCTCAGCTGCTAACCAAAAGGTCAGTGGTTGGAACCCACCAGCCAGTCAACAGGGAAAGATGTGGCAGTCTGCTTCCATAAAAGATTAAAGCCATTGCCATCCAGTCAATTCCGATTTATAGCGACCATATAGAACAGAGTAGAACTGTTCCATAAGGTTTCCAAGGAGCTCCTGGTGGATTTGAACTGCCGACCACTTGGTTAGCAGCCATAGCTCGTAACCAATACACCACCAGGGTTTCCATAGAGCAACAGAAGGTTCAAAAAGTAAGTTAGCATAGAGTTCTAGCCTTGTAGGTGTATTGATACACATAAGCTGGGCTTTCAAAAAAAAAAAAAATTTGTTATAACTAACTACAGGAGTATTTATATTAAAAAATCATAAATTTATGCTGAAACACTGCACAAAATTTTTATAGACAGTCATTTTGGTGTCACCCCCCTCTGATAGTGTCACCCAGTGAAGTCCATACCCCCTGCACCCCCCTAGTGATGCCACTGCCTATATTGTTAATGCTGAAGACCACTTAGCCAGCCCTTTTACTTCATGGATGAGGAAACTGAGGCCCAGAGAGGAAATTGCCCACCCAAAATCACACAGTGAGTAACTCTAACAGGACCTGATCCCAGGTCCCTCCCTTGACTCCAGGTCAGGGCTCATCTCCCACAGTTTGCTGCCCTTTCCTTTTCATTTTAACACAAGCCTTCTGGAGAAGAATAACTTTAGACAGATGTCCTTAACAAGTTCCTACTAAGGATTGACTTTTAATCATTCACCATACTTAAACACACACAAACACACCACAAGCCTTATGATTATGGGAGGAGCAAGAGCTTCTGAAAATGTAAGCTCTGGTCCCAAATGTCCCTCACCTCCATTTCCACCCCCAGGAGTCCCCACAAGCTGGAGACACAATGATAACAATCATCTTAGAGAGCAAACACATAGAGGTTAGCGTGGCTTGCTCTCAAAAGCAGACCATGAGATAAGGATTTCAAAACAAGGTTATGGAAGTGATACCAGGGAGCACTACGAAGAAGTGAGGGAGAAAGTAGACAAGGAAGGGAGGAAAGTCAGTAAAGAGTTTTTTTAAGGAGCCCTGGTGCTGCAGTGGTTAAGAGCTACAGTCATTAACCAAAAGTTGGCTGTTCAAATCCACCGGCTGCTCCTTGGAAACCCTATGGGGCAGTTCTACTCTGTTCTATAGGGTCTCTATGAGTCAGAATCTGCACGATGACAACGGGCTTGGTTTTTTTGGTTTTAAGGAGCAGGTTACCACTAAGGGCAATGTGGGTCCTTTGTCCCATCCGTGATCCTCTGAGAAGCTGTGTAAGCACACAGGGCCAGAGTACTGAATAAACAAGGTATACACAGGCTCTGTTGTGCCTTCCCACCAATCTTCAGTGCACAATTTCATCTGTCCCCCACCACATCAAAGATGTGGTGAAACCCATGTGAAATTGCTCACCACAGATTAGCAAGTAAATACAATTAAACTTGTGTGTACTTTGCTCAGTGCAAGCCTGTGCGTACCGTTCTTACAGGTTAATCTACCCCTGTAAACACACCTCAGAATTGTCCCACTAAGGGATGAGGAAGCTGGAGTATTGATCCTCCAACTCCTGTCCCACATCAGTAGAAAACCACTAAGTGGTGTTAACTTTCTGGAACTTCTGGCCTTCTCCACAAGGCCCACAAATTCTCTGCAGCCAGAGAACTCACTCAGGCAGACACAGGAGAGCCCTCAGCCTGTAAGGCGGCTGTCTTAGTTTGCTAGGGCTGTCATAACAAAATGCCACAAAGTGGGCAGCTTTAAAGAACAGAAATTTATTTTATCACAGCTCTGGAAGCTAGAAATCTGAATTCAGGGCATCAGCAGAGCTATGCACACTCTGTTGGTTCTAGGGGAAGATCCTTCCTTGTCTCTTTCAGCTTCTATAGATGAAACTGTAGATGTACTACCAAAAGCGTACACAAAGGACATTTCTTGGTGTTCCATGACATGTAGAAAGTCCCTCACATACTGTCTTACCCCTGCGCATGTCTCACCTTTCATAAAACACCACTCAGAAGGGATTCCAATTAGGATTAGGACCTACCAGGTGTTACCTCCTTTAATTTAACTGATAACACCTGTAAGGGAAACCCGTATTTCCCCAAACAAGGTCACAGTCACCAGTGTAGGGGTTGGGATTTCAACATGTCTTTTTGGGGAAAACAATTCAATTCACAACTGGAGCTGTGTGCAGGTGACCTCCACCACAGGCAGAGGGGAGTCATGCAGGCACCAACAGCATCTGCTGTGGAAAACAAACAGGTGATTAAAAACTACCCACCACTCCTACAACTAGGTCAGTTGCCATAACAAAATGTATTAAGAAAACATTCTGCATCCCACTTTGATGAGTGACTTATGGAGTCTTAAACGCTAGCAAGTGGCCATCTAAGATGCATCAATTGGTCTCAACGCACCTGGAGCAAAGGAGAATGAAGAACACCAAAGACACAAGGTAAATATGAGCCCAAGGGACAGAAAGGGCCACATAAACCAGAGACTACATCAGCCTCAGAGTGGAAGAACTAGATGGTGCCCGGCTACCATAGATAACTGCCCTGACAGGGAACACGACAGAGAATCCCTGAAGGAGCAAGGTGGGATGGAGACCTCAAACTCTCGTAAAAAGACCAGACTTAATGGCCTGACTGAGACTAGAGGGACCCCAGAGGTCATGGTCTCCAGACCCTCTGTAACCATTCCCGAAGCCAACTCTTCAGACAGGGATTAGACTGGACTATAAGACAGAAAATGATACTGGTGAGGAGTGAGCTTCTTGGCTCAGATAGACACATGAGACTATGTGGGCAGCTCCAGTCTGGAGGCAAGATGAGAAGGTAGAGGGGGACAGGAACTGGCTGAATGGACACAGGGAATACAGGGTAGAGAGGAGAAGTATGCTGTCTCATTAGAAGGAGAGCAGTTAGGTGTATATAAGTTTTTGTATGAGAGACTGACTTGATTTGTAAACTTTCTCTTAAAGCACAATTAAAAAAAGAAAAAAAAGCCACCCACTACTCTGAAAACAGAGTGACCTACTGTCAAGAATGTCAAGCCCTGCAGAAGGTTGGAGGTGGAGTTTTAGCAAAATAATTTCATGAAACCTGGTAGGAGGCTGCCCCTTCCTCTGAATAGTAACCTTATTCCTAGAATGCTCTTCCCCCTGCTCATCCTTCAGGTCCTACCTTTAGGAAAAAAAAAAAAAAATTATCTTGGAGAGATTGCCCCTGACCTGTTCTCATGCCCTCTTTTTGGTAACACTCATGAAGCTTATAAACACGTGTTCGGTGTCCAAACATTCCTGAGCACAGGAATATGTCTGTCTTACTCACGTCTATGCTGCCAGCACCTAGCACAGAGCCCAAACATGAAGGTGTTACCTGTGTCATTGAAGCCTGTATTTAACGCAGTTTGATGGTAGGCCGTATCGTGTTTAACGTGAATGGATTGAGTTAGGCCTCCGGGCTTGTTTTTGCCTGTTTTTAGTTGATTAACCAACCATTTTCTGTGGATGGTAGGTGATGCTGTGTTCCCTCAAAGCAGCTTAAGTCAGTAACATCAGGTGAGAGGATCCCATCAAGTTTCATTAAAGGGAATTTGCTAAAACTTCCTCCCTCTAACCTGCTTACTGTCAGGACTCATTTATGAAGCACAGAGCTCACGACTATAAAGGAGTTAATCAGGTTTCCTCTTTTCTTGAGAGGATGAAAATCCCGCTTCCTTGAAGAGTAAGCTGTATGATGTTATCACTGCCTGTCCTAGAAAGGACAAGCCTATTACACTAATGACTAGCATTTTCTCTGGATTTTATTTTCTTAGAGCCTTTCCTAGCAGCAGGCAGTCATCACTATGGAGAGAGCTTTCTGATTAGCTGCCCCAAGATACACAGTGGAGAGAGAAAGGATGGCAGGCTTGGAGAGGGGCATGAGTCACTCTTAGGGGATCACCCCCCAATTCTCTGTTCAAGATAAATAGCAGTAATTCAAATCATACTAACTCAGGTAAAGATTGGGAGTGGTTATTTGTAAGGCTAAAAAATGCCTCGTGGGAAAGCAAAAGAAGGTAGCACCTTTGGGGCTTGGTCTCTCTCCCTCTCCTGCTCCCCTCCTCTCCCTCTACTTGCTCCCCCTCCCCTTCTTCTCCCTCCCCCCTTCATTCTCTATATTTCAATCTCTATAAAAACCAGCTTCTTCGTGATTTCTGCTTGAACACCATCATCATGTGTTCCTCTCTTCATAAATTAGCATCTGAATTCTAGCTCCTACAGCTAACTGGCAACTGGCTCTTTCTATCTCAATTCCATGTCCCCAAGAGAGGAATCTGACCCACCCTGTGTGTTTGGATTGGGACAAACTGCAATAACAAATCATAGGTTACTGACAAGCCCTTTGAGGTGCTGCCTCTGAGACAAGTATGGACTCTGGTCCATACAGTGTGGTGGAAATGGGAGGGGAGAGTACCAAGGCATAGAACATAGACATGTCCACTCAGGTGAGGGTGACGGCAGAATTTACTACAAAAGGAATGTAGACGGTACAAGCACCAGGTGCTGTCAAGTCAATGGACTCAGGGCGACCTCGCGTTTCCGAGTAGAACTGTGCTCCCGAGGGTTTTCAATAAATGTGATCTTTTGGAAGGAGATCACCAGAGCTTTCTGAGAGGTGCCTTGAGTAGATTAGAACCTCCAACCTCTCAATTAGCAGACAAACGATTAAGCGTTTGCTTCACCCCAGGGACTCCTGCAGATGGTACAAATGTCCCAAAATATTAGCTACCCAGTCTACTCCCAATAGCGGCCAGTAAAAAAAAATATCTAAGCATGTAAAAATTTATAGCTTTTAAAGGCAATTCTTATCCTGTGTTCGGGCTGACCGCTTTCAATGATAAGCATCTGAAGCTCTGCCTGGGGCTTTTTCTAGTCACGTTGTTGTTGTTGTTGTTGTTGTTAGGTGCCAGTAGAGTAGGTTCCGACTCATAGCGACCCTATGAACAACAGAACGAAACACTGCCCAGTCCTGTGTCATCCTCACAATCATTGCTATGTTTGAGTTCATTGTTGCTGCCACTGTGTCAATCTATCTCCTTGAGGGTTTTCCTCTTTTTCATTGACCCTCTACTTTACCAAGCATGATGTCCTTCTCCAGGGACTGATCCCTCCTGATAACATGTCCAAAGTACATGAGACAAAGCCTCACCGTCCTTGCTTCTAAGGATATTTCTGGCTGTACTTCTGAGACAGATTTGTTCATTCTTCTGGCAGCTCAATGCCCTTCGCCTACACCATAATTCAAATGCATCAATTCTTCTTTAAGTCTTCCTTATTCATTGTCTAGCTTTCACATGCATATGAGGCAATTGAAAATGCTATGGTTTGGGTCAAGCACATCTTAGCTTTTTAACACTTTAAAGAGATCTTTTGCAGCAGATTTGCCCAATGTAATACGTCATTTGATTTCTTGCTGCTGCTTCCATGGGCATTGATTGTGGATCCAAATAAAATGAAATCCTTTACAACATCAGTATTTTCTCCATGTATCATGATGTTGCTCATTGGTCCAGTTGTGAAATTTTTTTTTTTTTATGTTAAGATGTAATCCCTACTGAAGGCTGTAGTCTTTGATCTTCATCAATAAGTGCTTCAAGTCCTCTTCACTTTCAGTAAGCAAGGTTTTGTCATCTGTAGTTTGTTATCTGCAGGTTGTTAATGAGTCTTCCTCTAGTCATGATGTTGAGTTCTTCTTCATATAGTCCAGTTTCTTGGATTATTTGCTCAACTTACAGTTCGAATAAGTATGGTTAAAAAAAATGCAACCCTGATGCACACCTTGTCATAAAAACCAAATCCATTGCTGTCCCATCAATTCCGACTCGTAGCGCTCCCATAGGACTGAGTAGAACTGCCTTATAGGGTTTCTAAGGAGCAGCTGGTGGATTCGAACTGCCAACCTTTTGGTTGACAGCGGTAGCTCATAACCACTGCTCCCACCTAGTCATAGAAGCATGTTTGATCCATGCTCAGGGCAAGCTGTCACCTGATGCCAGCAGAAGTGGCCTTCAATCAATGACAAATGAGGGTTGATAAATACTCCAAATGCCTAGCCTTTAAATGGGACAATTCTAAAGCATGCTCTACATTTTCTCCCAGAGGTCCAGAGACTGACTGAGACTGCGGTTGCCCACAGGGTTAAGTTGCTCAATAGCACACCCTGTATCAGCTTCCTTCTTTTCCTTGTCTCAGTTCCCTAACTGACTGCCTGTGCCTTTGCAGTTTACAAATCCTAATTCAGGGTCTGCTTCCTGAAAATTCAGCCTAAGAAAAATATTTTCCAAATTTAAGAATTCGAACCAACCCTTTCTCCAGATTTATGGTTACTTTCCTCCCTCTTTATCATTGTTTCCTTTGTTCCTATTCTACGAAACAATCACTTCAAAGCACTTACTGATAGCAAGGCAATGACAAAATCCAGAAATTTATTATTTCCTATTGTGAGTTGTGTTTATTCTATGGATACCATTGGACAAGCAAGTGGTCTCCTCCTAGATCTTCTGAACTTGTGGGACAGGATATGTCTCAGCAAGAAAATATAATAAGAACTTAAGCCAACTTAAGCAAATGAACCCAGTGGTCCAGTCTCAGAAGCCTGTCACAGTCAAAGAAATGCAGTCAACAGCCAAAAAGGTAATATAAAAACAACACAAGCTCTTCAAGTGGAAAGGTATACAACATCATCATCATAAAGATGCCCGTTCTCCCAAGTTAATATAAATGTAACGCAACCCAAATAAGAATTTCCAGTAGTATTTTTTTAACAATTTTGAAATGGAAAAATAAACAAAAAAAACTAGCCAAAAAAAGTAATGAGGGTACATCAGCCCTACCAGATATTAAAATGTGAGATAAAGCTACATTAATTCAAGTAGCATGATATTAGCCACAAAGAGATCAACGGAATAATTCAGTAATAGACCCAAAAATATACCAGAATTTAATATATGATAAAGACGTGTATTGTCACAGAAATGATATTCACACAATGAGTAGCCATTGCGGGGAAAACAAAACAAAACAAAATTGAATCCATTCATCTAACCTTAAAACAAATAAATTACAGATGGAGAAAACATTTCAATGAAAACCATAAAATTATTAGAAAAAAAATGGAAGAAATTTTTGTAGAATCCCAGAAGAAGGCCCTCTAAGCTTGGTATATAAGTCAGAAGTCAATAAAGAAAAGACTTAAATTGCTACACAAAAATATTTTGGCTACACAAAAATAAAACATTTTTGTATACCAAACTCCTCCATAAGCAAAGTCTAAAGAACACATGAAAAAAAAAAAAAAGGAATAGATTTGTGTAATTCATATTACAAAGGGCTCAGTTTCCTATCATATAAAGAGTACCTAGAAATTAATATGCAAAATCAACAACTCAGTATTAGTCAATAGATGTGCAAACCATACAAGTAATCTATACAAAAGGAAATATACATACTCTTAAAATATGATTAGTTTCAGTCATAATAAGAAATGTTCAATATACTACTAATAAGCACAATTAAAACTACAGTGGAATACCATCTTTCATATCAAATTGGCTACATGAAAATTTGATATCATTCTGTTGGTGAGGATACTGGAGAACAGGCAATCTCATACATTGATAGTGCAAGTATGAAGGACAAAACCTATCTAACTTTTAAGTGCACATACCCTTCAATCCAGTAATTTCACTTCTGTAGGAATCCATAAGCCTGTCTAGAACAGGGGTCAACAAAATTGCTCTATAAAGAAGCAAACAGTAAATATTTTAGGTTTTGTATGTCATGAAGCCGGTTGCAACTACTCAACTCTGCCGTTGTAGTGTGAAAGCAACCATAGGCAATAAGCAAATGAATGATCCAGACTGTGTTCCAATAAAACTTTATTTACAAATATAAGCTATGGGTGAAATTTGGCCTGTGGGCCATAGTTTGCCAACTCATGCTTCAGAGGCAGTAGGGGAAGAAAGGCTGGGTTCACTCTCCCTGTAGATGACTGGCTGATACTAACTGTATTTCTTCTACAAAGTAAAAGCCAGGACTTGGATCCCCAGTCAGGGACTGTGTTTCTCAGCCCTCTGTCCATTGATGTGGTCAGGTAACTAAGCCCTCCCTGATGCATGAGCAGAAATTACGTGTTCAACTTCTGGCTCACTTGCTTCAGAAGAAATCTCTATCCCTGGACTTCTGCTCTTTTCCCCCTTCTCACTACCTGATGGCAATGACCAGAATGGCGTGGAAGCCACATATTGAAAATGGTAGTTGCTACCATGGACCTGGGTCCCAGAACAACTGGGTGGGGCAGAGTGAACGCAGTCCTGCACATCATAAAAATTGTTTCAACGCTGGACTGGGTAACAAAATCTTTTTGCTTTACAACCTCCTTCTGAGAAGTTAGCATTCCTGAAATGTTTAAGCAATTTTCTGTGAACTTTAATAGGATTAAGGTTGGCTCTGGGAAACCAATTACCTACATGCTCAATTACCCACACACTCAGTGGCCAACTGTCAGTCAAGGGTCCAGTGACCTTTAACCAGATTTTCTTTTCTTTGTCTAGTCTAATGATGATTATCTAACCACACTCCTTCCCTATAAAATGTCCCTGCCGAAAGTGAAACTTGGAAGTGGTTTTCTTAGGTCCTTTTCCCTTACATGCAAGATCAGAATACAACTTCGATGCATGCTCATAACTAAATTGTCTGAAAAGTTTTCCTTAACACCTGGGACACTCACCTGGTACTGTCACAGGAGTACAAAATAAATTTCTTTTTCTTAAATCCATTAAATTTTTTTCTTTATTGCAGCAGCCTAACCTACACGCACACTTTGTAAATTTGCTTATAATTTACTAAACACTTATTATGTGCCAGAGACTGTACTAAGTACTTGACATGCATTGTTGGTCATCACATCACATTTCTTCCCCATATAAAGATCTGCAACTAGGATGCCCAGCCAGCGACCACTGCCACTAACAGTAATACTAGGAGTAGCAGCAATAAAAACACTGATAATAATAGCTAATACTTACTGAAGGCTTACTATGTACCAAGCACTGAGCAAAACCCTTTAAGTATTATTCTTTACAGTCTTATGAGGGTTCTTCTTAAAATAAAGAAAAGCCAACCAACCCAACTTTAATCTCTCCAATAGGCTAATCTACCGCATTATAGAAAATGAAATCTACTGTTTTCCTAATGCAAACTTCTGACCATAAATGAATGCTGGTGATAGTTGGACAACCTGATGAACATAATTACCCGTTGCTGAAGAGTCAATTCCAACTCATAGCCACCCTACAGGACAGACTGAAACTGCCCCATAGGGTTTCCAAGGAGCAGCTATTGGATTCAAATTGCCAACCATTTGGTTAGTAGTCAAGCTTTTAACCACTGCTCCACCAGGGCTTCAAATGTAACCAATGCTTTACATGTAAAACATGTAAAAAACAGTGAGTTGACAGTAGATGTTTTATATATTCTTACCACAATAAAAGAATTTTCAAAAATAAATAAAAGCGCTTTTTGGAAAGCATTCCTTCCAAAATCCTTCCACCAGTTCTGACCTAGTGATGCTGACATAGCTTCCAGGAGTTTTGTCTTTTTTTACTTTTTTACAAGTAACTTTATTTTCTATGTATCTTCCTCAACCAAGAAGATATGGTTGAGCTTTGTCAGCCTCCTAGGGTCAGCTTGTCGTCTGGAATGTGCCTGTGCACGTGAACAGAGGGAGGTGCCCAGATCTGCAGTCTTGAGAGCCGGAGCTCTGGGCACTCATGGCCCAGACTAACCGTGCATCAGTGAGATGTCCTCCCTGGGGAAACACTGGGGCCCTTGCATGAGTGGAAAGAGCAAAGACTCCTGGCAGAGTGAGCCAGGCTCAACGGGATCATGCAGAACTCAGCTATGCTAGCGACACCCTCTGGCAATAAGGAAGAAACAGCTGAGACAGTGCAGGGACTTGTCCCTGGTTCCCTCTGGTGTCAAAAGAGGACTTTGAAACTAAGGGAAAAAAAAAATCATGGAATTCTTAGACATTTTTAAGTAATGGGAGTCTCAAGAGAGACGTATTTGGAGTGCTTGCACGTGAGGAAGGGCCTGAGCAATTTATTGGAAAAAGAAAGCGTTCATCCATCCATCAACTTCATAAATATTTATTGAGCAACTACTATATGCCAGTTAGTCTTCAAAACACTTGGGATACAACAGCAAAGAAGAGAATCAAGGAGATGTGAGTACATTTGTGCTCTGTGGTTATGGGACTAGCAAATATGGAATTATATTGCAATGTCAAATGTGGTTTGTTTGTTATTTAAATATACTTGCTTTCTCACTCACTCACTCATCTCCCACAGTGTATCTACCCTATCCCTCACCCTCGTTTCCCAACCCTTCACCCCTGGCGATATTAACTACATTTAAATTTCATACACTTTATTGTGTAAGTCAGTTCCTAAAATGGGGAGTTGTTGTTGTTGTCTTATAGTGACCCCACGTGACAGAGTAGAACTGTCCCCTAGGGTTTTCTAGACTGTAATCTTTAAAAGGGCAGATCATCAGGTCTTTCTCCTGCGCAGACATGGGTTATGTTTGAACCACCAAACTTTCAGTTAGCAGCTGGGTGCTTAACCATTGTACCACCAAGGGTTCTTAAAATGGGAGTAGGGGTATTCACCTTCAATATTGATTATATGCTACTAAATTCTTGCCTGTTGGCCTGCCCCAAAGAAATTCTTCCCCTGAAAGACTCATTCCTCTAGGTTCAGACTGTGCACATCCAAGAGTCTACATTTAAAGGCAGATAGCCCTGAAGCCACAACACCTTACTTCATTTTAACTCATTAATACCTTTCAACAGGAATGGTAAAGAAATTTGGAGAGGAAGAGAACCTAGGAGCATAAGTCTGGGAGAACAAGGCCAGATGAAGGCTCAAGAGAAGTTTGGAAAGGAAGTAACCAAGAGTTGGAGCACAAAACGATTTTTCCATACTTTGGAGTGGCAGAAGGTCTCTTTCAAAGGAGGGACCAGAGGACAACAAGATGATCACTAACAAAATGATGTCTAGTATTGGACTATGTAATTAACTTGTTCTTGTTAGTTGCTGTCAAGTGAATTCTAACTCATTCAGACCCCAGCTGTGCAGAGTACAACTGCTTCATATGTTTTCAAGGCTGTGAACTTTTGGAAGCAAATCACCAGGTCTATCTTCCAATGCACCTGTGGGTAGGTTCAAGCAGCCAACCTTTCAAATAGTAGTTGAGTGCTTAACCACCCAGAGACTCCCAGGTACTAACTATTGATATATATTTATTTACACATATACCTGGAACGCTTAGATGTCTCACAGTCCTTTTTGGAAGTAGGCAGGGTATATCTTATGTAAAACATGGGAAAAAAATATTTTCTCAGCAAGAGAACACTCTTCTCCAAATAATATTTTAGTTGGGTGAATAACTAAATTAGAAGCTTTGATGGGGGGGGGAAGACTTCTAAGAGGCACTCGATGATCACTCTGGGACTAATTCCTGGGTTTGGTTTTGCTGAATGGAATATACAAGTTGAGGCCATAAGTCAAAGAGCCTGAACAACAAAGGGGTCTTCAGAGGCTGTTTGGAGTAAGAGAGAAGGAATGATGCAGGTGGCTAGTAGAGGACAGGACAGAGATAAAAACTGTGTTGGTCCTCTACCGTGTGGTCTATGCTCCAAATCATCCTCCCTGTTTCCTCATGAAATCTTCAGTAAAAAGTCATTCTTGTTCATGTGTTCTGGAGTTGAGAGTCCACCAAAGACCTTAGGGAATGGTGTGAGTGCCAGCAAGCCACAGGGGACTTGCCACATCTGAGTTCCAATTATAAATATTTAAAAAACTCAAGATGTACAGGGCCTGGTGCTCCTCCCTAACGTATGGAGCCTCCTGCTTAATGTAGGGTTGTTGGTTTGGGGTGGAATTTTTAATGGTGGTGGTAAGGCCTGAATGTTCAAATTACAATGTTTTCATAGGGCAGTACCAAATTAATGCTTCTTATTCAAACATCATGCCCCTGCTTTCAGAAAATTTAGCTGCCTAAGCCTCAAAGGTAGGGGAACATGGTATGTATAATGTCCCTACTTTTCACCAGAGACATGAGTCTGGCTCAACAAGGCTAGAGACCTCCATTAGGCTCACCTTCCACAACAATGACAAGAAATAGAGAGCCTGGCTCTCTACCAAGAGGCAGACAAAACCTGTGGGACCTGGGGGCCACATTCAAGTAGTAGAACTTCACAAAGTTGACTTAGTAAAAGAAAATTCCATTTTCTTCTCCATCAGAAGGCTGTTGAGACACCATTGGGTGGCACTATTGCTTACATTTTAAAATAACAGGCCATTTGGCTAAATCAAATTTCAAATCCTGCAGTAAAGAGAATAGCAGAGTGTTCTGGAAGAAAGACTTCCACCAAAATGTATCACCAAGACAGTTCAACCACAGAAGATTCAAGATAAGTAAAATACAGTTTCTTAGAAAATCACCCAACTCATAAAAAACTCAGTCTATCACATTCAATGAGCATTATCATCCTCATTATAATTGCCATGCAATTTGACATCCTAAAGTGCACTACTCCTGGTCCAAAATGGATTGCCAGCCATCACCTCTCACTTCTGTTTAGGGGCTAATAGGGGAAGGCATACTGTTTTGTGGCTTTTCCTTTATGCAAACATGCTTAAGCCTTGGTTGGTCAATTACCCCGATGACTCCTATATCCATTTACAGTAATTTCTATTAAGAAAAGTTCCACCTCTTGCACTAATGGAAGCTTTGATGAGCAACCCAAGGTCCCTAGCTACTATGTTTAGCTACTGTCTCTGCTTGGACCTCCCAACCTTTCCCAGCACTATGGAAAAACGGATCTTTGAGGACCATAATGATTCTCATTACTCCTTCTCCCACTCCCACCTCGCCAGCAGACAGAAGTCAGCATGGGTGACAGCAAGCAAATCAACACTGGGAACAACTGTCACATTCATCATTGTCTGCCCATAACATACACACACAGGCAGGCACACATGTGCCACACACAACGGCATTCTATTCAACAGCAACCCTGTATTCATTACATTTCTCATTGTTAATACTATTTGGCTGATTTAAATGGCTCTTTCCATGCTGCTGTCCTGGAGTAAAACCAGACATGCCCACTGCTAATTGCATTACAATGAAAAATTCCATTATCACAATGAATTACTTGTGCCACCTTTTTTCCATGGCACAATCCCAGCTCGTGACAGCCAGAGGAGCAACAGGGGAGAAGGAAGAACCAAAAACATAAGTCATATATAAAATGGGGAGAAAAGGACAATAGAGAATTCTACCAAAGTTTAATGCAATGGATACAGCTGGCAGTAGAACCTGTTCCCATTCAAGCCTGGCTTCTAGACGACTCAGAAGAAAAGGTCCCAAAACAGATTTTAAACACAGTCCTTTCCTTGTCACTCAGTGTGGTCCACAGACCAGCAGCAATGACATAGCCTGACAGCTTTCTAGAAAAGCAGAATCTCAGACCTGGCCCCTGTACCCAACTCACAGTGTCCCTAGAGGACAGAATAGAACTGCCGCACAGAGTTTCCAAGGAGTGGCTGGTGGATTAGAACTGCGACCTTTTGGTTCGCAGACAAGCTCTTAGCCATTGTGCCACCCAGGGCTCCATTAGGCCTGGCCTGGACCTACTGGATCATAATTTGTATTTTAACAAATACCCAGGTGATTTCCGTGTACATTCAATTTTGAGAAGCAATGCTTTAGCTCGCTGGGGTAATGAAAATGAGACATCTCCTAATGACAGAGGGGCAGTTCTAACAGAGTTTGTCTAGAATAGTAAACCTAGTACCCTGGTTGCAGTCAAGTCAATTACGACTCATAGCAACCCTATAGGACAGAGTAGAACTGCCTCATAGGGTTTCCAAGTTGCAGCTGGTGGATTCAAACTGTCAACCTTTTGGTTAGCAGCCAAACACTTAACCACTATGCCACCAGGGCCCCAGTAAACTTAGCAGAGAAGGTTAAGAAATGAAGTAAAGTCTTAATTTTAAAAAACATGTTACACAGCCTCTTGCCCATGAATTTTGACCAACTGGGCAATGTGTTGACTTTGATAAGTTATTTTTAACTTCCTCTTCCGCGGGCACTCTGAACATGCTGTGTCTTACTTGCAAGGTGCACAGGGACATAAAGAGCTGCACTGTATAGGCAACTGTGTCCTTTCGTATCAAGTTTGGTTTCTTTTAAGCCCAGCCCATTATATCTATACCTTCTCCAACTTAGTTAGATATTAAGATTGAAACTTAAAATAGCTTTTTTTAAAAGTTGAAGTCATGAAAATTTAGGGTTTCCATGGGGAGATACTTCAAAGCTCATGTGGAATTGGTAGATCTTTTTCCTTTAGGGATCAATGTCAATGTACAGAGATACTGCCTTTGACAGCAGCTGCCCCTCCCCCCAAAAAAGAAATTTTTTTCCTAAACAATAAGCAAAGCAGCTCTATTCACTACCTATATTCAGAGCTGATAGGCAGTGATGTGCACCCAGGGAACCACACTGGTTATTTACAGCTGATTGGTTCTTGCCTTATGAAGCAGCTCTTAAGTGTTTTGAATTTCATCCCTCCCTATGTTCTAGTTAGTCCCACAGACCAAGGAGTGTTTGGGGGAGTGGAGAACCAAGGTCATGCAATGAAGCCTAGGTAACAGAGTTACTTTTCTCCCCGTCATGCACAAGCAGAGCACCTTCCTTTACTGTAGATCCAGAGAAGTAGGCTTGGTAGGGAAGTGTGTACCTGGTCTGATTTGAGGATACCTGCAAAAATCTCATCGTATCTCCCTTTAACTAGAATTGATTGCTGTCAGGTTGACTCTGACTCACGGCCACACTATGTCTGGCAGACAAGAACCATGCTCAATAGCTGATTTTCTGGAAGTAGATCACCAGGTCTTTCTTCCGAGGTGCCTCTCGGTAAACACGAACCTCCAACTTTTCAGTTAGCAGCTGAGCATATTAACCATTTATACCACCCAAGGACTCTATATTTCCCTTTACCCACTGTTGTATTTAAGTATCTAAGACACTCCCAATTTCAAACCTATCTTTCCTCCTACCAAGCAAAAGAGACTTAAGTAACAGTAATAGTAAAAGCATCAGAGAAGAAAGAATAATGGGAAGCCTAGATAAATTTGTTAGTCTATTCATTTTACAATAGTTATTGATCATTTTCTATGTGCCAGGCAGAGTTATAGGTGCCATGGAGACATCAGGGAACAAAACAGAAACAATTACTTACTCTCGTAGAACTTACATTCTACCCAGGGGGAGACAGAAAGCAAATAATAAACATAATAATAAATTATATGGTATGTTAGATGATGATAAATGCTATGGAAAATAACAAAACAAGTAAGAGGAACCAGAGACTAGGGTAAGCTTTGCAATTTTACATAGGAAGTTCAAGGTAGGTCTCAAATGAGCAAAGACTTGGACAAAAGGAAGGAGTGAGCTATGAAGGTTTCTGAGAAAAGAACATTCCAGATAACACCAGCATTTTGAGGAAAAGAGAGGAAGCTTATGTGTCTGGAGCAGAATGATCCAGAAGAAGAGTAGAAGGAAACAAGGTCAGCAAGATAGCAGGGATGTGGATTAAGTAAAGCCTTGAAGACCATTTTATGAACTTTAGCTTTTACTCCAAGCCAGATGAGAAGCCAATGAAGGTTTTGAGCAGAAGAGTGACATGATCTAACTAATATGTTTTAACAGCATCACTCTGGCTGCTGTTGGAGAATAAACTGGTGGGGTAGCAAGAACGAAAGCAGGGAGACTGGTGAGTAGGTTTTTGCAATAATGCAGGAAAGAGATGATATAAACTTGGACCAGTGTGGTAGCAGCAGAAGTGGTGAGAAGTGATCGGATTCTGGATATGTAGTGTTAACAAGATTTGCTGGTGGTTTGGATGTGAGATATGAGACACAGAAAGAAATTAAGGGTGATACCAAAGTTTATGGCCTCAGCAACTGGAAAGTTGGGAAAGATATAGGAGGAAGAGCAAAAGCATATTTTTGTCTATTAGACATTCAGGTAGGGATACCAAGAGGAGGAGTTCAACTATGGAGTACTGAGCAGAAGGTGTATATTTGAGAGTTGAAAATATATTGTTGTTGCTGTTAGTTGTCATCAAGTTGGCTCTGACTCATGGCAATCCCACATATAACAGAAGACAACATTGCCCAATCCTGCACCATCTTAACTGTCGTCAGTATGCTCGAGTACATTGTTGCAGCCACTGTGTATTTTGAGTGACTTCCAACCTAGGGGGCTCATCTTCCAACACTATGTTGGGCAATATTCTGTTGTGATCCATAGGGTTTTCAATGGCTAATTTTCAGAAGTAGGTTGCCAGGCCTTTCTTCTTGTCTTAGTCTGGAAGCTCCACTAAAATCTGTCTACCATGATTGGCCCTGCTGGTATTTGAAATACCCAAGAGTCTTAGACTGAGTTCCCTAAAGAAGCGAAACCAGTGAAATGTGCATATATAAATATATAGAGATAGATTTATCTCAAGGAAATGGCTCACATGGTTGTGGAGGCTTGTAAATTCCAAATCCATGAATCAGGCATCAGGCTGGAGACTTCTCCTAACTCATGTGGTTGAAGGGGATGACAAACCCACAATCAGCAGGTCAGGCTACAGGCTGCTGGCCCACTGAGTTGTAGAAGCTGGCTCAAGTCCCAAGAACCGGAAGTCGGATAGTGACAAACCAGATGCAGGATCCAGAGCAAGAGAGTTTTGCCAGAGCCTCCACGTATATTGGATGCAGGCCACACCTTCAAGGAAATTCCAATTATATCAGATACTTAAGTAAGGGAGTGACTTGAGTGAAGGTGCAGCTTGAGTCACACCTTTAGTAAGGGCTGGACTCAAGATACACCCCTCATTAATCCTGCCTCTTTAACATACAGAGGTTAGGATTTCCAACACATAAAATGGAGGATAATTACATAATATCACAAAATGGAGTATAATTACATCAAATCACAAAATAGAGGATGATTACATAATACTGGGAATCATGGCCATGGCCTAGTAAAGTTGACACGTCACATTAATCATCACGCCATGGCATAGTTTCCAGCTTCACAGCCAACAAAGAAGGCACCACAGTACAACGAACTAACAGATGGGTGGCAGTAAATCATATGGAAGTGTTTAAAGCCATGAGACACCCTCAGAGGATGAGTAGAGATTGATGAGAAGGTCAAAGACTGAGCCTGAGGCGCTCTAATAAAAGGTTGGGAAAGAGAAAAGCCACCAGAAGAGACTAAAAAGGAGCAACCAGTGAGGTAGGAGGAGATACAAGATCAGACCAAGCAGGCCAAATCATTCCATTTGTTTGTTCCACGGCAAGGTAAGATTTTGAAGAATTGATCAATGGAATGTTTTGTTTTATTTTATATATCTTTGTTTTCTTTCTCATCGCCCTTCTTCTGCTCAAAAAAGACCTTGGTCTCCACTCTCTTAGGGAAGGGTGGTCAAAGAAGAAACACATAGAGAAACAAAGGTCACCTTTAAGATTCCAAAAGCAAAGATCCTGACATAAGCAAGTGTTTTGGAAGAAAAATTGCTTAGTTATTTTTGTACTGAGACAAAGAGAGGAGAAAAAATTTCTCTGAACTGGGGGCAGGGAGGAGAGTTGGAAGGTATGCAAGAGACATGGAAGTTCCTGAAGAGCTCTTGATAGTGAGGCTTCCTCTTGCTGACTTTGGACATGTTATCAGGAGGGACCAGTCCCTAGAGAAGGACATCATGCTTGGTAGAGGGTCAGTGAAAAAGAAAAAGACCCTCAAGGAGATGGATTGACACTGTGACTGCAACAGTGGGCTGAAACATAGCAACACAACTGTGAGAATGGCACAGGACCCAGCAGTGTTTCATTCTGTTGTGTATGGGGTCATTGTGAGTTGAAACCGACTCAATGGCACCTAACAACAACAACCAGAAAGCCCTTAGTTCCAGTTCTATCACTTATCGATGTATAACTTGGGATGCTTACGTTTTAACAAACCTCAATCTCCCCCCAACTCTAGGAGGGAGCCCTGGATTTGGCCCCTCCAGTGTTAGCTCCAAAAGGGAGAGGATGATAGAGACATGTACACACACACACATGCACACACACATATTCCAGATATGTCTGAGAATTTGGGAGTGAAAATACCTATGCCTCATTTTATGTCTGGAATACTGGGAGACTGCATTTTGCGAGTATTCTATATACTGCCATTTTAGGAGGTCAGGAGACTATAGATGGCGAAAGGGCTGGCGTGGGAGGACAGATGAATTTTCTTATATCATCAAGAGGGACATAGAAATTAGGAGAGAGATAAAGAGAGCCAACAATATTGAAGCCTTGCAACAGGTATGAGTGGACACCGTAATTGAATGTGGCTTAAACACTGTGTCAGTCAGGATAGGCTAAGTTATGCTGTAATAACAAACAACCTCAAAAACTCAGTGGTTTAAAACAACAAAGTTTTATCTCATACTCATGTTATGTGCACATCATAGGTGGGCAGAGCCCTGGTGGCACAGTGGTTAAATGCTTGGCTGCTCACTGAAAGGCTGGCAGTTCAAACCTACCCAGCTACCCTGAGGGAGAAAGATCTGGCTCCCATAAAGACTACAGCCTAGAAAACCCTATGGGGCAGTTCTACTCTGCCACATGGGGTCACTATGAGTTGAAAACTGACTCAACGGCACCCAACAGCAACAATAGAGCTCTTCTTAACATAGTTCCACAGTACCCCAATACTTGGTATACAGTATTTTGTACACTACAGGGGTGTTTTTACAAGCCTTACTGACTAACCTTCAAGACTATTTCTACCTGATCAAGAACCACTTTAAATTTTAACATGACTTTTTTTTTCCTTTTTTGCACTTCAGTGATTCTGAATTCTTAAATCCAAAACCAATAAATAAATAAAAATAAGAAGCCCTAATTCTGTTTTATAGATTTAGGTTATAATCCACTCCAGTTTGCTAACAGGACTTTTTTGGGCTTTCCCACCAACAACTTGGCATTTTTAATGTGTTCTCACTATTAACATAAATCTGTGTTTTAAGGAACAAATTTTCAAACCGGCTTTTGAAAGGGTCCCCAGAGAACTGCTGTGGATAGCTACTGATGTGAAGCAAACCCAACATTCACCGTGTGAAAATATCATCTGCATATCCACAGGGGTCTTTTCCAGAGGCTGCCTGGGGAGGAACACTCAGTGATTAGCGCTGCATTCTGGCTTTGTGACAAACAGCAGGGGAGATGTCTTCCTCCACACCATCTCCCAAGGTAGCCTGTCTGATGTGGGTGTGAGTAAATGACAAATGAGCACAACTGGTCTTTTTGTGTTGAATAGGATTGATGCAGGCTATCACTTATTAAAGCACTTATTAAATGTGTACTTTTTTTGTCATGTAACAACTAAAGGGAACTACTGGTTTCAGATTGTGAACAGAACTTCAAAGGCATTCAGCACTCACCAACCAAATTATTGTAAAAATCCTATAGGGCCAGTTAATGACGGCTGTGAGGGAGCAAAAATGTTATACTTAAGGGTAATTAATGATTTGTGAACTTGGAGGATGAGAGAAACTTCTCCATATTTAAGAACACAGAAACTAGAAAGAACTGCTTAGGCCCACAAAATTTAAAACTTCGGAGGGAAAAAAGAATATGTGAAGAGCTTAGAATAATGTTTTTCAAACTGTTGGCTACAACCAACGATAAGAAATACATTTTATATCATGACCCAGTGTAGACGCACACACACACGTACACACACATAGGTAACGGAAAAGAAAGTTTTATAAAATAATACCCTTACAGTCATATTTTCTATTCTATTCCACTCCATTTCCATTTTTTAATGAAATTTGTGACACATTAAATTGATGTCATGACTCACTGATGATTTATGACCTGAAATAAGAAATAAAATCAACTCTGTAAAAGAAGAGAAATTCAGGCACACAATCATCATGTAACTCAACATCTAGAGTTTCAAAGACCTGGGTTTTTACTCCCAACTCTATCACTTATTGGCATATAACGTAGGGAGGTGCTTAAGTTTTATAAGCCTCAGTTACCCATCTGTAAAATGGGAATAATAATAGTATCTAGCATATAATAGGCTCTCAATTGATAGCTACCATCAGCAACACCAAGATGAAGATGATATGGTGACGTACTTACTCATCTCAAAAAATGTCCCAGAAATGGGAACATAATCCACGGGAAACTCTCCCATTGCTGTCAAGTCAATTCTGACTCATAGTGACCCTATAGGACAGAGTAGAACTGCCCCATAGAGTTTCCAAGGAGTGCCTGGTAGATTCGAACTGCTGAACTTTTGGTTAGCAGCCATAGCTCTTAACCACTATACCACTAGGGTTTCTGAAATAGACCCTGCAAAAGGCAAGAATCTCAGTCCTGTGTAGGAAGCATTCCATTTATGAGTTGCATATTATCACCCAAATGAAAGTTTTCTAGAATTGTTGTTGTTTCTGGTTGCTATTGAGTTGACTCCAACTCATAGTGACCCCATGTTCAACAGAACGAATTGTTGCCTGGTCCTGTGTCATCTTCACAATCATTGGTATGCTCAAGTCCATTCTTGTGGCCACTGTGTATTTTGAATGTATTTGAGTGCTTTCCAACCTAGGAGGCTCATCTTCCAGCACTATATCAGTAATGTTCTGTTGTGATCCATAGGGCCTTTCTTCCTAGTCTATCTTAATCTGAAAGCTCCACAGAAACTTGTCCACCATAGGTGACCCTGCTGGTATTTGAAACTCCAGTGGCATAGCTTCCAGCATCATAGCAACAGGCAAGCCACCACCGTAAAACAAACTGACAGAAGGATGATGGTCTAGAAGAATAGTGGCAGTATTTTCTAAATCCTAAGGGGCATAGTTTATAAGAAAATACCTAGTACATGGTAAGAAACCTGATAAATATTAATAAATTTTATCATCAGTTCCCTTTACATATGTATACTTATGTACATATGTATATATGTACATATATATGCATACATGTGTAAAGGGAACTGATGATAAATTTTCTATATATATAACCAAAAACCAAACCAAACCCAGTGCCATCGAGTCAATTCCGACTCATAGCGGCCCTGTAGGATGGAGTAGAACTGCCCCGTAGAATATCCAAGGAGCACCTGGCAGATTCGAACTGCTGACCCTTTGGTTAGCAGCCGTAG
Source organism: Loxodonta africana (assembly GCF_030014295.1). Lineage (NCBI taxonomy): Eukaryota > Metazoa > Chordata > Mammalia > Proboscidea > Elephantidae > Loxodonta > Loxodonta africana. Next base: position 173,822,612 of record NC_087343.1, on the reverse strand, counting down.
CATTTAACCACTACACCACCAGGGTTTCCTTGTTTATGTATACACAATGTATATATATGTATATATACATATTGTGGTGCAACAGATCACTTTTGTGTAGACTTTCTTGCCATGATCTTGTAACTCCAACCCAAGTGGTTGGTGGGACCATCCAAATAAAGTCTATGGAACCCTAAAGAAGGGATTGGTCAGTTTTGCCATCCTGCTAGGCTTAAAGTGAGCCATCCCAGAGTTGGGAAAGAGAGGATCTCACCACCACCAAGGAAGAAGGGCCAAGGGCGGAGCGTGTTCTTTGGACCCAGGATCCCTGCACTGAGAAGCTCCTGGAACCAGGAGACTGAAAGAGGGAGAGCTGTAACACTGAAGACAGTGAGAAGTGGTGGCAGAGAAACAGAGGCAGGAGAGATCAGCAAAAGACAGTTCAGCGGGCTTCCAGGACCAAGGAACAAAAAATCTGAGTGCCTTTGGCAGGAGGCTTGCTGGAGGAGTAAGGTGCCTCCAGGTACTTGGTGGAGCTAGGTTTGTAAAAGACTTACTTTGTAACATTTGCCCAAGAAAGGGCAGAGGCTGAGGGGCCAGAAGGAGGTGTGCCTGGTGGCACAGTTGAAAAGAGGCTGTCCTGGTGGAAGAACTGTATCCCTGAGTATTCCTGAACCTGAATTGCAACTTTTTACTTCCCTAATAAACCCCATAATCATGAGTGTTTTCTGTGAGTTCTGTGTGACCATTGCAATGAGTTATCAAACCCAGCAGAGAAGGAGAGAGTGCAGCAGGAGGTATGGCTGGTATCAGAATTGGTGAAGATGGCGGAGAAAGGAGGCATGTCTGACTTTCGCCTCATAGGAATCAGCCTTGGGATGTTGATCTTGATTCTCCTCCCATGTGAAGTTAGGGGAGGTCAGACACCACCCGCACGCCATTTTTACATATATATGCCTTTGAGTCGATTCTGTTGCCATTGAGTCGATTCTTACACATAGGGACCCTGTAAGACAGAGTAGAACTGTCCCCTAGGATTTCCAAGGAGCGGCTGGTGGATTCAAACTGCGGACCTTTTGTTTAGCAGCCACAGGAAGGTGCTCAGAGGGTGTCATTACTATCCCTCATGTTATCACTTCTGCTCAATCATTATAGCAGGTTCTTTCCTAGAATGGAATGACAGTCCAAACAGCTCCCTTCCAATTCTCACCCAGCGGGACTTTACAGGAAGACACATTGCTGAGTATTTATTCCTGTTTACTTTGTAAGACTATCTCCCTCATTAATATTTCAGGAAGAGATGGAGTCCAGGGGCCTAAGGGCTGTGATTCTGAGGACTCACAAAGATGTATATTCTGGGATATTCATTCCAGCATTGTTTATAAAAGGCTAAGGCAGAAAAATAACTAAAATATACAAAATTAAAGAATTGGATAAAAACAGCAATGATACAGGATTAAGAACAGGAAGGCGGGGGCAGGAGGGAGGGAAGCTGTGGAGTCAGCAGGCCAGGGTTTGAAGCTCCACCCAGCCTTTGCTAAGTTACTTAATACTAAAGAACGGTTCTCGATGAGAGACTGGAGACACTGACAACTAAATACTATACATAGTCCTGTACTAGATCCTGTACTAGAGGTGAACAAAAATGCTATTAGGGACATTATTAGGACAATTGGCAAAACTAGAATATGAACTGTAGATAAAAGTATTTTATCAATTAACTTTCCAGAACCTGTCCTGTGGCTACGTAAGAAAAAATCCTTTGTTCTTAGGAAGTGCACACTGAAGGATGAAATAAAGGGGGTGAGGCATGCAGTCTACTATTGGATGTCCTAAAATATCAATAATCATATGTATACACACACATATATACACACATACACACAGAACAAGAGAAAGAGAGAATAATAAAACAAATGTAACAAAGTGTTTAAAAAAATTGTGACTTTGGATGAAGGAAATTCAGGTATTCTCTATACTAACAATTTTCCAGTAAATTTGAAATAATTTCAAAGTAAATAGTTAAAAAATCTATAGGGAGGGGGAAGAAGTGGGAGTACAGATGAAACAGATTGGCCATTGCTGAATCTGGGTAATGGGTACAAGGGATTCATTATACTGTTCTGCCTACTTTTCTATATATTGAAAAGCAAGCCATAAAGCACCATAAGTAAAATAATTGTTTTATAAAAAATGCACATGCTCATGTGTATGTTTGTGCCCATAAGTATGCACATTTGTATACATGCATGTGATCATGTATGTGACTGTGTATGGTGTCTGTATGTGCTTGTATGTATACAAGTATTATGTATGCATTGGTATGTGCAAGCAAGCGTGTACAAACATGTCCGAAAGGACATTTACCGAAGGGTCTGTGGTTGCTGGGGTCATGGTGAAGGGCACAGGCTGTTAGAATCAGACTACCTGAATTCAAATCCAAACTCTTTCACCTCTTAGGCAGAGTTGGGATTTGATCTTAGGAAATTTACTTAACCCCTCTATGCCTCAACTTCCCATCTGTAGAATGCAAACAACAGTAGAAACTATCTCTTAGGGTTGTTGTTGTTAGGTGCCATCGAGTCGGTTCCAAATCATAGCGACCATATGTACAACGGAACAAAACACTTCCTGGTTCTGTGCCATCCTCATAATTTGAGCCCATTGTTGGAGCCACTGTGTCGATCCATCTCGCTGAGGGTCTTTTCACTGACCCTCTACTTTACCAAGCATGATGTCCTTCTCCAGGGGCTGGTCCCTCCTGATAACATGTCCAAAGTAGGGTTGTTGTTGTTGTTGTTGTTGTTGTTAAGTGCCATCGAGTAGGCTCCAACTCATAGGGACCCTGTGCACAACACAACGAAATACTGCCCAGTCCTGTGCCATCCTCACAATTGTTCCTATGTAAGATCCCATTGTTGCAGCCACTGTGTCAATCCATCTTGTTGAGGGGCTTCCTCTTTTTCACTGACCCTGTACTTTACCAAGCATGACATCCTTCTCAAGAGAATAGTCCCTTCTTGATAACATGTCCAAAGTATATGAGACTTAGGATGGTGAGTGTTTTTAGTAAACCTTAAATGTGTTAATGTACGTAAAGTGCTTAAAACAGTGCCTGGTACTGTTTTTACTATTTTTTTTAGGTAGTAGCATCATGAGTAACTTTGACTGTCTCCTTTACATCTTTCCCTATTATCTGAACTTTTTTTTTATAGTAACTTTATAATCAGAGGGGGAAAAAAGAACTTTTTGTAATTTAGCAGAGGAAAGAAGGAAAGGAGGGAGTGAGGGAGGGAGGGAAGGAAGGAAGAAAAGAGGACATTTGCTTTCTTGGGCTACTTCCAATTTCCCCTACAACTGAACCATGTGCTTTCATTGGATCAATTAATTCCTATTTTTTTAAGAAGACTAGAGGGGATTTTTTTCCTGGAAAATAAAAAATTCTTTTGTAATGCACATGGTCTTTCTTTGATGTATTTTCCTATATTTGAGGATTGGAAGTTCATTAAAGGCAGGGTGAACGAGTGCTCATTCAGATATTGGTATAACCTTTTTTTTTCTTTTCCTAGCTTTCAATTTTTATAATTTTTAAATATACAAAAATTGAAAGAATAGTACAGTGACCACCTATGTACCAGCCACTTAATTTCTACAACGGTTAACATTTCGCCATATTTACTTTCTCTCCACACGCACGAGTGCACACACACGCTGTTATCTCTCTCTCTGGTTTGTTTGTTTGTTTTTGCTTAACTATGTTTCGGGTATCATCCCACTTTGTGCCTAAACTCATCAGGCTGAATCTCTTAAGAATTAAGGCATTCTCCTAGATAACCACAATAGTATTAGATAATTGTAACTTTACATTCTTACATCAGTAAACATTGCCACACAACTATTTATTCCCTCCATAAATATTTATTTAGAACTTACTCTCAACCAGACAGTGTGCTGAAGGATAGAGTGATGAGCAAAACAAATATGGTCCTTGTCCTCACAGAGTAGGAGAGATCAACATTTTAAAAAGTCATACAAATTACTATGTAATTATAATTGCACTTTCAAAAAGGAAAGCACCACAGCGTATCCAGTTCAAACTTACTTTTGATTATCTAATACTACTACTACTAATAATAATAATGGTTAACACTGATTGAGTGTTGTATTAGTTAGCGGACTGCCAGTCGTAAGCAACAGAAATGCAACTAAAACTAGCTTAAAAGAACAAAAGAAGGTATTAGCTCACTTCAGGCACAACTAGATGCAGGAGCTTAAACGATAGCTCCCTTTGCATCTCCAGACCTCACCTTCCTCCTCAGTGTTTATTGAATCCTCATGCAGCCTTTCTCCACCTGGCCAAAGAGATGGCGACTGGCAGTCCAGGTACACAAGATCTTTTAATTCTACAACCCAGAGAAGGAGAAAGAGCCTTTCTCTTCCAGTATTCAGGTATCAATTAGAGAAATGATTTGAGCAGTTTGGATGGCATTCTCTTTCTGAACCAAGCTCTGAGGCCAAAGGCATGGAGTATTCTAATTGGTCAGGCTGGGCCCTATGCCTGCGGAGGGATGGGTCCATTCCGTCCAAACTGTAAATTATGGTTCTTATGAGAGAAACCATCCGGGCACTCCATGGCACAGTGTCTGAAGTTCTACCCTTCTTATGTCCTGGAAACCTGAGGAGGAAATGAGGAGCTTAAAGGCCTTGATAATCAGTGCACACCATACCAAATGGGGGGAGGCAGGAACAAGAGGCCGAGACTTCCAGATTCCAGCTTGGTCTATGTCTTAACAAGCCATTTCCACCAGAGGTCAGGGTAGAGCAGAAAGCGAGAATCACCAAGGGGCTGGCTCTTCAAAGAGCTTCAAATCAGCAACTCTTACCTGCCTGCGGTCTCTGAGAGCACTGGGAAAGGCAGTCATCAGATCCAAAACCCAGGCTGCAGGCTAGGGACCATGTTCCCCCAGAATTAGCTTCCTACAGGGACAGGTCCAGACTTCGGAGCAGGCGAGGTGAGGGGACTGATTTTTAAAACACTGTAGTCTTCAGCTGCACATGTTCCGCTGAATGAACACAGCCACCAGGGCCCGAGAATCATACAAAGTGAAACACAAAAAGTATCGGTGCGAGATCCAAAGAGCTACCTCTCTAGACTCACCTCCCACCACTCTTCTACCGGATCGCTGAGCATCAACGGCACTGATCGCCTTTCTCTTTCTGGAACATGCCAATCTCACTCCCACCTCAGAGCCTTTGCCCTTGCTGTAACCCTCTGCCTAGAAGTCCTTTTCCTAGATCTGTGCACACTGATCTTCTTCCTGTCAGGGAGGTCTCAGCTGAAATGGTACTACACCACCTAGTGTCTCACCCAGCAGCACTAACACATCACCGTGTTTATTTCCTCATTACTGCTTATCCCTGGCTCAACTCATCTCATCTATTGGTTTGTTGAATTGTTACTGTGTTTCCCCAACCTAAAAGAAAACATGACAAAGTCAGGATCCTTGTTTTGCTCACTGCTGCTTAGTGCCTCCTTAGAGCAAAATAAGGAGTGTTGGTGGTGCAATGGTTAAGTGCTCAGCTGCTAACCGAGAGGTCAGCTATTCGAACCCAACATGCGTTCAACATAAGAGAAGACCTGTTGATCTGCTCCCGTAAAGATTACACACAGCCTAGGAAACCCTATGGGGCAATTATCCTCTGTCATAAAAAGTCACTGTGTATTGGAATCAATTCGGCAGCACACGACAACAACACAAGGACATAATAAGAGCTCAGCAAACATTTGTGGTTCAATGGTAGGTGAATTCTCCCAATCCATACTGGAGACCTGGGTGGATTCCCGCCCAATGCACCTAAGTGCCAGCACTTGCTTGTCATTGGAGGCTTGCCTGTTGCTAGGATACTGAACAGGTTTCAGCGGAGGTTCCAGACTAAGAAAAACTGGGAAGAAAACCTGGTGATCTACTTCCAAAAATCAGCCAGCGAAAACCCTACTGTCAGAACAGTTTGACCCTCAGCTGATCACTGGGATGGCACAGGACAGGGCAGCTTGCATTCTGTTGTGCATGGGGTCACCATGAGTCAGGGGCTGATTCTACAGCAGCTAACAGCAACAAACGTTTGTTAGGTGAGCAAATAAATTAACTCTGGTTTCCCACATATAAAATTAGGTGGTTATATTACATATTAACAATGGCTAACATCTATAGATTATGTATGAATGTAGTACATGGCTTACTTGATATTTTTCAGCTCTAACAGGACCTGAAATATCCAAAATACCATTTCTTACATCAAATTTGCTCTTTTAGCAACTTATTCTTTTAGTTCAGTTTGATGTTGTTAGGTACCGTCAAGTCGGTTCCGACTCATAGCAACCCTATGTACAACAGAACAAAACACTGCCCAGTCCTGCACCATCCTCATAATTGTTGCTATGCTTGAGCCCATCATTGCAGCCACTATGTCAGTCTATCCCCTTGAGGGTGTTCCCCTTTTTCGCTGACCCTCCACTTTCCCAAGCATGACGTTCTTCTCCAGGGACAGGTACCTCCTGATAACACGCCCAAAGTACATGAGACAAAGTCTCACCATCCTCACGTCTAAGGAGCATTCTGGCTGTACTTCTTCCAAGACAGATTTGTTTGTTCTTCTGGCAGTCCTTGCTATATGCAATATTCTTTGCCAACACCATAATTCAAACACATCAATTCTTCTCCAGTCTTCCTCATTCATTGTTCAGCTTTCACATGCATATGAGGTGATTGAAATACCATGGCTTGGGTCAGCACACCTTAGTCCTCAAAGTGACATCTTTGCTTTTTAACACTTTAAGGAGGTCTTTTGCAGCAGATTTGCCCAATGCAATAACTCATTTGATTTTTTGGCTGCTGTTTCCATGGACATTGATTGTAGATCCAAGTAAAATGAAATCCTAGTTCAGTTTAGAACCTTTCAAAACACCTTTTTGTTGCAGAAACAAAGTGAAATTTCACCTGGAAGGCCTATAGGAAAAACAATTGGAAAAAAAATTATCATGTATCAGGCTATAAAAAAAAAGCCTCCAACAAATTTCAAGGTCAGGAATCATAAAGACCATTATTGCTAAGCATGAGGTAATTGAGTTAGAAGTTTCTAACAACAGATGAAAGGAGATTTCTATTTGTAGAAGTATTCCAGCAATAATTGAAGACAGATTACAGATGTAATATATCACAATTTTGCTGCTTTTCATGATTTAATGGATTTAGACAAATGAGCATAGAAGTCTACTAACATCACAAAAAGAAAGACCACCAGACATCATGTGCCTCCTGATGAAAGAACATACCATCACCCATGAAAGAGTCTTACCAAAGAGATCACATCTACATCTGTTCAAACCTCGAGATCCAAATAGCAATTTACAGGAAATACAGAGGAACACATCAAACTACACAAAAGGAATGCAATCAGCAAAATCCAAACAGTAGGAAACTCAACTGGAGAAGTAACCTGAATTCGTCTAAATAAAATTACAAGTGGGAAGAAAAGAGATGAAGGTGTCTTAGTCCAGTTCTATAGAAGAGCAAAACTAGCGAAGCATATGTAAATATAGAGAGAGAGAAATTGACTTTAAGGGAATGGCTCACACAATTGGGGGGACTGGCAAGTCTCAAATACATGGGTCAGATGACAGGTTGAAAACCTCTGCTGGCTCATGTGGTTGCAGGGGCTGACAAACCTAAAATCTGCAGGTCAGATGGCAGGCCGGAGGCCTCTGCTGACTTATGCCCCAAGAACAAGAGGTTAGGCAACAAGAAGAGTGCAGGGTTGAGAAAGAGAATAAGCTTTGCCAGAATATCCATTTATATACTGAAGGCAGGCCACACCCCCAAGAAAACTCCCCTTTCAACTAATTGACTGCTCATATCAGATCACAAAATGGAAGGTGATCGCACAATGCCTGCAAAACCGCTGAGAATCACAGCATGGCCAAGTTGACACATAATATTAAGCATCACAGAGTTGAAACTGATAGATTAAAAAAGGCTTAAACTACAGAACCCGTCGCGATATGTGGGCCTTATTTCAAGCATAGAATCTGAAAAACAAAAGTTATTAAAGGTATGAGACAATTAAAATTTTAACACTGATTAGATGGTTTTTGAGTGGTTTGTAGATGGTGATGTTGAAGAATCATTGTTTTTAGAATGGCATTGTTGTTATATTTTCTGTTTACAGAATCTATAAATTTTGGTTTCCATATACCATTCTCCACTAAGAGAAACAAAGGCTCTTTGGAGAAATGACTGACTCCAGGGCTGGGGTAAGGAAAATATAAGGTAAACCAGGAACATCTTTTTTTGTGCCAGAAAGTAAGGAGGGGCTCAAAGAATAAGGGGGACATGCTAAAAAGACACAGAAGTGTGTACAATAACATAGAGCAAACATCATTCTAAACAGGGAAATGCTAGAATCATTCAAAATTGGGAATGTAACAAGGGTCCCACTGATACTACTTCTGTCCAGATTATGAATGTCTAAGCCAGTACAATAAAATAAGAAAAAAGAAACTAGAGCTCTAAGAGTTGGAAGGAAAAAAATAGATCTCTACTTATTTCATGTTACATTATTACTAAGGATCCCCCGGTCAGTGCTCAGCTGCTAACCAAAAGGCCGGCAGTTCAAACCCACAGGAGAAAGATGTGGCAGTCTGCTCCCACAAAGATTCACAGCCCTAGAAACTCTATGGGGCAGTTCTACTCTGTCCCAGAGGGTCACTTTGAGTCGAAATCAACTCAACAGCAATGGATTTATATGATTACTTAAAAAGAAAACTCAAAAGAACATCTAGACAAATTATTAGAACTTAATAGGCAAGTTTAGCAAGAAGACTGGCTATAAGATTAATATTTTAAGATGCATTTCTATATACTAACAACAAACAATTAGAAAATATAATTAAAAAAAAGAAGATTCCATTTACAGTAGTTCAGAGAAAACCAAGACAGGAAAAAATATAACAAAAAATGTGCCAGAACTACAGAGGAAATTAGAAAGTTTTATTAAGAGACATTAAGAAGACCTAAATAAATATACTATGTTCATGGGTAGAAAGAGTTAATACTGTGGAAATATTCATTCTCTCCAAATTTATCTGCAGATTCAGTGCAATTCTCTTCAAAATCCCACAGGATTTGACATGGAACTTAATAGGATGATTCTAAAGTGCATGCGGAAGAAGAAAGGGTCAAGAATGTCTTGGATCCTCTGAAGAAGAGCAAGGCAAGGGAACTTGCCCCACAAACTATCAGGACATATTATGAAGCTTTAATATTTAAGACAGTCATATCGACACAAGGTCAGATAAGTTGACCAGTAGAGTAGAGTAGGCATTGGTTGCTCTGTGGTAGAAGTTTTGCCTTCCGTGAAGCAGACTCAGGTTTGATTCCCAGCTAATGGGCTTCATGCACAGCCATCACCCATCTGTCAGTGCAGGACTGTATGATGCCGAACAGGTTTCAGCAGAGCTTCCAGACTAAGATGGACTAGGAAGAAAGGCCTGAAGGATGATATACTTCTGGAAATCAGCCAGTGAAAACCCTATGGATCCACAACCAATCATGGGAATGGTGCAGGACAGGGCAGCATTTCGTTTCCTTGTGCATGAGGTTGCCATGAGTCTGGGACCAACTCGACTGCAGCTAGCAACAACAACAGAGCAGAATAGAACAAAATAGGATAGAATAGAGAGCTCAAAAACAAACCCACAAGTTATATAATGTTGCTAGATGACAGAGATGGCAGGAGTAATTGTTCATTGGGGAAAATGTAATTCATATAGAAAAAGAAGAAATTGGGTCCCTGCCTAGCACTATAATCAAAAATCAACTCTAGGCATTTTAAGAATAAAATTAAAGAAAAAAATACATTTCATTTTTAAATAGAAAATGTAAGTGAACACAATAGAAGGTCTCAGATAAAATGGGAGAAAAATGCAGAACAAAACTCAAATTCCTAAAAATGGCTAGATTTACTGAACTGATAGCTACTAGAGGAACCCCGAGACTATTGCCCTAAGAAACGCTATTAACTTGGAACGGAAGCCACTCCCAGAGGTCTCCTTTCAGCCAAATAATAGATTGGCTTATAAAATAAAACAATATCACCCGTGAGGGAATGTGCTCCCTTAGGCAATCAACTATTCGAGGCCAAATGGTCAACACTTACCCAAAAGCAAAGATAAGAAGGCAAGGGCTGGCAGGGGCAGGGAAGCTAGATAAATGGAAACAGAACAAACAGAATGGAAATTATGAGAATGCTGACACATTGCGAAAATTGTAACCAATGTCATGGAACAATTTGTACAAAAATTATTGTTAAATAGAAACCTAATTTGCTGTGTAAACTTTCACCTGAAAAGCAATAAAATATTCAAAAAATAGAAAATGTAAGTGAATATTTTTTACCTTGGGATAGGGAATGATTTCTTTAAAAAGACATAAAAAGTGTTGACTCTGAAAAAAGAGATTTATCAATTTGATTATATTAAAATTAAAACATTTATTCATCAAAAGACCGTGAAATAGCAAGTTACAAGCTTGTAGTAAATATTCTCAGTACATACAACCAACAAAGAATTAGCATCAAGACTAGAAGAAGTCCTATACAGTGAATAAGAGCTTCAGAACAGAGGTGCCTGAAAAATTTAGGGTAGATGGTCTAGGAGTGGACCTGACCCCGTTTTGTTACAAGCTCCTGTTTCTGCCTTACCCACAAGGTTATATGCAAACCAAAACAAAACCCAGTGCGTCGAGTCGATTCCGACTCATAGCGACCCTATAGGACAGAGTCGAACTGCCCCATAGAGTTTCCAAGGAGCACCTGGCAGATTCGAACTGTCAACCCTTTGGTTAGCAGCCATAGCGCTTACCCACTACGCCACCAGGGTTTCCAGGTTATATGCAGGAGCCCTAAAATCAAGGCGCTTAGCCAAAATAAAATGGCTAGTCTAGGCCTGAGTTCAGACTCTATCTTGACTCCTGCTAACTTCTTTAACAATCAGTAACCCTGGTACAGTTAAAATCCTGTAGCTAAGAAACTGTTTTCTCTTTGAGTTAAGGGAAGGTCCTGACACTAACAGATTTAAGTACATAAGAAAAGAAATGTTTTTAATGTTCTTAAGGGAGGATCTTGACACAAGATCCTTATCAGAAGTCCCCTTCAGCAGCCCTCAGGAAATGTTTAAGATAACTATCTTGTAACCGTAAAACCCTTTTAGTCACATATTTAAACTAACCAATTCAACTAGCCCACATTCATGTTTCCAACCAATCACTGTAAAGCTCCTGTCTCGACTTGTCTTGCCTCCTGATCTTGGAATTTCCAATCAGAATATCATAATCTAGTTTCTGGTTTCTGTCCTACATCTGTCCCCAGGAAGCAGTCACCACTAGGACACATTGGTCTTCACCCTGTGTTGCACTAACATCTCCCCATTCGAACATTTCTTATGCTTTCAGTAAACCTCTTTGTTTCACTTTAACAGATTCTGAGGGTTTTACTCTAGGACAACAACAAAAAGAAAAGCACAAACAACTAATCCAAGGGGTCAGCAAATTTTACTAAAGGGTCAGGTAGCAAATATTTTAGGCTGTGCAAGCTATACAGCCTCTGTCATAACTACTCAATTCAGCCATTGTTGATCAAAATCAGCCATAGCAAATACATAACAAATGGTTGTGAGTAAAACTTTATTTACAAAAACAGGTGGCCTTAGTGTGTCAACTCTTGTAATAGACTGAGGATTTGGGTTGAAAATTTTAAAATCGTAACAGTAAGTGTTGTATAATAAAATACCCTATAACTTGGTGACTTACTATAGCAAGCATGTTTTATTTCTCATGATTCTATGGATCTGCTGGGCAATTCTTCTGGTCTGGGCCAACCTGGTAAATCTCTACTGGCAGCTGGCAGCTTGGCTGGGACTGAGGGTTTAAGATGGCTTCATTCACCTGCCTGGTATTTGGCAGAATGATTGGTCCAGGGATCGCATCTGGGCCAGCTCCTCTTTGCTCCATATGGTTTCTCATCTTCTATAGGTTGGTCTGGGCTTCTTCATACCCTGGAAAAGGGTTCCCAGCAGCAAAAGAGAGCAAGCTCAATGGACAGTTTTCAAGCCTCTATTTGTATTACATATCTTCATGTTCCCTTGGTCAAAGCAGATCACATGGCCAAGCCCAGATCCAAATGATGGTGAAATCAGTCCCATCTTTTGCTGGGAAGGACAGAGAAGTCCCATGCCAAAGGAGAGTCCATCAGGGATGGGAGGAATTTCTAGCCATTTTGCAATCTACCATACGGCTAATTGTACATATTTAAACAATAACAATGAGAATTCATATTCTAGGTAATTGGTGGTTGTAAAGGTAGACCTTAAAATCACTAACTTCCCAGATTAGCCCTCTGTGGTTTAATTCTTGAAGAAAAATTTTTCCACCAATAGCAAGTTTATAGAACAGTCCACAATTTTGTTTTTCACAGAGCTCTCTTGTCCAAATCTGAGCTACGTGATTCAACTGAGACATTTGTATAAACATACTATTTATATCAATGAGTCCCAAGAGATTAAGCATTCCTTTCCCCAACCCTACCAGCAACTTACCAGAATTGGGGAAGGAGGGTGAGAAACAGGGGTATCATTTGAAAAAACTTACTCAAATAAGCCACATAATTTTATAGTTAGATAATGAAACTTACATAACTACTGTTGATAAAACAAATTACAGACATAGTTTCCAAAAAATTGAGATACACCAGTCAAATAGTGGGGTAGTTTCCAGGTATAACCGAGCTCGGTGGAAGCCATTTCTATCCAGAAGAGACCCTGTGGCCACAGTCTGTGAAACCAGCCAGAGGAAAGCATCCCTGGGCCACTGTAGAATATATCTCTCCCAGATGAATCCAATCCCTGGCTGGTTGGCACTTGGCAACCTGACAAGTGTTTTACATTCAAAAGGTCAAGCTCTGAGTCAATCTGCCCAGAGACTCTGGCAAAGGAGGCTTTGCTCCTCACGCCTGGATGCCTAGGCTTGGCATCTGTACCATACCTCTGCCATTCTGACAGCTCTGGAGGAAGGGACCCAGGGTCCCATCTCAGGCTGTCAGTGCAATGACGGCCGCCCTTTTATTGAAGGTCAGTCTATAATTCTTGCTCCAGAGAGCCTTCTCTCTCTCTCATATCCAACTTAGTAACTGCTTGTATTTCTCTTCTGCTTTATACTTTTCAAAACATTTTCCCTTTCCCAGACACCCTGCTAACTCAGAGCTCAAGCCATTCCCAAAACCCACCTTTCAGCCAAAGATTAGACAGGCCTATAAAATAAACAATAACATAGGTGAGGAACATGCTTCTTAGTTCAATTAAGTGTACTAGACCAAATGGCAGAAAGGGATAGGAAAACTGCATGAATGGATGTGAGAACCCAGGGCGGAAAGGCGAAGAGTATTGACACATTGAGAGGATTGTAACCAATGTCACAAAACAATTCGTGTTTAAATTTTTGAATGAGAAACTAATTTGCACTGTGTACTTTTACCTAAAGCACAATAAAATTTTTTAGAAAAGCACTTTCGCTTTTACTCTCTCATTTGACTCTCTCACATAGAAGGAGGGTGTCAGAGGAATCGGAAATTTCTCCTTCTGATGGAAGAAAAAACTGAGGCCAAGAGTGACCAGGTGATCAAGTATGGGGACGCAGTATAATATAGTGGTTAAGAACGAAGGCTCTAGAGTTAGGTTCCTGCCCATTGTCAACCATGTAACCTTGGGCTAATTACATAATCTCCCTGTGTCTCTATTCACCTGGAACAACAGAGAAAGAAGAGGAGTCAGGCGTAGAAGGAGGATATGGAGTGTGTGATTAATCACCTCTATAAACAACTGCCTCCTTTGCCATGAGACCAGAAGAACTGGTTGGTGCCTGCTACCATTACTGAACATTTTGATTAAAGATTCCATAGAAGAATCCTGATCAAAAGGGGAAAAAATGTAGAATAGAATTTCGAATCCTCATGGACTCCAGGGTTTCTGGAGCCATGGAGGGTAGATGAACTCCTGAAATTATTGCCCTGAGATAAGCATTAAATCTTAAACCAAAAATATCCCCTGAAGTCATCCTAAAAACAAACAGTAGTTTAACTTAACTAGTATGATCTTTTAAGATCTATCTGCGTGGGATAATATTGACAACAGCAACTCCAAAGATTAGATAGGAACCTTAGAGGGCAATGAGTTTATGTTAATGAGGGAGGAACAACTTAGAAAAGGAGAGTGAGAATGGTTGCACAACTCAAAGAACATAATCAATCTCACTGAACTGTACATGTAGAAACTGTTCTTTTGGTGCTTGTTTTGCTGTGTATATTCTCAACAAAAAAAAAAATAACAACAGCAAAATAAATAAAATTTAGAAGGGAGGAAAAAGGACTATCTTTGGAACAGCTCAGAGATCAGCAGAACTAATGGAAGGGGCACAGGAAGCAAAGCCACCTTCGTCTCAAAAGGTGTAGCCATGGCCTCTGGAGTCTTAAAGGGTGAAACCATGGTCTCTGGGGTGTCAAAGGGTATAGCCACAGCCTTCTAGGTTTCGAAGAGTCAGATCTTCACCAACTCAGTTCCGGATTGTGGGGCTGCCATTTAATTTGGCCAAGAGGATGGGGCCACTACCCAAAGCTGAGAGGGCAGCATTATGATGTCCAAGGAGCAGAAGCATGGAAACTGCCAGAGCAGAGGAGATGTGGTCACCACTCAGGTGGACTAGGAGAATGGGGCCACCCAAAGCTGAGGGAGTAGAGTTACCATCTCAGTGGATCTGGAAGACGAAGCTGAAGCCCAGGGCAAAGAAAGGGGCCTCCAGCCAGAATCCAGAGAGCATGGCTAACACCCAGAGTCTGGAAGGCAGGGCCCTTGCCTAGATGGTCAGTCTCAGAAAAGAAAGGATTATTTCCAAGCCTTGAGAGTTAATGTAAATTGTTCTGCTGGATTTTGGACTTGCTTGGTGCCTCTTATTCCTTCTTCCCCTACAATTTCTCCCATTTGTAATAGAAATGCCCACTTTGTGCCTGTTTCACCATTGTACTTTGGAAACAGGTAACTTGTAATCTAGATTTCACAGGTTCACAGATAAAGAGGAATTTTGTCCCAGGGTGGAATACACCTGAAGCCTCATCCAAATTTGATTTAAATGACTCAGGAGATGAGATTTGGGATTTGGAGTTGATTTAAGACTTTCGGGAAGATGTGATAGGGTGAACGTGTTTTGCATGTGGCAAGGATATGAATTTGGGGAGTCCAAAGGCTGGAATGTAATGGATTGAATTGTGTCCCCCAAAAATGTGTGCTGTAAATCCTAACCTCTATGCCTGTGGTTATAATCCCATTGGGAATGGGTTGTCTTTGTAATGTTAAAGAGACAGGATTAGTATAGAGTGTGTCTTAAACCAATCTCCTTTGAGATAAAAAAGAAATTAAACAAGCAAGAGAAAGAAGCGTAGATGGTGATAGAGCTATGCCAAGCCGCAAGAAGATCACCCAGGAGCAGAAGCTCAAAGAGACAAGGACCTTCCTCCACAGTCGACAGAGACAGAAAGCCTTCCCCTAGAGCCAGCACCCTGAATTCAGACTTCTAACCTCCTAAACTGTGCGAAAATAAATGTCTGTTTGCTAAAGCCGCCTATTTATGGTATTTCTGTAATAGTAGCACTATAAATAAGAAATAGTAATCTACCTTCGCTGCACTATGACCAAAGAGCAGTATATAATGAATCTCTCGCAACCATTAAATTAAACACAAATTGCTTTTGTTTCTAATTTACACCTGCCTGAGGCAAACGTGGTGGTGAAAAGTCTTCTCTTTTAATGCCTTTCACATGTCACAGAAATATTACAATCAGAATAAAAGGTTATTGATGTTTTTCAATAGCTTCCTCAAAAGTACAGGCCAAACCTTATCGAAGGTATATGTGAGTCATTTGAATTCCCAGTGCGTTTACAAAGATCGGCTCTATTACAGTGCATAGTAAATGAATTCATAATGAAAAGAGATTCCCAACCAATTGTTTCCAAATTGTGATTTTTAGATTATCTTCATTTCACTTTTGAAAGTATGCTTCATTACTTTTAGCATGGCATGAGAAATGCTTGGCTTGTCTGGCATCAGAGTACATCTCCAGTTTCTATGGTTGCTCTCTCATAATTTTACACACTAGTCTAGCCACACTGAATTTATATTTTCTGTCCCTTCCTAGTAAACTTCTACCATCTTTCAAAGCCCAATTCACATATCTCCTGCTCTGTGAAACCTTTGCTAGCACTCCCAGGTAAAGTGAGCAATCCCTCCTCAGGGCTCCCAACCACACTGTGTCCACGCATCTGTTGTTCCACAGGTGACCTTAAGCAAACTGCTCTTTCCATGTCTGGACTTACCGAGTTTAGGTTGTAACCACAGTGCCTGATACATAATGGGCTGTACCAGCTTAAATTAAAAGGGTTGGTTGTTATTGTGTGCCATTGAGTTGATTCCAACTCTTAGCAACCCTAGAGGAAGAGCAGAACTGCCCTACGGGGTTTTGTAGCCTATAATCTTTACAGGAGCAGATAGCCAGGTCTTATCTCCTGAGGAGCCAATGGTGGGTTCAAACCACTGACCTTTTCGTTTAGCAGCCAAGTGCTTAACCACTGCACCACTATGCTTATAATACCTCTTACCACCTTAAAGGAGTGGTAAGAGGTATTATAAGCATACGTGGGAATCTCATGGCATCCAAGACAAGCCTCAGAGAAAGCCTGATATATTAAGTGGCAAGCTATCTGGAATCAAAAATCATTCTCTTCCCATATTCCATCAATTCTCCCTAATATTTGCTTTACTCTTTAATCACTGAAGACTGACTTTTTCTGTTACCAAAAATAACAATAATAATAACCTGTTGCTACAAGTCGATTCATAGAAACCCTATAGGACAGAGTAGAACTGCCCCATAGGGTTTCCAAGGAGCAGCTGGTTGGTTCAAACTGCCAACCTTTTGGTTAGCAGCTGAGCTCTTAACCTACTACGTCACCAGGGCTCTTTTTCTGTTATCAGCCTACACCAAAAAGAGGCAGGGCAGTGGTGGGAGGGACAGTTTCATCACAATTTTTTGCACCTAGAGAGCAGGACCCTATCACACACAAAAAAATTCCTAGTAATCTCCCCTTTGGTCCTAACTCTAAATTCCAGAGAAAGAGATTTGATTGCCTGGCTTGAGTCAGATATCCACAGTGATCCTATGTGCTCAGTTCAGATGAGATGGGCAGGGATATGTTGTCCAAACACAATTAACGGGAACACTGTAGTGGGAGAGGAAACCCTGACAGCGCAGTGGTTAAGAGCTATGGCTGCTAACCAAGAGGTCAGCAGTTCGAATCCACCAGGCACTGTTTGGAAACTGTATGGGGCAGTTCTACTCTGTCCTACTAGGGTCAACTAGGAGTTGGAATTGATTCGACAGCAACAGGTTTGGTTTGGTATGGGGAGAGGCACTTCTAAAGGAAAGAACAATAATTTTGAGCTGAGCAGACATCCCAAAAGGTGACTGCTACACAGGCATTTTGTTGAACAGAAAGGAAGGGAGGGAAAACAGGAGGGAGGGAGGGAGGGAGGAACAGGCAAACTCAAATGCTACAAACACATTTTGGACGGCTTCCACATGATGATAAGAGTCAGGCCATTAGGTTGGGAACTTATTGTCTTACTCTGGGTGCTCATGAAATCCATTGGTAGTGACATCACTGGATGTACGTATGTATCATCATGTAAGTAGCCACTGATACACTTACCTTTGAGAATATGTATGCTGATCATTGGCAGTGATCTGCAGTTTAGGAAAAATCAAAAATAGGCAAAGATGTCATTGAAGAGCCTAAAGCCAAAAATCTGTACCTATCAGTAGTATCTGCTCCAAACAAGTTAAGGGTCTGTGGTCTTCATGCTTAGTATGTATCAAAACCTACTCAGAGACAGAGAAGAAACCAGTATCTACTCATACTAAAGTGTAAATGTGTGCCCACAGCAGACAATTAGCAGTCCTTTGGACATCAGACTATCAATAAGATTAAAGTCTCAACAAGCTCATAAAACAAAACAAGACTAAAGGGGCATGCCAGCCCAGGGGCAAGGACTAGAAGGGAGGAGGGACAGGAAAGCTGGTGATAGGCAACCCAAGGTTGAGAAGGGAGAGTGTTGACAAGTCGCGGGGTGGTTAACCGATGTCATAAAACAATATGTGTACTAACTCTTTAATGAGAAACTAGTTTGTTCTGTAAATCTTCATTTAAAGTACAATAAAAAATTTTAAAAAAAGATTAAAGCCATAGTACAACGCCAAGGTTTCCCAGCATGTGGTCCACATCAGAATCACAGCCAAGAAATCTGCACATTTAAGGCGCTCCTGAAAAGCTTCTCAAGCATAGCACCGCTATGTGGTAGTGTGTTACCCACCGCTGTCGAGTCAATTCTGACTCTCAGCGACCCTATAGGACAGAGTAGAACTGCCCCATAGAGTTTCCAAGGAGCGCCTTGCAGATTCAAACTGCCAACCTCCTGGTTAGCAATCGTAGCACTTAACCACAACGCCACCAGGGTTTTCAGTAATGTGTTGGCAACACCTAAAATGACCCCTAATACCTGAGTCATTTGCGTTCATGATACCCTTCCACATTGTACCAGGGTTGGTCTGCAGAAATGATAATACTTCACTTCCAAGATTAGGCTAGGAAAAGATTGTGGCTTCTGTTTTTTTTTTTTTTTTTTTTTTTTTTTTTCTGTTGTGGGTTCTCTCTTTTTCTCCCTCACTTGCTGCTTCTCTATCTCTCTCTTAGATCACTAGCACTGGGAGAAGCCATGTCATAAGCAACCCCACGGAGAGACCCGTGTGGCAAAGAAATAGTCCCCTGCCAACAGCCACTCGAGTGAGCTTGGAAGCCGATACTCCAGCTCCTTCAGAAACTACAGCACCAGCTGACAGCTTGACTGCAACATCGTGACAGACTCTGAAGTCATCATTCCCAGATTCCTGGCCTCAGAAACTGTGCGAGATAAAAAATGCTTATTGTTTTCAGCTGCCACGTCTTAGGTTAATTTGTTACACAGCAATAGCTAACTATGCTGGGAGTCCCCAGGTGGTGCAAACGGTTAATATGCTCAGCTGCTAAGCAAAGGGTTGGAGGTTTGAGTCCACCCAGAAGCACCTAGGAAGAAAGGTGATCTACTGCCAAAACCTCAGCGATTGAATTCCCTGTGGAGTACAGTTCTACTCTGACATACTTGGGTCACCGTGCATCTGAATTGACTTGACGGCAACTGGTTTTTGGTTTAGTCTCCAGAGACAGCCCCTCCTTGTCCCTGCATCCTGCTCCTCACATCAACAGATGAAGTTTATTTTCCTTCCTTTGAATCCAAGGTAGACCTGTCACTGGTTTGAGCAATGAATACGGCAGAAGTGATATTCTGAGCCCAGGTCTTAAGAGGACTGGCAGCTTCCATTTCCTCCCTCTTAGAACCTAGACACCTTGCTGTGAGCAGCCCAAGCCACATGGAGAGGATATCTGGAGGAAAACCAGGTGCTCTCTTTGACAGCCCCAGCTGAGCTCCCAGCCAACAGCCAGCACTGACTGTCTGCCACATGAGTGAGCCATCTGCCATGTCCCTCCCAGCTGAGCACCCCAGATAACTGCGTCCCCAGATGATACCATGTGAAGTGGAAGACCCGCCCAGTCAACTCACAGAATTGTGAAAAATAATGAATGGTTGTTGTTAAGTCACTAAGTTTGGAGGTTGTTTTTATGTAGCAACAGATAACCAAACCATATTGTCTTAGGCTAAGAAATTTATTCTTTAATGATTGCATTCTAAGCACCAGCCTGTAAGTGGGCTATAGATCTGTTCAAGGGAACTTTCCAGACAAAAAGCTCATGCCATGCAAGGCCTGCGCCTTGCATCTCCTTTGCATCCACTATAAAGCTGAGTACCTACTAGAAGTCCAGTAAGGCGATTTGACATTGGCTGCCCCAATTTCATTTCTGCTTCTAATAGTAACAAGGACTAACATTTACTGAACTCTACTAGGTGCTGGGCACTGTCCTAAGTATCTTGTTGTTATTGTTAGGCGCCGTTAAGTCATTTCCAACTCATAGTGATCGAATGTACAACAGAATAAAACACTACCTGGTCCAGTGCCATCCTCACAATTGTTGCTATGTTTGAGCCCATTGTGGCAGCCACTGCGTCAATCTAACTCTCGAGGGTCTTCCTCTTTTTTCCTGACCCTCTGCTTTACCAAGAATGATGTCCTTCTCCAGGGGCTGATCCCTCCTGATAACATGTCCAAAGTATGTGAGACAAAGTCTCACCATCCTTGCTTCTAAGAAGCATTCTGGCTGTACTTCTTCTAAGACAGACTTGTTCATTCTTCTGGCAGTCCATGGTATCTTCAATATTCTTTACCAATACCATAATTTAAAGGCATCAGTTCTCCTTGGGGCCTCCTTATTCCTAAGTATCTCACCTCTACTAATTTATTAAACTATCACAGAAATCGTATAAGCTAGGTATTGTTGTTAACTCCATTCTACACATGGGGAATCTGAGTTCCAGAGTGGTAGAGAATTTGTCCATGCTCACAGAGCTAAGAGGTGGTGGAGCCAGCAGTGAAACCTACACAGGTCAACTCCAACAACCATGCTTTCAACCTCTACCCCACACTGCTCTCACTCCTGTGAGGCAGATGCTGTTACTTATTACCTCCATTTTAGGACAGGAAACCTGAGCCTTAAGGAGGATGAGTCCCTTGCATAACATTCACACAATTAATTAAGGGAAAATCTAGAAGGAAAACTTCTCTAATGCCTTTGTTCTTAAATGCAACCCTCTTCTGCTGTTGTTGTTAGCTGCCATCGAGTCAGCCCCCAACTCATGCCAACCCCATACCCAACAGGATGAAACATGGCAGACAAGTGGTGGCTATGCCTGAGGTGCATTGGCTGGGAATCGAGCCTGGGTCTCCAGCATGGTAGGTGAGAATTCAACCACTGAACCACCGCTGCCTTGTCCTGCATGCACACATTTGGAAAATGTGCAGATGGTAGCAGGGGCTGGTCCAGTCACAGAATTTCTATTCTTCTGTTGTTGTTGTTGTTAGGTGCCATCGAGGCAACTCCTGTTCATAGCAACCCTATAGGATAGAGTAGAACTGCCCCATAGGGTTTCCTAGGCTATAACCTTCACAGGAGCAGCCAGTAGGTGGGTTTGAACAGCAACCTTTCTGCTAGCAGCAGAGCACTTAACCGTTGCACCACCAGGGCTCCTTTCAATTCTTCTAGGCTGTACCTAATCTACCTAATAAGTAGAAGAGTCAATGAATCATACGCCTGTAACATCGTCTCAGTAGCTTCTTAGTCCTCTGCCACCAGCCCCTGCTCCCATTTCACAGATCGTAAGAACCTAAAAACATTCTCCTGAGTTCTTTAAAACTTCTGCAAACAGCTGGCCCATTTTCAGGGTTCCAGAAGAAACTGGTCATATTTATAAGTACAGAGATTTAAAAAAAAAGAAAGTCAGCAAACTCATACATCCACAAAAAAAAAAAAAAAAAAAAAACTCAGCCTACAATACTGGCATTAAACAAACAAAAAAAAGAAAATAACAGATGTTGGCAGGGTTGTGGGGAGATTGGAACTCTTATGCACCATTGGTGGGGATGCAAAACAGTACAGCCACTATGGAAAATGATATGATACTTCTTCAAAAAGCTAGAAATAGAAATTCCATATGATCCAGCAATCCCACATCTAGGAATATACCCTAAAGAAATAAGAGCCATGACACAAGTAGACATATACACACCAGTGTTCATTGCAGCATTATTCACAATAGCAAACTTCGGATAAACAAATTATGATACATACACACAATGAAATATTACACAACAATGAAGAACATTGATGACTCCATGATACACCTCACAACATGGATGAATCTAGAGGACATTATGCTGAGTGAAATAAGTCAGTGACAAAAGGACAAATTTTGTATGAGATCACTATTTTAAAGTAACAACAAAATGTTTACACACAGGAGAAAGAAAAAACATTCTTTGATTGTTACCAGGGATGGGAGGGGAAGAGGAGGAAAATTACCAATTAAATAGAAAACACGTGTTAACAGTGGTGAAGGCAAAGTGGGTACGTAATATGGGGAAAGTCAGCACAACATGACCAAGGCAAGAGAGGACCCTGAGAGCAATGCAAGAATAAAAAGCAACTACAGTAACTACATAGCTTAGACCATCCTGCAACAATAGTATTGAAAAATAATTTATGAATGGATAACTAGGTAGATAGATAAGTCAAGAGGTATGGGAGGATGTAAGAGAATACACTCACCAGCAGATACGGTTTGGTGGTAGACATTTCCACGCAAGGGGTACAGTCAGGGAAACCTCTTAGATATAACCAAATACTTCATGGGATGAAGTTCCTAGGCCAGAGGACAGAGGACCATAGACATGGGGGACATCTATATCAATTGGCACTGCACAGTCCATAAAGAAAATGTTATGCATCCTATTTTGGTTAGTAGAGTCTGGGGCCTTAAAGGCTTGCGAACAGTCATCTAACATACAACAATTGGTCTCTTCCCATCTGGTGCAAAGGAGAGAGAAGAAAACCAAAGACCCAAGGTAGCTATTAGTCCTAAGCCTACACAATCCCAAGACCAGAAGAACTAGATAGTGCCCAGCTACCACTACCAACTTCTTTGACTGGGATCACAACAGAGGATACCAGACAGGGCAGGAAATAAATGTAGAACAAAAAATCAAATTCACAGAAAAGACCAGACTTACTGGTCTGACAGAGACTGGAGGAACCCCTGAGACTATGGCCCTAAGACACCCTTCTGACCTGAAACTGAAGGCATTCCCAGAAACCACCTCCCAGCCAAAAAATAGAGAGGCCCATAAGATAAACAGTGACACCTGAGGTACTCCTTAAACCCAGTGCTGTCGAGTCGATTCCGACTCATAGCGACCCTGTAGGACAGAGTAGAACTGTACTCCTTAGAACAATTAATTATAGGAGGTCAAAAGGGCAATATCTGCCCCAAAGCAAAGATGAGAAGTCAGCAAGGGGTAGAAAATGAGGTCTAAAGGAAAGAGTGAGCCCAGGGTGGAAACAGGGAGAGTGCTAACACATTGAGGGGAATGAAACAAAGGTTGTGAAAAACATTTTGAACAAATTATCGCATGGGAAACTAATTTGCTCCATAAACTTTCACCTAATGCACAATAAAAATTTTTAAAAAGGCATTTCCTCTAACTCCTCACATCCTGAAACTTGTTAAGAAGAAACCCATTTGCTCTCTTCTCCAGTTTTCGTTTTCAGTGTGAACATGGCCTCCATCAAGGAAATGTATTTTTCACATCCATGGCCTCCAAACAGGGAGGACATGACAGAAAGCAAAATTTCCTATATACAATTTCATTTGATCGGCATGTGTTTTTTTTAACAGCAAATGTATTTTACATATGTAGCATGATTTTTTTTTTAGCATGATGGTTTATTGAGAATTTACTGTAGCAGGGTGATTACTGAGATATTTCTCTGTGTCTATTTCTTTTTGTCTAGCAGGAAGGAATGAATGGTATTTACTCCTCCCCAGGAGGCCTTTGGAGCCCTGGCAGCGCGGGGGTTAAGAGCTTGGCTGCTAACCAAAAGGACAGCAGTTCGAATCTATCAGTTGCTCCTTGGAAACCTTATGAGGCATTACTACTCTGTCCTATAGGGTCACTAGGAGTCGGAATTGACTCAACGGCAACAGGTTTGGGTTTTTGGTTTAGGGGGCCTTTGTTCCAGGGCTAAAAAGCAAAGTTGCCTGATAGGGGTGGGGAGCCACCATGATTATAACTCCAAAACAGAGCTGGTAGCTCTGAAGGCCTTGCCCGGAGGTCAGCCCTTCAGGGGAGACGCAATCTTTCTAAATGAAGCCACAAATACTCAGCTCCAGCTGCTCAGTGGGAATTTGGGCAAAATATGTGTAGAGACAACTAGTTTGCAACCTCTGGTCCACACCCACACCACTGAGGCTAGGCCATTCCAGAATAGAGAGGAGTGGGCGCTTGGTGCCTCTGGTGCTTTGGGGATATTCTGAGGTAAGAATCTTCAGGCCTGGGCCTGGAGGGTAGGTAATAGTCGGTGCCTCCTTACACCCAAGGCCTTTGAGGCTGCAGTAGGAGTGGCCAAGTGAGGCCCTGAATCCCAAGTGATGTGGCCTTGGGAGCCTTGGCAACAGTCCCCACAATGGGGCTAGGCACCATGCTGACCGCATTGAATTGAGCTCCAGAAATCTTTGCCATTTTCCTGGGCTGCCTAAGCCATGGGATCGCAAAAGCATCAAAAAGGAAGTCTTTCCTCCCTGTCCCCCACCCCACACACGCATACATATATTGTTGTTTTTAGCTACCGTCTGCTCAATCCAGACTCATGACAACCCCATGCACAACGAAACCTAACATTGCCCAGTCTTGTGCCATCCAATGACTGGCTGTGGATTGGACAGTTGTGATCCACAGGGTTTTTATTGGCTGATTTTTGAAAGTAGATCACCAGGCTTTTCTTCCTAGTGTAACTTAGTCTGGAAGCTCCGCTGAAACCTGTTCAGCATTGTAGCAACACACATGCCTCCACTGACAGACACGTGGTGACTGCGCCCGAGGTGCATCAGCCAGGGAGTGAACGCAGGTCTCCTGCATAGAAGGAGAGGTTTCTACCACTGAATCACCAATGCTCCCACACACATATACACCCACTCACAAATAACTGGTATTATCTGCCTTGTCAACTTGGGCAAGTGTGGATATGAGCTAGATGTAGTATTTTTAGAATAGCATAAAAGCATATCGTTGCTTGCAGCCCACTTCATGAAATAAATCATGCCTCCACCACCACACAGAAAAAATAGATCACACTTAATTTTACCTAAGTCTTCTTTTCTTAGACATTAACATTTTTTCCTCTTGTTTCCCCCATATCTTTCCTGTTGTATACTTCATATTTTAGGCAATTCCCCTCTGGTTTATTTTGCACACTAGTTTCACTGTCTCCCCGTCCCAGAGAACTCTTATTTCTATCACAAGGTATTTTTCCTCCCTCAGGTCAACATTTACAGAACTCCTGATAGCTTCCCAGCATCGTGTGAGATGCCAAGGACGGTAAAAGGGATATCACGTGGACACTGTCTTCCAGCAGCTCACGGACTAGTGCAGGGGTTGGAAAACAAAGACCCATGGGCCAAATCCTGCCCACAGCCTGTTTCATAAATAAAGTTTCTTTACAACACTGCCATTTTCTTTACAACATCGCCGTGCCCATTCTCTAACGTGTTGTCTATGGCTGCTTTCCTGCTACAACAGCAGAGTTCAGTAGTTGCAACAGAGACACTCCAAGCCTAGCTGGCCATTTACAAAAAAATTTGCCAATGCCTGGTCTAGCAGAAGAGAACTACATGTTGGGCTGCAAATTTTTAACCTGCACTTTATTCATCTTTGGATGACTGAGGGAGGTCAATGCAAAGTGCTATGGGAACACCAGTAAAATTTAAAGGTCCCATATAATCTAAGATGGTTTATAGTGACCATCCTAGTTGAGGCTTCAGATTGCAAACAAACAAGCAACTGCTCATGCTACATTATGCCAAAAATAAGAATTTTTTTTTATAAAAATAATATAATGCTGTGTTCTTTTCTGTCAGTCAGAATTCAGTCAGGTAACAAACTCACTGTATTATGAAATAAGAAATTTATTATAGAAAGTATACTTTACACAATTGTGAGAGAAACCCAAGAAGTAAAGGTCTGAAAGGGGAACTGGAAAATCAGAAGAAAGTCACAATCAGCCCTCCAGAAGCCTGGTGTAGAAGGACAAGCCAGAGATTGTTGGAAACTCAGGAATCTAGGTCCATCCAGGTGCTAGAGTGGGACTGTGAAGGGGCTGAGTAAAAGTCCTTACAAGGCTGTAGCCCACTGGTAGCTAAGGCCTCGATGTGTTTGCAGCCAAACATCTGGTGGAGGGCCTAGGGCTGTTGTTGGTCAGCAGAGCAGGCAGTTGGGGAGAACAGATAGATGTAGAATGGGGACAAGGACAAGTAGCAAGGATCAAGAGCAAAGACAAATTGGAATCTGCCAGCTCCTCTGTGTCTAGTTCTCACCATGCCTCTCTCCTAGCTTCTGGTGGTGACCGGCAGTCTTTGGCATTCCTTTGCTGCTTATAGATGCATCTGGCATCTGTGTTTGAGTCCCTTTGTATTAGACACCAAAAGGAACCCTGGTGGTGCAGTGGATAAGAGCTTGGCTGCTAAGTGAAAGGTCAGCTGTTGGAACCCATTAGCCACACCATGAGAGAAAGTCTGCTTCCATAAATATTACAGCCTTGGAAGCTCTATGGGGCTGTTCTACTCTGTCCTAAGGCTCACTATGAGTTGGAATCAACACAACAGCAAAAAGTTATAGCAAATGAAACCATAGTAACTGAAACAGGCTGAAAAGCAACTCTCCAAATAAACTATAGAGTTCTAACTCAAAACAGTTAGACAGAGCTGCCAAAAATTAAAATGGTTACGTACTAATATGTTGTTGTTGTTAGGTACATAGCAACCCTATGTACAACCAAACAAAACCTTGTGCGGTCCTGTGCCATCCTCATAATAGTTGCTATGTTTGAGCCCATTGTTGCGGCCACTGTGTCAGTCCATCTCATTGAGGGTCTTCCTCTTTTTCGCTGACCCTCTGCTTTATCAAGCATGATGTCCTTCTCCAGGGACTAACCCCGCTGCCACTGAGTCAATTCCGACTCATAGCAACCTTACAGGACAAAGTAGAACTGCCCCATAGGGCTTCCAGGGAGCACCTGGTGGATTTGAACTGCTGACCTTTCGGTTAGCAGCCATAGCTCTTAACAACTATGCCACCCTGGCTTCCTCTCCAAGGACTAGTTCCTCCTAATAACGTGTCCAAAGTACATGAGACAAAGTCTCACCATCCTCATTGCTAAGCATTCTTACCGTACTTCTTCCAAAACAGATTTGTTCCTTCTTCTGGCAGTCCATGATATATTCAATATTCTTCACCAACACCATAATTCAAAGGCACCAATTCTTCTTCAGTCTTTCTTATTCATTGTCTAGCTTTCATATGCATATGAAGTGATTGAAAATACCATGGTTTGGGTCAGAAACACCTTAGTCCTCAAAGTGACATCTTTGCTTTTTAACATTCTAAAGAGGTCTCTTGCAGCAGGTTTGCCCAATGCAATACATCGTTTGTATTTCTTGACTGCTGCTTCTATGGGCATTAATTGTGGATCCAAGTAAAATGAAGGACAAATTTAATATTTTCTCCTTTTATCATGATGTTCTTTAGTCCAGCTGTGAAGATTTTTGTTTTCTTTATGTTGAGGTGTAATCCGTACTGAAGGCTGTGGTCTTTGATCTTCATCAGTGAGTGCTTCAAGTCCTCTTCACTTTCAGCAAGCAAGGTTGTGTCATCTGCATATAACCGAAAACCAAACCCACTGCCGTCGAGTTGATTCCGACTCATAGCGACCCTATAGGACAGCGTAGAACTGCCCCATAGAGTTTCCAAAGAGCGCCTGGCAGATTTGAACTGCCCACCCTTTGGCTGGCAGCCGTAGCACTTAACCACTATGCCACCAGGGTTTCCATCTGCATATGGTAGGTTGTTAATTAGTCTTCCTCCAATCCTGATGCCACTTTCTTCTTCATATAGCCCACCTTCTCGGATTATTTGCTCAGCATACAGGTTAAATAAAAATGGGTACCTTCCAACCTGAGGGGCTCATCTTCCAGCAGATCACCAGACATTTCCTCCACAGTGCCACCGGGTGGGTTTGAACCACCAACATTTAGGTTAGTAGTCGACTGCAAACCACTTGTGCCGCCCAGGGCAAAGAGTAAAAGTGACATTGAAAGAGTAATTTATGAGTGTTACAAAAGGGGAAGTCCAGGATGCTTGGAGCCATTGTCAGATAGTAAGTCACGTCTTTTCTGGAAATTTTTTAAGGATATATCCTCCTTAATTACAGCAGTCTTTTGGATTCTGGTCATGTTCTACATATACAGAGCAAACAAAAAGATATCAATGTACAAGTTCAACAAATGCAGGCTTGTTGGGTTACAGAGGTTATGATAGCTGCTTTCAGCCATTGCAGTCAGCTGTCCTTTCTCTGGATCAAACATACATGGACAAGATGCTACTTGTAGGCTTTTTTCTGCACCTATTTTGAAATTATTTATAATGATGAAACCAGGAGATCATCTCATCTACAAAACACTGCTGTGCAGAGCAGCCTTAGTTTGGTCGCAAATCGAAATTACTCACAAGGTCTGTATTAGAAGTTAAAAGCTTTCTCATCAAGCTGCTGATAATGAAGTTTGCTAACCATTCTAGTGCATAAAGTAGAATTATGAAAACTGATTCAGTCTAATTATCAAAGGGTCGGGTTTTTTTCCTCTGTTCTCAAAATGTGGCCATTGAAGCAGCTTGAAAACTCGTTGTCCAGAATTTAAATTGCCTATTGCCAAGGCTCAGTGACTGTTCCAGGAATGAACAAAAGTGCTTAAAATCTCCGAACTGTTTGATTACAGGTACCCATCCACCATTTGCTCGGTCATGGAAAACTCTGCAATTAAAACAAATGGGGGCACATAAAAGGCTGACTGAGGTAAATTTGGCCCGTAGGCGGAGTGCCAGCCTCTTAGAAGAAAGTGCCAGACAGGGTAGGGACAACAGAGAACAAAATAGACGCAGGCAAGGCCCTCATGCAACATACCCTCCAGAAGCTTACAGTCTAGTGGGGGGAGAAAGAAGAGCAAAGAGGCATCATTAATACAGTGTGTAAGAGCTGTGTTGGGCGAAGAGCTGAGTGGTGTGGGACTAAGGAACGCTAACCCAAGGAAATGATCTTGAACCTGAAGGTTGTGTAGGAGTCAACAAGGTAAAGGTGGAAGGAGAAGGGAGAGAAGAAACCATGTCTCAGGCTGAGAAAACAGTCTGGTACAATCCAAGAAGGAGGAGTCCTGGGAGGTGCAAATGGTTCATGCCCTTGTCTGGTAACTGAAAGGTGGGCGGTTCAGCTCCACCCAGAGGGACCTTGGAAAAAAGGCCTGATGATCTACTTCCGAAAAATCAGCCACTTAAAATTCCATGGTGCCTGGCTACCACTACCGAATATTTTGATCAAAGATTCTACTGCAGAATCCTGATCGAAAGAGGGGAAATGTGGAACGAAATTTCAAATTCTCATGGATTCCAGACTTCCTGGAGCCATAGAAGCTGGATGAACCCCTGAAACTATTGCCCTGAGATCATCTTGAAACCTTAAACCAAAAATATCCCCTGAAATCTTGTTAAAACTAAACAGTAGTTCAGCTTAACTGTAAAGAATATCTGCCTTGAGGATTGTGCTGTTTTAAGGCCTATCTGTATAGGATCGAACTGAAAACAGCAATTCAAAAGATTAGATAGGAAACTCAGGAGGTGGTGAGTGTATGTTAATAGGGAGTGTATGTTAATTCGGAAAAGGAGGGTGACAATGTTTGCACAACTCAAATAATGTAATTGATGCCACTGAACTTTACACATAGAAGCTGTTGAATTGGTGTGTGTTCTGCTGCGTGTAGTCTCAATAACAACAACAAAAATAAAACAAATTATAAAAAAAGAAAACCTTGTGGAGCACAGTTCTACTCTGACACACATGGGGTTGCATGAGTCGGAGCTGACTAGATGGCAACGGATACAAGCCAGAAATGAAAGAAAGATGCAGAGTGTTACAGAAATTGAAAAAGAAAAAAAACAAGTATATAAAAAAAATACAGTATAGTTGGAAGATTAACAGGCAGAACGATAAGACATGAGACTAGAAAGACAGGAAAAAGGGCTGTGATGGTTAAGGTTGTGTGTCAACTTGGCTGGGCCATGATTTTCAGTGGTTTAGCAGTTACATAATGATGTAGTGTGTCAGGGTTGTATCCTTTCACCATGCAATTGAATCAGTATGCTGAGCAAATAATTTGGGAAGATGGACTTTATGAAGAAGAACAGAGCATCAGGATTGGAAGACGACTCATTAACAACCTGCCATATGCAGATGACACAATCTTGCTTGCTGAAAGTGAAGAAAACTTGAAGCACTTACTGAAGATCAAAGACCACAGCCTTCAGTATGGATTACACCTCAAGATAAAGAAAACAAAAATCCTCTCAACTGGACCAATAAGCAACATCATGACAAACAGAGAAAAGATTGCAGTTGTCAAGGATTTCATGTTACTTAGATCCACAATCAGCACCCATAGAAGGAGCAGTCAAGAAATCAAAAGACATATTGCATTGAGCAAATCTGCTGAAAAAAAAAAACCTCTTTAAACTGCTGAAAAGCAAAGGTGTCACCTTGAAGACCAAGGTGTGCCTGATCCAAGCTGTGGTGTTTTCAATCACCTCATATGTATGTGAAAGCCGGGTGATGAATAAGGAAGACTAAAGAAGATGAAGAATATTGAATATACTATGGACTGCCAAAAGAACGAACAAATCAGTCTTGGAAGAAGTACAGCCAGCATGCTCCTTAGAAGTAAGGATTGCAAGACTACATCTCATATACTTTGAACATAATTATCAGGAAGGATCAGTTCCTGGAGAAGGACATCGTGCTTGGTAAAGGGCCAGCGAAAAAAAGGAAGGCCTTCAATGAGATGGATTGACACAGTGACTGCAACAATGGACTCAAGCATAACAACAATTGTGAGGATGGCACAGTGTTTCCTTCTGGTGTACATAGGGTCGCTGTGAGTAAAAACCGACTCGGTGGCACCTAACAACAGCAACAATAATGATGTAGTTTGGCAGTTATGTAATGATGTGATTTGGCATTTACGTAACGGTGTAATCATCTCCATGGTGTGGTCTGATGTGATCAGCTAAACTGTTGTAAGGGGAGTTTCCTTGAGGGTATGCTGCATCCAATATATATATGGATGTCCTGGCAAAACTCACTTGCTTGCTCTGGATCCTGCATCTGGCTTACCACCACCTGAACTCCAGTTCTTGGGATTCATCAGCCTTCAAAGCCCATGAGCCAACAGCCTGCCATTCGACATGCTGATCTTGAATTTATCAACCCCTGCAGCTACTTGAGTCAGGAAATGCCTCCAGCCTGATACCTGATATATGGCCTTGGGATGTGCCAGGCTCTACAACTCTGTGAGCCATTTCCTTGATGTAAATCAAATCTCTCTCTCTCTTTCTGTGTCTGTGTGTGTGTATGTCTTTAGGCTGGGTTTGCTAGAGAAGCAAAACCAATAAAGCATATAAATATCTATATAAAGAGATTTATGTCAAGGAAATGGCTGGAAAGCCCCAAATCCATAGGTCAGGCTGGAGGCTTCTGCTGATTCACAGGGGCTGGCAAGCCCAAGATAGGCAGGTCAGACAGCAGGGCTCTTGTTCACAGGCTGAGACGACTGTCAAGTCCCAAGACTGGCAGTCAAGACCACAGGTAAGCTGCTAGCTCAAGTTCTAAGAACCGGAGGTCAGACAAACAGGAGCCAGCTGCAGGATCCAGAATGAACAGAAGACCATGACCCTTCCCAGCAAGTCCACTTATATTCAATGCTGGCCATGCCCCCAAGGAAACTCCCTTTCACCTGATTGGCTACTCACCGCAGATCCCATCATGGAGGTGATCACATTATATCAAATCTCATCACGGAAGTGATCACATCATCATACCACTGCCAAACTACACCATAACTGTCAGACCACTGAGAATCATAGCCTAGTCAAGTTGACACCTTAATGCCTTAATGATCACTATATATATGCTATAGTATATATATCCCATTGCTGTAGAATCAATTCCAACTCATAGAGACCCTATAGAATAGAGTAGAACTGCCCCATAGGGTTTCCAAGGAGCAGCTGATGGATTCAAATTGCTGACATTTTTGGTTAGCAGCTGAGCTCTTAATCACTGTGCCACCATGGCTCCAGATATATACACATACATGTATATATACATACATACATTTTACTTCTCTAGAGAAGCCAGCCTAAGACAGGGGCCAACCAGGTCATGAAAGACTTATAAGCCATTTAAATAAGTTCAACTTTTTTATCATTTAGCTTTCATTTCTAATACTAAATAGACAAATTCAGCTAGCACCTCAGAATTTTTAAAAAAATAAAGATTCACTGGTATGAGGATGTCTAAAAATATGATAAAGGGGAAAATCAGCTCTTGTCTGGTCTTATGTCAAGAAGGCAGAGAACAGTGGGTTCCCATTCTCAAGCCCAAGTATTTTCTTCCAAAGACTGGTAGCTATTTACTCCTGTACCCTCATAGCCCTGACCTCTGTCTGCCCAGCAGATTAAAGAGGGAGATCCCAGAATTAAGATTGAAAGTTTGAAAAATACCATTCTCTATTATCAAGTGGAAATTTTCTAGCAAGATGGACAAGGATTATTATGTATGTAAATATATACATAATTGAGGGTCCAGAATTGTCAAAGATATTCTTTTTAAGGTAAGATTTGTGCATAGAACATTTATGCCTTTAATTTGGGTCTCAGAAAAAAACATGTATCTTATAGTTTAGCTCATGGCACATGTGAATACAATGCTAGCACTTGGTAGCAGCTTATTTTTCAGTAGTGGCAAAGTAGTTAAGCACATGTAAATTTACTAAGTAATAGAATGACCACCACTCATGAAAATTTCCTTATTTGCAGAAAGGGCCTGGCCCAAGTGTAGGATGCCTTTAGATTAAATGCTAGACATTGTGTACAGCATGGTGCTAGGAGTCAGGGAAATAGGAACTAAATACATCATAGAGTCCATTGAAATTCCAAGTACAGCCCTAATGACATGGGGTAGACAGGGCTTCTGGAACAAATACAATTCTGTCACCTGGAAAAATTCACACTTTCCTGTTTCCTGAACCAAAGAAAACTCACAATGAAGAAAGCTCTTAACCTTTAACTTAAAACTGATTAAACAGAAGGGGAGAATGTTGACACATTGCGGAATTGGCAACCAATGTCCCAAAACAATTTGTATGTTAACTGTTTAACAAGAAACTAATTTGCTCTGTAAACTTTCACCTAAACACAAATTAAAAAAAAAAAACTAAGCAAAAAAACAAGCATATTAGTTTCCCATTGCTGTTATAACAAATTATCACAAACAGCGTCTTAAAACAACAGAAATTTATTATCTTACAGTCCCAGAGGTCAGAAATCCAAAATGAGTCTTACTAGGCTAAAATCAAGGTGTAAGCAAGGCTGTATTCCTTCTGGAGGTTTTAAAGGAGAATCCATTCCTTGCCATTTCCAGATTCTACATTCTACGTTCCTTCCTTGGTCATTGTCCCCATGCCATCCCATCACTCCAAAGTCTACTTCTGTCATTACACCTCTTTCTCTTACTCTCCTGCCTCCTTCTTTCCCTTATAAGGACACTTGTGATCACATTAGGCCCACCTGAATAACGCAGGATAATCTATCTCAATACCTTTAATTCAGTCACCTTTGCATAGTCCCCTTTTGTCATATGCGACGGTTAAGATTGTATGTCGACTTGGCTGGGCCCTGATTCTCAGTGTTTATTTGTGATCGCTCCCATGATTGAAACTGTTGTGAGTAGCCAATCAGTTGAAAGGGCATTTCTTTAGAGGTGTGGCCTGCATCCAAATATAAACAGGTGTTCTGGCTTTTTTGCTCACTCTGGGTCCTGTGGCTGCCTCCTATTCATCTGACCTCCGGCTCTTGGAACTTGAGCCACCAGCTTATCTGCAGACCATGGGATTCGATGATCTTCACAGGCTGAGAATGGGAGCTTTGCTCTCCAACCTGTGGATCTTCGGTTCACCAGCCCCTGTGGCTACGTGAATCGAGAGAAGCTTCTATCCTGATCCACAGACTTGGGATGTTCCAGCCTCTGCAATTGTGTGAGCTGTTTCTTTGATATAAATCTCTCTATACATGTGTATTTGTACGCTTTACTGGTTTTGCTTCTCTAGAGAACCCAGCCTAAGACATCATGTAAGGTAACAAATTCACAGGTGCAGGGATTAGGACTAGGACATCTTTGGGGGAGGGGGAGCATTATTCTGCCACAATGAGGAAGAGAACAATCTTTTAAGATTTGAGAAGGCAAGGTGCTGATTTGTTCAACATTATCCCCAGTGCCCAGCACAGTGCCTGGGTCATCCTGGGTACTCAGTTAACACCTGTCAAATAATTTAATAAATGAATAAATTAATAAGCAGATATTAAGGGTGTGCTACTTCCTGTGATATCTCCCCATGTGAAAAAGGTACAGAAGTTTCCAAAATCTGAAATTCTTGCCTCTTTACAAAAAAAAGGAAGGACTAATTGAAAGAGTCTGTAAATCAAGGAAAGAATTATGCAAGGTCTTTTGACCAAAACAGTAACATCTGACTTGAACATATATTCTTCCTATAACAGTTCTTGGGTTGGGTATAACAATTCCCTAAGGAGAAAGGTGTAGAATATTCAGCCATCATACTGTCCCAGAGCTCAATCTTTTTCTCAACAGTTTTTCCTCCCAAGTCATTAAAATTTGTGGCTACTCATGTTCACTCAGCCAAACATTTCCATTATGCTTTTTAAGTCACAATAATGCAGGAGAGACAGCCGAGAAACAAAATTTCTGCTTTGATCTTTGGTAGGTTTATTTTTCTAAATGTCTTTTTTCATTTGTCTACACCATGCTTTTAAACACACACTCCCACATTCTCTCTCATACACATACACACACACACCCCTGCACATGAAGCTGGTATCTACACAGTGCCAAAATACACTTTGGGTTCATAGATGCAAACCTACCAGATTGCTTGGAGGGCTTTCCGCAGGATGTGAAGTGAATTTCTCACTTGTTTATCAGTTCATTTGGGCAAACTGTAGACACAGCCTCAAAGAGACCATTCTCAAAATAGATGGTTCAACCTTTATCCCAAAGCAACAACTAGGAACCAATTAGAGCCATTCTCTTCAATGGGGCTTATTATTGGTGCTAATTTGTGAATAGAAGAGTCCAATTGTGAGAAGGTTAGCAACCCTAAACAACACACCCGTAAGGTTTATTAGGCTTCTGCCAACACCTTCTGGCTGCCTTAATTGCGTCTTTAGAGGCTGGTTGCACACAGTGAGCGGAGTCATTTCCAAAACCCTGGTGGCGTAGTGGCGAAGTGCTACAGCTGTTAACCCAAGGGTCGGCAGTTCAAATCCACCAGGCGCTCCTTGGAAACTCTACGGGGCAGTTCTGCTCTGTCCTATAGGGTCGCTGTGAGTCGGAATCGACACGACTGCACTGGGTTTGGTTTTTTTGGTTTAACCCAGCACACTCAGCATCAAGTGGGGAAGACCAGGAAGAACACAGAGCACTCTACTAAATCTGATCCTGCATTATCTCATTTAATGCTCAAAACAACTTTGTAAGAGATAACTACTACTAAATAACTTACACAACATTGCATAGCTAAAAGCAGTGGAAAGGGGCCTGGAACCCAAAGTCCACTACATTTCTACTATATTACACATTGACCCACAGAAAGAACCAACCTTCAGGAAGAGGAATAGCTAATGTTTGTCTTCACCAAATATCATGCTCTTCTTCCTATATCTTCTCCCCTTTCAGCAGTCATCTCTGCTTGCTGTTAGGAGACTCCAGGCCCACTGCCACCCACACCTGTTGAGGATGAAAATATTTGGTAAAACGAAGTTTCCTGCCAACTACAGCTACTGGGTACTTCTTCTACGCCTGGACCTGTGTTAAAGGTCTTAAGTGCATTAACACATATAAAAAACCTTTATCTTAGATAGGATTGGTGATGCTGAAGTCCTGAGAAGTCATTAGCAAAACCAGAACCTGAACTGATAGCCCCAGACTGAGTTCCCAGCCTTTCCATCCCACCACACTGCCTTCAGAGCCACAACATACAACACTGTCTTCCCTCCCATAGTGAATGTCAGTTAGTAGAATACAATATTGACTTTGTCATGTAAACAAAGCTGACCAGAGAGGGAGTGGAGATAGGGAAAGAGCAAGGAGCCTTCGGCCAAGGGAAGAAGAGACTTCCCTACAAACAAAGCTCTCTTACATTTTGCTTTCAAAGAACTTCTTTATAGCAGCAAGGGCTCTATGAAATAAATTTGTGTTGGAAAACAAGAATGCATCAATATTTCTTCTATGTTTTCTAAGCCTTGGGTTGAAGGAGCTGTGTGGAAATTGTTCTTTCAAGCATGAAGCTAAAGGAAAAATGGATCTAGAGGCTGTCCCCATGGTGTTCTGAAGTCCTCGTTCCTCCTCTAATCACTATTCAACATTTTAGGAAACTAGGCTAGAAGTTTCCTAAGAGATTTACTCACAAGAGGTTCATTATTTTTTGAAGGAGGCTGGAGTAAAAATTCTCCAGTGAAAACAGCCTTCCCCTGGATAGTTTAATATTCTTATTTCCTGTTTCTAAGTTCCCAAGACAGAGAATCCTGATTCTCGAGCACTGCTTTGCAAAACCTGGGAGGAGTGTGGTATGCAGGGAGAGATTATAGAGATCCAGGTCAAGGAGCAATAGAAGATTAGAGCTAGATCTCAATTTTTCCTTTCTTTTTCCTTGTTTTTCCTCAGCCAGTAAAACCACTCAGGAAATTGCTGAAATCCTTCTACAGACCAAAACATTGAAGTTTCTAATCTATTAAATTTTGACTTTGTGAAAAGAAGTCTTTTTCTCTGAAATTAAGCAGAGGAACAAGCTAATGCCTCCCATCTACTGGTAAGCAACCTTGAAAGAAATTGATCAGGGTAAATCATGTGGCAGGGATATTTGTTCACCTTTGAAAGTGACAGAAAATCATACAGTCTTCAAACATTAAGTCTCTAGCCTGCAGCCAGGACAACGGAGGAAATTTCTCATGGATGAAATTAATGCATAGAAAATCCATCTGTGGACAGGTGGTATCTTCCACAGAAGTTGCTTCCTAAGCTTGGAAAGAACCAGAGTCAAATCTAACAGACAGTTTCAGGGTAGATCTAAGCTGATTAACCACATAGTTTTTATACACATTGCTTTAGCTTGTAAAATTTAAAGAGTCAAAGAAAAGAGTTAAATCTCCCAAAGACAAGTCCCCAGTAGAGCCTATTTCTCTTCTCTTGCTAGCAACAGCTTTTGAAAATTTCCAAGCTAAGTGGTCCTACTGGGATGAGAAAGGAAAAGGTTAGAGTCAAATTGGGAAGTTCTCTGAAGCTTTGTGGTGTGACTGGAAAATAAGAAACCTGGGTTTGCACATTGTCCCTGACACCAACTCCATGGGTCAACCTAGGCTTTATTTCTCTCATTTCCAAAATGAGAGGCTCTGAAAAGGGTTATTATCTCCATTTAGCAGATGGTAGATACCGAGACTCAAAAAGATTGAAGCACTTGCCCAAGATCAAAGGGCAAGAAGGAGATTGAGTCTAGACTTGAATCCAAGACGGTGTGACTCTGAAGCTCATATAGTCACCATTTTTGACGATTTCCAATATTCCTGGATTCATACGTCCTACATTCCCTGTTCCAATTATAATGGATGTTTGAAGCAGTTTCTTCTTATTTTGGGTAGTGCCACATCAGCAAATAAAGGTCCCGAAAGCTTTAGTCCTTCCACGTCATTAAGGTCAACTCTATTTTGAGGATGCAGCTCATCTTTACATTGAGGTGTAATCCATACTGAAGGCTATAGTCTCTGATCTTCTCAGTAAGTGTTTCAAGTCCTCCTCACTTTCAGCAAGCAAGGTTGTATCTTCTGCATATCACAGGTTGTTAATGAGTCTTCATCCAATTCTGATGCCTGCTCTTCAAATAGTTTAGCCTCTTGGATTATTTTCTCAGCATACAGATTGAATAAGTATGGTGAAATAATACAACTCTAACTCACACCTTTCCTGATTTTAAACCACGCAGTATCCCCTTGTTCTGTTCCAACAACTGCCTCTTGGTCTATGTACGAGTTCAGCATGAGCACAATAAAGTGTTCTGGAATTCCCATTCTTCACAATGTTATCCATAATTTATTATAATCCACACAGTCGAATGCCTTTACATAGTCAATAAAACACAGGTAAACATCTTTCTGGTATTCTCTGCTTTCAGCAATGATATCTCTCATTCTGTGTCCTCTTCTGAATCGGCTTGAATTTCTGGCAGTTCCTGTTGATATATTACTGCAACTGCTTTTGAATTATCAGCAAAATTTTACTTGCATGTGATATTTTTCAATAATTTCCATGTTCTATTGGATCGCCTTTCTTGGGAATGGGCAGATCTCTTCTAGTCAGTTAGACAGGCAGCTGTCTTCCAAATTTCTTGGCATATACTAGTGAGCATTTCCAGCATTGCTTCTGGTTTGTTGAAACATTTCAATTGGTATCTGTCAATTCCTGAAGCCTTTTTTTTCACCAATGCCTTCAGTGCATCTTGGACTTCTTCCTTCAATACCATCAGCTCTGGATCATAAACCACCTCCTGAAATGGTTGAAAGTCGATTAATTCTTTTTGGTACAGTGACTCTGCATAGTCCTTCTATCTTCTTTTGATGCTTCCTGCATTGATCAATATTTTGCCTATAGAATCCTTCAGTATTGCAACTCGAGGCCTGAATTTTTTCTTCAGTTCTTTTAGCATGGGAAGTGCCAGGTGTGCTCTTCCCTTTTGGCTTTCTAACTCCAGGCCTTTGTACATTTCATTATAATATTTTACTTTGTCTTCTCGAGCAGCCCTTTTAAATCTTCTGTTCAGCTCTTTTACTTCATCATTTCTTTCATTTCACTTAGCTACTCTATGTTCAAGAGCTAGTTTTATGGTCTCTTCTGACATCCCTTTTGGTCTTTTCTTTCTTTTCTGTCTTTGTAATGACCTTTTGCTTTCTTCACGTTTGATGTCCTTGATGTCATCCCACAACTCTGTCTGGCCCTCAGTGATCAGTGTTCAATATGTCAAATCTATTCTTGAGATGGTCTCTAAATTCAGGTGAGATATACCCAAGGTCATACTTTGGCTCTCGTGGACTTGTTTTCATTTTCTTCAGCTTCATCTTAAACTTGCATATAAAGCAATTGATGGTTTGTTTTGCAGTCACCCCCTGGCCTTGTTCTGACTAATGATATTGAGCTTCTCCATAGTCTCTTTCCACAGATGTAGTCAGTTTGATTCCTGTGTATTCCATGCAGCAAGGTCCATGTATATATAGTCACTGTTTATGTTGTTGAATAAAAGGTATTTCCAATAAATAGGTCATTGGTCTTGCAAAATTCAATCATGCAATCTCTGGTGTTGTTTCTAACACCAAGGCTGTATTTTCCAACTACTGGTCCTTCTTCTTTGCTTCCAACATTCTCATTCTAATCACTAGTAATTATCAGTCCATCTTGATTGCATGTTTGATCAATTTCAGACTACAGAAGTTGGTAAAGACTTCAATTTCTTCATCTTTGGTGTTAGTGGTTGGTGCATAAATTTGAATAATAGTTGTATTTACTGCCATAGCAGCTTTATTTATAATAGCCAAAAGCTGGAAATAGCCCAAGTGTCCATAGGTATGAAAACTGGTATACCAATGGTAGTATATTCGTACCATACCTAGCAATAGAAAGCAAAAAAGTACTGATACATGGGTAAATTTCAAAAACATTAAAGCTTTATGCAAAAGAATAAATAACTGTATGATTCCATTTACATGAAGTTCTTAACAGATAAAACTAATCTATGCTGGAAAAAATCAGAACACCAGTTGCCTCTGGGGTGAAGGAGGAAGAGGAGTGATTGGCTGGGAAGTGAGGGAACTTTTGGGGAGGGATGGCAATGCTCTGTATCTTGATAGGGGTTTGCACAGGCAGATACATTAGTCAGAAATCATTGAATGCTACTCTTAGGATTTGGGCATTTCATTGTAAGTAAATTTCACCTCTAAAGAAGAAAAAAGCGCATAAGCTAATACTGAACTTTAGTTAACAATACGCATGTTGAAGTATTTGGGGGGATATGTACTGATGTCTACAACTCACTTTGCAATTCATCCAAAAAATAAGATGGATCAATAAAGAAATAGATGTGTATGTGATAAAGCAAGTACAGTAAAATGGTAATTGCAGAATCTAGGTGGTGGGTCTATGTGAGGTCTATGTGTAGTCACTATAAAATTCTTCTAATTTTCTGTATGTTTGAAAATTTCTACTAAAATGGCAGGGGGAATTTTTTTAATTATAGAAAATACGGAGAAAACTGAAAAAATCAAAGAAAATAAGCCTTTCCCAAAACACTACTGCCAGATGATTAAAAAAACTGTTAAGATTTTAGGAAATTGTTTTCCTATGCTTGTGGGAAGAAGTGGGTGTTTTACAAAATTAGTATCACAGGTTTACATCTTCCTATTATGAAGGAATATTTGATCAATGGCATTTTCCCAGATCATTATTCTTCAAAAATATTGTATTATAATTTATGTGGAGCCCCTGGATAGTACAAATAGTTAACATGCTCAGCTGCTAACAAAAAGGTTAGAGATTCAAGTCCACTCAGAGTCACCTTGGAAGAAAGGCCTGGCGATCTACGTCCCCAGAATCAGCCATTGGAAATCCTTTGGCGCACAGCTCTACTCTGACATATACGGGGCACCACGAGTTGGAATCAACTCAGCGGGAACTGGTTTATAATTTATGTAACCATATTTTGGATACTTTTAGGTTGTTTTTCACTACTATAAATAACACTTTGATGAACATGCAGTAAATATGGATTTTCCGTAGGACCCATCGCCAACTAATGCCTTTACCAAAAGGAAGTACTTTTCAAGGCAGTTTCAACTGGGCATGAATTCGATTCCACCACTTACTTCAGTGCTACCCTGGGAAAGTTACTGAACTTCTCTAGGTCTGTTTCTTCTTCTGTACTCCGAGGATTTCATAAGATAGTAGGTGGGCAGGAAGTGCCTAGGAACATAGCTAACTCCCAATAAAAGGCAGGGGTTTTATTATTATTTCGCCCGCTCGTGGTACTTGTGCACTGTGAAAGCTAGTTAAGGATATTTCTAGCAAAGGAAATGTTCAGGGGCATAGCAAGAACCATGACCGATTTAACTTAGTATCACCACTTCTTGCGGTTTTAATCACACAACATTGTTGTTGGTAGGTGCTGTCGAGTTGGTTCCAACTCATAGCAACCCTATGTACGACAGAACGAAACACTGCCCAGTCCTGTGCCATCCTCATCATCGTTGCTATGCTTGAGCCCATCGTTGCAGCCACTGTGTCAATCCGTCTCATTGAGGGTCTTCCTCTTTTTTGCTGACCCTCTACTTTACCAAGCATGATGTCCTTCTCCAGGGACTGGTCCCTCCTGATAACATGTCCAAAGTACCTGAGATGAAGACTCACCATCCTCGCTTCTAAGTGGTATTTGGCTGTACTTCTTCCAAGACAAATTTGTTCATTCTTCTGACAGTCTGTGGTATATTCAATATTCTTTGCCAACACTCATCTATCAGTGTGTCATACTGTGGTGGCTTGCATGTTGCTGTGATGCTGGAAGATATATCCCACCGGTGTTTCAAATATTAGCAGGGTCACCCATTGTGGACAGGTTCAGCGGAGCTTCCAGACTAAGAGAGACTAGGAAGAAAGGCCTGGTGATTCATTTCTGAAAAAATTGACCAGTGTATACAATAGGCATTCAATAAATGTAAGCTGAAAATGAGTGAATGAATGAATACCCGAATGAGAGGTGGTATCTGGCTTTAATCAACCTGAGCATGAGGCCAGCCTCAACCTCCCTTGTAAAATTTTCTAGCTCCTGTCCCTCTGGAAGCAGTCGAACGTAATCTCTTCTTTGTTAGCTGAAGAAACTGCGTGATATTCCTTAAACGGAGTTCAGAGTCCAAACTCTGGCTCTGTCTCTAACTATGTGTCTTTGGGCCAAAACATTGTAACAACATTCCCATTATTCTATCATTGTTGTTGCTAGATGCTGTCTGGTCTATTCCAACTCCTAGCAACCCTATGTGGCAGAGTAGAACTGCCTCATAGGGTTTTCTGGGCTGTAATCTTTGCAGAGCAGATCGCTTAGTCTTTTCTCCCACTGAGTTGCTAGTAGGTTCAAATCGCTGACCTTTCGGAGAGCAGCCAAGTGCTTAACCACTGCACCCCCAGGGTTCTGGTCATTATTGTATTAGACTATTACAATAGTCTCCAGGGAGGGAGGGGGAGCAAAACACGGTATTATCTCCCGCCTTAGTCAAGGTTCGCTAGAGAAAAAAAAAGTTAACACATAGAGAGAGAGAAAGAGAGGAAGGGAGGGAGAGAGAGAACCATTTATTTTAAGGCACTGGATCACACGATTATAACAAAAATCCATAATCCATAAGCCAGGCGAGAAGAGGGAAGTGTGCAGGATTTCTGGGGAAAAAAATGTCTATTTGTAGTCTGGAGGCAGGATATACCCTCGGAAAACTCCCTTCTTGCTCTTAAGGCCTTCCACTGACTGGATGAGGCCCATCCACATGATGGAGGATAATCTGCTTAAGGCCAACTGCTTTAATCCCATGGCACTACTTCATAACAGTGCCTCGACTAGTGTTTGGCCAAACAACTGGGCACCATAGTCCAGCCAAGTTCATATATAAAATTAACCATCACATACCCAGCCAAGTTGAAACATAAAATTAACTATCACATCCCCCTTGTTCAAACCAGAATGAGGCCCAGAGAAGTGCCATGACTTGTCGGAATTCCCGCCTCTGTGTCAGGAGGCGGTCAGAAGGGCGACCTCTACAGATCCTTCCAGCTCTAAGGGGCTTGGACTGCAACGTTTCCTCCTGATACGTAAATAGCTTCCCTCGCTGTAGCGCCCTTATGCTCTATCCTTCTGCGTTCCCTTGCTGCTCTCCTCCCCAAAGCCTGCTCGGCTCAGCCGTGCTTGAGATTTTTGACAGCAGAGGGGGCTACAGAGCTAAACCAGACTTTCTCCAAATAAGGAAGCGCTGCGCCTGCCGAGTGAGAGGCAGCTTAAGTTTCTCGTTCCATTCTGAGTGCTGTGAAGACTCCGGCCGCAGCGGGATCTGTAGTACAAAATATTATCCAGGAAGCACATGTGCTCTGGTCTTAACTCTGCCAAC
This sequence comes from Loxodonta africana, assembly GCF_030014295.1. Classification (NCBI taxonomy): domain Eukaryota; kingdom Metazoa; phylum Chordata; class Mammalia; order Proboscidea; family Elephantidae; genus Loxodonta; species Loxodonta africana. The sequence goes on along the minus strand of NC_087343.1, from coordinate 173,779,316 downwards.
AACAACTTGTCAGCCCCGGAAAATCCCTTCATTACAATGTAAAAGAAGTCCTAGCTCAGGGGTTCTCAAGCCTGGCTGCACGTCAGAATCTCCTGCATATTAAAAATGCGGAATCCGGGGTTCCATCTCAGACCTACTAAACCAGAACCTCTAGGGTGAAACCTGGAAATCTGGAACTTTCAAATTTAAGGTTCCAGGGGTTTCTCAGGCACAGACATGTTTGGGAACCACTGGATACACTCTGGAGCCCTGGTGCCATAGTGGTTAAGAGCTTGGCTGCTAACCAAAAGATTGGCAGTTGGAATCGACCAGCTGCTCCTTGGAAACCCTATGAAGCAGTTCCACTCTGACCTATAGGGTCGCTATGAATCGGGATCCACACGAAGGCAACAGGTAGAAACACTCTAAGATTCCTTTTTTCTTTTTTCCATTTTAAAACTCCTTGAAAGCACAAAATGTATTTACTCCCCTCCTGCTCCCATAAAATACCACTTATTTTATTTCTGCTTTATTGGTATTCGCTGCCCAGAGACTGTCTTAAGAAAGATTTGAAGACAGCGCTGTCCAGTAGACACATAACACAAGCCACAAATTCAAGCCACATATATAATCTTACATTTTCTAGTAGCCATTTTTTTTAAGTTAAAAGAAACAGATAAAAATAATGTCAATATCATATTTTATGGAACCCAATATATCCCAAAATATTATCATTTCAACTTCTAAACCATATAAAAATTGTTAATGAGATTTTACTTTTTGTGTGTGCTAAGTCTTAATTACATGGTGTACATTTTACGTGGACAGCATACCTCAGTTTGGACTAGCCACATTTCAGATGCTCCATAGCCGCGTGCGGCTGGTGGTTGCCGTGCTGGGCAGGGCTGTTAAGCCACATCAATGGGAGACAGTGCAATGACCAGTTAGCAGTGTGCACGACCAGAGAACTGAAGTGCAGGCTCATATGCCACACAGCTGTCATCACTGGGCTAGTGGATGCCAAATGGCCTTTTTCCTAGTTCCCTAGAGATCAGGCAAAGGGGCAAAGCTCATAGGTGACTCAGCCTAGGATTCATTGGTGAGGAGGAGACAGGAAATCCATACTAGCGGTTAGTGGTTAGGAACCCCGCCGTTGGCTGTAACAAACTTAAAATAATCAAGAAAAATATTTAGCCAGAATAGGCCGAACTGTTAGCACTTGAGAAAATACGCTGTATTCATTCTATGAAAATAATCTTCCTGACTCACTGTCAATATTATGGGCCTATTGAAAGTCTCCACCACCCATCTGTCAGTTTGTCAATAGTGTGGTGGTTTGCGTGTTGCTGTGATGCTGGAAGCTATGCCACCAGTATTTCAAATACCAGCAGGGTCACCCATGGTAAACAGGTTTCAGTGAACCTTCCAGGCTAAGACAGACTAGGAAGAAAAATCTGGCAAACTCCTTCCAAAAATTAGCCAATGAAAATCTGAGGTATCACAACAGAATATTGCCCAATATAGGGCTGGAAGATGAGCCCCCCACAGTGGAAAGTACTCAAAATATGCAAACATACCAACAATAATGAAGATGATGAAGGCCTAGCAACATTTCACTCTATTATGCATAAGGTCGCTATGAGTCAGAGTTGACTCAATGGCAGCTGACAACAACATTGACAGGGTGGCAGATTTATAGGGTCATTCATAGTGAGGCGGAATCTCTATCATGAAAGATAGCCAGCTGACACCTTGCGGAAGAAGAGGTAGGGGAGGAGAGTACCTATGGCTGTTAGAATAACAACAGTAAAACAGTAACAATAGTGGGTGATGTTTAAAACTTATCTTTTTGAAAAGCACTTTCCTATCTGTTCCCATTTGTTCACATGACAATCCCATGAGGTAGGAATGTAGGATGCGTGTCCCCATTTTAGACTGGGGAACTAAGGTTCAGAGAAGTTATGTGCTTGCCTACTTCTCCTAGCAGATGAGTGCATATAGCATCGTTTCTCCACATGACGCTGTCTGGTCCATATGGGAATTCCACCTTGACCTCATTATCAGCAAACTCTCGCCAGCTACTTAGCTGATGCAGCTATAAATACTGTTAATTCACTTTTCAAAAGCCTTTCCTCTTCTAATAGATTAAGTTCCAGTTAGCCTCCCGTCTGCCCCCTCCTCCTTGTCTGCACCTCCTCTGCCTACTCTAATCATGTATCTTCCTGGAAGGTGTAAATGCCTTTGCCTCAGGCAAGGATGTCTTTTCTACAGCACCATGTGGAGCTGCAAACCCACTTTTCACATAGGAGCAGCACTTTTCTGCTGGCTGAGCCAAGATAACAACTTGCAAAGTCACTCAATGAGGCATCCAATGGTTTTAAGCAGGAAAGTAATGTGATGAGACTCTGTGTAAGGAAGGAGAACAGTTGAAAGTAGAAAGAGGAAGCAGCAGGGCCAGATTAACACATGCAAGGGCCCTAAATACTGATAATCTGTGGTGGCCCTCTCCTCGGTTTACTCACACATTTGAAGGGATATGTGAGTTACATAGATAAATGTATATATATATGTGTGTGTGTGTGTGTGTGTGTGTGTGTGTCTTAGATCCATGATGTAACTTCTTTTTAAATGCAACTATATTTTTTTTTATATAATATTAGCAATCGAATGCAAAAGTGGCCTATGACATTTCAGCAGAATGAAATGAACTGGATTATAAAATTTTTAGTGGATACTCGACGGCAATGGGTTGGTTGTTTGGGTTATGGGGTACAAAGATTTTTATTATATAGCACATTTTCTACAAAAAGAATATTCCACATCTTCCACAAGAAAGAAAATGAGCCAGTGAACTTAGCTGTTACAACAATCAATGTAAAATTCTTTTGATCTTCCACAATGAAAAATTGCCTTTTGCCAGTTTTACTTTAAATGGTTTACACTTTCATTTTGATGCTTGTTTCATAATCAATGTTGTAAATGAAAAGATGTCATAAAAGAAAACTTAATGATCAGGAAACAAATATCTCAACAAAAACCTTGAGAGATCGAGTTACTGGGACTGAGGGCTAGGGACCATGGTCTCGGGGAACATGTAGGTCGTTTGGCATAACATAGTTCATAAAGAAAATGTTGTACATTCTACTTTGGTGAGTAGCTTCTGGGGTCTTAAAAGCTTGCAAGCAGCCGTCTAAGATACATCTATTAGTCCCATCCCTTCCAGAAAAAAAGGAGCATGAAAAAACCAAAGACGCAAAGAAAATATTCGTCCAAAGGACTAATGGACCACAGGAATCACAGCCTTCATGAGCCTGAGCCGAGAAGAAGTAGATGGTGCCCAGCTACCACCACCAACCACTCTGTCAGGGATCACAACAAAGGATCCCGAACAGAGTAGGAGAAAAATGTAGAACAAAATTCAATTTCACAAAAAAAGACTAGACTTACCGGTCTAACAGGGACTAGAGGAGCCCCCAAGACTATGGCTCCCATACTCCCTGCTAACTCAGAACCTATGCCACTTCCAAAGTCCACCCTTCAGCCTATTAGACAGGCCTATAAAACAAACAATAACACATTTGAGGAATGTGCTTCTTAGTTCAATCAAGTATATGAGACCAAATGGGCAACACTTGCTCAAATCAGAGACGAGAAGTCAGGAAACGTTTACACGCACACACAATCATTGACTGTTACGAGGAAGAAGAGAGCTAGGGAGAGGAAATCAGTAACTAGATAGTAAACAAGTGTTAACTTTGGTGAAGGGAAAGGCAGCACACAGTATAGGGGAAGTCAACACAACATTTGACCAAGACAAATTCATAGAAGCTTCCTAGACACAGTCAAATACCTTGAGGGATGGAGTTACAGCGGCTGAGGGCTGGGCACCATGGTCTTGGGGGACATCTAAGTCACTTGGTATAATATAGTTCATAAAGAAAATGTTCTACATCATACTTTGATGAGTAGCATCTGGGGTCTTAAATGCTTGTGAGCAGCCATCTGTAATACATCTATTGGTCCCATCATGTCCAGAGCAAAGGAGAATAAAGAAAACCAAAAACACAAAGAAAATATTTATCCAAAGGATTAGTGGACCACATGAACCATAGCCTTCACCAGCCTAAGCCCAGAGCTAGATGTGCCTGGCTATCACCACCAACTACTCTGCCAGGGATCACAATAGAGGGTCCTGGGTAGAGTGGTCTCATACAATATTTGTCCTTTGGTGATTGACTTATTTCACTCAATATAATGCCTTCCAGATTTATCCACGTTGTGAGATGTTTTGCAGATTCAACTTTGTTCTTTATTGTTGTGTAGTGTTCCATTAGGTGTATGTACCTAATTTGTTTATCCATTCATCTGTTGATGGACACCAAGGTTGTTTCCATCTTTTTGCTATTGTGAATAATGCTGCAATGAACATGGGTGTGCATATATCTGTTCATATGACAGCTCTTATTTGTCTAGGATATATTCCTAGGAGAGTGATTGCTGGATCCTATGCTATTTCTAATTTTAGCTTTTTAAAAAAATTTAAGGAGGTGCTATATTGTTTTCCATAGTGGTTGTACCATTTTACATTTCCACCAGCAGTGCAAAAGAGTTCTGATCTCCCCACAACCTCTCCAACCTTTTTTATTTTATTTTTTTTATTAGTGCCAGTAATGCAGAGTTAAGATGGTATCTCATTGTAGTTTTGATTTCCATTTCTCTAATGGCTAATCAGTCCCTGGAGAAGGACATCATGATTGGCAGAGTACAAGGTCAGCGGAAAAGAGGAAGACCCTCAACGAGGTGGATTGACACAGTGGTTGCAACAATGAGCTCAAGCATAACAACCATTTTAAGGACAGTGCAGGACTGGGCAGTGTTTCATTCTGTTGTGCATAGGGTCGCTATGAGTCGGAACCGACTCGACGGCACCTAACAACAACAACAACAACAATGGATAATCATCACAGCATCTCCTCATGTACCTGTTAGTTGTCTGAATGTCTTCTGTAGCGAAGTATCTGTTCATATCCTTTGCCCATTTTTTAATTGGATTATTTGGTTTTTGTTATTGACATGTTAGAGTATTCCATAGATTTTAGAGATTAGACCTTGTCAGATATGTCATAGCCAAAATTTTTTCCCAGTCTGTAGTTTCTCTTTTTGCTCTTTTGGTGAAATCTTTTGATGAGACTAAGTGTTTAACTTTTAAGAGCTTCCAATTAGCTGGTTTATCTTCTGGTGTTTGTGTGTTGTTAGTTATGATTTATATTCTTTTTGTGCCATATATTAGGGCCCCTAGTGTTGTCGCTATTTTTTCTTCCATGATCTTAATTGTTTTAGGTTTTACATTTAGGTCTTTGACTCATTTTGAGTTAGTTTTTGAATATAGTGTTAGGTATGGGTCCTGTTTCATTTTCTTTAAGATGGACATCCAGTTTTGCCAGCATCAATTGTTAAAAAGTCTGTCTTTTCCCCATTTAATGAACTTTGGTCCTTTGCCAAAGATCAGCTGATTACAGGTGGACAGATTTATATCTGGGTTCTCGATTCTGTTCCATTGGTCTATGTTTCAGTTGGTGTACCAGTACCAGGCTGTTTTGACTACCATGGCTGTATACCAGGTTCTGAAATCAGGTAGTGCGAGGCCTCCTACTTTGTTCCTTTTTTTCAATAATGTTTTGCTTATCCAGGGCCTCTTTCCTTTCCATATAAAATTGGTGATTAGTTTTTCCATCTCGTTAAAGAATGCTATTGGGATTTGGATCAGGATTGCATTATATCTGTAGAATGCTTTGGGTAGAATTAGCCTTTTCACAATGTTGAGTCTTCCTATCTATGAGCATGGTGTGTTTTTCTGTTTATGTAGGTCTCTTTTGGTTTCTTGCAATAGTGTTCTATTGTTTGTTTGTATAGGTCTTTTAAGTCCCTGGTTAGATTTATTCCTAAGAATTTTATGTTTGGGGAGGCTATTATAAATGGTATTGTTTTCCTGATTTCCTTTTCAAAATTTCTTTGTCAGTGTATAGGAATTCAATGGATTTTTGTATGTTGATCTTGTATCCTGCTACACTGCTGAATCTTTCTATTAGTTCCAGTAGTTTTCTTGTGGAGTCTTTGGGGTTCTCTATTTGGGGTTCTCTTCTGTGAATAGGGATAGTTTTACTTCTTCCTTTCCAATTTGGATGCCTTTTTTCTTTTTCTTGCCTTATTGCTCTAGCTAGGACTTCCAGCACAATGCTAAATAGGAGTAGTGATAAAGGGCATCCTTGTTTTGTTCACATTCTCCATTGAGAATGATGTTGGCTGTTGGTTTTGTGTAGATGCCCTTTATTGTGTTGAGGAATTTCCCTTCTATACCTATTTTATCGAGAGTTTTTATCAGGAATGCGTGTTGGACTTTAACAAATGCCTTTTCTGCATCAATTAAGATGATCATGTGATTCTTTTCTTTTGTTGTATTTATGTGCTGGATTACATTGTTTGATTTTCTAATGTTGAACCATCCTTGCATTTTTTTTGCATCTATATTCATGAGAGATATTGATCTGTAATTTTCTTTTTTTGTGGTGTCTTTGCCTGGCTTTGGTATCAGTGTTATGCTGCTGAGCAGAGAGACATGGGGACCTCATACCACCAAGAAAGAAGCCCTGGGGCAGACCTGGGGGCCCTGTGCCTGAGAAGCTCCTCGACCAGGGGAAGATTTATGACAAGGACCTTCTTTCAGAGCCTACAGAAAAAGCCTTCACCTGGAGGTGATGCCCTGAATTCAGACTTCTAGCCTACAGGACTGTGAGAGAATAAACTTCTCTTTGTTAAAGCCACTCACTTGTGGTGTTTCTGTTATAGCAGCACTAGATCACTAAGACAGAATTTGGTACCAAGAGTGGGGTGCTGCTCTAACAAATACCTAAAATGTGGAAGTGGTTTTGAAACTGTAGATGGATAGAGGATCGGCAATAACAGAGGACTGGAAACAGCAAAGAACTGGCAGGAGCAGAGAAGTGGCAGTGGCAAAGAACCAGCAGCCGTAGAACCAGAGAACCAGGAAACCAGTGCCAGACAATGCTGAAGCCAACCCACAGAGCAAGAGAGCTGAGTACCTGTGTGCAGGAGGCTTCTTGGAGGAGTGGGGTGGCTCTGGGCACTTAATGGTGGAGCTAGGCTTGCCAACCCACCATTAAGTGACAGAGCTGAGCACCTTCCATTCAAAGTTTACTGGAAAAGTGGGGTGCCTCCAGACACTTGTTGGTGGAGCTACAGAACTTTGGAACAATTACCCCAGCAGGGCCGATGTGGGCATGAGATCTAAGGGCCAAGAGGTTAAGGATCCAGGAAGCAGAAGCTGAAGAGACAAGGAACACAGGAAGCTGAGCTCCCTCAGTCTCAGAAGGTATGGCCACAACCTCTGACATTTCAAAGGGTGGAGCCATGGCCTCTGGTGTTTCTAAGGATGGAGTTGCCACTCAGATGGACTAAGAGAATGGTGAGCCTAAAGCTGGGGGAGCAGAATTGCTGTCCCACTGGGTCTAGAAGGTGAAGCTGAACCCCAGGGCCGAGGAGCCTCCACTTAGAATCCAGAGAGTATAGCCAATACCTAGAGTCCAGAGGGCAAGGTCATTGTGTAAATTCTCAGAGAACACAGGATTATTTGCATAGCCGTGAGGACAAATGTAACATGTTCTGCTGACTTATTTAGTGCCTGTTATGCCTTCTTTCCCTCCAATTTCTCCCATTTGTAACGGAAATATCTACCTTGTGGCTGTTGTGCCATTGTACTTTGAATGCAGATAACTTGTATTCTAGATTTCACAGGCAAAGAGGAATTTTTGGATTTTGGACTTGGAGTTGATTTAAGACTTTTGCTACGAAACAATGGTGTGAATTTTTTTACTTGTGGCAAGGACATGAACTTTTAAGGGGCCAAAGTGTGGAATGTCATGGATTGAACTGTGTCCCCCCAAAATATCTATCAATTTAGCTAGGTCATGATTTCCAGTATTGTATGATTGTCTACCATTTTGTCATCTGATGTGATTTCCCTATGTGTTGTAAATCCTATCACTATGATGTAATGAGATGGATTAGTGGCAGTTATATTGATGAGATCTACAAGATTACATAGTGTTTTAAGCCAATCTCTTTTGAGATAGAAAAGAGAGAAGCAAGCAGAGAGACATGTGGACCTTATACCACCAAGAAAGCAGTGCCAGGAGCAGAGTACGTCTGTTGGACCCAAAGTTCCTGCATGGAGAAGCTCCTAGACCAAAGGAAGATTGATGACAAGGAACTTCCTCCAGTGCCGACAGAGAGAGAAAGGCTTCCCCTGGAGCTGATGCCCTGAGTTCAGTCTTCTAGCCTACTAAACTGTGAGAGAATAAACTTCTGTTTGTTGAAGCCATCCACTTGTGGTATTTCTATTATAGCAGCACTAGATGACCAAGACAACCATGTTAGTATTATATTAAATGTATGATAGCTTGTGTCTGCCAAACATATTTTAAAGTTAAAGTTATAAATATTATTGCTTACAAAACTTAGGATATAACTCTGTATGTAAATGCTATGTGGTTAAAAAGTAACTCAATTGAATTCATTACAATGGTAGACTTATTCAAGTTCCCTCACTTTTGCATGTTACCTGGGTCTGGAGTTCCCGTTGGTTGTTTACTAGGGTGGGCTCAAGAGTACCCTTGGGTTTGTATCATGACAAAGAGCACTGCTGGCCCTCCTGGCTGAAGCTGCTGGATCACCAGATATGTATATACAAGACCAAACCAAAAACCAAACCCATTGCCATTGATTAGATTCCAACTCACAGTGACCCTATAGGACAGAGTAGAACTGCCCATAAGGTTCCCAAGGAGCACCTGGTGGATTTGAACTGCTGACCCCTTGGTTAGCAGCTGCAGCTCTTAACCACTACGCCACCAGGGTTTCCATGTACAGGACAGTTCTCTTAAAATGGATCAGAGACCTGTTATCTACTAATATAATCCATCCTTACCCAGTAACCACTCACATTGGATCCAATTTGCATATTGGATAAATGTAGCAAGAGTAAGACTCGACAGCCCAACACCACCTCTTGTTTATTAGACAGAAATTGTATACTCCCAAGGTATCTGCTGAGATAAGCAGTTTCAATTACACGGGATGTGACTGTAGCAGATAGATGTCAATGAAGGTGTTGAAGTGGTAGGGACCTAATAGCTTAAACAACTTTGTGAATGGGTGCCCTGATGACCATGTGTGAACTTTATTTCCAGCTGACACACTCTCATGCACTGGAGCTGGTATCAACTTCATTTAGTGCCTTGCCAGTTCCCTTCCACTGTGGCACTTGCTTTTCCTTATGTCCTGTCTGCTTGGTATCCATGGGTTTTTGCTTTAGACAACTGATGCTCCTGTTTTGTTGATGCCCTAAGCCCATGCTTACCTTGCTTATTGGGTAATCTGTCCCTAGGAAGAAGCTGAAATAAAAGAAAGGAGATAATAAGCCAGTTGCCATCAAGTTGACTCTGACTTATGGAACCTCGTATGTGTCACAGCAGAGCTATACTCCACAGGATTTTCAATGTCTGGGGGTTTTTTTGGAAGGAGAGTAGATTGCCTTTCTTCTGAGGTGTCTCTGGGTGGACTTGAATTTCCACCCTTTCAGTTAATATCCAAGTTTGTTAACCATTTGTACTACCCAGGGACTCCATAATAATAATAGCCAATATTGGCTCTTCTTATCATTCAGCTCTTAGTTTGCATCTCTTCCTCAGAGAGGCCTTACATGTCCAGCCTATCTAAGTAGCCATCCTATTACTATCAGATCACCATCCTTTAATTTCTGGAGAATATCTGTCACTATCTAATATTTTTATTTATTATTTTCTGTCCCCACCCCAGGCAGAATATAAGGTCCATGAGAGCAGAAACCTTCTCTGTAAATGCTTACTGTTCTATCCCCAGATATTAGAACCAACCTGGCCCATAGTAAACATTCAATAAATATTAGTCGAATGAATGAATGAAAATTTAACTCTGTGCCAGGGGCTGAGCCGAGCACTTAGCACAGGTTACAGGTTATATCATTGAATTCTCACCTTAACCCAAGAAATTAAATAGTGTATTATTATTTGAATTTTACTAGTTCATGTTCAATAGTTTGATTTTACTAGTTCATGTTTACTAGTTTAATCCATGTGTGAGATGATAAAAGTTTGTAATCTGCACACTAGAAAGTCACTAACAAGTTGCCATGGAGTCAACTCCAGCTCTTGGTGACTCCATGTGTGTCATAATAGAAATGTGCTCCACAGGGTTTTCAATGGCAATGAGTTTTCGGAAGCAGATCACCAGGCTTTTGTTCTGAGGCACCTCTGAGTGGACTCTAACCTCCAACCTTTTGGTTAGCAGCCAAGTGTGTTAACCATTTGCACTACCCAGGAACTTTGTAAAGTCATTAATGATTTCTTAATCCCTAAATGGGATTTAGAAGATCAAAGAAGTCACTAATCAGTCAATCTGAGAAGCTGAGCATACCCTTCCTCCAAAAGAGAGCTAGAGTTGCTTGTGGAGAGTCTGTGGAAAGTTTATATTGCTTCCTATAACTACCAACTCTGTGTGTCAAGGCTTCAAACCAGTTCGAACTTGTTCAGTCATGGCCATTGAAGTGGAACTGATCAGACCCAAATTTTAAAAATTTAGGTGATCCAGAACCATAACAGGAATGGGAAAAATTATGGATTGAAGCCCTGGAATGGGAGACTCAGAAGAGATGTAGTAAGCCCTTTCAGTAGCCTGATACATAGATTCAATTATTGCCAGGACTGAGGAGAGTGACACACATTCAAAGCAGTGCAGTTAGCCACCATCTTTAAATGGGGCACTACTGTTTCTGACTCTGCACAAAATCCGACAGGCAAGAGATTTGGTTGCTATGCAATGCATATGTTGCCCTTGTTTTCTAAGAGGGAAATTAAATTTCTAGCAGGGCATTGACCCATAATTTTTCCCATGCCCATTATGGTTCCAGTTCACCCAAATTTTTTAAAATTCGGGTCTGCATGGTTTCAGAGGGCATCTAAGTCAATTGGCATAATAAAATCTATTAAGAAAACATTCTGCATCCCACTTCGGAGGGTGGTATCTGGGGTCTTAAACCCTAGCAAGCGGCCATCTAAGATGCATCAATTGGTCTCAACCCACCTGGAGCAAAGGAGAACAAAGGACACCAAAGACACAAGGTAATCACGAGCCCAAGAGACAAAAAGAGCCACATAAGCCAGAGACTCCATCAGCCTGAGACCAGAAGAGCTAGCTGGTGCCCGGCTACAACCAATGACTGCCCTGACAGAGAACACAACAGAGAACTCCTGAGTGAGCAGGAGAGCAATAGGATGCAGACCTCAAATTCTGGTAAAAAGACCAGACTTAATGGTCTGATTGAGACTAGAAGGACCCCTGGTGTCATGGTCCTTAGACCTTCTGTTAGCCCAAGACAGGAACTATTCCCAAAGCCAACTCTTCGGACAGGGATTGGACTGGAGTATGGGACAGAAAATGATACTGGTGAAGAGTGAGCTTCTTGGGCCAATTAGACACATGAGACTATGTGGGCAGCTCCTGTTCTGGACGGGAGATGAGAAGGCAGAGGGGGTCAGAAGGTAGCCGAATGGACATGAAAATAGAGAGTGGAGGGAAGGAGTGTGCTGTCTCACTAGAGGAAGAGCAACTAGGAGTATATAGCAAGGTGTATATAAATTTTTGTACAAGAGACTGACTTGATTTGTAAACTTTCACTTAAAGCACAATAAAATTTTTTTTAAAAATTCAGGTCTGTTCTGCTGTCACTTACCCAGACATTATTGAATAGAGAAGAACTGGTTTGAAGCCCTGCTGTGAGTCCACAGCCAAGCATCTGGTGGTGAGCTTGGGGACATTACTGATCAGCAGGGCCAGCAGTTTAAAGAAGAGCCAGACACAAAGCAGAGGAGAGTGAGGACAAACTGGACCCCTGGGCACCTCTGTACCTGTCTATCACCACATCTGTTTGACTCTGCATCTTGCCAAAGATGTTAATAGCCACTACTTCTGTCTTCCAGAAACCCTGGTGGCATAGTGGTTAAGAGCTACGCCTGCTAACCAAAAGGTCACCAGTTCCAATCCACAGGCATACCTTGGAAACTCTATGGGGCAGTTCTACTCCATCCTATAGGGTCACTATAGTCAGAATCAACTCCACGGCAATGGGTTCTGTCTTCCAAATCTTGTGCAAATTCTTCTTCTGGTCAACTAGAATCATATATGGAAGGGGATTCTGAGAAATATAATGTTCAGCTTAACCAAGTTTGCATGGCACAATTCCAAATAATTCATCCCTATCAACTTGACCTTCATACATATGTCTTTTACTCATATATAATTTCCAAATAAAGATAGTAGCAAAATCATGCTTCCACCTAATCTGATGCAATTACTCCTTGTACAACCAAAATACACTAACTGTCCCAGGTGTTACTTCAACTATCTCTTTGGTAAAGAGAAATATCAATTTCTCTTTGATGGGTTGTAACATAATCCTGTGATGTAAAGTTAACCACTATTGAAAAACCTTACGTAAAATAACGGGAATGGGAGGGGGAAAAGGAGAATACATTAGTATACACGCCAATATATTCATATCAAAGCAAGAAGAAATACTTGTAACTACTACAGTCCTGTGTCTCAACTGTCACATGATCATAGCTGGTATTTGTAATTTACTTCTCCCGCTACCCATCTCATATTCCCTCTGCCTTCAGCAAGCACTCCAGCTCTACTAACTTTCATTATAGGAAATGAACCTGCCAGGCACCTCTGCATCTGTCTGTCACCACAACTGACCACAATAACCATCAGGGAGTAACAACCACTGCTTTACTTCCACCTTCCCAATCTAGCAAAAGTTTCCTTTTTGGTCAACTCTAACTCAGAATTATAGAGGGAAGGGGGCATTGGGAAACAATTCCCAGCTGAACCAAGTTGACCCAGCACAATTTAACACATAGAGTATACCATAATATGGGTGTATTATGATTTAATTCTTCATTCCTGTCTTAGTTTCCTAGGATTGCCGTAACAAAATACCTCAAAGTAGGTGACTTTAAATAAAAGAATTTTAGTTTCTTGCAGTTCTGGAGGCAAGAAGTCCAAATCAGGGTATCAGGCATGTCAATTCCTTCTGAGGGCTCCGAGACAGGAATTGTTCTATGCCTCTCTCCTAGCCTCTGGTGGTGACCAGCAACCCTTGGGGTTCCTTTGCTGCTTATAGGTACATCTGGCATCTATCTTCTCCCTATGTATGACTACCTTTGTTTAAGACACCACCCAGAAGGGATTAGGACCCACTCTGTTCCAGTATGACCTAGTTTAACTTAACTAATTAAAAAAAAAAACTCTATTTCCCCAAACAAGGTCACATTCACAGGTACAGGGGTCAGAACTTCAACATATTTTTTAGGGGGACACAATTCAACCTATAACAATTCCTTCGTTGATTCTGTGTATTCTAAGTTGAGTCTCTATAGTTGCTGTTGAAAACTACTGCACTAAACATCCTTGTGTAGATCTTTGCAAACTTGCACCGGTATTTTTTCAAGATAAATTTCTATAAGTGAAATTGCTGGGTCAAAGGATATAATCGTGTTATAGATAATTCCAAATTGTTCTCCAAAATGCTTTACCTTTACACCTATTTTCTGTAAATCAAAATGGTTTCCACCAATTTACACCTTTTTCTGTCTTGCTTCCTTGTCAACATGAGAGAAAATTGTATCCTGGTGCATTCTGCATTTTTTAGATCATTAAAAAGATTGAATATCCTTCATATATCCTTTATACTTCTTTTTCTTTTAGTTGACTGTTCATACGCTTTGCTCTTTTTCTGCAGAGCTATTTGTCTTTTTCTTGTTGATTTTAGGAGCTATCATCTTTTAAGTGCGTTTTAGGTAAATATTTCTGAATCCTTTCACTCAGCCTGTGCTTTCCTTTTAACTTGGTTTATAGTTTTTGGCTTTTTGTTTTGTGTCATATCACTTTGCTTTTATAATACAAAATTTTAATGTGTGCTCTTGGTCACAATAAGGAGGTAGCGAGAGTGTAAATGTTATCAGCGTAAGAACTCCCCACTTCTAGAAAACCCACAAACATGTAGATCCTATTGATGGCAGGCCAGATGCAAAGCAGTCCTAAGTGGAGGAAAGAATTATAGCATCTTCCTGCTCTAAACAACCTAGCTATAGTTTTGGGAAAGTCCACTGAATCCTACTCCTGAAAATAGAAATTTTCTGAGAACTGTTAACAAATATTAACATTGAGTCTCAGAATTCTGATGGGAATTTCTTAGAGTCTATTCAATCAAGTGCAGCCATGCTATCCTCACCACTACCACCCCCCCTTCTCTTTACCCATTGTAGACATTGCTAATCGATCACTCTTTCTTTTGGAGCCCAGATGTGGCCTAAAAAGCTTTCTTGATGTAGCATTCCAGGGAGCTGCTAGCAATCAATCAGAGTTGGCATATAAGATGAAATGCATTTTGCCACCCCTGGTTCCAGTTCAACCTTCTGTTTTTTAGAGGAAGAAATGAAGGCCTAGGGTGAGAATATGACTTACACCAGAACATGCAGCAAATTTGTTGCAAAGCCAGAGTTCAAAACCAGGCCTCCTGCCTCCCAAGCTAATATTCCTTCCATGGCATCACTGTATCCTATCACTTCTGCCACCACCAGAGATCGCCCGTCATGGAGTGTATGAAAAAGACCCATTCGAAGGGTGAAAATATATATATAAACATTTTAATCAAGATATATGCATCAATATTATCCTGATAGGTTTAGAGCTGAATTAAGAAGGGGGCTAGCTGGGCAAATGTAAAAATGGGGAGAACTTGACTCAAGGAGAACTCTATGTGGAGTTGGGTGAAATATCAAGTAAGCTGCTTGTGATGGGAGTAGGGAGGAAGGGTTACCCTCCAGGAACACACTCAGTACCAACAGATGGTCTCTAAGGAGGTAGTCTGGGTACTTTCATTTTTAGAGTGGAGCATGTTTGTTGGGGAAAACAAGGAAAGGCTGAAAGCTGACAAAAGATAGTCTCTTTCTGTCCTTTCCCCTTGCATGTTCTACTTCTCCTCTAAACTAATATTGCCCAAATATTTAAAGACTCTCAATTTAAAACCAAAAAACCAAACTACTTGCTGTCTAGTTAATTCTGACTCATGGCGACCCCACCTGTGTCAGAGTAGAACTGTGCTCCATAGGGTTTTCAATGGCTGATTTTTCAGAAGTAGATCACCAGGCCTTTCTTCCAAGGTACATCTAGGTGGATTTGAATCTCCAACCTTTTCAGTTGGCAGCTAAGCACGTTAACCATTTGTACCACCCAGAGATTCCTGTCAATGTAAAAGATCACCCAATCATTGGCCTGCTCTGTACATCAAATTATCTATCCACGGGAGGCACTCACATGTCTCTGACCAGCTTTGTTTACCCCCACCCCAAACTCTACCCATCCTTCTACCCCATCTCCTCTACCAAGGCTTCCCTGACGCAGGCCTGCCCACAGTTACCTGTTTCTCCTCTTGTTTATCATCTGCACCTGATTCGGTCCTGAGCCCATGCCACGTGTTATCAGCAAGTATCTCTCTATGGAAGGACAGCCTGCTCTCCTCCACCCGGCACACACTGTGCCTTTTCCTTATTTGTATGCCATGTAGCCTCTGGTTGACACAGGCATTGCTCAAAAAATATTGGTTGATTAACTGGCAAAAATAAGAACTCACAGCAACATCTAGGCTTGCTTTTCAAAGGGCCCACAGTGATCTTGGAAGCACGTGGAGTCTCTTCCTACAAGGCCTACCCGATTGGGTATTGTGCTATTCAAGAAGGGTTCAGCTTGGAGAGGCATCATTTTGAATTCCTTTACTGCTGTTTTTTAACTGATTCCAATCTTATCATGGTATTACACACATAGTAGCAATTTGTTTCTACTTGTTCTCAGGCTCAAGGCTAGTAACAATTTGTGGGAGGCCCACCATGTAATTTATTTTATTCTCTGTCATGAATGCTGGAATTCAGATGAGAGATACACAAAGAAAGAAAGAAGTGGGACAGAAATAAGAGATAAATCATGTGAGTTCACTGCTGATAAGCATAGGTGTTTAACTAGAACAGTGGTTTTTACTTGGTGGGGGCGGGGGAGGCACAGAGAGGAGTTCTTAACCAGGTAGCTGTCAGGTTAAACAGAGGATGCCCAGTTAAATGTACTCATACAATTATTCATAGTTTGTCTGAAATTCAAATTTAACTGAGATGTGTATTTGTATTTGCTAAATCTGGCAACCCTACCCCTAGGGGACATTTGACAATGCCTGGAGACATTTTTGTTGTCACGACTGGTGTATGTGTGTATGGGGGGCAGGGGGGAAGACAATACTGGCATTTAGTGGGTAGAGGCCAAGGATGCTGCTAAATGTCCTACAATGCATAGAACAGCCCTCTGCTCCTCATCCAAACAATTATCTGGTCCAAAATGTCAGTGGTGCCACTGTTGAGAAACTCTGATCTAGAAGGATAATTTTTAATTACTACAAAGTACCTAGTAGGAAAACAATACACATATATGTGTGCAGACGTATATATCCTTCCCTGAAAACATGATTGCAAAGTTTCTTTCTTTTAAAACTAGAAATTATTATGAACTGGAGCTTTATACAGATCATTTCTACAGCCCTTAGGAGATAATGATAAAATACAAATCATATATAGGGGAAGGATACTCAGAAATATTAAGTGATTTTTCAGGATTCTACAGAACCGTAAGGCAAATGGAATTAAAACTCACAGCTCCTAAATACATTGCCCATTCCAACAAAACCAGCCTGGCTGCCCCTCCATTGCAATAGGTTTTAGTTTTCAAGAGATCAAAAGTTTTCCCAACTGATTAGAATCCAGAAAGCAATGGCCTCCCTTTGACCTTGAGATGCAAATAGCCAAAGATTGTCAAGGGATCTGAAGGGCCGGAGGATTTGATAGAAGATCAAATTCCCAAAATTTCCAGGGCAATTAGTTTCACATGCAAAGTCACAGAAGGTCCTGCTCACTCTCCACCAGCAGTGAAGTTGTAATAAGACTCTGAGTCTGAGCTTTACAAACTTTGACTAATTGGCCTACACCCACCCAGTAGAGTTCATTATTGCTATCCCCATTTCACAGAACAGAGAAGGTGGGTAGAAATCTTTTTACTCTACCACCAGGCATGGGCCTCTTTAATATTTCCCACTTCAGATCACTACACATAAACTCCGTGTGCCAAAGGTTGGGACTGCGCTGCTAATTAGTCATACCAGGGGGAAGGAAAGATCTGGAATTAAGTCAAATCTTTTCGCAGGCGCCTCTTAAAATTCCACTTGAAGGTGAGTGCCAGCCTCAAAAAGGTTTAGAACGGCTCAGCACTTTCATCTGATGGTTGAGGAAACCAGGGAGGAAGTTGCTGTCAATTACGGGCAGGACTTTGGAACATGAGCTAAATTGATTTTGAAAGATCTGATTGCTGAACCGCTTCCCTCGGCCCAACAGCCTGGGCTGGAGCCACGGCTGACTTCTCTGGACATGCTGTGTGGCGGTCGCTTTCCAGCCAGGTGGCTGCGTGTGTCCATTTGGTGACTCAAATGCAGCCTGTTGTCACGATGGATTTTCCACCTGCAAGTGGACAGCTAGGTCTGCGTGTCTTTTGTCATCACCTGGGAGCTCTGAAGGGCAGCATGTCAGCTTCCTCCAGGGCCATTTAATGGCTGGGGAATCATCCTTTGGGAAGGGCCTACCTGCCTGTCAAAGCATGTTTGACAACCCAGACTCTTGAGGGCTTTCACCTTGATGTTTCCCTTCCTCTGGCACCAATGAGGTTTTACCTTATGCAAGCCGGCAGCCTCAGCTTTCTGCAATCAGCCAAAGGACACTGGGTAAAGAGACTTGTTCTGGGAGAATCTGGCCAGCCACAGATGCTGGTGGAATCCTCCTGGCTAAATAGTTCAGCACTGGCTTCCCAGCCCTTTTTCCCTTCCACTAACCTTTCATGGAAAAGGTGAGGCTGATAACAAGAGGTCTAGACCCAAGGAAGGTTTCTGTCTGCCTTGCCCCTCTGGGGTGCTTATAACAGGAAGTCGTGGTGGTTAAGAACAGTACTGTAGTGTCTGCTACTTTGCTACTTTTGTAACTTGACTCGAGTTACTCTTTAACTGCAGTTTCCTCATCTATGAATGTGGGATGATGTGTAGAGTTGTGAAAATAAATGGACCGTTGGCACATGGTAAGGGCTCAATGACTGTTACCCTGTATAGTGGTGGTGGTGGTGGTAGTGGTGGTACGGGTTTCCCCAGTCAAGGTCACAGGCAAATTCAAGTCTTCAAACTTACCCTATGATACCTACAAAAATAAATACAAAAAAAGGAAATATTTATTCTCTATCGTGTATGCTGCAATTAGGGAAGAAATAGGAAGGAAAGAGAAGTGGGACAGGAATAAGAAATGGATGAGGTTGTTGATCATGTGAGTTCATTGATGAATGAATGTGTTTATCTAGAAAGGTGAATGGATCATAGATGGGGATTTTGCCCCCCAGATACATTGCCAGATTAAATACAGGATGCCCAGTTAAATTTACTCATACATTATTTATCTGAAATTCAAATTTAACAGGGTATCCTGTATTTTTATTTGCTAAATCTGGCAACCCCACCCCCAGGTAGGGAGTTGCCCCATTCTCTGATTGCCCCTCCATGGCATTCTAAAACTTCTCTCTGCCCCCAGCCAGTCCCAGTGCCCTTCTTCTGCCTGCTTTTGCCAGAAGCCTACACTACCCATTGACCTTTACTCAGGTGGCCCTCTCATATATACCCTGGCACACGCCACTAAAATCACACAGCCCATCAAAACTCCCTCTGTCTCCATTGCTTTGGTCTTCTCTGCAATCACAACACACAGCCTGGACCATCCCTGGGTACTGTCAGATCACACAGCTGCCTTCTAAAGGGTGATTTACAGAGTGCCATGAGGCTTTGCCTGTCCAAGGACCTTCCCCACTGGCCTGCCAGGGAGCCCTCCTTTTGTCCTTGCTGACCTAGAATGCCCAGAGTAAAACTGCTAGCTTAGGCAACTCCGTCCCTTCATAGGCCACTGTAGAAAAATTCATTTATTACATGGGAGGCAAAGAAAACCACTTCCCTAAGTACTCAGTAAGCCATTACTTTACAAAAATTGATCTTGAAAAGAGAACAAGGTTAGAGAGCTGGGTCATAGGATGGGTAAGTTTTGATAGGACTGTAGCGAGAAAACGTACTGCATGAAAAGCAAGTGGCTCTGGGAACCATAATTAGTGGGAGAAAGATGAGGTCTCCATAGCCAGGAACTTAGATGATAAGATGCCCAAGGTTGTGGGGCAGTTACAGGAAAGGTCAACTTCTCCCACTTCCTTTTTCTTGAAGGGCCTTTCCTCCCTGAACCAGAAGGCAGCTGCTGTCTGGCTGGATACGCATATTTATGGCCCCTTGCTTCTACTCACAAAGGTGTGAATATTTTAAATCTATGTTTTCTGTTTCTGTCATGAGCTTGGGAACTTTGCAATCAAGTTACAGAAGGCACGAAGTTTGAGGGGAGAAATCATTACCTTCTTGGGCTTAAAGAGTCATAACTTTTTCATCTGAGGGACTATGGGGTAACTGATACCAAAAGAAAGGGTTAGTGCTTCATGTGGGGCTTTTATCATGCCCCCATCCAGGGTCCCTTTTATGGGAAAAGACCTAGAAGGTAGAAGAGTAAAACAAATGCAGACCAGAACAACACAGGTTTCTAAAGTTTCCCAATGTATAAAGTCATTACTTGAGGTTACCTGAAGGACTTGAAGTATCAAATATCATGTTTATTGACTTCCATGGATGCCATTAACATTTGGCATCTATCTCCCCTATGCCTCCACACCTGAAAAATAAATAGAAAGAGGGGGGGAAGGTAGACAGATAAATTAGCGTAATACACAATCCCCAAATCTTCATGGCTTGAGAAATAAAGGTTTATTTCTCATCTCCATCTCAGTCCAATGTGAGATGCAGGCACTCAGGTACCCAGGGGCTTCCAGTGGGTTCTTTAAATGGAACCAGCCAATAAGCAAAGAAAGAGGGGCACAAAGAAGGCTCCCCTGCATGTACCCAGTTCAAACTAGAGGTGACTCACCCCTTCAGCTGACATTACATTAGGGACAACTAATTATTGTTGCTGTTATTGTTAGCTGTCATACAGTTGATTCCAACTCATAGTGATCTCATGTGTGCAGAGTAGAACTGTTCCATAGGGTTTTCAAGCCTATGATCTCTCTGAAGCAGATCACCAGGGCTTACTTCTAAGACACCTCTGTGCAGTTGGAACTACCAACCTAACCAGGTTAAGCCCTGGTTAAGTCCAGGGCTTAACCATTCATACCACTGAGGAACTATTTAACTAATCATAGGGCCCAAATTTAATGCCAGGGAGCCAACATGGCACAATAGACAGAAGCACCATGCCGTCCTTCTACAGCAAAGACCCAAAAAACTAAGTAAAACAGATACAAACGTCAATCCTGGAACCCTAAGCATCAAATGAAGGGGTAAAGAACTCAACCAAGCACCGAATGGAATAAGAAAAGTGACAGAGAACAGAGAATGAGGAGAGCTACAGAGTGGAGATCCCCTACCAGCTAACACAGCACGGATTCATCATCTTGGACCTTTCAGCCATCAAGAATGGTGGACAGGGAGTACGCAAAGGCAACTTCACAGAGCTCCCAGCAGGAGACAGAGCACCCTGTAACCAGGGATACATGCTTTCCCACCCCTCACCCTTCTTCCCTCTGCATGGGCTCCATTGCTTTCTGGCAGGCCTCGGTCCTTTGGCCAGGGAGACACCGGCTCCTTGCCACTTGGACTTGCCCTGCCTCCAGTGGCTGGCTCCTCCAGTGCCATTTTGTTGTTGTTGTTGCTTTTGGGGGTTCTTTTGATTTCTCTCTCTCTCTCACTTCCTTTCCTTTCTCCCAAACACCTGGTGCCATGTACCATCTCTGCTTCTTCTTGTGTTGTGCTGTGCAGTGCCGTTTGGCTGGGTAGCTGCTTCCTTGGTCTATGCCACCATGCCAGTGGGCTCCCTTGGAGCATCCTTTATTTTCTTTTCTCAGTTTCTCGTCTCTACCTGCCTTCCTTTTCTTTTTCCTGAACACCTGGCATCATGCGCCATCTCCGGTCCTTCTTGATGGGCTGTGCAGTGCCACTCAGCTGTGGAGCCACTTCTCCAGTCCACGCCAACATGGCAGTGGGCTCCCTCAGGGCATTTTTTCCCCTTGGTTTCTTATCTCTATCTTCCTTCCTTTCCTTTCTCCCAAACACCTGGTGCCATGTGCCATCTCTGCTCCTTCTTGATTGATTGTGCTGTGCTGTTTGGCTGAGGGGCTGCTTCCCTGGTCCTTGCCCAGTGGGCTCCCTCAGGGCTTTTTTTGGGGGGGGGGGAGTTTCTTGTCTCTTTCTACCATCCTTCCTTTCCTTTCTCCCAACCACCTGGACATGTGTGCCTTTCTTTCCTTTTTTTTTTTCCTTCAGTTTCTTATCTCCTTTTCCTTTCTCCTGCCCACCAAGCCACATGTGCCGTCTCTGCCCCTTTTTGACAGGCTGTGCCATACTGCCCAACTAAAAAAGCCACCAGCACACAGCTTCTCAGGACTGCACCACTCTAACAGTAGACTCCCTCAGCACTGTTTTTTTTTTTTTTTTCAGCTTTTGTTTCTCTCTCTTCTTTCTCACACCCAGTTAGCTCCACACATCATATCCCCCCCCCTTCCCTCCTGCCTATCTGCACCACATCCTGAGCACTGCACCCCCAAGCAGCACAGGCACAGACCACCAGACCCACCCTGCACTGCCCACTGGCCCCACCCTATCAGTCCCAGTATATGCTGCAAACAGCCCATTCCCACCATTTCCTCTGTACTGGACCTGCCCTGCTGCACCATAGCTGAGCTACCAGCCCTGCCCACCTGAACAAGGTGGTGAGAATTATGCGCACAGATGAGCAAACAATAAAGAATGTCCAGGCTGTCTGCCCAGACATAACCAAATAAAACAAAAAAGCAGGATGAAACAATTAAATCTATAATCAGTAAATGAAGAAAATAATTACTGAATATCCCAAAGACAGCAGACAATATAAAACATATTAAACAACAGGACAGGATGGCTCCAGAAAGTGTCAAAAATAAAACACCAGATGACCTTCCAGTAGAAGAAAAGGCACTGATAGGGAATTCAAAACTACAAGGAATGAAGGAAAACACAGACAAAAATAAGGAAAAAAAACAGGCAAATTTAATGCCAAAAAGAAAAGAAAAACATAGTCCACTGTGGGTCCAGGCAGAAGAGGAAATGGATCAGCAAGTACTTTGCCTCTACCACAGCAAGTGACATTAACTTTGGCATCCAGTCAGTTTTACATTTGGCTTTTCTTTTCATTGGCACAATTTATAATACAGACATGGCCGAGTTGAACAAGATTGAGATTTGCAGGATCCAGAGAAATCCTCTTTCCCTAGATTAGCATGTCTTTGGCAGGGTTACTGTCACTTCCTATTTCCTGGCCATAGCAGACATAGCTAATTAATCATGGCATTCCTTCCCTATAACTCCAGTCCCAGCCACACAATCCTTCTCAGTATTAATGGGCCGGAGCTGGCATACAAAACAAAACCTATTTTCATTCCTGATTCTTCCCACCCCTTACATTATATAGATGAGAAAACTGAAACCTAGGGAAGTAGAATAACTTCAGTCATTCCTTGACAAAATTATATTGAGTCCCTACTATACACTGGGAGTTCCTGGGTGGCACAAACCGTTAAACATTCGGCTGTTAACCAAAAGGTTGGAGGTTCAAGTCCACTCAGAGGCACCTGCGAAGAAAGGCCTGGTGATCAACTTCCAAAAAATTGGCCTTCGAAAACCAATGGAGCACAGTTCTACTCTGATGTATATGGGGTCACTATGAGTCTGACGCGACACCAACTGGTTTGTTTGTTTTTTGCTATATACTTGACAGGTGGTACAAATAGTTTACACTCAGCTACTAACCTGAAGGTTGGTAGCTCAAACTCACCAAGTGGTACTGCCGAGGAAAAAACCTGGTGACCTGCTTCCATTAAGATTACAGCCAAGAAAACCCTATGGAACAGTTCTATTCTGTAACACGTGGGGTCATCATGAGTCAGAATCAACTGGACAGCATCAACAATATGACCCCAGACAATGTTACATCAAAAAAGATACAGGTCTGCCCTCAGGAAGTCAGATGAGTACACAGATAATTACAATCCAGTGTGACAAGGGCTAAGAAACAGGTAAGGGCAGGATGTGATGGGAGAACATGCCAGTGGCAACTAACTAGTCTTGATGAGGGTTAGGAAAAACACACTGGAGGAAGGGCCATCTATGCTGAGTCATGTAAAATGAACAGAATTTAGCCAGGCAAAGGGAAATGCTGGGAGATAAGAACATTTCAGGCAGAGGAACCAGCCTGTTCAAAGACCAAAAGGTGAAAATAAGAATAGCATAAGCAGAAAACTACAAGAAATTTGGCCTAACTGGAGCCCATAGGGAGCCCTGGCAGTGCAATGATTAAGCACTCAGCTGCTAACCAAAAGGTCAGCAGTTCAAATCCACCAGCCACTCCTTGGAAACAGTATGGGGCAGTTCTACTCTGTCCTATAGGGTGGCTATGAGTCAGAATTGACTCGATAGCAACGAGTTTTTTGGTTTGGGAGCCTGTAGTGCAAAGAGATGAAATTAAGCGTGTATTAATTAGCTACTGCTGTGTAACAAGTTGCCCCAAAACTCAGTGGTTTAAAACAAAGACAATATTATTATTACTCACAAGTCTATGGATGGGCTGAGCAGTTCCTGTGGTCTCGGCTAGGTTTGTGCATATATCTGCAGTCAGCTGTGAGCTGGGCAGGTAGCTCTCTCACATGTCTGGGTATCAGCTAGCTATAGACTGGTCTAGAATAGCTTTGACTGTGACACCTGAGCTCTCTTCCAAATAGTCTCTTATCTTCTGGCAGACTAGCCAGGCCTTCTCCACATGGTCTTGGCAAGATTCAAACAGAGAGCAGAAGCACTCCAGGTATCTTGAGGCCTAGGCTCAGAGCTGATAAAATACCACTTCTACTGCATTCAATAAACCAAAGCCAGTCATAGGCCAGCCCAGGCTCAACCAACCAACCCACCCATTGCCGTTGAGTCAATTCTGACCCATAGCAACCCTAAAGGACAGAGTAGAACTGCCCCATAGGGTTTCCAAGAAGTGCCTGGTAGATTTGAACAGCTGACCTTTTGGCCCAGATTCAGGGGGAGGGGAAAAAGACACCATCCCTCCATGAGAGAAACTGTACCATTTTATTGCAACACATGTGGACACAGGGAGGGATGAAGAGTTTCAGCCATTAAAAAAAAATTCAACCTACCTTAGACAGGGAGAAGTGGAAAGAAGTAAAAAAAAACAAATACCAAAAAATAGGCACAAATCATAAAAAGTCTTGTTTACCAAACCCAGGAGCCTGCAGATGCAATGCTGAGCCATGGAAAAGTTGTAATGGGGAGAGTGACATACCTGGACATGAACTCTAGAAAGGCGTTGCCTTAACCCAGGAGATAGTTGAACACCAGGGCTAAGATAATGGCACATAGACAGAGTGAAGTAGCTAAATTCAAGAGATAACTAAGAAGATGCAACTTGTTGAAGAGAAGGAGAAGGTGAAGGAGAGGAAAGCCTCTAAGGTTATACAGCTGGTGCGTGGCAGAGCTCATATTAAGGCAAGGTCTTCTTCTACGTCCCAATCTGATGTTATTGCCATTACACTTCTGGGTGCAGTATTTTAAGTTCTGGGATCCTCCCATCTATCTCCAACCAATGGCAGTGCTTTCTTGGCTGTTTTCTGAAGCCATCACCAGGAAGCAAGGACACCAAGGCCACCCTAAGAAGTAAATCTCACTGAGATATAAAACCCAACTTATCGCAGCAAACTGTCAGAGATCAAAAAGCCTTTAGAGATAAAGGAAATAACAGTAGATATTAAAAACTAGCATGCCTATTTGGTGTGGCTTGGGAGAGTCATTAAAAAAAAAAAGAGTCATTAAAAAAAAAAAGCCATCATTAAATAGACCAATCACCACTATTACTCACCCTGGGACATGCTTCTCCGGGTTGCTCCTGTGAGAAGCAGATCAGTTACAAATCAACACCTGCCGTTAGGAGAATCCACCCTTTGACCTTCAATTGGGGCTCACATTTGAAACCGATTTGCTTTCTCTGCCCACAGCATCTTAATCCCTTGGCATGTCTCTCTAAGCCGGCAGTCCACAAGCCTCAGTTCAATTTCAGCTGCTCTAGAGAATGACTTCCCCAGAGTCCCTACAGTGAATCACCTATTGCCCATATTGTCTAATCGTTACAAACACACTCTCTAAATCTGATTAAACCTACCTAATTTGTTTTGCAGGTTGCGGTGACAAATGGAAACTCTAGTGGCATAGTGGTTAAAAGCTACATCTGCTAACCTAAAGGTCGGCAGTTCAAATCCACCGGCCAATCCTTGGAAAACTCTATGCGGCGGTTCTACTCTGTCCCATAGGGTCGCCATGAGTCAGAATCGACTCGATGACAATGGGTTTGTTTTTTGGTTTGGGGGTGACAAGTAGAAACTACTTCTGTTGGTTTATCATGGATAAACCTTGCATCTACACCTTGAACAGACCCTGTACTTTTCTGCAAATGGACTCATAATACTGTGTGAATGGTGTTTCATTTAATAGCACACTTTTGGAGCTAGGAAAGAGTCAGCTTTCATGACTCCTTTTTATTCAGCTCCAGTGCAGTAGGTGGCCTGCAAAAATTGTATGCAAACCCTTTAGCGCCTCCTCCCAGCAAGAGTCAGAGTTCTATTTCCCCACCCTTGAATGATGCTTGGCCTCACCACTTGCTTTAACCAATAGAATTTGGCATAAGTGACATTGGGTGACTTAAGAAGCCTTCCAGCTCCTGGTGTGGCTCTTTTAGATGATCCTGGCATGGTAATTAACGAAATCCTGAGAGATTCCAATGACAGCCTGTCCAAGCTAGCCTGCTGAGAGGATTGCACAAGAGTAAGTGTACCAAGGAGTCCCTGGGTGGTGCAAATGGTTAGCATACTTAGCTGCTAACTGAAAGATTGTAGATTTGAGTATACCCAGAGTTGCCTTAGAAGAAAGGCCTGGCTATCTACTGCCAAAGAACTAGCCATTGAAAAGCCTGTGGAGCACAGTTCTACTCTGACACAGATGAGGTAGCCATAAGTTGGAATCAATTCAATGCTTGTCTTTTTTTAAGTGTATCAAGTCTCCAGCACATAGTGAGTGTTACAAAACAGTGTGTGTTAATTTCTTGCCTCACTTTCCAAGACAATCACTTTCTATGTTTGAGTCCCTGGGTGGCACAAACAATTAAGCACTCAACTGATAGTTGAATGGTTGTCGATTTGAACCCACCCAGAGGTGTTTTGGAAACCCTGGTGGCGTAGTGGTTAAGTGCTACATCTGCTAACCAAGGGGTCGGCAGTTCGAACCCGCCAGGTGCTCCTTGGAAACTCTATGGGGCAGTTCTACTCTGTCTTATAGGGTCACTATGAGTCGGAATCGACTTGACGGCACTGGGTTTGGGTTTTTTTTGTTTTAGAGGTGTCTTGGAAGACAGTCCTGGCGATCTGCTGCTGAAAGGTCACAGCCTTGAAAACCCCATAGAGCTCAGTTCTACTCTGCAACACATGGGGTCACTATGAGTCAGAATCAACTTGACAGCAACTACCAACTACCCCATTTGAGTAAATTGAATTAAATTAGCCATTGTGTGCATTTTTTTTTAAGCATAGGAGAAAAGGAAAATTTCCTCAAAATACTTTTTCCCTGTTCCTTGCTCAGAGACATATTTAGAACCTGGCAAGATAATGGCCCGTTGAAGTGTGTCAGATATGATTACCATCTGAAGGACAGCAGCCGTGTTCTTCAAACACCCTCTGCCCCTTACTGGGAGGAAGGGTTCACTTTGTACTACATTTATAAGCAATGAGCACAGAGAGAGCACTTTGAGTTCTGAATACTAAGTATAGTTCAAAACTCTGGCTCATTGAAAAGCAGAAAGGAAAATCACAGGTTTTACAACAAAGTCACTTTTCAGATTCTTGGAATCACTTGAAAGGCCCGTTTCACTGTTTGCCTGCCAAACCTGAGGTTTTTGTGCTTTGACTACGAACCACACCACGTAGGTCTCCATGGGTCACCAGGGCCTCAGAAGCTGAGGGAATGGGTGGCCGTAGCAGGAAAAACCAGTTAAACTAGTGGAGGGCAGTATAGCAGGTAGCGACTTGCTCCTTCCTTGGAGTCCTTTGAGGCTTGCAAGGGGAGGGGGTGTGGTAGGTGAAAGAAGGTAGTCAAGAGGGTATATGACATTCTCTTGCCAAGAGTGTTTGTGGGGCAGCAGCAGTAGAGCTGATAACACTCAGAAATTCAGTTAGCTATTAATGCACAAAGATATGGCACCTGCTAAACCATCCTGACCACCATCAAGTACAATAAACCAGTCAGCAGCCTTTCAAAAGCACCCAACCAAGACTGATGCCTGCTCTTCCATTGTCTGAGGCCCTACTGGAATGTAGGGGGCTGTGGGTACTCAGGACTGAGAGTAGAGAAGGAAGGCAAGCAAGAACATCCACAATCAGGTGTTTTATCCAGACCGACAGGGTGGGGAGGTTTATTCCTAGGCCAGTTTTCTCGGGTATATGAGTTGGAGTTTATCAAAACCTGCAATATAATCAATGAGTTAAGCCTCTACGGAAGATGCTTCAATGAGTATAAATTGTCCCTGAATACTCTAGTCGTGAGCAATATCAGGTGTTTTTATTTGCCTATATCATGTGAAATCCACTTTCCAGCCCCATGCACTGAGGTCAGCGAGAAGCCTAGTATCTGTCATTTTTGTGGCTTCCTCTCTCTCCCTTGGTTTGTATCAGAACATCATTCCCTCGCCGTTGCTGCTATCACCACTGCTCCTCCTAATGCATGCACCATGGTTGCCAGCTGCTTCCTCCATTTCTTGGTGATGGCTGCTCTGCACTCTTCACCTTCCTCTCCCTAGGTCCCAAGTCCACAGAGATCAAGACACTCTTCCCCACACGACCACCTAGAGGAGGTCCTGCGATTTTTGAAGTGCTTTTTTTTTTGTATAAGAGGCAACCTAGATTTCAGACACCCTCCACAGAAGTCCACAATTCCATCTCAGTCTCTATAAAGGAACTTCAGAACAGCCCTTCTCCTCCTCTCATCTGGAATATGAAAAAGTTGTCTACGCCCCTCAGAAGCAGGGAGCCCAAAACTCAAGAAAGCAAAGGCCAGGCTGCCTGACCTTCCTTGGGTATAAATGGAAACTTTACCTATTCATCCTTTGTCTCTGAGATTACCTTTGTCTGAGTCTGCTAAAATGAATAAAACAAATCATAGGCTAAAGGATTATTAATGACAGCGTATCACATACCAAACCATGGTCATGTCTCCTCCCTTCCACTTTTGGTAAATAACACCAAACCATTATTTATAGGCATAGGAATGAAAAGTTGCTTACCTAAGTTGTTCGTGCTTTCTTCATCCAAGCCAGCATGACCTCTAAGACAGTAAATTCCTCAGGAGTCAGCATCACATGCTCATTCTTCATTGCACAATATAATGCAGAGATAGGTAGTTATTTTATGATGGTGCTTTCTAATAACAATTATTACTATTATTATTATTATTATCCTATAATACCATTTATTGGAAGTTTATACTGTGAGAGGCACCGTGTCAAGAGCTGTAGGTGCATTACCTCTTTTTACCCTCACAGCAAGCTGTAGAAGTAGTAGGCATTATTATTCCCATTTTCCAATTGTGGAAATCAAGTTCAGAGATTACATTTTCCAAAATCACCCTCTAATACATGTAAGAACTGGGATCAAGCACATATTGTCTGACTCCCAAGCCCAAGCTTTGAACCTCTATGATATGCAGTTTTCCTACACGTACAGGATATGTGCAAACACGGCTTACTAGGACCTCCATGAACTAGCCCCTGCCTACCTCTCCAGACTTAGTACTGCCACACATCACATTTCAAGCCTACCAAAGAATTTACAACTCCCTGAACACACTCTACTCTTTTATGTCTCTGAGTCTTAGTTCACATAGTTCCCTCTGGCAGGATCACCTGCTTTCCAAACTCATTGTGAAACTCCTTCATCTCACATTTATCAGCTTAGACAAGAGCTCTCCTGGGAAACATTCTCCAACCCTTTCCCCAGGCTGGGCTTTTGCCCCTACTCTGTGGTCCCCTAGCATCCTAGCCATCTCCCTATCCTTGTCTGTACCACATTGTATTGTATTTTCTGTTTATTTATCTGTCCTACAAGGCTCCACCCAGGAATTCCTAGGTGGGGCAAAAAATGGTTAAGCCTCCTAGCTAAAACGTTGGGAGTTTGAACTCACCCAGAGGCACCTCTGAAGACAAGCTTGGTGATCTGCTTCCAAAAGGTCACAACCTTGAAAACCCAATGAAGCAATTCTACTCTGCACACACAGGGTCACCATGAGTCAGAATCCACTCGATGGCACCTAACAACAACAACAACTAGACTTTGACTGCCTTCGAAAACAGGGGCTATATCTTATATATCTTTTAAAAATATCTAACCCTCAGTGCATTCCATTACATATTAGATACTCAATAAATACTTGCTGACTTGCACCACCAACGATATTAAATGAATTTCCAAATTTTATCTAAAAGAATTCCTGTGGCTTTTGAGTAAGCAAACCTTAAAACTGAGGCACTTTGGCATAACTAGATACTTGCTCCAAAACAAAAATTAAAAGCTCCATTTTCAATTAAGCTATGGCTAGGCCTCAAATCTTCACATCTACTCTTCTGACAAAACAATATATCTTCTTGTAAAAGTTTAGTTGTTTATAACATAAAAGAAGCAAGGGTCCCTAGGAGGAGTTGATTATTAAAAGATGTTTGTCAAGAACGTTTGTACAGCTTACCCTAGAGAAATTTCTTGGTCAGCATTTCCCAGGAGGTTAGAAAATAGAATTGGTAATATTAGGTAAAGATGAGCCCCTGCTATTGTCTCATAATTGTGTAATCAAGATTTAGCCCTCTAGCCCCTAATTTTCTACTTCGAGTCTCTTATATCAGAACATTTTAAATTTGACTTTATCCTAAATCACTCACCAAGACCTTTGCTCCGTTTTTGCTGACTCCTTATAAATCTGTAACTAAGGTAGATGCATAAGCT
Source organism: Loxodonta africana (assembly GCF_030014295.1). Taxonomy (NCBI): domain Eukaryota; kingdom Metazoa; phylum Chordata; class Mammalia; order Proboscidea; family Elephantidae; genus Loxodonta; species Loxodonta africana. The sequence continues at coordinate 173,748,887 of NC_087343.1, read as the reverse complement.
AAGACAGATAAGAAGGAAAAGACAATCACACAACTATTACAAAAAATTAACTAAATCTTTCCTGACAGGATGTCTTGTTATCCCAGGATGTTAACGAGTAGGTTTACTGATGTTACATGGTTAAGATTGTAGTTTAACAAACCCCTTGTAACTTTTTTCCATTAATACCCTCCCTACCCCCTCCCCCACCCCCAGCCCCCAACCCCTACAGCTCTTTGCTTACAGCTCTTTGTTTGCTTCACTCAATAAAAAGCGCTCTCTCTCCTTGCAATTTGGAACACACTACAGCATCTTGCCTGGGTGTTTGTGTATACCATTAATATTTTCTTGTGTTTTCGATGAAGGTTTACACAGCAGTTTAGGTTTCTATTCAACAATTTTACACAAGTTGTTCAGTGACATTGGTCACTGCCTTAAAAAAATTATCTAAAAAACAACCCAGTGCCGTCGAGTCTAGTGCTACTATAACAGAAATACCACAAGTGGGTGGCTTTAACAAACAAATACATTTTCTCACAATTTAGGAGGCTAAAAGTCCAAATTCAGGGTGCAAGCTCTAAGGGAAGGTTTCCTTTCTGTGTCGGTTCTGGAGGAAGGTCCTTGTCTCCTTAATTCCTGGTTCTTTGGAGGTCTCCATGTATCTTGGCATCTAACTTACTCCATCTCTGATCACTCACTTGCTTGTTTAATCTCTTTTATATCTCAAAAAAGATTGACTCATGATACACCCTACACTAATCCTGCCTCCTTAACGTAACAAAGACAAGCCATTCCCAAATGAGATTATAGCCACAGGCATAGAAGTTAGGATTTAAAACATGTATTTTTTTTTGCGGGGGGGACCCTAATTCAATCCATAATGCTCCACACTTTGTCCCCCAAAATTCATGTCCTTGCCACATGCAAAACACATCTACCCCATCACTTTGTTCCGAAAGTCTTAAATCAACTCCAAGTCCAAAATCTCACCTTCTGAATCATCTAAATCAAATATGGGCAAGACTTTGGGGGTATTCCATCCTGGGGCAAAATTCCTCTGATCTGTGAACCTCTGAAATTTAGATTAAGTTATTGGTTTCCAAAGTACACTGGTGGAACAGGCACAAGGTAGACATTTCCATTACAAATGGGAGAAATTAGAGTGAAAGCAGGGATAAAGGGCACCAAGCAAATCCAAAAGCCAGCAGAACAAATAACATTGGCTCCCAAGGCTTGAAAATAATTCTCCTCAAAGACCATCTGGGCAATGGCCCCACCCTCCAGATTCTGAATATTGGCCCTGCTTTCTGGATTCTGGGTGGAAGCCCCTCAGCCCTGGGCTTCAGCTCCACCTTTCAGGCCCTCTGCTCCCTTGGCTTTAGGTGGCCCCATCCTCCTAGTCCATCTGAGTGGCAACTCTACCCCTCGCCACCGGCAGGCCTCGTTCTTCTGCCCCTTGGGCATGGCAATTCTGCCCCTCAGCTTCGGGCAGTGGTCCCATCCCCCAGAACACCTTATCAGCAACCCCACACTCTGGAGCCAAGTTGGTGAAAATTTGACTCTTTGAAACCCAGGAGGCTGAGCCTGACCCTTTGAGATCCAGGAGACTGTTGCCACATCTTTTGAAACCTAGAAAGTCCTACTTCCCTTGCGCCTTCCACCAGTTTTGCTGATCTCCAAGCTGCTCCAGGGGTGGTCATTTTCTTTTCTTGGAGAACAACAGGTGTAGCTCCTTTGGCCTGTTTCCTGTCTGTAGAATTCCAAGAGGCAGACAGCTTACTTTGTTTTTGTTCTTTCTCTGTCCCCTTCAGTCTAAGCTGATGGGTTTTCTGCTATGGTAGTTGGTTAGATCCATCAGTCACAGGCTTAACCTCTTTAACAAAAGATTGTGTAGCCACATCCTTGATGAAAGTTGCAGGACACGTGTCCTTAGTTTGTAGAACAGCATTTTCGAAATTTTAAAGTTCTGTTTTCATTTTGCACAGTTCTTTTTTTTTTTAATTGTGCTTTAGGTGAAATTTTACAGTGCAAATTAGTTTCTCATTCAAAAATGTATACACAAATTGTTTTGTGACGTTGGTTACAATCCCCTCTATGTGTCAGCAGTTTCCCGCTTTCCCTTTACACCTGGGTTCCCTGTGTCCATTTGTCCAGTTTTCTTGTCCCTTTCTACCTTCTCATCTTTGGTTTTTGGCAAGTGTTGCCCATTTGCTCTTGTGTACTTTACTAAACTAATAAGAAATTTCCTCATATGCGTTATTGTTTGTTTTATAGACCTGTCTAATTTTTGGCTGAAAGGTGGACTTCTGGAGTGGCCTCAGTTCTGAGTTAGAAGGGTATCTGGGGGCCATACTCTTGGGGGTTCCTCCAGTCTCTGTCAGATCAGTAAGTCTAGTCTTCTTTTTGTGAATTTGAAGTTTGTTCTACATTTTTCTCCTGCTCTGTCCAGGACCGTCTGTTGTAATCCCTGTCAGAGAGGTCAGTGGTGGCAACCGTGTACCATCTAGCTCTTCTGGGATCATGCTGGTGGAGGTTGTGGTTCATTAGTCTTTTGGACAAATATGTTCCTTGTGTCTTCGGTTTTCTTTATTGTCTTTTGCTCCAGACGGGTTAGGACCAATAGATGTATCTTAGATGACTGCTCCCAAACTTTTAAGACCCCAGATACTACTGATCAAAGAAAGGTGAAGAAAATTTTCTTTATGAACTATGTTATGCCTGTTGATCTAGATGTCTCCCAAGGCTGTGGTCCCTAGCCCTCAGCCCCAGTAACTCAGTCCCTCAAGCTGTTTGAATGTGTCTTCTGTGACTTTGCCTTGGTCAAGTTGTGCTGACTTCCCTATACTGTGTGCTGTCTTTCCCTTCACCAAAGTTAACACTTGTCCACTATCTAGTTAGTGATTTTTCCTCCCCACCCATCCCCTCACTTTTAACTGTGAAAAAAAAAAATTTTTTTTCTGTGTGTAAACCTTTTCTTGAGTTTTTTATAATAGTGGTCTCACACAATATTTGTCCTTTTGTGATTGACTTATTTCACCCAGTATAATGACCTTCAGATTTTTCGGCGATGTGAGATGTTGTGTGGATTCATCATTGTTCTTTATCATGTGTAGTATTTCACTGAAACTATTTTTTTTTTTATGTACCATAATTTGTTTATCCATTCATCTGTTGATGGGTATTTAGATTGTTTTTTATCTTTTTCCTATTGCGAATAATGCTACAATGAACAGGAGTGTGTATGTGTCTGTTCCTGAGGTGGCTCTTAGTTCTCGGGGATATATTCCTAAGAGCGGGATCACTAGATCATATGGTATTTCTATTTCTAGCTTTTTAAGGAGGCACCATATCATTTTCTGTAGGGGTTGTACCATTTTACATTCTCACCAGCAGTGTAGAGGAATTCCAATCTCCCTGCAACCTCTTTGTTATTTTCTGTTTTTTCGTTAGTGCCACTAATGTCAGGGTGAGATGGACTCTTTGTAGTTTTGATTTTCATTTATCTGATGGTTAATGATTGTGAGCATTTGTTCAGGTGCCTACTAGCCGCCTGAACGCCTTCTTTGGTGAAGTGTGTGGTCATAATCTTAGCCCGTTTTTTTAATTTGATTATTTGTCTTTTTGTTGTTGAACTGTTGAAGTATTTTGTAGATTTTATAGATTAGACCCTTGTTGGATATGTTATAGCCAAACTTTTTCCTAGTCCCTAGAGTCTCTTTTTACTCTTTTGATGAGCATGACTGTTTAATTTTTACGAACTTCCAGTTATCTAGTTTATTTTCTGGTATTTTACACATTGTTAATTATAGTTCGTATTCTACTTATACCATATGTTAGGGCCTCTAGCATCGTCCCTATTTTTTCTTCCATGATCTTTATCATTTTAGGGTTTACATTTAGGTCTTCAACCCATTTTGATTAGTTTTTGTGTATGGAGTGGGGTATGGATTCTGCTTTTTTTTTTACAGATGGACACACATGATTTTGCCAGCACCATTTGTTAAAAAGACTGTTTTTTCCCCATTTAATGGAATTTGGTCCTTTGTTAAAAATCAGGTGACCATAAGTAGATGGCTTTACATCTGGATTCTTGATTCTGTTCCATTGGTCTATGTTTCTGTCATTGTACTAGTACCAGGCTGTTTTGACTAAATAATAAAGAATTATTATTTTTTTTTATTTAGGCTGTTTTGACTACTGTGGCTATATAGTAGGTTCAGAGATCAGGTAGTGTGAGTCCTGCTTTTTTTTTTTTTTCTTCAGTAATGCTTTGCTTATCCAGGGCCTCTTTCCTTTCCATATAAAGTTGGTGATTAGTTTTTCCATATCATTAAAGAGTGCTGTTGGTATTTGAATTGGGATTGCATCATATCTGTAAATCTTTGAGTAGAATTGACATTTTCATAATGTTGACTCTTCCTATCCATGAACATGGTTTTTTTTTTTTTGTATTTCAATTTATGAAGGTCTCATTTGGTTTTTTGCAAGTGTTTTGTAGTTTTCTTTGTATAGGTTTTTTACATCCCTGGTTAGATTTGGAAACCCTGGTGGTGTAGTGGTTAAGTGCTATGGCTGCTAACCAAGAGCTCGGCAGTTTGAACCCACCAGGCGCTCTTTGGAAACTCTATCGGGCAGTTCTACTCTGTCCTATAGGGTTGCTATGAGTCAGAATCAACTCGATGGCAGTGGTTTTTTTTTTTTTTTTTTTGGTTAGATTTATTCTTAAGTAATTTATTTTTTTAGGGGCTATTTCGCTGTGAGTCGGAATCGACTCGACAGCACTGGGTTTATTATAAATGATATTATTTTCCTCATTTCCTTTTTGAAATTCTCTTTGTTGGTGTACGTAAATCCAATTGGTTTTTGTACGTTGATTTTTTATTCTGCTGCTCTGCTGAATCTTTCTGTTAGTTCCAGTGGTATTCTTGTGGAATCTTTGAGGTTCTCTATCATCTGTGAATAGGGATACTTTCACTTCTTTCCACTTTGGATCCGTTTTATTTCTTTTTCTCACCTGATTGCTCTAGCTAAGACTTCCACACAATGCTAAATAGGAGTTGTGATAAAAGGTATCATTGTCTAATTCCCATCCATAGGGGGAATGCTTTCAGCCTCTCTGTTGAGAATGACCATGGCTGTTGGTTTTGTGTAGATGCCCTTTGTTATTTTGAGGAATTTCCCTTTTGTTTCTATTTTAGTTAGAGTTTTTTGATCAGGAATGGGTGTTGGACTTTGTTGAATGCCTTTTCTGCATAGATTAAGATGCTCATGTGATTTTTTTTGTTGTTGTTGTTCTATTTATGTGGTGGGTTGGCAGTTCAAATCCACCAGGTGCTCCTTGAAAACTCTATGGGGCAGTTCTACTCTGTCCTATAGGGTCGCTATGAGACAGAATCAACTTGACGGCACTGGGCTTGGTTTTTTTGTTTTTTTATTTATGTGCTGGATTATACTGATTGATTTCCTAATGTTGAACTGCCTTTGCATATCTGGTGAGAATCCCACTTGGTTATGCTGTATTTTTTTTTTTTTTTTTTGTATGATGCTGAATTCTATTGGTTAGAATTTTGTTGAGAATTTTTGCATCTGTAGTCATGAGAGACATTGGTCTTTTTTTGTGTGTGTGTGTGTTGTCTTTGCCTGGCTTTGGTATCAGGGTTATGCTGGCTTCAGAGAATGAATTCAGTATCATTCTTTCCTTTTCTATGCTCTGAAATAGTTTGAGTAGTACTGGTGTAAGCACTTCTCTGAATGTTCAGTAGAATTCTCCAGTGAAGCCATTTGGGCCAGTGCATTTTTTTTTGTTGTTGTTGGGAGTTTTTTCATTTTCTGTTCAGTCTCTTTTCTTACTATGGATCTATTCAGATTTTCGATCTCAGTTTGTGTCAGTTTAGGTAAGTAGTGTGTTTCTAGAAATTTATCCATTTCTTCTAGGTTCTCAAATTTGTTGAAGTACAATCTTTCATAATATTCTGTTGTGATCCTTTTTAGTTCAGTTGGGTCTGTTTTAATGTCCCCCATCTCATTCCTTATTTGGATTATTTGTTTTCTTTCCTGGTTTTCTTTTGTCAGTTTGGCCAGTGGTTTATTGATTTTGTTGATCTTTTCAAAGAAGCAACTTTTGATCCTGCTGAATCTTTCTGTGGTTTTTCTGTTTCATTTATTTCTGCTCTAAGCTTTATTGTTTCCTTTCTTCTGTTGTCTGTGGGCTCCTTTTGCTGTTCTCTTTCCATTTTTTTCGAGTTGTAGGGCTAACGTTTTGATTTTGGCCCGTTCTTCTTTTTTGATGTGTGCAGTTATTGCTATAAATTGACCTCTGAGCACTGCCTTTGCTTTGTCCCAAATGTTTCGGTTTGATGTATTTTCATTACTTGATTCCATGAAATTTTTATGCTCCAGTAAAACTCTGTTTTTATTTCTAGCAAGAGTGTAAGTCTAGTGTTTCACCATGACACTTTGGAATAATGGATAAAAAAATGATCACCGTTTAATTCAACAAATACGGACCTCAAACCCACTTACTAAAAGAGCAAGAAGAGATCTTGGAGAAGATTTATTTCAGGATGGTATATAAATGAGACTTCAGAATGGGGAGCTAAGGAACTACGTTCCACCTTAGCTACTTTCCAGCTCAGGTAAACCACTTGACTTCTCTGTGCTTTTGGTTGATTCATCTGAGGAGTTGTTGTGGTTAGTTGCTATTGAATTTGCCCCAACTCATAGCAACCTTATGTATAACAGAATCAAACATTGCCGGGTCCTGCACCATCTTCATGATAGTTAGTATGTTTGAGTCCATTGTTTTGGCTATTGTGTAGTGACTTTGAAACTTCAGGCTCATCTTCCAGACTACACTGGACAATGTTCTGTTTCTATTCATAAGATCTCCACTTGCTAATTTTCAGAAGTAGATTGCCAGGCCCTTCTTCTTAGTCTGTGTTATGGATTGAATTGTGTCCTGTAAAAAATGCGTGTCAACTTGGCTAGGCCATGATTCTCAGTATTGTGTGATTGTCCACCATTTTGTTATCTAATATGATTTTCCTATGTGTTGTAAATCCTACCTCTGTGGTGTTAATGAGGCAGGATTAGAGGCAGTTATGTTAATGAGGCAGGACTCAATCTACAAGATTAGACTGTATCTTGAGTCAGTCTCTTTTGAGATATAAAAGAGAGAAATGAGCAGAAAAACAGGGGGACTTTCTACCACCAAGAAAGTAATGCCAGGAGCAGAACGTGTCCTTTGGACCTCAGATCCCTGCAGTGAGAAGCTCCAAGACCAGGGGAAGATTGATGACAAGGACCTTTCTCCAGAACCAACAGAGGAGAAAGTCTTCCCCCGGAGCCAGCACCCTGAATATGGACTTCCATCCTCCTAGACTATGAGAGAATAAATTTCTCTTTGTTCAAGCTGTCCACTTATGATATTTCTGTTATAGCAGCACTAGATAACTAAGACAGTCTGTCTCAGTCTGGGTGACCTGCAAATGTTTGAAATACTGTTGTCATAGCTTCCAGCATTATAGCAATGCACAAGCCACCACGATACAATCTGACAGACAGGTGGTGGATCTGTAGAGTAGTTAATAATATGTGCTATGGATTGAATTGTGTCTCCCAAAAAGTTATGCTGAGGTATTAACCCTTGTGTCTGTGAATATGACTGTATTTGGAAATAGAGGTTTTCTTTTGTCGTGTTAATGAGGTCATACCAGAGTTGGGGGGGTGGATCCTAAACCTCATCCCTTCTAAGAAGTGTCTTGTAAAAAAGAGCAGAATTGACATAGAAACACACACGGGGGAAGACACCATGTGAAGACAAAGGCTGACGTATCTACAAACCCAAGAATGCCAAGAATTGCCAGCAGCTAAGAAAAAAAGAACTTTCCCCTAGAGCTAAGGCCCTGATTTGGACTTGTAGCATCCTGAACTGTGAGAATTTATATTTCTGTTCTTTGAACTCACCCAGTTGTGGTATTTGTGTTATGGCAACACTAGGAAACTAAGAGAATATCTTACCTACCACTGTCTATTAAGGAAACCACCAGCACTATATTGTCAAAGGTTCAGAGATGCAGTTATGGAAGAACTCAGTATCAGTAAAAAGTCAAAATATTTATGAAGGCAAATCAAAGCTCTTCTTGAACACAGATTCATCCTCATGGGCTAGACAGTACCTAGAACATAGCAAACGCTTTATGAATGATTGAATATTAAGGTTCGGTAAACAGATGAAAATGCAAGGGAAACTAGAGAAAGGAAGAAAATAAGTTCTCTTTCCTGTCTTCTCTGAAAGGACTATTCATTTTATCACGGTATATAACTTGAAAATCATTCATATACCAACAGTAGAAAGTAATATAAATAGTAAAAATTGTAGAGCGATTTATTTACATACCACTGCATTCCTGGTGAAGACTTCTGAGGCCTTAGCATTTTTGGTTTTGAGCTACCTCTGGAGGCCTCCCAAACCCAATCTCCTGAGAAACCTGAGGGAAACTAAAATATTTAAGGCCAAATGGGGGGGACCCACGTTGTCTGCGGCAAGTAAAAATAATAAAATTATTGTGTTCACACTTATTACAGTGGGAAGGGGTGATGGAACTCCATAAATTCAGACCTCACCAGAAGGTCAGCTCTGGGGTAAAACTTTGTAGGGAAGAGACAGGTTAGTAATGCCAAAAGTTTCAGGTAATTCCATTTTCCTCTGTGTGTGCTGTGTGTGGATAACCCGGAAAATGAAACACTCAAGAGTTCCCAAAATTCATAATGATGTTATAGTACAGAACTGAGACCTTATATTCTGGGTAGATGTTAACATGACACTAGAGAAGAAAAAATAATTGTTAAAATAGATTTATATTCCAGGGAGCAAGCACATCCTTTAAGTGCCAGTACCAAAGGAGACCTCTTTTGCCATAATTATCTCATTCACTCTCTTGCTGAAGAAAGGTTTTGTATTGCATAGGCAGGTTCTTGTCATATAGCTGATCCTTTTCGATTGTGTATCTGAACTTTAACAACAGGCCAATTGTTGACTTAATAATTTAAGAATCCTAAGATGCTAAAGCTGGAAGGACTTTAGTGCTCAACGAATCTCACTCTAGTATTTCAAATAGAACAACGGGATACTGCATGGTTTAAAATCAGGAAAGGTGGTGGTCAGGGTTGTATCCTTTCGCCGTACTTATTCAATCTGTATGCTGAGCAAATAATCTGAGAAGCTGGACTATATGAAGAAGAACATGGCATCAGGATTGGAGAAAGACTCATTAACAGCTTGCGATATGCAGACGATACAATCTTATTTGCTGAAAATGTAGAGGACTTGAAGCACTTACTGAGGAAGATCAAAAACTACAGCCTTCAGTATGGGTTACATCTTAACACAAAGAAAACAAAAATCCTCACAACTGGATCAATAAGCAACATCACGATAAACAGAAAATATTAAGTTGTCAAGGGTTTCATTTTACCTGGATCCAAAATCAACACCCATGGAAGCAGCGTCAAGAAATCAAACTACACAGAGTCCAGGGCAACTAGATGGTGCTCAGCTACCGCCACCAAATGCTCTGACAGGGATCACAATATAGGGTCCCAGAAAGAGCTGGAGAGAAATGTAGAACAAAATTCTAACTCACAAAAAAAAGACTTGACTTACTGGCCTGACAGAGACTGGAGAAAACCAGAGAGTCCCTCCTAAGGTTTACCCTCAGCCAAAGATTAGACAGACCTATAATACAAACAATAACACACGTAGTTCAACCATGTAATGCAAGACTAAATGGGCATACCAGCCCGGAAGCAAGGATAATAAGGCATGAGGGGATAGGAAAGCTGAATGAAAACGGGGAATCCAAGGTCAAGAAGGGAAGAGTGCTAACATAGCAGGGTTGCAACCAATGCCACAAAACAATATGTTTATTAATTGTTTAATGAGAGACTAATTTGCTCTGTAAATTTTCACTTAAGGCACAATAAAAAAGAAAAGCAAAAGAAGTCAAATGACACATTGCGTTGGGCAAATCTGCTGCAAAAGACCTCTTTAAAGCATTAAAAAAGCAAAGATGTCATCTTGAAGACTAAGGTGCTCCTGACCAAAACCATGGTATTTTTAATCGCCTCATATGCATGCAAAGGCTAGACAATGAATAAGAAAGACTGAAGAAGAATGGATACCTTTGAATTACGATGTTGGTAAAGAATATTGAATACACCACGGACTGCCAGAAGGAAGCCTGTCTTGGAAGAAGTAAAGCCAGAATGCTCTTTAGAAGGGAGGATGGTGAGATTTCATCTCACACAATTTGGGTATGTTATCAGGAAGGACCAGTCCCTTGAGAAGGACATAGTGCTTGGTAAAGTGGAGGGTCAGCGAAAAAGAGGAAGACCCAAGATGGATTGATCCAGTGGCTGCAACAATGAGTTCAAACACAGCAATGATTATGACGATGGTGCAGGCGGTATTTCCTTCTGTTGCACACTGGGTTACTATGAGTCGGAACCGAGCCAACAGCACCTAACAACAAAAATTTCTCAGTTGAGAAAATTAAGGGTCAGAAAGATGAAGCAACATTTCCAGAATCACCAAGTAAGTTAGTGACAAAGCCAGGACCAGGGCCACAGTCTTGATTCTATTCATACGCCGAGTGGAGACTCCTCAAGTTGTACTGTCTTTGTGAAGGGCACCACCATCCTTCACTGCCCCATGTCTGTAGCCTTTGCAATGATATTACACCCCTCAGACCATCAGCCAACAAATACTGTTTTACCCAAATGTTGCTTAATCCCTTACATCTTTTACTCAACACCTATTTTTTGAGCAATTTCTATAAGCCAATGTTCTAACTGTATGTGAGTAACTAGCAGGTAGGTTCTTGTCTTCATCGAGAGGAGGGACCCAGGCAAGAAAAGAGTAAACATATAAACAAGACGGGTTCAAGTAGTGATAAATGCTATGAAGACAGTTTAACAGAGCCTTGTAGCAAAGGGTGTCTGGGATTAGGAGAGGCCACTGGGATTGGGAGAGGGTAGTCAGGAAAAGCCTCTCTGAGGAAGTGACATTTGAAGCAAAAGCTGAACTATGAGTTGGAGTTGGTCCATCATGATCTAGATGAGAAGAATTTCAAGTAGGGAGGAAAATAAGTCCAAACCCCTGAGGCAGAGGTTTCAGTTCCAGGTAAGTAGGCATTCCATTTCATCTACTAACAAAGCGCTGGTGGTCCCATCCTGTCTGTTCCACTAAATGTATTATAAAATCCTTGACAACTTTGATCTTTTCTCCGCTTATCAAGATGTTGCTTATTGGTCCAGTTGTGCAGATTTTTGTTTTCTTTATGTTGAGGTGTAATCCATACTGAAGGCTGTGGTCTCTTATCTTCATAGGTGTTTCAAGCCCTCTTCACTTTCAGCAGGCAATGTTGTGTCATCTGCATAACGCAGGTTCTTAATGAGCCTTCTTCCAATCCTGATGCCCCGTTCTTCTTCACGTAGTCCAGCTTCTCAGATTATTTGCTTAAATATACTAAATTTAAATAGTGGAAGGCAGATTGAAGAAGAAGGCCAGAATTTAAGTACCACCAAACCAGCTGTGAACTTCCCTTTTTTTTTTTTTCTAATATCCCCTGACCTTGATTAAAACCTAACCAGTTGATTCTGACTGATAGTGACCTAATGTGTACAGAGTAGAACTCTATTTCATGGGGTTTTTTAAGTTGTGGCCTTTCAGAAGAAGATCGCCAGACCTTTCTTCCAAGGTGCCTCTGGATGGGCTCGAACCACCAACGCTTTCAGTTAGCAGTCAAGTGCTTAACCATTTGCACCACCCAGAGCCTCTTACCTGGATAAAAGGTAACCTGATGTCCAGAGTTGGGCACTGGGCACAGGAAAAAAGAACTCCAGGAAAAACCCTCCGGCTTCAGCAGAGGGAAGGGGAACTTCGATGCAAAAACAGAATGGGAAAAATCTGTTGGGTTTTCTCTTTTCTCTTTTCTTTCACACACCAGCTCCCAGGTAATCCCATGGGGGCAGCAGCAGGGGCACACAGGTGTGTCTGTGGTCCTAAGGTGGGGAAAGCACCTGCTGCTTTTTTTCTCCCACTGTCCTCCCACCACTTGTTCCTCAACATAGACACAGTTTCAGGAAGTACACAGTAGAGTGGAATAACTAAAGCCTGAGGACTAAACAGAGGAGCCCCAGGCACCTGGAAGGTACCAGTGAGATCATGAAAAGTGAGGAGCCCTTGGTGGTTTGATGAACCACAGTTTATCATTAATATATGAAGAGCTAATATAGAGAGAAAATGACTAAACCTCTATAAAAACCGGCAAGAAATATGAACATAGTTCATGAAAAAAGAAGTACAAGTGACTCCTAAACATGAAAAAAGATGTTCAATCTTGTTCATAATAAGACAAATGGGAATTAAAACAGCACCGAGATACCGCTTCTCAGACTGGCAAAAAATCCAAAAGATTGACATCATAATCTGTGATAAGAATCTGGGGAAACAGATCCTTGCATTTATTAATGGTGGGCAGGCAAAATGGTACATTCCCTGCAAAGGAAAATTGGCAATATCTGAGAAGTTTTCATTCTCATTTTCTCTTTGACCCAGAAATCCCACTTCCAAGTGTTTATCCCAAATATATGCCTGGAAAAAATATGACAAGTTGAGTTCACAAGGGTATGAATTGGCATTATTTGGAATAACAAAAGACTGGAAACAACCTAAATGTTTATCAATAAGAGCCTGGCTGCGTAAACATTAGTACGTGTCCAAAATGGGGTTCTCTAGAACTGTAAAAATGCTGTGAAGACCCCTGCTAAAATGGCATTGATCCAAAAAACAGAAAACAAGTGTTGGCAAAGATGTAGGGAGAATGGAACCTTTATTCGCTCCAGAGGGAATGTAAAATGGTATAATCACTGTGGAAAAGAATATGGCAATTACTGAAAAAATTAAACATAAAACTACCTTATGACTCAGCAATTCCATTCCCAGGTATATATCCTAGGGATCTAATAGAAGAGATGTGAACAGACATATGCACACCTGTATTCATTGCAGCACTATTCACAAGAGCAAAAGACAGAAACAACCTACATGCCCACCAACGGATGAATAGATAAACAAAATATGGTACATACATACCATGGAATACTATGCACCCATAAAGAAGAAATGAGTTCCCAAAACATCTTGCAACCTGGATGAGCCTGGAGGGCACCACACTGAGTGAAATAAGTCAAACACAAAAGGGCAAATATTATACCATTTTTCAGTTTTACAAAATGACAAGAATAGGTATATATACAGAGACCAACGTTCATTGGTGGTTATGGGTGGAGAGGGAAAAAGGGGAAATCATTCTCTAGGTAATAGCCACTTTTTGTTTACAGTGATGGGAAAGGTAGCACCAAGTGTAGATGAAGTTTGCACAGCTTGACTAGTGTAACTGATGTCACTAAGTTGTACACAAGGGAAAGAAAGTATTCGTAAATGCTATGCTATATTTAATTATGTAGCAAGAACAACCACCAAACATATATAACATGTTAACCACTGTGCCACCAGGACTCCATTAATGTGCTGGGAACCAGGATTTTCAGAATAGTAGAAAAGAAATAAAAATACGAAAATCAAAAAAGTTAAGTAATACCATACAGTATAATAATTTTTTTTGTTTTAACTTTTTCTCTTTATAACAAGTATTTCCAAGCTCTGTCTACTGAAAAGTCCTTAAAAAACAATAAACCCAGTAGTAACGAGCACTGCTGATATCCAGATCATGGCCTCTGAATATCATTTCCTTTGACTGACTTTATGATGGGACAGAAAATATAAAAGACGAGCTTGGATATCTTGTCATGATAAAAATCAAAGTAGCAATTAACAAAGGCTGGTGTTGTGTCAGTGGAACTCAAGAGCCAGGGTGGAGCAATTAACAAAGGCTGGTGTTGTGTCAGTGGAACTCAAGAGCCGGGGTGGAAAGGCTCCCACTGGCCAAAGTTGGGATAATTTGAACGTCAAAAATAATAATAACTATAATTGGTTGAAACAGGTCAAATGTATTAAGCTCTATGAATTTAATTTTTTAAAAAGTGATCACTTATGAAAGCTGTAGAGAACCAACTCATTCTGCATATTGTTAAATAAGAGGGTCAAGCATTTATCCTTGTTCTCAGAGTAGCCAAGTAGTTTTGAGGAAAAAAAAAAAAATCTATATATAAAAGAATTCCAGTTAAAAGGAATAAAGAAGAAACGATGGAACGTGACCGTTTTGCAGACCCTGAATAAAATAACATATGTAGGCAATAATTGTCCTTGGCCATAATATTACCATAGAGACAACTCTTGATGGAAGTTGTGTGCCTCCTGATGGAAGTTCCCAACACCACTCAGGAAATATTTTTGTCAAAAAATTGAATCTGAATCATATCAAGCCTCCAGATCTAAATATTAGTTTACAAGGAGCGTATCGGACAGAGAAACATGTTACAAAATACCATGGGAATGCAATCAGCAAACTTCAGAATTTGGAAAACCCTTCCAGACAATTGACCTGTTTCTGCAACAAATAAATTGCAAGAACAAAGAAAGGGGAAAAGAAATGCATGGATTACAAGACACTGAAGCAATATATGAACTAAATGCCATGTGTGGGTCTTGAATGAGTCCAAATTAAAACAAAATATTTTCAAAGACATATTTATGAGACAATTAGGGAATACAAACATTGACTGTTTCTGACATTTTTTATGATACTAAGGAATTACTGTAATTTTTAGATGTGATAATGACTTTGTGGTTCTGTTTTTTAAAACACCCTTTGTCTTTTACAGATATATACTGAAATAAGTTCAAATGGATGATATGATGTTAGGGATTTACTTCAAAATAACCTGGTGGGGAAGGAGGCAGAGGGAGTACAGATGAAATAAGAACGGCGATGAGTTAATGATTATATCTGAGCAAAGGATGCATTAACAAATGAGATAATGATTTATTATACCATTCTCTCTATTTTGTTTGTTTGAAGTTTTCTATAATAAAACGTTTACAAAGGGAAGGAGGGAAGAAAGAGGAAGGGAAAAAGGGAAGAATGAGGCAGAGAGAGAGAAGAGAGGGAACGAAGGAGGGAAAGAAAGATGAAGAAAAAGAAAGAAAAGGAGGGGGGTGAGAAAGAGAGAAGAAGGAAAGAGTGGTCTTGCCATTCATTGCATTAAGTTAGAACAAAAGTACTGATACAAGAATAGGGAAGACCAATGTAGCTACCGTTTATAGGGCACCAGCTAGATTCCACGGCAGGTGCTAGGCAACACTATCTTTCTATATTTATAGTCACAAATCTTTACCGCATTTTATCTTTACGACATTCCTGGAGCAATAGGGAAACCAAGCCCCAGAGATGCATAAAACCACAAGGAGGTAAAGACCGGAGACGGGCCAGCACAGGGTACTTTGGCCTACAACTTTTACACACTTTGCCTTGCCCCATGCTGCCTCTGGGGTCCAAATTACATAAGGCAGTAACCTTAAGTCAAAAGAGAGTGGCCTCAATCTGGAAATAAACCTTTGGCTCTCTTAATTTTTTCATTTGCTTTTTAGGAAACTTATTTTAAGACTTACCTTGCTTTGCCTTCTGTCACGGATTGAATTACCAAAACCAAACCAAACCCAGTGCTGTTGAGTCGATTCTGACTCATAGTGACCCTATAGGACAGAGTAGAACTGCCCCACAGAGTTTCCAAGGAGCACCTGGTGGATTCAAACAGCCGACCCTTAGGTTAGCAGCTGTAGCACTTAACCGCTACGCCACCAGGGTTTCCATGGATTGAATTACGTCACCCCAAAAATGTGTGTATCACTTTGGCTGGGCCGTGATTCCCCATATTGTGTGATTTTCCTGTATGTTGTAAATCCTGCCTGTATGATGTTAAGGAGGGAGGATGGGCTGCAGTTGTATTAGTGAGGCAGCACTCAATCTACAAGACTTAATTGTGTCCTCAGGAGATCTCTTGAGAAATAAAGAGAGAAGTGAGCAGAGAGACATGGGGACCTCAAACTACCAAGAAAGCAGTGTTGTCAGCAGCGTGCGTCCTTTGGACCTGAGGTCCCTGCAAAGAGAAGATTCTAGTCCAGGGATGATGGATGAGAAGGCCAACAGAGAGAGAAACCTTCCCCTGGAGCTGATGCCCTAAATATAGACTCTGAGCCTACTTTACTGTGATGAGATAAATTTCTCTTTGTTAAAGCCACCTACTTGTGGTATTTCTGTTAGAGCAGCACTAGTTGACCAAGACACCGTCTATTAGTGCTCTTTATTTAAAAAAGGAAAAAAAGCGGTTAAAAATGGTCTTTATCCAATAAGAGAGCTTGCAGGTACATTTCTTCTGCAGGCTGCCATTTATCATCATGAACACCAGACCCTCCTTATCTCTGGGACGACATATACTGAGTTACGACACCAACAGGAAAATGTGAGGGAAACAGAGATCGTGCAGAAAAATATGTTCATGCTTTATCTTCTGCTACGAGTTTCCAGCTACCCCTCCAAGACAAAATGAAACTTCACAGGCCTGAGTCGCATGTGAGTGGTATCTCAAATAAAATAACTTCAATCTTTTCCATTTGGAAAATATGTTGATGGTTCTGTTTTTTTTTTTTTTTTTCCACTATGCTCTTTTTAATACGGTGGGGAAGTAGACTCCATTTTAGAAAGACTTTTATCAAAATAGATTAAAATGAAAGTTTCAGCCCAGGAATTCTAAAGCTTGGCTTGCCCATGATGCTACAGAACCATGAATCACTCAACTAGAATGTCAGCATTTCTCTCCCAGATGGTCACCTCCCTCATGAATGTTAGGGAAGAGTTGGCGTGGAGGAGGCATTAATGATTTCTCCTTTCCAGAATCATCCTTGACACTGCTCCTTCGTGCTGCTTCTCCTTTCACCACTCCTCCCTTTGCAAAGAGAGATGGGGTGCTGAGGTACACCTTACTTCCCCCATGAATCTATCTCAAGCCCTAGGGATTGGGGATACCAGTACCTGTACTTATGGCCACCTCATGTGTGTCAGAGTTGAACTGTATATGGTTTTCAATGGCTGGCTTTTCAGAAGTAGATGGCCAGGACTTTCTTTCAAAGTGCCTCGAAGTGGACACCACTCTCCAACCTTTCAGTTAGCAGCTGACCATGTTAACTATTTGTACCACCCAGGGACTCCCAGATTGAGGTTCCAAACCCAAACCAAACCCACTGCCGTGGAGTTGATTCCGACTCACAGCGACCCTATAGGAGAGGGTAGAACTACCCTATAGGGTTTCCAAGGAAGGGCTGGTGGATTCGAACTGACTTTATCGGGGTTAAAAAAAAAAAAAAAAAAAACCAAACCCATTGCCTTTGAGTGAATTCCAACTCATAGTGACCCTATAGGACAAAGTAGAACTGCTCCACAGAGTTTCCAAAGAGCGCCTAGAGGATTTGAACTGCTGACCTCCTGGATAGCAGCCATAGTACTTAACCACTATGACACCAGGGTTTCCGCACCCCATAGAGGGATACAAAAGGGTCCAGGGTCTTTGGTCTGACCTCACATTTATGAAAGTACTAAAATTTGCCTTTAAATTATTTTCAAATGAGGTTATGTGTAAAGATAGGAAGGCTAACAGGACTGGAAGAGGTTGATGTTCATCTTTCAGCTTTAGGATTATATCCTATCCCTGGGCTGCAGGGTCTGTAGTACACAACTGTATAAGGTGTAATTACCCTGTGAACAGCACAGTTTTATAGTTTGTACTGCTTTTAATGTGTGTGTTGCCAAGTATTAATTTGTTATACATAAATATTTAAAGCAAGCCACAGTATTTTGCAACCTTATTTTGTAATTTCCTTACTTTTTAATATACCGGAGGCCTCAACAATGGAAGTGTCCCTGGCCTCTCTCAATATCTGAGGGACCTCGAAGAGGAAGAGGTGGAGAGGGTGTTGTAGTAATAACAGTAACAGTGGTTAACCTACATTGGCCACTTTTATGTGTCAGGCACGGAGAGTGTCCTAACTTAACTTGCGTTGATTAGCACATTTAACATGTGCTAATTCAAAAAAAAAAAATTTTTTTTTTAATTCGTTTAATCCTCTTAACAAACCTATGACTTGGTATTATTTCCATTTTACAAATAAGGAAACTGAGGCACAGCTGGACGGTAGCTGTATATCACACTTTACTAAAGGGTTGAAAAAAACAAAAGGCAATTACAGGTTATGAGGAAAATAATTTAAAACTATATACTAAGTATAACTTTTGATGGTAACAGGGAAAATTACCTAAGAGGCTAAACCTTTCATAAAGGGTAGTCTCTTCCTAGAAGCCTCCAGATCCTATCTTTGTTTCCTGTTCCTTTTGTTCTCATTCTCCCTATGAAAGCACCTCCCTCTTCTCTACCACCCTCTGGAAAATTTCACCCTTCCTCATAAGGCTCGTTCTTGCCCCAGGGCCATTCCTCTTCCCCCTATAGGTAGTCTGTGTTCCCCAGAGGTGAAAAATCTCAAAGTACAACTTAAACTAGAAAAACACTGAGAAAGTTGTTGAGGAGGTGAGGGGGCTATTGGTACTCCAAGTAACTGATTCCCTTTTATGTCTGTCTGACACGGTACATGGCAGTTAAAGATCTTTATTCTATCTTTTTTATTCTATCACGGCCTCTGGATAACTGTTGAATCATACTTGTGTCTACCAAAGACTAAAATTAATCATCAGAGGCAGCTGAGTCTAAACCAACCTACACGAATGTAGAGAAAACAAAAAAACAGTTGTCCTCGTGTCAGTTCTGACTCATGGCAACCACATGTGTTACAGAGTAAAACTGCATTCCATAGGATTTCCAAGGCCGTGACCTTTAGAAAGTAGACCACCAAGTCTTTCTTCCAAGGTGTATCTGGGTATTCAAACGGCCAAAATTTTTGTTAGCAGTGAGCCACTTGATCGTTTGCACCACTCAGGGATTTAAAGAAACATCCCTAAGTACTCATAATTTGCAAATTAGTACTTTGGATTAAAATGATTAGTTTATTCCATTCATTGTCCCTCTCCCCTCAAATTGGGTTCTCTTGACAAGCCACCTTCCTCTGCATAACTGCCTGGAGACAGGAGGTGGGCTGGGTGAGGGTATGAAGGTTTAGGCCTTCCATCTCCCTTCCTCTGAGCAATCAGTAAAATACTGTGGTCAATATTCTTTGGTCACATTCTACCACAGCACCAGAAATATTTATTGAGAGTTCCCTGAGGGCCTGGTTGTTATTAAACACTGTATGACTACTTTCTTTGAGCTGAGGTCCTGGCCCTTACTCAGCTAGATGGTGAGAAATAGCATGTTAATTGTTTATAGTGCCAAACATTACTTGGGGCTCATCCCAAGCAGGGGTACAAATCAGGTACTACAAACATTCAAGGGCAGTTTTTAGAATGAAAGCAGGCAATTCTCTATGAATTGTTAACATTTCCCAGAATAACACATTATGTTTGCCAAAGCACTTTTATACTTACTATATTGTTTCAATCTCACAATAACTCAGAAAGGTTGTTAGACTTGGCATCATTACCTACATTCAATAGACCAGGAAATTGAGACACGGAGGGTTTAAGTAATTGGGCAAGGTTGCCCAGCTAATTTATCACAGAGCAAAGCTTGCTTTCTGACATCTTAGTCCAACTCTTGCCAAAGTATTGAAGTTTGCTTTCCTTATATGTATGAAGCATTTCAAAGTTATTCCCCCTAACATATACGTCTATAAGCATCTTCTTAAAATCATTTAACTCCCATATCTACCCCATCTGTAAATACTCTTATTATCCTCATTTTATAAATGAGGAAGATTTGCAAACTTATTTACCCACATTTCCTTATATAATCATTCTCGGAGTGCCCTTTTAGTACCTTAGTGGGTTCAGTGTTACATTCATCAAGAATATAAGTTTGAGTCCAGCACATCTAGATGGTGCCTGACCACCACCACCAACTGCTCTGACAGGGATCATAACAGAGGGTCTCTGACAGAGCTGGAGAAAAATGTAGAACAAAATTCTAACTCACAAAAAAAGACCAGACTTACTGGTCTGACAGAGATTGTAGAAACCCTGAGAGGATACCTCCCACACACACTTTTAGCTCAGTACTGAAGTCACTCCTGAGGTTCATCCTTCAGTCAAAGACTAGACAGGCCCATAAAACAAAACGAGACTTAATGGGCACATCAGCCCAGGGGCAAGGACGAGAAGACAGGAGGGGACAGGAAAGCTGGTAATAGGGAACCCAAAGTTGAAAACGGGAGAGTGTTGACACGTCATTAGGTTGGCAACCAATGTCACAAAAAAATATGTCTATAAATTATCTAATGAGAGAATAATTTGGTCTGTAAACCTTCATCTAGAGCACAATAAAAAGTGCCTATATATAAGTCTGAGATCCTAGAATGAGCTCTGAAATCAAAGTGTCCAAGGGGGAATGGACAAAATGTCTTGATGTAAACAAGGGACCAGTAATAACTCTAGTCATTATTACTGACATTGGAGTCCCTGGGCTGTACAAACAATTAATGCACTCAACTGGTATTTGAAAGGCTGGAGTTTGAAGTCTACCCAGAGGTGCTTTGGAAGAAAGGCCTGGGGATCTAGTTCCCAAAAATCAGCCATTGAAAACACTATGGAACACAGTTCTACGGTGACACACACGGGATCACCATGAGCTGGAGTCAACTCAAAGGCAACTGGTTACTGCCTTAAGTTTTGAGGTGGTTTGTTATGCAGCATAGAGAACTGAGACCGTGGTAAGGGCTTTGCACTGCTGCTAGGATCCTGGATGTCTCAAGATCCCTTGTTAGTACACTTACCCTTAGCCCTGACCTTACTTATTCTTATTCTTTTCAACTAGACCCTTTTAAGTTCTATTTCCTGCGGCAACCTGGCCTAAGGCAATAGATAGATGAACCAATCACAGATTCTTATTGGCACCATGATGAAAATAAGCAGACTGTTGTAATGGGGAATGACAAAGAAAACCATCTTCAGACAGGGTGATTGGGGAAACGCTTTCAGACTAATTGCCTAAGCCAGCTAACATTTGCAGCAAAGTGGCTGGTGGAAACAATGCGAGAGGAAGCCAAGTGGTGGTAAACTCAGCTGAGGAGTCCACTTTTAGGTACAAGTCACTCTTGTTTAGGTCCCTCTGCCATAGTCCATGGTCTGGAGTCCTGGTGGTACAGTGGTAAAGAGCTATAGCTGCTATAACCAAAAGGTTGGCAGTTTGAAAGCCATGGGGCAGTTCTACTCTGTCCTGTATGATCACTGTGATTCGGAATCAACTCAACGGCCACAGGTTTGGTTTTTTGGTTTTGCCATCGTTCACAGAGCTAGGGCTTGAAACTGCTTTCATATCTTTGGGTGTATTGCTCATGCATTCTTTCTATTAAGCTCATGTGTGAAGTTGAAGAAAAACAACCAAACTTGGAGTAGCTCTTTCCCTGCCAGGGCCTGCCATCCATCTCCCAGCCCACCTGAGGGTACAACTTGGAGGGGTCTGAGCCATACTGACTGAAAGGAAAAAGGATCGAAAAATGAGAAAGATGTACAAAAGGCCTTTTACAACAAGTATGAAAGCATAGATTTTATTCAAATAGAAGAAGTTTGGAATTAAGGCAAGATATTTTCATCCACCTAATGGCAAAAATTCAAAACAGCAATAAATTGTCATGCTGGTGAGAATGTGACAGTGAAACCTGTGAGAGCTGGAACTTGACAGGACAGCCTTGTTTTTCCAGGTCTCACAAGTTTTCCATCTTTGACAGGGCACAGTATTACCACTTTTCTATTGCTCTCTATTAGTGGAAAATACTTGAGTTCTCCTTTTCTGACAGGTTTCTACCCTACACTGATTCTGACTTTCGCTGATTTTACTGTATGTTGCTTGGTGGGAATGAAAACTGCTATATCTTCTTTGGTATACAATCTGCTAATACCCCATTCAAAAAAACAAAAATGAACATACCCTTCCCTGTACCCACTTCTGGGAATCTGTATGCACAAAGGTCTATTTTATTGTTTACAGTAGCAAAAACAAAAAGGGTAAAATAATCTGACCATCCATCAATAGGAGAATTATGGTATGTTCATATTAAGGAATTATTCACAAGAATGAATCACATCTTATATTGTCCTGGAGGGATATCTGTGATATATTATTAAATAGTTATATTTTTTTGTTGTTGTGCTGTTAGGTGCTATCAAGTAAGTTCTGACTCATGGAGACCCTATGTACATCAGAAGGAAACACTGGCTTGTCCTGCGCCATCCTCACAGTTGTTATGCTTGAGCCCATTGTGGCAGTCACTGTGTCAATCCATCTCTTTGACAGTCTTTCTCTTTTTTGCTGAACCTCTACACTACCAAGCATGATGTTCTTCTTTATAGACTATTTATTTGCTTAAACCAAAAAACCAAACCCACTGCCATCGAGTCGATGCCGACTCATAGCAACCCTATACGACAGAGTAGAACTGCCCCATAGAGTTTCCAAGGGGCACCTGGTGAATTTGAACTGCTGACCTTTTGGTTGGCAGCCATAGCACTTAATCACTACACCACCAGGGTTTCCATTGATTTGCTTATATATATATATGTATTTGTTTATATGTGTATAAGCATGGAAGCATGGTGAGACTATGAAAAAATACACATTTTGCTTTTATCAGGATTATCATAGGGGAACAACAAAAAATTGGAGAGGATTAACTTTTTCTGTATGCATTTTTGACTGTTTCTTTTGTTAAAGTGAATGTATATTAATTTTATTTCTAATCCTCCCATTCCCATCCCTTCTCCAATCCCAGGCAACCCTGGCTCTAATGTTTTCACCTTAGATTAGTTTTGCTGGTTCTGGAATTTCATATACATGGAATCATAAGATTTGTCATTTTCTGTGTCTAGCTTCTTTTGCTTATTATTATGTCTGCGAGGTTCATCTGTGTTGTTGCATATATGAGTGGTTCATTCCTTTAACATTGAGTAGTATTCCATTGTAATGATGTACTATAATTTGTTTTTCTATTTTCTGTTGATAGACATTTAGATTACTTCCAGTTTGGGGCTATTGTGACGAAAGCTGCTATGAACATTCTCGCACAAGTCCTTTTCTGAACATAAATTTTCATGTCTCTTGGATAAATATCTAGAAATTGAATTGCTGGTTCAAAGAGTAGATATATGAGGATGTATAAGTATATATTACTTTTATAACTAAAAAATTGTCACATTATAGCAATTGCAACTAGTGTCACATAACAATATGCGTATGAATTTTTGTACAAGAAATTAACTTGAGCTGTAAACTTTCACCTAAAGCACAATTTTAAAAAAAGCTAATATATTTTTTTTAATTTTAAAGAAAGAAAATAAAGCTATATTTGAAATAATAATAACTCTTTCTTTGTTTTTTTCCCACTCCCTACCCTTTTGATAGGTTTTTCCGTCAGTCAGATGTTAGGCCTCACAGGCAGGTGAGGTCAGACCCACCAGTTTTCAGTGTGAACGACCAAAGATGGGGAAATACTAGCTCAAAACCTGCTCAACAGGAACTAGGTTTAGATACCACCCACCAGAAGCCACAAGACCCAAGACCTAAGTCAAGGAAACTGCTGGTACAAAGGAAAAGCAGATTCCACCAGTTGAAAACCACTTGCAAAGAAAACAAAACCAAACTCATGACCTTGCGTTCTGTAGCAAGGTGTCACCAAAATAGAGACTTAGTGTTAAAAGTGTACATCCTGAAACTGTCAAATTGACATATCAAGAGTAGCAGAACTAACCCCACCTCAGGGAGGTTTGTAAACAAATCGTGCACCAAACCTTGGTAACCCCCAAATCTAAACTGAAAGTCCAAGATGCTGCAAAAATCCAGCCAATACGTGAAGCCCTAGTCTTAGGAAGGATTGGCTGGAATATAAATGGGATGTAAAAGAAAAACATACTGCCGTACTGTTGACAGATTTTAGTGTACCATTGCCCACCACCATCCCTTTTTCTGAGAACTGGCTTTGAGTCTGAACCCAGAGGAGGGTCAGGGTAGCACTCTTTCCCCCTGGCCACAGCTGACTGGACCAGGAATGGACATGCATTAGACCAAGTTTGGATTTGAAGTATTTTGCACAGGTAGTTAACAGGGTCCAATTTACGATTCTAAAAAACATTGGGGGGACCAATTAGGAGGCATTTGTAGTAATTTAGGTGACAGATGATTGTGGTTTGTCAGTGAAGAGGGAGAAAAGTGGATGGAATTAAATATGGTTAGGAATTAGAACTGAGTAGGTTTGCTGAAGGACTAGACTTGGGGCCTGAGGGAGAAGAAACACTAAAGGATTGGAGAGTGGAGCTCACAGGAGAGAGCTGGACAAAATATAAATTTGGGAATTATCAGCATGTAGATGACACTTTAAACCAGGAACTGAATAAAATGACTCAGAGAGTGAATACGGAGACAGAAGAGAAGGGAGGCCTAGAGACCCACCCGCCCCCACCCCCAACATCTAAAAGCCATGTAGAGGAACAAAAGTTTTCCAAAGAATCTGAAATGTAAGAAGAATCAGAAGACTGTGGGGTTATAAAGACTAAGAAAGCAACAAGTTTTGAGAAGGAAGAAGCAGCCAACTGTGGCTTAAGAAATGAATGGGAAGTAATGAACGGGAGCAAGTTTGTGAAAAAGACAGCTTTCTGTTAAGGTGAGCAGATAAATGGGGCTGTAACTAGAAGAAGATGAAGTGATAAGGAAGATGAAGTGACAAGGAAGTGACTATAGCATGCATGTAGCTTCTTACTGCACTTAAAATCAAAAAAGCCATGTCTTTATCTTGACATACAAGTCCCTCCAGGTTGTGACTCAGGGTCCCAGAAGAAAATACTGGCACACTCAGAGGGTTTAGTTGAAGAGATTGTCACTAAGGGACAATTTGCAGCACTGTGGGCAGGGTCCTGCTGGCACAGTGGTTAGGAGTTCAGCTATTTATGACATCTGCGACCAGCGCCTGATCTCTAAAATCTACATGAGTCTGTCAAAACTCAACCACAAAAAGACAAACAACCCAATCAAAAAGTGGGCAAAGGATATGAACACACATTTCACTAAAGAAGATATTCAGGCAGCCAACAGATACGTGAGAAAATGCTCTCGATCATTTGCCATTAGAGAAATGCAAATTAAAACTACGATGAGATTCCATCTCACACCAGCAAGGCTGGCATTAATCCAAAAAACACAAAATAATAAATGTTGGAGAGGCTGCGGAGAGATTGGAACTCTTATACACTGCTGGTGGGAATGTCAAATGGTACAACCACTTTGGAAATCTATCTGGCGTTATCTTAAACAGTTAGAAATAGAACTACCATACAACCCAGAAATCCCACTCCTCGGAATATACCCTAGAGATACAAGAGCCTTCACACAAACAGATATATGCACACCCATGTTTATTGCAGCTCTATTTACAATAGCAAAAAGTTGGAAGCAACCAAGGTGTCCATCAACGGATGAATGGGTAAATAAATTGTGGTATATTCACACAATGGAATACTACGCATCGATAAAGAACAGTGACGAATCTCTGAAACATTTCATAACATGGAGGAACCTGGAAGGCATTATGCTGAGCGAAATTAGTCACAGGCAAAAGGACAAATATTGTATAAGACCACTATTATAAGATCTTGAGAAATAGTAAACCTGAGAAGAACACACACTTTTGTGGTTACGAGGGCGGGAGGGAGGGAGGGTGGGAGAGGGTTTTTTTATTGATTAATCAGTAGATGAGAACTGCTTTAGGTGAACGGAAAGACAACACTCAATACTTGGAAGGTCAGCTCAATTGGACTGGACCAAAAGCAAAGAAGTTTCCGGGATAAAATGAATGCTTCAAAGGTCAGCGGAGCAAGGGCGGGGGTCTGGGGAACATGGTTTGCGGGGACTTCTAAGTCAATTGGCAAAATAATTCTATTATGAAATCATTCTGCATCCCACTTTGAAATGTGGCGTCTGGGGTCTTAAATGCTAACAAGCGGCCATCTAAGATGCACCAATTGGTCTCAACCCACCTGGAGCAAAGGAAAATGAAGAACACCAAGGCCACACGACAACTAAGAGCCCAAGAGACAGAAAGGGCCACATGAACCAGAGACCTACATCATCCTGAGACCAGAAGAACTAGTTGGTGCCCGGCCACAATCGATGACTGCCCTGACAGGGAGCACAGCAGAGGACCCCTGAGGGAGCAGGAGATCAGTGGGATACAGACCCCAAATTCTCATAAAAAGACCAAACTTAATGGTCTGACTGAGACTAGAGGAATCCCGGCGGCCATGGTCCCCAGACCTTCTGTTGGCACAGGACAGGAACCATCCCCGAAGAAACTCATCAGACATGAAAGGGACTGGTCAGCGGGTGGGAGAGAGACGCTGATGAAGAGTGAGCTAATTATATCAGGTGGATACTTGAGATTGTGTTGGCAACTCTTGTCTGGAGGGGGGATGGGAAGATAGAGAGAGAGGGAAGCCGGCAAAATTGTCATGAAAGGAGAGACTGAAAGGGCTGACTCAAGAGGGGGAGAGCAAGTGGGAGTAGGGAGTGAGATGTATGTAAACTTATATGTGACAGACTGATTGGATTTGTAAACGTTCACTTGAAGCTTAATAAAAGTTAATTAAAAAAAAAAAAAAAAAAGAGTTCAGCTGCTAACCCAAATGTCAGCAGTTCAAATCCACCAGCTGCTCCTTGGAAGTCCTATGGGGCAGTTCTACTCTGTCCTATAGGGTTGCTACGAGTCAGAATTGACTCGATGGCAACAGGTTTGGTTTTTGGTTTGGTGGGCAGAGTCAGGGAACCACCAACGTTTGGGGAGGCATCCAGGGGTTAGCATAAGGGTGCAGACATTGCCACGTCAAGGCCTGAAAAGACAACGGAAGAAACTTAGAGCTGAAGCCGTGGAAGAGAGGCCACCTGACAGCAGCTGTATCCACACAGGAACTGGGCTACTGCCACGGAGGAGGCAGGAAGAAATACCACAGTCTCTCTCCTCCCGATACAGTATAACCCCCTACCTCGCAAAACTGGCTGAACCCAACTGGAAACTAGAAGGCATGAAAATGTAGGTAACACAGTCCACAGAGGTCAGGAGGGCACAAACCCAGGGGAGAGAAGGGTAGAGAATGAATTGAGCAGGCATTTTTTGAGTTATTTGTCTTTTTATTATTGAGTTGAAAGAGTTCTTTATATTTATGGATAAAAGTCACTTATCAGATACTTGATTTGCAAGTATTTTCTGTAATTCTGTGGGTGGTCTTTCATTTTCTTGATGGTGTCTAGGCTCCTTCAGGCCCTGAAACATGCTGAGCTCCATCCTAACTCAGCCTTGACATAGGCTGTTCTATCTCTCTGGAATGATCCTCCTCCCTCTCTCTTCACCTGGTTAATTCATAATTATCCTTCTGCCCTCACCTTAAGTGTCAGTTTGCCACAGAGGCCTTTTCTAGCCCTCCCCTCTAAAAAAAAAAAACCCAATCTAAATGAAATACCACTGTTAAATTTTCTCACAGCACCCTGTTCTTTTCTTCCATAGCATTCATCTTAGTTTGCAATGGCATTTTTTAAATATAATTTTAGTTATTTTTAAACAAATAAAATATACACAGCAAAACATACACCAATTCAACAGTTTCCACATGTACCATTTAGTGACAATGATCACATTTTCAAGTTGTGTAACCGTTTTTACCCTCCTTTTCTGAGTCGTCCCGTCCCTATTAACATAAATTCACCACCCCATCTATCTGTCGAGTTGCTGTTTGCCAATTTGATCCTATATAGATAGTTCTTAAACGAGCGTAATACTCAAGGCAGACATTTTTTACTAGTTTAGCCAACTACTGTTTGGCTTTAAGAAGACTTCAGGGGATATTTTTGGTTTAAGGTTTAAAGATTGCCTCAGGGCAATAGTTTCAAGGGTTCATCCAACCTTCATGGCTCCAGAAATCTAGAGTACAACAGAATTTGAAATTCTACCCTACATTTTCCCCCTTTTGATCAGGATTCTTCTATGGAATCTTTGATCAAAATGTTCAGTAATGGTGGCTTGGCACTATCCAGTTCTTCTGGTCTCATGGCAAAGGTGGCAGTTGTTCATGGAGGCAATTAGCCAGACATTCCATATCCTGCTCCTATTTCTGACTCTTCCTCTTCCTCTGTTGCTCCAGGCAAATAGAGACCAATTGTTGTGCCTTGGATGACCACTTGCAAGCTCTTAAGACCCCAAGCACTACACATCAGACTAAGAGGTAGAACAGAGCATTAAAAGTATTATTAAACTAATTAACTATGAGGTCACCATGACTCTAAACCTCCAAACCAAGAATGAAACCAAATGCCATGAGGTTTTTGGTTGCACATAAGGAGCCTCAGCAGCTAATTTTTTTTTTTTTGGTCACTGTTATAAATACGTCTATCACATAACTTCTGCCAGTTCAACTTTTTACTAATTGACAGCAATTACAATAACTGGCTGTACAACACTACCCTTAATCAATGTGATATTTCGATCACTGTTAACCCCCCTTTTCCCCCTTCTGGTAACCACTAATAAACTTTGTTCTCTGTACTTTTGCCTTTTCTTGTATTTTACATAAGTGAGGTCATACAATATTTGTCCTTTTGTGATTGACTTATTTAATTCATCATAATGTCTTCCAGCTCCATTCATATTGTAGCATTTATCAAGACTTCGCTTCTCCTACTGCCTAAGTAGTATTCCATTGTAGGTATGTAACACGTTTTGTTTAGCCATTCATCTGTTGATGAGCATTTAGGTTGTTTCCACCTTTCGGCTATTGTGAACAGTGCTGCAATAAATACTGGTGTGCAAGCTTCTGTTTGAGTCTCTGCTTTCAAGTCTTTTGAGTATATACGTAGGAGTGAAATTGCTGGATCATATGGTAGTTCTACTTTTAGTTTTTTGAGGACCACCACACAGTTTTCCACAATGGATGTGCCAGTTTGCATTCCTACCAACAATAGTTAAGGGTTCCAATTTCCCCATATCCTTGTCAACATTTGTTATTTTCTGTTTTTGTTGTTGTTTTTAATCTTAGCCATCCTAGTGGAGTTAAATGGTATATTACTGCGATTTTGATTTGTATCTCTCTGGTGGCTAATGATGCTGAGCATCTTTTCATGTGTTTGGTGGCCATTCGAATATCCTCTTTCATGAATGCAATGATAGATTTATTGTGGAGTTATTTAATGTCTATATCCTCCATCAGACTACAAACTTCATGAGAATAGGAATCGTGTCTGTTTTTCACAATACAATTCTTGGCAAGGGGTAAGTGTACAAATTCATTTTTATTGAAAGGCTTAATGAACCTGCTTTAACACCCTCTCCCACATTCTTCTGTGACCTCTGGGTACTAACAGTTTAGCCATGATAATAGGTCATATTTAATGATCCCTTGTTTTTTTTTGTTACATGCCAGGCACTGTGTTAGATATCTAACATATGGTATCTCATTTACTTCTCACAATAACCCTTTGAGACAGGGACTCTTACTGGCCCCATTTTTCCAAAGAGGGAGCTGAGGCTTGAGAAGGCAAGTAATTTAGTCAAGGTCTCACAGCTACTATGTGCTGGAGCCTGGGTGTGGACCAAGGTCCTGCTGATACCATAGCCAGTGCTTTTAAACCACCTGCACACTTCCTCCTTAAATATCTTGTTGAGGTTTTTGTTTGCTTATATGTATATCTTCCATATTAGAATATAAGCTCCTTGGGGTCTGGATGAGCTTTTAGTCATCTATTTAATCTCACCGCACATTGTAGGTGCTAAGTGTTGACTTTTTCTTATTAGGAGGGAATGCCTTGGGCTGATTGACCCCTGACTCTTCAGTGATATTCGCTGTTTATTAAAGAGCAGCAGTTCTGTCAATCAGATGCTTTTGAACTTTCTTGCAGTGAGCTCTTACTCCAAAGTCCAATTCATTGGGTGAACTGATAGAATTCCTGGATTGGTAGAGACTAAGTGTGAATTCCAGAAAAACAAGGACCTTAATGCAACACTTGGACTTATCTGAAAGACTGCCTCTGAAGCCAGACAGCTTTCTGACATTCACCCCATTCACCAGGAGTTCAACTCAAGTCATCAGGATCAATTCCCACAGTCACAAGCTGCCTATTGCTTCACTGATGGCCCCTTGGCTTCCTGTGAATAGCGTCTTCAGAGGCCTGGACATTAGCAGCAGCGTCCACTCTGGGCTCATCTGCGGTCAGGAGACAGAAGGAGGGAAGGTGTCAAGAGATGCAGGGAAATGATTCCTATAGCGCTCCTGTCCCCCTCTCTCCTCCTGCCAGCGCCTGCACATTCTTGAGAAAGGACTGTGAACATGCACCCACCAGGCTTTCTGAATTGGCCCTCTTGAGCCCTGCTGACAGCCCTGAAAGCAACTGAATTTCTGCCAAGAAGAGCCCAACTGTAAGCAAAACAGAGAGTTAGCAAGGGCATGCCCTCTATCAGCTTACCTGCTGCACAATGCTGGCGGCTCCCAGCAGCCTCAGACCACTTCACTCCTTCTTTCTTTTTCTTTTCTGTTATTCTCCGTGGTATTCTTTTCACTTTTGCACTCCCCAGCCCAGCTACTTCTGTGAAATTCAGGCCTTTTTAAAAAATCCAGTGTCAGAAAAAAGGACCTTATGTCCCAGAACATCCCAATCCCTGGAAAAATCACTTAAGTTTGCTTTAATACAGACTCCTAAACCCCACCTTAAGGTCCCTACATGATGCAAATGGTTTGTGCTCAATTACTAACCTAAAGATTGGCAGTTCAAACCCACCCAATGGCACCATAGAAAAAGGTCCGGTATCTGCTTCATTTATAGCCAAGAATAGAATACCCATTGAAGCAGTTCTACTCTGTAACACGTAGGGTTGCCATGAGTAGGAATCGACTTGACAACAACGAACAATAGACCCCACCTTAAAGTCGCTTTTGCCAAGGCATCGTTTTCTTCAGAAAACTCTTCTTTCCCCACTCCATGGGATTCTACTAAGTCCATTGCCATCCAGTTGATTCCGACCCTGTAGGGCAGAGTAGAACTGCCCCATAGGGTTTCCAAGGAGTGGGTGGTTGATTCAAACTGCCAGCCTTTGGTTAGCAGCCAAGCTCTTAACCACTATGCCACCAGGACTCTGTGATACTAAAAAAACTAAAAACTAGGTTCTACCAATTCTACAGCTCCTCCTGAGATGTGATTGGCCCAAAGATAGGTACATGACCCAAACTGGGCCAATCAAAGTCATTCCTTGTGGTATTAGACTGAGAGAATGGAAGTCAAAAGTATGGATGGCAAATTGAGAAAATGGTGCTTCTTCCTCACGAGGTGGTAGCCCTATGCCCCGCCACTAGGAGAAATCTGTCTCCAATAAAGGAGAATGAAAATGGGAGAGAGAGCTCTAACAATATTTGCTAAGTTCTGAGGTAAATACTATCTTCGATCTCCTCAGTCTCCACAGTTAATAAATTCCCTTATTTCACTTAAGCTAGTTTTAATAATATTTCTGTCACTTGCAATCGAAAGTGTAGGGAATAATACATATACTGACTCAGGAATTCAAGGGTTAGGGCCAGGAATCTGCAGTTTTTAAAGATGTCTAGGAATTTCTGATGCACGGCTAGGTTTAGGATATTCTGAGAACCCAACCCCTCAGTTTACAAGAAAATAAGCTGAGATCCCAAAAAGTTAATGAATTTGATGATAATAATGAGGTAGATTTTAGTTAGTATTTAATACATGCAGGACTCAACGTGAAGTGAGTTACGTAAATTATTTCATTTGCTCCTCAGAATATCATTTTGAGCTTACTACGTCAAAGTTCAAATCCACCAGGCGCTCCTTGGAAACTTGGTGGGGCAATTCAACTCTGTCCTATAGGGTCGCTATGAGTCGGAATCGATTCCATGGCAATGGGGTTTTGGTATGTTTACAATGTCTGTTTACTTATTTACTATGTCTGTTTTATCTACAGCTGTATATCCAGCACTTTGCACAGTGCCTGGAAAATAATAGATGCTTACCAAATACTTGTTGAATATTGATTAAATTTTACAGATTACAACAATTATTATTATTGGCACTACTAGTAGTATTGCCAATGGTTACTGAGTGTTTACTTGTGCTAGGTACTATTGTAAGTCCTTTTTAAGCACTACCTCTTTTAATCCTCCGAAAAATCCTATAAGGTGAGTTTCTGTATCCCAGTTTAAAAACCAAACCAAACTAGTTGCTGTCAAGTCCATTCTGACTCACAGCAACCCTACAGGACAGAGTAGATCTGCCCCATATGGTTTCCGAGGAGCGTTTGGTGGATTTGAACTGCCGACCTTTTGGTTAGCAGGCGTAGCTCTTAACCGTTACGCAAACTGAGGCAGAGAGATGTCAAGTAATTTGCCCAAGGTCACATAGCAAGTAATAGCAAAACTAGGATCCAAACCCAGGCAATCGGACTCTAGGGTCCCAGTTTATAACCATTGCGCTACGCTGGTTTAATTAACTTAATCCAGAATGATCAAGCTCCTAAATAGCAGATGCAGAAAGTGGGCGCAGGTTTGCCTGACTACAGATTCTATATTCTGCTACCCCATACTTTCTCTCTGTGGTTAATTGTCTGAATGTGCATGGTAGCCCAAGTAAATGGTGCCCCTGGAGTTGCACAATGAATAATCTGCATGGCTTTCTATGGCAACCCTCTTGATATGATTGGAAACTAAGTATCCTGACTTCTAGACAGGAGCAGTCAGGCTTGATTAGAAACAAGACTCAAAGGTCCAGGTACTGAAACCAAGGTGCAAACATTTGCCTGTTGTGTCAGTTTGGGTCCTCTTGGAAGCAGAAGTTAATATGGAATTAAAAGTATGAGAGATATATTGGTGGAAACATCTATGAAGGATGAAGCGAAGGAGTAAGAGTAGGTGGGAAAAGTCTCAGACCATAATAAATTTCTGACACTTGTCAAGGGAGAGAGGGAAGGAAGGAGAGTTTAGTAGGAAGATCTCAGATTGCAGGGAAGCTCTGAGGAAACCTGGGCAAGGCCAATGGGGAGCCCAAGGAAATGACTGGAGTTCTGCATTGGGCAGAAATGGTCAGCTTGACCACAGCTTGCTCAGTTGTTGGCTGAGAGTGGTCCAGGGAGAGTTTGGACCCCAGAAGAGTGGCTGCTGGAGGCTGTCAGCCAATCATACTCCTCATTGCTGGTTCTCTTGAAGGGAGATCTGGGAGGTACCTTCCCAAAGCCACCACACCTGAATACCACAAATTAAACTCCAAAGGAAACACCATGGAGTCAACATGAGGTTAGCAGTCAGCGTCCACTGCCTCCTACTGCTCCTCACATATAAATAACACAGCTAAGTATGTTTTTCTTTTGAAACATGCTGGTTTGGCCTTACTATAAGAGTCAGTTCATTTTAGTGAAAAATACACATTTTCCTGAAGAAGGGTGGGTGAGACATTTTCCTGTTTATTCTTCTACCATGGACCTACTTAAATTGCCACATAGAAGTTACTACGGAAACTTCTCCCAAAAATTGCAGGATAAAAGGTAAAAATGGAACACTTTGTTGACACACGAATGGTTTGTCTCTGGAGACCACTTTTTAACAAGCTCTCCTTGTCTGGTTCCTCTGCAACCATTCTGGGCTCTCTGGAACCAAAGGTGAACAGGCAGGATTACGTGTGTGTGTATGGGTTACATCCGGAGCCCTAGTGGCCCAGTGGTTAAGCATTTGGCTGCTAATCAAAAGGTCAGCAGTTTGAATCCACCAGCTGCTCCTTGGAAACCCTAGGGAGAAGTTCTACTCTGTCCTCTAGGGTCTCTATGAGTTGGGATCAACTCAACAGCAATGGGTTTGATGTTACATTCTGGATGGCACAGACTGACTCTAAAACACTGCAGGTGACAACTTTGTAATAAGTGTGGACACACCCAGACTTGGTATAGGAATCAGCAGAGTAGACAATGACATTGTACTCTCTGGTCAACACTGGTGAGGTTGATTGTGAACTGCTGTGAGCCTGGGTGGGGGCCAGGTGGTTATTTTTGTACCAGGCTCAATCTGCAGCTGTACCCTGGACCCACTGGTTTGAAAGTTAACTTACTGAGGTCTTAAATATGCAAAAGAGTTTCTCTTTCTTATCTCTACTGACTATATTCCATTCTTTGAACTTCAGCTAGAAGTTGTTTCAGCAGGAAACACAAACTTCTTATTTGAAAGCCCCAATTCTCTACCTATCTCTGTTTATCTTTACCCACCCCTCCCTACCCTCCTCTCTAACTCCATTATGTCTACCTAAGCACTACTATGCTGACAAAGCTCTGAGATAGGCTTTGTCCTGATTTCTACTGTTTTACTTTTCTGCCTGGCAATTCTTTCAACTTGCTTCTCTTGGGCCTTAACCCCAAAGTCTTATTGAAACCTCTTTCAGAACTGCCTCTAGTAATTAAGTGGATGTAACACAAAAAAGATAGCTTGACCTGGAGGACCATGGGTTCTGTGTTCTTGATTTGGGATTTTTGTTATCTAGCTCCATGGCTATACATGTTGCTGTTGAAGTCAATTTCAACTCACAGCAACTCCATGTGCATCAGATTGTAACTGTGCTCCACAGGGTTTCAGTGGCTGATTTTTTAGAAGCACATCTCTAGGCCTTTCTTCAGAGGTACCTCTGGGTGAACTTGAACCAGCAACCTTTGAGTTAGGAGCTGAGCACAATTAACACTTTGAACCACCCAGGGACTCCTACCTCCATGACTTAAAAAAAAAAGCCATCGAGTTGATTCCAACTCATGGCGACCCCATGTGTGTCAGTGTAGAACTGTGCTCCATAGCCTTTTGTTCCAAGGCACCTTTAAACCAAAAAAACCAAACCCATTGCCATGGAGTCAATTCTGACTCCTAGTGACACAATAGGACAGAGTAAAACTGTCCCAAAGGGTTTCCAAGGAGCAGCTGGTGGATTTGAACTGCTGACCATTTTGGTTAGTTGGAAACCCTGGTGGTGCAGTGGTTCAGTGCTAGAGCTACTAACCAAAAGGCTGGCAGTTCAAATCCACCAGGTGCTCCTTGGAAACTCTATAGGGCAGCTCTACTGTGTCCTACAGGGTCACTATGAGGTGGAGTCGATAGCAACGGGTTTGGTTTGGTTTTGGTTTTAGCCGTAGCTCTTAACCACTGCACCACCAGGGCCCCAAATCAACAACCTCTTGATTAGAAGCCAAGCACTTAACTGTTTGCATACTCAGGGACTCAGCTCCAATACTAGACACAATCAATTTCACTTCTCCTTTGTGAATCAGATCCTTTATCTATTCACTCCACCAAGAACACTTTTCTTGGAGATCTTTTTATGGCTAGTTTCCTTTTATCATTCAAGCTTCAGTTTAAATATTATGTCCTCAAAGAAGTTACAAGTATTCTGTAATGTTAACCTCCTCTAACATCATTCTTTATTGCATTAGCTTATTCTATTTTTAATTTCTTACTCTCTGCAATTATCACACATGTCCCTGATTATTATCTATTTTCTCCAACAACATTTAAGCTCTAAGAAAGCCAGGGCCTTCTCTGTCTTATACTGAGTTCCCCACTCCTGGCAGGTTGGTGTGCCATAAATATTTATAGAATGAAAAGAACTATAAAATTTAGGCAGTTGGACCAAACAGGCTTTAAAGTCACTTGCACCATTAACATAAACATTGACAAAGATGGATAAGTGAGAAATGAAGTGATGACACCATTGCAACAAAACATTTAAAGGATTATGTGTGCATAATTACACTTTAAGAACATAAACCTGCCAAGTTCTTGGGTGTGTCATACATACAGTGTTGTCTTTCTATAGCCATTTCCCATGGAGAATGAGCTGAGTTTCTGAGCTTTATAGTAAAGTATCTAACAAGGACATCCAGTGGCTACCTAAGTATAAACCCACTGTATCACGGAATTAGAGTAGAAGAGATTTTAGAACACCTCTTCAATTTGCAGTTGGAAAGGAAACTGAGGGCCAGAGAGCTAAGTATATTTGGATATTAGTAACCAAATACAGCAATGCATCTATTAAAGGACACATATGCCAATCATACTTCTTTATAGTCATTACTCATAACATAGTAATACTTTACATTTGAAAAGCATGATCCTACACCAGTGGTTCTGAAACTTGAATGTGCATGCGAATCACCAGGAGGACTTGTTTAGCAGAGACTGCTGTGCTCCACCCCCAGAGTTTCTGATTCAGTAGGTCTGGGGCAGGGCCCCAAGAATTTGCATTTCTAACGAGGTCTCAGGGGCTGCTGATGTTGCTGACACTGGGCCCACATTTTGAGAACTGCTATCTTACACTAACTAACCCATTATCTCATTTGATCCTCACTACACCTGTATCTGTAAGGTGGCATAGTGGTTAAGTCCTAAGGCTGCTAACCAAATGGTCAGCGGTTTGAATCCACCAGGCTCTCCTTGGAACCTCTATGGGGCAGTTCTACTCTATTCTATAGGCTCTCTATGAGTCAGAATCGGCTCAACGGCAATCGGTTTTTTTATACCCATTATCTGTAAGGTGGAAGGGCAAAGACTGTTATCCTTGCTTCACAAATGAGGACATTTAGTCACCAAGAGACATTAAGTATTTTTCCCAAAGTCAAGTGGCTCGTAAGGGGCAGAACTAGGACTGGGATCCAGATTTCCTCTCATCTCCTCAATCTGAGCTTTCCTCCAAGTGAGGGGTGTGACTCATCCTACCCACTCACCTACTTGGGGAGTCATTTGCCTTTCCTTGGAAGCAAGGAACCTCTCAGCTTACTAGAGTTTTCCTCTGCCAAAAGGCCCAAGGGAAGTTGTATCTGAGAGATTTTTCTGCTTGTCCTTTCTCAGAGCTGCTCCTCTGTCTTCTGTGTCCAGGTGGACTTGTTAAGAGGGATTATGATACGGCATCCCAGTGTTCTGTGGGTCATTTTGTCTAAACGGGCTCCTGTTCCACAGAGGACTGCTCTGTACATCTTACACAAGGGATTGCCAGAACCCTGGCTCAGGTGAGATGATCACTAATTTTCAAGGGATATCTTCAAACACTGGTAGTCCTTAGTGTTGGTGTGTTCTGCTGTAATATGAAAAGCCATCTTTCTGTAGGGAAAGTTGCCATGGCTGCCTTCTTGTAACACATGGTAGATGTGAAAAAGTCAACTCTGACACCAGCTTATAGCATGTTGGTTGACATGCAGAGGAATCAGAAGCCGAGGCTCTGGCTCAGCCATCTGGGTTTGATCCCCAGCTTTATCTTTTAACAAACTGTATGCCTTTGTGCAAACTTTCAAAGCTTTCCTTTCCTTTTCTTTTTGAAGAGTGAGATTAAACAAACTAATCTGGAAAAAGCAGAGGTCTGTGTATGGCACAAAATAAATTGTGCAGATTAAATGAGATCATCTGTGTAAAGAGCTTAGCGAAGTGTCTGGCACATGGTATAATAAGTCTTCTATGTTATTTCCGCTATCGTTGCAGGTGTTCCAGAATTGTAAGAAGGAGTTATTCCTTGCTTTATTTTCTCTTATGGCATTTAACACTTTCTAACATATACTTTGGAAACCCTGGTGGCTAGCGGTTAAGTGCTACGACTGCTAATCAAAGAGTCAGCAGTTCAAATCCGCCAAGCGCTCCTTGGAAACTCTATGGGGGCAGTTCTACTCTGTCCTATAGGGTCGCTATGAGTCGGAATCGACTCGACGGCACTGGGTTTGGTTTGTTGGTTTGGTAATACATACTTGGAGCCCTGGCGGCAAAGTGGTTAAGAGCTCACTGCTAACCTAAAGGTTAGCAGTTCGAATTCACCAGCCGCTCCTTGAAAACCCTATGAGGCAGTTCTACTCTGTACTGTATGGTTCCTATGAGTATGAATTAACTCGATGGCAACTTTTTTTTTATTAATATATACTCGTTCTTTTTTTTTTTAGCTATCTCCCCGTCTAGAATCTAAGCTCCACGAAGGTAAGGATTTTCTGCTTTGTCCTCTGCTGCATCCCTCGTACCTGCAATAGAGCGGACTCTGAAAAGACGTCCAATAAATACCTGTTGAACGCATACAAAGAAGATAAGTCGTCGGCCAACTCTGCTTTTTCCTTCATTCCAAGGAGTTCTGATTGCCTGAGTGGGGAGAAAGGGAGTAGAAGAGAAATCGTCTCAACCTTAGTACCCCAGATCTCCTTTCAACTGCAACGGGCCCGTTCTGTGGGCACAGAAAACTACAAGTTCCGACGTGCTCCGCGCTCAGCGGACGGAAAGTCGAGCGCTTCCGCTCCACGCAGCGCCTCTGCCGCCGAGTCCCGACGTGTCACTGGCGGCGCCGAGGCTGTGGCAAGGGAAGGAGCCGACTGGGGGAGTTTGAGGCGGCGGGCGGCGGCGGCGACCCCGACCTGGACCTGCCCCAGCACGGAAGTGCTCCGGGGTCTCTGGGGAGCAGGAGAGGCAGGCGGCGGCCGAGCTTGCGCGGGGCAAGATGTTGAACATGTGGAAGGTGCGGGAGCTGGTGGACAAAGCGTGAGTATCGGGGGACAGTTGTGGCCGTGGCCCACGCGCGGGCGGGGAGGCAGGGAGAGGGACGCTGGCCCTGCGTGTGGGGCCTCTCGCGTTACGCCCCCCGGTTCGGGCAGCCCCATCATGGCGGCGGCCGGCTCTCTCCCCGGCCCCGGGCCTCGTCCTGATCGGCGAGGCTGGGAAGGGACCCTGGCTCGTTTCAAAATATCCACTTAGCCCGTTTTTCTCCTATCCAGGGCTCCTTGCTCTTGCCACCACCTACCAGTTCCCCTGCCCCCCACCCCCAGCGCGGGCAGGGTTGTCTAGAGCTGGGTCACTGCCCCGGCCCGGGGACTTGTTTTCCCCCCAGTCTGTGGGCTTTGCCTCCTGGACAACCTGGGAGGCTTGGGGGTTGGGGAAGCTTTGCTCTGGACCTCTAGCCCTCAGGATGTGGTGGGGAGACTTCAGGCCTGGTTGGAGTATGTCCTTTATCTTGCTGGGTTTCTTTTCATTCCTAATGAACCTGGAATTGCTGGAGTGGGTGGTAGGTGTAACAAGTGGCCTTTGAGGTCCGGCTGAAGTTACTCAGAGGAGAATCATCCTTTGCTATTTTAACAGTAGTGAAAGTGGGTCACCAGATAACTTCTTGTGATTCTTTTCCTCTGTTTCCTTTTCTATTATACTTCACTTTTGGTGGGCCACTTATTCCATTTGGTTTAACTAAGGAATCATTAAGGAATTTCTCTTAAAGAAGAAAACAACCCAGATTTATATCCTGTTGGTCTTTTTTTTAACTTCTCTGACAGGTATAATGACTAATGCACAGTTTATTTCCTTAAAAGATGTAAATGATAACTTTAGTGTCTTAGTGCAGTGTTACATCTACTCAATTCAAGTGTTAGGGTTAATAACGCTTGAATTGAGAAGATCAGGTATAACAGTGGCAGCAGGAAATAAATTTTAAAGAATTTAGCTACTCCCCTTCCTTATGGGTTTTAGTGACTGATTATGTGATAAGAGTAGAGAGAAAACAGTTCATTTGTGCCACTCACCCAGCCTAAATTCCGGAAGGATAGGTGGCAAACTTGAGCTTTTCATGATAACAGAAAACAAAATGATTCACGGTGGCTTGAATAATGCATCAGACAAAACCTAAAATTTTACCTTATTTCCAAATTTTCTATGCTACCAAGGAGGCCATATAGTGCCTACAGCTTTCGAAACCTACAAAACTGGGTTCATGCTGGGTTCAACCTTGGACAAATTCCTTCGCTTCACAGTGTCCCAGTTTCCTCAGGTACAGGATGAATATGAGAAATACCTACCTTAAAATGTTGTTGTGAGGATTAAGGACTAAGGGCATAGATTGCATATGTCTAGGTCGTTACATTTTTGATAACCAAAACAGATGTTCTGTCATTAAGAGTTAGGTAAACTTCCTTAAGAGAGAGATTCTGTTTGAAAAGTGATTTGCTTTAATCATTTTTCTTTCTCAACTACTCGTTTGACCGTTAAGGCCTCAGATACTTATTTTGGACTTATTTTGCTTTTTATTTACTCTTTGCTTTTACTTACCAAAGATACGATAAAATAATGGCTTTTTCTAGATCTTGGTTCGTTGGTTGTTTTTTAATATATTCTGTGAAGACTAGGATATCAACTTAAGTAGTTTTTAGAAGTCCAAAAGGAATCTCTACAAACTACCACTTCGGTTCTAAGGCAGGGGACAGCAGAAGAAAACCAGTAAGAAACACCTTGTTATCTTAAAGGCCTAATTTTATAATATCCAGAAATTTAAAGGGGCTGTACATTTTTTAGGAGACAGAATTCAAGGCAGTATTCCTGCTGTTGTTCTTTCATACTCATTTGCCTTTATTACCTTATGCTATTAATTTTCAAGGGTTTTAGGTTAAATTTGCCATATAAATAGTTACCAGGTCATTTAATGAAAGAGCCAATGTTGAAAAATAGCTTCTATCTTCTTTTTTACTGCTCAATTTAGAATGGAGACTTGAACCACCTTATTCAAGAACATATAAGAATGTTGCCACCAAAGCTTTTGTGGGTGTCTGACATATGATATTAAGATTAGAACATGAGGTTATATTACTGGTGAATACTCAGGATTTAATTTTCATCTTTCACTGGCAGGAAGAGAAGAAATTTTTCCAAAAAAAATGTAAGCATCCTACAGAACCATGTACCTGTGGCGTTGTGTCCAGTTAGACTGTGCACCTTAAAATGCCATGATGGAGGGGAAGCAGATCCATAGAATGGTTGCTCTGATTGTCAAGGGTATAAGAAGAGGAGGGGACTTGCAAATGAGGGAACACCGAATTGACTGAGGACTCCTCTGGGGGCTTGGGTTAATAGACTGAGGTTTATGGGATAGAAAAGGCACTGGTTAGGGAACTTGGAGACCTGGGTTCAAATTTTGACACTGCCTCAGACGCAGCTATGTGTGATTTGAGGCAGAATCACATGAGTCTCCATACCTTAGGTTCCTCATCTGTAAAGTAAAGGGATTGGGCTGGAATAAGACTTTTTTCAACTTTGTGGTTATTTGGAGAAGTGAGTGTCCATCAAGAAGAAATAAATTGGAACTAGTATTTCACAGTAGCAGATAAATTTTGGAAAATTGTTATCCTCCAGAGATAATTTAGGCTGAAAAGAGAAATTAAAAAAAAAATTGATGTGATAATCAAATGTTATGTTTAAATGCTTTTTGCAATAGGTAAGTGCAACCTATGACTCCGGAAAACTAAGACTTTTAACGTATATCCTACCCAGTGATTTTTACTTCAGAAGGAAAATTATACTGTTCTAAAATGTGTTCCCTAGAGGAGCTACTGTCAGATCCAGTATGGAGGCAGGTTTTTTGTTTTGTTTTTAAGTATCTTATTGTGTGTTAGGTGAAAGTTTACACATCAAATTAGATTCCCATTCAACAATTCATACACAAATTGTTCTGTGACATTGATTGTAGTTCTTAAGTATAATGGCATGTTTAAAATATTGGCTTTGAGACCTTGAAGAATTTTCTGGGGGCAAGAGGGTAATTTTCCACAATTATTGCACCTCCTGGTGGTATGAAATGGATCTGTTTTGCAGAACATTTGTGGAACTTAGGGAAAGCAGATAAAACCATAGGCCATCTGGAGCTTGGAGTGTCATTTCCTTCCATTTCTAGGTGAGTGGCAGAAGAGGAAGCTGTGACGGGAAAGGATGTGGCACCACTCGCACCAAATGGGGATAAATGACCACGGTCATCCTATGACCCACACCCCCCCATTTGAGGCTGTAATAAAATGAGATACTTTTGTATTTCATCATTCAATGGATGGCATAGAATGACAAAATAGGTGGTGTGGCACCCTGCTGTTGCAGTGGTTAAGAGCTCGGCTACTAACCAGAACGTCGGCAGTTTGAATCCACCAGCCGCTCCTTGGAAACCCTATGGGGCAGTTCTGTTCTGGCCTGGAGGGTCGCTGTGAGGCGAAATCGACTCGACGGCTGCGGGTTTGGTTTTGGTTTTTGGCACAGATGGTATAAACTTGAAAGTTGCTTGAGTTCTGTTAAATCATCTGTCCTCCAAGTCTGGGAGATGTAGTGGTGTTGGCACAGCAGACCATAACTACTTCTTGTTCAGTTATCCTTTCTCTTTCATTGGAGGTAATATTAATAAGTGGCCCTCGTTCTTTTTCTTCTGGTGATTCAGACAGCTCGGGCCAAGGTCTTAAGGCCGTTGCTGTAGGTAGCCCACACTAAGTTGTTCTCTTAAACATAGTTTGCATTTTTCCCCATATGCTGATTTTTGTTGGTGTTTATTTGCTAGTTTTTTATTCCTAAATGATTAGAGGATGTAATAAAGCTATAAAAACTTCTAGTCCAGCTGACCTCAGAGAAGAACCTTTTGCTTTTACATGGGTCATCCAATTATTTCAGCAGATAATACATTGTTTATTGGTTTAGTGCTGTATTCTCTGAATTTGAAAAGTGTAAAATCTGCCTCCAAGAAACTTGCCCCTGCAAATATGTAATAAAGCCACACTTGAATTTATTAATGGTTTTGCTTTTTTTTTCAGTCCTTAGGTGTTTTTTCCTCCTTATTTTCCCTATCTTACCAGTAACTGTCTGTTCAGTGTGCTTCCTAGAACTTGAAAGCAAAGGTAATCAAGTCACATTTCTAGTCTTCCTGTATCAGCTGTTCTCTGAACCAGCTGTCGATGATTGTTACTGCTGAGACAATGAGTTCCTTTCCTCGCTTCTAGTAACTGGACACAAGTAGATATAAAGCATTTAATTCCAAAGAAAGATGAGTTAAATTTATCTTCTGTCATCATTTCTTAGGGGTAATTTTCTGTCATTTAGTCTGTTTATCACTGCTCTCAAGGTGCTTTTAAAAAGCACTTGGTGCCAGAGACAGAAAGGGCCACATGAACCAGTGACTACATCATCCTGAGACCAGAAGAACTAGATGGTGCCTGACTACAGCCGATGACTGCCCTGACAGGGTACACAACAGAGAACCCCTGAGGGAGCAGGAAAGCAGAGGGATGCAGACCCCAAATTCTCGTAAAAAGACCAGACTTAATGGTCTGACTGAGA
Source organism: Loxodonta africana (assembly GCF_030014295.1). NCBI lineage: Eukaryota > Metazoa > Chordata > Mammalia > Proboscidea > Elephantidae > Loxodonta > Loxodonta africana. Next base: position 173,705,652 of record NC_087343.1, on the reverse strand, counting down.
CTAGAAGGACCCCAGTGGTAATGGCCCCCAAACCTTCTGTTGGCCCAGGACAGGAACCATTCCCAAAGCCAACTCTTCAGACTTGGATTGGGCTGGACAGTGGGTTGGAGAGGGATGCAGGTGAGGAGTGAGCTTCTTGGATCAGGGGGATGCTTGAGACTATGTTGGTATCTCCTGCCTGGAGGCGAGATGAGAGAGTGGAGGGGGTTACAAGCTGGTGAAATGGGCACGAAAAGAGAGAGTGGAGGGAAAGAGCAAGCTGTCACATTAACCAAACCAAAAACCAAACCCAGTCCTGTCGAGTCAATTCCGACTCATAGTGACCCTATAGGACAGGATAGAACCACCCCATAGAGTTTCCAAGGAGTGCCTGGCGGATTGGAACTGCCGACCCTTTGGTTGGCAGCTGTAGCACTTAACCACTATGCCACCAGGATTTCCACTGTCTCATTAGGGGGAGAGTAATTGGGAGTGTGTAGCAAGGTGTATGTGGGTTTTTGTGTGAGAGACTGACTTGATTTGTAAACTTTAACTTAAAGCACAATAAAAATTATTTAAAAAAAAAAAAAAGCACTTCGTGCCTCTTAAGTTTTCCTGTGCCCTTTAGTGTTAGCTTGCAAGTAGTTTTTTCATCTTTTTGCTGATTTGTCCACTAAAAGTACTTGGCCTTTTTTAAGTGCTGCTTACCAGTACTCTGGTTTTTAACAGTGTGGCTCTTCATTTGAATCTTCTAACTCTTTTTCTGCACTTTTGTATTGTTTACCTTTTTATTTCTAATGTTTAATACGTCCTTTAAGAAAAAAAGAAAGAATATAGGCAATTTAATAACTTTAGTCTTCTGGAAGCAGTATTGTTTTATCTTTCATAGTTAGATCCGTTAGCTACCTGGAATTTAATTTTTTAGCTTTTATTATGGAAAATTTCAAATATATCAAAAATAGAGGGACTACTATAATGAACTCCTATGTACGCATTACCCAGCTGCAACAATTATCAACTTATGACCACTCTTGCTTCATCTGTACTCTCCAGCCACTACTCTCACTCCATATTATTTTAATGCAAAACCCAGGCACCTTATCGTTTCATCTATAAATATATCAGTCTTTTAAATGTAAGGAGTCATCTTTTTTCTTACCATGACCAGGATACCATTATCACACCTTAAAGGAAAAAAAAAAGATGCCTTAATATCATCAAATGTTCAGTCAGTATTCACATTTCTTAATTGCTTTGTAATTCCTTTTTGATGTTACTGACTTGTGGGTATAGCTCTTAATTCTCTTAATCTGCACGTATACTCTCTATTCACCGCCCCCCCCGCCCCCACTGGCAGTTTATTTATTGAAGGAACTGGGTTATTTTTCCTGTAGCATTTCCCTCAGTCTGGATTTTGCTAAACGCATACCCACGATGTTATTTAAATGTTCCTCTATCCTCTGTATTTCCTATAAATTAGTAATTAGATCTAGTCACTTGAGCAAATTCAAGTTCCACTTTTGGGGAACAAGACTACTCCATAGATTCAAGTGCATTTTTTAATACTTATTGATGGCTCTTGTATGGAAACCCTGGTGGCCTAGCACTTAAGACCTAAGGCTGCTAACCAAAAGGTCAGCAGTTCCAATCCACCAGGCACTCGTTGGAAACCGTATGGGCAGTTCTACTCTGTCCTATAGGGTCACTATGAGTCGTAATCGACTCGATGGCAATGAGTTTGGGGTTTTTTAGATGGCTCTTGTGTACAGAGAGCTAAATCCTTTCAGTCTTAGCTACACAATTACTTTACCTTCTGAGACAACATATTTAACTCTTTATCCATTGTTTTTTTTAAGTGTCACTTCATATGTACTTTTCTTGTCTAGTGTAATTATGTGCGTTTGGCCGCCTGTGTGTGTTTTCTAGTCATTTGCTAGCCAAGCACGCTCCCCCACTATACATAGACACCACCAGCCCCTCAAAAAAACCAAACCCATTGCCATCGAGTCGATTCCAACTTAGAGCAACCCTGCAGGACAGAGTAGAACTCCCATGGAGTTTCCAAGGAGCGTCTGGTGGATTCCAACTGCTGACCTTTTGGTTAGTAGCCGTAGCACATAACCACTACACCACCGGGGCTTCCCCAGGGTTCCCAGGTGATACTAAATCTGGGAAGCAGTCAGCGCTTCATAGCTCAGAACTGCATCCAAATTCTAGATCACTACTGAGAAGCTGAGTCGTCTTAAATAAACATTAGAGCAGTATCTCTAAATTTTATTTTCTGTAAAATGAAGGTAATATTTATTTCACGGGGTTATTTTAAGGATTAAATGCATGTAAAACACAGAGTACCTGACATACGATAAACTCTTAAAACATTTATTGCTATTACTATTACACATAAAATAATTTATAACATCTAGAAAAATCAAAGAAATGCAGTATTTGAGAGAAGGTGACTAAATTATTTGCAAGCATGTAAGAATATCTTAATCCATGAATCGTTTTCCAGTGGGCACTCATTCCTGCAACTTCAGCTGAAAAGGTATCTTAGAAAGCTCATTTAAATATCTGTGATGTGTGCTTTGTGTTATTTTTACCAAGTCATAACTGCCTTTTCTCTAATATTTTAAAGCATATTACAGAAATACTCTTTGGAAAGACATGTTGTGAAATAAAGTGTTTGGAAAGACATATTGCAGTTTCCATCTGCCAATCCTTGTAATATTTTGTTTAACTTGTTTTGTATTTTCTCAAGATTTTAAAGATACTGCTAATGTAAAACGTTTCTTCTAAAATGTAAAAAGATTTATTTTGTGAAAGTAAATTGAAGTTGACAGTTTGTCCTTCAAGGAACTGAAGAGTTTCAAGGAGAAAAATCCTCTAAAATGTCTAATACCAAATTTATAGTCTCAGGCAGCAGATGAGCAGTATGTAAAAGGCCCAGTGCATAAAAGGCTTTCCATTCCCCCAAACTGGCAAGAAATTGTTTTGGCTTACCAGGATTCCATTTAGCCTAAAAATTATATACAGGTAAGGGAACATGACATATTCCCATGCGGGATCCAATTTATAGCTGTTAGAAAAGTCTGGTTAGCCAGTTATTTTAGAATATCTTCCTTTGATAACGTGAATTTTGTTTAGCTTCCAGATTTTTAGAAGAGTAAGTTCTGGATGATCCAAATAAATTTTTTTTATAACTCAAACAAACTCAGAATTACGTTGTAAATGTGCATACATGCTTTTAAAATGTTTCACTAAAGAATTATCATCCAGATAGCCTTATATTTTTATAGAAGAAAAAAGTCATGTGTTAAAAATTCAACTCACTATGTTTTTGTTTACATTTTGTTTCAGTGCATTTTCAGAATATCGTTACAGAACCGTGCAAATAAACATACTTCGTTTTTTTCCTACTTACTTTTCCCATATTCTTTAGTTCCCATTTTTAAAATGTGACTTAAGGTTGTATGGATAAAATTCTGTATTTCTATTTGCAGTTAAACCACTATGGTTAAATAATGTCCTTAGTTTGATATATTTGGCTTGTAGTTACAAATTTGGTACTGAATGGGCTCTGGAAGTGTGGCTCATTTCTTATGAAGACAAATAGAATTTTCAACCCCATAATCTACTGCAACTGTGCAGCGAGAGTGATTCTTTTAAAATGTTAGGTTTTGCTCTAAAGCCTCCAGTGCCCTCTCAGCTCACTGCTTACAAGCCTCCACCTGATCTGGCTCTGTGCTGCCCCCTCTGACTTCATCTCCTACCACTGTCTCTTGCTCTCTTACTGTGTTCTGTTCAACTGGTCTCCTGTTAGAAAATAGAATGCATGCACATACATTGATCTTTTTCCCATCTGCCTGCGTGCCCACCTGATTGATTTCCTTTTACATGTATTTGTCTGCAGCCTCTGGGATGTGAATTTCTTTAGGGCAGGGACATTGCTTGGTGTACTGTTGTAGGTCCTAGAACAGTGTGTAGCACACAGTAGATGCTCAATAAACATTTTTGGGTGAATATGTTAAATTTGGTAAGTTGATATTTTTTATAGAGGAAATACTTTAAGTCTAGATATTTCTAATAATAAAAGCTAGTAGTTACTGAGCATTTAGCGTGTAACTAAAGAACAGTGATGAGAGCACTATTAATATTCTTAATTTATTGATGAGGAAACTGAGGAATGAGAAGGTTAGGAACTTGACCAAGGTAACGTATCTAGAAAGTAAGTCTACATTTAAATCTATATGATCTGCTTTTAGAGCATATGTGATATTTAATAGTTTTTTTTGCTAATTCTAGACAATTTTTTCTTTATTGTCTTTTAATACTTCACTATTATTGTTGTTAGGTGCCATCGAGTTGGTTCCGACTCATAGTGACCCTGTACACAACAGAACAAAACACTGCCCAGTCCTGCGCCATCCTCATGGTTGTTGCTATGCTCGAGCCCATTGTTGGAGCTACTGTGTCAATCCATCTCGTTGAGGGTCTTCCTCTTTTTTGCTGACCCTTTACTTTACCAGGCATGATGTCCTTCTCCAGGGGCTGATGCTTCCCGATAACGTGGCCATAGTGTCTGAGACATAGTCTCACCATCCTTGTTTCTGAGGAGCGTTCTGGTTTTACTTTGGCAGTCCATGGTATATTCAGTATTCTCCACTAACACCACAGTTCAGAGGGGTCAGTTGTTCTTCAGTCGTCCTTATTCGTTGTCCAGCTTTCCCATGCTTATGAGGCAAATAAATCTTTTGTCATCATTTCACTATCATAAAGGTGAATTACTAGTGCATACCTTATCAAGTTAAAAATTACTTCGAAAAAGTTTACAGTACCTAAGTTTCTAAACTAAATTCAGTGAAACTGTTTCTCTTTCCTCCCTGTCTACATCTGACATACGAATATTTTTGGTCTCTTACAGTACCTTGAATACTGTCTAAGCTGGATGCCCCTCATTGACAGGGAAGCAAACACATATTTTCGTAGGTGAAAAAGAAAATCTTAGTTCTTGTTATGAAGGTGCTCACTGTAATTAACCCTAAAAATGTGATATTCATGAGCTGATTATATTAAACATAGTCGGAATTGACTCGATAGCGATGCTTTTTTTTTGTTTGTTTATATACAGGTGGTCCCCCACTTGTGGTACGGTTCCCTTCCAGTCCAATGACTCCATCATAAATCAGTTCTGACATAAGTCAAATAGCTCTTTTTTTTTTTTTTTTTGCCTTTTATTACAGTATTCTTTATAAATCCAATTTTTGTATGTTGGTGTCAGTGTTGTAATGATGAAGTTGGAGTCCTGACGGCTGTTGGGCGCATGCATAGTTCATTTGTCTTAAGTCGTTAAGTTGAACATTGCCCAACTTTCTATCCATTATGACTCCCTACACCGACACAGACTTGATTGCAGACCAGGCCATAGCCTGTTATATGGCAGTGTTTTGATAAGTAAATCACAGCATTAAACATCTGCGAGTGAACATCTGAGGTTGATAACATGAGCAGATTACACATTGCAGCACTGTACGTAGTACATATTACTAACGATAAGATATACAAAAATTTAAAAAACAGTCATAAATCTGGTCCGTAGTAACTCAAATATGTCGTAAGTCAGGGACTACCCGTATATCAATGTCAGAGTGATCCCTAGGTTGCTCAGTGTTTAGGGACTTGACTACTAGCTGAAAAGTTGGTGGTTCAAACCCACCCAGAGTCACCTTGGAAGACAGGCCTGGAAGTCTGCTTCTGAGAGGTCACAGCCTTGAAAACCCTATAGAGCAGATCTACTCTGCTCATATGGGGTCACCATAAGTTGGAATCTACTCAGCAGCAGCTAACAACATGAAATTCACGATCAGTGGCCCTCTCTAAACAAATTCTACAACTTTAATAAGCTTCACGTAATCCTTTGGTCTTTATATTGTGATCAGTTTGCTATGCCTATAGTGCTATGCCAAGTTCACCTGTGTTATTTGTGCATAACTTTCCAATTTTTCTTATGTGAAAAATGGATCATTTAGGAATAATTTTTCTTATTCCATTATGTATCTACCTAAGTACTATATTTTTGGCATAAGTTGTAAATATTTGAATGTTATACAATAGTTCAAAATACGTTACTGATATCCTTGTTAATCTTGGCCGTACCATGTAGGAGTCCTTCAGTGAGTGCTTATTCAGCACCTGCCGGAAGCCCTGCAGAGTACTGCAAGACGCTCAACAGACCTTAGGCTTCCAGTGGGCAGCTAGTGCTTCTGTTGATAAGAAGCACATGAGAAATAGAGCATGGTACAAGGCGATGTGACTATGTGCATTCGGGGTATAGGATGTAAATACCGTAGAAATTCAGAGACTGGAAAGAACAGTTAAAGCTGTACAAAAAATCTCAGGAAAGATATGAATTCATGTCTTCAAAAAATTTGTATTTGCTGAGAGGAAAATGAGTGAGGGTAAGTATCAAGCATGGGATAAAGAGTCTGGAACAGGTTGAAAGATGTAGGCTCACTAACAAGAGGTTATTCTGATGCAAAAGAAAGGGGTCCTCCCCCCCCCCATCAAATAATCCAAATAAGATTAAAATGTAGGGTTTTTTGGTTTGTTTTGTTTTTTGAGAGCTAGAGGAAAAATACAAAGATTTTCTAAATTGTATCTTCAATAGTAAGGTTCTGGAAAGTTTCCTTTATGTCAGAAAAATTGAGTTTCTAGTTTTGGCATTTTGTAACGTATCTAAGTTTAATTACAGTTGAAAAATGAAAAATAGAACTGAATTTAAGCAAAATATTAAGTAGAGTTCACAAAAAAATGGTTTTACAAACCTTATCTTTGTCGAGGTACAGGACTTCTTATGTTGTTCTGTTGATGAGAATTTTTTATGTTTTATTTAGAATTACTGGACTTTCAGTATTTTTGTTAATGTTTGATACTTGATATTGCATCTAAATTCAGTCGAATAGAAGTAAAAAAAAAATCTGTAAGTGATGTAATCAAACTGTAAAATATCAAACATTTACATCTACAAAGATGTAAATTTTATAGTGTCCCAGGGTAGGATGTGTCATTTTCTTTTTCTCTTAGGAAGTTTTCTGCTTTTTTTTGTTGTTGTTGTTGTTTTTATGGTTAGTTAATTTCAGTACTTTTCTTTCAGATTTTTGTCTTAAAGGAATAAGATGATATATTAAAATTACCTTGAAAATCAAGTGTCTTGGGTACCACCTATTTAAAAATATAACTGGCATGAGTATACCAAAGTTGATCATATTTCTTTTGATTTCAATTTTTAAATTGCCAGGGAAGGGGATAATAGGGAGGTATCACAAGTCAAAGACATCATCTCCTTCCTACTGTGTAAAATGGCGATAAGGCCTACCTTCCAGAACTGTTAAAGCAGTTCAGGTGAGCTAATACATGTGAAAACATTTACCATTGTGTTCGCAATAAATTCTTATTCACTTAATTTTGTTTCTCAGTTTTCTCATTGTGAGACATCTCTAAGAATTGTAACTCAAAGTTAAAAGTTATAAATGAACAAGACTGTTATTTCTTAGGTTAGTTCTAATTAATAGGAATAAAAAAGTAGGCAGGTGTATTTTTATAAACTTTTAAAACTCTTTAACAATAACATTTTTACTATTAAATTATTGTAGTGGCTATTTTATCATGTCTGTAAAATGTATAATTGGGATCTATAACACAAATAAAACTTGTACTCTTTTTTAATACTTTGGATTTTTGATCTGCTGGTGAAACCAGTTTAACATATGATACCACTTGGCAAGAAAAACATCACATTGTCCTTTTTTAAAAAATTAATTGATTAAAAAGCAAATAACCTGTACAAGTGGACTTCAGTAACTATCAGGAATAGGAAAGAATATTCTAGTAAGACTTAAACACAAACCAACGTGTCTGAAGCTGCTTTAAGTACAGAGTAGGAGTGTTTTGGTTATTGGACGGGAATGATATTTCTATACTTGGAAAGCATATATGGATCTTGGGAGCTTAGGCTTTTCAGATTTATTATCCATTGCATTTTCAAATTTATTATCCTTGCATTTGAGGAACTTGTGCTTGAATCGATAATGTGTACCATGGAATAAACAGTTGAATTTGTAATGACTGGTGTACGCAAAGCAAGTTTTAAATAAATATTTTATGCTAAGTATTTGGTGAAAAGTTTCTCTAGCAAGTGGGGAATGCTGTCCTATTTATTTAGAGCCATAAATATTCTATTACCATTTATCTACATAAAACACTGCTAACTTTTATAAACTTTTGTCATTAGATATGGTAATAGTTACTGTGCCACATGAAAACTTTGTAACTAGAACTATCGGAAGAGCTTTGCAAATCTCAAGTTTTATGAAGGTGTTTGGGCCAGTTATTGGTTTAACCTCTTAAGGGTTTTTACTCATATATATACTAAGACTGACTGACATGGATTGAGAGGGATGGGGGACCCTCCCAAAAGAATATGATTTGCATAATTAACAGCATGCTGTGGATTGTTCCTTTTACACTAACAAAAGTAAAATAAAAATGATGTTAATTATAAAAGTCATGTAAGCCTAAATTTCGTATATTTTAACTCTGAAAAACTCTTCTTTACATTAGAGCTAATGTGCTCTGTATCTAAAAGTGTAATGTTCACTCTACATCTTAACTCTTTAATGCCTTAATGGGAGAATGGTTGTACTTGAGAGAGCCAGTTATTGCCTAAGTGACACTGAAGTAAGTGTTCTCCATAATGTAGAATTACGAGATGACAGCTCAGTATGAATGGAAATAAACCAACCAATCTCTTTTTTTTTTTTAAATGGTGTGATTTTTTTAAAAAAGGTGTGATTTAATGTACAGGAAAAGTAACACTATAAGGAAATATGCTGAGGATTTTTTTTAATGCATTAGGTGAAAGTTTTCAGAGCAGATTATTTTCCCATCTAAACCTTTTCTTGAGGCTTGACTTTGTTCCAAATGGTATGTGTTACTTATTGAGGCAAATTAAAAGAAAATTTCTTTATTGAGGCAAAATATAGGATTAACCATTTTGAAGTGTACAGTTCGATGACATTTAGTGCATTCAAAATGTTCTGCAATTTTTTTAATGGAAATTTTAAGAATAGCCAAGAAAACTGCTGTATACCCTTTATCCAGATCCACCAGTATTTAAAGTTTTGCAATATTTGTTTGTCATGTTCTTTTTTCCCTTTGCTCTCTGACTTTGTCTGTGCGTGTATTTTCTGATCCATTTGAAAGTAGGTTGCACTCGTTATGTCCATTTTACCTCTTAATGCTTCACTGTGCATTTCCTAAGAACAAGGGTTTTTCCCTTACAGCTACAGTTATCAGATTGGGGGGACATTTAACATTGAAACAATGCCTATTCCAGTTTTGTCAGTGGGCCTATCTCACTACAGGAGTCTGTGCCGAATCATGTATTGCATTAATTGTCATGACAGTTTAGTCTCCCGTACTGAACAGTTCCTTAACTTTTCTTTGCAGTTCATGACATTGGCATTTTTAAAGTCCAGAAACCAGTCATTTTATAGAATGTTTTTGAGTTTACCTCATGTTTCCTCAGATTCGTATTCCAAGATGGAATACTACATTAAGTGATACTGTGCCTTTTTCAGGAGGACCACAATTCCCGTATGTTCCCTCATTGGTGATTTTAATTTTGATCAGCTAGTTAGCGTGTTAAGGAGCCCTGGTTAAGCGCTCGGCTGCTTACTGAAAAGTCACTGGTGTGAACCCACCGGCTGCGTTGCAGGAGAAAGATGTGGCAGTCTGCTTCTGTAAAGATTACAGCCTTGAAACCCTATGGGGCAGTTCTACTCTGTCCTGTAGGGTCTCTATGCTTCGGAATCAACAGATGGCAAGGGGTTTTTTGTTTGTTTTAGTCAGGGTGTTATCTGGTTCCTCCAATGTATTAGTTCTGTTTTTTTCTCACTGCAACTAATAAATAATCTGTGGGGGGACACTCTGAGACCTCTCCTCATCAAGCTGCCCCCTCCCCCGATTTAGCATCTATTGGTAATTCTTGCTTGAGCCATCTTTACTGTGATAGTTGCAAAGTGGTGATCCCCCCCCGCCCCACACTCCACTGCTTTCTCCATATTTATCAGTTTACTGAAAAAGCCCGCCTTCCCTCTCTCCCTCCCCTATTTTTTATCAATATGGACTTGTAGATTTTTATTCAGTGGGTTGCAGCCCATTACTATCCTTATTTATTTTGATATTCAAATTGTCACAGATTTGGCTAGTGGGAGCCCCTTCAAGCTGGCCTGTGTCCTTTTGACATGTGTGCTTGGCTGCTAACAAAGGTTGGAGGCTTGAGTCCACCAAGAGTTGCCTCAGAAGAAAGGCCTTGCAATCTACTTTCAAGAAATCAGCCATCAAACAACTTATGGAGCCTAGTTCTGCTCTGACACACACAGGGCTGTGAGTCAGGATCAACTTGATGGCTTGATGGTGACTGGGTCTTTTTTTTTTTTGAGAACTCTCACTTTCTGGCATGAGACATTTCAGATTCATCCTCTTTTTTTCACTGTTTCAACCCTGGAATCAGTATTCCTTCAAGAACCCTTGATTTTGATTGCTTTTAATGGTAAGGCACATTTTAAAACAGATTTCAAAATAGAGATGGTTTAGATCCTTGTGGTAAATTCTAGAATTCTTTTAAATAATTGAATGAAATGCAGCGTGCATTGTTTTTTATCAGAATTTCAATTACTAAATGTATGGGATTATTTGAGAACTTGATTGAGTGGTTTTGTTTAGGTGTGTTTTTCTCCCGCAGTAAATATGTGTAAAAATGATGTTGCTCAAAGCTGAAATAAGTGAAGTGAAAATTGTATATAATAACATCACTTTTGCGACCTGCGTTTTGGGAGTTTTCCTACCGCTCTGTTATACCTATGAGCACTAAAGTGTTTAGAAAGCAAGCTTAGAAAACAGCATGGCTCCCTGAGCTTAAGCATGCTATTGAAAAACTAGGCTGTGAGCTAATACTTCTTTTCTGACTTTATGTAAAATTTTAAATATTTCTCTTCAGTTTTCTTTTTAATTTTAGTTAAAATGGAAATAGCTATACCAGTTTATACCATAAGACAAGAAGTTCTCAAACTTTGGTCACAGGACCCTGTAAAGTGTAAATAAAGCTCTTAAAAATTGAGTACCCCAAAGAGCTGTATTTATGTGGATTTTAACTATTGATATTTTACTGCTTTAAGAATTAAAACAAAATTTTTAATACTCATGAGTTCAAAAATTATAAATCCATTACGTGTTAACTTAAGTCACACATTTTTATGGAAAGAAAACTATTTTCCAAAACAAAGAATCTTTACAGAGAAGAGTGGCGATGTTTTACGTTTTTTACAAACCTCTTTCTTGTCTTACGAATAGAATACAGCCGATTCTCATATATGCTTCTGCATTTGATCTATTGCTACATGTTCTTTTGTTTGAAATAATATGGAAGAAAAGTCAGCTTCTCAAAGACCTGGAGTAGGAAAAGAGAAGCTTGTCGTAGTCTTTTGAGATAATTATGGATATTCTTTTGTAATGCACCAAACTTGGTAAGTGATGTCTTCTTGAGCTAGTTGCAGTGTGGAATCAGACAACATATCAGTGAACTTTTTATACTCTGTTGCGTTAAAATCCATTGATTTGTCTTGTACTGTGAATTGGTCTTTTACCTTTGCCTGATTTTGTAACGTCATGCATTGGAAAGTACTGGTGCATTGAATTACATAGCTGTTCCAGATCTTGACACATTTCATTATATAATATCGAAAAATCAAATTTGCTCGTATCAGCATTTATTTCATCAGAAAAGTATAAATATTGGGAATCTAGCAAGCTCACAGTGGGAGGTACAAGTTTTTAAGTCTATATAACCATAGTTTGCCAGTTCTTTTAAGTAAAAAAGTGTTTTTTGAAAAAGGTGGCTAGTTCAGCTTACAACTCAAACAAGAACACAAGTGCTTTTTGACACAACTATCGTAGTTTAATATGTAGCAGAAGTATTTTGGTGTTATTTTTCATTTTGTCATACAGAATATTAAAAAGACATGTACTCAAGGGTAGATATTTTATAAAATTTATAATTTTTCCTGCTTCATTAGAGACAGTCTTAAGTCCAGAAGAACCAGATGGTGCCCGGCTACCACCGATGACTGCCCTGACAGGGAACACAACAGAGAATCCCTGATGGAGCAGAACAGTGAGATGTGGATCTCAAATTCTAGTAAAAAGACCAGACTTAATGATCTGACTGAGACTAGAGGGACCCCGGAGGTCCTTGCACTCTCTGTTAACCCAAGACTGGAACCATTCCAGAAGCCAACTCTTGAGACAGGGATTGGACTGGACTATAAGAGAGAAAATGGTACTGGTGAGAAGTGAGCTTCAAGTAGACACATGAGACTGTGTGGGCAGCTCCTGTCTGGAGGCGAGATGAGAAGGCAGAGGGGGACAGGAGCTGGCTGAATGGTCATGGGGAATGCAGGGTGGAGAGGAGGAGTGTGCTGTCTTATTAGGGGGAGAGCAACTAGGGTTACATACCAAGGTATGTATAAGTTCTTGTATGAGAGACTGACTTGATTGGTAAACTTTCACTTAACGGACAATAAATAAAAAATAAATAGTCTTAAGTGAAACTACATTGAGAAAAAAACTGCATGATGGTAAAAAAAAGAATACGATAACTACTAGTATTGTTTAGTCCTGCTGTCTTGATTTTCTGCTAAGGTGCCACCAGTTTTACTCACCGTTGATATTGCACTATCAGTGCAGATATCAACACTGTAAAAAGGCAAACATTTTAGTATTATCACAAAGGTAGTTTTAACCTTAAAAGTTACCCCTGTAAAAAGGACCCGCTGAAAGGGTCTCAGACCCCCAAGGGTCCTCAGGCTGTATTTTGAGGACCTTGATCATAAGATAGAAAGCTTTATGGTATAGCTTATAATTTCAAATGTTTTGCATATACATTTTATTCAAATAATTTATAAATATCCAAGTAAACCCCTAAAGGGTATATATTGAATTTCTTTAACTGGGTGTATTAATTATCTTTTAAATTGCCCGTGTTAAATTGGATTATGCTTACCAGACATGTTGGGTTACACATCTGTGCACAGAATATTAAGGATCGGGGTATCTGTAATTACTCAGAAAATATCTTGTGGGGAAACCATGCTTTGAGTGTTCAGAAGCCAAAAAGCTAGTTCTGATTATGTCGGCATCTAGCCATGTATCCTTATTTTCCCTTTCTAGGCTTTAGTTTTACAAGGGTTTGGGATTAGATGAACTATAAGCTTCTAATTGGCTCTAAGAATCCAGGTTTGTTTTTATCTTTTAAATTGGTCTTTCTTGTACAAATGCAAGGAACTGAGTTCACTAGGTCATTGTTTCTTGAGCATTTTGAATGCAGTCCACTTATGTTGCTCTTAGGAAAGAATTAAGTAAAGAGATTGCATGAAAGGATAAAATTATGTCAGCTGTAAATTTTAGCAACTTTTTTTTAATAATCTTCATGAATTATCCAGCTGTGTGTGCATTGTAATATAATGTGGATTTTTGTCATAATTAAGCTGTTGCTAGAACTTCTTAGCATGCAGGATCACCTACAGTCATAGCATCAAACAGAGGGCTCTGAACCTCATTTGGGAGAGTGTGGTGTCGTATTTTTCTTTTGTATAATTAAAGTTTAAGATTTTCTTTTTATATTTTTAAATTTGAAGAGAATAAGATTTGTGATGAATGCTGCATTCCTGTTCTCTACCTGCTTTTCCCACTTCCAGCAGCGTAATTTGCTTTCCTTAAATCAGTTAAGTATGAACAGATAGAAATCAAAGCATATGCTGTGTAAGTGTACATACAGTAGATAATTATTCTTACATCAATAAAATGCTGTCAAGGAGTGTATCCTTCTAGTGGTATTTCCTGTTCTAGCCTTCTACCTGTAAACCACATACTTCTGTTTGGCTTTTGAAGTGTTTATACTAGCAGTTGATTACTGCGTAATTTAAGAGGCTCTCTTAATTATGGTAAGATGGCTTTAAATAGAATGCTGGATGGTTGCACTTGTCTGTTTAGGCAACAGGAATGTAGAATACCTATGTTCATGAAATTTGTAGAAGTAAGCTTTGAGATTAATTTCTCTGTAGATAAGCTTAGGATGTATATAGCTTAAAGTGTCAACTTACAGTTACTTTACCTCCAAACCAAAAACATAAATCCTTTGGAATATGAAATCCTTTTGACTTAAATTGGGAGAAACTAGCCCAACTGCAAGACTGGTGGTTTGAACCCACGCAGCAGCTCCAGGGAAGAAAGACCTGGCGATCTGCTTCCATAAAGATACAGCCAAGAAAACCCTACAGGGGATCTCTCTTTTTTTTTTAATTGTACGTTAGGTGAAGGTTTACAGAAGAAACTAGTTTCTCATTAAAGAGTTAGTACACATACTGTTTTATGACAGTGGTTAAAAATCCCACGACATGTCATCATTCTTCCTTCTCAACCTTGGATTCCTTACCACCAGCTTTCCTGTTCCCTCCTGCCTTCTAGTCCTTGTACCTGGGCTAGTAATGCTCTTTAGTCTTGTTTTGTTTTATGGGTCTGTCCAATCTTTGGCTGAAGGGTGAACCTCAGGAGTGACTTCGTTACTGAGTTGAAAGGATGTCCGGGGGAGCAATACTTTCAAGGTTTTTCTAGTCTCTGTCAGGCCAGCAAGTCTGGTCTGTCTTATAGGGCAGTTCTGTTCTGTCATAGGGGTCACTATGAGTCAGAAATCAACTTGATGGCACCTATCAACAACATGTAAGTAAAATCCACAGTAGATCCCAAATCCGTGGTGACAAGGGGTAGAGGCAAGAGGAGGTTTAAAGTTCTTAAAGGTTTTTTTTTTTTTTTTTTAACCTAACTTTCCTATTTAGTTCTTCAGATGTTTCTGTGAAACGTCGAGGTCTTGTTCCAAGTTGTTGTCGTTTTTAAGTCTTTACTAAGAATCACTGAGTTAATTTTAGAGGATATACAAGCTGGTCATGAGATGGCTCTCTAGTTATGCAAAAAAAAAAAAAAAAAAACAGCAAATTAGTAGCTTTCTGGCCATGCCCCTACAAGACCTGGGATTAAAATATCATTCCATGATAGCTTTCCCCTCCCCCCCTTAAGTTTTTGTGAGGGCAGTGTTTATTATCTCGTTATGTGTGCCTGTTGGATGGGAGTGTTTATTTTAATCCTCTCTATTCATACCTTGGTCTCAGCTTCCTTTTTTCTCTTCCACCATCCTCTCTAATCCCAAGAGACATAGATTTCATTTATGTATTCACTAGTCAGTTATTAAGTGCCCATTTTATGTGAGGCATTCATTGTTAGGCGTGAGAGGGAAACAGAAATGCATGAGATAATACTTGCTTTGTAAAAACTTGCAACGTATTAAGTAAGAGAAAATAAATTCGCATGTAGCCATTGTACAAGGCAGAGAATATAATGTATAAGAATTATAAATCTAATAATGGATTTGATCATAGGAATGAAAGATTATGGGTTGGAAAGAATCAGGAAAGCTTCATTTTTACGTCTTTGTTAAAAACTAGGATTATAACTGAAAGGAAAGGTGGGTATTCCAGGCATGAACAGAGTCACTGAGGTGAGAAAGAAGAAGGTGTGTTTAAATTTCAGCAAGTAATGCAGCATAATTGCCCCATAAAGAAAATGAAACAGAAGTAGTAGGAGAAAAGGCTGGACAGGTAGGTTTTGGCCAGATGATGCAGGTCCTTGATTGCCAGTTCAGTTGGGACTTTTTCAGTCAGGGGAAAGAAACTATTTAAGAATTTTAGTTCCTTTGTTCAGTTACTCAAGAAATAATTACTGAATATGAAAGATGCTTTTACCATGCATGTGTGAAACACTGGGTATTTTTAAGTGAGTAAGGCATTTCATTTCCTCTAGGTGTTTTTTCTTCTAGAGGGGGAGACAGACAAACAGAAATGCCTGTTACGGTACACTGGTTTTAGTTTTAGCTCAAGAGAGAGGAAAGCACACAGTGCTATGAAGAGCATATAGGCAGACCACAAACAATTTTGGGGAGTTAAAGGAAAATTTCTCAGAGAAAGTGGCATCTAAGCTAAAACCTGTTGATAGGGTGAAATTAGCTTGTGGGGGACAGGGGTGGGTGGGCAAAGGACTTAGAAATAGGGAATAGCTGTGCAGAGGCTGGAAGCGAGAATGGCATAGAGAAGGAGCTGAAGAAATAAATTTGTATCTCACATGACCTTTTATGTTAAGAAATTTGGACTTTATCTTGAAGGCAGTAAAGAAGCTTTTACCGAATGGAAAATAGGGGCTCAGTTAAATAAGATTGTATTTCAGCAAAAGCTAACTTTGCATCTTTCTTGGTGAGAGATAGATTGGAAATAGACCCATTATAAGGCTGTTGGGAATAATTCCAGGCAAGAAATGGTGGTGACCCTGGACTTAAGATATTGGCATCGTGGGTAGGGAGAAGTAGACTGGCATATTTGAGAGATACTTAGGAAATAGAGTTGAAAAAGTCAGGCAATGGATTGGATGCTGAATGGGCGAAGGAGAGAGAAGTAACCCTGGATGTTATTGTCCATTGATACAGGAGGAGGTAAATGCCTGGGGGAAGGTTTTGATGAATTTGTGGTAGACTTACATGGCAAAGGAAACCCTGGCGGCATAGTGGTTAAGAGTTTGGCTGCTAACTAGAAGGTCGGCAGTTCATATCCACCAGGTGCTCCTTGGAAACCGTATGGGGCAGTTCTACTCTGTCCTGTACGGTCACTATGAGCCGGAATTGACTTGGTGGCGACGGATCGTGGTTTGTTGGATGAATGAAAAGTAGACCAGAAATGGAGAGATTGTTAAATGGCTTTTGTAGGAGTCCAGACCATGGTGGCATAGTGGTTAAGTGCCATAGCTGCTATCCAAAAGGTCGGCAGTTCATATCTACCAGGCGCTCCTTGAAAAGTCTATGGAGCAGTTCTCCTCCTTCTTATAGGGTCGCTGTGAATGGGAATCAACTCGACAGCAGTGAGTTTTTTTTTTAGTTTAGACTAATAATACAGGCTAGGAAGAAAAGCCTAGTGAGCTACTTCAGAAAATTAGCCAGTGAAAACTCTATGGACCATAGAATATTGTCCAGCTCAATTACTTTGGACACGTCATGGGGTGGAGAGCCAGTTGCTGAAGAAGGGACATGATGTTTGGTAGGATGGAGGGCTGGTGGAAGAGGAACCCTCAGTTAGGTGGATTGACAAAGTGGTGGAAGCAGCTAGTAGACCCAAACATGCCAGCGATCGTGAGGATGGCGCAGGACCAGGCAACATTTTATTCTGCTATACGTTGGAAACCTTGGTGGTGTAGTGGTTAAGTGCTATGACTGCTAACCAAGAGGCGGGCAGTTCAGATCCACCAGGCGCTCCTTGGAAACTCTATGGGGCAATTCTCTGTTTTTTTATGAGTAGGAGTTGACTCGACGGCAGTGGGTTTGGTTTTTTTAATACATGGGGTCACCCTGAGTTGGAGCTGACTCGACAGCACTTAACAACAAAGGTGAGTTCCTGCATTTTTAATGGAGAATTAAGAGGTTTTGGGAACTAATGGAAAGTAAGCACTGAGGGAAAAGACCCCCAAAGATGACTCAACATCCAAGGACTGTGTGCAGGCTTCCCAGCTTTGTGATACATACCCTAAGATAATTTTTCAGCATGAAAAATAATGAAGCTCTTCATGTTCTCAAATAATACATAGAAGCTAACATTTCATTGTAAAAGCAGCTCTAATTATTTGTAAAGATAATCATTTTTCACCCTTGGGACTTGATAAGCTAATTTCTTTTTTAGTATCTCATATGCATATTTAATTGGCCCTTGTGAAAAATGTTACCTCTGCAGGAGGGGGTGCAGAAAGCAGCTGCTAGTCTGAGAGTAGGGGGCCATGGGGAGAGGCCATCCATCTCTTTTTAGTTTGTTTCCTGAGCTCTTGCCCTGTTTTCTCTGTTTGTTCAGCTATGCATTATAAAAATATCATAAAGCACGTTCGAGGTGAAAAAAGAAAGATGTTTAACACAAAGCTATTAAACAATAATTAAGAAATTAGACCTTAAAGCTGAAAGTAATTATAGACAAATTTGAATAGATTGGAGTAAAGCTTAAAAGTTGTTAAAAACCCAATGTAAAAAAGGGTACAAAAACAGTAGAACAGATGAGCTTTAAAATAAGGTAGAAAAATAAGATCAATAGCAAAGGCCGATCAAAGAGTTTTTTTTTTTTTTTTTTTTAATGATAAAAATGGATGAGATTTAAAACAAGATAAAGGCTGAAAGACAGCCAGCAAGATAAGGCTAAAAACAAAAATCAGAGATTAAAGGAAAACCTACCCAAGAGGTAAAAAATAAGAAATAACAGGTGCTAAAAACAAGAATGGTGAAATTAAAAGTATACCACGTTTTTCACAAATAACACACCCACACATACAACACGCATAGCACCTAGGAAAACTAGCGTGCTGGGGGCTGCGCAGTTTGCAAAAAACTCTCACATGTTATTTGCGTAAAATGTGGTAAACTGATGATATTTTTGGAGGTTAAAAAAAAATTTTTTTTTTTAGAACAGCATATACAAAAGTGGGTTTCTTGGGACACATACAGGGTAAGATGCTCCAAGAAAAAAAAGTGTGTTGTCCCAGAATTTTTTAAAATATGTAGTGTAATCCCCTCTTTGAGATTCACAGTGCACATAAAGTAGTAAAATCTCTGTGAAGTGTTGCAATTATAAAGTTGCCTTTTTGCTCAGCCTAACATTTCCCAACCCTCACCATGGAACCCTTTTCTCATACAGCACCTATTGTTATTTCCCAGCAGAGTATTTTTTTTTTTTAACTGTTTCAGAAGAAAATAAAATACAAATCTTGAAAGCTACAAAGATACATGGAAAAAAGTATCAGTTGGAAATAGAAAATAGTTTTCAGTTGGGGCAGACATTCCTAGGGAGTAGTCTCCTGGTGAAGCAGCAGCGTTCTGCCGATAGCCATGAGAGAGAGCAGCTTGATACCCTTAACCTTCTGGCCCTCCTTCCAAAGCTGTCTTTTCACCTTCTGTCTGTATAGACAGGGCACCCATATAACACACAGACTGCTAAACCAGGGGAGTAGGGGATGATGTAGTTGTCACAGTGTTCATACAATTTTGTGTTGTGAGAGCTCTTTTTCTTTGGCTTTAAATGTAGAATTTTCTAGTAGTGGCTTCTTCTGCCTGTTTTACTGCCTTTCTGGAAATTAGTGCTCCTTAGTGTCATGGGGCTGCCTGTGTTAGGGCAGCTTTCTCATAGGGCTGTCACCTGCTACCCAGATCATAGTCACAGCACCTGTGCTAGAGAGGGAGTAAAGGGCTTCTGTATAAACCATCAAGACCCAGTGAACCTCCACAGACGTTTCTTAGTATAATGATTTGTGTCCCTGCAGAGGAAATGGTATAGCATGGGTCTTCTAAAATGCTTTGTTCAGCCAGACACCTCATGAAGTGAATTATATGACCCTTTTGGCATTTTGAAAGTTCAGAATTCTGCTACGTTGAATATTTTTAAGTTGTGAATACATACCTCATATTAGATAATTTCCCTTATAGTAGTTTTAAGAGTCTTTTTTTTTTTTTATAATTTGCTTTGGGAAGTGTGACTCCAGAAGTTGGTATGAATGAGTTAGTTTAACGAATCCAAAAAAGTTAGGGACTTTTTATTTATTTCACCAGATGATGTCAGATTACCACTCAAGGAGAAATTGCTACTTGGTATAAAATAAAACCCTACCTGACAATTTGTGTGCACCAGATTATTAAGGACAGTAAACTTCAAAGTAACTGTAGCGTATGATAGCAGTTCTTCTGTGGTGGGCCTGTGTTAATAGATACTTCTTGTCCTGTCTCTGGTGATGCTCATTTCCTGCTCTTGGGCATATTAAGTAGAGTCATTTCTACCTTTCTGTAGAATAAAGTTCTCTCTCTGACATCTTAATTTTAATGTCTCCACTGTGGGTCATGTAGGATGCTAGTTATCATAATGGTAAAGTTCTGCAAAAATGAATGAAATGTAAGTGTATTAAAAAACCAAACCCTTTGCCGTCGAGTCAATTCTGACTCACAGCGACCCTATAGGACAGAATAGAGCTGCCCCTTAGAGTTTCCAAGGAGCACATGGTGGATTTGAACTACCAATCTTTAGATTAGTAGCCGTAGCTCTTAACCACTACACCACCAGGGTTTCTGTGAGTATATTAAGTATGTAAAAATAAGTATAATAAGCCTGCCTACTCAGAAAGTGCCATATAAAGAATATCTTCAACCTAAAAATAGTAACTGAAAACTAATGGTTTGTGCTAAATGCTTTACACATATATCATTTACTCTCAGTAGTACCAATATGTAGGAAGTATATTTCATGTGGGGAAACTGAGGCAGAGTGGTTAATTTCTCCAAGTATCATAGTGTATGTCAGAAACAAGATTCAAGCCCTAATAATCTCTAATAAATTATTGATCAACTAATATACATATTATATTGCTTTTACACAGAAAAGGCATAAAAGATGAAGCAGACTATGAGAATACGTAAATGTGAGCCTTCTCCTTTAGTTTAGCCTTGTGCTTTGGAACAGTTCTGGAGTCAGGGCCTATTGTAATGTCTGAAAAAGGGCTGCTATCAAATGGGCTATTTTATTTGATATTGCTAACCACTGAAGTTGTAAGGAAAGGGAAGTAGTTTTATAGTTTCTTCCTCCCACAGGTCATAATTTAGTTATGGACATCAGGATGTTTTTCTTGGCTTATCTCATTCATGTAGTTTTCCTAGTACATCTGTTACATAAATTACTAAACTATTTTCTTGAAAAGTTGCCAGTTTAAGTCACACTTAATGGCAATCAAAAGTTAGTACTTTTTGGAAAGCAGGATTAAATAACAAATCTTGAGGGGCAGAAATCTCAGTACCATCCTGGTTTTAAGTATTTTTGTTTGTTTTGGGTCAATTCCCATATTTTTTGAAGCATTGAAATAATTACAGTTGTCTTTCAGTATCCACGGGGGATTGATCCCAGGACCCCCCACAGAGACAAAATCCGGGATGCACAAGCCCCTTACATAAAATAGCGTAGTATTTGCATGTAACATATGCACATACCAAAAAAACCAAACCAAACCCAGTGCTGTGGAGTCAATTCCAACTCATAGCGACCCTATAGGACAGAGTAGAACTGCCCCATAGAGTTTCCAAGGAGCGCCTGGCAGATATGAACTGCTGACCTTTTGGTTAGCAGCCATAGCACTTAACCACTATGTCACCAGGGTTTCCCCTATGCACATACTCCCGTATAAATCGTCTCTAGATTATGTATAATACCTAGTACAGTATAAATACTATGTAAATAATTGTTTCGTCACAATCGAAGACTTTTTCTGTTCTATGAATTTCTTGAGCTCTTTAACGCCGATGCTGCCGGGCATCAGCTGATGCCAGTTCTTCAGTGATCTTGAAGTTCTTGAGGTCAAAGCACTTTATACAGCTCGCCAGCTATTGGTTACTAGCCTTAAACTCCTTCTTCCTCTCGCTCTCAACCCCCTCACACAGCCTGCAAGGGATTGCTTTGACCACTTCATTGTTTTTTAGGAGACTTTTTTTTCCACAGAAACAAAGGGTGCACAACACAAGTAGCGAACAAATGAGACGTGAGGAAAACAAGGCCCAAACAGCTAGTGCTGGAGAGAGACTGAGGACCTGTGAGATGGCGGGAGGCTACAGCAGGGTATGCCTACACATCATTGCATCTGCTTGGATTCAGCATAGTACTCGGCATGCAGCAAATTCAAGTTTTCCTTTTGGGAACTTTTTTTCTTTCGAATATTTTCTATCCGCAGAACTACAAATACGGAGGGCTGACCGTACGGTTGCCAGTGCCTCCCAAAAAACTGTTGGACTATAAAGATTTAATGACTTTTTCTATAAAATGAGATATTTTAATTGCTGTTTCTATAAATGTTTATCTTTTCAGTTATCAATTTATGTTCACATCCTAATCTAGTACATTGTCATTTTGCCATTTGAAACTAAATTTGGAGCATTTACTTTAATGATTATTCAGTTACGTAACTTTTTCTGACACTGAATTCTGCATAAATCCTAAAATAATGGTTTTCTGTGGTTTCCGTGGAAAAAGAATTATGATAAGTTTTATTACTTCTCCTAATTGTATTTTGGGACAACTTTATATTTAGATGACAGACATCCTATCAGTTATTAGGAATCTGAGAAGTTTTTGATGGTGGCCTGGCTTGGTTTGCTCCATCCCAACTGATATGAATCAACATCAGAACTTTTCATGGAATGTTAGGTAAAATTCTATAAGCCAGGGACCAGGTATTTCTTGAAATTTACAATGTGAAATTTTGGGAATTGAGAATGCTGGTTTTTAAGCTTGAAATGTTCAGGTAAAGATTTTATTTGAAATAGTGATAATTCGCGGTAGGTATTTTTAGAGATTAGAAGAGGAGAATATGGTGCAAATCGGATGTCAGTTACAGGTCAAAGTTCCTACCATCTAACCATTTCCTTTCTAAACTGCAGCAGATTCTTGACTGATTTTTCTGCTTATAGGTTTGACTTTTTAGTACTGATCCAGCAGGTTTGTAATAGACAATAATGTATAATTTTATTATGATCCAAATTGGACTTGCTTGTATGGGAACAAGCCACTTAGCCAAACCAGTGACTGGCATCCACCTTGCAGCTGAGCTTTGTTCTCCAGCTCTGGGACTGTGGTAACAACTTATTTCTTTGTGAAAAACAGCTCAAAGAAAGCCAGCCTCTAGTGCTGCTGGTGAATGTGGCAGGGTCTGAGAAAATGATGAGCAGACAAAAAATAGAAACTTTATATATACTTAAAGAGGGAGGCATCGAGTTTAGTGATGGCTCAGATTGATGGCACAGTCAAATCTATATGAAATCAGTAAAAAAAAAAATTATGGGAAGTATTCTACCATGCAAAAATTTCTTACCTGAGAAATAAAACTTTGATGAATCTTAATATTGGTTTAACCTGTCTTATGGAAATCTACATAGGATTTCTTTAATTCTTCATCTATTCTGGGAGATTGTCTGGAGTTCTGTATATTTTCAGTGTCATAGTTTAGGAGATACGCAAATGCCTTCAGCTAATCTTCCAGGAATGCTAGGGATTTGAATTTGCTCTTACAGCTTTATTTTTTCCAGCTGTAGTATTCAGTGTTTCATTTGGTCCCTTCCCCCGGCCCCGTCCCCTACCCCAAGAAAAAACCTTGAAAAATACTTTTATATATTAATAATTTTATAGAATTTCTCTTTCCAGTTTATCTGTAAATAGTACAAATGCAATATAAAAATCAGAGTTGGATTATAAGAACATTGAGCCGTATCAGTCAGCAGTGTTCAGTAAAACATCAAGATCAATGAAAATTCTATAGTTCAGTACTAAGAGTGGTAGATGAACTATTACTGAAATTGAAGGCCAGCCTCAGAATGAAACAAAGAACTGGGTAGTAGAATTGGAGTGAGAACAGTTTTTGGCTTAGGCAAGAATATAGTCCTTAATTTGCTTATCACTTAAAACAATTAGAATTGCAAAAATAGTTAGATCACATAGAGGGTCTTTTCTATTATCCTGCATCTTGTAAGGAGGGAACAACTGGAAGTGGTATTTGCGAACATTAATACAATTTTTTTGTGTGTGGTTTTAATGTCAGATAGGCATCCTGAGCTGCACTTGGGGGCAGTTTTTCTGTTGGTACCATATTTAAAAAAAAAAAAAAAAAATTTAGGCACCCAAAATTATTCTAAAAGTAGAAACTTTTAAAAAGTACTCACCCCCCTCCCCCTATAAAACCTGGCAGTAAGCTACTGTTTTATTTATTCGATCTTAATTTTTTTTGACTGAGATAGCTAAAGGATGAGGCATAATATTTATGTACAGATTCTTGCTGGTTATTTTAAAAAGCAGGAAGTTTCATGTTTTAGTATTTAACATTTTAATCTTCTCTCGTGTAAAGAGGAAAACAGAAGGCGCATAATCCAGCATTGTTCTCTATGTTATAGTTGAAGTCATAAATAATATGCACACCCACATGCATATGCTGCCATTGGTTTGAAATAGGGTATACATTTTTTAAGTAACCAGGTTGCTCTTTCTGAGATCTGTTACTGCAGAGTGTGGCTAAGAGAGCCTCAGATTTTAGCTATCTCTAATTTCAGTTTTTCCCTGTTGAAACGTATTTTCTTTTCCTCGCTTTTAAGAATATGTATGTTTGGGGGGATGGGGGGACAAGTACACTGCCTTTCCCCCTTTCGATTCAATTTTCTTTGGTTTTAGTAAATATTAAATACAAATATTTACTAAAACCAAAGAAAATGCAGTTTCTGTAACTGAGATGTCTTTAACATTAATTCAGGATTTAATTTTTTAATTTTTGATGTTGCATATGATGTCATCTGATATATTAACTGGTAGGTACTACTGGCTTTTTCATTTTAGCCAGATAATATTACTAATAGTCTAATTTTAGGGCATCACGGCATGATAGAAATTAGGCTTGGGAATTGGAAAACCTAACATAATTTGAACGTCTGTTGCCACTTACTTAAGTTGTGTGATCCTGAGTGAATTTATTTAACATCTCCACTGAGGAGTTGCTGCTATAATATTTTCCTTCTCTCCTCACTCTTTTTGTTTGTTTTTTAGAGGGTTCTGCTGCTGGTGGTGATAGCACTAGAGAGAAAGTGCCCAGGGTTAGGATTATCATATTTGTTTTTTCTATGCTGGTCAATATTATTATACTTGTTTTCTTTTTACAGTATGGAGGGAATACTGTAGTTTTATTCTTTATCTTAGCATCGCAGCCGTTTTATATTCCAAAACTAAACCCATTGCCTTCGAGTTGATTCCTACTCATAGAAAAAGACACTATATAATCCAATATGATAATAGCACTTGCTCTAGCAACATTAACTCTTTCATTAAACTACATTGTTACTTGTGTTTAAACATTTTCCCATTGGTTTGTGTTTCATTATCAGATCAAGAAAGGTTTTGGGTTTTTTTTTGGATAGGTGGTAAATATCCAGCCAAGTAGACTAATCAGTTTTTCCACCTCCCCACACCAAGCCTGTAGAGCCTCAGATTTTCTGATAACAATGAAAATTATGTCTTTTTTTTTAGTTTGGGAGTGCTAGACCTTTTTGTTGATCGTAAATTTAATATTTCACAGGACTGAAATAAGAAGTAACTTGGTTTGAAAATATGACTGTCAAACCTAGAAGATGTTCAGCTTGCAAATACAGGTAGTGTGGTAAAGGCCATCCCTTGATGGAAAATGAATATATCACATGGTCCATGATCAAGCTTTTAGAGCAAGTATTTCTAAAACTGTTTCCATAATGTAAAGAATAAAGTTTCGTGACTTAAAGTGACTTATTACCTGAGGAAACTTTCTTCTTGAGTGTTTATTTTATGGTTTTAAAATTTTTTTGTTTAAAGATTGAGCGTAATAGTTTCACCTTCATCATAAAAATATCTTTACAGAAATCTTTGTGGCATTGGGACAAGAGATGAGTTTTAAGTATAGATTTTGATGGTAGGAATCATTCTCCCTAAGGCGTTTTTAAAAAATCATGTGAGTTCCAATATTAGTAGTTAAAATATTCCCTGTGGTGTTACACACATAAGAATTGGTGTACATATTTATGTGTGTGTGGTCCCTGTGTGGTGCAAATGGTTAGAACGATGGACTACCAACTAACAGAAAGGTTGACGATTCAAACCTACCCAGGTGTACCTCGGAAATCAGGTCTGGCAATCTGCTTCCAAAAAAGTCAAAGCCTTGAAAACTGGACAGAGTAGTTCTACTCTGCACATACGGGGTCACTGTGAGTTGGTATCAACTCAGTGACAACTGACAGCAACAATACACACACACATTTTTAGTTATTGTACTTATTAGCCTGATCAGACATTGGAAATGCAAATAATACTCATATGGGTCTACTGTGATGTTTGTTTGCCTATAAAAAGTTAAAAATGTAGCTAATGATGACCTAGTACTTGATTTGTGTTTCTAATGGCATTTAACGTTTTTCCCTTGGTTTCAGTATAATGTTCATGACAAAATTGGAAAATACAGAAAAGTTTAATGAAGAAATGCCGTTATTTTAAAACCACTACCTTAAATCGTTACTTTGTCTCTTGCTGCCTCTCTTTCTGTTTATGAGTGTTATGTGTGCATGCATGTGACAAAACTTACATTAAAAAGGTCTAAAAGAAAATACTGTTAAATATTTTACTGATCTTGTGAGTGAAGTCTTCACAGTAAGCTTAAAGTGAAAAGAAACCGTATAAAAACATAGAAACATTTCACTCAGTTTTAAAAAAGAAAAGAGGCAAAATGTTTCTTACGGTTTCAGTCTGTTTCAGTCCCTTTATTTCTTTGTTAGCATTTAGGACTGAATTGTACTTTATCTTTCTTCTTGGTCTCTGTATAGTTTTTTATTAGCAAAGCATATTCTTGAGTTTTTGACAGGAAAAAATGCCAGTATTCAGGGTTATATAAGTTTTTTCCCTCCGTCATTGTGCTGATAGTTCTTATTACAGATTAGAAGAAGCATTGACCATCTATCTATAAGTAAAAGCACTGTTCTAGCTTTTACCTTCATCCAGTTCTGTCTAAAACAACCCAAATTCTTAACAAGTCAAATAACTTGATGTTTCACCAGCAGTGAGGAAATCAGCAAAAAAATGAGGAATAAAGAGAAGTTCTACAGTGGACATTAATAATTACAAATTGAATAATTGACCCTTGACTAATTGAACACTGGCTACAGCATGTGTGTAGACCGTAAGGTTAGTAACATGCAGCAGTTGGCGTTAAAGTAAAGATCAGTGAGTGAGGAGTGTTGGGCTGTACTCTCACTGGAGAATTTCTTAATCTTATCTATTGCTGGGATGTTGTGAGGAGCAAATGTGAAACTGTAAAAGCACCGTGGAAGCAGTAGAACAGTTTTCAAATACAAATAATAATGATTTCTTTTGTAGATTCTATGTTTTTAGAAAGCTGTGGCTCAGAATTGCTTTAAGGTGAAATCTTTAAATCATGAGCAATTCATTTTCTTTACTCTTTGGTCATTTCCTTCCTTCCTTTCTTTTTGTTTTATTATTAGAGTTTATTGGTATTATCAGTTGTACTGCTAAACTCCCCAGTACTTTAGTAGTTACCATTATATTTAAGCAGTGTGGTCTTAAATCATTATCAGTCTTTTATCAGGGCAGAGAAGCTTATTTTTCTGGTCACCCAATTTCAAGAACTACTGCTTTGTCTTAAAGCAAAGAGAAAGTTAAACATACTGAGTAAACCTAGAACACATGTGAAGAGCTTTCTGGTGACTGTTAGGTTGTTTCCAAAATTATAGATAATTTTCAGTGCTAGTAATAAAATGTCAAAAACCTCCAAAAACTTAGCAGCATTTCTTAAATGTCGTTTTCTTCTTTTACTTTTTTCCTCCGTTATTACATCTTCCTGTCTATATAAGTATGAGGAAGTTAGATATAGGCAAAAACTTGGAGATTGAAGGTAATTATTGATGGTGAATAACAGAAATGTTAACAGTCCTTAGAAATTTTTACACATCCAGAGTTTTCTTTTGGTATCACTGCCAAGCTGGTTTAAAATAGTATACAGAAAGAATTTTCAGTGTTAATCAGAGTTTTCTTGGTTGCCTTTTTAAATACTGTAATTACATGAAACAAAATGTAAATAGAAAAACATACATCATGCAGAGACTTTCATTGTTTAATATAATGTCCTAATAGTGATTGCTCTGTCCTTTTCCTTAAAAACTGACTGCAAAGAGATAATTTAAAACTTTTCAAGTCAGGAACTTCATTTTAGGTTTGATGGAAATCCAGAAGTCCCTTGTTGGACTCCTTAGTCCAAATGGCATGAAACTGTTTCTATTTTCCTATAATTTTCTTTGCAGAACAGATCCTAGACCTTTGTCTACATTTTGTATCTGTTTAAAAAAAAACCGATGAGAGAGCACCCTCTAGTGCCTGAGATATCCTGTCTCAAAGCAATTATGTCAATCACAGGATGTTTTGGGAATTAAACTAGATGTTTTATCTTCTCACATTTGGGCATAGATTTTTCCCTTTTTTTTTTTGTTGTTTGTTTTCCTTTTTTAAAAAGGTCACTGGAATTATGGGTAGGACATGGAATGAGGGTAATAGGAAACATGGGAAAGGAAGAATCAAAATGCCATTTTTACCTTTTTAGAAATAGCTATTTTTAAATGACCTGGAATAAGGCCAAAACTGTACAGTGTTTTTTTGGTCTGTTTTAGTTTTAGTTTACATTTGTTTCTGAATTACGTGCAGCTTAAAAATACTTTGAGAATTTTTTTTATGCCATCAGATCTCATCTTGAGAGAGTTCTTTGCATTTTCTGATAGCAACACTTTTACTGGAAAATGGCTTTAAAATAGAGCCTGATTCTCTTCATGGAAGTGATCTGTTAATTTTTGTTAGTATAGTTGCCGTATCCTTCTGTGGATACATTTTATAACTGTATTATATGTACTAATGGTAATTATCATTTCACCTAGTTCCCATTGTTTTTTAACCAAAAAAAGAGTTTCTTAAATTATTGGCTCTCTGCCATCTTTCTCTCTAAACGTACAGCACTCAAACACAAGCCTTCAATGAAGAATCTCCTGAAGGGTTATAGAAACAGGACCTTTCTCATTTGACTCATGGGCCTTTGTAGCTTGAACAAGGAAAGTAGTGTTTTCAAAGCTACAGCATTTATGAAGGCTCTAGTAAAAATATTTCATATCCATGGACTAGAGATTAACTCCTTTCTTCGTGTTCTCCAACAAATTAAACAATGCAAACCGATTTCAAGTGCATTCTCGGTAATGCAATGCTTGGGTGAATTATAATTGTAATTGCTATTGTTCATTCCCACAGCTGCATTTTGACACTTCAGAGCTGAGGAAGCCACACATTCTTCAGCCACTAGGAGAAACAAAAGCATTCTGAAATCCATCATTTTGTGGCATCTTAAATGGCAAATCTGTCATTGGCCACGTTGATTTTGTTTTGGTTTCATTGTTGACAAAATTAGGAAAAAAATTTTTTTTTCTATATTTATGCACAAAATTATTGTCAGTGGACTGTTTACTGAGTGAAAATTCATTCCTCGGTTGTCTTATAATTTGAAGGAAGCATTGGAGACTTTGGGTTTACATTAGTTCCAGGGAAATAATTTATATTTATTAAACAAGTTGATATTTTAGGAGGCAACTTTCTCCAATATTTGAAATAGCATAAAAAGATTTCATTTTCTTTAGTTAGAATAGTGTTCTGAATATAAGTGTAGAAGCAAGATTTATTCAGTAATTTGGCAAGTCACATCTGTGTACACAATGGTTCTTTTAAAATTTAAACCCAAACTGTTTATTAGTATCTTCCTTAAAGGTAAATTGAAGCATTTGTAATACATTTGGAATTTATATTTCTTTATATTTGAGAAAGAAATTTGAGTGCCAGTTTCAACCAAACCTTATTACTTAAAAAGAAAATAAAATAAAACTTTTTGATGACCAAAAAACCCTATGACAGAAGTTAAGGGTATGTGTAAGTAGTAGTTACCAAATTCTAATTTTTTGCCATTTCTAAGGCATAAATGGAAGATTTGAATTAGCATATTCACAGGCATCTGTTATATAACAATTGTTCAATAATAATTAGAACTTTAGACATCAAATGAGTACTACTATAGTATGTGACATTTTCCCTGGATTTTGTTATTCTTTCTCAGAATGACTTTGAATTCTTAAATTCTTGTAAGCTTGCGGAATTGTTTTAACAACCAAACTCTACCTTTTTTTTTTTTTTAACAAGCAAACTGCCA
Organism: Loxodonta africana; assembly: GCF_030014295.1. Lineage (NCBI taxonomy): Eukaryota > Metazoa > Chordata > Mammalia > Proboscidea > Elephantidae > Loxodonta > Loxodonta africana. The sequence goes on along the minus strand of NC_087343.1, from coordinate 173,675,658 downwards.
TTTCATGTTTTAATTTTAAGGTATTCTTTTCAAAGTTAATTATTTCTTATAAAATATTATTTAATCTTTTAAAATTCTAATAGGGGATTATTATCTTTAATAATAATAATAGCTAACACTGAGTGAGCACTTCCTGTATGTCAGACACTGTACTAATAGGTACCATTTGATATGCTGTAAAAACATTTTGAGGTAGATAATCTTATTTATTCCCATTTTATGTTTGAAGAAACTGAGATTAAAAAATTAAAATGATTTTGCCAAAGGTCACAAAGTGATTGGAGTCCGGTCTTTCTGACTCCTAGAGCCCATGTTCTTGACCACTGTTGGTGTCTTAAGGGAATGTTAAATACACGATCATATGGTCTCTTGGTGGAATATTAGATAGCCAATAAAGTGAAGGTTACTGTGACTATCTAATGATTTGGGAAAATGTGTGTAATATAGGTGGGGGGAAAAAAAGACTAAGGAATTGCATTTAAATGTTCATCTTTAGAGAATATTATCTTTGATTTGTTATTGCTTTTCTTCTGTTTTGTTTTTTAATGTGATGATAATGTTTGGCTGTTAGAATTTTGCTGATTTATTTACAGAATTTCACTAAGTCTACATGTAAACCAGGTCTGGCTAGGAAACTGACAGCTTACTTTTTAATAGACTCTACCAAGTTCACTTTCCTTTTCAATTTGACCCAAAGCCATTTTTTTTGCTGGACCTTTGCCAGCTCTAATGTAATCTCTCATCTGTATTCTTGAAGGCTAATGGAATAGTAAAATCTTTTGAAAGGTAAGTTAAATGTGTTATATAGTATCCTCAGGGTAGCTTGTGCACAAAAGATGTTTTCATTCCCACCCTGTAAAGGTATCTCATTAGGACACACACAGTTTCATTATGAAGTTTTCATGTGTTTCTGAGTTTTGATGCTAATCTTTGTGTGTATGTGCGTGCACTTTTTTCTCTGCAGCACCAATGTGGTTATGAATTATTCAGAGATTGAATCTAAGGTTCGAGAAGCAACGAATGATGATCCTTGGGGACCTTCTGGGCAGCTCATGGGAGAGATTGCCAAGTAAGTGATAATTTGACTCAGCAGTGCAGAAAGAATCCAGGTATCTTTACACAGAAATATGAAATTTGCTTTTGATTTTAAACTATTTAGTTTCCAAATATAATTTTGCATAATCAGATAATAATGTGAAAAGTTTCATGCAGGGTCCGTTCTCTTTAAAAAGTAGCTAAAAAAAATAAAATACTTGTTTTCCAGTGATGTCTAGACACTATAGCTTACTATGTAAAATTCTGACAAATGCATTTAAAATAACAAGAAGTAAAATTAAAAAAATTTTTCCTGATGAACATCTGGACCACTGTTCCTGTGAGTGTAGGGCTTATTATAAAGCATGTTATCAGTTATCGGGGCTTAGAAATGTGCTAGGTATTATACAAAGTATAGGAAGAACATTTTTAAGGAAGTGTATCTAAATTTTTTGAAATTAGGTTACTGATTTTTTTTTAAGCTGTTTGGGAAAAGACAGTAACTTAAAACAAGCCTGCCATCTACTGTTAAAATTAACATATTGCAAACTCTTAAGGAAATTTAACTCTTTTTTTCAGGGCTACATTTATGTATGAACAATTTCCAGAACTTATGAACATGCTTTGGTCACGAATGTTAAAAGACAACAAAAAGAATTGGAGAAGAGTTTATAAGGTATGGACATAAATCTATTTTTATTATTTAACAGATGCTTTGAAAACAAATATTTGCAACTGAAGGTGTACATACGCAAATTATTTTGAAAGATATTAAATCCTAGAACAGGTAAAAGAAGTAGATTTGCTATTTGTGTTCTGTTTTACAGTCATTATAAACTATTTATTCTCAATGTGAAATTTTTTTAAATTAATATCCATAATACTTCTAAATGTTGAGTATTTTGTTAAAATTTTTTACACTGTGTAGTTGTGCATATCAAAAATAACAAATCTATAATAGTATGGATGTTTAGTGTATGAACAGTTATGAAAACCACAGTCTAAAGTGGTTTGTCATCTCTACTTAGAAACCTGCCTAATTCATAACTTAGTATTATCACACTATTCTGAACCCAAAAATGTTTAACATATAATTTAAAATATAATAATTAGAGATTCTAAAACATACTAGATTTAAATTCTGACATTTAAGATTTTCAAATATTTACTCTATCAGATTCCTTTTATTTTGTTCTCTTCTCTTAATTATATGATGCACAATTCTAAAGCAAGATAGTCATCTCTTCTTCCACCTCCACCATATTTTCTTGTGATTCAGGTTAAGTTTTTCTGTGCTTTCCAAAATGGTATATAGCATTCATATTTGAAACTTTGAAAGTAATGTTTCTGACTGTCAGGATTAAAAAAAATCTATATTTGTAATTCCTTGATTTTTTTTTTGTTTCGTTTCTTTATTTCTGAAAAATACTCACTGTCATTCTCTTAGTTTGTACAGTAGGTGTGATCAAATAGTTAAAATCACTGAATTTTCTTTTTAAAATGAGTTTTTAAAAAAACCTTAAGTAAACTTCTTTTTAAAAGAATAAACCCCGTAGGATGAAGTTTTGTGCCCCTCAATTTCACCAGCATAACTCAAATTTTCATACATTTAGTCATCTTTAAAGGAGCCCTGGTGGTGGTGCAGTGGTTAAGCTCTCGACTGCGAACCAAAAGATCGAACCCACCAGCTGCTCCACTGGAAAAGAATGTGGCCCTTTGCTTTTGTAATGATTTACAACCTTGGAAATCCTATGGGGCAGTTCTGCTCTGTGCTATAGGGTCGCTATGATTTGGAATTGACTCGATGGCAGTGGCTTTAATCATCTTGAAGTGAGCTTTGTTCCCAGCAAAATTCAGTTCCATTTTTATTTAGTCTCACTATCATTAAGAATTTTAAAGCGTACTGTTTAGTGGTTGTTAATACAGTGGCAGTTGTGCGACAGTCACCACTACTCAATTCCAGAACATTTCCATCACCCAAAAAAAGAAACCCCGTACTCATTAGCAGTCATTCTAAGTGCACTTTTTAACAAAATTTTCTTGAATGTTGAGTTTTTGTCTCTTATTTGTTTGCAGTGTCTTTTTGAAACAAAAGGCCTGTACATCATCTACTTCAAAGGTTAAATTTTAACCGGGGAAAATATTATGGAATCATTTAACTACCAGCTGATGTTCTGTTTAAACCAGTGTTTCTAATAATTCATGGTTCCATAGTGCCCAGATAAAAGTGAAAACCGAGCCAGTTTTCTTCAAGCTTAGTGCTTATTTACATCAGTCATTCAAATGTTTACGGACATCAGAATTATGATTTTTTAAAAAATCTTTTGACACAAAGTATCTGGTGAATAGTTCATAATTATTTTTTATGCTTGGTGTAAGAGAACTTTAAATTGATAATATAAGTTCTAGACTGTATTTAAAGCCTAGTGTAAGGTTAAGAAACCCCCCCCGCCCACACACACGAAAATTATTTATTTGCTAATGTTGGAATTTTTTCTAACCACTTAACAAAGCTCTACCAGAATTTCTTTCATTAAATCATTTGGTGCTTTGTGTTTTCACAGTCGTTGCTGCTCCTAGCTTACCTCATAAGGAATGGATCAGAGCGTGTTGTTACAAGTGCCAGAGAACACATTTATGATTTGCGATCCCTGGAAAATTACCACTTTGTAGGTGAGCAATAGAAAAATCTTATAAGCAAATTAAAACAGTAGTTGGAGTTGTCAGTCACCTGAACCAGCTTAGAAGATTCTCTGCTCTAATTAGAATGTGACTGTTGCTCGTTGTGTGACGAGTGCAGAATCCAAGACGTGGGGCCCTAGAGTATTAATTAGTGAAGACAAGAACTTGCAGAAAAGACTGGCTAATAACAACAGAACCAACACAACATGAATGTTCGGGTTTATATTAAAATATGCACTGGAGACTGGTCCCCTGTGGTGTCCGTAAAGGAATAGCTTTAATCATATGGGAAGAAAAGGTTAGAGCTCCAAAACACACACATTTGTTTGAAGCTGGGTTTGTTTTTTCCCTCCCACCAAATAATATTTACTGTGCAAGGCAGCAAGGCCAGAGTGTGTTTTGAATGTGAAAGAGGCTAGAGAATGAAGCACATTTCATTTTGTAGCGTATCCCAGTTGAAAGCACTTTAAAAATTCAGTTTTTCAGCGATACTGAGTCCTAATAATTAATGTTTCCAAACTTGTATTGGTGAAATCAGGGCATGTGGGTGCTTTTCAATCATTAAAATGTTAAATTTGGTTGTGTTTTTTAAGTTAAAATACAATAGAAAAAGAAAACAGCACGACTGTGAATCCATTTCGTAAGATCATCATCAGTAATTTTTTTTAGTGGATCTGTAATTGACCTTGCATATTACCATTACCAGTAGTCCCTTCTGGCTAGTCTGGTTGGTTTTTATAAAGGGTCTTATAAACCAAAATTGCATTTCAAGACTTAAAATTTGCTGAGGAGGAAATGGCAGAGTTGAAAAGCACAGTTTACCTCTTTATTATTTTTTAAACTGTTGAAAAACACATCAATTCCTTATAATGTAGAAATTTTAGCATCTGTTTTTGAAAGAGGTTGGTATGTCTTAAATTCTTAAGGTTTTGTTTCTCCTGTACCATCCTCACAGATGAGCATGGCAAGGATCAGGGTATAAATATTCGACAGAAGGTAAAAGAATTGGTTGAATTTGCCCAGGATGATGACAGGCTTCGTGAAGAGCGAAAAAAAGCAAAGAAGAACAAAGACAAGTATGTTGGGGTTTCCTCAGACAGTGTTGGTGGATTCAGATACAGTAAGTATCAAAAACAGACTGGCACCTAAGCATCGAGTTAGCTAGCTACCTGGGCATGTATCGTAGGAGTCATTGAAATACTAAAGACCAAAAGGCCCTTCATTCAGCAATACGTAGAATCCTAGAATATATACAGTACTCATCCTGGTGTCTGTCAAGTGGATTTTGGGAATCTGTCTACTTTTGTGGGTTCAAGAATGTAATTTAAACTACTATAATTTAAACTTTAAGTTGACATACAGAGTAAAACAGATAACCCTTCTCTCTTAGCGTTACTATTTAAAAAAAAAGTCCGTCCAGCCTCAGCCTCTCTTCTCTTAAGTAGTGTATAAAATGTTAATTTGGCCTAGAAGATGACTGGTGATACTGTCATTTTTTTCTTCTAGGCCTGTCACTTTGTTTAACGTTCTAACTCATTTACGAGCAACTAGGACATTTATCTCTCATGTTCATTTTTAATATAATATAGCTTCCTTAAAATAAGGCACTTGGTGCTTATAACAGATACGCAGTATAAGGAGAATTCTAGCAATCCTCTTGGTCATTTTGTGTAAGTACAGATTGTCCTGAGATCCTCTCACTCCTTCATTGGAACTGTGTAGAACATCTTTGATTTGTTATTTCACGATTACCTACACAATAACTTAGTATTTTTGCACATTTGCTCCTCCGCCTTTCTGCCCCGAAAGAAAAAACATTGCACTTAATTAACTGTTTAAGGATATTTCTAACTGCAGAAAAAATCTTTTTTTCAGTGTCTGAGCATCACATTAAAGTGAATTCTTAAATCAGACAAGAGTATTTATAAAGAAAGAATATAAATACGTTTTGGAGGTTTCTATTTGTTCGGGAGAGCAGGAAGCTTTGGATTATTTGATTAAGTATTTATTTTATTCTTTAGCTTTTTCAAAGTAGCTGTAACAATTTAATGTGCTTTTTATGTAGAAATTGCTGTTTGCAACTTACTACCTCATTCCACTTGTTTGTATTTCTCTCTTTACCAACACAATACGTAATTAAAAAAAATTACATCAGGTAAAATTAGAAAATTGAGTTTCAGTTTTCAGACTCAGTCACAATGAACTAATTTCAGCATCTGCATTCAAGGTGTGGTCGAACATCCTGTGTGTTTGCATCACATTCTTTGCAAAATTACTTTTAATGTTTCATAGTATTCAGAGACTTAACTAATCAACTTTATTTTGTGTGTTTTTTTTTTTTTTTTTTTTTAACTTTGAAGGTAGATAACACCAGTGTCTAACATCCTTAGCACTGATTTAGCATGGTGTCTACCATGCTCGTCAGTTTGGTTCTCATCTACTTTCATTTTGCCTATAAATTTGCTCATTAAATTGTTGTTGAGATGTACATAAAAAAAAAAAAACATAGACACTATTAAATGCCATCTTTTTTTTTTTTTTTTAAAGATTTTGTCTAGAAAACTTTTTGCTACGTTCTCTAAGTTGGTGGTCACTTTCAGATTTAATAAACAAAATTTAAAATCCTCAAGCTCTTGCATAAAAATTTTAGTCTTGCAGTTTGTTAGGTAATTCAGCAAAATGGTTTTGTTAAATCTCCAGAGGGCATGCATACCATCAGACTTTGTTTACAAAAACTCAGTTACTCAGTTTTTGACGATTTTATTGTTCCTCATTGCTCCTTCCATTTTCTCCTCAGCCTGCCTTTATCTTCTTTGTTTTTTTTTAACCTCACATGATTTCTCTGAATCTTCCACTCTTGCCCATAAAGTTGGATTTGGACATGGAAATGGAAGGGTTCCATTTAGTGCACATAATTGCAAGGAATAAGACAAATCTGGCCATTTTGGTTTGGTATTTATTCATTTCCGTGCTTTATTTCCTTCATTCCCATATTCACTCAGAGACTCCCTAGGGTTTTCTACTCTGAGCATATATTCGGACTTGGTGTTTAAATACCTCATTACTAGTTGCCGTCAATTCAACTTCAAATCATGGCTACCTCACAGGTATCAGAGTAGAACTGTGCTCTGTAGAGTTTTTGATAGCTGATTTTTCAGGCGTACATTGCCAGGGCTTTTTTCCAAGGCATCTCTGGGTGGACCTGAACTTGCAGTCTTTCAGTTAGCAGCCAAGTATATTAACCATTTGCACCCCCCAGAGACTAGTCATCACTATTCTGAACTGCTTGTGCATACTTCATGATTGTAGTGTGTAGTTTTGTTAATTAGAATTTTTTTTTTTGCAGTAATTACAAAATATTTTCACATGCTTGAAATCCACTGTGTTATTTTTCTTGTTTGATACTAACAAATGACGATTACTGAGTCCTTTCAACATATTGGGATATGAAGCATTCAGAATGGAGTTTCCTTTAGTTTGTGCTTTTTAAGAGTCTGTTGCTATCTAATATCGTTTTCCAATAATTGAAAAACCATTAAGAGACAGGGATGAAATATAATGAATTAAGTGACTTTCGTAAAAACAAAAAGATTTTTGGTTCTCCTTTGCTTATATACCTTGCGTTAGTTTTTCTGTTTTCTACTATTCCTTTGAACAGCATTTAAGAACTTCCTGATATGCCTTGCTATGCATTAAGGTTATGTAAGCTTTCATAAACAAAACCTTTTAAATCTGCATTCCTGCCACTTAATGACTGGCATTGCATGCTGTGCCTTGCTGTAATTGTGTTGATTCAGCACTGTGGGAGCTTTCTGTTTTCCTTTGAAAACTATTTTATTATGAGGAAAAGCTTCAGAAATAAGGACTATAGATATCTTTTGAATTTAATGTCTTTAGAGTTGCTTCTCTTTTTAATACTTCATATAGGTGAAAGATATGATCCTGAGCCCAAATCAAAATGGGATGAGGAGTGGGATAAAAACAAGAGTGCTTTTCCATTCAGTGATAAATTAGGTGAACTGAGTGATAAAATTGGAAGCACAATTGATGACACCATCAGCAAGTTCCGGAGGAAAGATAGAGAAGACTCTCCAGAAAGATGCAGGTATTAACGCTTTGTCTCCTGGGTCTCTTGGAAAGGGTGCTAAATTTTTTTAGCTGTTTTTAAAATGCCACGTCAAACGTTATTTGCAGTTAGTACTGACATGCTTTCCAGGTTGTATGTTTCCGTTTTTTTCTAAAGTTGGTTGTGTTTCTTATATATTTTCATTCAAGTAAGAATTTTTACAACTTATTTTGCATTTGGGAATCACATGATCCAGGGACCTAAGGTATTGTTGTGGGATAATGAAGCATAAAAGATGTGAAATTTAAATCCCCCCCTGGTATTTCATTATGATTCTGTACCAGTTTGTACCAGAAAAAAGAAAAAAAACTCAAATGGACTTTTGGACCAGATAGTTATCGAGTGTCCAAAAAAACCAGACCCGTTGCCGTCCATTTGATTCTTATTCCTAGCGACCCTATAGGACAGAGTAGAACTGCCCCATAGGGTTTCCAAGGAGTGCCTGGTAGATTTGAACTGCTGACTTTCTGGTTAGCAGCCAAACTCTTAACCACTACACCACCAGCATAGACCTTTATTTTTATAAACTATATTTTCTGAGGGCATGGCATTTGCATTTAGTTTTATAGTTTCTGGAAACTTTGTGTTCACCTTTTGTTCCTAACAATATACGTAATTTTTCTGCCATTTTATAGGGGAATGCCTGGCACTTAATTGGCAAAGCAAGTTTTACAAAACTTTCATCATTTGCATCTGATAATATCTCTGTTATATAGGATAGAGCAAGGCTTTTACCCTTACTTTTCAGAACTAAAACCTGAGACTCATTCAAATAGGACTTACTTAAAGTAACACAGTTAGTGATGGGGGTAATGAAAAAGAAGTATATAAACAAAGTTTGAAACTTTATGTTCTGCAGTATTTGCCTAGTGTCTTTTCAGTATGTTTCCATACTTGTTAAATCCGGGGAATGCCTGTGTTTTTCAAGACTATTTCTGGAGTGTGATCTTTGAAGAACCCAAATTCATTGTTAGTACTTTGAATATATTATTTTCCAATTACTCTTCTAGCTCCTTTATACTGAAAGAGTATGCATATGGTAATTATAAATACTAAACTTGGAGAAATGCTGTCTACTTAAAATATTCTGGTTTTTTTTCTTTCACTGATGTTCTTGTGGCCTTTGTATAAACTTTTGGTTTAGTTTGGAAAACAGGGGCCAGATATTCTACGGTTACCTCCTAAAAAAGTGTGGGGCTCAGGTGTGTAACCTGGTTAGAGATCTGTGTACATTCTTGTATTATTACTTTCTTCTTTGCCCTTCCCTCCTGTTTTCCTTCCTTACTTTGTCTCTCTACCCTTCATTCCTTGATTTTCTTCTTTTTCTGTGTTGTGTCTAACAGGATCTACTGGAGTTTGTAGTTCCTAAATTTTAATTAGATTATTAAGATTTAAAAGAGTGAAAATGTGGCAAACGTGATTTGTCATAGTAACTAAAGGACATACCTAGAAACTTACATCTTGGGGTGTTTGTAAGAAAAGAGATTTTTAGACAAAGGTGAATGTGACCTTTCTGGCATGATAACAGAATTTTGGACTTGTAGTTCCTATTACATTCAGGAATTCTTGAACGTTGATCAGATATGAAGTTTCCATTTCATTGTGTGTTAGGCAGATTATACCCTCAAGTTGTAAAGAAATTTATCTTGCACTGAAATAAAATTATTGTTGTTAGATGCCGTCAAGTTGGTTCCAACTCCTAGCGAGCCCGTGTACAATAGAGTGAAACACTGCCCAGTCCTGTGCCATCCTCAGATTCATTGCTGTGTCTGAGCAGCCAGTATGTCAATCCATCTTGTCAAGGGTCTTCCTCTTTTTCACTTATCCTCTACTTTACCAAGCATGATGACCTTCTCTAAGGCCTACTCCCTCCTGATAACATGTTCAAATTACATGAGATGAAGTCTAACCGTCCTCACTCCCAAGGAGCATTCTGGCTGTACTTCTTCCAAGACAGATTTTTTTGTTCTTTTAGCAGTCCATGGTATTTTCAATATTCTTCAACACTATAATTCAAAGGCATCAATTCTTCTTCAGTCTTGTTTATTCATTGTCCAACTTCCGCATGCATATGAGGCAGTTGAAAATACCACGGCATGGGTCAGGTGCACCTTAGTCCTCAAAGTGACATCTTTGCATTTTAACACTTTAAAGCAGTCTTTTTGCAGCAGATTTGCCCAATGCAATATGTTGTTTGATTTCTTGACAGCTGTTTCCATGGACGTTGATTGTGGATCCATGCAAAATGAAATCCTTGACAATGTCAGTATTTTAGTTTATCATGCTTAATGGCCCAGTTGTGTGGAATTTTTTCTTTATGTTGAGGTGTAATCCATATTGAAGGCTGTAGTTTTTGATTTTCATCAGTAAGTGCTTCAAGTCCTCTTTGCTTCCAGCAAGCAAGATTGTGTCATCTACATATCAAAGGTTGTTAATGAGCCTTCCTTCAATCCTGATGCCCCAGTCTTCTTCATGTAGTCCAGTTTCTTGGATTATTTGCTCAAAGTGCAGATTGACTAAGTATGGTAAAAGGATACAACTGTGACGCACACCTTTCCTGCTTTTAAACCACACTATTCCCTTATTCTTTTCGAATGACTGCCTCTTGGTCTGTGAAGGTTCTGCATGAGTACAATTAAGTGTTCTGAAATTCCCCCTTTGCAATGTTATCCGTAATTTGTTATGATCCGCACAGTCGAATGCGTTTGTACAGTCTATAGAACACAAGTCAACATCTTTCTGGTATTCTCTGCTTTCAGCCAAGATCCATCTGATAACGGCATTGATAATCCTTTTTCCACGTCCTCTTCTGAATTGGCTTGAATTTCTCTTAGTTCCCTGTCAATGAACGGCTGCAGCCACTTTTGAATGATTGTCAGCAAAATTTTAACTTGTGTGTGATATTAATGATAGCATTCGATAATTTCCCCCCTTTCTTGGATCACCTTTCTTTGGAATGGACATGTATATGGATCTCTTCCAGTCGATTGGCCAGGTAGCTGTCTTCCAAATTTCTTGGCATAGCCAAACAAGCACTTCCAGCATTGCATCCATTTTTTGAAACATCTCAGTTGTTGTTCTGTTGATTCCTGGAGCCTTGTTTTACGCCAGTGCCTTCAGTGTAGCTTGGACTTCTTCCTTCGGTACCATCAGTTATTGATCATATGGTTCTTCCTAAAATGGTTGAACGTCGACCAATTGTTTTTGGCACAGTTACTCTGTATATTCCTTCCATCTTATTTTGATGCTTCCTGCGTCATTCAGTATTTTGCCCCTAGATTCCTTCAGTATTGCAACTTGAGGCATGAGTTTTTTCTTCACTTCTTTAAGTTTGAGAAATGCCAGGCGTGTTCTTCCCTTTTGGTTTTCTAATTCCGGGTCTTTGCATGTTTTATTATAATTTTTACTTTGTCTTCTCGAGCTGCCCTTTGAAATCTGTTCGGCTTTTCAATTTCATCGTTTCTTCTGTTTGCTGTAGCTACTCTAGGTTCAAGATCAAGTTTCAGAGTGTCTTTTGACACCCATTTTCGTCTTTTCTTCCTTTCTTTTTTGTGTTTTTAGTGACCTTTTGCTTTCTTCATGTGTGATGTCCTTGATGCCATCCCGCAACTCATCTGGTCTTCTGTCATTAGTGTTCAGTGTGTCAAATCTATACTTAAGGTGGTCTCTAAGTTCCGGTGGGATATACTTAAGGGTATACTTAAGCCTCGTGGACTTGTTTTCATTTTCTTCAGCTTCAACTTAAACTTGCCTAAGACCAATTGATGGTCTTTTCCCAGTCAGCCTCTGGCCCTGTTCTGACTGATGATATTAAGCTACTCCATCGTCTCTTTCCACGGATGTGGTCAGTTTGATTCCTGTGTATTCCATCTGGCGAGGTCCATGTGTATAGTCGCCATTTATGTTGTTGAAAAAGGTATTTCCAGTGCCTCATTTGTTGGTCTTGTAAAATTCTACCATGCAATCTCTGGCATCGTTTCTTTCACCAAGGTCATATTTTCCAGCTGCTGATCCTTCTTTATTTCCAACTTTCACATTCTAGTCACCAGTAATTATCAATGCACCTTGATTGCATGTTTGATCAATTTCAGACTGCAGAGGTTGGTAAAAATATTCAATTTCTTCATCTTTGGCATTGGTGGTTCAGGTGTAAATTTAGATAATGGTCGTATTAACTGTTCTTCCTTATAAACATATGGATATTATCCTATCACTAACAGCACTTTTTTTTTTTTAACAGCATTCTGCTTCAGGATAGATTTTGAAATGTTCTTTTTGACAATGAGTGTGACACCATTCCTTTACAATTTGTCATTCCCTGCACATGATTGTCTGATTCAAAATGGCTAGCCAGGATCAGTCCATTTCAGCTCACTAATGCCAAGGATATTGATCTTAAAGAGTTATTTCATTTTTGACGACTTCCAATTTTCCTGAATTCATACTTTGTACATCCCACATTCCAGTTAGTAATGGATGTTTACAACTGTTTCTTCACATTCTGAGTCATGCCTCATCAGCAAATGAAGATTCCAAAAACTTGACTCCATCCATGTCGTTAAGGTCGACTCTACTTTGAGGAGGCAGCTCTTCCCCAGTTGTGTCTTGAGCGCCTTCCAACCCAAGTGGCTCATCTTCTGGCACTGTATCAGACAATGTTCTGTGGCTGTTTAAGGTTTTCACTGGCATTTTTTTTTTTTTAGTGTGCTTTAAGTGAAAGTTTACAAATCAAGTCAGTCTCTCATACAAAAATTTATATATATCTTGCTATGTACTCCTAGTTGTTCTCCCCCAATGAGACAGCACATTCCTCCTCTCCACCCTTTATTCCCTGTGTCCATTCAGCCAACTCCTGTCCACCTCTGCCTTCTCATCTTGCCTCTAGACAGGAGCTGCCCACACAGTCTCATGTGTCTACTTGAACCAAGAAGCTCACTGCTCACCAGTATCATTTTCTGTCTTATAGTCCAGTCTAATCCCTGTCTGAAGAGTTGGCTTTGGGAATAGTTCCAGTCTTGGGCTAACAGAATGTCCGTCCAGAGAACATGACCTCCAGGGTCCTTCTAGTCTTAGACCATTAAGTCTGGTCTTTTTAACGAGATTTTGAGGTCTGCATCCCACTGTTCTGTTCCATCAGGGATTCTCCATTGTGTTTCCTGCCAGGGAACATCAGTTGTAGCCGGGTACCATCTAGTCCTCCTGGTCTCAGGCTGCTGTAATCTCTGGCTGACCGTGGAAAGACCATCAATTGTTCATATGCAAGTTCAAGTTGAAGCTGAAGAAAAAACATTTTAAGATTTATGTGGCCCTTTCTGTCTCTTGGGCTCATAATAACCTTGTGTCTTTGGTGTTCTTCATTCTCCTTTGCTCCAGGCAGGTTGAGACAAATTGATGCATCTTAGATGACCACTTGCCAGCGTTTAAGACCCCAGATGCCACTTACCAAAATGGGATGCAAAATGTTTTCTTAATACATTTTGTTATGCCAGTTGACCTAGATGTCCTCTGAAACCATGGTCCCCAGACCCCTGCCCCTGCTACTCTGGCCTTTGAAGCGTTCAGCTGTATTCAGGAAACTTCTTTGCTTTTGGTTTAGTTTGCTGGCCAGTTTTGTAGAAGTAGATCATCTGGTCCTTCTTCCTAGTCTTTCTTAGTCTGGAGACTGCTGAAACCTGTCTACCGTGGGTGTTCCTGTTGGTATTTAAAGTACTGGTGGCATAGTTTCCTGCATGACAACAACACACAAGTGACCACAGCACACAGGCTCAGTTGAACAGGTTTCTTCCCCCAAAGAGGTTTCTTATTAGTAAGTGGCAGGGGCTTTTGTACACTTATTAGAACTTGTTGGTTCCCTATAGAAAAACACATTTAACCCCTTTGCTCTTTGTAGGAAGCCATTCTTTATCCTTGATTGTACAAGTTCCAAATTGGCTTATATTTAGTAGAAAATTGCTTTAGATTAGTCTCAAATTGTATTAGTAATAATAGTCGTAGTTTAAAGGAGAATTTTAAGCGTTTTATTCCAGGTTATTTATAAATGAAATATTTCAGTGTTATAAGTATTATAAAATTTCAGCATTACAAATTACCTATTCTAAAATTGATATAGGTAATGGCACATACTCCAGGTAATAGTTTGCTTTATCTTCCCTCCCTCTCTTCCTTTTTTTCTCCTTCCCTCTTTCCTACTTGCACCAGAAAAAAAAACCAATGCCTTGTTACTGGAGAACCAAGTAGTACTGACATTTTCATTCCCAGTGTGGGAAAAATCCACTTTTTTACTCCGTCAGTTTTTTTCTTTGCTCTATTAAAAAAAGAAAATATTTTTGAATGAAAATGTGCCTGAGAGGAAATTATTTTAAAAACACTTCAAATATAACCAGGTGTTTTTTTTTTTAATTTCCTCATTATATAAAAGCTTTATCTCTTGATACTATATAGTAGAATAGATCACAGTTGTTATGAAGTGCGTTACCTTACATATTTTTGCATTTTGATCATTTGAATCAGGATATTATTTAAAAGGTATCCATTGAAATTGTAATATTTTGTTATGTGTGTGCATTAGTACATGGGAATTGATCATAAAATTACACTATATAAATGGAACTGTAGCCATTTCCACACAATCCATTTCCAAAAGGTGGTCCTCAAATGCAGATATTTGAACTACGAGGGTCCCATTAGTTGATTCTGATATGATAATAATCCTGCTACTTTGTTTGAAATTAACCTTTAAATCTGTAATAGATAAGCACTTGAGTTATTTTCAGACCTTTTTTATTTGTACACATTTATGTAAATACTTTTTTGTAGCAGTGTTTTAGACTTACCTAGGGAATTCTCTGGGTTCCCACTTCCCCTCCCCAGTACATACTCATCATTATTCAGATAACTTAGATAACGTTCTGTTGATCCCTGTCAAATAGTCAAAGTATAGAATTTTGGAGTTACTGCATTTGAAATTCTTTAGCTCAAATCACTGAGGACTCCATTTTAAGATAATCCCAAGTCTTATTATTTTGCTTCATTTTTTAATATCTTTTAGCGACAGTGATGAGGAAAAGAAAGCAAGAAGAGGCAGATCCCCCAAAGGTGAATTCAAAGATGAAGAGGAGACTGTGACGACAAAGCATATCCATATCACACAGGCAACAGAGACCACCACAACCAGACACAAGCGCACAGCAAATCCTTCCAAAACCATTGATCTGGGAGCAGCAGCACATTACACCGGGGACAAAGCAGGTCCAGACCAGAATGCTTCAACCCATACACCTCAGCCCTCAGTTAAGGTGGGAATGGCGTGAGTTTACACATCATACACGGCTTTATTCTTCTAAACTACTTTTAGAATTACTGCATTAGTAGGCTCATGCGGTGCTGGGCAGTCATATTAATTATAAATCATCTGGCTTGTATTACTCAGAGTCATTAATAATAAGAAACCTCATTGGGGAAGGAGATCTGTCCAATTGCTGAATGATTTTCTGTGCACTTTCTGTGAAAGTAGAAATGACATTCTTGGTTCATTTGGGAAAGGTTGTGAATCAGAATGTAGGGCATCTCTTCCTTCTAGATACCGCCACTGGTTATTAAGCACAGCTTGATTCACTAAGGAAAACACGGGGATATTTGGAAGTTTTTAAAAATGACAAAAGAGGAGAAATGATCTTATTTTACATAGCAATGATGCCTGCTAAGGGAGGCTGTTTTGCCTGGTGATCACTACTGCTCAGTACAGAAGCACTGCCTCTTATACCTTTGTAATTGGTTTTTTATTTACTATGGAAATGAAATCCACCTACTGGGTAACTGGCCACAGGCTAGCCTTTTGAATAGAAATCTGCCAAAGAGAGGAATTTGCCCCTTTGTCATTTTTGTCGCTTTTCCCCACTAGTGTTGATCCAACTTTATCTTCACATCATCAGAAGTAGCTAAAAGCTGGAGGAGATTTCTTTTAATGTATTTTGCAAATTGTAGATGACTTTAGAAATAAAGCTAGGCCTACTTAGTTACAACGACAAGTACTCTACCAGCTTTTGCCACATATCTCCTAGACCAGTGTATATGCTGTGCTCCATTTAGTTTTCATGAAAACCTCAAAATTATAACTCGACTGTGGTTGTAGTTAAAGGGGGAAAGGGCTCTGTCATTTCCCTGAGGTCTTAAGTTTCCTCTGCTGTGAATACAGCCAGCTTACTGATGGCTGTTAGGATGTGGTAGGTAGTCATACTAATAAAACCAAATACATGATGGTTGCTATATTGGAAACTCATTTAAGATTACAGGAAGAAAATCATCAAGTCTGTGTAATCCTTTTTATTTTTACAATAAATTGACACTTTCATCTCATATCTTGAAGAATTTTAAATATCACCTTTTACTACTTACCAAGTATAGGGCATTCTACCGTAAATATTTTATATTTGTAATATAAGCTTTTTTGTTATATTTTTTTTGAAAGTCTAGAAGGCTGAAGTTCTAGAAAAGTTAGGAACCAACTGTTTCTGATCCCTTTCCATCCCAAGGTCATTTTGAACCACAATATAGTATTTTAAACTTCAAAGATCCAGTTAATCTGCTTAGGAACTTACAGTGCCTCCCTACTGTCTAGCAACTCAGTTCTGAGTTAGTATGTCTATATTGAACATACAGGGCATATGCATCAGGGTGTGCTTAGTGCTATGGAGAAGACAGAAATAGTGTTACAACTCCAAGCAAGCCTTGCAAGTTAGTTCGGAAGCTAAGTATGAAATGGTTAGAAATCAAGGTATCCATGCCACATAAAATCCTGCTAATGTGTGTAGTGTACAAACAATAAGTGTTGCTAAAGTTAATAGAATTTTAGAGCTGGATAGAATCTTGGCCTCTGATCTGGTGGATTTCAACCCTGGTGATGTATTGGAATTATCAGTAGAGCTTTGTAAGACTATACAGGCCAAGGGCCCACCCTGGACAATTACGATTCAGTATTTGTGATGGTATTGAGGCGTATTGAGGCATATTGAGGCATATGTATTTTTTAATGTCTCACAAATGATTCTGATACACATAGCATTAAGATTTGAGTAGAATCTGAAATGTATGTTTTCCAGAGTGAAATGTAGTAAGAAAGTAAATTAATTAGGAAAAAGAGGGGTGTGGACAATAGAACTTTTACAGTGCTGGAAATACAATTACTTAAATAATACTGCTTCTCTATAAGGATTCAGGGTCATTGCTATTTCCTGAAAACTGAATCTAGCCTTATTAAGATAATTAACAAGTATTTGTGTCTAAGTTAAGAATTAGAGATGGATGAGATGATTAAAATGTTAGTTTTTTTCCTGTTGAAAGCTTTTAGAAAAAAAATCATTCTTTTCTAAGCTTTTTAGTTCTGTGTTTTGTTTTCAGACTTCAGTGCCTAGCAGCAAGTCATCTGGTGACCTTGTTGATCTGTTTGATGGTGCCAGCCAATCAACAGGTAAGCTTCCATATTAGCTTATTCCTTTTTAGTAACCTGGGTTTCAGAATCAAAAAAATTTTTTTTCAAATAAAAAAGAAAATTAATATTTATTTGCACTGGATATATTTTTAATGTAAAGGTAGTGAGTCTTGAGCATTCTTTGGAGAAATTGTTAATTTGCCTAAAATAAGGGAGAAGGATGCTTAAATGTTTGATAATTCAATAATCTTTCCCTCTTCCTAATTTCTTTCGCACCTATGGTCTTTACCACTCATTAGAACTATCTATCACGTTCTTAACTGTGTATCTTTTGATACATGCGTCCATTTCCCCCAACTATCTCTTAAAATAAATATACCCTGTTTTTCTGACCTTAAGACCTAGCAAAACCTTATCTGTGGTAGTTAATAAACCTTATCTGTGGTAATTAATAAATATTGGCCAGTAATAATAGTATTCTCAAATCACTATAATATTTACAATTTAATGACTTAATATATCTGATATAGTGCTTCCTGTCAGTAATAAATGGTATTTCAAAGTACAGTATACTTTCTGAAATTTTCCATGATCAAAGATTTTGGAGGGTTATAGTTCCCATTTTTAATTTTGTTAAATTAACTTGGAGAAACATGAAGCGTACTACTACTGTAAATTAAAACTCCTGAGTATTTGGGGTTCTTTGTTTTCTTCATAAGCAAAATATACTGCTTGGCCCATTTTGCTCTCGTTCCCTAAATCTTAATCTGGTTCTCAACATTAAACATACCTAGAGTTCATTTAATGTTTTTTTCCTTTTTTGAACAAATAGTTATTGAACCAGACAGTTGTCTTGGTGCTTGGGGTATAATGCTTAGTTTATTAAAACACTGTTCTTGCCCTCATGCAAGGGTCAGGTGGAGGAAGTAATCATTAATCAAAGAGTCACAAATAGTTACCTAGTTAAGAATATGAAGAGTGCTTTGGCAGGAAGGTGCCTTCTCTGGAAGTGTGTAACTACCCACCTGACATATTTTCTCAGGGCGGTAGCAGAGGAGCAGTTCACCAAGATTTTCTCATCAGTGGGGGTTGATTTGTTCAGTTTGCTAGATTTTATCTGAGTAATTCCTGATACATTATGATCAAGAAAATTGATATTTAAGCATTTTATTTAATGATTATAGAGCATGAAAGACTACTGTGCTGCTAGTCAAAACAGCTCAAGAAATAAAGCTTCTATTTAAAGACAGTCTCCCCCGACCTGTTTAAAATTTGTTTCACATTAAAACATAGCAAGTTAGGGATATAACTAATGTGCAAATATTTTTATTATTCTTAGTTGTGTGTAATATTTTTTCAGTGCTACGTTCTTTTTAAACTTCTACATTAGCATTTAAGTGGAAGTCTGTGATAGAAATTACTTTGCATTGCTAGTTAAGTACATGTAATCAATATAAAGTACCCTATTATTTTCTCCTCCTTCTTGCCAGCTATCTAAGTTCTTGGACTGGGAGGGGGCCTCATAGGGCATCTGGTTTGACCTACTTTCTGAGATTCAATTTCCTTTTCTTTTTTCCTATAATTATAATTATTCCTGAAATTATTCTTTACACTTCGTTGGACTGACATGCCTCGGATTGCAAACAACTACATTAGTCATTTAACCGTTTATGTGCTGTCTTTTTGTATGTTTAAGATTTGAACTGTAGTATTACCTGGTAGTTAGCATGTAGTCATATAATACAGACATAGTGTCACAGAATATGAACTATTTTGGACTTCTTGGCATAAAATATTAAAAAGCCCCTTTCATGCATCTGTGGGAAGTTTTAATGGAGCAATCAGAAGAATTAACTAGGAAGGTCAGATGAGTGGTTATAACTTTTTTCCTTGGTGATAACAAGATTGCTTTGAACAGAGAAAATTATTAAATACCAACATGCTTTCTTTGCTTGGCAAGAAACCTTTGAGTGGTTTGCCTTCTCCAGTGCAAACAGTAGATTCACTAATTAAATAGAAGTAGCAATTACTATTAATAGAGTGAGACAAAGTCTGAATGAAATCTGGAAGGTTTCTTACCTTAAAGTTTATTTCATCGTAATATTTTTTAAAAAGCAATGTGGGTTGACATCAGAATCATTTTTAAGCATTATCTCCTGTTTGAAACAGTATGTTAAACCCACTTTGCTCAGAACCCCCCCTTCAATACATAAATTTAGTTACATTGAATCTCTATTTTAATAATATATTTTAAATTGAATTCAGCAGTGAAAGGAAATTGGATACTAAATCTCTAGCACCTACACATGAGAAACTGTAAGAAGCTACTGCCATGTTAACATTGCCAGTCGGTATGTCATTTGGGTGCCATTTACCAGATGTGCCTATATTTATAACAGTGCCATCATGCAAGTAATATGGGCATGAACTGTAAAGCTAAGCAGATACAGCATCTGTACCACACGCCAGATAAATATCTCCTCTGAGAAAATGCTCGGAATTTTTTTCTTTTAGTGTATGTTATTACATCCTTCTTAGCGTCTTCAAAAGTATATGTGGTGAAATTATTGTAGAATATTTTACCAAGTTTAAAAATATGCATGTGAAACCTGACTGTCAAGGTTCACTTGAGACTGTCATGGTAAATGTCCCACTGTGGTAATGTGCTTTTTAAATCTATGTTCAAGCGATGTTTTGGTGGCTTTTATGTACAGTATATTTCTAAGTAAACATTTTAAGACATGAATAATAATTTAAACTATTAGGATGAGCCAGTTAGAAATAGTGCCAAAACTCATTCAGATTCCTTTTTAGTATGTTTCCTCTCTTTAAGAAGAAGCCCAAGTTTATCTCCTTTGTCCCTGTGCAGTTAAGGAATTTGGGTGTTGATTAAGATGCCATTACACAAAATATATCTAATGCAGTAGGTGATATTTAAGAGAGAATATACCATAGTCAGTACAAACAGAAATACCTTACGTGACCTAAGTCTGTTTTGAATTTCTGTTTTTTCTTTTAGTTAAAAAGAATTTTAAGACGATTTCAAGTCTGTAAAAGCCAGAATTTTCTTCCATTTAGATCTGAAGCTGTTGCCTTGCGCTCAGAAACAGCTAGGTGAGGGTATTTACCTGAATATGCGCACCTTGTCACATCCTCAGCATCAACTCCTAGGATTGGGGGGGAGGGGTTGTCTCTAGTTTAAAAGCAAGTTTACTAAAACTAAAAAATTTTTAACAGATTATCATTTTCACGGATTATTCAAAGTAATGCATGCTCATTTTAGAAATTTGGTAGAAAACGAATGATTCAAATGATTGAATTGCTGCTCTAGACTTCTAAGGTTGTGACTCTGATGAGGCGAAATCTTTAAGGACAAACAAAAATAAGGAAAACTATGTTTGTAGGTCCTTCAGCCATTTAGTTGATAGCTGAAGAGAAACTGAGTATGAAAATTTGAGATAATGCTGTTGGTCGTAAAGTTAACTATTAATGACTTTGGCAGTACTATTTTTTAAAAACATTTTTCTGTACATTGAGTCAATACATTTATTTAAGCATTTATTGCATGACCAATCTTTCAGATAAGATTTTTTTGGCGGGGGGGAGGGGGGTGGTGGTAAATGCTTTTCACCTGAGATCTCATAACCATTTCTTTATATGATAGTTGGTATTTTTACAAAAATTTTCCTTGCTTTATAATCTTACATTGTATGGACATACTGTAATTTATTTAACCAGTCCCTTATTTTTGGGACACTAAGGTTTTGTTTTGTGTGTGCTTCACCCCCGCCCCAATTTTTCCCAGTTATAAAGTAGCAAAATAGCTGCTTTCAAAATTTTCCAGTTGGTAAAGAGAAAATAGTATTTTATTATTTTTTACATTTATTTGCTTACTAATTGAGTTTGTGCATTTTTTGTATTTTTATGAGCTATTTGTATTTCTTTTGATTTGTCTATGTCCGTTTTCCATTTTTTTCTATTGGAGATATCCTTCTTAATAATTTTTTAAAACTCTTTGTATATTATAAATATTAACTGTTTGTCATATATGTATTTGCAAATACGTTTTTCAGATTTTTTCATTCCTTTTAGTTTTGTATTAGAACTTTTTATGCAAAAGTTTATTTCTCTTAATGTAACCCAGATCAAATTCTTTGTTGAAGAAAAATTCCATTTTGTAACTTAAGCATTGTCTAGTGTAGCTGAATTTTTCCTGTTCATGGTATAGTTTTGGAAAATACATGTTCCCAGCTGGTGATTGTAAATAACCTCCTTGCTGCCCTGAGAAGACAGATGGAAATGGTTCATTTATAATGACAGCTCTCATGTGGGATTTTTGAAGACTAGCTCGTGTTGTAAAATTTAGCAGTCTTTCACATGCAGCAGTTTTTGGTAGACTCCTATTTAAATTCCATTAGATAGCAGTTATCTGGAGAAATGCTTAAGTATAGAACATTCCTGTTATATTTAAGGCACTGGTATGAGTAACATCATACCTATAGTCCTTCCTCCCAGGAGAAAGAAACTTTTCCTAAATTAAATTATTTGCAGTAAAAATTACAAACATAGTATAATTTTAGTTTAGGTGGTAGAAGGTGGAGCAGAATAACCAAAGTAGGTAATTATCTGAAATGTTAAATTCAGGATAAGGCAAAAATTAACTGTTTCACCTAGTTTGAAATTGTATCTATAATATTCAGTGCTTTTACCCTCAACATGAATTTTCTTTGTAGCCCAGGCTGGATAAAATTTGAAAATCCTTTGTTTGGCATAATAAATGACATACTGATGTTTATTCACAGCATGGATGATGCACATTAAAATAATGTTTGATTTCAAACACCTTAGTGTTATAATAAATGGTTAGCTATCATTCTGTTACCCAACAGTATACTTGAATCAGTATTTTTAACTTGACACTACAGAATACGAACAGGAATATTAAGCAGCAACTGTTCTCAACGTTTGTTTCCCTGATAGTTTTTATTAACATCTGTGCTTATCTATATAGTTTAAGAATATAGCTCATCTGTATGTACCTTTAAGGAAAAGATAAGCAAAACACCGTGATATTATCCTTTGGATGAATTAAAAAAAAAGAGGTGTATGAGCTGTAGTGTTGGTGGAAATGGAGGATCTTGGCCTTAGTGGTCTAAGTTCACTAGTGAATGATGTATGTAAACATCTGCATTTGTAATGAAATGAAGGAATGAGGAATTTGTCATATCTGCTCATAGTTGAATACAGTAAATGTGCAGTAAGAAATACAAGTACACATGTATCAGAAACTGGTTTGTTCCTTTTATTACTGCTGGCCATTTATTAAGAAGGGGAGATGGTTCTAGTTTAATTAACCCAGTTGAGTGTAGCAGATGGGGCAGAATGTCTTGCAGTGATAAGACAATTCAGAAATGACACCAGATGTTGGGAGTTTTCCCTGGTGGTGTTTGAGTGCAGCCCAGATGTTTCGGTCCCACCTGGCTACTATCTAAGCACTGCAGGCTAAGCAGCTGTGATGTAACCTCTATAATGTTCACGTAACACTAAAAGCACCATAATTGAACTGCTGCTCTAGACTTCTAAGATTGTGACTCTGAAGAGGTGAAATCTTTGAGGACAAACAAAAATAAGGAAAACTATGTTTTTAGGTCCTTCAGCCATTTAGTTGATAGCTGAATTGAAGAGAAGCTGAGTACGGAAATGTGAAATAATGTTATTGGCCAAATTTTGCATAAAAATAAATATTTTTATAAAGTAGTTTTGTTTACAAATAAGAATTGTATGAAGATATGATGTTAGCCATACACACTGATTCGCGTACTTATGATTTGGATCTCACCTTTCTGAAAATGCCAGCCTAGGAGTAGCAAAATGCTGTTCTTCCTCCATGCACTAAAAATAGACAGGTTTCTACTCATTCATGGAGTCAGCAATAGAAAAAAGTAGTCCACCAAAATCATTGCATTGCTTCTTCTCCATATACCTGGTAAAACTGATTTTTGTATATAACAATTCAAGTTCCCTCTCAACTTTTTATTTCAAACTTACAGAAAATGTGCCCCATTTTGTCTCTCTTTAGTGTGTGTGTGTTTGTATGTTATTTGCTTAGTCTGTACCGTTTGAGAGGAAGTTGCAAACATCACGGCAGTTTGCTCCTGAAATTTTTCAGCGTATGTCTTTTTAGAACATTTTCATATATAATTATCACTCTTGGGAAAATTAACAGTAAAACAATATTATTGTCTGGTATACAGTCCAAATTCAAATTTCGTGCATTGTCTCAATTATGTCATTTCAACATAGCATTTTTTAAAAATCCAAGGTCCAGTCGGGGTTCTCACGCTTCTTTTACTTGTCCTGCCTCCTTAGGCTCCTTTAATCTGGAGCAGTCAGTCCCTGCCCTTTTTTAAATCTTTTATCATAGTGGTATTTTCTGTAGAGTCCTGGGAGTTTTTTTGGCGCAGTGTCCCTTAGTTTATATTTGTGTGATTAATTCTTTGTTAGATTCAGAGTTAATGTCTTTGGAAGGAATTTCTACACGGGTAGTATCGTCCTTTTTCGTCCCTGACATTAGAAGGCGCATTTGTGATACTATTTTTGTCTGATTTTTACTGGTATTAAGTGTGATCGCTTTTTTAAGGTGGTAGCCGTCAGATCTCTGCATTGTAAAAGTAGCTTTATCCCTTTGTAATTAGTTAGTAATCTGCAGGTGGTATTTTGAGGTTATGTGAATATTTTATTCCCCAATAATGCTTTACCCAGGTTTTCATATCCTTTGAAGATTCTTTTAAAATGGTGATTTTCACATTTTATCACTCCTTCTAAATTTACTAGTTGGCATTCTTCTCTTTTCTTCTCAACTCTCAATTAAAAAACTTTTTTTTTAATATCGGTATGAAATCATGAATTTTTAAGTTTATTCAGTGTGAACCTCAACTTTGATAACAGCATAATTGGCGGTATAAACTGTACGCCTGCCTTATGTTCATGAAATACAAGTAAGGAATAACCTTAACCAGAGATTCAAGGTCATTTTTCTCACTGGAAATAAGACTAAGGAACACAAGAGTTTGTGGTGGCTTAAAAGGGGGGCATGGTAACCTGAAAACTAGCTCAGCAAACCAGCTTTTATGTTCGGTCTGGGGCTCTAATATTGGGTCTTTTACTTAGGGGTGCTAAAATGGCTTCCTGAAATTGTTATCAGTTGTTGTGTGGTTCCAAAAGCTTAACATTTTCCTCATACCCAATTTCTAGGAGGATCAGCTGATTTATTCGGAGGATTTGCTGACTTTGGCTCAGCTGCTGCATCAGGCAGTTTGCCTTCCCAAGGTATGATACAATTCGATTGGCCAGAAATCTAGGGGCAGGTGAAAAGGCTATCAAACTATTAAACAAAACGATTCTCTTCCCCTAAATCAGCTTCTTTTTTTCTCCTTACAGTATTTATAATTCCTAAAGAATTTGTTCACAAAGTATTTTATTGGGCTGATTTCTTAAATTTGCATCAGGAATTAATCTGTTTGCAAACTACTGAGGTACACCTAGAGACAATTACACTTATTCATAAGTGACTCTTCCATGGCTGGCTTTTTTTTTGAGAAGGGGGAAGCAGGTATGAATAAGTATAAATAATCAAAGCGTAGTAGCAAGAATATTACAGTTTAATTTATATGATTTTCATGGCTGCAACTCTGGGACACTGGGATTGCGTAGAATATCTTACTAAAATTCGCTCGTTTGTAATTTAGATGTCTTAACAGTATTTCTGTGAAAAATAACTTCCTTTTGACATCCTAAAATAGTAGTTGAACCTCAGGCAGAGAAATAAGGAAATACCAACATCCAAGCAGAACATAGGGCTTAAACATTTAACAATTGAAATGTAGGCGTTGTCTTTTTTTCCTTTTTTTAATTAATATTTTTATCTTATCTCTGTCATATCTATGGTAGCTGTTTAACTTTGGGAAAGTGTGCGAGCCTCTGACTTTCTAAAATTGAAAAATGCTACCTGTCATGGTTTTTTATAAGGATAAAATAATGCCTATAGAAGTATGTATGTCTTTTTTTTTTTTTTAGGTTGTGAGGGTGTTGTGGGTTTTGTTTTGTTTTTTTGTAAAATCTAGTCTGAAGTTTGAGAGATGATATAAAAAAAATATAAAAATTTTAAACATGAAACAGGGTAGAGCGATACAATTTAACTGAGTTACTCTTATCTATTCTATTGCTGAGGAGTTAGAAAGAAAAGTTGCGTATTTTCACGATTTTTATTGTGTAGCCTACTTGGGTAAGTTCTAAATATGTCCCAGAAATTTTGAGTAATTGTTTCATTTTGGAGGTGTGATTGTACTTTCTAAGGGTCAGTGCCTTGCTTTAGGTAAATCAGAGTGAAAGTAAACATTGCCCTAATTTTACAGCCTCCTTGTGCAATTCTCAGTTTTGATGTATATAAAGTTTCCTGCTATGCACATATTTCAGATACGTTAATGTTGCCTCAGTGATACATGTCTTCATCTGTGTGCATGTGGTTAATATAACCTGATCACCATTACACAAGGGGCTGAAACTATTGCAACAATGCTCAGTCATTTCTGAACAATATATGTCCCACTAGAAGTCTCACTTACCCATTATTAATCATCTCAGGTAAAGTTTTCAGATGGGGCAACATTTTGCCCCAGCTTCCATTCAGACCTTGTTTTGTAGCTCAAGCAAACAGAAAATCAGCTTAGGTTTACCTTTATGCAGCAGCCTTACTTAAATTGAGTTTAAATGGTTTAGTATATACAATTAATTGAAAAGCTCTTAACGCAGTCTGTCTTGTAAAGAAGATCAGGCATGTTTTAGTAAAGCCCTCAGGTAATGAGTATTAGCCCAGTTCTTGTATTAAATTGTTGGTAGAGTTTGGGATTTCTAAATGAATTATTTTCTCTTTTGAGGGTGCTTACATTTTAATATGGTAATAAAAAATATAGTTTTAAAGACATTTTATTCTCTTTTGAAATTTAGCATAATGAGACATAGTATTGCAGTGGTTGGTTACCTTTTAGACTAGATAAAATGTATTTCCAAATTGTAAGTGAACATGGAGTGCAAAGAGATGGTGTTAATTAACTTGAAAATACATAGAATTCTCTTTCAAATGACAGTTTGTATGTAGCTCTTTTATCTTTGCTTTTTCACTTCCATTAATTCATATTCATCTTTGTCTCTTTCTTAAAAAAAGGTTTATTTACTTAGATTCATGTATGGCCTAGTTAAAATTTTGAAATGTATCTCTTTATAGTCACTGTGTTACAAATAGTTCATATTATGTGTATTCACAGCAGCTGGATTCACACTTCCGCTGGGCGTGCCTAAAGGGGAGTGTAGTGCCTGAGCTCTCACCGCTACTTTCACAACTAGTCCAAAGTAGCAACAGCAAACCTTAAATGGCACCTACTATCTATTGTTTAATCCTCATAACCTGGGTTTTTTGTTTTTGTTTTTTTAAACGAGACAGAGTGGTTAAGTAACTTGCCCAGGGTCACATACCTAATAAGGTACAAAATCCATGCCTTAACCACTATGTTAATAAAACTATTACCAATTTTTATGTTAGTACGTATATTCAACCTTAAATGTGTTATAATTACACTTTGAAGTGTAGTGATGGGGTTTTGTTTGATTTTGTTATGTATATATATGTATGTTTATAAATTTATGAGTTCCTCTCTTTAAACAATACCTGTTTTTATTTAAATGAATGGATTGAACAGTCCCAGTTGAAGCAAGCAATGTAGTAAGGTTATATCTTGGCTATAGCACTCTGCTGTCAATGGAAACATGGCCAAAGGAGTGAAAAGTTCTTACAGAAACTTACTAAGCCTACTCTTAATTTTATTAGCTTTTTTCCTTCCATGCTTTTCTGGGTTCTTTTGTTTTTGTTTTTTATAAATTTAATTTTGGGAAATTTGGTTTTTATTACTTGAAGACGTATAAATCATAATTTGATTTCTCTTTGAATCTTTCCAAATAATGAATGAAATAAAGGAGTTCAGAGCGTTCTCTGATTTTACTGACTCCTTGTACAAGGATTCCAGAGCTCCCAGCAAAAATTTAACCATCCTGCCGTTTCCTTCATGCTTTTCTGAGTCGTAGGCTGGACCGTAATTGTTTAGCTGTAACCATATTTTATATGGAAATTTGGTTAAAGGGAAGTTTTGACTATAACTTCTGAGTGTCACCTACAGACCTGCCAAGAGATGGATTTTACTTTATGTGTGGGAGTTTTTTTTTCTTTGCCACCTTGTGAACAGTCGTGGAATATTCATGAGAAAGAATAATGTCCAGATGGAGATGGTACCTGCAGATGTTAATCTGGATGAACACAGATCAACTCTAATTTGTTTCAGCTCATAGATTGTTATATTTATTCTGTGCACTTCAGAAAGTCTCTTACCTTTTGACTTTTTCCTCCTCAGGAACAGCAACAAGTGGGAATGGAGACTTTGGTGACTGGAGTGCCTTCAACCAAGCCCCGTCAGGCCCCGTGGCTTCCAGTGGCGAGCTCTTCGGCAGTGCCTCCCAGCCAGCTGTAGAACTCTTCAGTGGCTCACAGCCAGCTTTAGGCCCACCTCCCGCTGCCTCAAATTCTTCAGACCTGTTTGATCTTATGGGCTCATCCCAGGCAACCATGACATCTTCCCAGAGTATGAATTTCTCTATGATGAGCACTAATGCTGTAGGGCTTGGTTTGCCCATGTCAAGATCACAGGTAAGCTGCCCACCTCCCGTGGAATTGTGATTCACGATCTTTGAGATACTCTAACTAACCTAATGGTAGGTTTGCGTTAAACAGAAAAATAAGCAAGCTGTTTCTATAGATAGCAATTTTTCACATTCCGTTTACCTTATTCTTTCCCCTAGTACAGTCATTTGGGTACTAGAGGGCAAGGCCTTCTCAACCCATCCTAGTCCCTGCAAACCTAAGCGTGGTGTCTTGCACAGAGGTGGCACTGCTTCACCTGTGGCAAGCATTCACTCAGTAAAATCTCTGGTCATGTCCTTAAAGAAGCCTCACTTGCTTGTTGTAGACAATCATCGTTAGTGTAGAAAATCACTCTCTACAGTGGCGAATGTTCTTCCGTATTATGGGCCTGCTGTACATTATGTAAATGTTACGTAGGCTACTCTTGCAGCTCTGCCTTTTTCGTAAAGGAAAACAACTAAAATGGAAGGTTTTTAATTCAGTTTTTTATAGTTAAATCTACATAGGCTGATAGTAGCTTAGATTCAGACAAGTGCAGTATTGGAATATATATGTCTGAATTGTATCAGGAATTTGCTACTTTTTGACTCAAGCTATTGAGTATGATGCTAATTACTAATTTTAATGCATAGATTCTTCTCTTTTGGGTGTTAGGATGGAGGAAGAGAAGAAAGAAGCAGAAAGGTGACTATTTAGACCAACATTAAGAAAAAAGACATGTTCCCCACACCAATAACATTAAATTGAACTTTGCGCTATGAACAAGACAGTTTATTCTTTGAGTTTCTTTCATGTGACCTAAGCAAGACAGTCCACTTTCTTTGCAGTCCTAAATGCAACTGTGTTGTAATTCTTTGCATTGGTACATTTTCAATTCTTCCTATTTTCCCTTTTTCTTTCCTTTTCAGTTATCCCCAGGCCCTTCTGCTTCTTTCTCCTGAATTTCTTCTTCTGACTGAATTGGTCTGTATACATCAAGGTCTGCTAGCTTTGCTCCCTTTAGGCAGTAGATGTGTACATAGGCCAGGGTAATGTCAATCAGGATGTGTAAGATATAATTTGTCATTTGATGGTTTTGCCTTTTTTAGAACATGAGAAATCCTGAATTCCGTTTGTAAGAATAAATTCCCGCTTGTTTTTTTCCTTAAAGCTGTACTAACCTGAAGTTGGTAGTTGCCCTGGGCATTCTTTGTACCTTTGCAAAGTTTGGGTTATGATTATGACCCAAATTATACAGAGGTACAAAGCATGTTACATTTACTAACAAAGGATAACATTTGCCAGGGGTGGTGGCTTCTTGACATGGGTGATGGGAGGATAATTGGTAGTATAGGTATGTTGGGGTCCCTCCCCCTGCCAGCGTGGTTTGGACTTAATAGGAACCTCATCGGGAAGCTAGTTATTCGGAGTATTGGTGACATTAACATGGAACATTTGTGGTTCTTTTGGGGTTCAGAAGTTCATTGCAAAGTCTATTATATATTTGGAATTCCTATTAAATTGCCTTTTGATAATGTTCATTGACCAATAATATGAACAGAGGCTTAATTTTTAGAGCATTTTTCTATTTTCCAGCCTTTGCAAAATGTTAGCACAGTGCTGCAGAAGCCTAATCCTCTCTATAATCAGAATACAGATATGGTCCAGAAATCAGTCAGCAAAACCATGCCCTCTACTTGGTCTGACCCCAGTGTAAACATCAGCCTAGACAACTTACTACCTGGTATGCAGCCTTCCAAACCCCAGCAGCCATCGCTCAATACAATGATTCAACAACAGAGTAAGTTATCACGTGACATCTCATTTCTGTGTGTACTTGTAATCCTTTGCCCTGACACCAGGACTGATTCCAGTCATGAAGAAAAAAATGCTTAACATAAACTGTAGTGAGGTCAACTGTGGTCACTTAAGATCTTTTCACATAATACTCTGTTGGTATGTCTTCTGGGAGATTAAATGACTGTTGTCTGCTCTTGGCGTAATAGCATTTATTGTATTGTGAGTTTGGGAACCCGATTACTAATGTAAAATAGCTGTTTGTTGTAGAATTTCTTTTAAATATAGGTAAATATGACAAACAGAAATGATCTCAATTCCACAATCCAGGATAATCACCATTAATACATACTTTTTCCCATTTCTTCTTAGCATATTTTTAATACTTGGGATCATTCTGTCTATATTATTTTGTTTCTTGCAGGTCTCATTCAATATTCTGAGCATTTTTCCTGTATTGAATATTCTTAGGGGAAAAAAATGAGTTTTAGGTCTTCATAGTATTCCATCAGATCAGTATATAATCCCTCTGTTGTTGGTTGTTTAAATTGTTTGCAGATTTTTGCTGTTATAAATAACTCCATGATTTTGTATAAATCTTTGTACTTCTGATTCTAATTTTTTTTTTCTTATCGTGTCTACATCTTCCCCCAGCACCCCCCCCCCAAAAAAAAAAACAAACCCATTGCTGTTGAGTTGATTCCGACTCATAGCAACCCTGTAGGACAGAGTAGAACTGCGCCATAGAGTTTCGCAGGAGTGCCTGGTGGATTCAAATTGCTGACCTTTTGGTTAGCAGCTGTAGCTCTTAACCACTACTCCACCAGGGTTTCCTCCAGGGCCAACCGCCACTGAATATTTCTCAAAAGTAATCAGTGGAAATTAATTGATTTCTCTTACAAAATCACTATAAAGGCATTTTATTGGGGCCAGAAGCTATTGATGGTCAGGAAGGTTATGTTACTTTTTTCTGTAGTATGGTAAGGCTCTGTTGTCTCTTCTCTTCTGGTAGATATGCAACAGCCTATGAATGTGATGACCCAAAGTTTTGGAGCTGTGAACCTCAGTTCTCAATCGAACATGCTTCCTGTCCGGCCCCAAGCTAACCCTTTGATGGGGGGACCCATGCCTGTGAGCATGCCCAACATGATGACTGGCAGCATGGGAATGGCCCCTCTTGGAAATCCTCCGATGATGAACCAGAGCCTGATGGGCATGAACATGAACGTAGGGATGTCATCGCCTGGGCTGGGCCTGTCAGGCACAATGGGAATGGGCGTGCCCAACGTAGCCATGACTTCCGGAACTGTGCAGCCCAAGCAAGATGCCTTTGCAAACTTCACCAACTTTAACAAATAAGAGATTGTAAAGCAGCAGATTGAATGAAGAATTTTTAGCTGTGCAGATAGGTGATGTTTGGATGAAAAATGCTAATCAACTCCCCTTTCTTTTATCAATTAATTAAAGTAAGCCTACATAAAGAACCAAAAAAGCCGTTTTATAAAAGTGAAGCATCTATCTAGTCTTTCAGATGGACAGTCCAGGGCACTTCAGCTGAAGCGGGCAGAATCATTGTTTCCCAGTGAGGAAAGACTACAAGTGGTGTAATGAGACCATGGGAAGCCTTTACAAATTGAAGAGCCTGTTTTAACAACATAATTTGTGGGAAGATTGGAATAGGACTGAAAAAATGTGTTTGAATCTCTAATTTTGTACTTTACTTTTCCCGAGGAGCTTGATTTTTCTGTCCCTGAATCCCCTTGTCGTAATTGGGTCTGTTCCTTTTACTACCACTCTTGAGTCCATATATGAAATCATTAAAGTTGGATGATCAGTTTTTTATAAAATATATATATTTTTGTCCAAAAAGAAAAAGCGTACATATGTGATTATGGCTAAATCAGAAGTAACTGGAATGTATATACTTTTGCTAATGTTCCAGCAACACTGCTGTTACACTCCCCAAATTTTTACTCTAACACAGCCTCCTTGAGCAATTGGTGATAGCTATGGGGCTTTCCCCGCATCTTCTGCTATGATTCTTCTCTGCAGAACTAGGGAAAATACTCTCTTCAGGACTGCTGTATGGTTTCCTTTAAAAAACAAAAAAAACCTCCAGTGTTTTTGTTTGTGTTTAGCAGTCATTATTTACAGTTTGTAGTAGTTAACTTGGCAAGGCTTCCTTCTGTGTTCATCCCTGTAGCCACCTCTTAACAGTTGGCAAGTCACAAAAGAAAATTATTTATTTATATTTTTGGGGGTCTTTTTGGAAAAAATTGAAAGGATCAAAATCCATTAAAAACTTAAGTTAAATATAAATGTTAGAGCTCAACAATATTGGTTTTTAAATTTTATACAGTATTCATTGTGTTTTGGTTTTGAGTGTGTATAGTATGGCGTGTTAGCAAGCTATGCTTCCGATAGAGAGGAGTTACTAAAGGAGACCTGTAGCAGTCAAAGATTTTATTGATTTAATTAAAAATAAAATTATTATTTTTTTTTTCTGCTGTAACCCTGCATTATGCTCATATGAAAATCATGATTCTAGAGTTTGGAATGCAAAATTAACTGTTTCACCTTTAAGCTGGGGATATTTTTTAAAATAAACACTATAATATAGGTATGGGATTATTACCTCCCCGCTTTATGTTGAAAATTTTTTTTATTGATAAAACTTTGTTTCCATGTATTCATAATGTTCTGTTATTCATAACATTAAAATGTTCATTAAAATCGATGTTGAACTGCTTTTTTGTTCATTCTGTTAGACATTTGAGACCGTTTGGGGAAAAAATAATTATAATTTGGGCAAAGTAATTTTTATAAATAATTTAAAATAATTTAATGGCTCCTCTATTCTTTCCTGTCCGACTCTACTGTTAGGAATTAAAAATGAAGCAGCAAAGATATCTTGACCTGCTCCATTCTTGCTAATGTTCCATCTACAACATTTCTAATTAGGCAGAAATTCATGTACTTCAGCTAAGTGGTAATGAAAAGTGATTCATTTGCTGAATAAGTGATGAGAGAGTGTGTAATTAGCTGACTGCGGTTTTTAATCTTTCAACAATTCAATGTGTTTAAATTAGTTTCAAAGAATAGGAGCTTTCAAGTGTTGTTACTTCAGAGCAATCAAGCCAAGCTCTGGTGGCAGCATACAATATCTTCCCTGGTATTTAAAACCCATAATTTTAAATGAATTTTTTTTTTGTTTTTTTCTTTAAATTGAGAAGTATATCCTCACCTTTTCTAATCTGTATGGTTGTTAGAGGAGGTGAAATTTTTTTTTTTTTCCTGTACCTTTGTGCTTAAAAAAAATTTTTTTAAATACAGTTCTAAAATGTTTTCCGTATCATGCCTTCCCTAGCTAGTGTCTCTGAGGAATCAAGAGGAGACCCATCTCAGTTTTTATTGAACC
The DNA here is from genome assembly GCF_030014295.1 of Loxodonta africana. Classification (NCBI taxonomy): domain Eukaryota; kingdom Metazoa; phylum Chordata; class Mammalia; order Proboscidea; family Elephantidae; genus Loxodonta; species Loxodonta africana. The sequence continues at coordinate 173,642,447 of NC_087343.1, read as the reverse complement.
TCAACATACAGTTTGCTCTCTTATTGATATTGTTTGTTTCTGAGCCCGTAAAAGAGAAAAACAAGAATTGCCACACCAAGGGTTCGTCCAGTTTAATGACCTGTCACTGAAAGGGTTAGTGATTCTTAGAAGAAAGGCACAAATATCCTGAAAACATTTGGAGTTGGCAAGAAAGCGTTCCTGTTTCTTTGGTAATTGATTGGGCTCTCTTCAGCCCATCCTATAACCTTTGCTTTTTCACCCAGAGCTCCTCTGCTTGTTATCTGTTTCTCACATTGGCCTGATATTTTGGAAGGGAAATAGTGACTGTACTAGCAGTTTACGTATGGTGAGAGAGTCTACACAGCCACCCCAGACTCATTGATTCCCCTCTGGATTGCTTTCTCTAGCATCTTCAACCATGAATGCACACGGTGTTACTCTGTGGTACTTTGGTTGGATATTTCCTGTTTAGTTCAAAATCCTGAATGATACCCGTAATGCTGTTGGTTTATGAGTCAGAATTGACTTGCCGGCAATGGCTTTTTGGAAACCGTGGTGGTGTAGTGGTTAGCAGCCATAGGGTCGCGGATTCGAACTGGCGACCCTATGGCTGCTAACCAAAGGGTCGCCAGTTCGAATCTGCCAGGTGCTCCTTGGAAACTCTTTGGGCAGTTCTACCTTTTTTTTTTTATCCTGTCCTATAGGATCGCTATGAGTTGAAATCGACGGCACTGGGTTTTCGGGGTTTTTTTTTTTTTTTAGGATAGTCATTAATAAGTTGACTTGTATTTGGAAGGAAGGGTTAGTACTTTATATCTTAAATATTTATGAAACACTATCCTTCCTTGGCAGGTAAGTTAAACCTAAATCCTTTGATTCCGGACTTTACATTGTCTTATTATGAATATCAGTTACGATGTGGTTTTCTAGCTAGATAATAGGAAATAAGTTTGTAGTAAACACAGAGCATACTATATGTTAATGAGTTCTAAAATAAACCAACTTTGTGATTCAACTGTCCTAGGAAACAGCATTACATTGTGGAAAGAGCATGGGCTGGGAAACAGGCAGATCTGATTCCATTTCCACCATTCACTCACTATCTGGGTGAACTTGATCAATTTATCCGACCTCGCTAGGCTCTCAGACATTTTTTCTAAAATGAACATAATAAAGTCTTGCAGTATCGTTGGAATAATTAAATGATGAGAGCCACCAGCACTGGCACATTTGTGCTTGTGTGAGACAAGGTTGTAAATCGGTTTCTAATTGAGGATTTTACTATCCGCCTGAATTTAACTCTGCCTTTAAAAATAAAAAGTGGTAAATGAGCGAGTTTTGTGAATGTATTGACTCACTTCTACTTAACTACATAAATGCGGATGTGACGGAGACAACTGTTAAAGCGAGCTCTCTCTACAGGGCTTGGCACACAAACAACCCTCATTAATTCACAGCTTTTTGAAGCAGCAGAAAGCTTACCTTTCCTGTTGACTGACTTCTTGGAATTTTGGTTGACTAAGATCTTGCTACTTGTCTAATACCCAGATAAACAATCAAATATAAAGTTTGAAAAAAATAATCATGAAAGGGGATTTTTTTTTCCCCTTACTATTAACTCACTGTGATCCTAATTTTGTGTGTCTTCCTTCTTTAGTAGTGGCAGCTTAGCTAATTGTTCTCTCACAGACAAAATGAGTAGCTTCTGGCACCCCTTTAGACTGGGCTTGCTTACCCCAGCCCAGGGAGAGGGAATCAGCAGGTGGCCAGGTCAGATGCTCAGCTTCCAGGGATTTGGGAGGGATTTGAAAGTTCGGATGGGCAAAATGGATTTCATTTGTTACCCTATAAAATAAGTCATGGACTATGAAAAGCCTATACTTTTTTTCTATTTTGTAATGAGATAAGCATGTCCAGAGTTGGCATATGGAGCAGGTTGTCCTCAGGACCCCTTTACATCTTTAAAAATTAGTGAGGACCTCAAAAGGCTTTTGTTTATGTGCATTATATCTATGGATATTTACTGTTAGAGATAAAAACTGAGGAACTTCAAGGATAATAATTTTGAAATAACAACCCCCCCCCCCGCCGCCGCCTCGCAAGAAAAAACCATTGCCATCAAGTCAATTCGAATTCATAGCAACCCGATAGGGCAGAGTAGAACTGCCCCATAGAATTTCCAAGAAGTGCCTGGTGGATTTGAACCGCTGACCTTTTGGTAAGCAGCTGTAGCCCGTAACCAGTACGCCACCAGGGTTTACAACAAACCCATCACGTGTTAATTATAATTTTATTTAAAAAATCTATTTTCCAAAATAGCAATTTTTGTTTTTTTTACATTTTTTGCAAATCTCTTTAGTACCTGGCTTAATAGAATACAGTTGGATTTTCTTATCTGCCTCTGGATTCAGCCTGCTGTGATACATTGTTTTGATGGAAGTATATGGAACAATATGCGGCCTCGGTGGCACATCGTTGGAAAGGGGAGAATCTTGCAAGTCCCACAAAGGCTCTTGGGGCTCCCCAGTGATCCTCAGATCACACTTTGCAAACTGCTGTGGTAGGGAATTATCAGATAAGATTATTTCCTAGTGTCTCATGGATCCATTTGCTTCCCTTGAGTTATGAGGTGATCTGCTTGAGGAACAAAGAATTTTGTTTTGCCTTTCACTTCAGGCATAGACAAAACACCTGTCACGTGAAACTGCTCTCTGGATAATATCAAAAAAGTAGATGATGCCATAGTTTTTGCTTAGTTTTCCAGGTTATGTCTGATACACAGTGCATATTTACTTGACTGATAGACTGAGTCTTGAGTACTTGGGGGAGTTGTAAACCTTTGAGAGGAGAGAGTAAAATGGGCCAAGCTTGAAGGCCTCTGACTTGATTGCAGTGGAGCCTGGCCATTTTGTATACTTTGAGTTCTGTGGTGAACATTTCACAGAAGGATATGGCTGTAGAAATAGTGCATCATATTTATGTTGTTAGTTGCCATACAGTCAATGCCAACTTGGGGCAACTCCATGTGTTACAGAGTAGAATGGCACTCCCTAAGGTTTTCAAGGCTGTGACTTTTGGGAAGCACATCGCCAGGTCTCTCTCCCAAGGCACCCTGGGTGGGTTCCAATGGCCAACCTTTCCGCCAGTAGTAGATAGAGCATTTAATGATTTATGTCACGCAGGAGCTCCATCACAGCCATAGTGCTCCTTATAAAATCCTAGATAAATTTAAATTCGATCCCCGGGATTGGAGAATAATTTGGTAGTTTCCATCCATTTCCTGGGAATGGTAGTACCAAGCTCTGTGCTGGGCATCTTCTGTACATTGACTTGTTTAAGTCTCATAACCTATGAAACAGTTCCCTCCTTCTAACTATAAAAGCAGAACCGGAGAGTAAGAAGCGAAATAGCCAAAAGTAGCTTTGAAAAAGTTATGCAGAGTCCCTGGAATGAAAAGTCAGCTCATTTCCAGTAACTGATCATCAGGGTCTGTCTTCAGTAAGTACATTTGGCAGAGTTTTTACCGTGGAAAGAGGACGGAAATCCCAGGCAGAATTACTTCTCATTTCAGAAGAGCTTCGTTTTGGGAACTAGAGCATATATAGTAGGCACGAAATTAATTTTTGTTATGAAACATTGAAGATGTGCTCCTTGGTGTCTGGTAATTTATAATCTATGTTTATTAAACTATTGTTAAAATACAGGTAGACTGGATTCCAATATTCATAATTTTTTTTTACTTACCAAGCATCAAAAATTAAAACAATACCAAAATAGTCGTGGCAATTCTCAAGAGAAAGCCCAAATCTTCCCATCTGGGAAATGAGATTGCAATACGGTAAGGTGTCACAAAACCAGAGTCACTACCCAGAGTTTCTTCAGTGTGTTTATTCACATTAACTATGTGTCCGCTGCCTGCAGTACCTTGTATTATGTGCTTTACCTTGTATTACATGCTTCGGTGATTGCAACAGGAACTTAAACCCATGAGGTCACCACGTGGAAGGCTGTGCGTGTGTGTTAGGAAGGAGATAAATCGAGGTGCTGCAATAAAGAATATAAGTTCTCATTTGGATATGGTGACCCCAGAAAGTCTTCTGAGAAAGGAACTTTTAAGCAGAGATCTAAAGAATGATGAGAAGGAGCCAGCCACACTAAGGGAGAGTACGAATCATTCAGCCATAGAAAACTTCTCGTGTGGAGACTCCAAGTGGAGAACACTTAGGATGTTTTCGAAATTGTTGGAGGTTTGATCGATGTGGCTGGAGATCAATGGAAAAGAAGTGGAATTGGAGAGATAGTCAAGGACATGGAAATAACTGATGTTTAGGGTATTGTGAAAATGGTTTGCACTAGACCACTAACCTAAAGGTTGGCAGTCCAAACCCACCTACTGGCACCATTTTAAAAGAAATGTCTGGTGACCTGCTTCTGTGAAGATTCAAACCAAACCCATTGCCGCTGAGTCGATTCAGACTCATAGTGACCCTGTAGGACAGAGTAGAACTGCCCCATAGGATTTCCAAGGAGTAGCTGGTGGATTCCAACAGCCAATCTTTTGATTAGCAGCCAAGCTCTTAACCACTGCACCACCAGGAATCCGCATAAAGATTACAGCCAAGAAAGCCCTATGGAGCAGTTCTGCTCTGTAACACATGGTGTCGCCACGAGTTGGAATCAATGGCAACAGGTTTGGTTTGGGGGTGTTTTTTTTTTTGTATTTTTGATAAGTAATTACTTCACTCCTCAAAAGTTCTACAGAGAGAACTACCAGTACCAGGGATGGCATATTCTGAAGGCCTCATCTGCTTTCATTGCCACGGTTGTCATAGGGCTTGCTTTACTTGGACTTTAAGAAACTTAAGAGAAAAACAGTGTGGCAATAGTTTGATAATTCCTGTTGAACTCGAAATACATTAATAGTTAATTATATCTGAAAGATAGGGATTTTTTTTTTTTTTTAATCTAAGGGGCCATTTCTACTCTGTCCTATACAGTCACCGTGAGTCGTAATCAACTTGATGACAATGGATTTAGTTTCTTTTTTTTAAGGGGCCATTTATAAATGCAAGTTGAGATTTTCAAATAGTAACATGCATTTGCCTATTACTGTTTACAGAATGAATTCATACTTGTTTTCCTCCCTGATCCTCACAATAGCTCTAATCTAAGGAAGTAAGGCAATTATTAATGGCTTGTTACCGATGAGGAAGATGAGGCTGAGAGAGAGCAAGGGAGTCTGCAAAGCCAGTTCCCCTAGGACAGGTCTTTGGAAACCAAATCCAGTTTCATTCCACTATCCCTCATGCCTGCTCTAACCTTTCAGACCTTTTACCTTAAAGATGGTACGTGCCATAGAGAGAAATTGTCACCTTTTTCTTACATATCCCTGATCTCTGACTTCATTGTCCCCAGATAGCACATGACGCTGTGCACACAGCAGACAGCTAGGAAGTGGTTGTTAACCGCTATGTGTTTTAAGTAAGCCCTGAAACGTTTAATCTAATCTATTTGCATTTTCTAAAGGTCACCAGCAGGAGATGAGCCACAGAGCAAATAAAAACTTACCTCTTCTGAAGGGTAAACCTTTCGTTTATTTTGTAGAAATGGTGATATAACAGCATAAGACATTTGCCAAATCTCCAAAGCAGAAAAACCCAGCAGCTTGGGAGCAGACTCCTCAAAGAATCAAAAGGTACATTAAGAGTCATCCTCGGGCTAATGATGGATGGCTTTGGATCACTTGGTTAAGGAATCCAGTTTCAGAAACCTGCAATGTTTTCTGAAGGCTGTGTGCTCTTGGCAACTTTTTATTTGCTGCTGTGATTCTTGCATTTGAGATTGAGATGTCAGGCCACCAAATAAATGTAGAAATGGAATTTCTAGACTTTAGGTGTTCTTAAGAGAATATTTGAATTGACATCTTCAGAATAGGATTTTAACAGGACCTTGAGAAATAGCTGGCATTTTGAAGCCCTACTTTCATTGCCAATAGTTGAACCTCCTTACTTTTGACGGGGGGGAAGAAAAACCATCATTAATGGAAAATACAGAATGAGGTTTGAGGCATGTTACACAAAGAACCATTTTTCCAGCCATCTTTTACAGGGAAGTGATAAGATGAGATAAAAGAGATACTGTTAAAGTACTATACCTTTAATTTTAATTAATTTACTAACTTTATCAGTGTTGTTCTTTGGACCCAATTCCTGGATGCACCAAGAAAAGGATATTGCAGCTGAAAAATTTATCGCCTGTTAAGAACTTTTCACATACTTTTAATTCTTCCAACATGGAAGTGTGTAACTACACATCCAGGATCAGTCTGTATATGTAAATACATAAGAATTGGCTCTTAAATACTGTCTCATCACCAAATTTTTTAGATGTCCCAAGAGTTCTCAGGCTTGAATGATAAAAAGGATGCCATAAGGTATCATTTTAGTAATTAACTGGTTCTTTAATAAGGCCTCAATTACTTTGTTCATGATAAGGAAAAAAAAAAATATGTTCCAAGACAGAGTTACATTCGACATCTGGGAACCTCCTAACAGCTGGCTACCTAATGAATATGCATCTGCTTAAGAGGCTGTAGACCATTAATAAACCAATAGATGTAAAGCAGAAACAATCTCTGTCAGCTTCAAATGAGATTGGATGCAATGTGCTGTGAAGTGTCACTGTCACATTGAATCGAGTTTGGGAGGTTAACGATCAACTGTTAGCGACTCGTGTCTTTGTATCTGTTCACTTCTGCTAACACTCTTCCCAAACTGGTGGCCACGATTCTGATGTACAGCTTCGTTCTCCTGCATGTCTGATGTGAGGCTTACAACATCTGTGTTTCAAAAATGTCTCCCATTTTGTTCCACTAAGCTGCGTGTTTGCCAAGGCTCTTTAAAAATAAAGGACTCATCCACAGGTGGGAAAAGTTGGGAATATCACAATGAAATTGATGCAAGATGGACTCCCAGTGACTTGGAAAATTCCTAGAATGAAACCTCTGTGTATCTATGGGTAACTTGGGAACATGATTTTTTTTTCAGAGGGCACCCCTGGCTCCCTGTGCAGCCCAGAATTCAGGTCCCAGACCATTCTCAATGGGCCTCTCAAGTAAGCGGTGCACTCACTTAACAGTAGTGTGACTAGAACACACTTCCCCAGCTTATGGAGCCCTGGTGGCTCAGGGGTTAAGTGTTTGGCTGCTAACCAAAGTGTCAGCAGTTCAAGTCCCCCAGCCACTCCTTGGAAACCCTTTGGAGCAGTTCTACTCTGTGCTATAGGGTAGCTATGAGTCAGAATTGTTTTTCTTCCCCCCACAGCTTGTTGGTTGAGGCGCCTTGAGGGACATAGTCATAGAAGTCTCATCTGAGATTATACCTGAGGTCGGGGGAGATTGGACCTATCTGAAAGAGTCTACACTCTCACAATCCAACATGTACCCACCACTCTGTCCTCAATCAAGGACTGGCAACAATGTTTGTGGGGAATATTAAGGGCAAGGAGGAAGACAAGGAAATTAAGGCGTTCTCCCAACTATCTTCTGTATCTCATTTGGCTCATTTTGGATTTCTTTTCTCCTTACCTTGACACAGGCCCCTTGAAGAGATTCCACTTTTTCCTCCTTAGTCTTTTCAAGGGGAGAGCTCAATGAGACCTTAAACTTTATTGTTTTTATTTTGATAATTTTCTCTCACTTTGTGACTGGAAAATAAATGGGAGTAAATAAAAAATGGAAATGAAGGCCCACTTCCCCCAAAAGGAAAGCAATTTGTTACAAATATGGTGTTTTATGACAAACTGAGAATTACATTGGTCTTTGAAAGAGCCCAGAGCATGGAATACATACTTGAAAACATGTCAGCTCTTGGTTGTGTGAACGACTCCTTTGTTAAATAAAAGAAAACCTCACCCTGAATTCCTTCACAGAGGTTATTACCATGTTGTGGGGATATAAGATCTATTTCCTTCCAAAACTATATAAAAATGACTACCGCTACCACCACCCCACCTAATATGCTCATATTTCAGATGGAAAGCTGAATGCCAAAACTTAAAATGATGGATTGGTTCAGTGACAGAAGGTAGTGGTTTTGTAGGGAAGGACATGTTGTATTGTTTATGGAAAAATGCTAATATTTCACACAACAATCTAGTAAGAAATCATATATTTGGGTATGCAATAATATTCCATTAAGCCTAGGTGGGTGGGGAGACATTTATTTGAAGAAATTCTGGTGTTAGACACTAGAACTTGTGTCATTTTCAATACAAGTATGATGAAAAGCTAAATGTTCTTTCTTACGAAAAAAAATTTCATATAAAATTGTGAGGTATTTTGTACACCTGTTCAGCTTAGCTACTTGCAAATACACAAATGCACAGGTTACACTCAGGCTGTAAAGAACAATGCAGTTATCCAGCCATGTGACATATTTGCAAGACAACTTCCTTGATGCTTTAATTCTTTTTTTTTTTAACTTCATCACATTCCAAAAACATTTGAGGTGGGCAATAGGGTTGGTTTAGGTTGGGATTATAATCTGGGACCATGGCATTTTTCTCTGACTAAGGTTAACAGAACTTGTGATATGAATGGATGACATTAAGAAAAATTTTAAAATTAAAAACAAAACCCAAATGCCATTGAGTCAATTCTCATGTATGTCAGAGTAGAGCTCCATAGGGTTTTCAGTGGTTGATTTTTCAGAAGTAGATCTCCAGGACTTTCTTGCAAGGCGCCTCTGGGTGGACTCAAACCACTAATCTTTCAGTTAGCAGCCGAGCCTGTTAACCATTTCCAGCACCCAGGGACTCACTCCATGAAGAAATTAGTAGGATCACACCCCGCCTGTAGCAAGGGAAAATGAAGAAAACCAAAGACTCAAGGGGAAGATTAGTCCAAAGGACTAATGGACCACAACTACCACAGCCTGCACCAGACTGAGTCTAGCACAACTAGATGGTGCCCGGCTACCACCACTGACTGCTCTGACAGGGATCGAATTAGAGGTTCTCGGACAGAGCTGGGGATAAATGTAGAACAAAATTCTAACTCACAAAAAAAGACCAGACTTCCTGGCCTGACAGAGACTGGAGAAACCTTGAGAGGATGACCCCCAGACACGCTTTTAACTCAGTACTAAAGCCACTCCTGAGGTTCACCCTTCAGCCAAAGATTAGATAGGCTGACAAAACAAAACGAGACTAAATGGGCACACCAACCCAGTGGCAAGGACGAAAAGGCAAGAGGAGACAGGAAAGCTGGTAATGGGGAACCCAAGGTCAAGAAGGGAGAGTGTTGACATGTGCTGGTGTTGCCAACCAATGTCACAAAACAATATGTGTATTAATTGTTTATTAAGAATCTAACTTGCTCTGTAAACCTTCATCTAAACACAATTAAAAAAAAATGAGATACTATTTCTCCCACTAGGATGGCTAAGATTTAACAAAATGGAAAATAACAAATGTTGATGAGAACGTAGGGAAATTGGAACCCTTACCCATTGCTAATAGGAATGCAAAATTTTACAGCCATTGTATAATACATTGTGGCAGTTTTTCAAAACACTAAAAATAGAACTATCATATGACCCAGCAATTTCACTGCTAGGAATATACCCAAGGGGCTTGAAAGCAGTGACACAAACATATGTATACCAATGTGCATTGCAGCACTATTCAATATAGCCAAAAGGTGGAAAAAAACTAAATGCCCATCAACTAATGAATGAACAAGATGTTGTACATAAATACATTCACACAGAAAGTCCTGTCTGATACATGCTACTACATGGATGGATCTTTTTTTTTTTTTTAACTTTTATTGTGCTTTAAGTGAAAGTTTGCAAATCCAGTCAGTCTCTCATACAAAAATTTATATACACCTTGTTATATACTCCTAATTGCTCTCCCCCTAATGAGACAGCACACTCCTTCCCTCCACTCTCTATTTTCGTGTCCATTCTGCCAGCTTCTGGCCCCCTCTGCCCTCTCATCTCCCTGCCAGACAGGAGCTGCCCACATAGTCTCATGTGTCTACTTGATCCAAAAAACTCACTCTTCACCAATATCATTTTCTATCCCATAGTCCAGTCCAATCCCTGTCTGAAGCGTTGGCTTTGCAAATGGTTCCCCTCTTGGGCTAACAGAAGGTCTGGAGACGATGACCACAGGGGCCCTTCTAGTCTCAGTCAGACCATTAAGTCTGGTCTTTTTATGAGAATTTGGGGTCTGCATCCCACTGCTCTCCTGCTACCTCAGGGGTTCTCTGTTATGTTCCCTGTCAGGGCAGTCTTTGGTTATAGCCAGGCACCATCTAGTTCTTCTGGTCTCAGGCTGATGTAGTCTCTGGTTTATGTGGCCCTTTCTGCTCTTGGGCTCATAATTACCTTGTGTCTTTGGTGTTCTTCATTCCCCTTTGCTCCAGGTGGGTTGAGACCAATTGATGCATCTTGGATGGCCGCTTGCTAGCATTAATATCCCAGACACCACTCACCAAAGTGGGACGCAGAATGTTTTCTTAATAGATTTTGTTATGCCAATTGACCTAGATGTCCCCTGAAACCATGGTCTCCAGACCTCCACCCCTGCTACTCTGCCCTTCAAAGCGTTTGGTTATATTCAGGAAACTGCTTTGCTTTTGGTCTTGGTTGTGCTGACCTCCCCTGTACGTGTGTTGTCCTTGCCTTCACCTAAAATAGTTCTTGTCTACTATGTAATTAGTGAATACCCCTCTCCCTTCCTCCCTCCCCACCCTCATAGCCATCAAAGAATATTTTCTTCTGTGTTTAAACTATTGCTCGAGTTCTTATAATAGTGGTCTCATACAATATTTGTCCTTTTGCAACTGACTAATTTCACTCAGCATAATGCCTTCCAGATTCCTCCATGTTATGAGATGTTCCATGGATTCATCGTTGTTCTTTGTTGATGTGTAGTATTCCTTTGTGTGAATATACCATAATTTATTTATCCATTCATCCGTTGATGGGTACCTTGGTTGCTTCCATCTTTTTGCTATTGTAAACAGTGCTGCAATGAACATGGGTGTGCATATATCTGTTCGTGTAAAGGCTCTTGTTTCTCTAGGATGTATTCCAAGGAGTGGTATTGCTAGATTGTATGGTAATTCTATTTCTAGTTTTTTAAGGAAGTGCCAAATCGATTTTCAAAGTGGTTGTACCATTTTACATTCCCACCAGCGGTGTATAAGAGTTCCAGTCTCTCCACAACCTCTCCAAAATTTATTATTTTGTGTGTTTTGGATTAATGCCAGCATTGTTGGAGTGAGATGAAATCTCATTGTAGTTTTGATTTGGATTTCTCTAATGGCTAATGATCCTGAGCATTTCCTCATGTATCTGTTAGCTACCTGAATGTCTTCTTTAGTGAAGTGTCTGTTCATATCCTTTGCCCATTTTTTAATTGGGTTATTTGTCTTTTGTAGTTGAGTTTTTCCAGTATCATGTAGATTTTTAGAGATCAGATGTTGATCGGAAATGTCATACCTAAAAACTTTTTCTCAGCCTGTAGGTAATATTTACACTTTTTTGGTAAATTCTTTGGTTGAGCATAGGCGTTAGATTTTTAGGAGCTCCCAGTTGTCTAGTTTCTTCTCTGCATTGTTAGTAATGTTTTGTATACTGTTTATGCCATGTATTAGGGCTCCTAGCTTTGTCCCTATTTTTTCCTCCATGATCTTTATCGTTTTAGATTTTATATTTAGGTCTTTGATCTATTTTGAGTTAGTTTTCGTCCATGGCGTGAGGTATGGGTCTTGTTTCATTTTTTTGCAGATGGATATCCAGTTACGCCAGCACCATTTGTTAAAAAGACTGTCTTTTCCCCATTTAACTGACTTTGGGCCTTTGTCAAATATCAGCTGCTCATATGTGGATGGATTTATGTCTAGATTCTCAATTCTATTCCATTGATCTATATATCTGTTGTTGTACAAGTGCCAGGCTATTTTGACTACTGTGGAGGTATAATAGTTTCTAAAATGAGGTAGAGTGAGGCCTCCTACTTTATTCTTTTTCAGTAATGCTTTACTTATCCAGGGCCTCTTTCCCTATGGATGGATATTGAAGACATTATACTGAGTGGAATAAGCCAATCACAAAAGGACAAATACACTTATATAAAATGATAAGAACAGGCAAATGTATAGAGACCAAAGTTTATTAGTGGCTACCAGTGGCAGGAGGGAGGTGGAAAGAGGGAAGTTATTGCTTGTGGAGTACTCAGTTTCTGTTTATGAGATGGAAAATTCACATTAAGGTTAATGGTTGCGCACTGATTAATGAAATTGATTTCAAAAAGTTGTTGTCTTGGTCATCTAGTGCTGCTGTAACAGAAATACCACAAGTGGATGACTTTAACAAAGAGAAGTTTATTCTCTCACAGTCCAGTAGGCTAGAAGTCCGAATTCAGGGCACTGGCTCCAGGGGAAGGCTTTCTTTGTCTGTCAGCTCTGGAGGAAGATCCTTGTCATCAGTCTTCCCTTGGCATGGGAGTATCTCAATGCAGGAACCTCAGGTCCAAAGGAAACGCCCTGGCTCCCGGTGCTGCGTTCTTGGTGGTATGAGGTCCCCCTGTCCTCTGCTCACTTATCTCTTTTATATCTCAAAAGAGATTGGTAAGATACTGTCTAATCTTATAGATCTCATCAATGTAACTGCTGTTAATCCATCTCATTAACATCATCGTGATAGGATTTACAATACAGAGAGAAATCACATCAGATGACAAATGGTAGACTATCATGGAATACTGGGAATCATGACCTACCCACGTTCACAAATATTTTGGGGGGTCACAATTCAATCCAGGACAGTTACACTACTGTAAAAAGCTGAATTGGCAAAAGTTGTATAATACATATTTACAACAACAACAGAAAAAAAGAGTAGCTTCTGAGTCAGTTTATATACAACCAAACATCTCACGGAATTTGGTTTCTTAGTTTGGAGGTATATGGTCATGGCTTCATGGAACATCCCAGTTAACTGGCCTAATAACGTGTTTGTGCTTTGGATTCCACCTCTTAGTTTTGTTGCGTAGCGTCTGGGGTCTTAAAAGCTTGTAAGCAGCTATCCAAGGTAAAACAATAGGTCTCTGCCTGGAGCGACAGAGGAAAGAGAGCCAGGAAGAGGAGGAGGATATGTAATGCATGGCTAATACCTCCTTTACTGTCAGACCAGAAGAACTGGTTGGTACCCAGCTACTATTACTGATTGTTTTGATCAGAGATTGTATAGAACAACGCTGATCAAAAAAGGATAAAATGAAAAACAGAAGCTCAAATTCTCATGGACTCCATACTTTCTGGAGGCTGGATTAACCCCCAAAACTATTGCCCTGAGATAATCTTTTAACCTTAAACCCAAAATATCCCCTGAAGTCTTATTTAAACCCAATAGTTTAGCCTAACTAGTAAAAAATGTCCACTTTGAGCATTGTGCTCTTTTAAAGAACTACCTACACAGAATCAAATTGACAACAGCAACTAAAAAGGTTAGATAGCACGTTTGGGAGGCAGTGAGTCTATATTAATGGAAAGGAACTATTTGGAAAAGGGGAGTGAAAATGGTTGCACAACTGGAAGAATATATTCAATGTCCCTGAATTGTCCATGTAGCAATTGTTGAACTGGTGCATGTTTTCTGGTGTATATTTTCAACAACTAAAATAATAAGAGAAATTATCTTTTTAAAAAGTAAGTACCATTGGAAAATCAATGTAGAATAGAAAATGGGGTATCAGTGTCCAATCTGATTCCAAAGTTTGTGAAGTTGTTCTGTGCCCAACAGGGACAGCCATCCCATTGGTAAGTAGCTGTGGCTATTTAGAATGAAGTAAAAATATTATATATATGCATATTTTTCATAGACTATTCTTTCCTCATTGAAATATCTTTTTTAAAATGATGTCTGTTTCCTCATTGAAATATCTTGATAACCTTGTTGAATACCAATTGATGATAAAGTTTGTTTCTGAACTCTCAGTTGTATGCCATTGATTAGTATGTCTAATCTTATGCCAGTGCAACACAGTCTTGATAATTGTAACTTTGTAATAAACTTTGGAATTGGGGGAAAAGAAATTAGCAGGATCAAAGGTAGAACTCTGGGCTTGTTAGCTCTGTCCTTAGAGCCCTGACGCTGAGCTAATGGTTCCAGACATCAGGATGAGCATGGCCATGTAAGACTGTATATCAACAGGCTTATTAAGCTCATTTATTTCATCTTCATCCTGTGAACTAAGAAGGTCGAGGATGAGGCTGACCCAAGCAAAGATGAGGAGTGAGACTGGGGTACAGAGTTTTGTAGGCTAGTAAACCGTATGGCCTTCACAAAAGTGTGGCTGTGGCAGAGTCTGCCAAAGATAGAGATGCTTCCACTCTTTGGGCAACGCAGTTCTTTAATTCTTTTATTATAATGAGATGAAAATTATAGGACAAGATGAGGCAGCTGGCCCAAAGATTTCACTCTCACTCTGCTCCCTGTTAAACATTGACAATGCTCTCTGCCCTCTGACAGAAGAAAAGTCTCTTCAATTGTCTCAACAGTCCTGGACCTGACAGCTGCCTACCTCCCTCAGGCTCGGGAGGCACAACAGAGGAGAGGCCCAGCTCTTGCCTCAGTGAACTTGACCCAAGGGGATGGGTTGGACTGATCCCTGTTACTCTTATCTCATCATGGCATTCGTGGGCCCAGGATGATGTTTAGTCCTGATACCGCTTTTGGGGAGAGCAGGCTCCTCCAACTCTTCAGAAAAATCCATATAGCAAGGAAGGTTCCTAAGCAAAAGTTTTTAGACAGGTAGACATTGTATGTTCTCTCTGGTGGGCCAAAAACAGGAAGCCTATCTCTTGGGAGGTTGTAAATGGTTAACATACTTGGCTGCTAACTGAAAGGATGGCAGTTTGAGTCTGCCCAGAGGCATCTCTGAAGAAAAGCCTGGTGATCTACTTCTGAAAAACTGGCCATTGAAAATCCTATGGTGCACAGTTCTACCCTGACACACATGGGGTTGCCATGAGTCAGAACTGACTCAACGGCAACTGGTTATCTTAGAAAGATATTTATCAACTTGATTTTCCTTGCTTAAGAACTACTGATTTTTATCGAATCAAAAATGCCATCAATTTTGGGACGCACCATTTTTTTTTATGTACCATTAACTAAGGGAAAAAAAAATGCTGTCATTTAAACAGATGCAGTGCTTTCTAAGCCCTTAGAATTTTTATGCTGTACTTATTGAAAGAGCCCTTTTAGACCCATGTAGGAATATATATATATATATATATATTTTATTATATATCACTCTCGATAAAATACAGAAAGGAAAATATAAGTGAAATCAATAGGTTAAGGAATATCTAAACCTCCACAGTTCACTTCTGAAAACCTTTTTCAATTCTATGTCATCAATGTCTGTGTTTTTTCAGTACAATTTCATACTCTGTGTCTCCAAAAGAGTTGATGATGAAGCATTTCTTAAAAGTGTGCGTCATCATCGGCTCCTGGAATTCCTCCCATACTGCAGACGCCCTCTGGCCAAATTTGATGTTTGCACTCCCTTGTTTTGCATGTAATTGCTAACACTTTTGCAAATATCTCAGTAAGAAGGTAGGTAACAGCTTCATCTACAAGACACTTTCTGAGTCCCTGTATATCACTCGAGTGGCACTTTACAGGAAAACAAGGAATTGTGTTCCTGTTTTCATTTCTTCAAAGACAAATATTCACTTCATCAAATTTATTTCTGTTCTGTTTTTGTGGTTCTCTGTATATGCAGTAAATTTTCATTTTAATTACCGATTCACAGTGTAACTTCAAATATAGTTTAAATGACAATTCAACTAAATTGCAGCACCACTGTAGTTGTGTATAATTCAACCAACATGACAGCAATAGGGATGGCCGTGACCAAGTTTGTACACAGACAGGCAACGGCAACTGCATCTCACTGGATGCCAATAATTGTAAAATGCCACTGACTGGATTAGAATTGGAGCCCTGGTGGTACAGTGGTTAAGAGCTTGGTTGCTAACCAAAGGGTCGGCAGTGCAAATCCACCAGCCGCTCCTTGGAAACACTATCGGCAGTTCAACTCTGTCTTATAGGGCTGCTGAGTCAAAATCAACTCAACAGCAGTGGGTTTGGATTAGAATTGAGAAAATACTTTAAAATTAAGACTCAAACAGGTCATCCTATCTATTTCTTCCCATGAGGAGGAAAAAATCTTACCATGGCAGGTGTCAGTTGAGAATTTTTCCATGAGCTTCCCGTAACAGTTGCATTTTATGTATTTGACCATCAATGCTACGGTTTGTTAACTCATTATTAAATTTCTGCTAATTGTATCTTCAGAATTCCACATTTTATACTTGAAAAGAATTTTTAAGTTCACTGAATGGTAAGAAACAGGTCAAAACTTTTTTGAAAAAATGGAAACATGTAACTCTCTGTAGTGGAAAAGAACAATAATGTATACAAGATCCAGTTCCTGGAGAAAGACATCCTGCTTGGTAAGGTAGAGGGTCAGCAAAAAAAGAGGAAGAACCCCAACGCGACGGACTGACACAGTGGCTGCTACAGTGGGCTCAACCGCAGCAGTGACTGTGAGGATGGCACAGGATTCGGCAGTGCTTCACGCTGCGCTACATAGGGTTGCTGTGAGTTGGAACCGACTTAACGGCATCTAACAACAACTCAGAAAATATACAGGATAATTATGGCCCTTAATCAACTAATATTTTCTATTCTCTCTGCCACCACTCTAGTTTGAGCTCAGAATTCTCACAAAAAGTTTTGTAAAAACCCCCTGATTTTCATATTTCCAGCCCCTCCTTCATATCATATGTCTTGTTCATCTCTCCCCTGCTCAAAAACTATCCATGGTTCCCCATTCCCGTCTGAATGAAGTCCAGTTAATCAAGTCCCTCTAACCCCAGGCTACCTTTCCAGACTTTTAATCTCCTGTTTCCACTCACAGGTGCCAACCCCTATTCCTCTACTCCTGGCACACACAGTGTCTTCTCCTCTCCCTCAACACTGCCCCAGGACCCTGGGGTCTTCACCCGGACTCAGGTTCTGCCAGCTGAAATACTCATTCTTCTCTATGAAGACTGGGCAGCCCCAGAGGAATTGATCTCCCCCACCCCTACCCCGGCTCAGGCGGTTACATTAATGATAACTGTAAAGGTAAGACACTAATCACTGATAGTTCTTTCTCTGGATGAACAAACTACAACAACAATAATAGTAATAATAATGTTATGTTAACTTTTGTTGTTATCTATTGCCAGGCCTACCACCTGTCTGTCAGTTTGTGGTACTGTGGTGGCTGCGTGTGGCAGTATGTTAGCCTCATTTTCCAGAAGGTAAAATTGAGGTCCTATAGTTTTGGTGATAGAGCTCAAAGAAAAACTTGGACTAAATATTTCCAGATGATATAAAAGTAAATTCTCAAATATTTAGCACCACAAACACCTAATGAGATCATTTTTTCTTAACACAAAACAGCATTGATGTTACTGAAATGAAAGAGAACCATCAACATTTGACAGGGCTGAGAGTAATACCTCAACTTCTCAATAATTCAGACTCTTACAGATGAGGGTGTGATTGAGAGAACTGGGGCCCTTCATCACCTAGCCTGCCAGTGGATGGCAGAGTGAGGCCAGAGCTGGAATCCTGGCAAAGAACCTGGGATCCTGGCAGAGGGTGCTGTGCCTGGTAAAATTTCCAGCCTCTGGAATGGAAAAGAAAAGCATGCAAAGGAGCTGAGGATGTAATCTGCTACATGAGGTTGTGCTGTTAGGTGCCATCAAATCGATTCCAACTCATAGTAACCCTATAGGACAGAGCTGAACTGCCCCATAGGGTTCCTAAGGCTGTGATCCTTATGGAAGCAGACTACCATATCTTTCTCCTGAGGAGGGCTGGTGGGTTTGAACCACTAACCTTTCGGTTGCCACCCAAGTGCTTAACCTCTGCACCACCAAAAAAATAAAATAAAATAATAACCAAACCCAAACCCATTCCTGTCAAGTCGATTCTGACTCCCAGCAACCTTACAGGACAGAGAAGAGCTGCCCCATAGGGTTTCCAAGGCTGTAATCTTTATGGAAGCAGACTGCCACATCTTTCTCCTGTGGAATGGCTAGGGGGCTCTGGCCGCAGACCTTTCAGTTAGCAGTGAGCACTTAACCTCTGTGCCACCAGGGGTTCCTTCTTTGCCACCAGGGCCCCTTAATCTGCTACATAGAAGCCAGCAAAACCCATTTGTCTTAGTCATCTAGTGCTGCCATAACAGGAGTATCACAAGTGGATGGCTTTAATAAAGAGAAATTTATTTTTTCACAGTCTAGTAGTTACAAGTCCAAATTCATGGCATTGGCTCCAGGGGAAGGCTTTCTCTCTGTCGGCTCTGGAGGAAGGTCCTTGTCCTCAATCTTCCCCTGCTTGAGGAGATTCTCAGGTGCAGGGACCCGGTGTCCAAAGGACACACTCTGCTCCTGGTGCTGCTTTCTTGGTGGCATGAGGTCCCCAGCTCTCTGCTTGCTTCCTTTTAACCTCCTGAGATAAAAGGTGGTGCAGGCAGCACCCAGGGAAACTCCCTTTTGGATCACGGAGATGACCTGAGTAATCCTTTTAACCACAGGCAGAGATTATGATTTATAACACATAGGAAAATCACAAAATGGAGGGCAACTACACATGGCCTAACCAAGTTGACACATATTTTGGGGGGACACAATTCAATCTTTACGCCATGGCAGGAAGATCTGGCAAAGACACTGTTAGTTTTTAAATAGCTTTAGGCAATATACCCCAAAGTGTGGAGCTTTAGTATTTTTTGTTTGTTTGCGTCTAGTTCTGGTGTGTTTGGGGCTTTGGAGGAGCATACAAATGACTATTTTTAAATTTAATAATTACAAACAAATTTTTTACCGCTTTCTATCCATGGCAAGTGATACTGGCATTCCGTTTATGGTGTGATTAAAGCTTCCTTTTGAAATGCATTAAGTAAACATGAGATATTTAAAGAAAAATATTTTTAACACAACAATACTAGCAGCACTCTGACATGGCAAACATAGCGATGTGATGTGAAGGGTTAATTTGGGGAAGCTCTGGCGTATGAAATGACTTGGACCTGTGTTCACAGGAGAAGCTTCAGGGAAGGTCAAAGGAGAGGCTCAGGCCAGGCTGTTCTGTTTAACATTTCTTCTGTCCATATTCTTATGCAAGAGATACCCAGCGTGCTCTTAAGAGTAGATCTGTTCCCCATTAGCCATGGAGCACATTTCTGTGAGAAACCATATTTAGGTCAGGTTACCTCAATTGTTCCCAGCAAGTGATCTTCAAAGGTAGGTTCCTACAAGCCCTAGTGTTACCAATCGCTAATCAGACTCAAAGGGTCCTTGTCTTTGCCTGAGTAAGAATACATGCAAAAAACAAACTTTATCTTCAGCAAGCTTTATTTTGCTTGAGTCAAGCAAAAGCAGTCAGCAGGGATCTAAGCCTCTCCAAAAGAGTGACTTGAAAAGGGAAGCAAGGCTAGGGCTTACATGGGTTCGGTGGAGACAATAGAGTGATGAATATTTAGTGGGCTTCTTTCGAGGGGCTGGTACTTCTCAGAAGGGCGGTGCCTGTTAATTAGGTTGCATGGGCATCTGGAATCCAAGATGGAACCCACCGATATTCAAGATGGAGTCCTCTTGGCAGCCCTTGGCATCACTTATTGTTGGATATAGTGCAAGCACACTGAACTTTGGCACTACATCACCATCTTCGGAGGGCTAAGGAAGGTTAAACAGAGGTCACACTTTGTTCTTCTGCACATGCAGAAGCCTGTAAAGGGGGAACCAACACCCACTGCCATCTAGTCGATTCCAGCTCATAGCAACCCTATAGGACAGAGTAGAACGGCCCCATAGTAAAGGGGGAAGGGACTAGAAAATAAGAAGGAGATGATAATTCACGGGTTGTTTCAACCTTATCTCATGTCAACAGGGTGTGGTTCTTGATTACCCAACTTCTAGATGGTAATCTTTTAACAGCTCTTTTGTTCCACCAGCAAAATTAACGCTGTCTCACTGTCACACCAGATGATTCGCTGGTGCATGACAAAAATGGAATGTCTATTTGTATTTATTTTCTCTAAAATATAGAAAAAAATTACGCGCTACTAATAATGAGGAGTTCTGATGGAGCAATGGTTAAGTGCTTAGCTGTTAACTGAAAGGTTGGCAGTTCGAACCCACCAACTGCTCCGTGGGAGAAATATGTGGCAGTCTGCTTCTTTAAAGATTTCAGCCTTGGAAACCCTATGGAGCTGTCATACTCTGCCCTGAAGAGTTGCTATGAATTGGAATCGACTCCATGGCAATGGGTCTTTGGTCTTACTAATAATATCCACCACCCTGCTGTGTCAGTTTCTCATACTGTGGTAGCTTGTGTGTTATTACAACCCTGGAAGCTGTGCCACTGGTATTTCAAATATCAGCAGGGTCACTCATGGTGGACAGGTTTGAGCAGAGCTTCCAGACTAACACAGACTAGGAAGAAAGGCCTGGTGATCTACTTCCAAAACTTGAAAACCCTTTGGATCACAACAGAATACTATACAGTATAGTGCTGGAAGATGAGCCCCTGGGTTGAAACGCACTGCACAATAGCTGCAATGAATTCAAACATGCCAAAGATCACGAAGATGGCACAGGCTGAGCAAGGTTTCTTTCCATGATACATAAGATCACTAGGAGTAGGGGCTGACTCGACAACAACTAGCAACAATAAATAACATACAGATCGACAGTGGTACGGGCATCTATTTTATAAAATATACACATTTTGCGCTAGTACACTGTCTTAGTCATCTAGTGCTGCTGTAACAGAAACACCACAAGTGGATGGCTTTAACAAAGAGAAGCTTATTCTCTCACAGTCTAGTAGGCTGCAAGTCCAAATTCAGGGTGCTGGCTCCAGGGGAAGGCTTTCTCTCTCTGTCAGCTCTGGAGGAAGGGCCTTGTCATCAGTCTTCCCTTGGTCTGGAAGCATCTCAGTGCAGGAACCTCAGGTCTAAAGGACACGCTCTGCTCCCGTTGCATTCTTGGTGGTATAAGGTCCCCATGCCTCCCTGCTCACTTCTCTCTTTTATATCTCGAAAGAGATTGGCTTAAGACACAACCTAATCTTGTATATCTCATCAGTATAACTGCCACTAATCCACTGCATTTCATCACAGTGATAGGATTTACAACACATAGGGAAATCACATTCAGTGGTGGACAATCACACAATACTGGGACTCATGGCCCAGTTAAGTTGACAGATATTTTGGGGGGACACAACTCAATCCATGACATACACTAAAAACTTTTTTACTGATAGGATGTTCAATCCAAAAGGTTTGGTTACTACCAGGTGTGAGAAAGGAATTGATAAAATGCAGGACAGCAGTCCTGGGTGGACGTGAGGGCTGTCTGCCCTGGGCACTCTCGAGCTCTCTCATCCACTACACCTGAGGGGACTGAGTGAGGGAAGCAAGGGCCAGGAGGATTCCACCTTTGAAGTAAAAGACGTGTGTCAAAGGGGTCACCCTCCTATCTGAAAGAGCACAGGCTGAGGTTCACAGTTCTTTGGGGATCTTTTAACCTGACTGTCTTGATCCAGTTCCAAATTTTAAAAAGGAAAGAAGACCCAGACCACTAGTGGAGTGTGTCCCAAAATTTGCTTAGTAGTCAGAATTTATTTTTCTATAAAAATGGTTTATGGTAGTTAATTTTCTTAGACAAGACCTATTTAATGCTCAATGTAGCAGAAATAGGCATTTGTGATGAAATTTTACAGATTATAAGAATATTACAATGCTAGTGATTAAATGAAACAAAAACTTGATGAGGAATAGTTTATTTTTAACTGTTATGGTACTTAAAAAAAGCCAAAAGAATGAGAAACAGAAACTTTTCAGAAGGCTTTGAAAGGAACTACTAGCCTCTTTCAAGAATATTAAACATTTAAAAACGAAAACAAAAACCGAGCAAGTTGTCATCAGATCAGCTTTGACTCATGGTGACCCCATGTATGTCAGAGCAGAACTGTGCCTCTAGAGTTTCCAACACTGATTTTTCAGAGGTACATTACCACGCCCTTTCCAAGGTGGGTCTGGGTGAGCTCAAACCTCCGACCTTTCGGTTAGCAGCCAAAGTAAACCTGTTGCTGTTGAGTTGATTCCGATTCATAGCTACTCAATAGGAGAGAGTAGAACTGCCCCCTGAAGAGTTTCCAAGGAGCACCTGGTGGATTTGAACTGCCGACCTTAGGGTTAGCAGGCATAGTACTTAACCACTACGGCTCAAGACTCCAAAATATTTACAGACCTCACTTTTTCTTGCCCAAGTTCACCGCAACACTTAAAGCTCTTCTCTCTCTTAATACTGGAGTCTCACTAGCAGCCCGTCACTTACATTCATGATTAGGATTCATTTCGGGTTGGCAATGAGGGAAAGAGGAGCTATTCATTTGAATCTGATGGAATGTCATTTGCCAAAGTAGTTTTTTATTAATATGGGAGTCTTTTTTTTTTTTTTTTAACCTTTTCTTGTGTAATTTGAAAAAAATATTCTGAGAGCGCCTCTGAGAGATAATTTTGTTTTGGGACTTGGGTATACGGTGTATTGGTTCCCATGAGTATAAACAAAGTCCCAGGAGCCCACCAGATAAGGGGCCCAGGAAGGGAGGGGGCACACTTTCCTGGTTGCTGCTTAGTTCACAATTAGCAGAGATTAGGGGAACCCCTTTTGAGGTTTTCCCTCCGGAACCCAGATGAAATGATATTTTTTCCAAGTATTTGAGCGGCACTCATATCCAATTTATTGTTTGGGCTAGGCTGCTCTTCCCAAAGAACTTAGCACCCATGGGACAAGGTAGAAAGTTATGAATATTTTCAAGCTCCATCAACACATCACAAAGGTGCTAAAACAGATTGGAAACACATAAAACATAGCTGTATCCACTTGCAAAGCATGACAGTGGCAGGAAGAAGTATGAAATGAGAAACAGCTCCCTGAAGTTTTCCACCGACCAGAGCACATACTAACAACAAAATACACAAGTTTGTATTGTACTCTGGTTGTAAAAAAGTTCCAGCCTACACTTTTAAAATAATAATGTAACCTGACCCTATGAACACCAGTAAATTTCCAGTAGTCCTTAAACTAGCCCAAGCCAGGTTTGGCCCACTGGGCACGCACAGAAGGGCCAGCTGTGGCTGCTAATTGACCTTAACGGAGGACGCAGCAACAGAAGGAACAAATTAGAAGGAAAAATTATCACCAGGACCCTATTCTGAAGCAAGAGGTCTGACAAGAACCACATCGCTTCCTGTTTCCTGGCTGCCTTCTAGAATTTTCCCTACCCAGTATATCTGCGTGGCAGCCATCTTGTTACCCAAAACATATAAGTCCTGCTTCCGTGTAGCTCAGGGTGTCAGATCTGAGGAACTTCCTCCTGGCTCCTTGTTCTGGGCACTGCAATACAGTTACTTTCTCAAAGACTAGTATCCAGATAATTGGCAAGTCTGAGGACACCGGACAAGGACTCATCTTCTAGGGTTCGGTAACAATAATAAATGTAGTGATGGCAACATAATAATGCCATCTACCTTTTCCTTCAGTCTTTCTTTTACCACCACTCTTCCTCCACCCTGGCCTCCTTGTCTCTCTCCCTTAGCTGCCTTCCCATCTACCTCCCCTAATCTGAAAAGAAGGAGCCCTGGTGGCACAGTGGTTAAGAGCTTGGCTGCTAACTAAAAGCTTGGTGGTTCAAACTCACCAACCACTCCGCAGGAGAGAGAGATGTGTCAGTCTGCTTCTGTAAAGGTTACAGTCTCGGAAATCCTATGGGACAGTTCTGCTTTGACCTATGGGGTTGCTGGAGTTGAAATCGACTCAACGGCAATAGGCTAAATTGAAAAGCACACAAACCAGAAACAATAGGAAGAGCCAACTGTAAGTTGTGTAAGATTCTCCTGTCCATTTGCGAATGTCACCTTCTCAGATCTTCCCTGATGACTCAATCACAAAGAGCCTCCCCAGTGACCTTGCTTTATGTCCTATTTTATGTTTTTCATGGCACTTGGTATTCTCGAAAGTTCTTGTTTACGTTTCGATTCTTTGTGGATTGTCTGTCTCCTCCAACAAAATATAAACACCCGGGGAACAGGGAACTTGTCTGTCTTATTCGCCCAGTGCCTGAAATAGTGCCTGGTCCTAGAAGATACTCAGTAAATAAGTGTTAACTAACAAATACCCTGAACTATATAAAGCTAAAAGCAAGCCCATTGCCATTGAGTCAATTCACACTCATAGTGACCCCATGTGTTACAGAGTAGGGCTCAGTTCTACTCTGTAACACAAGGGGTCACTCCATAGAGCTCAGTAATCTTGGCTGTAATCTTTTCTTTTTTTAATAATTTTTTATTGTGCTTTAAGTGAAAGTTTACAAATCAAGTCAGTTTCTCACATATAAACTTACATACACCTTACTAGATACTCCCATTTACTCTTCCCCTAATGAGTCAGCCCACTCCCTCCTTCCAGTCTCTCCTTTCGTGACCATTTTGCCAGTTTCTAACCCTCTCTACCCTACCATCTCCCCTCCAGACAGGAGATGCCAACACAGTCTCAAGTGTCCACCTGATACAAGTAGCTCAGTCCTCATAAGCATCTCTCTCCAACCCATTGTCCAGTCCAGTCCACGTCTGATGAGTTGGCTTCAGGAATGGTTCCTGTCCTGGGCCAACAGAAGGTTTGGGGACCATGACCACCGGGACTCTTCTAGTCTTGGTCAGACCATTAAGTCTGGTCTTTTTATGAGAATTTGGGGTCTGCATGGCTGTAATCTTTACGGAAGCAGATCGCCAGGCTTTTTTTCCTAGTTGCCACTGGACTGACTATATAAGACCTAGAAAAAAAGTAAGAGCAGGTAAAATTACAGAATTTGAAACTGGAAGGAACCTGAAAGTGAGTTATTTGGTAGATTCGAATATTTGTAATGATTTTCAGAGACCATACAGACAGCCAACACAATGTCTATCAAGTATACCAAATCAAACCAAACTCATTGCCATCAAGTCGATTCCAATTCATAGTGACCCTATAAACCAAAAAAACCAAACCCACTGCTGTGGAGTCGATTCTGACTCATAGTGACCCTATAGGACAGAGTAGAACTGCCCCATAGAGTTTCCAAGGAGTACCTGGTGAATTTGAACTGCCGACCTTTTGGTTAGCAGCTGTAGCACTTAACCACTATGCCACCAGGGTTTCCAACAGTGACCCTATAGGACAGAGTAAAACTGCCCCATAGGTGAAGCCATCAGTTAATAGGGTTCTTGTCAAGCAGACCAGCGAATTGAAGTCAGCTAGATGCAGGGTTGGAAGAACAGAAACACTTATTCAGTTTGCAAACTGGGAGACAGGCAGGGTCCCGTGAGCAAAGGCTGCCAGCTCCCTTCACCAGGGCAGATTTACTCCTTTTATAGGAAGTCACATACATATGTATGAACAATGAGGGGAGGGTCTTCAGTCTTGTGATATGTGTGCAGTCTGTGTAATTTTTGTGAATGGTTCTAAAAATACTGCACACAGCCCTAAAAAATGGCAACGGCTGGCTACTACCACAGCAGGAAGGTCCTATACCCGGAAGATTCAGAGTTAGTGTGCCCGTGCCTCAGCCTTCTGTCAGGAGAAGAGAAGAAATCTGGGGATTCCACCAATCATGGCGAAGTGCTTGAGTTGTTACAAAAATACAGCAAGAGTAGAGTTTTCTGAAAAAAAAACAACTATTATGAGATGGTTAATAACTCTTTCATGACTGCCTGCTTCATAGGGTTTCCAAGGATCAGCTGGTGGATTCAAACTGCTGAACTTTTGGTTAGCAGCCGTAGCTCTTAGCCATTGCACCACCAGGGCTCAGTTAAGTATACAATAAGCACTAAATGAGGCTGGGGGCATGGGGATTGGTGGTTCATTGATAGTATCCTCGCCTTCCATGGAGAAACCTGGGTTCAATTCCCAGCCGATGCCCCTCAGGAGCAGCAGCCACCACCTGTCTGTCGGTGGAGGTTTCCATGTTGCTATGATGCTGAACAGGTTTCCGTGGAGCTTCCAGACTAAGACAGGCTAGGAAGAAAGGCCTGGCAATCTACTTTGAAAACCAGATAATGAAAACCCTAAGGCGCACAAATGATCTGATCTGGAGCTGATCGTCGGGATGGCGCAGGACCCGGCAGAGTTTGGTTCTGTTGTGCATGGGGTCACCATGCGTTGAAGGCTGGCCTTCATGGCAGCTAATAGCAATAAGCACTCAGAACATGATAATTTTATGTTATCGGTAGCCAGAAAAATTACCTGGCCTCTAGGATTTGACAGTGTTCTTTCCCAGCCCAGCAAAAGGAATCGTTCCCTCAGATCTTACTCTGATCCCAGAAATAAAACTCTTCTCTGAGGCCTGAAAGCCGCGCCCCTCCCCACCCCAGGCCGCGCCCAGCTTCCCCGTGTGTGGGCAGAGCACTGCAGAGCGAGTGCTCGGTCCACGGCCTCCGCTGAGAGTACGGCGTGGAAAATCCCCACCCGAATGGCCACCGTTCTCTTTGTTCACGTTGTTCACTTTGAAGACCGTAACGCGGTGCTGAGAAATCAATCAGCAGGGATGCTGCTGACCCTTTCTGTGTTGCCTTCTGAGTCTCCTCTGGGAGGCTGCCTCACTCGTACGCGCCGGTAAGTAGTAAAGTGCCCAGCTCTGTCTACAAATTAAGGCCCTTGTAAGTCATCAAGGAACACCAAGTGTAGCTCGCAGTGGATTTTCTATCCCGAGTGTCATTAGATGAAACGAAAGGACGCATTACAGGTTTGCATAATGAACTAAGCCTCAAGTTAGGTTTGCCGTGATAGGGTTATCAGTCATGGCACAAATTAATTATTCAAGAAAGCACTTTTTACAGCGGGTTTTCATTTAAGTTTTGCCCCTTGATGTATGTATATACAAACGACTAATCCATCGGACGCTGCTATTGTACTTGCGCATCTATCACAATTGGGCCTTTTTTTTCATAATTGCTTTATTAATTGTAGCATCTTAATGACCTGTTTAAAATAAATAAACCATTTACACCATTTCAAAGGTATTTTGTGAGGCTCAGCTGATATTAAAATAGCACCAGCCTTATGTGCTTTTTCAGCAAGTGACCTAATTAGTTAATAAAGTAATTGAATATTAAAAAGGATGTTGCAAGTGATTAAAATTTAAGAGCCTTCAGAATGTTATTAAAGCTATAAATCGTACATCACTGTTTTAATTTGCAAGGCCACGGAATTACTAACGGTCCCACGTGCGCGCGGAGCTTGACAATTAGTCTGTCCTTTAACAAAATGGTGGTGATGTTGAGGCGCCGAATTCTTTCAATCTCTTTTGATAGGTACACAGAAACCTGCTTTTGCCAAATTAAATATCTAAGTTTTGGAATCGCTGCTTGCTCCCTCTGACAGGTACATACACTCATCCATTTAACAAATCTCTATGAAGACCTACTGCGTCCAAGTACTGTGCTAGGTGTTGGGTGTAATGGTGAGCAAGACAGACAGGGTCCTGAAGGAGTTTATGCGTTCTGGAGGTGGTGGGAGAACTAGTTACATAGTTCTCCACGTTCATGTATGATTACAAAGAGGTGGTAAAGGGTTGTGAAGGAAGTGTATAGGACGTTCCAAGAGGATTTAGGTGGGGAAATCTAACCTCATGTGGTAAATTAGGGACCCAACACTTAATTCCTGGTGAAAGGACTGGGACTTTATCCGGTAGGCTGGGGAAGACTCTTGTGCAAACAGGAAATGCTTGATTAATCTGGCAGTGGTGTGTAGGAAGGACTGGCAGAAACTATTTGTTGTTTACCCAACAGCCCTTGCTCCTTTCTGGCGGTTTGGGTATAGGACTTGTACTATGCTCAGGGACTATAGGCCTAGACCCGGGGATCAATGGTGAAAAGTCTAAACCAATTACAGTAATCCCATTCCCCTTCACCTGTGATGTGGTTTAAGGTGGACATGTTCAGAAGAATTCTAAGTGGCTTTTTGGAAGGATTTTCTTCCCTGATAGAAAGAAATACACAAGGAGAATGTGCCTTTCCTTCGTGCCTTTGAATGTCATCATGAGTGGAGGTGATGCTTGGAGCCATAGCAGCTATGTTGAGTCATGAGGAAAGCATTAAAAAAAAAAATTTAACACGCTAAGCGCGCTCTGTAAATCTGAACCCTGATATTGTTGAGTCTCTGAACCAATTCTGGAACTTGCTGGCTTTGGATGTCCTAATGTATGAAATAGTAAGTTTTAGTTAGGTAGTCTATTCTTTGCAGCCTAAAGCAAAAATAGGTAATTGTCCAGGAGAGCAGTGATAAGATGCCAAATGATGGTGGAACAGGAGAAATGGAAAGTAAGAGCAAGAACAGGGTAAGGCGTTGTGCATTCAGAATCAACAGAATTTGCTAACTTAGCCATCCAAGGAGCCAAGTAATAGTAACTGGCCTTCACTGAGTGTTTCCAATGTGCCAGGCATTGTTGTGAGCACAGTATATGTAGTATCTCATGTTATCATTTCAACAGTTCTATGAAGTACCATTTATTGTCACCATGGTTGAATTGTTTCAGTCGTGGCTTGATTTCCCAAGTCAAAAACCCCAACAGCCTTTTCCACCACCAAAGGGAGAAAACAGAGCAGTTGCCTCGTAATCCTCAGAATCCCTGAGAAAATTGCTGGCTAGATCACTGCTTCCATATTTTTTCACACCATAGTACACATAGAAAATGATACTATTTTAAGGTATACACTGAAGTAAACTGGAGGGAATTGGGGGCATCTCTATGGGGCTTAAGGAGCCCTGGTGGCATAGTGGTTAAAAGCTCGGCTGCTAACGGAAAGGTCAGCAGTTCAAACCTACCAAGAGGCTCTGTGGGAGAGAAGACCTGGCAATCTACTTGTGTGAAGATTACAAAATTGACTTGGCGGCACACAACAACATATGGGGCTCGGTGAAAACCTCCATTACTCCTTTGTATTATATAAGAAAATAAAATTCAAAATTTAGGGAAGATGTTAAATACTGAATTAGTATAAAATCTCCAAAAAATAATCCTTTCAATTTTTAATGAGAAATTTGCATGTGATTTTATAAACTTTTTTTGATATCAGATTTTATGCTTGAAATAGCAAATTCTCATGAAGACTTTTTAAAATCTGATCAAGATTTTTTAATGACAATCTCTTCAAATTCTTGATAGTCATCACTAACGATGAATTTTGTTCACACTGTTGTTGTGTGCCATTGATTCAATTTTGACTCACAGCAACCCTATAGGACAGAGTAGAACTGCCCCATAGGGTTTCCAGGGAGCACCTGGTGGATTCAAACTGCTGACATTTTGGTTAGCAGCCTGAGCTCTTAACCACTTTGCCACCAGAGCTGTTCGTACTATAAGTGACATAAAATATTAAAACATTTTTGGAGACCATTCCAAAACAACATTTGAGTCATATTTAAAGACTCTAATAGTTCTTCCTTCTCTTTCGTTGAAAATTGCAATGTTGAAATTCCTTTAGATTTTGTGAATGGATTTCAAGTCTAATAGAAATTTCTCACATAAAGTATTTCAAAATAATTATAGTGCTTTAATCTGAAGACCACTCATGCTAGTTACTGAGCAAAGCCAGCTAAAAGGTGATGTGAGTCATAAACAGAGAAAAGAGTCCAAGGTATATGAAGACAGGTTTAGTGCTGTGCCTGCCAGTACCTTCTCCTGTCCCTTCCTCACCCCTTCCCCCTTCATCCTGCTCTGCAGTTGCACAGGGCCCCGTGCTTGGTTTAGTGCTCTCCTGCCACCGTTTTGAAATTCTTAATAATTTTTGGACAAGGGGCCCTGCATTTTCATTTTGCACTGGGCCTTGCAAATTATGTAGCTGGTCCTGTTGCCAGGAACTCCAGGTTCTGCTTGGCACAACTCCGTCCAGGGCCAAAAAGACAGAGACTGAGTTGGGGAGAATGAAAGGCCGCTTTTTTTGTTGCCCAAGCAAGGGCACAGATAAGGCTGCATGCCATCCAAGACTGCCTTGCAGGCAGCTTGTTGAGGCTGGTTTATATAGGCAGGATCAGTTTCGGAATACAAAATGGCACGCGCGCAGGTGCAAAGCATTGTAGAAGGAGTAAACATTTTCTAAGGCCCTAGTTCAATTCCTAATGCAGGAGAAACTTAGTCATTTTTGTTCATTAGCACGTCAACTCTCCATCCAGGGGCGGAAAATTTACCATGCATTAAGCATTTATCGAGCTAAAGGTCATCTGGAATGCCAGGAGGCCAGGACCTGTTTCAGCCAATTCTGGCTAGCCGGTGGCTGTTTCTCTTTAAGGAGGTTCTAAGGAAGAAAAGAAGGAACTCTAGGAAATGGGCTGAGTGAGGGCTGTCTCGAGGCTAAGAAAAATGGCTCTATGTCTCTGGCCCTGTCTTAGTCCTGGCATCTTGGGCACCTGGAACAGTAGCTACCCTGTACCGTTGCCCACAGCGGGCAGTGGCATACACTACCACTGGCTTCTAGATGCGAAGCAACTTCATAGCTGCTGCACCCAGCTCATCAACATGGGGCTTAAACATCTGGATATTCGATGTCCATAGGACCATGGGCCTTGCTCCATTCAGCCACCCTTGAGGGACTCTGATGAAGCTGTTGATGCTTGTGGCTGAAGGTGTCTGGCCCAGAGTTTCCAGCTGTTCCCAAGAGCCTAGGCATGAATTACATAACTCAGGATGCTATGGTTTACCATTTGGGCAGTTCTGTGTAGGTTGTGTCCCCAAGTATGTTACTTTCTGGTAAGATTCTCTGTGACCTGAGATAGGTCTGCTAGGTCCTTGCCTAGTATTTTTCAAAATGAAGAGTAAGTGCTGAGTTTTGTATACTCATTCGGTGTAAGAGAGTCTGAATATGAAGAATAATCAGTGAGGGTTAGATCTGAGGACTGAGCTGGAAGGAAACATTCAGAATCCTTCTGGGCTGTCCCTCTGGCATGTGAAGGTTTGGAACAGTTTCTCTTAACCTTTTTGGAGTTGCAATCTCTATATCACTCATGGCTTAATTCATAACTTTGGTCTTCCTATTAAAATACATTAAAATATAAATGTATATGTCTATGTGTGTGTGTGAGTGTGTGTGTATGTCCCTAGGTGGGACAAAGGAGCCTTGGTGGTGCAATGGTTAAGCACTCAGCTGCTAACTGAAAGGTTGGCGGTTTGAACCACCAGCCACTCTGTGAGAGAAAAGACCTGGCGATCGCCAGGAAAAATTACAGTAGCCTAGGAAACTGTATGGGGTAGTTCTACTCTGTCAGGTAGGGTCACTATGAGTCAGAATCAACCCTGTGGCACACAACAAGGTGGGCCAAATGGTTAAGTGCTTGGTGTTTTGAATCCACCCAGAGGTGCCTTAGGAGAAAGGCCTGGCAACCTACTTCTGAAAGGTTACAGCCATTGGAAGCTCTATGGAGCAGTCCCCCTCTGCACACATGGGGTCTTCATGAGTTGGAGTCAACTTGATGACAACTGGTTTTGTTATATATACATACATACATACATGTATGTGTATACACACATACACACAGAGTCAAGTGCCACGTAACTTCCTTTAGGGCAACGTTGGCCCGCGTATATGTTCATGATCCCGTAAGGTTATAATAGAGTTCAGAAATCCCAATTGGGAACTGACATAGAGGATATGACCAGACAGTGAACACATCAGCTTCCCACATGCAACACGTGTATCTCATGCCTCCTGTATACAAAGCTGCCAGGTGTATAATGGTACGGTAAATTGCAGAGGGAGGTTATTTGCCCCAGCAAATAATATGGCATTCGCACAACATCCAAATCACGTAAAGTCCTATTTCACAGAACGTATCATGGATGTTACGCGATGCGTAACTATATCTATTTATCTGTCTATATATACACACACACACACATACATTTTTTTTAAAGTAAGTGAAAACAGTTCTAAATCAAACAAATGACAGTCATCACAGGGGAGGGCAGCTGCTGCTGAAATACTTTTCCTGGAACAAAAGATGTGCTCACATTACCTCTGGGGCTGGGGGTGGGGGGTGGGAGGGTAAGGGAGGAGGACAGGTGAGAGCTAAGCTTAGGCGTAATTAGACCTGGCAACAGCAGAGAAGAGGCCTTACTGCCAGACCCAGATTGCTCACCCAGACTACCAAATTAACTAATCACTTTCTGCACTCAGAGGGAAAGATCACAACTGTGCATCAGCCTTAGAACAAAGCTGTACAAATGGAATCAATATTCTTATATTTTAATTAAATATTATTTTGTATAAATACATACACAAAACTCTCCAATTACACAATCTTACTATTTTGGCAAGTATTGTGCAATAAGAACTTTGTAGATGTTAACATCACGAAGGCTTTTAACCGCTCTTTACCTTGTGTGTGTGTGTGTGTGTGTCTGTGTGTCTGTGTGTGCAGTCATTGGAAGTAGTTATCGTGGTTCAAGGAGAATCAGGTCTACATGCAGTGAAAGAAAAGTTATAACTGCTTTCTCGCTTCTTAATATTTTGACTTCCTAATCTAAGTAAGTCTTCCGGCACTTATAAAATGGCCTGGCTGCTACCAAGTAGTGGCTTCCAAGGATGATGACAAAGCCATAAAAGTGGGAAAACCCAAGCAGCACTGAAATAACAGGAGTGGTTGCAACGAGAATCCCTAGGTAAGGGAGACTCAAGGAGGAAAGTGAAAGCTGTTCACCTTCTGACCTTTCTACACCCCAGATAACTTTGTGTTTCCAATCGCTAAAACGTTACACCCTTGCTTATGGGGTATCTGAAGGAAGCCATATCCACATGTAAGCCATTGCTCCTGGGCAGGGCTCGTCTCTGGGCATGGGGCCAGGGAGGACCCTTTGGACTCACATTCATGAAGCACCTCACATCCAGACTTGTGGCTGTACCTCCAAATGAGGCTACATACCCAGAGATACATGGAGAGGATTGAAAGCTGTCCATTGATTCAACTGGAATTTTTAAGATATTCCACAGCTTTTTATACAATACTCTGCTTTGACGTTTCCTTTTCTTTTTCATCTTTTCTTAAACCGTGCTTTAGGTCAAAGTACATTTCTTCATTTTTTAGTGTATTGGGAACCTCAATAATGGCAGTGGCCGGGCTGTCTCTCAACCGTGAGAGGCCTGTGTGTGTGTGTGTGTGTGTCTTTTCATGTGTATTTGTCCTCTAGTGCACATTTTCACCACTGAATTGGATGTAACACGCTCAGTTAATTAGGGAACACATTTTTATTGTCAGCACCACTATTGGTTGTATCTTGATCTCCATAAGGAACTGGCCAACCGAGGAGATTAGGGTGAACTGCCTCATGAGGGAAACAAAGCTGCTGAGCAGCGGACACACCTGCTTTGCACTTTGGGGCTTTGTTTATCATAGGATGGTGATAATGACGAGGATGTGAGAGAAGCGCCGTGCTAATGGTGGTGCCGCAACTCTAGAGCCAAAAAAAAAAAAAAAAAAAAAATTTTTTTTTTTTTTAGATGTAAATTAAACCCTGGGTTTGTTCAGGTTTAGGTTTTATAACTACACAATTTATGGCTATTAGAAAGACCTTTGGTATTGAAATTCCTGCAAGACTAATAAATTTCATTGCTCTAAATGTGAAACCCTCCAGTCACTGACCCCAACTCTTCCCACTGTAGCAATTGTTTTATAATATTGTTTTTGCTGACATTTTACTATAGAAGTACGTATATTATATAACGCAGAGATTATATACATATAGCACTTATTAACACATGGTCCACTGATTACTCGTGGCCCATGAGGTGTTTGCAGATGGTATGTAGACACACTTTTCAGTTTCAATAGTGGTATGTTTATTTTAATGTGTATTTTCAATGGAGGGCAAATTTCCCAGTTTTCCCTTGATGGTAGTCATGTATGGTTTCCTTTTAAATGTAAGTTAAACAGTGAATCAGCAATGCTTAGGGGACAGTCAAGTTCTGTTCAGGGCTATCGCTGAACAACATGATGAGCGTAATTAATGTCACTAAACTATACGTGTGAAGATTGATGAGGTGTCAGACGTTTTGTCACATGGATACCACAATAAAAAAGAAGACTTGACCTGGTAATACTGCTTTGGGTAAATTCACCATTGGGAAACCAAATAGAAAGTCATGTACCAAAAAAAAAAAAAGAGAGTCAGTTAAAAAAACTATTGAATAAATAAGTATGCAGTGGTCTGCTCAGGATAAGGGAAGAATCGTGACGGGGCCTACGGATGCCTGAAGCTGTGGGAGCAATGGGCTATGTAATAATAAGGAAGCAGATGTAGGTGCTGGGTTGGGTTTATGATAGTGATGGTGGCTCCGCTGAGCCATCCTGGTGACTAGGGGCACACATATGTAAAGCTGCTGCCTGATGCCCCAGGAGTGGCTTTTCCACATGACGCTAATTGGCCCACACAGGAGTGAAACCATGACCCTTCCCTCATTAGCCACATGCTCAGACCAGCTGAGCTAGCTCACTCTGGGTCACTGGGGTCCCATGTAGGAAATTACCATTCCCGTGCCCTGTGGCCCCCTTGTAACCCCAACTAATGAATGTCCTGGGGAGCCTAACGTCATTCCTGAGGGAGTGCACGCCTCTCGCAGCAGTAGAGAGGTCGATGATATTCTGAAGTTTGAACCCAGGGAGGGTCAATTGAGGGGGCTGGGAGAACTCAGGAAGCCTAGGGAAATTGCTTCAAACACCTGTATGCTAGAAAAGGATGACAGCAACCTCCTGCTCTATTCACTTGCTCTTTGTATACGTGCCAGGCCTGGGCTCAGGACCCAGGAACAGCCTTTTGTGGTTCCTTGTATGTGGATGACTCTTTTCATTTGCGAAAATGTTCTTGATTTTGGCCCTTCATCTGAAGGGAGAAATGGAAGCACAGGGAAGTTAAGAAAGTTGCTGAGCATCACACAGCACGTTCACCAGAGCATGGGAGAGGGGGAAATGACATCTTAAGTGTTTGCCTGATGGACTGAGCGCTTTCTGTCTGCAGCCATGAGGCAGGTGGTACTTCCCCTATTTTAGTGGTCAGGACACTGAGACTCCCGGTAACCAGTGGAAGAGCCTAGGAGACACTCCAGTGCGCTCCTCCTGGGATGAAAGAAATTTTACAAGATGAATGGACACCCTGCCACACCTTTCTGTTTGTACCCCCTTTTAGGTCCCAAGGGAATGGCTACAGGCCTTCCAGTAATCTTCATTGTTCTGTAGCTTTAGCACCTCTTTAGAACAAATCTGTCTTGGAAGAAGTACAGCCAGAACGCTTCTTAGAAGTGAGGATAGTGAAGACTTCTTGGCCTGACAGAGACTGGAGAAATCCTGAGAGTATGGCCCCTGGACACCCTTTCAGCTCAGCAATGAGGTCACTCCTGAGGTTCACCCTTCAGCCAAAGATTGAACAGGCCTATGGAACGAAACAAGACTAAAGGAGCACACCTGCACCGGGGGAGGGACTGGAAGCCAGGAGAGAAGAGGACAGCTGGTAATAGGGAAGCCAGGGTTGAGAAGGGAGAGTGTTGACATATCATGGGGTTGTTAACCAATGTCATACCACCATGTGTGTACTAACTTGTTTGATGAGAAACTAGTTTGTTCTGTAAACCTTCATCTACAGTACAAAAAAAAAAAAAGTGGATGGTGAGACTTTATCCAACATACTTTGGAAAAATTGTCAGGAAGGATCAGTCGCTGGAAAAGGACATCGTGCTTGGTACAGGGTCAGTGACAAAGAGGAAGACTGTCAACGAGATGAAATAACACAGTGGCTGCAGCAGTAGGGTCACACATAGCAATGACTGTGGGGATGGTGCTGGACTGAGCAGTGTTTTGTTTGTACGCAGGGTCACTGTTAGTCGGAGCCTACTTGATGGCCCCTAATACACCAGTTTGGCCTTCATAACAGTTTCTCTCATTAGGTGAATTTGTGGTCAAGGCAGAGAGGAGGCATTCTTCCCAAGTGCTGGGAAATATTAGAAAGAAAGGAACAGCGGACCTTCTAAAGGCATACTGAGGAGCTGGGAAAGACCACCTGTAACCTGTCTTCTTTCTAACAAGACTATTGGACCCTTCCAGTGACCAAAGTAAATAGTGGTGAAATACCTCCTAGTGTTCACTTGGCAGCATGCTTCCCAGGGCCACAGTCAGCCTGCTTCCTTGGGGTGCCCACCTCTCTCATCTTCTCTGGAAGCCACAAAGCCCTGTGCATGTCCACTTCCGGCCAAAGAACACTGTGAATCAGAAGGGACTATAGACACTTGAACAAACCACTAAGCCATATTTTAATCCAGCCTTCTGACTTATCAATAGTCTAAGGGAACGGCTCAGCTTACCCTCAAAGTTTCCTGGTTAATGCCTGAGAAATTCAGTATTTTAAAGGTGCAACTGGTTAACAATAAGTTTAAGAATCAGACATATCTAGATTGAATCCTGAATCCACCATTTATTAGCAGAGATGTTGGCAAGTTTCTTAACTTCACTGAGGTTTAGTTTCCGCACGTGTATAATGGGGATAAAATCTATGGTGTTGTGGAGCCTGAATAATGCATGTAATTTGCTTGGCACAGTGATGAAATGTTAAAAAAAAAAAAAAGACGGTATTCATTATTGTATGCTCATTCTCTGTCCCTTCACATATCATGAGAGAGACATGGTATGAATAGGCAAATAGACAAGATCCGAGAGGGCAGGAGATAAAGCCCTCTAATTCTGGAAATCCTGGTGGCATAATGGTTAAGTGCTACAGCTGCTAACCAAAAGGTCGGCAGTTCAAATCCACCAGGTGCTCCTTGGAAACCCTGTGGGGCAGTTCTACCCTGTCCTGTAGGGTGGCTATGAGTCAGAATTGACTCGAAGGCAATGGATTTGGTTTGGGTTTATTCTAATTTCATTTTTAGTTATTCATTTGAAGACCAGAACCTATCGATATTTCACATACTGTACTCCTGTACACCATAGGATATTGGCTTTATGCTGGAAGTAAGGAAGGGAAGGTCTTTTGAAGACTTTAACATGTAGTACTTGGAGACCTACTGGTGCTGTGCCACTCACCCCCTCTGCCCCTAGTGTCCCCGCCTGCAATAAACTTTCCTCCACCCAACGGGATGGTTGCTTACCTTCTTGGAGTGGAGGCTCAATTTTGGTCATGGAACCAAAAGAGAGCTGCAAACTTTCTCACAAATGGGCTCTCAGGAATCAACATTTGGCAGAACTGAATGTTTTAAAAGGATAGCTGGTGAGAAATAGGGGCTTCAAGGCTGTTTTCCTGGGGCAACTCCTTGCTAGCAGTTGGGCAGAGGCCGAGTGGAGTTGACAGTATTCTGAGAAGAAATGAAGAGCCCCCTGATGTGAAAACAGCACTAGCCTCCTTACAGCAGTGGACACTGGGGAATTGCTGTCCCCTCACAGCTCTCCCCCAAGCATACTCCTTTTTGAGCTTCCAATTAGGTAAATTCAATATTGGTAGGAAACATTTATATTACCACTTGGATTGATTATAGCTTGTTTTCCCCTGATTTTCTCAGTCCAGGCTGGTGAGCTTTTAACAATAAATTGTGGCAGTGCTTAGAGACCTGGAGACTTCGTCCTTCTGGGATCTCTAGTTAAGCAGTTCTCTTTAACCCACTGCCACCTAGTGGCAACTGAGCAGACTGAAAACCGCTTCATTTATAGCTAAGGAGAGAGTGGGATTGTCAAGGAATTTTTTTTCCACGGCCACTAATGAGGAAGCACAGGGAAAGCGTGATAGATGCATTTCATTCCACTGGCCTCTACTCTCCTGCCAATATTTAACTGTTACGGTACATTTCAAATGTCAAGCAAGCTGACTCTTCTGCCTTTATTTTGATTAATGAGGACCCTCTCATTTGCTCAGAAGTCTTCGAGAATACAATACAAACAAGCAAGGATAGAAATTTCATGTATGTCAGCTGAGCCTAACGTAGGTATTCCTTGAAAGTGGGGAACTGGGTCTGGACAGTTAGCTTGAGGTTTCCTGCTCTAAGAACTGATATATTTTGTTTGTCCACCTTATCCAGGTGACTCAGTTCTGGAACCACACAGGAAATCAAATAATCAATGGGGCAAACTCTTTGGCTGTTAACTTCCTGTACGTGCACAGAGGAAAGCTGGTAGCAAATTCACATATTTCTGGAAGCACAAGAGGATCAATTAATCAAATGTGGTAAAACATTCAGAGGGGAGCCGAGTCAGTGGTGATTTCAGTAATCATGAATAAAATGGATTAATGCCAGTGAGCTATTAGGTGGAATAAATTCACAGGGCAATTACTATTGCTTGGGGCTCAGAAGAGATAATTCATAATGTGGGCCAATTTCCTTTTCTAAGAATGAAATTCAAATAAACTTGGAAGGAAAAAAAATCTACCTCAAGGATGGTGATGTGTATGTTCCTGGTAAAGAAAAGTAAGACTGCAGAGGCCTGAGATGTTTTAACTTTCTGGGTAGGTATCTTCACTTGGTAACAGACTCCCCTTCTACCCCTCGCCCCCCCATCAAAAAAAAAAAAAAAAAAAACCAGCAGAGACAAAGCAGCCAGTACGTGAATACAATGATATTTATTTATTACAGTTTCCAGACTCCCATGTGACACATATCTAAAGCAGACCATTGCGAACTGACGAGACTAGCAGCAATCCTCCCCTCAAACAGGAAATGTTTAGGTGAACTTAACAATTAGCAGTAATTTAAAGACAAGATTACAAGTCATGGGTTTTCTATTAGCAGCTCGTATCTGAATAGTAAAACTATAAATACAGCGAGTCATCCAAGTTTAGCCTTTCTAAAAAACATTAAGAAGTCACGATGCAGATGGGTATCCCTAGGGTTGCAAACAGATGCCCGGATAACAAGCAAATCACTTTCCAGGGCATCATTTACCCTCTGCTTAAATGTCAGCTCAGGACTACAGGAAAAGAAGAGGACAAAGGCCCTAAAACCTAGTTCACACATACTTCAGCCAGATAATAGTAGTTTAAATAATACTCTTTAAAGGTTTTCCAATATTTTTTCATGACTCTAAAAAAATAACATCAGACATAACATCAGACATTTGCTCCAAAGGACTAAAAATCAAAAGCGATTGCAATGTATTGGGAATAGCTTTTATACCTTTCCTGAGGGACAATTCCTGTCTTTTCAGAGAGGGTGTTATTAAAGAAGCACTAACTCTGGCAGCTTATTAAACTACTTTTTATTCTAAATAAATAAAGACCAACTGAAGCTCTCGGGTGCACTTACTTTTCTTTCCCTAGCTCCCCAGAACCATCCAATGCCATTTCTTGACAGAAAGCTTTCATTTTTATTAGAGGAGTGCAAGAGAACTTACAAACATTTGAAAAATACTTAAACACCAACAGGAAAAGAGGCCCAATCCTTCCGCAGATGCCAGGAAACTGTGACAGGAATCCCAAAGGCTTATCTTAAATCCATCAACTCAATTTGCCAGAAAGAAATGACAGACCACACAACTTTGCAACACAGACCCAGGTAAGATTTTCTTCCTTTACAACCACTAAGCAAAGACTTCTGGAGTTACTGCCCAGAAAAACACAGGCTGATGAACATAAGTTACTGAAAGGGGGCCAACTGCTTTCTCTATCTGGCATAGGAGAAGAAAAATAAAACATCTGCAAAACGATTATATGTGTACCATAATACTCTCACACTAATCATTTCATTAAATAAAAAGTACATAAAAGATTGGAAAGCTTTGGGCAGCACCAGTGACAGCTAGCTGTCCTTGAATAATTCCAGTTTTTTTCCTGAAGGCAAAATTTAGGTAAAATTTAAAAACACAATTTACAGAATGGATTCTATTTCATGATTTTGCTTAGACCAGCTGTTACAGGAATAGTGCAAATGGAAACACAAATATCTATTCTACATCACGTTAAGTTTCTACTGTTTCAAGGGGTAGCGGAGGTGGTACACCTAGATTTTTGTAAGGCTTCTGAGGATTAAGGGTAGCTCATAGCTCATGACCTGATAATCTCTAAGCATGCTCCTGGACTGCCTCACCATGAGGACTTTAATGCTGATGGTTTCTAGGCTTTCTAACTTGCCACGCACTAGCACAGACAGCAGGGTACTGATAGGTCTAAAGCCACATGCCTGAAACACTGCTCACTCTAAGCTTCTCACAAGGGATCCACCTCTAGTCATAATTCGGTCCCCGAAAGGAAGCATAAATGCCTCCCAACTGCTGGAACAAACAACCTAAAAATCCAAGTACTCCCAATGGTAGCACAGGAGATACACCTAAGTACAAAGAATGGCACGTGATATTGCTCTGGGTGTGAAACCAAACCTTCCATCGCTTAATCACTTTTTATTGTCTAACAAAGCTGGATACTCCAGAGATGACCTCAACAGTGCAAAGATATGTTCTGTGAATTTTCTTGAAAATGTCCTCATATCTAGATATTACTCTGAGGAACTAAAGTTGGAGGTTCAAAAATAAGTACTATTCTTACCAAGTTTCCCAAGCCCGAATTCCTGGAGGATACTAGAAACCGGCTTTGCTGCATTTCGGTTGTTCAGGATCCCCTCAGGTGAGTTGGTTGGGGGCTTCCAGGGCTCTACCATTCGGCTATTACTTCACTTTTTACTTCGGCTATTTCCGTAGCAACTTTCTACAGTTACAGATAATCATATTTTTTGAGCAGCACATCCATTATTAGGACCTATTTTTTTTCTTCCTTTTAAAAAATTCCTCCAATAATAAAGTAAAAGCCAATCATTTTTTAAAATTGACTTGTCTAAAAAGTAATTATCACGCTTTCTGCAAAATAACACATTCACTAGATAATTTTGATTCCAGAATCACTGTCCAAATCAAACAAACAAATAGGAGTATAGGGGCACATGAGACAAATCACACACAATTTAAAAATGGTTTTCACACAGTCAGAACTATCAAGTTGGGCAGAAAGTTAGTAAATCATTCCTTATATGGATATACAAAAATTATCTGCAAACATGAAAACAGGCATGTGTTTAAAATGAGTCAGGTCAGATTTAATCAGGCACTGAAATCAATGAAGACTGATTATATTACCTTTGATTCCAAATTTCTACATTATTGGGAAAATACAGTATTCATTACAACTCCTAGCTGAGACACAAAAGGGCAGGGGATGGCCAAATGGGAGACTGGTAAAGAGGCATAGGCAGACAGCTATTAATCTGGGAACTGAGATTTTGGACACAATATCCAGAAGAGATTTTACATTGGCATATTCTAAAAAAAAAAAAAATCACTCACTTATGTTGGCAACCTGGAACTTCTATAATAAACTTTTAGTGTATCTGATCTGGCTCTAAAGAGCATATTTTAAAATGCATTTAAAAATAAAGAAACAGGAAAAAAAAAAACCTTCTATAAATTCCCTCTTGGGGATGTGTTGTTTTTAGATGCTCATTCTTCCTTTGATACTCCCTATAAACATGTAACTCCCTAGAAAAGTTCAGGGGAATTCTTTCTGATGAGTATCAGAAAAGGCTGGGTGCTGGGAAGTAGGAGGAGCAGCAAAGAAATGTTCCTCTCCTCTCACTAAAGATATTCTCCTGAGAACTTTCACTGCCCCTTGGGAGAAAGAGATGGAATACAGGAATGGTTCCTAAAGGTATCACTGACTTCTGATTAGTTACAAGATCACAGTTAGTCCTAAGGACACCTATAAAGATCACTTTCTTATGTAGCACCTGCCTTGCTCGTAAGACAGAGAATTCTTAGAAAGCTTTGAAATAGAGCAGTAAAAATGATTGATGGCACCAGCATGTTTAGAGACTTTAAATGCCTTTCTGAAATTCTTTGTCTCAATAGTCCAGTGAGGTAGGTGTCTGATGGGGGAAACCGAGGCACAGAGGAGTTACCTTTGCTCATCTTTCATTGTATGAGAAGCCAGTGCCCAGCTAGCAGAAGGACTAGGCATCCTAGCTTCCTAACCTTTGCCCACCCTGCTTTGCTCAGAAGGCTTAGCTAAGTTACACAACAAATACAGCAGGCGAAATTTTTCCTTTCATACATTTTAACTAGTTAGTTATCTCACTTTGAACATAAGTTACTAGAAATCAAATATAAACTAACAAAGCAAAAATAAATACTGCCTAACAGTCTGTGTCAAGATGTCACCTATTGTGCACTGATGACTGAAAAAGAGTAAAACATGATTCAAGTAGAAGCATCAGTGGTTTCTATGGTGTTCCTGTTACTCAAACCATGCTGTGGATAAAGTGTCCCTTTAAGACACCATCCACTGTACTTTGTAAGAACCTCTTTGGCCTGATACAAGGGAATAAAACTACCACCCTTGTTTCATGGTAGAACCATTCTGAAAGATATTCTACACAGGGCCAGCCCCGCCTGGAAAGGGGACTCTCAGCCATGTGATGTGTGCGTATTACTAAGTTCATGCAGCACTCTTTGAAGCCAGACACAAGGGTCACAGTCTTCTGCCATGAAGCTCACAGGACAGCTCACACTACATACAGAGGGTGATACCACAGGGTACATGCAATAGCACCACACCACAGAAGTTAGAGAGCAGGACAAGAAGCCACCATCCAAGCATCTTACTGTCCCATCTGGCATGCCATCTGCAGAGGCTACCTCTGGTAAGGGCAAGGGAGGAGGTCCTGCGTTCCTTTCCACAAGGAGAGGGATAAAAACAGAGCATCCCATTGCTGGCTGCTTTGAGCACACCACTATCCAAATTGCAAACTTACGTAAGTTGGGAGCTTTTCTAGATCTTACAGACACTCAAAGGCAATAAACTTTATTTCTTAATCAAAAGAGAATGGTGTGGAGCAAAATTCAAAAGTCTGTTACATGACGCAAGTGCAGGGCTTCAGCACAATTTACACAACTACTCTCAGAATCACATTCATGAGTACTCAGGGCACTAGCATTCAGAAATAATTTTTTTTTTTTTGCTATAGTCTCTGAGGAGTGAATTC
This sequence comes from Loxodonta africana, assembly GCF_030014295.1. NCBI lineage: Eukaryota > Metazoa > Chordata > Mammalia > Proboscidea > Elephantidae > Loxodonta > Loxodonta africana. Next base: position 173,599,292 of record NC_087343.1, on the reverse strand, counting down.
AGTTTACACCATAAACGCTACTTTAAATGGAAGAGCTTATATCTGGTTTGCTTTGAGTGTCTGAGGTACTATACCATGAAACCAAATCAGATACGTGTACTGACACACAGCTTCTGCCTTCATGTTAACGCAAATACCCACCCTCCAAAGGGCTCCTCACAGGAGCTCATCTCCCAGAGGGCCCGGGCCTGGCTTCGTCCTCTGCACAGGCAGGACCAGAGGGACTCGTGCCAGCTCAGAATCTCAGTGGGACACTAGGACACAGCATAGCAGCACTGCATGCATTTTATTTCTACCAACCAAAGCTCCAGTGAGGCTGAGCTCGCTGGTCACTGCGCAAGGTGGACCAGAAGGACATTCTCACCTCGAATGAAAATCTGATTTATGTGGCGAGTGAATACCTGCTGGTAATCCACTTTGGGTTTTCGCTTTTTCTTACGGGACTGGCCCTTGGAAAGGGTGGCAGCCCTGGAAAAGGTACCTCCAGCACTGGACCCTTCTGTCTGTGTAGTCCTCCCTGACAGCTCTGACCTGGATTCCTCCCTTCCCGATGCCTGAAGGGAAGAAGGGATGGAGCGGGAATGCTTGCGCGAGCCCCGGTCAGTGTCGCTTCTCCCCCACACCGAAGCCACCTTCCAAGTGGATGTCTGGGAGTATCTGGACAGAGTGGAATCTTCAACTGCAGACTTCGAATCTGCTTCCTTCTTGGAGGAATCTTGAAGTTTTAGCCGATCAAACAGCTGTAAGGAAAGCAATTACAAATATTAAGCCTTCTCTTCAGACCTCAACATCCCTCTTTCAATATACAGAAAAAGACCAGATTCCTTAATTATGCTCTGTGGTCTCCTTGCTTTGCAATTTTAAAAAAGTTACTAATGAATTTTCTATTTGGAGCCATGACTCAGATAAATCAATAAACGTGTCAAGAGAAAAGGCACAAAAGGCACCTGCTTATCCTGTGGCATAAAGCTGAACGACTTTGAAGCCTTATAAGAGGTAACTTGCTCCTCAGATAACATGCAGGTTAGATGCACAGATTGTGGTTTTATGCTGGAAGCCTGACGAGAGAAGGATGAAGGCCTGGGAGCAGGCGTACCTTGTTTTCAGCAACAGGACTTCCTCTCTAGGAAATTCGAGCCACTGGCCTCAGCGATCTTAATTCCTAAGCCTGAAAGCATGCTGGGCACTCAGAAAGTCAGAAGAAACTGCCTACCCTAGTGAGAGTCAGTGAAGAATCCCGTTCGTACGCTTTGCCCAGAACAGGTTTTCGGTACGTCTCATCCACGTCAGTAAGTGCCTAGAGGAACAGCCCAAAGGGAAAAAAATGAGGCAGAATTAAAAATATTTTTAAGGCTTTCAGATTAAAAAAACAAAAAGGCAGAATGACACTTAATTGTAACGGAACAAGTGACTCAGGGCAGGTGACTTGGGCAGAAGAAAATGGTACCACTTGGCACTCCCCAGGTAGGACTGCCGAGCTGCTACCACCGTGAGACAAGTCTCTGCCATGGTAAAGGGCTTTTACAACTGCATGTACTACTTGGCTCATGGCGACCCTGTGTATTTCAGAGTAGAACTGTGTTCCAGATGGTTTTCATGACTTTGACCTTTCAGAAGCAGACTGCCAGGCCTTCCTTCCAAGGTGTCTCTGAGTGGGTTTGAACTGCCAACCTTTTGGTTAGTAGCCGTGTGTGCCACTCAGGGACTGTAGAACTGTGTGGTGGAGGTTCTTAAATTTCAGGATGTATAAATACCTAGGAAGCTTATTAAAATGCAAATTCCAAGGCTATGGTAGAGATTCTGATTCAGTAGGTCTGGGATGGAGTGCAGGAACCTTCTGTTTTAACCAGAAACCCCAGGTGATTCAGATGAAGGATGGCCTTAGACCACACTTTGAGAAATACCACTCCACTGTTCCCTTTCCCTCCTTAGTTTTATGTCTTATGATAGCAACTAACAGAGGGTAACCAGGACTACATGCAAAATTACTGGAGCGCTCCTATCTCTGAGAGATCAACCTCACAGGACCACTGTTAGGATCAAGTGAGATCATGTAGGAGAAATTACTCGAAAAACTAAAGCTCCGTACAAATGTAAGGTCACAATATTGTTATTATTACCACCACTTTCATCAAATGTATTCTCTTAAAAGTTCTTTCCCTTCAAGAGTAAAATTATGTAATTTTACTATATTTACATAGTAAAATATTTCTTCTACATTTTAAAAATGAAAAAACTGAGGCTCAGAAAAATTACTTTTCCTAGATTTATACAGCTACCAAGTGGTAAAGCTAGGATTCAAATCCAGGTCTTTTGCTTCTATAATGGTTGACAACATGGTCTTTGGAGTCAGAAAGATCCAGGATAAAGTCCTAGTACTTCCACTTACTAACAGTCTGATCTGAGACCAATCTTCCAATCTCTCTAGTCTCAATTTCTTCATTTGTAAGTAGAATGGTAACTGTAGCTACAAGTCATCCATTAATACATGGAAAGCCATTAATAACTATCTGGCACATATCAAATACTCAATAAACATCCCCATAAACTATTGTTTATGGAAAAGAAAAGTTGGAGATTAAAATCCACATACAAAAGAAACCTTAGAAAGCCCTTGTGGATCCTATTTTAACTGCCTAATATTATAGCTGTGCTATCATTTATTCCTTCTCTCCTACAACTGTCTATTAACCAGACAGTAAACCTCTGGAAGGCTAGGGTGCAGGATACACTCCTTCATAAGGAAACGCCGTGCACAGTGCCCTGCTTATTAACATGCCTACTCCACCCCTGTCCTTACCTCTCTTCTCAAATACTGCAGAGTGAACGTTCCTTGATGGGGAAATCACGTCTCACTCCTTCTGAAACCTCTGTACTTAGCACAAATGTCCAGCCAAAGTGAGCAATGAATATTGTTAAATAAATGAAAGAATGGTGGGCAGGAAATCAATGTAAAATTACTAAACAGATGACGCCAATAACTGCTCCTCAGGGCTGTGTTTCTCAACTTTGGCACTAATGACAGATTTTGGACTGGATAATTCTTTGTTGTATACTGTAGGATGTTTAGCAGCATTCCTGGCTTCTACCCACTAGATGCCAGTAGCAGCATCCCAAAACCCAAGTCATGACAATCAAAATGTCTCACAACACTGTAAATGTCCCCTCTAAAGGACAAAGTTTCACTGGTTGAGAACCACTGCTTCAAGGGAAAACCAAATCAGACCCACTGCTGTCAAGTCGATTCCAAACTGCCCCCATAGAGTTTCCAAGGCTGTAAGTCTTTATGGGAGCAACTGCCACTCTCCTGTAGGAGCAGCTGGTGCTAACCTTTTGGTTAGCAGCTGAGTGCTTTAACCGCTGTGCCATCAGGGCTCCTCATTTTAAGGGAAAGGAAGCAATAAAGAGAATCTTTTGTTGCCCAAGAGAAAGCACAGATTCTGGATCTGGGAAGTTTTTCTCTAGGTTCTGCTGAACAAGGTTACTGAGGTCCTTCAGACATAGAAAAGATTTAATCCCTAGGAGGTTTTCCAGACCCTAGAGAAAGGCTTAATTACCATATTCCAGAATTTGTCAAATGCGACAAGGAATCCTGTACAGACGCCCCGAAGTCCCTTGAAAGTGCGGATGTGAACATTCACCTTCACCCCTTCCCGGATACAACGATGGAGCTCACCCAGAGGGCTGCCCTCGTGCACTGAAACAAGAGAAGAACAGTCAGTATAGCATACACGTCTGTCCCATCCCCAGAGTTAACACCGAACGTCACCTAACCATCTACAGTAACACAAGTCAACACAATGCAGAGATAACCCCACTGTCAAAATGGGAAGGCCCAACGGGCAATTTGGCTAGTAGTTGCAGGCAGCATTCATGGAAATTAGACAAGTTTCCAACAGAATATGGATAAACTGTACATACAGAGAGCATCCAAATGTGCCACTACCTGTATATCCTTTATTCTTTGATGTCATTGATTCTAAGATACGCCATCATTTAAATACTTTGAGGAAAAGAGAAATACTACTACATTAAATGTATACATCAGCAGCTAGAGTCTCTCCAATTCTATGCCTTCTTAAGACAATTTTTCTCTGCATAATTCTCATGAACCATTATGTCCAGCTTGAGTCTTCCTAAGAAGCAAAAACCTTGCTCATATGTTTAAAGGAAATGAATCGTATGACATATCTGCCTTGAAGCATGTACCATCCCCTAGGAGAATGGCCTTTTAGCCCCCCCAGTCTCGGTGACTTCATGCATGAGCTCTCTGGAGCCACCAGTGTTGCCATGGACATTCTCTTTACACCAAGAGGAAAAGTTCTGGTCATATTCCAAGCCTTGATGCTGTAACAGGCACCTGCTGCACACCGGGCTCCTAAGAGATTGCTAATAATCACCATGTAAAAAGAGCAGTGTGATGCATGGGAAGAATACTGGGCCGGTATATTTCAGCTTTTACTATAAGGGGCTCTTTTTTTCTCAGGGCTTGGGGACAAGAATGATTTTTACTATTTCATGTTAACTTAGCTCTCACAATATGCTAGTTATACCATATGAAACCTCCCAAAAGAAAGCCATAGACACATACATTCACTCACACAGTCTCAGTCTCTCTTCCTCAAGTTTGCAAGGCAAAATTCTTTGGAGAGCATTTGCCACTGATAGTAAACAAACAAACAAAAATCTCTTTTTGTTTCCAGGCATAAAAGAGTCCTGCACTTTATTTTGAATAACCAAGTTGGTTTCTCTTGACTTCCTTGTCTCTCACTCATGGGTTGGCTTATGAATGGTGGCCATGATAAATTAATACTCTTGGATTAAGAAAAAAATGACTTATCTAACGAGAAGTAGGAGTTTATGTCTGGTTGAAAATTTGGCATGAAGGAACAACTGGAGACAAAGTGACACAAACACTGACCTGGAAAAGTGTGGTGCAGTGAATTACTCAGTATGGCCCTTTTAGCCATGTATGGTCTTATAACTCCCACACAATGATTGAGTGGGACTATACAAATAAGGTACTTGTTGCCCACCAAGGGGATTGGACAGCTTGCTAAAAATGCAAGTAACATACATGGCACCCTTGTGAGGGTGAGATCATGCAAATAAGCTATATGGAACCCTAATGAGGGAACTGGTCAATTTTTCCATCCTTCTTTTTTTTTTTTTTAGGCTTAAAACTCATATGGGCCATCCCAGAGGCAAGAACAGGGGGATCTCACTACCCTCAAGAAAGAAGATCTGGGAGTGGAGCACGTCCTTTGGACTTGGGGTCCCTGAGCTGAGAACCTCCTAGACCCAGGAGACAGAGAGAGCTGCAACACCTAAGATGGCACGAGACGGCAAGAAGCAGCGGTGGAGAAATGGCAGCAGCAGAACCAGGAGACTGGTAGAAGATGATGTGGTGGGCTTCCTAGCCCACTGAGCGAAATGGCTACAGTGGGCATGCTGACCCACAGAGCAGGAGAGCTGAGAACCTTCAGGCAGGAGGCTTGTTGGCAGAGTAGGGTGCCTCTGGGTACTTAACGGTACAGCTAAAGAGCTTTCTAACACTTGATCAAGCAGGAGAGAAGCCAGGCCTGAGCAGGGCTAAGATAGGTGGCCTGTCATGAGGGGGTCAAGAGGAGCCCTGTACAGCCAAGAGGAGCTGAGAGAGTTGTCCTGCACTGAAGGAGGGAGACTTTGCCTACTTGCTTCCTGATCCTGATCCCAAGTTGTAACCTGTTACTTCCCTAATAAACCCTATGTTTTAGATATCTAGTGTTGCTATAACAGAAATACCACAAGCAGATGGCTTTAAAAAATAGCAATTTATTTTCTCACAGTTTAGGATGCTAGAAATCTGAATTCAGGGTGCCAGCTCTAGGGGAAAGCTTTCTCTCTCTGTCAGTTCTGGAGTAAAGTCCTTGTCTCCTCAGCTTGTTTCCTAGTTCCTTGGAGATCTCCATTTGGCTTGGCATCGATCTTCTTCCATCTCTATTTCTGCTCACTTGTTTAATCTCTTTTATATCTCAAAAGAGATTGACTCAAGATACATCCTACACTAATCCTGCCCATTAAAATAACAAAGACATCCCATTCCCAGGCATAGAGGTTTAGGATTTACAACATATATTTTTGGGGGACATAATTCAATCCATAACATTCTACCCTTTGGCCACCAAAATCCATGTCCTTGCCATATGCAAAACACATTCACCCCATCACATTATCCCCAAAATCTTAAATCAACTCTGAGTCTAAAATCTCATCTTCTGAATCATCTAAATCAAATATGGGTGATACTTTAGGCATATTCCATCCTGGGGCAGAATTCTTCTTCATCTGTAAACCTGTGAAATCTAGGCTGTAAGTACTATGGGGTGGGGGGGGGGCACAAGGTAGACATTTCCATTACAAATGTGAGAAACTGGAAGAAAAGAAGGGGTAATGGGCACCAAGCAAGCCCAAAACCCAGCACAACACGTTAGTTCTCAAGGCTCGAAATCCTCTCTTCTTTGAGACCATCTGGGCAACGGCCCCACCCTCCAGCCTCTGGGTGTTGGCCATGCTCTCTGGATTCTGGGTGGAGGCCCCGTGACCCTGGGCTTCAGCTCCTCCTTCCAGGCCCACTGGGATGGCAACTCTGCTCCCTTAGCTTTGGGTGGCCCCATTCTCCCAGTCCACCTGAATAGCAACCCCATGCCCTCGGCCCCAACGGGTCCCATTCTTCTGCCTCTTGGGCATAGCAGCCCCACACTCCAGAATTGAGTTGGTGAAGATCTGACTCTTTGAAACCTAGGAGGCTGTGGCCTCACCCTTTGAAACCAATAAGACCCTGCTTCCCAAGCTCCTTCCAACAGTTCTGCTGATCTCCAAGCTGCTCCAGGGCTGGTCCTTTTCTTTTTTTGGAGGATAACAGGTGTAGCTCCTATGGCCTGTTTCCTGCCTTTAGAATTCCAAGAGGCAGACCGTTTTCTCTCCTTTCATTCTTTATCTGTCCCTTCAGTCTAAGCTGATGGGGCTTCTGCGTTGATAGTTAGATCCATCAGTCACAGGCTTAAATCTCTCTAACAAAAAATTGTGTAGCCTCTTCCTTGGGGAAAAGTCTAGGATACATGTCTTTAGTTTGTACAACAGAATTTTCCAAATCTGTAAGTTTTGTTTTTATTTTGCATAGTTCATTTTTATGTCCATCTCTTTCCTCTCACGTTTTATCATAAGTAGCCAGGAGAAACCACGTGGCCCCTTTAAGAACTTGCTTAGAAATCTTCTCAGCTACATATCCAAGTTCATCACTTACAAATTTTACCTTCCACCAAACATTTGAACATAATTCAGACATTCTTTGCCACTGCATAAAAGAATCTCCTTTCTTCCGCTGTCCAATCACGTGTTCATCATTTCCTTTTAAAGCCTTATCAGAAGCACATTTAACCTACAAGTTCCTATCAACATTCTGTTGCTGGCGCCACAGGTATTCTCCAAGATGACAGAGACTTTCTCCATAGCTTTCCTCACTTCCTTCTAAGCCCTCACCAGGACTGCCTTTGTTGTCCGTAATTCCACCCACAGTCTCTTCAAGGCAATCTAGGCTTCCAAGCCTCTACTCATTACCCAATTCCAAAACCACTTTGACATTTTCAGTATCTGTTAGAGCAGGACCTCATTCCTGGTACCAAATGTCTTAGGCTGGGTTCTCTAGAGAAGCAAAACCAGCAAAGTGTGTATATATAAATATATATAGAGAGAGATTCATCTCAAGGAAATGGCTCACACAATTGTGGGGGGCTGGCAAGGCATCAGGCTGGAGGCTTCTCCTGACTCATGTGGTTGCAGAGGTTGATGAACCCAAAATCAGCAGGCCAGGCTGAAGGCTACTGGCTCCCAGGGTTTCAGGAGCTGGCAAATCCCAAGATCTGCAGGTCAAGTGGCAAGCTGCTGGCTCAGACACCACGAATCAGAGGTGAAAGGATGATGAGTCAGATGCAGGATCCAAAGCACAAGAGGTTTGCCAGAACATCTATACATCCTGTGTGCAGGCCACAACCCGAAGAAAACTCCCCTTTCAACTGACTGGCTGCTCGTATCAGATCACAAAATTGGGGTGACTATATCAGGTCACAAAATGAAGGATGATTGTAATATTACGTAAGTGCCAAATTACATAACTGCCAAACCACTGAGAATCACGGCCTGGCCAAGGTGACATACAACCTTAACCATCATATCCCATAATTATGAATATGGTCTGTGAGTTCTGTATGGCCATTGCAACGAATTATCCAACCCTGAAGAGACGCAGAGCTGTGGGAGAGATGGCTGGTGTCAGAATTGGTAAAAACACTGGAGATAGAAGGTATGTGTGACCTCCACTTCATAGGAATCAGCCTTGGGCTAGTGTTGATCTTGATTTCCCCCTCTCGGGAAGTAAGAGGAAGTCACATGCCTCAATGGCATTTTTACAGCAAGGAACATCATCTACACCTCCTCTAACAATATTTTTAAGGCCTTTGAACCTTTAATATATTAGGGTGTGTGTGTGTGCACATGCCCTGCACACACGCATGTATACCTATATCTGGGTATGTATTATAAAAAAAATTATAAGCAGTGTTAAATCAAGCATTGAATACAACTTTTAGGTCATTATAACTAGCAATGAAACTTTAGAATTTACCTCCTCTTTCCTCTCCTGAGACTAGCATAATAGTTAAGCACATGAGCCTTGGAGTTGGATAAACCCAGGATTAAGTCTCACCTGCAACACTGGCTATATGACCCCGGGCAAGTAGTTAAGCTCAATGAACCTCAGATCCCTCATCTATAAAACAGTATCTAAGGGTAGTGCAAATACATAACACACTTGGCTGGTAACTCCATGGCTGGCAGTTCAAGTCTGCCCAGAGATGCCTCAGAAGAAAGGCCTGGCAATCTACTTCTGAAAAAGCAGCCATTGAAAACTCTATGGGGCACAGTCCTACTCTGACACACATGGGGTCATCGTGAGTTGAAATCGACTTGATGGCAACTGGTATTCTGGTAAGGATAAAATGAGATATAATGCACATAAGTACTCAATAGCAGTAGCTATGAATAGTAACAATAACATCACATTATCTTATTTACAAAGGGGCATGAGTTAATGTTTGGGGTGATAGAAATGTTCGATTATTGTGATTGTGGTGGTGGTTTAATGACTATACATTTGTTAAAACTCACTTAAAAAGGGTGAATTTGGCTACATATAAATTACAACTAAATAAGCCTGATTTTTAGTTACTGTCCTAGTTATCCAGTGCTGCTATAACGGAAATACCACAAGTGGATGACTTTAACAAAGAGAAATTTATCCTCTCACAGTCTAGGAGGCTAGAAGTCCACATTCATAGCGCTAGCTTCAAAAGAAGGCTTTCTCTCTCTGTTGGCTCTGGGGGAAGGTTCTTGTCATCAATCTCCCCCAGTGGAGGAGCTTCTTAGCGCAAGGACGTTTCCAAAGGATGCACTGTTCCCCTGGATCTTGTTTCTTGGTGGTATGAGGTCCCCATGTCTCTTTGCTCGCTTCTCTCTTCCCAAAACCTAGTGCCGTCGAGTTGATTCTCTCTTACATATCTCAAAAGTGATTGATTTAAGACACAACCTAATCTTGTAGATTGAATCCTGCCTCACTACCAACATAACTGCCTCTAATCCTGCCTCATTAACATCATAGAGGCAGGATTTACAACACATAAGAAAATCACATCAGATGACAAAATGGTGGGCAATTCACATAATCCTGGGAATCATGGCCTAGCCAAGTTGACACATACTTTGGGGGGACACAATTCAATCCATGGCAATTATTATTATCCATACCCTTCCTCAGCTTCAAGACTTAAAGATTTTCTCTTGTAAGAACTCTTTCTTGAATAAACTAATCCTCACCCATGCTTCTGCAGTTTTCTTCCTTCTTGAAGGTCATCAACTCTTTTTGTCTACCCATCTCTATCATATGCACCTGTTTCCAGTGGCATAACTAAAATGTTCAGTTCCCAGGGCACATTCTCCAAGATCTTGACTCTAGGCTTATATTTAATCATGAGAGATCGACAAAGCTGGTCTCCACATTCTGTCATACCAGCACAGCAAATTACTCCATACTTGTTGCTGTCATGTTGATTCCGACTCATAGCAACACTATAGGACGGAGTAGAACTGCCCCATAGGGTTTCCAAGGTTATAATCTTTACAGAAACAGACTGCCACATCTTTCTCCAGCAGAGTGGCTTGTGGGTTCAAACCACCGTCCTTTTGGTTAGCAGCCCAGTGCTTTAACCGCTGTACCACCAGGGCACCCACTGCATAGAAATATCTTTCCCTTGACAATCTTGGCAGCAGAACAATGAGAATCGGCAAAATAGAATTAAAGTGTTATAATCTGAGACCTGGAGTGCCTTTCAGCTATCAGAGAGTGGCAAAAGATAAAATAAGATGCTGTCATTTCAGGAACATGCACACTCTGTCCTTGTGTTACTGCTGGGCAAGGAAGCTAGGATAAACCCTAGCTTAAGCACGAATGCTCTGGCGTGGTAACCATCTGACAGAGGCTCCCATACAGCACCACAGCTTTTCAGGATATTTCTCTCTTAATAAATAAATCTCTAGGAATGAACCAGAATTTCCTTTGCTTGGCACACCCCTCCATTCAAAAGTCAGTGATTTAATAATGTAACAATTTAGCTATCAGAATACAGATGCTTTGAATGGCTAAGTAGGTCATTGTGTTCACAGGGCAGATGTCAGACTATTTGCCAGATAACAAAAAATGTAACCGTGGCTGTTTTTATACCTTTTAAACAAGACCAAACTCACACATTAGCAACCTCTGCTGTTTACAGCTTTACTCTAAGGATCTATCAGGGGGCTCCAAGAAATTCCCTTGTGCCATTTACACCTTTGGAACTTAAAATAACCTGCGCATATGGTAATATGAGCCTGACAGACCCCTTCCTGCACCCAGCCAGGCAAAGTGGCTGTAAAACGGAGTCTGTTTTAGTGGCATTTTGTGCCTGCTGCATTCCAGCACTTCGGATTTAGTAATGTGAACATATGTGTATCAAGATCCTGCAGCCATTCCGCTTACAGCACAGGAGAAAGAGCTGACTCTCAATGTGGAGGGGTTATGGAGTTGTCTCTTGTGTTATCTGGACAGACCTCTCCACACTCCATTTGATCATCCCCAAATCCCCCTGACCATAGTCTCCTTTCCCTAATATTGGCTGTGCCCTCACCCACAACTTCTCCTGCACGTCCCCCCCATTACCTCTATCTGCAGTTCCCAAGACCTCTCATCACCTCTGCAGTGTATCCCCATGATGCCCCCGATTCTTTTCCTGGCCCCCACCATTTCTCTAGGTCTTCCCTCCTCAACACCCTATAGACATTTCCCTGGTCCCAATAATCTCTGCAGACCTTCTACACCAGTTACCCATGCAGACCCTTACCGTAGGTCCTTATTTTCTCTATAGCCTTATCAGCCTCGCCTCATTACTCATGCAGCCCCTCCAATACTCAGTGACACTCCTCACGCCCCCATTACCTACATTTCTCAAGCAGATCCTCCCCACGGTCGCTGATTATCTCAGCAAACGTTCACGAAGACCCTCCCCCCAATACCCGCAGACCGTGGCCATGCCTCAATCTCCCCGCAGACGCCCCGTTGGCCACCACTCCCCGGGACAGCCGGGCCCTCTGCCTCCGCCCCGGCCGGACTCACAGGGCATTCGTGTGAGCACGTTGCGCGGCGCTTTCTGGGTCCGAACACGACCCCGCCGGGGCGCCCTGGCGGCCCCATCCTCTTCCTCCTTGGCCACCATGAGGCGGCGGAGGCGCTGGATGCGCTCGGGGTCCGCGGCGGGGGCATTCTGGCGGCGGCGGGTCCTGCCCAGGGCCCCGGGGGCCGCGGGGACGGCGGGGAGGCCGGCGCCGGCGGGGGCCCCCGAGCCCGCGGCCGCGCCCCGTGCCCGCCCGCGCCCGCCGGCCCTGCCCCCGGTCCTCAGGAAGCTCTCGTACTCAGCCAAGTTGTTGAAGCAGGGGGCGTTGGGGTAGGGGATGGGCGGCAGGCGCGGCGCGTACAGGGCCAGCAGTGGGTCGAAGCTGTCAGAGCTGACATCCAGCCGCGGGCTGGGCGGGCGCGCGGGGCTCCCGGCGCGAGCGGACCTCGCCCCCCGCTCCCGCTCCTCCATGTTTGAAAGGCCCGCAAGCCGAGGCCGATGGGAAGAAGGAGCGGGGCCGCCAGAGGGCGGTACTGCGCAGCCGCAGCTCAGGGGCGCACTGCGCCGGCGTGGCCGCCGGGGGGCAGCAGCTACCCGCGCTGGAGCTCGCGCGCCCCAGTGCACGGGCGACAGGTTAGCGGTGTCGACTGGTGCTTAATCTATTTTAATGCAGTGTTTCCCCCACCTATATAATTATCTCTTAGAGTACTTATTAATACTCCAGATTCTTTGTGAGTGAAGCCGTAGTGGGCGTTTTAACACGCTCCCTAGGTGATCCTGACGCGCTCCAGAACTGCACACTTATCTCTGGTTAGAGCTGGCTGGAAGCTGAGGGAAGAGGGCCATAAGTGTCCCATTCTGTTTTCACGCTGAGTATGATCTGGTTCCAGTGGGCAATTTGGGAGCAAATTATTTAGCCTCTCTGGCCCCTTCTCATCTGAAGCTTAAGTACTATAGAAACAGTCCTTAACTTTTAACATTGCCCTAAGGATTAAGATACTGCATACAGAGCACACAATAAACGCTCTGTGAATGTCAGCTAATATTGGTTAAGTGTACAAGGGAACTATGAAGGATGGGTGGATCTAGTCCTCCTTTTCTCATTTCCGTTGCAAAATGAAATTTGCACCAAGATGGGAGAGACTTTGGTACTAAAGAAAATTCATTATCACTCATTTCCTAATAAGCATTGCTAAAAAACTGGAGGAAATGAGGATCCAAGTCCTGGAGGGCAGAATGATGGAAGACTCACAAGACCTGGTCGTACCACTTGTTACTTTATAGCTCCGGTTCAGCAAAGCATTCTTTTTCTATATTAAAATGATAGGCTACTGTGCACTGAAGGCCTAGCTATTACCTCACCCAGCAGAGCTGAGACATTTCCAGTTGCCTGTGGGCCACATGATGGTTAAGAGCTCAGATGCTAACCAAAAGGTTGGCAGTTTGAATCCACCAGCATCTCCTTGGAAACCCTATTGGGCAGATCTACTCTGTCCTGTAGGGTCACTATGAGTTGGAATCGACTTGTTGGCAACAGGTTTGGGTTTTTTTGGATGGGCCACACAAACCACATTCATAACTCCCCCCACTGCTATCAACTAGTATTAAGGGTATACTGGTTGTTCCTGTATTTTAAAGGTTTCCTTTAACATCTGGAGGGGTCCTGCTGGTGTGGTGGTTAAGCGCCTGGCTGCTAAAGGTCAGCAGTTTGAACATACCAGCTGCTCTGTGGGAGAAAGATGTGGCAGTCTGCTTCTGTAAAGATTACAGCCTTGGAACCCCTATGGGACAGCTCTACTCTGTCCTACGGGGTTGCTATGAATCGGAATCGACTCAATGGCAATGGGTTTGGTTTGGGGTTTAAGATTTGGAAAAAAAGCCCAATAAAATACTATTCTCTACCTGAGAGGTCAAGTTGAAAATTAATCAACTGTGAAATACATAAGTGTCTGATAAAGGTTGGCAGTTTGAACCCAGCGAGAGTTGCCTCAGAAGGCCTGGTGATCTGCTTTTGAAAGGTCACAATAGTTGTGGGGTTGCCATGAGTCAGAGTTGGCTCATGGCAACTGGCTTAGTTTGGGTGAAATATACACTGGACTGAATACAACCTCCACCAAAGACAAAAACCACCCAGCAATGGCTTTTAAGTAACAGCGCTTCCAAGTAATATCGCTAAATAGTTAAGTTTGGTTATGGCAGGTTTATTAAACCCAGGATAGTCCTTCGTAGTTCAAAGCCTCCTGCCTGAACAAAGACCTCCAAGCTGCAGAACTGCCAGCAATTCAACAAATAAGCACTCACTCTCATGTCTTATGGCAAAATTGAGTATTGGTAATATCACACAGCACCCATGGAAAGCACAAAATTTCTTTGGGTGGATCTGTTTTGAAATTTGTACTTTAATGCCTACTTATTTACCTATACCTGTTTTAATTTGGTACAAATTACTTACTATTCCATTAAATTTACTTAACAGCTTCCCTATCTTATTGCCTCACGTGGCCTATCATAGGATACTGAGGGACCAGCTGCCCTAAGCGTGGTGTATCAATGACCATAGGCCTCTGGGGTTAAAAATCAGATTAACCAAACCCAAACCAAACCTGTTGCTGTCGAGTCAATTCTGACTCATTGCTGAACCCCGAATCTTCAATGGTAGTGTCCGGAATCAGCATTTAAACAAGTACTCTAAGTAATTTCTTTGCATCCAGAAGTTAATGAACCACTGCTCTGATGAAGGGATATATCCTGGTTTAAGCAAAGAAACATACACAAAAGTTAACAGTCAGTCACACACTGCATCTGTATGAGGCAAAGAAAAATCAGGCCAAGGGAGCTGAAACCTTTATTTTTTTTTCTTAAAGAGGGTTTAGCAATTACCAGACATGAGCCATATCTCCTATTCCTGTGGAGTGGGGAGGATGGGAAGGGAAAATGTCACTGACAGATGGGGCGTCAGTTAGTGAGAGATGAGGCCAGCCGTTACCCTTTCAAAAATGCATTTTCTTCTTGGCTCTCAATTCTCAATGTGAGACCAGGCACTGGGACTTGGGTTGTCTCTTAATTAATCCTTAATAGAGGCAAATGATTTTCTTCCTCTGAAATGAGGATGAGAGGAAATGAGAGTTCTCTCACCACCTATTCCCACTGCTTCCTCTCTTCAGAGGCCAACAGCCTGGCTGCAAGGCAATCACTGCTGCTGCTCTCTGCTGCTCTGCACCCATCTCCACTGGCCCAACAGCAGGAAGAACCATTATGACCACCTGTGACTCCAAGGGGAGTGTGGACCCCTCTGCTCTTGAAGTCAAATGTTATTTTTCTGATTATACAGAGGGTACTTGAAAATATTATTCAGTAAGTCCAGCATTCCCAATGGGAAGTCCAACCCACTGAAGCAGATTTTAAAACTGAAAAAACATAGTAGAAGAGAGCGGTATAACCAGTTCTCTTAAAACTCAGGGAATGTTCCTCCTTCCTCGTTCATTCATTCTCATACATGTTTTCTTTCTCTCACATATACACGTGGTTCTCTTTCTTCCTACAAAGACCTGGCCTTGGAAACAACGCCCCTGGCAACATCATGATGATGATGATCACCATCGTGCTGACAACACAGCCCCACAAAATCAAACCACTGGACATGTACAGAACAGCATCCAAACCACACTCATTTGTTTGGCCAAAGTCACCAACGTGGAGAGTTGCTCTGTGTGTATTTTCTCTGGAATTCCTGAACTCAGGGGCATCCTGCAAGCATCAGCCCATGTTTATCTCCAGGTCTGCCGAAGATGTGTACAAGCGGATGGGTGAGAAAGGTGAGATTTTCAAGGCCACTCAATTCTCTAGTTAAGAACAGAGTGGGCGAGAGTAAAGTTTTGGCTCATTTTTTATCACAGATGAAAAGAGTTGACAGGTTTTTAAGACTTATGGTACAACCTAAAAATGATTCATTCTGTGAAGCATAAAATAGTTCATGCTTTATAAAAATAGTAGCACAGTTTTTTAAAAATGCACTTCTACTGAAGGAAGCACGTTCCAACAGTGCACAAAAGGCGTTCTGCTTAGAGCAGAATAAGATGCGCTGCCCCCATCCATCCATTTCTTCCTGTTCCCCTCCCCAAAGTGAATCATGTCCCTCCCAGCACTCTCTCCTGGGTGGCAGGGATGCTAGGGCCACCTGAGGCAAGGAGACTTGGGGGCTTGCAGGATTAGGCACAGCAGGATTGAAAAGCACAGGGTTAGCTGTCTTCATCAAGGATCTCTGGATGTTCCTTCCAGAAAGCATCCCCAATAATATCGCAGTGAAAGGGCACTGGCTTGGTCCTGGTTCGGGTCACTGCCATCTTTTGTCCTCCCGTTTCTGCTGGCACCTTAGCTTCTTTCGTCATGACTTCATCCACCTACAGATAAAAGTTGAAATATGGACTTGTTAACTGGTGGGTGGGTTTGGGAGAAAGGGGGGAGGTGTGGGGAAAGTTCACTTTTTTTACTTTATATACTTGATATATACATATATTTTTAAAAAATGTAAAGAAATTCACACACGTTGTTACATACACACATCTTAACATGGATGAATTTCTTTACAATTTTAAGATACTTTTACAAGGTTATGTTGCTATACTCTGAAAGGAGGCCTTATGAACAAAGGAGGGATTCCGTGATCCTCGTTAGCAATAACTACAGAATTAAAGATATTTCTCCTCTTCCATCTGCATTAAGAAGCCTCCAAGTCTGTGCCAAAGAATAAATGTGTTCTGAAAATACTAATAATCAAGAGCTGAAGTAGCTAGTGGAATGAATAACTCACAAGGCACCCCTTAATACTGGAAAACATTCAATTAGAAAAAAAACTATTCTACATAGAAGAAAATAAACTTAGAGAAATCATAATGCCCAAGAGCTGGTACAGAGAGGAAATATTGGTAGACTGAAAGATTTAGGTAAACGTAGACTTACTACAGAATATTAAAGTATGGATGTCTGAGGAAGCTCATGAACCTTCTGAAAGACACAAAATCCTTATATATAACATTTCTGGGTACCTCAGGCAGATAAATTCATGGGATGGAAGGTGTTTTAAATGTTCTATCAATGGAAAACTCATATCTTCACTGTACCTTTTTAAACAGGTTCTGTTTGATCTGGGGAGTGCTATGACACAGAAACATTAAGTGCACTAATTCTAAAATTCTGTGATTCTACTTAAAAAAAGGGGAGAGGAGGGCGGGGCCAAGATGGCGGAATAGCCAGACACCTCCGGCGATCCCTCTTACAACACAGACCCCAAAAAAAACAAGTAAAACGATTATATTTATGACAAGCTAGGAGCCCTGAACATCAAAGGCAAAGTTAGAAAACAGACTGAGTAGCAGGGGGAGAGAGAGACGATTCAGAAGTGGAGAGGAGTTGCTGGACCTGAATCGCCGGGATCCCTCAGGCACCATTCCCGGGAGTGGCTGTGAAGGATTGGTGGTAGTGTTCGGCCACAGTTTCCTCAGGGAGAAGCAGCCAGCTGCACAGCCTACTCACACCTCTGGAACCAGAGAAGAATGGTGCGCTCGGCAAAAGCTAAGTACTTGCGTATATTTTACTGTGCCCCATACCCCCAAGCCGGCTCCAGCAGCTGTTGATTTCCCTGGGCCTGAGATAGGGCCTGTTGAGTGCCTGGAGCCATTCTCCCGGCCGTGGAGAAGGAATAAATTCGCAATTGGAGGAAAAGCTAATTTGCCAGCTCAACTAACCTGGGGAGCCCCGGACAGAAGCAGATCCTGTCCAGGCATAAATAGTCCGTGGACTTTGAGTACCTTTACCCTTTTCACAGACCTGTGTGGGCCTATTTCATGAGAATAGGCCCTTGTTGGCAGACTGCAACTGTTTCAGCTGTGCGATGGAAAGGTGGGTGTTTGAGGTTTGACACCACTTGGCCTATTAAACAGGGTCCTCACCTACCCACATCAGGGGCCTAAGGATTAGTGGCTCCACTCAGGTTACCCAGCCACCCATGACAGGGCTCCAAGGATAACTGGTACCTCCCAGTCTTTACAACCAAAAGCACTGGGTGCCCATGGTCTATCTGCAGAAACTGCCCACCATCTGTGCACTCTAAGGAGAGGGATACGCTTTCCTCAGAGTCACCTGGGGGACAATTCTCAGCCCCCTGCCTTGTTCTGAGGGTGACCCCCTGCTTCAATCAGATACCGGTACCTACACCAATCACCCCCGCCCTCCTAAGACTGTAGGACAAAGCCTGTACCGCACATTTCATGACCAGCTACCTGGAAACCTAAGCTGATTCCATAAAAGAAAAGTGAATGGACTTCTAGACTGACATACCTGATAACAGCTCTAACCATATGGTGACAGGACATCAGAGTTTCAAAGGCAAGAATAATCAAGCTAGCTTACTCAAGCAACCCATTTGGGCATATCAAAACAAAACAAAGCAAGAAGCTAGGATACAGTAAACAAACAAATTAAACTAATACAAAACTTACAGATGGCTCGGAGACAACAGTCAATATCAAATCACATAAAGAAACAGACCATGATCGCTTCAACAAACTCTCAGAATAAAGAATCAAGGGATCTTGTAGATGAAAGTGCCATCCTGGAATTATCAGATACAGAATACAAAACATTAAAAAACAATCCTTCAAGACATCAGGAAGGAGATCTGGCAATATGCAGAACAAGCCAAGGAACACACAGACATAACAGTTGAAGAAGTTAAAAAGATTATTCAAGAACATAATGAAAAATGTAATAAGCTGCAAGAATCCATAGAGACAGCAATCACAAATTCAGAAGATTAACCATACAATTACAGAATTAGACAATTCCATAGAAAGTCAGAGGAGCAGAACTGAGCAAGTGGAAGGCAGAATTGGTGAGCCTGAAAATAAAGCACTTGGCGCCAATTTATTTGAAGAAAAATCAGATAAAAGAATTAAAAAAAATGAACCTTAAGAATCATGTGGGACTCTATCAAGAGAAATAACCTACGAGTGATTGGAGTACCAGAAGAGGCAGGGAGAACAGAAAATACAGAGAGAATTGTTGAGGATTTGTTGGCAGAAAACTTCCCTAATATCATGAAAGATGAGAAGATGTCTATCCAAGATGCTAATTGAACTCCGCATAAGGTAGATTTTAAATAAAGTCACCAAGTAATATTATCATCAAACCTGCCAAAACCAAAGACAAAGAGAGAATTTTAAGAGCAACTGCGGATAAATGAAAAGTCACCTACAAAGAAGAATCAATAACAATAAGCTCGTTCTACTCGGCAGAAACCATGCAGGTAAGGAGGCAATGGGATGACTTATATAAACCATTAAAGGAAAAAAGTTACCAGCCAAAAATCATATATCCAGCAAAATTGTCTCTCAAATATGAAAGCAAAATTAAGACATTTCCAGATAAACGAAAGTTCAGAGAATTTGTAAACACCAAACCAAAACTGCAAGAAATACTAAAGGGAGTTCTTTGGTTAGAAAAACAATAATACCAGGTATCAAGCCAAGACTAGAGCACTACAGAGCACTCAGAGGTCAACCCAGTCAGGGAAATCATAAAAATAAATCAGGAAAAAAAAATGTTCAAAACAGGGAAACAGTGATGTATTATGTAAAAGAAGACAACATTAAAACAAGAAAGAGGGACTAAGAAATGTAGTCATAGATCTTTCAAATGGAGAGGAAGACAAGGCGATATAAAGAAATAAAAGTTAGGTTTAAACTTAGAAAAATAGGGGTAAATATTAAGGTAACCACAAAGGAGATTAACTATCCTACTGATCAAAATAAAACAAAAGAAAAAAATAGAGACTCAGCAGAAACAAATTAAAAAACAACAAATAAGAAGAAAACACAATATATAAAAATAATCTACTCAGCACAAAAAATTAAGTAGGAAAAGAAACTGTAAACAACACACAAAAAAAGATATCAAAATGACTGCGCTAAACTCATACTTATCCATAATTACGCTGAATGTAAATGGACTAAATGCACTAATAAAGATACAAAGTGTGGCAGATTGGATAAAAAAACACGATCCATCTACATGCTGCCTACAAGATACACACCTTAGAGACACAAATGAACTAAAACTCAAAGAATGGAAAAAAATATATCAAGCAAACAACAAAAAACAGCAGGAGTGGCAATATTAATTTCTGACAAAATGGACTTTAAAGTTAAATCCACCACAAAGGATAAGGAAAGACAGTATATAATGATTAAAGGGACAATATACCAGGAGGATATAGCCATGTTAAATACTTATGCACCCAATGACAGGGCTGCAAGATACATAAACTAAAAACTAAACTTTAACAGCACTGAAAAGTGAGATAGACAGCTCCACAATTATAGCAGGAGACTTCAACACACCACTTTTGGTGAAGGACAGGACATCCAGAAAGAAGCTCAATAAAGACACGGAAGATCTAAATGCCACAATCAACCAACTTGACCTTACAGAAATAGAACACTCCACCCAACAGCAACCAAGTATACTTTCTCTTCTAGTGCACGTGAAACATTCTCTAGAATAGACCACATATTAGGTCATAAAGCAAGCCTTAGCAGAATCCAAAACATTGAAATATTACAAACCATCTTCTCTGACCATAGGGCCATGAAAGTGGAAATCAATACCAGGAAAAGCAGGGAAAAGAAATCAAACGCTTGGAAACTGAACAATACCCTACTCAAAAAAGACTGGATTATAGAAGACATTAAGGATGGAATAAAGAAATTCACAGAATCCAATGAAAATGAGAACACTTCCTATCAGAACCTTTGGGACACAGTGAAAGCAGTGCTCAGGGATCAATTTATATCAATAAATGCACACATCCAAAAAGAAGAAAGGGCCAAAATCAAAGAATTCTCCCTACAACTTGAACAAATACAAAGAGAGCAACAAAAGAAACCCTCAGGCACCAGAATAAAGCAAATAATAAAAAAAATTAGAGCAGAATTAAATGAAATAGAAAACAGAAAAACAATTGAAAGAATTAACAAGACCAAAAGCTGGTTTTTTGAAAAAATTCACAAAATTGATAAACCACTGGCCAAACTCACAAAAGAAAAACAGGAGAGGAAGCAAATAACCCAAATAAGAAATGAGATGGGTGATATTACAACAGACTACGAAAAATTGTACTCTAACAAATTTGAAAGCCTAGGAGAAATGGATGAATTCTTAGAAACACACTACCTACCTATACTAACACAAACAGAGACAGAACAATGAAATAGACCCATAAAAAAAAGAAGAGACTGAAAAGGTAATCGAAAAACTCCCAACAACAACAACAAAAAACCCTGGCCCAGACAGCTTCACTGGAGAGTTCTACCAAACCTTCAGAGAAGAGTTAACACCACCACTCCTAGAGGTATTTCTGAGCATAGAAAAGGACGGAATACTCCCAAACTCATTCTCTGAAGCCAGCATATCCCTGATAGCAAAACCAGGTAAAGACATCACAAAAAAAGAAAATTACAGACCTATACCCCTCATGAACTTAGATGCAAAAATCCTCAACAAAATTCTAGCCAATAGAATTCAATAACATATCAAAAAAAATAATTCACCATGACTAAGTGGGATTCATACCAGGTATGCAGGGATGATTCAACATTAAAAAAACAATTAACATAATCCCTCATATAAATAAAACAAAAAGACAAGAATCCCATGGTTTTTATCAATTGACGCAGAAAAAGTATTTGACAAAGTTCTTCACCCATTCATGATTAAAAAAAAAAAAACTTTTGGCAAAATAGGAATAGAAGGAAAATTCCTCAACATAATAAAGGACATTTATACAAAGCCAACAGCCAACATCACTGTAAATGGAGAGAGCCTGAAAGCATTCCCCCTGGGATCGGGAACAGACAAGGATTACCATTCTTATTCAACATTGTGCTGGAGGTCCTAGCCAGAGCAATTAGGCTAGAGAAAGAAATAAAGGGCATCCAGATTGGTAAGGAAGAAATAAAAGTATCTCTATTTGCAGAGGACACGATCTTATACACAGAAAACCCTAAAGAATCCTCAAGAAAACTACTGAAACTAATAGAACAGTTCAGCAGATTATCAGGATACAAGATAAACATACAAAAATCAGTTGGATTCCTCTACCCCAACAAAAAGAACATCCAAGAGGAAATCACCAAATCAATACCATTTACAGTAGCCCCTAAGAAAATAAAATACTTAGGAATAAATCTTGCCAGAGATGTAAAAGACCTATACGAAGAAAACTACAAGACACTGCTGCAAGAAACCAAAAGAGACCTACATAAGTGGAAAAACATACCTTACTCATGGATAGGAAGACTTATCATTGTAAAAATGTCTATTCTACCAAAAGCCATGTATAGATACAATGCAATTCCAATCCAAATTCCAAAGACATTTTTTAAAGAGATGGAGAAATAAATCACCAACTTCATATGGCAAGGAAACAGGCCCCGCATACGTAAAGCATTACTGAAAAAGAAGAACAAAGTGGGAGGCCTCACTCTACCTGATTTTAGAACCTATTATACTGCCACAGTAGTCACAACCTGGTACTGGTACAACAACAGATACACAGACCAATGGAACAGGATTGAGAATCCAGACATAAATTCATCCACATATGGGCAGTTGATATTTGACAAAGACCCAAAGCCAGTTAAACGGGGAAAAGACAGTCTTTTAACTAATCGTGCTGGCGTAACTGGATATCCATCTGCAAAAATATGAAACAAGACCCATACCTCACACCATGCACAAAAACTAACTCAAAATGGATCAAAGACATAAATATAAAATCTAAAGCAATAAAGATCAAGGAGAAAAAATAGGGACAACGCTAGGAGCCCTAATATATGGCATAAACAGTATACAAAACATTACTAACAACGAAGAAGAGAAACTAGATAACTAGGAGCTCCTAAAAATCAAATACCTATGCTCATCCAAGGAAACCCTGGTGGCATAGTGGTTAAGAGCTACGGCTGTTAACCAAAAGGTCAGCAGTTCGAACCTGCCAGGTGCTCCGTGGAAACTCTATCGGGCAGTTCTACTTTGTCCTATAGGGTCGCTAAGAGTTGGAATCGACTCGACAGCAGTGGGTTTGGTGTTTCGGTTTTATGCTCATCCAAAGACTTCACCAAAAGAGTAAAAAGATTACCTACAGACTGGGAAAAAGTTTTTAGCTATGACATTTCCAAACAGCATCTGATCTCTAAAATCTACATGATACTGCAAAAACTCAACCACAAAAAGATAAATAACCTAATTAAAAAATGGGCAAAAGATACAAACAGGCACTTCACTAGAGAAGACATTCAGTCAGTGAAAAGATAAATGAGGAAATGCTCACGATCGTTAGCCATTAGAGAGGCAGATCAAAACTACAATGAGATTCCAACTCACTCCAGCAAGGCTGGCATTGATCCAAAAAACACAAAATAATAAATGTTGGAGAGGTTGTGGAGGGACAGGAACACTTATACACTGCTGGCGAGAATGTAAAATGGTACATCCACTTTAGAAATCGATTTGGCACTTCCTTTAAAAAGCTAGAAATAAAACTACCCCACGATCAGCAATCCTACTTCTTGGAATATATCCTAGAGAAATAAGAGCCTTTACACGAACAGATATATGCATACCCACGTTCACCGCCGCACTGTTTATAACAGCAAAAAGATGGAAGCAACCAAGGTGCTCATCAACAGATGAATGGATAAATAAATTATGGTATATTCACACAATGGAATATTAGGCATCGATAAAGAACAATGATGAATCCATGAAACATTTCATAACATGGAGGAATCTGGAAGGCATCATGCTGAGTGAAATTAGTCAGTTGCAAAAGGACAAATATTGTATAAGATCACTGTTCTAAGAACTCAAGAAAATATTCTTTGATGGTTTTGAGAGGGGAGGGAAGGAGGGAGAGGGGTTTTCACTAATTAGATGTAGATAAGAACTATTTTAGGTGAAGGGAAAGAAAACACACAATATAGCAGAGATCAGCACAACTGGATTAAACCAAAAGCAGTCTCCTGAATAAACTGAATGCTTTGAAGGCCAGAGTAGCAGGGGCGGGGCTTCAGGGACCATGGTTTCAGGGGACATCTAAGTCCACTGGCATAATAAAATCTATTAAGATAACACCCTGCATATCACTTTGGAGAGTAGTGTCTGGGGTCTTAAACCCTAGCAAGCGGCCATCTAAGATTCATCAACTGGACTCAACCCACCTGGAGAATGAGGAACACCAAAGACACAAAGTAATTATGAGTCCAAGAGACAGAAAGGACCACATAAACCAGAGACTCCATCAGCCTGAGACCAGAAGTAGATGGTGTCTGGCTATAACTGATGAATGCCCTGACAGGGAACACAACAGAGAACCCCTGAGGGAGCAGGAGAGCAGTGGGATGCAGACCCCAAATTCTCATTAAAAGACTAGATTTAATGGTCTGACTGAGACTAGGATCCCTGTGGTCATGGCCCCCAGACCTTCTGTTAGCCCCAGACAGGAACCATTCCCAAAGCCAACTCTTCAGACAGGGATTGGACTGGACAATGGGACAGAAAATGATACTGGTGAAGAGTTTCTTGGATCAAGTAGACACATCAGACTATGTTGGCATCTCCTGTCTGGAGGGGAGATGGGAGGGCGGAGGGGCTCAGAAGCTGGCCGAATGGACATGAAAAGGGACAGTGGAGGGAAGGAGTGTGCTGTCTCATTAGGAGGAGAGTAATTAGGAGTATACAGCAAGGCGTGTATAAATTTTTCTATGGCAGACTGACTTGATCTGTAAACTTTCACTTGCACAATTAAAAAAAAAAGATATAAAGTCAACTTAAAAAAAAAAAAAGGTGGGGGGGGTGATTCCATATCCCTAAGTTCATATTGACTGACAAAATAAGCATCCAAAATAAAAATCTAAACCACCTCTTTTGGAAAAGACCTGTTAGCAACTGGGGTCATATGAGCATAGAGGTAGCAGGCAAGAGCTGGTCGGGGATGGCCCAGGTTCTCTTCTTTCCTGACCTCCGTGTTTCTTTGAATGTAACAGCATTACCTTCTGCCAGATCAGCACAGTCCCTTTCCTGTACATCAGGGGCTCATTATTGTAGTTGATGTTGAATTCAGAAAATAAAATCTCATTCTTGTCTGCTGCAAGAGTTCCCTGAGGAAATAAAACAGGTGTAAAAAGCTTTGCATCTTCGCTCTCTCACCTATGCATTCCACCCTCTATCTAAGCTTTCACAACCAAATCAAGAAATGGAAGTTTTATCAAATATCTTATGGGTAATAATACATTTTTATTTTAAGACCAGTTCAAATCTTAAATAAGTTAAATCTTATTAAGATATCTAAATTAATAAAATTCTCCTTGACAGCAAACAACTGGTTTCATAAGTCAAGAATGCGATGGGGTAGGAGGAACGAAAAATAATTGAGTACCTAAAGTACTAGGTACTTCATGTATGTTTTGTTATTTGATCCTCACAACTACCTCCATTTTAGAGATGAGAAGACCAAAACTTAGAAAAATTGCCTAAGGTTGTTCTTATTCTTCCAGTAAGAAGAATCAAAATCTGAACTCAATTCTTCCAAAGCCTGGATATATCTACCTGTATTCCTATTTTTGCTATATATAAATCTTCATCATTAACATTATTAGTAAAGACAGCTATTTACGGAGTAGTTATAACGAGCCAGGCATTGTATCAGGAGCTGCTGCAACACATTATCTCATTTCAGAATTACAGTCATCTTATGAATGGCAATGTTATCTCATAATCAAAGCCAGGATGTATTATGCACTTACAATGTGCTTTATACATTTCACATGCATCATGCTATTCTCAGCATAAACCAATTAGGTAGGAATACTATTTTCCACATTTTATCTATAAAAAAACTGAGATAGAGAAAATAAAAGCATACAGAAGCATAATCTGAATATAGTTATTTGACCTCAGAGCCTGAACTCTTAGCCAAATATAGGGTCATAAATTCAAAACACAGGTGCCCCACAGGTAACGGCAACAAGTGAAAAGACCTGGTGGGGGCCGATACTAAAAGGGCACATGCTCCGTCTAAAGACGGCAGTTAATATACAACTCCAGCCAAGTGTTACCATGTGGCAATGCAGAGCCCGTGTCATTAATTCCATTTTTCAGCTGAGGAAACAGGCTCAGGCAGAATTAACTCACCCAGGGTTACAGAGCAAGCAAGCAGCAGGGCTGCTACCAGTATGATTTGTGTATCTTTTCAAAGCACAGCTGTCAAGAGCTAGACGAGAATGCACAATGATATGAGAGAGCCTACTGAAAACTGTCCCCAGCTAAGCATTAAGGCAGCAAGATCTTTATACCTGTAATCTCTTTTGGGCTTGCACTGGTGTTAGTCCAGACTGTTGTATAAGTGCCCAGAAAACTGTATTATAAAGATTATTGATGTGACCTGTGGAAAGAACAATTTAAATAGTACTGTTTATATACCCAGAATCTTTACTCAATACCAACACTTCAAAGAATACCAGAGTCCTGCCCCTCTCTTCTTTAAGAAGAGATCTCAGAGACATTTAGTGACTTACCAAAAGTCATACAAAAGGAAAATGGGCGGAAGGGTCAAGCAGAAAAAAAAAAAAAAAAAAACTTGCTTCCTTTCAACAGTTTTATTACGTCACTTCAGGTATGCTGGTGACGTAGTGGTTAAAAGCTATGGCTGCTAACCAAAAGGTCAGCAGTTCGAATCCACCAGGTGCTCCTTCGAAACTCTATGGAGGTCGTTCTACTCTGTCATATAGGGTTGCTGTGAGTAGCAATTGACTTGATGGCAATGGGTTTGTTTTTTTTTTTTCCAGGTATGCTTTACACAAATCTGTTAACTTGTGTGTTAAGCTTAGGAATACTATCAAAGTTATTTGATTTACGTTATCGCAATCTCTTTTCCAGTTCTTCTGGAAAAATCAAAACACATCAAACAAGCAGAAGTCTCACAAACATTTCATCACAGTTATGTAAGGCAGGGGTCACAACTCAAATACCTACTGAGGCCAGCAAGAACAGAAATGTGTGAGGTGCAGTGGATGACTCCAGGGGGACAATAGGGAGTGGCAGAGGCTGTGGCACAAGGGCGTGTGTGTTTTGTGTCTGTGTGGAGGAGTGGGGCGGTCAGGCAGCCACTGAACAGGCTCCCCGTTCACCAATAAGTGGGAAAATGGATCCAGTGCTGCCAAATCTTGATTTTCAAAAAGAGGGAAAAAAGGTTGAAAAAAGAAAGTCCCAATTTTTCAAATATTTTTAACTAAAAAAATGTTTTAAATACTGTGCTCCAAACAAAATACACCTTTGGGCCAAACTTGTGCCAGATCACTACCTCCACTGTATGGAACTGGCGGTTTAACTACATCCATTTATTTGCTGCTACTTACAATCTGCTTGCCGCCAGCTGAGGTAGTCCTTTAAGGTCTGGTTGGTAGGATACACCACAACTCTTCCATCAAAGCCCGGGGGATACAGAAGAGGCTGGTCCTCAAAGTAATCCCGCCAATAAAACACATAGCTGGAGGCGAACTGGGAGGCCACATGAGTCATGAACTTACTTGCAAATATAAGGCACATTAGGTGGAGCAAGAAAAGAGAAAATACATAACATTAATTCAACACCATGATAAGGCCCATGGATGCAACAGAGAGATTACACAAACTGCCCAGCAGGCCAAGAGATAAAATGCATTTAGCCAAGAAAAAACATTTTAATGTTTCAGTCATATATTTTAAATGCAGCCTGCTTCCACTTCCAGTTCTACAAAAATTTACTAATACTGAATTTTTCTCTGTAGGATGTGATGTGAATTTATAGTTCAAGAGAAGTTTTTTCAGTATTGGAAGGAAGAGAATCATTGTTTTACAAGTATACCAATTCATTGTACAATTTGTTTCCTCTGAGTTTCTAAATATTGCAAAATAAAATATCAGATTTGTGTATTTTGTAATGATATACTCCTTAATTAAAAGTTTAAGCAAAACCAAAATGTTCTTCAATAGGTGGACGGATAAACAAGTTGTAGTACATCTATACACAAAAACAAAACCCACTGCCACTGAGTCGATTCCAACTCATAGGAACCATACAGGACAGAGCAGAACTGCCCCATATGGTTTCCTAGGGTGCAATCTTTATGGAAGCAGACTGCCACATTTTTCTCCTGCGGAGCAGCTGGTGGGTTCAAACTCCAGCCTTTCAGCTAGCAGCCAATGGCTTAACCACTGCACCATCAGGGCTCCGACGTATATCTATACAATGGAGTTTTATTCGCAAATAAATAGAAATGAGCTATCAAGCCACAAAAAGTCATGGAGGAACCTTTAACGGATATCGCTAAGTGAAAGAAGCTATATAGTGTATGGTTTTAACTCTATGACATTCTGGAAAATGCAAAACTATAGATAGTGAAAAGATCACTGGTTGCCAGGGGCAAGGAGAAGGGGGAGAAGGATGAATAGGTAGAGCACAGGGTATTTTTAGGGAGTGAAACTATTCTTTATGATACAGGAATGGTGGACACATGACATTAAGCATTTGTCAAGATCCACAGGATAGTACAACACAAACAGTGAACCCATATAAAAAAAATGAACTTCAGTTAATAATAATGTATCAATCATAACAAATATACCACAAAAATACAAGATCTTAACAGAAGAAATAATGTGCAAGAGATGGGGGGTTATACGGGAACTTTCCACTTAACTGTACAATTTTTCTGTAAACCCAAAACTGCTCTAAATAAAAAATCTATTAAAAATAAGTTTAAACAACACTGCAATGCATGTAGAGTTATACTGACTAAAACCAACCGATTATTAAAAGCACATTCATGTGCTCTGTTTCTACTCTTAACATTCAATACCAGATCTGTTTAGAAGCTAAGTTGATGTCTAGAAGCTAAAAATCAGATAAAAAGGCATTCTGAATGCTCAGATATCAGAGAAAGTATAACAGTCTAAATGGGAAATATACATACACTTGGCAGTTGTAAATACCGCAGACACTATCTGTATTCTGTAAGCCTGCAATTAAGATAGGCAGAAAACCAGATGCTAGTTGAAATATTCTGAAGAAAGGAGCTAGGCCATGGAGAGGATTACCTGGCTCTTCTTTTAAACCAGTTACTCTTCCGCTTGAACACAAAGCTGTACTCATCACTCTGTCCGTATGAAATCACAATATCCTCTAGTTCTTTCATTACAGTCTGGGCACATTTAGTCATCAGGTGGAGGGCACGGCTGTCATTAGGTTTTTCAAAGTTGTGCTTCTCAGAGAACCTTCGCAGGGGAAAAAGAGGACGGGAAATGGCATGGATGGAAGAAATCCCATCATTAACAACACAGATCACAAAGGCTGTAAGATAATAGTACTGGGAACCCAAACATTCTATTAACCATAGCTCATTCATTTCCACAAGAACTGGTTTTTTTCTTGCCCAGATCTAGTGGGGGGGGGGGGGAGATAAAAAGGACAAAACTGCTAAGCCTTAATTCCCTTTTCTGTGAAATAGGGATAATGAGTTATTTACCTCATTGGGTTGTCCTGAATATTAGTGGAAAATAGCAAATGTAATTGTGCCCAGCTCCTAATAAGTGCTCAATAAGTGTTAATCATAATAATCATTATCATTAAACAGTACTTTTTTCTTTAACTAAATTCCCATCTTTCTTCTACATTTCTCCTTTTTTTTTCTTTTCCCTCTGAATCCTGTCCATATGGCCTGTTACTGATAAAGGGATAAGCACGTACTAAAAAGTGCTGTCCACAAACAGCTTTCAAAAATATCCGACAAAACAGCTCAGCGACTGAATAGTGCCCCTGTAATGGACTTTTTCCACCAGGTCCTGGCTAACAGGTCTCTAACCCCTGAGCCCGGGCACACCAAGCCAGTTCCACACGAGGGGCACACCATCATCCTCCATTTAACTACCCTGGCCAGCCCGCGACCATGCACTGCCGTCGCCTGCACTCAGTGACGCGCAACGCCGCGCGTTCATTGGCTGTCCCGTTACCCCGGTATTGGTGGGCCAAGCGCTGCGACAGTATGTGGCGAGGCGCCAGAAAGCGCTAACGCGCGCCATTCGGCACAGGGCCGGTCTTACTCACCGGTGGAAATTCCTGCCATCCAGTCGCACTACTACCCAGCAGTGGGCCAGGCAGGTGTCGTCGGCCTCGAAGTCCCGCACGTATTCGAACTTGCTCTTTGCCATGGTCACGCCCAAACTCAGACACCGTCTCAGAATGACGGAACTGATGGCCAGGCAATCCCGAAACTTCACATTACAGGAGGCCCACATTCCCCGCCGCGGAAGTGGAATGAACAGCTCCGCCCCGGAAGTTATTTCTCCTGGTGGCCGCTCTAGGCACGGAGGAGGTCGGCCTCACTCGCCTCTCCTTATATTCCTGTATCCGCTGGAGAAGGAAGAGAAGTTTCTTTTCTTTGTACTACCGACGCTTGCTCACCTTTTCCTTCCGACCCGCAATAAACCACTCTCTCGAAGCTTTAAAAAAAAGATTCTGTCTACCTTGAAAGGATTTAGTTGTGACTTGTTTTCTTTCTAAATGTTGTTGTTAGTTGTCAGAGTGGATTCTGGCTCAAGGAGACTCCTCGTGTGCGGACAGAACAGCTCCATAGGGTTTTCAAGGATGGGACGTTTCAGAAACAGGCCTTACTTCTGAGGCGCTTCTGGATGGCTTTAAACCACCAACTTTTTGGTTAGTCGTCCAGCGCTTAACCATGTGCACATGCACTGCAGAAAATGTGGACTATCCTGAAAAATACAAGAAAATTAACACTTCATAACCACCCCCCACCCCCCACCAAAGTATGGTGGTAGGTTCCTTCCAGTCTCTTTTACGTATATGTATGTTTACGCAGTGAACACACAAAACTGGAGTCATACACATATACAATTTTTGTGTTTTTCCATTTAGTCTGAGTATTTTTCAGTGTCATTAAATATCCCAAAGCAAGACTTTTAAAAGAAAAACTGATTTAACTACTCGAAACCCATCTGGCAATCTGTTCCCTGCTCCCTACAGATTTAAGCCTGGGAAACCCTACAGCGCAGTTCTACTTTGTCCTATAAGGTCGCTATGAGTCAGAATTGACTTGAGGGCAACAGGTTTGGTTTTTGATTCCAACATGTATCAATACCAGTACTCATGGCAACTCCATGTGTGCCAAACCATAACTGTGCTCCATAGATTTTCAATGGCTCGTTTTCAGAAGCAGATCTCCAGGCCATTCTTCCTAGGTGCCTCTGGGTGGCCTTGAGCTTCCAACCTTCTGATGTACTAAATTATTTCAACTTCAACATTAAAATTCAAAAATCCAATGTCTGATTTCTTGTTGCTGGTAGGTGACAGGAAACCCTGGTGGTGTAGTGGTTACGTGCTACAGCTGCTAACCAACGGGTCGGCAGTTCGAATCCACCAGGTGCTCCTTGGAAACTCTACGGGGAAGTTCTACTCTGTCCTATAGGGTCACTGTGAGTTGGAATCGACTCGACGGGACTGGGTTTTTGGTTGGTAGATAACAGTAGCAATACAACTTAATATTTGTGTGATGCTTTATGATTTATAAAGCTCTTTCACATTCATTACCTAAGGAAAAAAAAAACATTAAATTTTTTTCATTCTCAAGAAAAATATTCAAAGAGTACGAAAGGCTTTGTGGTGAAAAGTCTCTAACTCCACATACCTCAGGCAATCACTGTTACCACCTTCTTTCTTGTCTATCCATCCAGAAGTATGTCATTGTTGTTTTATTACTTGTCTTTATGTCAACTTATTTTTTCTTAAATCTTTTTATTGAAAATTAACATACATATAGAAAAGTGCACAAAACATGGTGTAACTACCACCTAGTCAAGAAAGAGAACATTGCCAGCCCTGAGGAGCCCATCTCAATTACCACCTATATTCCTCCTTTCCAAAAGAAATGACTTTCTTAACATCTATAACTTAGTTATGCATATTTCTCAACTTTATATAAATGGAACTTTGCAGTATGTGTTCTTCGGCATTTGGTCTCTTAAGCTCGACATTATGTTTGTGAGATTCAACCAAATTGCAGCCTGTAGTTTAGGTTCATTCATCTTCATTCCTGTATAGTATCCCCCTGCATGATTATACTACAGTTTATCCACTGTACTGTTGAATAGACATTTGCATTGTTTCCAGTTTGGGGGCAATTATGAACAATGGTGTTACGAACATTATTGTACACGTCTCTCAGTGTAACTGTGCCTGAGTTTGTTAGGTATATAGTGAAGGCTGGAGTTTCGGGATCATGGGGAATGTATGGATTCACTTTTAGTAGATAATATCATATCTTTTCCAAAGTGTTTTTTACCAATTTTCATTCCCAACGACAGTGTGTAAATTATTCATTTTGCTCCACATCTTACCAACACTCGATATTGTTAGTCTTTTAAACATGATGCCGCATCATTCTGGCCTGTGTATAGTAGATCTTTTGTGGTTTACAGTTCTCTGATGATTAACAATATTGAACATCTTTTCTTACAGTTACTGGCCATCTGGATATTTTTCCTTGTGAAGTGCTCGTTCAAGTCTGTAAAAATCACATGATGGGGGCATCTGACCTCCTCTGACTACACAAGGAGGAGAGATAATCACCATCAACATTGGCCAAAAGCTGATTCCTATGAAACGGAGGTCAGACATATCTCCTCTCTCCAACCTTATTACCGATTCTGACACCAGCCGACCCTCCCACAGAACCCGCCACTTTTCTGCTGGGTTTCATATTTTGTTGCAATGGCTACACAGAACTCACAATCTGATTATGGGGTTTATTAGGGAAGTAAAAAGTTACAATTCAGGATCAGGAACAACTCAGAATACAGTTCTTTGTTCTGACTCAGAACAGCTTCTAGCCATGCCCACAGGCAGCCCTCTCTCTGGCCCGTGAGCCTCTTGGGCTGGCCCAGCCTCTACCTTGCTCCAGCAAGTGCTACAAAGCTCTTTACTTCCACCAATAAGTGCCCAGGGGTACCTCACTCTGTCAGAAAGCCTCGGCCTGAAGGTGGTCAGCTCTCTAGCTCTGTTGGTCGGCGAGCCTAGTTCCACCAAGTGCCTGGAGATATTCCAGTCAGTCAGCAAGCCTCCTGTCTGAAAGTGTTCAGCTTTCTCGCTCCGTAAGCCAGGAAGCCCACTGCACCATCTCCTGCTGGTCTCTTGGTTCTGCTGCTGCCGGTTCTCTGCTGTGCTTGTTGCCACTTCTTGACATCTTGAGCTGTCGCCAGTGTTAAAACTCTCTGTCTCCTGGATCTAGGAGGTTCTCAGCACAGTGGCCCTGAATCCAAAGGGCATAGTCCACCACTCTCGGCTCTACTTGCTTGGTGGTAGTGAAGTCCCTGCTTTTCGCTACTGGGATGGATCATTTTAAGCCTAGTGGGGGATGGCAAAACTAACCAATCCCCTTGTTACGGTTCCATATACCTTATCTGCATGGTCCCACCCCCATAACATGGGTGGCATGCACCTTGTTTGCATTACTAGCAAGGTGTCAAACCCCCTTGATGCGCCACAAGCACCTTATTTATATAGCCCCACCCAATCATTTGGTGGGAGTTAAAAGACCATACCTTGATGGACTTGAACATGCCAGTGATGGAGGTAGCATATGATAAGGAATCGATGGCAGTGAAGGAAGAAATCCAAGCTGCACTGAAGGCACTGGTGAAAAACAAGGTTCCAGGAATCGACGGAACACAAATAGAGATGTTTCAACAAATGGATGCAACACTGGGAGCACTAATTCATCTATGCCAAAAAATCTGTGAGAAAGCTATCTGGCCAACTGACTGGAAGAAATCCATATTTGTGCACATTCCAAAGAAGAGTGTGAAGATTATCAAACAATACCATTAATATCACATGCAAGTAAAATTTTGCTGAAGATAATTCAAAAATGGTTGCAGCAGTACATCAACAGGGAACTGCCAGAAATTCAAGCCAGATTCAGAAGAGGATGCAGAATGAGGGATATCACTGCTGATGTCAGGTGGATCTTGGCTGAAAGCAGAGAATACCAGAAAGATGTTTACCTGTGTTTTGTTCACTATGCAAAGGCATTCAACTGTGTAGATCATAACAAATTATGACCAACATTTCAAAGAATGGGAATTTCAGAACACTTAATTGTGCTCATGTAGAACCTGTACATAGACCAAGAGGTAGTTGTTCGAACAGAACAAGGGGATACTGCATAGTTTAAAATCAGGGAAGGTGTGCGTTAGGGTTGTTTCCTTTCACCATATTTATTAAATCTGTATGCTGAGCAAATCATCTGAGAAGCTGGACTATATGAAGAAGAACGTGGCATCAAGGACTGGAGGAAGCCTCATTAACAACCTGTGATATGCAGCTGACACAACCTTGCTTGCCTCAAGTAAAGAGGACTTAAAGCCCTTCTGATGAAGATCAAATACTGCATCCTTCAGCATAGATTACACTTCAAGAAAACAAAATCATCACACGTGGACCAACAAGTAAATCATGGTAAGTGGAGAAAATACAGATATTGTCAAGGATTTCATTTTTCTTGGATCCACAATTAACGCCTACAGAAGCAGCAGTCAAGAAATTAAACGACATATTGCGTTGAGCAAATCTGCTGCAAAAGGACTCTTAAAAGTATTAAAAAGCGAAGATGTCACTTTGAGGACTAAGGTGCACCTGACTGAAGCCATGGTATTTTCAATCACCTCATATGCATGCAAAAGCTGGAAAATGAATACGGAAGACTGAAGAAGATATGATACATTTCAATTATGGTGTTGGTGAAGAATACTGAATATACCACGGGCTGCCAAAAGGACAAACAAATGTGTTTTGAAAGAAGTACAACCAGAATGCTCCTTAGAAGGGAGGATTACATACTTTGGAGATGTTAACAAGAGGGACCAGTCCCTGGAGAAGGACATCATGCTTGGTAAAGCAGACGGTGAGCGAAAAAGGAGGCCCTCAATGAGACTGATTGATACAGTGGCTACAACAATGGGCTCAAACATAGCAACGATTGTGAGGATGGTGCAAGACCCAGGCAGTGTTTCGTTCTGTTATACCCATCTGGGTACAAGGGACCAACTCGAGGGCATCTGACAACAACAACAAGACCATAGCAATAAAGGCCATATAAAAGGGATCCATCATACCGCAAAGTCTCTTGCTCATTTTTCCAGCTCACTGTTTTTTTAAATAGTGCTTTTTTAGGTGAAAGCTTACAGCTCAAGTTAATTTCTCATACAAAAATTTATACACATATTGTTATGTGACCCTAGTTACAATCCCTATAATGTGACAGCACACTCCCCCTTTCCACCTTGGGTTTCCTGCGTCCATTCACCTAGCTCCTATGCCTTTCTGACTTCTTATCTCCCCTCTGGGCAGAAGCTGCCTATTTAGTCTTGTGCATCTACTTGAACTAAGCAACACTCTTCACGAGTATTATTTCATGTCATACAGTCCCGTCTAATCTTTGTCTGAAAAGCTGGCTTCAGGAATGGTTTTAGTTCTGGGTTAACAAGAGAGTCCTGAGGCCATGTCTTCTGGGGTTTCTCAAGTCTCAGTGAGACCATTAAGTCTGGTCTTTTTACATGGATTTGAGTTCTGCACCACACTTTTCTCCTGTTCCATCAGGGACTTTCTGCTATGTTCCCTGTCAGGGTGGTTGTCTTAGTCATCTAGTGCTGCTGTAACAGAAATATCACAAGTGGATGGCTTTAACAAAAAGAAGTTTATCCTCTCACAGTCCAGTAGGTTAGAAGTCTAAATTCAGGGCTCCAGCTCCAGGGTAAGGCTTTCTCTCTTTGTCAGCTTTGGAGAAAGGTCTTTGTCATCAGTCTTTGCTTGGTCTGGGAGCACCTCAGAGCAGGAACCTCGGCTCCAAAGGACATGCTCTGCTCCCGGTGCTACTTTCATAGTGGTACGAGGTTCCCATGTCTCTCTGCTCACTGCTCTCTTTTATATCTCAAAAGAAATTGGCTTAAGATGCTACCTAATCTTGTAGACCTCATCAGTATAATTGCCAGTAATCCATCTTATTACATTATAGTGATAGGATTTACAACATATAGGGAAATCACATCAGAAGATAAAATGGTAGACAATCATACAAGGGAATCATGACCTAGCCAAGTTGACACAGGTATTTTTGAAGGACACAATTCAATCCATGACAGTGGTCACTGGTGGTAGCTGGGCACCATCTAGTTCTTCTGGTCTCTGGCTGATGGGGTCTCTGGTTTATGTGGCCCTTTTGTCTCTTGGCCTAATATTTTCCTCGTGCCTTTGGTGTTCTTCATTCTCCTTTGCTCCAAGTGGGTGGGGACTAATCAATCATCTTAGATGGCCACTTGCAAGCTTTCAAGACCCCAGACACCACTCACCAAAGTGGGATGCAGAACATTTTCTTAATAAACTTTGTTATGCCAGTTGACCTAGATGTCCCCTGAGACCATGGTCCCCAAACCCCTGCCCCTGCTATTTTGTCCCTTGAAGTGTTTGACTGTGTTCGAGAAACTTCTCAGCTTTTCATTTAGTCCAGTTGTGCTGACTGCCCCTGTATTGTGTTGTCCTCCCCTTTACCTAATGCTTGTCTACTATCTAGTTAGTGAATTCCCCTCTCCCTCCCTCCTCACCCTTGTAACCATCAAAGAATGTTTTCTCCTATGTTTAATCCTTTTCTTGAATTTTTATAATAGTGTTCTCATGCAATCTTTGTCTTTTTGTGACTAATTTTACTCCGCATAACGCATTCCAGATTCATCCATGTTGTGAGATATTTCGCAGATTCATCATTGTTCTTTATTGTTGCGTAGCATTCCACTGTGTGAATATACCGTAATTTGTTTATCCATTTGTCTGTTGATGGGCACCTAGGTTGTTTCCATCTTTTTGCTATCGTTAACAGTGCTGCAATGAACATGGGTGTGCATGTATGTATTCCTGCAATGGATTGCTGGATCACATGGTACTTCTACTTCTAGCTTTTTAAGGAAGTGTCAAATCAATTTCCAAAGTGACTGTACCATTTTACATTCCCAGCACCAGTATGTAAGTGCTCCAGTGTCTCTACAACCTCTCCAGCATTTATTTGTGTTTTTTGGACTAATGCAAGCCTTGCTGGGGTAAGATGGTATCTCACCGTAGTTTTGATCTCCATTTCTATGGGGAAAATACTAAATGACACAGGAAGCATCAGAAGATGGGAAGAATACACAGAGTCATTATACCAAAAAGAATTAGTCGACATTCAACCATTTCAAGAGGTAGCATATGATCAGGAACCAATGGTACTGAAAGAAGAAATCCAAGCTGCTCTGAAGGCATTGGCGAAAAACAGGCTCCAGGAATTGATGGAATATCAATTGACATGTTTCAACAAACAGATGCAGCACTGGAGGTGTTCACTCGTCTATGCCAAGAAATATGGAAGACAGCTTCCTGGCCATCTGACTGGAAGAGATCCAT
Organism: Loxodonta africana; assembly: GCF_030014295.1. Classification (NCBI taxonomy): domain Eukaryota; kingdom Metazoa; phylum Chordata; class Mammalia; order Proboscidea; family Elephantidae; genus Loxodonta; species Loxodonta africana. The sequence continues at coordinate 173,561,960 of NC_087343.1, read as the reverse complement.
ATTTATGCCTATTTCCAAGAAAGGCGATCCAACCAAATGTGAAAATTATAGAACAATATCATTGATATCACATACAAGCAAAATTTTGCTAAAGATCATTCAAAAACAGCTGCAGCAGTATATCAACAGGAAACTGCCAGAAACTCAGGCCAGTTTCAGAAGAGGACGTGGAACCAGGAATATCATTGCTGATGTCAGATGGATCCTGGCTGAAAGCAGAGAATACCAGAAGGATGTTTACCTGTGTTTTATTGACTATGCAAAGGCATTTGACTGTGTGGATCATAACAAATTATGGATAACATTTCCAAGAATGGGAATTCCGGAACACTTAATTGTGCTCATGAGGAACCTTTACATAGATCAAGAGGCAGCTGTTTGGACAGAACAAGGGGATACTGATTGGTATAAAGTCAGGAAAGGTGTGCGTCAGGGTTGTATCCTATCACCATACCTATTCAATCTGGATGCTGAGCAAATAATCTGAGAAGCTGGACTATGTGAAGAAGGACAGGGCATCAGCATTGGTAGAAGACTCATTAACAACCTGTGTTACGCAGATGACACAACCTTGCTTGCTGAAAGTGAAGAGGACTTGAAGCACTTACTAATGAAGATCAAAGACCACAGTCTTCAGTATGGATTGCACCTCAACATAAAGGAAACAAAAATCCTCACAACTGGACCAAAGGGCAATATGATAAATGAAGAAAAGACTGAAGTTGTCAAGGATTTCATTTTACTTGGATCCATAATCAACACCCATGGAGGCAGCTGTCAAGAAGTCAAATGACACATTGCATTGGGCAAATGCACTGCAAAGGACCTCTTTAAAGTGCTGAACAGTAAAGATGTCACCTTGAAGACTAAGGTGTGCCTGACTCAAGCCACGTTATTTTCAATCGCATCATATACATATGAAAGCTGTACAATGAATAAAGAAGACCGAAGAAGAACTGACGCCTTTGAATTATGGTGTTGGCGAAAAAGATTGAATATACCATGGACTGCCATAAGAGTGAACAAATCTGTCTTGGAAGAAGTACAACCAGAATGCTCCTTAGAAGCAAGGATGGTGAGACTGCATTTAAATACTTTGGACATATTGTCAGGAAGGATCAGTACCTGTATAAGGACATCATGCTTGGCAAAGTATAGGGTCAGTGGAAAAGAGGAAGACCCTCAATGAGGTAGACTGACACAGTGGCCTCAACAATGAGCTCAAGCATAACAAAGACTGTAAGGATGGTGCAGGACCAGGCACTGTTTCATTCTGTTGTGCATAGGGTCGCTATGAGTTGGAACTGCGTTGACAGCACCTAACAACAACCACAATGGCTAATGATCGTGAGCATTTCCTCATGTATCTGTTAGCTGCCTGAGTGTCTTCATTGATGAAGTGCCTGTTCATATCCTTTGACCATTTTTTAACTGGATTATTGGTCTTTTTGTTGCTGAGGTTTTGCAGTATCTTGTAGATTTTGGAGATTAGACCCTGATCGGATATGTTGTTGCCAATTTTTTTTTCCCCGTCTAAGTTGTCTTTTTGCTCTTTTGCTGAAGTCTTTTGATGAGCATAAGTGTTTGATTTTTAGAAGCTCTCAGTTACCTAGTTTCTCTTCTGGTGTTTGTGCATTTTTAGTTATGCTTTGTATTCTGTTTATGCCATGTATCAGGGCTGCTAGCTTTATTCCTATTTTTTCTTCCATGATCTTTATAATTTTAGATTATATATTTAGGTCTTTGACCCATTTTGAGTTAGTTTTTGTAAGTGGTGTGAGATATGTGTCTTGTTTCATTTTTTTGCAAACGGATATCCAGTTATGCCAGCACCATTTGTTAAAGAGACTGTCTTTTCCCCATATAATGGACTTCGGGCCTTGGTCAAATATCAGCTGCTCACAGGTGGATGAATTTATGTCTAGATTCTCAACTCTGTTCCATTTGTCTATGTATCTTTTGTTCTACCGGTACCAGATTGTTTTGACTACCGCGTTGGTATAATAGTTTCTAAAATCAGGTAGTGTGAGGCCTCCTGCTTTGTTCTTCTTCTCCAATAATGCTTTACTTAACCAGGGCCTCTTTCCTTTCCATATGAAGTTGGTGATTTGTTTCTCCATCTCGTTAAAAAACGTTGTTGCAATTTGAATTGGGATTACATTGTATCTGTAGATCACTTTGGGTAGAAGTGACATCTTCACAACCTTGAGTCTTCTATCCATGAGCAAGGTATGTTTTTCCACTTCTGTAGGTCTCTTTTGGTTTCTTGCAGTAGTGTCTTGTAGTTTTCTTTGTATAGGTCTCTTAGTCATCTAGTGCTGCTATAACAGAAATACCACAAGTGGATGGCTTTAACCAAGAGAAGTTTATTCTCTCATAGTCCAGTAGGCTAGAAGTCTGAATTCAGGGCACCGGCTCTAGGGAAAAGCTGTTTGTCAGCTCTGGAGGAAGGTCCTTGTCATCAGTATTCCCTTGGTCTGGGAGCATCTCAGTACAGGAACCTTAGGTCTAAAGGATGTGCTCTGCTCCTGGCACTGCTTTCTAGGTGGTATGAAGTTCCCAACTCTGCTCTCTTGAGAGATAAAAGGTGGTACAGGCCACACCCCAGGGAAACTCCCTTTACATTGGATCAGGGATGTGACCTGGGTAAGGGTGGTGTTACAATCCCACCCTAATAGTCTTGAATATAAAATTACAATCACAAAATGGAGTACAACTGCATAATACTGGGAATCATGGCCTAACCAAGTTGATACATTTTTGGGAGGATATAATTCAATTCATGACAATAGGTCATCTACATCTCAGGGTCGAGTTATTCCTAAGTATTTTATCTTCCTGGGGGCTACAGTAATGGCACTGATTTGGTGATTTCCTCTTCCAAGTTCTCTTTGTTGGTGCAGAATTCTTCCGCTTGTACAGATCAATATTTAGATTTCCTATCCATTTCACTCCTAGGCACACCATGATAAAGCAGCCAACAACTGGTTTTTGTATGTTTATCTTGTATCCTGATATTTTCTTGAAATCTTCTATTAGTTCCAGTAGTTTTCCTGTGAATTCTCTGGCGTTTTCTGTGTATATGATCATATCATCTGCAAATAGGGATACTTTTACTTCTTCCTTACCAATTTGGTTGCCCTTTATTTCTTTTTTCTTGCCTTATTGCTCTGGCTATGACCTCCAGCACAATGTTGAATAAGAGTGGTGATAAAGGGCATCCTTGTCTGGTTCCCATTCTCAAGGGGAATGCTTTCAGACTTGCTCCATTTAGGATGATGCTGACTGTTGGCTTTGTATAAATGCCTTTTATTATGCTGGGGAGTTTCCTACTCACTTTTTTATACTTAAGTGAATTTATTTGAAAAGGAAACTTTATGTCATTACCATAAATGGAAAATGAGTATCACACACCGAAAATAGAGGATGACCATTAAATAAATGAAATTCCAGCATAATTCTCATGCTTTGAAGTAGAACAGTTTTTGATGTTTGTTGTTTTCTTTTTCACTTTGCCAACAAGGAAAAAACAGAAAACTGATGCTGGTGAGTCAATTCCAACTTGTAGTGACTCTACAGGGCAGAGCAGAAGTGCCCCATGGGGTTTCCGAGGAGTGGCTGGTGGATTCAAACTGCCAACATCTTGGTTATCAGCCAGGCTCTTAACCACTGCACCACCAGGGCTCCAACAGGGAAACCACTGAATGTTACTGGACATAGTCAAAGGACCCACTGAGGTGGATGGGTTCACCAACCTTGGTGTATGGCTGTTATCCTTGATGGCTGGAGCTCCAACCATTGCATCTACGTTCCAGACAAGAAGAAGGAGAAAAGGGGAGAGAGCAAAAAGGCATACCTCCAAGCTGAATCATTCCTCTTTCTACAGCTTTCACTAAAGTTGCACCACTTCTGCTTACATATTTTTGGTTTTCCTTATCAGCAAGGGAGCTCTCTTGGTTGGGCACTTGGCTGTCTTTTATTTACCTTAGGAAGAAAGAAAGGAAGAATGGTTATTGAATGGGTAACGGGAAGTTGATGGTGGCAGTAATCTCTTTAATCCCTCCAGGAATGTGGTATTGCTTTTGGTTTACTATTTTCCTAGGTAGGGGCAGTTCCAATGGCTTCCATTTGGCTTTTCCTAACATAATAGCTTACTTGTCAGGGACCCAATGTAGGAGTTTTGCCAGTTGCTGAGTATATCTATTCAAATTATGCATTCTGGAACTGTGGAAATGACTACAGGATGGGTTTGGGACCCACTGGACCCACTGTGCGATAAGCCTGAGCTAAGATGACCCCACTCTGACTAGTGGGCCACAGTGATGTTTTGGGTCTCCTGGACTTAGTTCAGAGCCAGTAACCAGTAATCCCTAAAGTGATTATTTCCTTTTCCCCAATGAACAATCGTTCTCATAAAAGGCTGTAGATCCCTTTGGGGAAGGCTGGGAGAAAGATTAACTTTATAAATATTCAGCAGTATCATGGAGTCTCTCCTCAAGGGGACCTGGCCTCTGCTTCATTCAAGGGGTTGTGGGTCTGTAAACTGGCTTACGTCTGGGAACTGATTAAGAGGCCACTACTATTCTGGTGATTTGAGTTAGAATGCCATTCACTTGACCTAGAATTCTTCCACTTGTACAGATCAAGTAAATACTTGGTAAATTTCCCATCCATTTCACTCCTAGGGACACCATGACAAAGTAGCCAACAGCGTAAGTCAAAATATGAGTCAGGCTATTCTGATTACCGCTTTGACTCTGCTGTCCATTATCTTAACTATGTACACTTCATCTTTGTTGATTCACTGCTACCATTTGGCCTCTACCATCATGGGATTCAATCAGCTCCACTGTAGTTAGGTATCTTAATTCAGTTAGGGCAATTCCCACTGACAAATCGGACTTAAATAAAGTAGCAGTCACAGCAGTCTTCAAGGACGCTGAGGCTCCCTTCACAAATTTATTCCTCACCGTTGTAGTAAAGGGTGTGTCCTCCTGATACTCCATGTGAGGATCTGTGGGTCTAACCTGATAAATCCACTCTAACATGCCAATTTCCCTAAGCCTTTGGAGACCTTCTTCTACAGTATACCAGGGCAGATCTGGTACTTCAACTTGATTTGGTGTAGGCCACCGCATAACCCAAACTTCCGCAGCCCAACCAAATAAACTATTAGAACTTTCCCAAACCTCTCAAGCTGAAACACTGAATGAAGAATCTGTGCTTGGTGGGCCCATATCAATAAACTCAGACTCATCCATCGTTATGTTCCTTGCACCATTATCCCACACTCTTAATAGCCATTCCCACACATATTCCCCAGGTTTCTGTTTGTACATGTTAGAGAAATCAAACTGGTCTTTTGGAGTCCAGCATACCTCCTTGTGGGTCACACTTTGTACTTTAACGTTTTTTGGGCTCACTGAGTCTTAAGTCTAGTTACAGGTCTAGAAGCCAAAATGGGTGGTGGGAATGTGTTTTGAGAACATTCAGCATTGTCTTGTAAGACATCTGTCCAGGCAATGCCCCAGGCAATGACTCAGACAAAGACTCTTCAGACACAGCTGCATTAATGTCATCAGATGGGGATGGAAGGGCTAAAGGTTTTACTGGAGAGGGTGGCTTAGCAGACAGTCATGGAGTAAGTAGTGTCTTCAGATGGGAGTGAGAGGACCAGTTCTGTTGGCAGGAGTGATTCAACAGGATTTAGGGGCTCCGTGTCCCCAACTTCTTGATTATCTGCCCATATGTCCCATCCCAAGATTCAGAATCCCATTTCTTCCCCATCAATGCCTTCACTCTAACTTCAGACACTATTCAAATGCAGCTGGTATTGTAATTCTGCCACTCTTACAACAAGAATACAGGTTTGATTTTCAGCAGTATCAGCTCTGTTACTTCAAGAAATAAGGGTTTCTTAAAGAATGTATTCTACATTCAACTTTGGTGAGTAGCGTCTGGGGTCTTAAAAGCCCGTGAGCAGCCATCTAGGATACTCCACTGGTCTCACCCCTTCAGGAGCAAGGAAGAATGAAAAAAACTAAAGATACAAGGGAAAGATTAGTTCAAAGGACTAAATGACCACATCTACCATGGCCGCCACCAGACTGACTCCAGAACAACAAGATGGTGCCCAGCTACCACCACTGACTGCTCTGAGAGGGATCACAATAGGTCCCAGACAGAGCTAGAGAAAAATGTAGAACAAAATTCTAACTCAAAAAGAAAGACCAGGCTTGCTGGCCTGAGGGAAGCTGGAGAAACCCTGAGAGTATGGCCCCGGACACCCTTTCAGCTCAGCAATGAGGTCACTCCTGAGGTTCACCCTTCAGCCAAAGATTGAACAGGCCCATGGAACAAAACAAGACTAAAGGAGCACTCCAGCCCTGGGGAAGGAACTGGAAGGCAGAAGGGAATAGGAAAGCTGGTAATGGGAAACCCAGAGTTGAGAGGGGAGAGTATTGACATGTCGTGGGGTTATTAACCAATGTCACGGAACAACGTGTGTACTGTTTGATGAGAAACTAGTTTGTTCTGTAAACCTTCATCTAAAGTACAATAATAATAATAATAAAAAGGCTTTCTTTCAAGGCACAAGTGGCAATTTTGAGGTTGTTTATGCAGGACTTGAGCTGTGACTCTGAAGCCCTGAGCTCATCTCTTCCTTCCACCACTTTGTCTAGGGAAAGTAGGACCGACCAACCAACTTCCTTATACTTCTCAGTATGACAAAATTGTAAAAAGGTATTAAAGATGTGATTACCTGGAGCCTTTCCTCTCACCAATACCTTATCTACTGGTGGTGTTATCTTGTTTACTTCCGTTGCCACCTCAAGTGATGGATTAGCAATGTCTTCGTTACTACTGGAAGCATAGTCATTAACATCTTTAAGACTAACCAGACTTGAGAACCAATTTAGAAAACTCATCCTTACAATTTTGTTTCTCTGGAACCACTCTCAGTACCAAATATCTTAGGCTGGGTTCTCTAGAGAAGCAAAACCAGTGCAGCATAAAAATGTATAAATAGGACAGAGCAGAACTGCCCCATAGGGCTTCTAAGAAGCAGCTGGTAGATTCACACTGCCAACCTTTTGGTTAGCAGCCGAACTCTTTACCACTGTACCACTAGGGCTCCAAATATATAGAGAGAGATTTATATAAAGGAAATGGCTCACGCAGTTGTAGAGGCAGGAAAGTCCCAATTTCGTGGGTCAGGCTGTAGTTTTCTCCTGACTCACATAGCCACAGGTGTTGGCAAGTCCCAGACTGAAAGGTCAGATTAGCAAGCCTCCAGATCACAGGCTGTCGAGTCCGATGAATCTCAAGACTGGCAGGTAAAGCTAGCAAGTAAATTGCTAGTTCAAGTCCCAAGAACTGGAGGTCAGATAAACAGGAGCCAGCTGCAGGATCCAGGGTGAGCAAAAGCCAGTGAGCTTTGCCAGAAAGTCCACCTATATTGGATGCAGTCCACATCCCCAAGGAAACTCCCTTTCAACTGACTGGCTGCTCACAACAGACCTCATTTCGGAAGTGACCACATTATATCAAATCTCATTATGGAGGTGACTACATCACCACGAAGCTGCCAAATGATATCGTAACTGCCAAACCATTGAGGATCATGGCCCCAGCTAAGCTGACACACAACCTTAATCATCACAGAGTGGGAGCAGAGTGAAGGAGCCGACCCACGGCCTCCTCACTCCAGGCTCCTTCAGTAATAGGCCTGGCTGGTGCTGGAGGCCGGGAAGGAAATAAGGTTTAAATAGGACCGAGATCACAGCTTTAGACTGCAGAAACTGGGTTTTGGACTATCAAAGTGACTGGAAGATTATGGGCATCTGCCCAAAATGTCATTAAGGGATGAACCAGGCATGTTTGAACACACCAACAGGAAAAAAATTGTAGACAAATATTGTTCACATGTTTAAACCTACTGAGTTAAGATGGATCGATAAACGCTTATAATAAAAATGTTATTTTTTTAAGGACTTGCAAATTGCTATTTTTTTGAGCACTAAACCTTTCATGGATCATCTCTTTTTATCCTCAAAGCAACCCATTTTACAGATGAGAAAACAAACAAAGGCTTATGGAGACTGAAAAATTTACTTGATCACACATCTGGTAGGTGTTGGTGCCAAGATTTGAATTTATGTTTCTCTGGTTCCAAAATCTACACTTTAAACCATAACACTCTACTATTTTATAAAATAATTTGCGTGTACCATGTCTAGTGCTGTGATAAGTATTGAAGGTACTTTATTTGGATTAGCCTCCCAGCTACCATATTGAGAGGCGTTATTCTCATCAGATATTGCTGAGAGCTTCAGTAACTTGCTGAGATACAGCAGACAACCAAGAGAGCTGGGAGTCTCGCCCAGGTCACTCTGTCTTTAGAGATGAATGCAACCTACATCCTGCCTACCCTCAGAGTGCTGACAAATGGGGAAGATAAACAACTATACTGCAAGGGAAAAAGTGTAGGGTACCACCAACAAAGTATGAGGAGAATCCCCAGGAAGACGGCGGAATGAAGGGAGGGAGGGAGGGAGGAAGGAAAGGAGGGAGGGAGGGAGGGATGGACGGATGGATGGATGGAAGGAGGAATGGATGGATGGAAGCATGGATGGATGGAAGGAAGGATGGATGGGTGGATGGAAGGAATGAAGGGAGGGAGGGAGGGAGGGAGGATGGAAGGGAAGAAGGATGGAAGAAAGGGAGGGAGGGAGGAAGGACGGAAGGAGGGAAGAAGGATGGACGGAAGGACGGATGGACGGATGGAAGGAAGGATGGATGGAAGAATGGATGGGTGGATGGAAGGAAGGATGGATGGGTGGAAGGAAGGAAGGAAGGATGGATGGAAGGAAGGCAGGATGGATGGATGGAAGGCAGGATGGATGGATGGAAGGATGTATGGATGGATAGAAGGAAGGACAGAAGGATGGATGGACCGATGGCTGGATGGTATGGGATGGCATGGGATGGCATGAGATGGCATGGGATGGATGAGATGGATAAGTGGATGCTGCTGAGTTGACTCTGACTCATGGTGACCTTACATACGAGAGAACAAAATGTTGCCATGTCCTGCATCATCCTCACCATCAGCGGCACGTTCAAGTCCATCATTACAGCTATTGTACCAATCCACTTCTCCCAGAGTCTCTTTTCCCCTCATTGGCCCTTTACTTCACCAAATATGATGTCCTCTTCCAGGAACTGATTGCTCCTGATGACGTGTCCAAGTGAGTCAGACAATATTCTGTTGTGATCCATAAGGTATTCACTGGCTAATTTTCAGAAGTAGATCACTAGGCCTTTCTTCCTAGTCTATCATAGACTGGAAACTCTGCTCAAACCTGTCCACCAAGAGTGACCCTGCTGGTATTTGAAATACCAGTAGCATTGTTCCCAGCATCACAGAAACACAAAAACTGCCACAGTACGACAAACCGACAGAGAGTGGTGGAGGGGAAGGATAGGCCCTAAGTTTCTTGGAAACGCACAGAACTGCTTTGTACAAATTCTGAATACAAAAGGTACTTGTGACCCGAATGGGCACGGACTTCTATTTTTTTTTTTTTTTTTTTTAGTTTCTATTACTTAGAACACTTGCTCACTAGAGGCTGACAGAAGGAAAAATAATTACCTTTGGTATGGAAGTCATATTTCAGGCTGTCTTTCCCAGTGCTGACTCATTTCATTTGCTCTAAGAGCTACATTATGTAAATGAAATTGAAGGTGGAGAGGGGTAAGGAATAATTTGTCTCTAAAATATCCTTCCCTCTTCCGAACCACTCTAATCTAATTTCTGGCTGGAACTAATGTATATGCTTCCAGGAATTGGCTGCCGAGTTCTGCCATGACTCTGAGGAAGACAGAAGCATTAGGACATACAAGGGTATGAAATTTAGAATTATTATTCTAAAATAAATTAATGATTGTGAGGCTTTGAAATTGCTTTATCTGTTTTCCACTACTGAGATGTTGCTTGCATAGGCCAGAGTGAGTAGATTTTAAATAGCCATTAATTGTGTGTCCTTAAATGGACACATTTAGTCAGTCACCCATTTTCTCTACTTCGCAGAGGTTCTAGAAATAGTGGGGATGTGCTCCCTGGAGGTCTTAAAAGATGTCAGAAGATGTCTTGGTTATCTAGTGCTGCTACAACAGAAATATCCTAAGTGGATGGCTTTAACAAACAGAAGTTTATTCTGTCACAGTCTAGGAGTTTACATGTTCAAATTCAGGGCACCAGCTCCAGGAAAAGGCTTTCTCTGTTGGCCTGTCATTGGTCTTCCCCTGCTCTAGGAGCTTCTCAGTGCAGGGACCTCGGGTCCAAACGGCGAGCTCTGCTCCTGGCACTACTTTTTTTTTTTTAATTGTACTTTAGATGAAGGTTTACAGAGCAAACTTGTTTCTCATTAGACAATTAATACACATATTGTTTTGTGACATTGGTTGCCACCCCCATGACATGTCAATACTCTCCCCTTCTCAACCCTGGGTTCTCCATTACCAGCTTTTTCTGTCCCTTCCTGCCTTTTCGTCCTTGCCCCTAGCTCGTGTTCCCATTTAGTCTCATTTTGTTTTCCGGGCCTGTCTAATCTTTGGCTGAAGGGTGAACCTCAGGAGTGACTTTAGTACTGAGTTAAAAGGGTATCCGGGGGCCATAATCTCAGGGTTTCTCCAGACTCTGTCAGACCAGTAAATCTGGTCTTTTTTTGTGTGTGTGTGAGTTAGAACTTTGTTCTACATTTTCCTCCATCTCTGTCCAGGACCCTCTATCGGGATCCTTGTCAGAGGAGTTGGTGGTGGTAGCTGGGTACCATCTAACTGTGCTGGACTCAGTCTGGTGGAGGCTGTGGTAGTTGTGGTTCATTAATCCTTTGGACTAATTTTTTCTTTGTGTCTTTGGTATTCTTCATTCTCCCTTGTTCCAGATGGGGTGAGACCAGCAGAGTACCTGAGATGTCTGCTCATAAGCTTTTAAGACTCCAGATGTTACTCACCAAAGTAGAATGTGGAACATTTTCTTTATAAACTATGTTATGCCAATTGAGCTGGATGTTCCCTGAGACCATGGTCCCAAGCCCTCAGTGCAGTAATTTGATCCTTCAGGGAGTTTTGATGTGTCTATGGAATGTCCATTACCTTGTCTTGGTCAAGTTATTCTGGCACTACTTTCTTGGTGCTATGTGGTTCTTCTCCTGTCTGACTGATTCTTTTATATCTCAAAAGAGATTGACTCAAAATACAACCTAATCCTGTAGATTGAGTCCTACCTCATTAACATAACTGCCTCTAATCCTGCCTCATCGATATCATAGAGGTTAGGATTTACAATACATAGGATAATCACATCAGATTACAAAATAGCAGACAACCATACAATACAGGGAATCATGGCCTCAGCCAAGTTGATACACATTTTTGGGGGACACAATTCAGTCTATAACAGAAGACCAGAAAGGGTAAGTCAGATGGATACTTCATTTAACAAATATTTCTTACATTCCTACTATGTGCCATGGACCATGGGACACAGCAACAAACAGATGTGGTACCTGCCAATGGAGTTCATGGTCAGTCTGACAAGGCAGATATTAAACAAAGAATTTCATAAGTATTTGTTTGGTTACAACTGTATTAAGTGCTGTGAAGTAAACTGGTATCCCTGCCCTGATTTGGAGGCTGGGAGTGGTCCATAAAGTTTTCTCTGAGGAAGCAGTATTAAATTGAGACCTGAATGTTGAGGTCAAAAGACAGCCTGCTTCATTGGGTCCTGGAATCTTTGAATTTTAATGCTGAAAGAACATTTTGGCAAAATATTTTGCTTGTATAAAAAAAGCTCACTGCCATCAAGTTGATTCCGACTCATAGCTACACTAGAGGACAGTGTAGAACTGCCCTGTAGGGTTTCTAAGGGGCGGGAACTCATTGGATTGGAACTGCCAACCTTTTGGTTAGCAGCTGACCTCTTAACCACTGTACCACCAGGGATCCTTTGTTCATACAGGATTTTGAAAAAGTACCAAGAGTAATGAGTTTTTGAATTATGGGGCAGTCAATTAAAAAACACCTATTAAGGATGGTGTGGAACATGGTCTTACACCAGGGCAAAGGCTTGGTAAATACGAGCCAGGCTGGATTTCAGCCCCTGCCTGTCCTCTTTGTAGTGAACAACCTGCACAAGTGTTTGTGGCAGCCTTACCAGTAACGGAGGCCTGGCCAAGTCAGGTTCAGAGATGCACACCAGACCCAAGCCAGTTCAGTGAGATAGCCTGGAACTCTGCTAGAGTGGCTGGCAAAGAGAGGCTCTCTTCCTATTAGCATTGCTGCATGTGGCCACAATGCCTTTAAGAGAGAAGAGCCCACCCAAGAATTAGGCCTACACAAAGGTAAGAAAATCTTAGATGGAGAAAAATCCTGCTGACATTGTTTGATCACCATGCTTGGACCAACACTATCCCTGAACTCCAGAGTTCCCAAAGGGCAGGAACTTTCCCTCATCTTTTTCACCATTGCATCTCAGTGCCTAGAACAAGGCCTGGCACATGGGAGGTAATCAATATTTATTGAAAGATTGAGCTAATCAATTCCTTTTTGTGTGTGTACATGTAACAGTTTTTTTAGGAGTCTCAATTTATTGAAGTATAAATGAAAAGTAACTTTATTTCTGCTGCGTCATCTTTTCGTTTCTTGCTGGTTAGTAATTCCCATAAAAAATCTTAGCCAGGTACCATAACTTCCTATTAATAAAATGTTATAATGTTAATATTCAAGATGGACCAAATCTGCACTCTCCCCAGCACAGGCAACCTTCTCCTTCTCCTTCCAATTCCTGTTATCAACCCAGGGTGGGAACCATCGGGTTCTGGCTTCTTTCAGCAAGCTCTTCAAGGAGGTTAGCTGGCCCCCAAATGCTTGGGGCTTATTAAGGGCTCTTTGAACTTAGAAGTGGCCTACTTCTTCTTATCTTGTATTCATGATTTGGGCCTTTAGTATATAATTTCAGAACAACAGAAAAAATCCCACATCCTGTTTATCAGGTTTGAGTTGGACCAAAAGCGATTGTTATAGATGGATATGAACTTGGAGGAGGATAAGATGTCATTCCAGATAAATTCAGGGGTGTGAATAATATGCGCAAGGTAGATCGAGGGACCGCAGAACGCGGAAAAGAAAAGTACAGAGTAGGAGAGTCCTAAGAGACAAGGTCAGGCTTGAGGATATTAATATTAAATACAAGCTAAGGATTTTGGCCTTGATCTTGCTAACAGGATTTGAGGAAGATTAATCTGGCTGTGGAGTGAAGGGTAAATGGGAGTGAAGAAAACCTGGAGGCAGCTAGGCCAACTGAGAATCTATTTCAATATTTCAGACATGCAGTACTGATTAAAAGGAAAAGATGGATGAATAAAAAGTATTTGGTGTCCACAGAATATTTTCAGGCACTGGCTTTTTTCTGGGTGGGTATACCAAAAGAGTTTAATCCTTTTTAGAAAGAGCAAGGCATAAAGACATCTTGAAATAATATAATAGTACTATTATTGATACAGAGGCAGAGTCATGTTCAACTGTAAATCCTGCCACATAACGTCGTAGGGCTGCAAATTGAGCATCCCATAATTTGGCCCTGAATGGGCTATAAGTTGGTAGCAAGATCGATACAGGCAGACACATTTCAATTTAATTTTTCCCAGTGGTTGGGTTGGTTTATTGAATAAAAGAATTCGAAATGTCTGTCTGTCTAAAGTGGTATCTGGAATGTGAATTGACTTTCTATTTGGCTCATACTGTTTCTCAATCCCAAGCGATGGAAATTAAAGGTGGAAGAAATATAATAAATAATTTGCTTGAAAAGAATGATTTTATAATCTGAGTTCAATGTGATCTCTTGTATTTTGGCAATAAGAAGAAAGTGTATAACAAATACTACTACCCATGTTTGGTTTTCATTCCTTGTCTGGTTAACTGGGGAACAAAGTGGTTCCTTGAACACTAAAATACACAGAATTTTGCCTCTAAATGTTTCTGGCATAGTTTTACTCTGTTGCATAGTGGTCTGCGAAGAAATGTTAAAATGGGAAGAGAATCTAAGGGATTGAAGAGATTCAGCCACATCGCACCACTGACCCTGCATGCATTTATATCATTTAAGGACATCTTTTTTATCCCTGATATTTTGTCTTTGAAGATCACTACTTGAGAATACATTCTTAGGCAAAATCTCAGCAACTCATGCTCCCTTGTATCTGACTCATCATCGAAACAAACTGAAGACTTATCATCCTCGTTATGTTACCGTATCTGTGAAATACAATTCTGTAATTACAGAATTTCAGGATGAGTAACTGCAATATAAATCAGAACCTCTGTGGAGTAACTTCATCTATATAAATATAACCAAAGTATCTTTACTTTCAAACTGTATCTAGTCTTTTTTTTGCACATGTCTAGAGAGGAACATCATCTTTTCTGTTTCCACACTGAATTTTGGTCAGATTTAGCTTCGTCTTCCCGGTCATCCAGCCTTGAAAACTTGGAATCATCACTGGCTCTTTTCCATCCTTCTCCAGTAATAACGGCCAATATACTGAATGCTTATTAGGTGCCAATTTTTTTTTGTTGAGCCCTTAATGTAGATTATTTAATATCCTCATGACAGTTCTTTGATGCACGTACTGCTACTATCCGCATTTTACAGCTGAGGAAATAGCCTTATAGAGATTAAGTAACTCATCTAAGGTCACATAAGTAGTAAGTTTCGGAGCTAGATTTGGAAGCCAGGGATCAAATGTCAGAGCTTATGCTCTTAACCACTTTTTCTATACTGCCTCCAACAGCATCATCATGTTGAGCTTACGGATTCATTCATTCATGCCACAGATACCTCTTAAGTAACTATTCTAAATAAGATACTGGAGCAGGCACGAAGGATTAAGAAAAGGTCCCTACCCTACCAATTCTGTCAGGGGGACGAACATGTTAACAAAAAGCTAAAGCATGTTATAAGTGTTTAACAAATGTTATTTTGTCCCCCTTTCTATCAATTTGGATGTTTCTGGCTGCAAGGAACTGAGATGCTAACTAACTAAAGCTTAAACAATATGGGCATTTACTTACATCGCACAGATAAGTCTGGAGGTTGGCAGTCCCATGGACCATTCAGTGGCTCAATGATGTTACCAAGGATGAAGACACTTAATTTTTCTGCCTCACTATCCACAGCATATCAGAAGATCTCTCCTCATGTTCACAAGATGGCTGCCACGGTACCAGACATCATGTTCCACACTATAGCAGTAAGAAAGGAAATGAACAGAAAAGAGCTTTATCTTTATACTTGCTCTCTCTTTTATTAAGGAAAACTGATTTTCCCAGAAGCCTCCACCAGACTGTTCCTTATGTCTCAGTAGACAGAACTTGTGTCATATGCCCACTTCTACACTAATCTCTGACAAAGGGAAACAGTACTTGTCACAGTGCCGTCTCAACAAAAATCAGGGTTTTGTTAGTAAGGAATAAGGAGTAATGGCTAAAGAGTAGGCAACTGATAGTGTTTGCCACAACCATCTTCCAACATGGGTGCCAAAACAGAGATACACAGAAAGTGCTGCAATGCCAACGATGGAGGAATGTTTTAGTCTAAGAGAGGCAGAGATGGCTTTTTAGAAAAAAAAAAAAAGAATGGGACATTGGAGATGGGTCTTCAAAGATAGTGTAACGGATTGAATTGTGTCCCCAAAAATGTGTGTTAACTTGTCTGGGCCATCATTTCCAGTATTATGTTATTGTCCACCATTTTGTCATCTGATGTGATTTTCCTATGTGCTGTAAATCCTACCTCTATGATGTTAATGAGGCAGGATTAGAGGCAGTTATGTAAATGAGGCAGGACTCAATCTCCAAGGCTGGGTTGTGTCTTGGGTCAATCTCTTTTGAGATATAAAAGAGAGAATCAAGCAGAGAGACATGGGAACCTAATACCACCAAGAAACAAGAGCCAGGAGAACAGTGTGACCTTTGGACCTGGAGTCTCTGCACTGAGAAGCTCCTCATCTGGGTAAGACTGATGACAAGGACTTTCCCTCAGAGCCACAGAGAAAGTCTTCGTCTGGAGCTGGCGCCCTGAATTTGGACTTCTAGCCACCTAGGCTGTGAGAGAATAAATGGCTCTTTGTTAAAGTCATCCACTTATGGTATTTCTGTTATAACAGCACTAGATGGCTATGACAGATAGGTAGGAGTTTACCAGGCAAAGGAAGAACATCTCCGAACATGAAGGATAAAAAGATCTGAAAGATTATTTACTACAAATCTCACCGAACATATTCAACACTCTCCTTCATAGTATTTTTAAAATATGTCTCATTCCTTTCTCTGATTCTTGTCTCCAGCCAAGTCAGGGCCATAGCATGCCAAGCCTCTTGCTTTGGCCATCAGGGATTAAATGTGGTAGGAGGTCCAAGATAATGTAAATGAAAGAACCCCATGTTTGCTGGCTAGTCAAATGCACTTTTGTTAAGATAACAAAGGACATAGTAGGCATACTGTTGTTGTTGTTAAAAAAAATAAAGTTGTTGTTAGGTGCCATCAAATCAGTTCCAACTCATAGCAACCCTATGCACAACAAAATGAACACTGCCCAGTCCTGCGCCATTCTGATTGTTGTTATGCTTGAGCCCACCGTTGCAGCCACCGTGTCAATCTATTTCATTGAGGGTCTTCCTCTTTTTTGATGACCCTCTACTTTTTTTTTTTTTCCTACTTTACCAAGCATGACGTACTTCTCCAGAGACTGATCCCTCCCGACAACATGACCAGAGTATGTGAGACGTAGTCTTGCCATCCTTACTTCTAATGAGCATTCTGGCTGTATTTCTTCCAAGACAGATTTGTTCGTTCTTTTGACAGTTAACAGTACATTCAATATTCTTTGCCAACACCATAATTCAAAGGTGGCAATTCTTCTTTGGTCTTTCTTATTCACTGTTCAGCTTTCGCATGTATACGAGGCGATTAAAAACACCATGGTTTGGGTCAGGCGCACCTTAGTCTTCAAGGCGACATCTTTGCTTTTTGACACTTGAAAGAGGCCTTTTGCAGCAGATTTGCCCAATGCAATGTGTCTTTTGATTTCTTGACTGCTGCTTTCATGGGTGTTGATTGTGGATCCAAGTAAAATGAAATCCTTGACAACTTTACACTTGTCTCCATTTATCGTGATGTTGCCTACTGGTCCAATTTTAAGGATTTTTGTTATCCTTATGTTGCGGTGTAATCAATACTGAAGGCTATAGTCTTTGTTCTTTATCAGTTAGAGCTTCAAGTCCTCTTCACATTCAGCTAGCAAGGTTGTGTCATCAGCATAATGCAGGTCATTAATGAGTCTTCCTTCAATCCTGATGCCCTGTTCTTCTTCATATAGTCCAGCTTCTTGGATTAGTTGCTCAGCATACAGATTAAATAAGTATGGTGAAATGATACAACCCTGACATACATCTTTCCTGACTTTAAACACTGTGAGGGGCCTCAAATGTTTCTGCCTTTCCCATTTTCCCTTCCCTCTCTTCCCATCTCACCCCTTAATAAAATATCTCACTCTCTTCTTGTTTTTCCCATTGAATCCCATTGCCATAGTTGATTCTGACTCATAGTGACCCTATACAACAGAGCAGAACTGCCCTACAGTTTCCAAAGAGTGCCTGGTGGATTTGAACTGCTGACCTTTTGGTTAGCAGCTGTAGCACTTAGCCACTACACCACTAGGATTTCCTCTTCTTTTAGGGAGTATCAAAATTGAAGAACTAGTGCTTACTGAAATAAAAATTGCAGGATACCACGTGATAGAGACCAATGAGTTCCACTTGCTCTTTATTCAGTATTTAAGCTGCATTAGTTAATTTTTGCTGTGTGACAAATTACCCTCAAATTTGGTGGCTTACAACAACAGTAAACCTTTATTTTCTCACAGTTTCTGTATGTCTGGAATGCCAGGGCAGCTTACATAGGTAGTCTTGGCTCAGGTCTCTCATGAGGCTGCAGCTAAGCTGTCAGCCAAGGCTGCAACCATCAGAAAGCAAGACTGAATTAGAAGATCAGCTTCCAAGATGATTCACTTACACAGCTGTTGGCAAGAAGCCTCAGTTCCTCTCCATGTGACCTCTTAGAGGGCTACTCAACTGTCCTCACAACATGGTGGCTGGCTTCACTCAGAGTGAGTGATCCATGGAGAGCAAGGCAGAAGCCACAGTGAGTTTTATGACCCTAGCCCTCTTGGCTTTGAGGGTGGACAGGAGAGTTTTGACTTTAGCTTTCAACCCAGCTCCTCCAGGGACAATCAGCAACTGTTTCAAAGGGGGCTCAAGGGACACATACATAAGAAAGAATTTAAGAGCCCACAGCTGCCAATTATAAGATTATTTTTACCTTACTTGAGACACCAAAGTACAAATGATCACTAATTGTTTTTGGAAACATAAAGGCAAAGAAAACAGGATGTATAAACAAAGAGGGATTTTCAAAAGAGGATTTGCAAAAGTCTTGTGTTCCCTCTAATTGCAGATAGGGATGTTACTTCTTGGAAAGATGAGATAGATCAGAATTATCCAATAAAAATATAATGCAAACCACATATGTAATTAAAAATTTTTCTAGTAGCCATATTAAAAAAAGTAAAAGAAATAGGTAAAATTAATTCCAATAATATATAATATTTTAAAAATAAAAGCTCCAACAATGGGCTGAAGCATAACAACGATCATGAGCATGGTGTAGGACTGAGCAGTATTTTCTTCTGTTGTACCCAGGGCCGCTATGAGTCAGAACCAACTTGATGGCACCTAAAAGAACAACATTAATAGTTATATCCAAAATGTTATAATTTAAACATACCATCAATATAAAAAACGAGCAATGAGATATTTTAAAAGTTTTTGTTATTGTTGTGCCATGTCTTTGAAAATCCGTGTATTTTACACTTCCAGCACACATCACATTTCAAATGCTCAACAGTCTCATGATGCTAGTGGCTACTGTACTGGATAGTGCAGATGCAGAACTTGCATAACAACAGGAGGCTGTAGACACCTCTTCTGCTGCCCATGGGAAGGAAAAGTCCCTACATGAAGATGTTAGGGGGTCTTAGGTCCCTAGGTGGTGCAAATGGTTTACGTTCAACTGCTAACCTGCAAGTTGGAGGTTCAAATCCACCCAGTGGTACCTCGGAAAAAAAGGCCTTGTGATTTGTTTTCATTAAGATTACAGCCAAGACTTCATGGGTCTATTGGTCAATTGGCCTAACATTGTTTTTAGAGTTTCTGTTCTACCTTCTAGTTCGGTAAATACCGCCTAGGGTCTTAAAAGCTTGCGAATAACCACCCCAGATATGACACTTGGTCTCTATTTACCTGGAATATAAAGGAAGAAGGTGGCCCAGGAATCAGAGAAGGGAATGGACTGCAGGTTTGTTTCCACGAACTACTATCTAACAAGATAGCCCCAAGTTATGTGAAACAAAACCTAACAGAATCAAACAGAGAAATATGCTATTCAATAATTATAGTTGGATATTCCAATACTCCTCTCTCAGTAATTTATTACAGGGCTAGATAGAAAATCAGTAAGAACACAGAATACCTGAACACCACCATGAAACAACCAGAACGCTTCACCCAACAATAGCAGAATACATTCTTATTGAGTGCACAACAAACATTCCCCAGAACAGACCATATGCTAGGCTATATAAAACAAATCATAATAGAGTTAAAAGGATCGAAATCATACAAAGTAACTTCTCTAACCACAATGGAATTAAATTAGAAATCAATAATGGAAGGAGCCTGGGATGGCCGTGTGTGTACACATATACATACATACACACAGACATGGAAAAGAAACAACACTCTCCTACATAACTCACTGGTCAAAGAGGAAATCACTAGGGAAATGGGAAAATATCTTGAACTGAATGAACATACAATCACAACGTATCAAAATTAATGTAATGCAGGTAAAGCAGTGCCGAGAAGGAAATTTATACCTTTAAATATTTATATTGGAAAGGAAGTTTTTATATCAATAATCTAAAAAAGCTAATAAAATAAGCTTCCATCTCAAGATGGGAGGGCAAATCAAACCCAGAATAAGTAGAAGGAAAAAATTAATAAAGATCAGAGGAGACATAAATAAAATAGAAAGTGGTAAAATGGAGGAAATCCATGAAACTGATCATTGCCTCTTTTAAAAGATTTATGAAATGAGCAAAATGACCAAGAAAAAAAGAGAAAAGACACAAATTACCAAAATTAAGAAAACAAAAAAAATTAAGAAAGGGAGAATGTAATTATGAACCCTAGAGGAATTAAAAAAAGATTACACTGCTGTTGGTGTTAGTTGCTGTTGAGTCGATTTCGACTCATGGTGACCCCACGAGCGCACAGTACAACTGCTCCACAGTGTTCTCAGGGCTGTGGCTTTTCAGAAGCAGATCCCCGGGCACCTCTAGGTGGGTTTGCACTGCCATTCTTTTAGCTAGTAGTTGAGTATTTAACCGTTTGCACCACCCAAGGACTCCAAAGGATTATAAAGTAATATTATGACGAACTTTATGCCAAAAATTTGACAACTAGGTAAAATGGACAAATTTCTTAAAAAAGTAAAAATTACCAAAATTGACTCAAGAAGAACTATAAACCTAAATAGGCCTATATCAAGTTATGAAATAAAATTATTAATAAATCTTCCCACAAAGGAAAGTCCAGGCCCTGATAGCTTTACTGGACAATCCAATCAACACAAGAATTAATAATTAATGATCCAACACAAATCCCATCAGAAAATAGAAGAATAGGAAACACTTTGCAGCTTATTTTACCCTGATACCAAAGCCACAAAGATATCAGAAGAAAACTACAGACTAATGAGCCTCATAAATTTAGACGCAAAAATTCTTAATAAAATAAGAGGCTCCAGTAGTATATGCAAAGAATTATATACTACAACCAAGTGGGGTTTATTATAGGAATTCAGGTTGTTTAAAATTGGAATATCAATTAATGCAATACACCATTTTAATTGTGGTAAAAATTGTTCCTTTATGTGGCCTTTTGCCTTGGCTCTTTGGAAAAACAGCTTGAGAGACTTTTTTCCTGTAAGTCCTGAGTAGTTACATTTCTGTAGTTTTCTACCCAGAGGATCTGTTACATTTGTCCAGGTTGATTGACATTTCCTGAGTAACCTGTAAACAATTTGGTTTGATACTTTTTGTTTAGACCTGGGCTGCAGCCTGCTCTGTGATTGGTATGTGCCTTGCACAGATTGGTCAACAGACTATGCAAATGAGGTTAGTCGTACTATGTAAACTGTCTGTGGTGTACCAAGAAGGGATTGGTCATGTCTACTTTATGGCCCTGGCAGGAGTGTTATGCCTTGAAATTAACAAGGAGTTTGTGTATTTAAGCAGCCAGCTCCACAGAGGTTTTTCAGACAGAAAGAAGCAGGAAGAGAAGCAGCAGGAAGCAGCAGAAGGAAAAAAAAAAAAGAGAGAAGCGGAAGAGAGAGAGGAGGCAAGTAACCTCCTAAAAGAGCTGTAACACTGTAAAGGGCTGTTAACGGTGAAGACAGTGAGAGGCCCAGAAGGGGCCCTGCTTCAGAGCTAGCAACAACAGGCCAAAAGGGGCCCAGCGGCAAAGCTAAAGGTGACAGGCCTGGAAGGGGTCCGGCTGCAGAGCCAGCAGTAACAGATGCCAGGGCCAAGAGGTACCTGTCCTGAGGGAGCCAAGGGGAACCTGTCCTCAGGGGGCTGAAAGGAGGACTGCAAGGCCAAGAGGAGCTGAGAGTGCTGTCCTGCACTGAAGAAGGGAGATTTTGCCTCCATGCTTCTTGATCTAGATCCTGAGTTATAGTTTGTTGATCCCGATCCTGAGTTGTACCCTGTTTCTTAATAAACTACTTAACTGTAAGTATGGTCTGGGAGTTCTGTGTGGCCACTGCAACAGATTATTGAACCTAGAAGTAAAGAGTGCCACGGGGAGGTTGGCTGATACCAGAACTGGTAAAAAGATTGGGAGTGAAGGTATGTCTGACCTCCATCTCATGGGAATCAGCTTTGGGCTGATCCTGGTCATTATTCCCCCTGAAGATGGATAGGTTCAGGTGATGCTACTACTAGTAGTTCCATTTTACATTAACAGGATAAAGTAGGAGTCAGCAAACCACGGCCCATAGGCTAAATCTGGCATGCCTTCCTTCTGTTTCTGTTAAGTTTTATGGGAACACATCCTTACCCATTCATTTACATAGTACCTATGACTGCTTTCATGCTACGTTGTTAGAACCGATTAGTTGCTACAGAGACCCTATGGCTCCCAATGCCAAAAAATGTTTACTATCTGGTCCTTTCTGGAAATTTTTGATGATCCATAAATAAAAGACAAAGCCCAAATTCAACAACCATTCTTGATAAAACTCTCAACAAACTAGGATCAAAAGAAAACTCGTTTAGTTTAACAAACCTATAACTAACACCATGCTTAAAAACTAAAGATTGAATACTTTCTCTCTAAGATTCAGTTACAAGGCAAGGATGTCCACTTTTCATCACTTCTATTTAACACTGGACTGAAGGAGGGCAGAGCAAGATGGTGAAGTGAGTGGATGCTCCACTTACTCCCCCAGCAACTAACCCACTGAACAATGAATAAAAACAAGCACAGACTGAGATCTCAGAATTCTGGACAGTAGGTGAGGTGTTTGAGAATTGGGGTGAGCTCAGAAGCAGGCGAGAGGAATAGTAATGACAGCATGGAAGCTGGGAGAACCTACTAGCTAACATCTGGAGTACTCGCTCATCACAGTCGTTTTGGACGGGGCTGAGCAACACCCCAAACAGGGAACACAGAAAGGGAACTAATCTGAGGAAACTGTAGCCCAATTTTTAATGTGGCACAGATTGGATGTGGGTGTTCATGGGCTGCGCAATTGGGAAGGGGCAAAGTGAGACTGTGGCACTGTGAGAGAGCACTGTTGTATCACACTAATGGCCATGATGGATGGGCACTAGGACCAGGAGGAACTACAAGGGCAGCAGAGCAAGGGGAATATTTCAGACAGATGGGCAACAGTGAGGGAAATGGCTGGCTCCCTGCCTACAGCGGGACACCATGGGAGAGCCTGTGCAGGGTCACCCATGAAGGAAAGACATAGAGAACCCCCCACCTTCACCACAGGACAGTCAAGCTCCACCACTTATGTCAGCACCTGTGACCAGCTAATCCTGCTCCCCCTGCCCCACACACATGCATTTTGAATCCCACAGATCAACCAAGTAGAATTCCCAAAACAGCACTGGAAAAAATTAAGGATAAGAGTGCCCTCTAGTGGCTCCCAGGAGAAGATACCAAGCCCACTGCTGCTCGGTTAATTCTGTGGGATGGAGTGGAGCTGCCCCGTGGGGTTCCTAGGGCTGTGGGTCCTAGCAGAGGCAGGATGCTATATCTTTCTCCCACTGATTGGCTGATGGGTGCAGGCCCCGGCCTTTTGGTTGGCAACTGGGTGGCTGGAACCTGTGCCAATAAGGAGCCCAATCAGAAAATTTTCCCACAAAAAGTAGAATACAAAATTTAAAGTAAAAAAATAAATAAAAGGTAACAAAATGGCCCAAGTTCAACAAAAAAATAATAAAACACACAAAATCATGAGAAGGACCAATCTAAACCAAAACATTAAGAGGAGGAAAACTCTCCTACGAGGCCAGACTAGTGGAAAGAATTGATAATTTTCAGACTATGGTGTTAATATGTTTAAAGAAACCAAAAAGCATACAGAAAACAACTAGCAGAGATCAGGAAACAAATGGAGGAACGAGAGATTCAACAAGGAATTTGAAAACATAAAAAACAAAGAAACCAAAAAAACAAAGTGAACTACTAGAACTGAAGGATAAAGCAACTGAATTAGAAAAAGCAAGAGAAACACTCAACAACATAATTAACTGACAGAAGATAGAATAAATGAACACGAACACATCAGTTTATCAAGTCTCAAGAGAAAGGAACAAAGAAAAGCAAACAAACTCAAATGGAAACATGGGATTCAATTAAGAAATCTAACATTAGAATTATTGGAATCCCAGTGCATCATGACAACAATAAAGGCATAGCAACAATTTTCCAAGAGATAAGCTGAGAAATTTTCCAAGACCTGAACAGAGGACCAAGCCTGCAAATACAGGAAGCTACATGAACTCCTATTAGAAGAAACACAAAAAGATCAACTCTACGCCATATCCTAATAAAATTCTTGAAAACCAAAGACAGAGAGAATTCTGAAAGTAGCAAGAGAAAAATGTAATATAACATACCAAGGGTCTTCCATAAGAATCAGTGTGGATTTCTCCCCTGAAAATCTAGAGGCCAGAAGACAATAGAGTGATATATATAAAATACTGAACACAAACAATTTCCAATCAAGAATTCTTTACCCAGCAAAGCTGTCATTCAAAAACGAGGGGGAAATCAAGACATTCCCAAGCAAACAAAAGCTCTGGTAATTTGCCACTACCAGACCAGCTTTGCAAGTATTACTCAAGGGAGCACTCCGAATGTAAAGGCAACAGGATTATATAAATACTTGTATCTATACACAGGGAAAAAAAGTAAATAAAAAATAAGAGAGAAAGACAGAGATCTCCAAAAACCAGTAATACAGGCAATCATAAGGACCAAGTATATGATATTTTCAAGAATAAATTCAACAATTAAGTCCCAGAAATACAACATCAAGTTTATAAGTAAGTACAAAGTAAACTTATCAAATATAGGTTGTATATTGATGTTAATGGAGACGAACCAACAGAAATAGGGGCAGGAGGAGCGTATCAGGAATAGATTATGGTAAGGTTGTATGTTAACTGTTGTTTATATGTTAAATGTTGCTGTAATTGTAAGCTATGTAATGTAACATATATGGTAACCATTAAGAAATCATGGAGAAAAAACATTTAGAAGAAAAGAAGGAAGAAAGCAAATAGGCTCATCACAAGAAAGCAGCCAAATACAAACAAAACCCAAAAGCTCAGAATAAAAAAAAACAAACAAACTTGATGGGGGCTGCCTACCACCACCAACTGCTCTTACAGGGATCATAATACAGGGTCCCGGACAGAGCTGGGGAAAAATGTAGAACAAAATTTTAACTCACAAAGGAAGGCCAGGCTTAACGGTCTGACAAACCAAAAAAAACAAAACCGCTGCTGTCAAGTCAATTCCAACTCAAAGCGACCCTATAGGTCAGAGTAGGGCTGCCCCATAGAGCTTCCAAGGAGCGCCTGGTGGATTTGAACTGCTGATCCTTTGGTCAGCAGCTGTAGCACTTAACTGCTGTGCCACCAAGGTTTCCACTGGTCTGACACAGACTGGAGAAACCCTGACAGTATGGCCCTTGACATCCTTTTAACTCAGCACTGAAGTCACTCCTGAGGTTCACCCTTCAGCTAAAGATTAGACAGGCCCATTTAAAAAAAAAAAAAGACACTAAATGGGCTCACCAGCCCAGGGGCAAGGAGAAAAGGCAGGAGGGGACAGGAAAGCTGGTAAAGGGAAACTCAAGGTTGAGAAGGGGCAAGTGTTGACATGTCCTGGAGTTGGCAACCAATGTCACAAAACAATATGTATATTAACTGTTTAATAAGAAACTAATTTGCTCTGCAAAACTTCATCTAAAGTACAATAAAAATAAAATAAAAAACAAAGAATATAGAAAACACTCAAAAAACAAACAGCAAAATGGGTGAGGTAGGCACTTTATTTTCAGTAATAACCTTTAAATGTAAATTGTCTCAATACCCATGCAAAAGGCAGAGGGTGGCAGATTGGATACAAAACCATGATCCATCCTTTTGCTGTTTACAAGAAACACACCTTAGACATAAGGACACAAACAGACGGATAATAAAAGAATGGAGAAAAATATTCCATGCAACCAGTAAACAAAAAAGAGAGAGGTAGCCATAACGATATAAGATAAAATAGACTTTAATCAAAATCTATTACAAGAGATAAGGAACATTACATAATAATAAAAGGGTCAATCCAGAAGAAGACATAACAATTATAAATGTATATTCACCTAACAGCAATGTTTCAGAATACATGAAAAAAATACTAACATGAAAGGACAAATAGACAACGCCACAATAATAGTAGGCAACTTCATACACCACTTTCAATTATAGACAGAACATCTAAAAAGATCACTAAGAACATTTGACAACTTAAATAAAACCATAAGCTAACTGGACCCAGACATACATAGAATACTCCACCCAGCATCAGAACAATACACATTCTTTTCCAGTGCACATGGATCATTTATCAGAACATACCATATGCTAGGACACAAAACAAGTTTCAGTAAATTTAAGAAGACTGAAATCATACAAAGCATTTTCTCTGACCACGACAGTACGAAGCTAGAAATCAACAACAGGGAAAATGAATAAATAAATGCAAACTAAAAAATACACTACTAAAAAACCATTGGCTCATAAAAGAAATCAAAAGTGAAATAAAATTCCTAGACCAAATGAAAATGAAAACACAACATATCAAAAACTTTGACACAGCAAAAGCAATCCTCAGAGGGAAGTTCATAGCAATAAACACGTATTAACATAAACTGACAACTTGAACAAATAGAAAAGGAAAAATAAAAGAAGTCAAAAGCTGCCAGAAAAAGGGTATGATAAAGATCAGGGCAGGAATCAACAAAATAGAAAAGCAGTAGAAAGACTCAATAAAACCAGAAGCTAGTTCTTTGAAAGGATCAGTAAAATAGACAAACCACTAGCTGGACTGACAAAAGAAAAAAACAGAAGAGGTAAATAGCTAAAGTACGAAATGAAATTTGTGACATTAAAACTGACTCAACAGAGTTAAGGAAGATCGTAACTGATTACTATGAAAAAGTGTGCTTCAACAAACTTGAAAAACTCGATGAAATGGACAAATTCCCAGAAACATACTACTTACCCAAAATAACACAAACAGAGGTAGAAAACTTAAACAGAAAAAATTGAATGTCATTAAAAAAATAAACTGTCAACAACAACAAACCCAGGACAAGAGGGCTACACTGGAGAATGCTAGCAAACATTCAGAGAAGAGTTGACACTAATCCTACTCAATCTCTTCAAAAATGCAGAAGACGAAGGAACACTACTGAATAACCAGACAAAGGCATCACAAAAAAAGAAAATTATAGACCAATATCCCTTCTGAACATAGATGCAAAAATTTTCAACAAAATTTCTAGCCAACAGACTTCAGCAGCATATAAAAAAAATCATACACCATGACCAAGTGGGATTCATACCAGGATCACAAGGGTGGTTCAACATTAGAAAATCAATGTACATAATCCACCAGATAAATAAAACAAATGAAAAGAACCATATTATCATATCAATTGATGCAGAAAAAACATTTGATAAAATCTAACACCATTTCCTGAAAAAAAACTCACAGCAAAATAGGGATAGAAGGGAAATTTCTCAACATAAATAAGGGCATACGTGCAAAACCAACAGCCAACGTTATACTCAACAGAGAAAGACTGAGAGCCTTCCCTTTGAGAATGAGAACAATACAAAGATGCCCTTTATTACCAGTCTTATTCAACATTGTACTGTAAGTCCTAGCCAGAGTAATAAGACAAAAAAGATAAATTAAAATTATCCAAATTGGAAGGGAAGAAGTAAAACTAACTCTATTTGCAGATGACATGATTCTATACATAGAAGACCCTAAAGATTCCACAAGAAAACTGCTGGAACTAATAGAAGAATTTAGCAATGTTGCAGGGTACAAGATCAATACACAGAAATCAGTACTGGGTTCCTCCACACTAACAAAGACTACTCTGAAAAAGTAATCAAGAAAATAATACTATATATAATAGCTCCCATGCCCTTCCCCCCGCAAAAAAACCTAGGAATTAACCTAAGCAGGGACATAGAAGATTTTAAGAGTGAAAAATTATAAAACACAACTAAAAGAGACTTACCAAAATGGAAAGATATCCCATGCTCACAGACTGTAAGATTTAATATAGCGAAAATGTCAATTCTACCTAAAGTGATCTACAGATACAATGCAATCCTGATACAAATTTCAACACCATTCTTTACTGCAATGGAAAAACTCATGACCAACTTCATGTGAAAAAGAAAGAAACCCTGAAGAACCAACCAAAGCAATGTTGAAGGAAAAGAACAAAGCAAGAGGCTTCACACTCCCTGATATCAAAACACACTATACAGCCACTGTAATCAAAACAGCCTGGTATTGATCTAACGATAGACACATAGACTGGTGGAATAGAATTGAGAACTCAAAATAAAACCAGCCATCTATAGACATCTATAGACAACTGATTGTTGACAAGGAGTCAAAGTCCCTTCAATGAGACAGAAATAGTCTTTTTAATAAAGACTGGCAAAACTGGATATCCATCTACATAAAAATGAAATAGGACCCATACCTCACACCATACACAAAAACAAACAGAAAATGCATCAAGATCTAAATGTTAAACCTAAAACCATAAAATTTCTGGGAGAATTCGTAGGGATAAAACTATGGGACATAATCTTTTGTAAAAATGGGATAACAAATGGAACAACAAATGTACAAATAGAAGAAGACAAAATAGATAAATAAGACTTCATAAAAATTAAAAACTTAATGCTCATCCAAAAACTTTATGAGAAGAGTAAACAGACAACCTAGAGACCGGGAAAAAATCTTTGGAAATGACTTAACTGTAAGGTTCTAATCTCTAAAACATATAGAAGACTGCAACAACTCAACAACAAAAAGACAGCCCTACCATGAAATAGGCAAAGGACATGAACAGAATCTTCACCAAAGAGGACATCCAACCAGCCAACAAACGTATGAAAAGATGTACACTATCATTATCTATTAACCAAAAAACAACAACAAAAACTAAACCCATTGCCATCAAGTTGATTCTGATTCATAATGACCCTATAGGGCGGAGGAGAACTGCCCCACAGGGTTTCCAAGAAGTGGCTGGTGGATTCAAAGTGCTGACTTTTGGTTAGCAGCTAAGTTCTTTACCACTGTGCTACCAGGGCTCCTCGTTAGCCATTAGAGAGGTGCAAATCAAAACTACACTGAGAATACTATCTTATCCCAGCTAAAATGGCAAGGATAAAAACAAACAGATAACAACAAATGCTGGTGAGGATGTAGGAAGACTGGAACCCTTATCCATTGCTGGTGGGACTGTAAAATGGTACAATTACTATGGAAAACGGTATGGTGCTTTCTTAAAAAACTAGAACTAGAACTACTCTATGATCCAGCGATCCCACTCCTCGGTATATACCATAAAAAAAAAAAAAAAATGACATGAACAGACATATGCACACCTATGTTCACTGCTGCTTTATTCACAAAAGCAGATAAATGGAAACAAGTGGAAAGAAGACGGATGAAATATAAAGAATCGTTATACCAAAAATAATTGGTTGATGTTCAACCATTTCAGGAAGTAGCACATGATCAAGAACAGATGGTAATGAAGGAAGAAGTCCAAGTTGAACTGAAGGCACTGGTGAAAAACAAGGTTCCAGAAACTGACAGTATATCAACGGAGATGTTTCAACAAATGAATACAATGCCGGAAGCACTCACTTGTCTTTTCCAAGAAAATTTGGAAGACAGCTACCTAGCCAACCAACTGGAAGAGATCCATATTCATGCCCATTCCAAAGGTGGTCCAATGGAATTTGGTAATTATCGAACAGTATCATTAATATCACAATCAAACAAAATTCTGTACATAGACAGGAACTGCCAGAAGTTCAAGCTGGATTCAGAAGAGAATGTGGAATGAGGGATATCACTGCTTATGTCAGATGGATCCTGGCTGAAAGCAGAGAATACTAGAGAGATGTTTACCTGTGTTTTATTGACTATGCAAAGGCATTTGTGTGGATCATAACAAATTATGAGTAACATTGTGAAGAACTGGAATTCCAGGACACTTAATTGTGCTCATGTGGAACTTGTACATGACCAAGAGGCAGTTGTTTAAACAGGAGAAGTGGATATTGCATGGTTTAAAATCAGGAAACTGTGTGTCACCATACTTATTCAATCTGTATGCTGAGCAAATAATCCGAGAAGCTGGACTAACTATATGAAAAAGAATTAGGCATCAGGATTGGAGGAAGACTCATTAACAACCTGCGTTATGCAGATGACACAACTTGCTTCCTGAAAGCGAAGAGGGCTTGAAACACTTACTGATGAAGGTCAAAGGCTACAGCCTTCAGTATGGATTACACCTCAACATAAAACAAAAATCCTCACAGCTGGACCAATAAGCAACATAATGATAAATGGAGAAAATATCGAAGTTTCAAAGGTTTCATTTTACTTGGATCCACAATCATCACCCATAGAAGCAGCATTCAAGAAATCAAACCACATACTGCATTGGGTAAATCTGCTGCAAAAGACCTCTTTAAAGTATTAAAAAGCAAAGATGTCACTTTGAGGACTAAGGTTCACTTGACTCAAGCCATGGTATTTTCTATCCCTTCATATGCTGTATAATGAATAAGGAAGACTGAAGAAGAATTGATGATTTTGAATTATGGTATTCGCAAAGAGATGGAATATACCATGGACTGCCAGAAGAATGAACATACCTGTTTCAAAGGACCACCAGAAGCAGTTTGCTTTCAGACGGCACAGTTGGCAATACACTTTTACTGTCCTACCTCAGGGGTATATAAACTCTCCAGCCGTATGTCATAATTTAGTCCACAGGGGCCTTGATTGTCTTTCCCCTCCACAAGATATCACACTGGTCCATTATGTTGATGACATTATACTGATTAGGCCTAACAAGGAAGTAGTGTCAATGACTCTGCACATACTGGTAAAATATTTGCGTGCTAAACCCCAACCTAAACCCATTGCTGTCGAGTTGACGCCAATTCACGGCAACCCTATAGGACAGAGTAGAACTGTCTCATAGGGTTTCCAAGGAGTGGCTAGTGGATTTGAACTGTCGATCTTTTGGTTAGCAGCCTTACTTTTAACTACTGACCACCAGGGCTCCATTTGTGTGCTACAGGGTGGAAAATTAACTCAACAAAAATTCATGCGCCTTCCACCTCAGTGAAATTTCAAGTGGTCCAGTGGTGTGGGGCATGTCAAGATATTCCTTCTTAAATGAAGGATATATTATTGCATCCGGCCCCTCCCACAACAGGAGGACTCTTTGGATTTTGGAAGCAAAATATCCCTTATTTGGGTGTGCTACTCCATGTGACTCAAAAAGATGCTAGTTTTTAGTGTGGCCCAGACCAAAAGCAAGCTCTGCAACAGGTTCAGGCTGGTATTCAAGCCACTCTGCCACTTGGCCCATATGATCTGGCTGATCCAACAGTGCTTAAAGAGTTAGTGGAAGATAGAGATGCTATGTGGAGTCTTTGGAAGGACCCTATTTGTGAATCACAGCACAGACTCTTAAGATTTTGGAGCAAAGCCTCTGTGGGTAACTACTTTCCTTTTGGGCCTTAGTAGAGACTGAACACTTAACCATGGGCCACCAAGTCCCCATGCAGCTTGAGCTGCCCATCACGACCTGAGTCATAAAGTTGGTTGCATAGCAGCACTCCACCATTAAATGGAAGTGGTATATATAAGGTTGGGCTCAAGCAGGACCTGAAGGCAAAGTAAGCTGATTGAGGAGGTGGCCCAAATGTCCACGGGTCTCCACTCCTGTCACGTTATCTTTCCTCTCCCAGTCTGCACCTATATCCTCTGTGGGGTTCCTTAAAATCAGTTTAGCTTGTCTACATCAGTTTGTGTTAGTTTAGGTAGGTAGAGTGTTTCTAGAAATTCGTCCATTCCTCTAAGTTTTCAAATTTGTTGGAGTACCAATTTTTCATAGTATTCTATTATGATCCTTATTAATTTCAATTGTGTCTGTTGTGACACCACCTGTCTCATTTCTTATTCAGGTTATTTGCTTCCTCTCCTGTTTCTCTTTTGTCTGTCTGGCCAGTGGTTTGTCGATTTTGTTGATCTTTTCAAAGAACTAACTTTTGGTCTTGATGATTCTTTAAATTGTTTTTCTACTTTCTATTTCATTTATTTCTGCTCTAATCTTTATTATTTCCTTTCTTCTGGTACCTGAGGGCTTCTTTTGCTGTTCTCTATTTGTCCAACTTGTAGGGTTATGTTTTGATTTGGGCCCTTTCTTCTTTTTTGATGTATTTACTGCTATAAATTCACCTTTAAGTACTGCTTTTACTGTGTCCCAGAAGTTTGGTAAGATGTGTTTTCATTCTCATTTGACACTTGGAATTTTTTTTTTTATCCCATCTTTGATTTCTTTTATTAACCAGTAGTTTTTAAGCAAGGTGTTGTTTCCATATATCTCATCTTCTTTCCTTGCTGTTTCTGTTATTGATTCCTAGTTTTACAGCATTATGATTAGCGAAGATGCTTTGTATTATTTCGACGTTCTGGATTTTGTCAAGGCTTGCCTTGTGGCATAAAGTGTGATCTATTCTGGAGAATGTTTCATGTACGTTGGAAAAGAATGTGTACTTTGGTGATGTTGGGTGGAGTGTTCTGTATATGTCTATGAAACTGAGTTGATTGATTGTGGCATTTAGATCTTCTGTATCTTTATTGAGTTTCTTCATCAATGTTCTGTCCTTCCTGAAAGTCGTGTGTTGAAGTCTCCTACTATTATTGTGGGACTGTCTATTTCTTTTCAATGCTATTAGAGTTTGTTTCATGTATCTTGGGGCACTGCCACTGGGCGTGTATATATTTATTATGGTTATGTCCTCCTGGTGTATTGACCCTTTAATCATTATATAGTGTCCTTCCTTATCCTTTATGGTAGATATTGTCTTAAAAGTCTATTTTTTTATAGATTAATGTTGCCACTTCTACTTCTTTTCAGTTAATGTTTGCTTCATATTTTTCCATTCTTTGAGTTTTAGTTTATGTCTTTGTGTCTAATGTGTGTCTCTCATTGACAGCATATAGATGGATCATGTTTTTTTTACCCATTCTACCACTCTATTTATTGCTGCATTTAGGCCATTTACATTCAGTATAATTACTGATAGGTGAGAGTTTACTACTGTCATTTTGATGAGTTTTTTGTTGTTTTGCTGACAGTTTCTTTGTTCTGCTTTATTTTCTGCACTGAGTTCTTTTTGGTTTATGTATTTTCTTTTCATCTCTTTTACTATTGTTGATTTTGTGTCTGGTGAGTCTTTTTCATTTTTAACGTAAATTTGCTACCTTCCTTGGTGGTTACCTTGAAATTTACTTTTATTTTACTAAATTTAAGCCAGTCTGTTATTTTTTGGTATCACCTTGACTTCCTCTCCATCTGGAAGTTCTATGACTACACCACTTATTCCCTCTTTTTTGTTTTGACGTTGTCATCATTTACATATTGAAGTCTCCGGTTCTCTATTTTCAGTCTTTTAGCTTTATTTTTTTGAATTCCCTACCTAGGTTGCTAACTGGTTGATCTGTGTCCTAGTCTTGGATTGTTGTCTGATATTGTTGGTTCTCTAACCAGGTGACTCCCTTTAATATTTCTTGTAATTTTGGTCTGGTTTTTACAAATTCCTTTAATTTCTTTTTATCTGGAAATGACCTAGTTTTACCATCATATTTGAGAGACAATTTTGCTGGATATATAATTCTTGGCTGGGAATTTCTTTCCTTCAAGGCTTTATATACATCATTCCATCGCCTTCTTGCCTGCATGGTTTCTGCTAAGTAATGTGAGCTTAGTTGTACTAGTTATCTTTTCTAGGTGCCTTTTCAGTATTCTTTCTTTGTCTTCAGTTTTAGCAAATTTGATTATGAAATGTTTTGGGGGCTTTCTTTTGGGGTATATCCTGGATGGGGTTCACTGAGCTTCCTAAATAGATATCTTCTCATTTTTCATGACATTAGGGAATTTTTCTGCCAGCAAATTTTCAGTAATTCTCTCCGTGATTTGTGCTATCCCCGCCTGTCTAGTACTCCCGTCACTCACAGATTTTTCCTCTTGATAGTATCCCACATAATTCTTAGGCTTTCTTCATTTTTTTTTTTTTCCATTCTTTTTCCTCAAACAAATTGGTGTCAAAGGATTTACCTTCAATCTTACTAATTCTGACTTCCATTGTCTTAATTCTGCTCCTATGACCTTCTATTGAGTTGCCTAATTGTGAAATTTTATTATCAATCTTTTGGATTTCTAATTGCTGTCTCCTTATGCTTCTAGTAGCTGTTTATTCTGTCATTTTGTTCTTGTATTGTTTCCCTGAATTCCTCAACTGTTTTTCCTATGTGTTCCTTGGTTTGGTCTGAGTTTTGCCTGATCTCCTTCCTGATCTCTTGGAGAGCTCTATATATCAGTCTTTTGAATACTTTATTGGGTAGTTCCATTACTTTATATTCCTTCAGAAGGTTTTCTTTTTCTGATTATTTTGGTTGCTTGCTGGAGCCATCTTGTCCTGCTTCTTTATGTTATTTGATATTTACTGTTGTCTCTGAGGCATCAGTAAGTTATTATACTTATTTTTCATTGTATTTTTGTTTTGTTTTGTTTTGTTTTGATATGGCCAAGTATGCTGGACATTGTGCTATTTTGGCTGTAGGTGTCGTTGAAGCTCTCATGTCCTGTCTCCAGGTGGTCAGAGCAGCTAATAGGTGTATGAACCCTGAACTCTGTTCTTGCAGACGTGTATTTGTTCAGGCTGCAAGTGTCTGGGTCATCTGTCATCGAGTGTGTGGTGTGCAGACTCTCACCTACAGTCCTAGCCAGGCAAGGCTATGTGGTGTTTGGAGTAGGCACAGGTTTCTGGTTGCGGGGGGGGGGGGTGATGTGTAGAGCAAGGCAGGGGGCTGTTGGCTGTCCCCTGGGTGCCTGGAGATACAGTGTGTCCCTGTCCATTGGAGCATATAGTGCGGTGGGGTAGTGCAGCCATCCTTGGGCACCCAATGCCATTGGCTGGAAAGGTTGTGAGGCACTACTAATTCTCAGGCCTCTGTTGTGGGCATCTAGATGGAGTGGGTTGTGCCACCAGGCCTCAGGCCCCCAGTGTGCATGGGTGAGGCCCCTTCATAGGAGGTGGGGTGGTATAGAATGTCACAAATCTGCAGCTCCCCCTTCGCTGCTGCAGGTGAAAATGGGCTTCAGGTGGGTGCCCTGCCTGTTTTATGCTAATGATGGGGTGTGGTGTTGAATTGGCTCACAAGGCATTTGGGTGGGGGTGAAGGGCGCTGCAAGTCTGTGAACCCCCTACGCCAGTGGCTGGGCGAAGGGGCAGGGCCTCCAGAACTTCCATGAGTTCTAGGCTTAGGGGGCGTGGTGTTGTTGAATGCCTCAGGACTGGTGTTGGAGTGGGGTGAGGGGTGGGTTTGGGTAGGGAGTGCTTCTCAGCTGTGGCTCTCTAGTACGGGGAGGGGTTATGTTGCCAGCACACACAGTGGGTTGGGAGATTGCATTTAACTTTCACAGGTCTGGTGTCACTCCTGTTTAGTTCTGGAGGTGTGTGCAGATTTGCTGCTGCTTGGCTGCACCAGATGAGGTGGGTTTCAGCTTGGCATATTGCTGCTTGCCTCAGCTTGTGTGCACCGTGCAGATTCAGTGGGCAGGACACTGGTGATCTCGCAATCTGTAGTTCCCCATTTCTGCTGTTTTTGAATTGTCTCTCCTTCCACCTCCCACTCAGTCCAATTCTTCAGTTTTGTCTTTGATGATGAGGGTTCCTAGATTGTCATATATATTCAATTCACTTGTTTTTTCAGGTCTTTGTTGTAAGACTGATGACAGGAAGTATCTGACTATTTTGCCATCTTGGCCTTGCCTCCATAGGGTTCTCCATGGCTGATTTTTCAGAAGTAGATCATCAGGCCTTTCTTCTGAGGTACCTCTGGGTAGACTCAAACCAACAACCTTTCTGTTAGCAGCTGGCACATTAACCATCTGTACCACCTGAGGATTCCAGCATAAGAGCAAGTCCTTGATGTTGCTGTTGTTATTTGCCATCCAATTGGCTCCAATTCATGCTGGCTTTGTGTATAACAGAACAAAATGTTGCCTGGTCTTGAGCCATCTTCATGATACTCGGTACATGTGACGTCCATTATTGTGGCTATTGTGTCGATCTATCTCATTGAGGGTTTCCTTCCTTTTTGCTGACCATCTACTTTACCAAACATGATGTCTGTTTCTAAAACTTGGTCTTTCCTGATGCTCTTGATATGATATCAAAACCAAACCCGTTGCTGACAAGTTGATTCTGACAGTGACCCTATAAATAGTGATTATCACCACTATTAGGCCATGACGGTCTTTATTCATTCGTTCATTTAACAAGTTATTTATTGAATGTCTATCATATGCCAGGTTCAATTCTTGACATTAGAGATTCAATAATGAGCTAAACACAAACACTTCTGCATTCAAGGAGTTTATAGTCAAGTGGGGGTGGCAGCAGAATTATCATACAAAGAAGTACATAATTACGAATTTTGGAAAGTGCTTTAAAAGAAGTTGGGGAAGTATATAAACTGGATTTGACATGATTTGCAGAGTTAGGAAAGGGTGTCGAGCTGCAGTTTTAAAAACAGCAGTACTGAAGTGGACACAAAGGGAGAACAGCATTCTGGGCATGTTCCAAAGTCCCTGCGGTAGGAGAGGAAATGATGAGAGGCCTGTGTGGCTGAAACCAACAGAGCCATGGGCAGAGTGGTTGAGGAGGAGTAGTAGGCAGGGCACAGGCCACTTGGGACTTTATAAGCTTTGCTAAGGATTTTAGACCTTTATCATGTGGCCAGTGGGAAGCCATGGGAAGATTTAGGAGAGCAGGTGTGACACCACTCGATTTGTATTTTTGAAACATCACTGGCAGCTAGAGTGTAGGAGGACAATGTTAAAAAGGAGACTATTTATAGGGCTACAGAAGTATCCAGGTGAAAGATAATGGAGGCTTGGAAAAGGGTGGTGGCGGTAAAGACCCAAATAAGGAATGAATTTGGGATGTATTCTGGATGTAGGACCTACGGGATCTGGTGATTAATTGAATGTTTAATTAGCACAGTAATGGCACAAGGTCAACCACTCTTCCCATCAAGATCAACTAATGGCTTTATTAAGAAGTTTAAGAAAGTTCCCCGTCTTCATTGGCAAAGACCCAAAAGCCGCGGTGGTGTGCACTACAAATAGCGCATTCTCGCCGGGCAGAGCGCATGCACAACGTCTAGTTCCCAGAGTAATGGACTGCGCAACTTTATCGCCCAAGAGGGCAGTGGTGTGGAATCATAGCGTTTCCTGGGCAACGTCATTGTCCAGCGCTGCGGGCGGGGGAGGGGTAACTAAAGACAACTGCCTAAGAGAACTCCGGAAGGGAGGAACAGTCACAGGCGAAAATGGGCAACACGTGCTCCGTCCCTGGCCACCGTGGGTGATTCAAGGCCCAGCGCGTGTCTACAGCCCACGGCGGGTGGGAGGGGGGCAGAGAGCGCGCCTGTGATTGGAGGGCTGGGGATACCAGGACGCTTGTGATTGGGCGCGGTCAAGAACGAGGGCAGCATTTTGAACCGCGTAGGGTTCTGGGTAGCAAAAGCCTTGGAAGTGTCTTAACCGAAAGGGGGAGGGGGAAGGTAGCCAACAAACGGCTGAGCTCACAATCCCGGCAGGGAGCAGGCTGGGCGTCCCCCTCCCCCCATGGAGAGAGCCAAGCCAGAGCCACCGCCTCAGCCACGCCAACTGCCGCGGGCGACCCCGCCGCGCCCGTTGCGCCCCGCTCCGCCCCCGCTGCCGGTCGAGGGTACCTCCTTTCGTACAGCGGCCATCGAGGCCCCTTCGTCGCCGCCGGCCTCGAGCGCCGCTGCCATTGCCACTGTGGCCTCGTCGTGCCGGGAGGCCCCGGCGTCGGGCGTACAACCTGCGGCACATCGCCTGCTGGAGGTGAAGCCGGAGCAGGTGCTGCTGCTGCCTCAGACTCGGGACGAAGCCACCGCTTCGCCTGCGCAGGCGCGATTGCTGCAGCTGAGGCCCGAGCTTCTGTTGCTGCAGCAGCCGGCAGCGTCCGAGAGCGCCCCCTGCAGGCCCGAAATGCACCCGGTGCAGCCCCGAGCGGTGCACGTCAAGGCCGAGAAGCAGGAGCCCGGACCCGGCTTGGAACCGTCGTTGGGGCCTCGGAGGGTCGTCGAGGTGGGACCCAGGCCTTCCAGAGTGGCCAAATTGGAAGGCCCCGGGTCGGTTGTCGACAGCCACCGAGGGGACGAGAAGAAGGGCAAGTCGGAGGCGGAGGAGGTCATGAGGGACGCGGGGAAAGGCGGTGAAGGCAAAAGTCTGGCGACCGTCAGAGAAGGAGTCATCAAAACCGAGGAGAGACTCCGCGAGGGCTGCAGGCTCGGCTCAGAGCCCGCGTCCAATGGCTTGATCCATGGCAGCAAGGAGGTCATCCTGGCCCAGCCGGCCGGTGGTTTTGGGTCGCACCAGCAAGACCTTAGGCTCCCTTTGACTCTCCACACCGTCCTTCCTGGGGCCCGGATCCAGTTTCAGGGACCTCCACCTTCAGAACTGATACGATTGACCAAGGTCCCCCTGACACCAGTGCCTATTAAAATGCAGTCCTTACTGGAGCCTTCTGTAAAAATTGAAACCAAAGATGTCCCACTCACCGTGCTTCCCTCAGATGCAGGTATTAGACGGCAGGGGAATCTGGTTTTCAAAACTTCGTCTGTGTTGCCCCGTAGTTGACATGTCAGCAGTTCAGAAGTCTAAACTAGAAAAATAAAATCATGAAATTGAGTCTTTTCAGGGCAAAGGCTGCGCAGGTATCACTTCTGATTGAACTGTACATAAAACACAATAACAAGTTCACGATTCCCAAACAATAAAAAGAGATATATATATATATATATATATTTAAGGCCCCGGAAACATATTGAAGTCATAAACTAATAGGTTATTGTCAAGCAAACTAGTGAATTAAAGTCAGCCAGAGGCAGGGTGCCTGTTTCAATATGAGATTTAGACCTAACTAATGTTTATGTACAAAAATAGAAATATTCTTTTTTAAACACAAAACCCTAGATATATGCCACAAATAATCTACATTAAGAATACTGTCTTAGAGTAGCTTAATACTTGTATCAAGAGACAGGAACATTTATACCAATTACAGCGGTTATTTATCTTCTTTAAAACGAACAGTAAACATTTTTCTAAAAGGAAATAGCATGTGATTAAATTTAACACTTTACTATTTATTCTTTTAAAAGCCAGAGTTAGAGATACATTGAAAATGAAAATACTATAGAATAAGCTAGAAAATTTTGTTTTCAAAGAAGTGACTATAGTGATAGCAATGACTACAAATAGATGGCAAATTCTTATTTTATGATTTAGTTCAGGTAGAACACAGTGCCAATGAATGTCTTGGAAAGTCATATTAACCTTCAGTTTATATTTCATTAACTACTGTATTCATCGTTTTTGTTCATATTTTCTTTTAAGATTCTTCCCACTCCCTTGCTTTTGTCTTTGGTAGTTTTTAAACTTCATTTTCTAAGGAAAAGGGAATGCTTTCTTCGTATAACTTATTTCATCTTTTGCATATTTTTAAAAATTTTATATATCCAGTAACTCTAAACTACAGTAAGTTTATAGACAGGTTTTTTTTTTTTTATGAACTACATATTGGATGTGAATTTAGCTAACTTCCTTATTGTGATTTCAGCTGGCCCTCTGACTATCAAGTCACTTTTATTATTTTTGTCTTACTTTTCTCCCAGCACAAGAGACTAGTCATGACAATTTACTTTAACAGGAGCCTCACCTTTATACTGAAATACAACTAAGAGAGTATAATATTACAAATATTTTTGCTTGAATGGACACCTCCATGGCATGGAAAGGAGTTCCTTTAGGCATTTAGGGAGCCCCTACCTAATGCTTAGGAGCCCTGGTGTTGAAGTGGTTAAGTGCTTGGCTGCTAACTGAAAGGTCGGTGGTTTGAACTCACCAACCTCTCCTCAGGAGAAAGATGTGGCAGTCTGCTTCCGTAAAGATTTACAGCCTTGGAAGCCCTATGGAACAGTTCTACTCTGACCTATAGGGTCGCTATGAGTCGGAATTGACCCAGCAGCAACGGGCTTAGTTTGATTTACCTAATTCTAGGATCATAGTCATGGGGGTTGTTTTTTTTTTTAGTCATGGATAAGGAACCCTGGTGGCGGAGTGGTTAAGAGCTACAGCTACTAACCAAAAGGTTGGCAGTTTGAATCCACCAGCCGTTCCTTGGGAACCCTGTGGGGCAGTTCTCCTCTACCCTGTAGGGTTGCTACGAGTCGAAATTGACTTGAAGGCAATGGGTTTAGTCATGGATAAGTTGTAGTTCCTGCCAGCTAGTGATAGAATATTTTTAAAGGGAAATAAAGAATATGTTAATTATTTTTAGAGGTATTAATAAAACTCAAAGAAGTAATAAGCCAGTAGTTTACTGTGTCTCCAACTAGCATATTATTGTCCTTGAAGAAGAGTCATTCTAAGCAACAGTTCAGAATGCTGAGTTCAGGGGTTATGAGGAATTCTGGAAAACTGGCAATTCTCTGGCTATATTCAAGTGTATGTTTTCTCCAGATACTTTAAAATAAACATAGATGGAGGTGCACTTCACTTTAAAATTGTGTGTGTGTGTGTGTGTGTGGCACATTAATTTAGTCTTAATTTTTGTCACATAGGAATACCAGATACTCCCTTCAGTAAGGACAGAAATGGTCACGTGAAGCGACCCATGAATGCATTTATGGTTTGGGCAAGGATCCACCGGCCAGCACTAGCCAAAGCTAACCCAGCAGCCAACAATGCAGAAATCAGTGTCCAGCTTGGGTTAGAGTGGAACAAACTTAGTGAAGAACAAAAGAAACCCTATTATGATGAAGCACAAAAGATTAAAGAAAAGCACAGAGAGGAATTTCCTGGTAATCAAACGAAATGAACAAAATCTTTTTCTGATTATTTTAATTTATTTAGGTAAAGATTAGGCTAGGTTGTGATTGAAAAGCAAAAATGGATTTTTTTTTTCCTACTCTGATATGTGCAATAAATATTATAGTAATGATTGAATTGGTACTGGATATCAGTTTCCTTCAACTGAACCAAGCAGTGGGCTACGTGGTCTCGTATTTATTAACTAATACAAACCAGTGGACATACAGTCTTACTGTGGTTTTGATTAAATATATACAGATATAAACGTAATGAAGATAGATAAAGCTTCAGAGTTCTTGCTCAACTCTACTTTGAGTCGTTTTCACTTTCAGAGAATTATAGGAACATATCAGGATCTTGGAAACCCTGGTGGTGTAGTGGTTAAGTGCTATGGCTGCTAGCCTAAAGGTCAGCAGTTCAAATCCGCCAGGCACTCCTTGGAACCTCTATGGGGCAGTTCTAGTCCGTCCTATAGGGTCGCTATGAGTCGGAATCAACTAGACGGCAACGGGTTTGGTTTGGTATATCAGGATCTTACAAATTTTTATTTGGATGGCTGAGGAAAGTTGAAATTTATTTCTATGCCATAATTTTGCAAACATAGTAGAAAATGAGATGTTAAAATCAATGCAATGGGAAAATATGCAGTGAACACTTAAAGATATTAAGAATGCAGGGCTTAGCATCATGCAATATTTTAATGTTATATGGTTATCCGAACATAGTCCTGTCTTCTGATTCATATATTTATCCCCATCATAATGTAATTTTGAATGAGTCTGACTCCTACCCACCAATGAGGCCGTTGAGGTTCAGCTTAGGGAAACGCACAGTGTATGGCCAACATGACTGTGCACGGTGGGAAAAGAATAATTTTTTTTTTCTGAAATACGTGCAGAGAGGTGCTGGGGCAAGATCAGAGGCAGTGACTACAGGGAACCAGTGACTCTTCTGGTTATACAGTGGCTTCAACTTCCATAACCCTATTCTTCTGACCTTGAAAGGAAATTGGGTTACTTGTGAACTTGAAAACTGCCAACTCTAAAAAAAAAGACTTCTTGAGCCAGGCATAAAAGTAGTGGTGACTGGTCATTAGTGACCATTACATTGTAAGATATAGACAGTTACCTTATAGAAAGCGAAGAAACAGAGGATGAGTAGTGTCTTACGGGGCATTGTTTTATAGGTGGAGTAAAGGCTTTTAGATTCAATGGCTTTAATGTTGATTTTACTGCAGATTCAATCTGTGTCTTTGAATATAAGAAATTTGACCTTGCTTTTCTTTTAAATTATGGATTACAACATTGACCACTAGTTCAGAGCTATATGGATATGGATGTTAAAATGCACAGTGAAGGAGTCATTCACAGAAATATTATGATAGAGCTGGAAAATATACCTTAGACAATAACTTTTTTTTTAAACTTTGAAGTGCTTCGGATTTTAATGTGAAAAAATTATTTGAAGGAGTCTACACATTTTAATTAAAAACAGTTTATCTTCTTCTATATAGGTTGGGTTTATCAGCCTCGTCCAGGGAAGCGAAAACGCTTCCCTCTAAGTGTTTCCAATGTATTTTCTGGTACCACACAGAGTATCATCTCTACAAATCCCACAACAATTTATCCTTATCGCTCACCTACCTACTCTGTGGTTATTCCCAGCCTACAGAACACCATCACTCATC
The DNA here is from genome assembly GCF_030014295.1 of Loxodonta africana. Classification (NCBI taxonomy): domain Eukaryota; kingdom Metazoa; phylum Chordata; class Mammalia; order Proboscidea; family Elephantidae; genus Loxodonta; species Loxodonta africana. Next base: position 173,519,182 of record NC_087343.1, on the reverse strand, counting down.
CAGTTGGTGAGTTGGTTTTATTTTAGATTACTGTTTTTTTAATAGCTGTGTGAAAAATTTACCTCTTAGGCTGAAATTTTGCTTGTGTTAGGTGTAAGAATTTAAAACAACAACATTAATTAAGGAAAAAAAATCAAGAATAGAGAAAGTGAGAAAATTAAATCAGAGATGGAAAATTTTCAGTAAACATCAAATCACTTGGTTTGGGAGAGTGGAAAATATTCCATGTATAAAGCCTCAGGCTTTTAAGCAAATCAGGATGAGTCCATTGATTAGGCAGATAATACAGGAAATGACTGAGGTAATTCAATAGGAAATAGGAGTGTCTTCTTACTATCAGCATAAAAGAATGCCTTGCTAATGGGGTCATGAAGCGTTGTGTCCTGGAACTTAGTAATGATGACTGATCTGTTAAGACCATTCCCTTGCTGCTCTAGAAAAACAATGGAAGTAATCTATTTTCTTCCAAATATTTGTTTGGTTCGTTATATCGTCTTTCTCTAAATTGCTTCTCTACTATTAGTTCTTTACAATATTCTTGTCTCTTTTAAGAGCCCCAAATTGAGAACCTAATATCTTAATAACTTGTTATAGTGCTACCCATCATTGGTCTGTTCTTTCTGAACTTAACCATCTCCTGAAAACAAAAAACCCATTGCTGTCAATTCTGACTCATGGTGACCTTATGTGTTACAGAGAACTGCTCCATAGGATTTTCTTGGCTGGAATCTTTACGGAAGCAGATTGCCATGTGTTTCTTCCTTGGCACCGCTGGGTGGGTTCAAACACCAACCTTTAGGTTAGTAGTCAAATGCAAACCATTTGCACAACCAAAGGACTTTAACCATCTCTTAAAGCCAAAACCAAACCAAGCCCATTGTCGTTGTGAGTTGATTCCAACTTATAGCGACCCTATAGGAGAGAGTAGAAATGTCCCATTGGGTATCCAAGGAGCGGCTGGTGGATTCAAACTGCCCACCTTTCAGTTAGCAGCCAAGCTCTTAACCACTGCACTATCTCTTAGGGAGAGCTTTATATAGTCACTACTTACTACCACCTGACCTTAAACTACTGTCCTTTCCATGTTCCACCTGCTCAGACCTTTCCGATAATAAGGCCATCACTATATGCTGAGAGGTTTAGATATCTTGGAAATTGACTTATTAGACACTTATGCATTTTCAATGCTTTTTTCCATGTGTTAGCAATCAATAACAACAAAGCCACACTCAAGATGCCTAGGTTCAAGAGAAAGATGCAGAAAGCAGACCCTGTAACAGTCTAGTTCTCTCCCAGCAGAGTCAGGACTCTCATCCCTCGCTATTTGCTAGTTGTTGTTGTTAGGTGCTGTTGACGCAGTTCTGACTCGTAGCAACCCTGTGCACAACGGAATGAAACACTGCCTGGTCCTGCGCCATCCTTACAATCATTGCTATGCTTGAGCCCATTGCTGAAGTCACTGTGTCAGTCCACCTCGTTGAGGGTCTTCCTCTTCTCCACTGACCCTGTACATTACCAAACATGATGTCCTTCTCCAGGTACTGATCCCTCCTGACAACGTGTCCAAAGTATGTAATATGCAGTTTCGCCATCCTTGCTTCTAAGGAACATTCTGGTTGTACTTCTTGCAAGACACATTTGTTCGTTCTTTTGGCAGTCCATGGTATATTCAATATTCTTCATCAACACCACAATTCAAAGACATCAGTTCTTCTGTCCTCCCTATTCGTTGTCCAGCCTTCACCTGCATATGATGCGATTGAAAATACCATGGCTTGGGTCAGGTGCACCTTAGTCTTCAAGGTGACATCTTTGCTTTTCAACACTTTAAAGAGGTCCATTGCAGCAGATTTGTCCATTGCAATGAGTCTTTTGATTTCTTGACTGTTCCTTCCATGGGTGTTGATTGTGGATCCAAGTAAAATGAAACCCTTGACAACTTCAATCTTTTCTCTATTTATCATGATGTTGCTTATTGGCCCAGTTGTGAGGATATTTGTTTTCTTTATGTTGAGGTGTAATCCATACTGAAGGCTATGGTCTTTGATTTGTCAGTTTGTCGTACTGTTGGGGCTTGCATGTTGCTGTGATGCTGGAAACTATGCCACCAGTATTCAGATGCCAGCAGGGTCACCCATGGAGGACAGGTTTCAGCTGAGCTTCCAGACTAAGGCAGACTAGGAAGAAGGACCTGGCAGTCTACTTCTGAAAAGAATTAGCCAGTGAAAACCTTATGAATAACAGCAGAAGATCAAAGACTATTTGCTAGTATCTCCTCTAATTCCATATTTCAACACAGGCTTAATTTTGTCTTCATTCACTGATTGTTTTCTGCAGTTATTTATGATTTCTGCTTTTATTTTATATGTTTCTTCTCTTTATCCCTTTTTCCAAGACCTGCCTTCCATCTGCTTCTTGCCACCATTAAATGCTGTATATTTTCTCTTCCCAGAATCAGATTTATCAGTGTTTTTATTTGAGGTCACTGACAGTTTTATACAATAATATTAATTTTATGTGATTCTGAGCAAAGATACTGGCAGGGTAGAAACTGGAAGATTTTCTTCTGATGTCAGCGGGGTTCTTGGATCCATGATGTTGTGTTTAAGCATGGCAGACAAAATTATAGGAAGCATTTCAGAGCTATATACAAAAGGAATCAGATCTAAGGCAAGATAATGATCTTTTGTTTATTTGCATGTCTCTTATTTTTGGTGCTATCAAGGTTCTTTCTTGGATCTCAAATGGTAAACAGAGCTCATTATCTTATAAGATTAATTTGGGAATGAGTTTTCCCAGATGTATACCTAATAATTAATGATGAGATTGATCTGCTGCTGTGTTGCCCAGTCATACAACTTTGAACAAACATGGTTTGTTCTCATCAGCTTGGCCCTATATCTCATCCAAATTTGGAAATGCCACTGTATATTCCATATTCTAACTCATTTATAAAACTGTTAAGAACAAATTATAGCACAAAACCTTAAAAATTTATACTTTTCATCTTTTATCATCTGTAGACATCAATTTTAATACCTTCCCTTTTCTGTTTCAACTAATTTTAAGTTATATTCTAAATATCAACTCATGGTAATTTTGTTTTTCAAACATACTTGCTTTCTTTCCATGGAAGAAAGATACCAAATTAGTGAGATATAATTTTTCTCTTACAGAAACAATTTACTCTCTTTTTTCTAGCAAGCTTTGTTCACTAATATGATATTGTATATATTTCACCAGCTTTTAAGGTGTAGAAAATAAACTCACCAAGTTATAGTTCCCAAAGTCACCATTTTCAACAGCTGGGTGTTAAGTTGCTTTCTAAAAGTGCCTTGCCTGTACCTACTTTATCTGATGGTTTCTCAGTTCTGCCTTTGAGTTTCTCTGCAATTCTTAGGTGAATGCCACCTAGCCTAGTGATCTGTTTATTATTATTCATTTTGTCAATTTGGATTAGAACATTCTATGAACTTGCCATTATCATAGTTCATCTAATATTCTTAGCCTATCTGACATGAAATTAATTAGGGTTCAGAAATCTTAAGATCTTCTTTAGTAAGAAGGGGTTTATTGAGTCTTTCTGTTGTCTTTTCAGTTGCCTATGATACTTTAATGACTAAATAACTCCACTGATTTTTCTTTTGCTTTAAAAGTAGTTAAAGAGTCAGTATTGACTTTGCGGTCTCTCAGATGTGTTTCCTTTAGTTTTCCTTTGGACTGCCTAATTTTTGTTTGCCATTTGACTTACCACACTTGGGCTTCTTTGTTCTACACATTTGGACAAGCTTTTTATTCTAAAAAAGATGCCTTCCCTTTTGGGCTGTCTTTGATTTGGCCAGTTAAGCATAGCAACTTTCTGATTTTGAGGCACATTGCTTTCTCCTAGGTTTTTAGTATTATATAAACAATCTTCATTTTTCTATCAGCTTTTCTTCCTAGACAATATGTATATTTTTAAAAATTGAATAACCACAGGGTGAATTTTTTGCCTTCTTCCATTAGTCAGAATCTTAAATTTAAAGGCGTTGGGATCACTATTGCATAATATTTCACAAACAGATACATGAATTTTCTAGTCTTTTTCCATTGACTCTCAAGCAAGCTTATTTTATTTTACTTTGTGTTCTGCTAGACCTGTTTGTTCTAATAAGCAATCATTTGTCTTGTTCCAGATCATGCCATCATATTTTTTTTTGTTTTTTCAGATTAGACTTGAATCATGGCTTTACTTCTTTCACGTATTTGCTCAAAGAATTTCATCTATATGTAAATCATCACTTAACATTTTTCCATCAATACCAAAACAAACATGCAATGATTTTCTTTAGAATTTTTTTAACTTCAAAAACTTGAGTATGCCTAAATTCTCAATGAGTGATTGCTGTGAAAAGACTAACTTTAAATCATAATTTTAGGCTTTAAAAATAATCAACTTTATGTCCATTTACTAATACATTACATAAGCTGTTTTTAAAAGCTAAAGTATATTTCTTTGGAATGTGAATTTAGTTATTCAGTTGTAAATATAGAGACTGACAACCATAATGACATTGGATAAGATTAAAAAATTAAGTTGTAACAAACAAACTACTAGAAGTCAAATTCCTAATCCTGACTCTTCCCTTAGTCTTTTCTTAAAAGTTAGGTATAAATAAAGAAAAATAAAACTAAAGTGTTAGAGATCACACAGACACACACAAAACCTTTAAATTTTTGAGAACAGTAGAGATGCCATCATATTTTTATTGCATGAAGATATTCAGTCAATGCATTTAAACCCTGGCAATGTAATTTGGTAATCTTCATTTCGGAGAAAGTTTCCATCTTAGATGTCTTCTTAGTCTACAATAAATTTCAGTGCCATATTTGCCCTCCACTACCTAATGTTTAAAGTGTTAAAAAAGCAAAGATGTCACCTTGAAGACTAAGGTGCACCTAACCCAAGCCATGGTGTTTTCAATTGCCTTACGTGCATGCGAAAGCTGGACAATGAATAAGGAAGACTGAAGAAGAATTGATGCCTTTAAATTATGGTGTTGGTGAAGAATACTGGATATACCCTGGGCTGTCAAAAGGATGAACAAATCTGTCTTGGAAGAAGTACAGCCAGAATGCTCCTTAGAAGCGAGGATGGCAAGACTACGTCTCACACACTTTGGACATGTTATCAGGAGGGATCAGTCCCTGGAGAAGGACATCATGTTAGTAAAGTAGAGGGTCAGCGAAAAAGAGAAAGACCCTCAACAAGATGGATGACACAGTGGCTGCAACAGTGGGCTCAAGCATAACCATGACTGGGAGGATGGCACAGGACCAGGCAATATTTCGTTCTGTTGTATGTAAGGTCACTATGAGTCGGAACTGACTGGACACCTGACAGCCTAATGTTTATTAACTGCCTGTTAGGGGTCAAACTGTGTTCTAGGGGCAGAATACACAGAAGTTTTTATGGCCTCTGCCATCAAAGAGCTTATAAAGTGGTTATAGAAAGGATAGATACAAATACAACTAATTTTACTGTTTCTTCAATAGAATCTGTAGCACCTTTCTTGTCTGGTATTATTTTTATGTCCAGTGTATTATGTTTACTCTGTCTCTCACATATAATGGCGCATACCTAGTTCTTCTCCTGTTTCTAGTTTCTGAAAGAGCTTATTGCACAGTAGATAACCTCATTAGATATCTTTGTCTTATCAAGCATCTTTGATGCCAGTTATGTTAGCACCATCATTTTATGTTAATTGTTCAAATACATTTCTTCTATATTAAAGGCTTCTGGAACCTTGTAGAAGATATATTTATTTTAGCTTGGCTTTTAAGTGTTAATTTGAACATCTGTGAATTTTCTTGTTATATTATTTTCTTGTCTACCTTTTATTTCTCAAATCTGAAAGTAGTTTTCCTTATTACATCTCAAATCAATTGGCATCTTTCACTCTTCTGAATTCATATATTTGCTCTAAAACTTCAGCTTAATACTATTCTAATTTTTTGGTACCTGACATATGGTGCCATTTTTGTTTGTCTATCTGTTTTTGCTTAAAACAAAACAAAAACCTCCATGACTCTGATATAATCTCAAATCTTGGCTCTGATATAAGGTCTATTCCAGCACAGTGTTATGTCCATAAGAAATACAAATCTGTCTTGAAAATTCCTTGAAAAGTGATATAGCTCGCTATTGTAGATTTCCTTAAGGAGTTAGGGAAGGAAGAATCACATGGTTCAACACATAGTAAGTCTTCTTGGGACTCCTCACTACCTTTATTCCTCCCCAAAGTCCCACTTTTCTTAGCAGTTGCCTAAGTATTCTTCCCAATTCTCCATTCCCATCTGTCTCTATGTTTCTGTAAGCAAGGCTTTGTCTTGCTCTTTTTCTCTTTCTCTGCCTCTGTTTCTCTTTCCCCAGATGCATACTGGTCCTCCTCTCTTTCTTACTACTTCTACACAGCTTTTCATTTTATAGAAATTTGGTCTGTTCTCAGTTTCTGCTATTCTTCATGCCTTCATTGGTGATCCTAGTCACACAACAAAAGCCTGGCTATACCCTTCGTCCACTCAGTACATGTGATGGATTCTTCCTCTTCGGAAGTGTCAGGAGATTTACAGAAATTGTTTTAAACTATTTATAATTTTTCTTTTGTCCCAGTCATACTGTACTAAAAAACACTATAGATCTAAAATTGCAATAACTAGATAATGCTAGCTGCTTTAATAAGCTCTAAAACATAATGGTTTAAACACAACTTAAGTTCAGTTTTTAACTCATGTAAAGTCTAAAATGAGTGTTTCTGGTTGGTAGATGGGTCTCTCCACAGAGGTGAATCATGGACCTAGGCTACTTCTACCCTATGGCTTTGCCATCATCAATGTGTGGCATCCAAGTCCGCTTTACTAGTGTGCATGAACCTACAGAATAGGAAACACTGTATGTAAGAGTTTTCTGTGGGTTGGTCCTGTAAGTGGTGCACATCATTTCTACTTACATTCTATTGGGTAGCCACATGGCCACTCCTAACTGCAAGGGAGACTGGAAAATGTAATCTCTCTATGTGCTAGAAGAAGAGGAAACAAGTAATTGGCTAGTCTCTACCGTATCTTAAGTATGGCTTGATATATTAGAGATCTTCCTTTTTTTACAAGCCTTCCCTATTCAGTGTATCAGAGATGACTAGATGATGTGGACTTTAACCTCCTATTTAGCAACCTGAATTTTGATATTTACAACACCTTCTGTATACTTCCATATAACATCTATGTTTCTGATGTTTGTCCTCAGACAAAAACAGTGCCTGGTACATGTTAGTTGCTTAATGAATATTTGTTAAATTAATATGTGATTATCACCCCATGTCTCATTGGCACCCCTTATTTTATGGGACTGTCTTTGGTATAAAAGGGTGTTTGGTATCAGCTAAAAGATGAGTCCTTTCCTTCTTTAGTTACTGAAACTACCAAGAGCTGTGTATGGCTCCTGGATTTTATGTTTCCTTTACCCAGAAAGAACCATACTTGTTTACTGAGAACTAAGAGCTTCTTGTACTGACTATAGGATAAAGAAACCTGCCTCAGAGCTAGATTTTAGGAGTAGATGTCTTGAGTATTAATTGAATTACCAAAGGTAATTCAATTAATAAAACTTTGAGAGTTTTTACAAGTCAGTCTGGCCTCATAGTTGTTTAAAGGAGGCTTAGAGCTCCTTATACTAGATTAGTGGTCAAAGTACTATCAGCTATAGGTGCATTCATTAGATCTTTCTTTCATCTCTTCATACCTTTCTTAACTATCTATCATTAACTAGTTTTTGTTCTAGATCCTGGGGATACAAACATGAATAAAACAGTTTCCCTGCTCTCAAGCTGCCTGTTTGGTGATTGTGGTGGGGGTACTAGACATGCAAATAATTACAAAGATTTTTTTACACCATCATGATAAGTGATGGACTTACAAGGTACTGAGGGAACATGGAGAGAGAAATTACCTTGTGCCTGATAAATCAGGAAAGACCAGATTAGTGTTCATGCCTCATGGATGGGAGGGCCAGTCCGTGTAACTGGGAATCAAGACAGCTTCGTTTAGACTGGACTTCCGTGTTGCCTTGACTCCACTGGGTCAGAGAGCACCTGGAAGCAGATGAGTATGTCCCTTAATGCCCTACTTCCCAGTTAAAGGGGGGCATTATGTGCCTTATCTGAAGAGAGGGAAGGAGGAGAAAGTCTAACCTGGGTAAGGCTGAGAGAAGAACCCATTCTTTTCAGCTTCTAACAGAGAGATTTCTGACTACAGAGTCTGTTCTTCGACTGTATCTTCTTTATTAAAAGAAACTTAACTCCACTGGAATAAACTGGGTTATGGCTCTAATGTTATAACTTCCATCTGTACTTTTTCAGAAGAGTTTAATTAAATTTAGGCTAGGTGTGTCATTTGGATAACTCAATCAGCAGTCCTCTCTCCTTCAAGAACAGAAAGATCAAACACAATTTTTTCACCAACCTTTAAAAATCATGTCACACCCATCATGTCCTGCTGTAGTAGTATTCCCTTCATATCTGTCACAAATTGTTGACATGTGACAAGTCCCATTCTCACTTGGGGCTCCTTATGTGTTCACATTGAATGTAATACAGTGAAGTAATATCATTGACTGTTTCATTTTTTTTAATTAAAAAATTAAATGTTATTTGTAATTTAGTTCAATACAAAGGACTATATAAAAGAAAAATGACCAGAAACCCAGAAACCCCTATTAATATTACAAATAAAATTAATATCTTTAGATAATAGAATATAATCTATAAGTGTAAGATGAAAATCTAGCTTTTCTTACTGCTCCGTTACCCTGTCCCTCCTCCCAGATGACTGCTCCTTAAAAGTAACCACTGCCAATAGTTTCATATTACTGTATTTCATTTAGAAATATATATACACACACACATTAGCATTCTAACATTTGTATATTTGTTTTTTAGTCAATCAGCCAATCAATAGTTTTATTCATATATTTATTCATCCGAAGAATATTTATTGAAGGCCTATTTTGTACAATCTGCTTACATAAAGATTTGCAGCCTTGGAAACCCTATAGGGCAGTTCCACTCTGCCTTATAGGGTCACCGTGAGTCATAATCAACTTGGCAGCAATGGGGATTTTGTGGTAGGCAGAATTTTGTGCCCTGGGAATGTATTAGTGAACAAAACACGGTACTCATGGCACTTGGAGTCTAGTTAGGAAAGAGAGGCAAAAAATGTAAATAAATATGTAATTTTTGTTGTTGTTGAAAATGCTGTAAGGGAAATAGAGTAATCGAATGTAGTGATGCTATTAGGTAAGGTGGTTAGCAGAGACCTCTGGTTGTACAGTTTATTAAATCCTACTGAAAAAAGAAAAACATGAGGTGACTCAATTAATGCCTGACTGTGCTATCTTTATTTCTAAAGGTGAAGCCCCACCTGCCATCCAGCTGCCCACACCTGCAGTCCAGCGCCCAAGCCCCATCACACTCTTCCAGCCCAGTGTCTCTAGTACTGCCCAGGTGGCCACCCAGCCTCCAAGTATGCCCCTCCATCCAACACTTCCACCCCAACACTTTGCTGGGGCCTCCCAAACGGACGCTCATCGGCTGCATTCTGGAGCCAGTCGTTCTGTGAAGAGACCCACCCCTGTCTCTCTGGAGAGTACCAGCAGGATTCCAACTAGTGCAAGTACTGCCCATGCCAGATTTGCAACTTCGACCATCCAACCTCCCAAGGAGTATCCTAGTGTTTCCACTTGTCCCAGAAGTGCTCCGATCCCCCAGGCTCCTCCCATTCCACACTCACATGTCTACCAGCCCCCTCCCTTGGGTCATCCAGCCACACTGTTTGGGACACCACCGCGGTTCTCTTTTCATCATCCCTACTTCTTACCTGGACCTCACTACTTCCCATCAAGGTAAATGAACATTGTTTTTTTTCTTTTCACCTAGAAACACTGGTATGAATTTATATCTCTGAAGGCATCTCTTTTTTACTGAAAAGGGGGCTTTTCAGTAAAATTTAGATCAGAGGCTGAATGGGAGCCAAGCAATTAACGTAAATAGATGAAGTGGGTCAGATGAGGAGCTAGAGAGAGTGCATGCCCCATCTAATGGGGGCAACTGCTACTCAGCTCCAGGCAACTGTTGCCTTGTAACAGTATAGGCTCAAAAGTTGTCATATCTGATTTTTCACGAGAATCAGCCATATAGGACCTTGAGATCATTTACTCAAATCCCCTTACTGTATGGAGCTGTGGTTCTCAAGCTTTAATGTGTATATGAATCACCTAGGATCTTGTTAAAATGCAGATTCTGATTCAGGAGGTCAGTACTAGGGTATAGTAGACCCGACAGTCTGCGTTTCTAACAAGCTCCCAAGTGATGTCAATTCTGCTGGTTTGTGGACCACACTTTGAATCTCAAGAGTATAGAGGAGGGCAATTAGTCTAAGAGAGGTTAAACAACTTGGCCAAAGTTAAACTCCCCTTGGTACCCTTTTTACCAGACCAGAAAGTTTCCCATATAAGTTATCAATAAAGGAATTGATGTACACAGGGAAACACCTAGGGAAAACAAATTTGCCACTTTTCATTTTACAGGGATAGCATTTAACTTGCAAGTATTCTGATAGAGTGGTATTGATCTCAATTTTTCAATTGCTGTTAAATATGTAAAGAGATGGTCTCTGTTGAGGTTGGAGTATTAAGTGTACAAAACAGATCTTCTATTGTTGCTTATTTGTGAAGTAAAACTACTCCCCACATGGGTATACCCACTACTCAAAAGAGAACTTTTGAGGTATATATTATGTTACTTCAATTCATAGTGGGATGTCAAGTCCTAAGCTCAGAATTAGAAGAAAGTAGAACCTAGGGGATCAGGTTAGGAGAAAAGGAGCTTCTGCTCTCCAGGGTTTGTTTTGTTTTCCCTATTGGCTCTTATCTTTAACAGATTTTGAAAGTCTTTAGTTCAAGGGATGAAACCTCAAAGACTCCTAAAGTCAGGGATTGATAATCTACCCTCACTACTATCTGCTAGGATCTTGAATTTTACAGGAATTTTCAGAAAATTTACAAAGTGTTTTCTAGATATAAGAAGTGTGCTAAGAACACACATGGAATTTAATAAATGAGTAGGCTTAAGAAGACTTGACCTTAGCTAGAACCTTGAAGTCTACAAACTAAAATTGCTCAAATTTTGTTACCTGTGTTACATAATTTATTTTGCAATACTGGGAAGGCTTAGACAGTATTTACTCTCAGGAAAGGAGAAAAAGAAGCAGCTAGAATGAGTTGTGTCCTACAATTTCACTCTAGCTGTCATTTTGTTTATTATTGTTATTTTTTTAGCGTTTTGAGAGATAGACATTTTTACATGTAATTCTCGTAACAATCCTGTGATCTAGGTATAATACCCCCAGTTTTTCAGATAAAGAAATTGAGACTGAGATGTAAATAGCTTTGCCAAGCCCACACAACTAGTCAATGGCAGAGCTGGTAGATAAATTTAGGTTTGTCTGTTTGATTTTGAATTCCATGTTTGTTTGTTTTTTCACAACATCAGTAAGTCTTCTCAATATAATGGCTCTTCTTGATTGGCAGCTGTTAGTTGCCAGCAGAGAAACATATGGAAAATATGTACTTTTGAATGGAAAACTGGTGTAGTCAGGTAGACTTTGGGGCAGGTAATATCTCCTTACATATTACGTAGATTAAATCATGACAGGCTTATAGGATATGGCTGTTAAGGTACAAATCATCTGACACTTTAAAGAACATTTTAAAAGGAAACACTTGAAAGTAAGCCCTTAAGAGGCGGAGATTATATCTTTTTCTTTAATACCATTATCGTTGTTGTTGTTGAGTACTATCGAGTCAGTTCCAACTCATAACAACCCTATGCATGACAAAAGGAAACACTGCCTGATCCTGCACCATTTTCATAATCGTTGTTATCCCTGAACCCATTGTTGTGACCACTGTGTCAATCCATCTCATTGAGGGTCTTCCTCTTTTTCACTGACCCTCTGCTTTACCAATCATGATGTCCTTCTCTGGGGACTGATCCCTCCTGATAACATGTCCAAAGTGTGTGAGATGACGTCTTGCCATCCTTGCTTCTAAGAAGCATTCTGGCTGTACTTATTCCAAGACAGATTTGTTCGTTCTTCTGGCAGTCCATAGTATATTCAATATTCTTCACCAACACCACAACTCAAAAGCATCAATTCTTCTTCGGTCTTCCTTATTCATTGTCCAGCTTTCACATATACATGAGGCGACTGAAAACACCATGGCTTGGGTCAGGTGTACCTTAGTCCTTAAAGTGACATCTTTGCTTTTTAACACTTTAAAGAGGTCTTTTGCAGCAGATTTTGCTCAATGCAATGTGTCTTTTGATTTCCTGACTGCTGCTTCCACGAATGTTTATTGTGGATCCAAGTAAAATGAAGTCCTTGACAACTTCAGTATTTTCTTCATACCATTATTGCTCATAAATAATAATGCTGTTGGCGGAACCAAATCAAGTGAAAAGAATAGCTTATTGAATAAAAAGTATTATGCTGAATTTTACTTTAAGAATGTCAATCAAAAAACTCCCAACAAAAAAAAGCCCTGGCCCGGACGGCTTCACTGCAGAGTTCTACCAAACTTTCAGAGAAGAGTTAACACGACTACTTCTGAAGGTATTCCAAAGCACAGAAGATGACGGAATACTACCCAACTCATTCTGTGAAGCCACCATCTCCCTGATACCAAAACCAGGTAAAGACATTACAAAAAAAGAAAATTACAGACCTATATCCCTCATGAACATAGATGCAAAAATCCTCAACAAAATTCTAGCCAATAGAGTTCAACAACATATCAAAAAAATAATCCACCACGACCAAGTGGGATTTATACCAGGTATGCAAGGCTGGTTTAATATTAGAAAAACCATTAATGTAATCCACCATATAAATAAAACAAAAGACAAAAACCACATGATCTTATCAATTGATGCAGAAAAGGCATTTGACAAAGTTCAACACCCATTTATGATAAAAACTCTCACCAAAATAGGAATTGAAGGAAAATTCCTCAACATAATAAAGGGCATCTATGCAAAGCCAACAGCCAACAGCCAACATCACTCTAAATGGAGAGAACCTGAAAGCATTTCCCTTGAGAACGGGAACCAGACAAGGATGCCCTTTATCACCGCTCTTATTCAACATCATGCTAGAAGTCCTAACCAGGGCAATTAGGCTAGACAAAGAAATAAAAGGCATCCGGATTGTCAAGGAGGAAGTAAAATTATCTCTATTTGCAGATGACATGATCTTATACACAGAAAACCCTAAGAAATCCTCCAGAAAACTACTGAAACTAATAGAAGAGTTTGGCAGAGTCTCAGGTTATAAAATAAACATACAAAAATCACTTCGATTCCTCTACATCAACAAAAAGAACATCGAAGAGGAAATAATCAAATCAATACCATTCACAGTAGCCCGCAAGAAGATAAGATACTTAGGAATAAATCTTACCAAGGATGTAAAAGACCTATACAAAGAAAACTACAAAGCTCTACTACAAGAAATTCAAAAGGACATACTTAAGTGGAAAAACATACCTTGCTCATGGATAGGAAGACTTAGCATAGTAAAAATGTCTATTCTACCAAAAGCCATCTATACATACAATGCACTTCCGATCCAAATTCCAATGTCATTTTTTAAGGTGTTAGAGAAACAAATCACCAATTTCATATGGAAGGGAAAGAAGCCTCAGATAAGCAAAGCATTACTGAAAAAGAAGAAGAAAGTGGGAGGCCTCACTCTACCTGATTTCAGAAGCTATTATACAGCCACAGTAGTCAAAACATCCTGGTACTGGTACAACAACAGGCATGTAGACCAATGGAACAGAATTGAGAACCCAGATATAAATCCATCCACGTATGAGCAGCTGATATTTGACAAAGGCCCAGTGTCAGTTAATTGGGGAAAAGATAGTCTTTTTAACAAATGGTGCTGGCATAACTGGATATCCATTTGCAAAAAAATGAAACAGGACCCATACCTCACACCATGCACAAAAACTAACTCCAAGTGGATCAAAGACCTAAACATAAAGGCTAAAACGATAAAGATCATGGAAGAAAAAATAGGGACAATGTTAGGAGCCCTAATACAAGGCATAAACAGAATACAAAACATTACCAAAAATGACGAAGAGAAACCCGATAACTGGGAGCTCCTAAAAATCGAACACCTATGCTCATCTAAAGACTTCACCAAAAGAGTTAAAAGACCACCTACAGACTGGGAAAGAATTTTCAGCTATGACATCTCCGACCAGCACCTGACCTCTAAAATCTACATGATTCTGTCAAAACTTAACCACAAAAAGACAAACAACCCAATCAAGAAGTGGGCAAAGGATATGAACACACATTTCACTAAAGAAGATATTCAGGCAGCTAACAGATACATGAGAAAATGCTCTCGATCATTAGCCATTAGAGAAATGCAGATTAAAACTGTGATGAGATTCCATCTCACTCCAACAAGGCTGGCATTAATCCAAAAAACACAAAATAATAAATGTTGGAGAGGCTGCGGAGAGATTGGAACTCTTATACACTGCTGGTAGGAATGTAAAATGGTACAACCACTTTGGAAATCTATCTGGCGTTATCTTAAACAGTTAGAAATAGAACTACCATACAACCCAGAAATCCCACTCCTCGGAATATACCCTAGAGAAACAAGAGCCTTCACACAAACAGATATATGCACACCCATGTTTATTGCAGCTCTGTTTACAATAGCAAAAAGCTGGAAGCAACCAAGGTGTCCATCAACGGATGAATGGTTAAATAAACTGTGATTTTTTTTATATTCACACAATGGAATACTACGCATCAATAAAGAACAGTGACAAATCTGTGAAACATTTCATAACATGGAGGAACCTGGAAGGCATTATGCTGAGTGAAATTAGAGGCAAAAGGACAAATATTGTATAAGACCACTATTATAAGATCTTGAGAAATAGTAAACCTGAGAAGAACACATACTTTTGTGGTTACGAGGTGGGGAGAAAGGGAGGGAGAGGGTTTTTTACTGATTAATTAGCAGATAAGAACTGCTTTAGGTGAAGGGAAGGACAACACTCAACACATGGAAGGTCAACTCAACTGGACTGGACTGGACCAAAAGCAAAGAAGTTTCCGGGATAAACTGAATACTTCAAAGGTCAGCGGAGCAAGGGCGGGGGTTTGGGAACCATGGTTTAAGGGGACTTCTAAGTCAATTGGCAAAATAATTCTATTATGAAAACATTCTGCATCCCACTTTGAAATGTGGTGCCTGGGGTCCTAAATGCCAACAAGCGGCCATCTAAGATGCATCAATTGGTCTCAACCCACCTGGAGCAAAGGAGAATGAAGAACACCAAGGTCACATGACAACTAAGAGCCCAAGAGACAGAAAGGGCCACATGAACCAGAGACCTACGTTATCCTGAGACCAGAAGAACTAGTTGGTGCCCGGCCACAATCGATGACTGCCCTCACAGGGAGCACAATGGAGAACCCCTGAGGGAGCAGGAGATCAGTGGGATGCAGACCCCAAATTCTTATAAAAAGACCATACTTAATGGTTTGGATGTGACTAGAGGAATCCCGGCGGTCATGGTCCCCAAACCTTCTGTTGGCACAGGACGGGAACCATCCCCGAAGACAATTCATCAGACATGAAAGGGACTGGACAGTGGATGGGAGAGAGACGCTGATGAAGAGTGAGCTAATTATATCAGGTGGACACTTGAGACTGTGTTGGCATCTCCTGTCTGGAGGGGGGATGGGAGGATAGAGAGAGTTGGAGGCTGCCAAAGTTTTCACGAAAGGAGAGACTGGAAGGGCTGACTCATTAGGGGGAGAGCAAGTGGGAGTAAGGAGTAAGATGTATATTAACTTATATGTGACAGATAGACTTGATTTGTAAACGTTCACTTGAAGCTCAATAAAAGTTAATAAAAAAAAGAATGTCAAAGTAGTATGTCAGCTATAAATATTATAAACATTAAGCTACATGGAGTTTCTCAAAACAGAAGGCTAGTCTTATAAATAATACTATTGTCCCATTGCTTCTGCCTGTCTTGTCTTGGTCATCTAGTGTTGCTATAACAGAAATACCACAAATGGATGGCTTTAACAAACAGATATTTATTTTCTCACAGTCTTATAGGTTAGAAGTCCAAATTCTGGGCGTCAGCTCCAGGTGAAGGATTTCTCTGTCAGCTGTGGAGGAAGGTCCTTGTCATCAGCCTTCTCTGTGCAGGAACCCCAGGTCCAAAGGACGTGCTTTGCTCCCGGCACTGCTTTCTTGGCGGTATGAGGTCCCCCCTCTCTGCTAGCTTCCCTTTCTTTTTATCTCTTGTAAAATAAAAGATGGTTCAGGCCACACCCCAGGGAAACTCCCTTTACATTGGATCATGGATGTGACCTGGGTGAGGGTGTTACAATCCCATCCTAATTCTCTAATGTTGTCTCATTAACCACAGGCAGAGGGTTAGGATTTATAACACATAAAACAAACAAACAAACAAAAACCAAACCCAGTGCCGTCGAGTCCATTCTGACTCATAGTGACCCTATAGGACAGAGTAGAAGTGCCCCATAGAGTTTCCAAGGAGCATCTGGTGGATTCGAACTGCCGACCCTTTGGTTAGCAGCCATAGCCACCAGGGCTTCATTATAATACACAGGAAAATTATAATCACAAAATGGAGGACAATCACACAATACTGGGAATCATAGCCTAACCAAGTTGACACGTTTTGGGGGGACACAATTCAATCCATGACATGTCTGATGATCATTCCCCCAAGGAATGGATAATGACTATTTAGACATACTTCAGTAAAATCCAGCCTGGCTAAATGGCAAAATTAATTAAATGAATCCTTCTCAATTTTTCTATTGCCTCTTCTCCCAACTGATAATGGACTCTTCTGTAAAGAATATTTATTACCCAATCTAATCCATTTGTGTATCGTATTATTTAACCATTTCAATACCATAATTGTAATGGACATTTGATATAATTTTTTTTTCCTTTTTGCCAAACAGTCCATTTTCCCCCTGTGTATCTAGAGTAAAAATTAAGGAGGTTAGGTGGTTTAATCAAGGAGTTATAAAATAGATGAACACTCAGAAGTGCTGATCCCTAGCTCTGAGGACTAACATCTTCTTGCATTCACATCTTAAGCATCTTCGTACTGTGCTTATTAAAATTCTTTCTGTGTACATTAATTTATTAAATTCATTCTTCTTCCCCCCTCTTCATCCTCCTTGTCCTGGATTGAATTGTGTCCCCTCAAAATATGTGTCAACTTGGTTAGGCCATGATTCCCAGTATTGTGTGGTTGTCTTCCATTTTGTGATCGTAATTTTACGTTAAAGAGGGTTAGAGTGGAATTTTGACACCCTTACTAAGGTCATATCCCTGATCAAGTGTAGAGGGAGTTTCCCTAGGGTGTGGCCTGCACCACCTCTTATCTTACAAGAGATAAAAGGAAAGGGAAATGAGCAGAGAGTTGGGGACCTCATACCACCAAGGAAGAAGCAGAGTGCATTCTTTGGACTAAGGATTCATGCACGGAGAAGCTCCTAGTCCAGAGGAAGATTGACAAGAAGGACCTTCCTCCAGAGCCAACGGAGAGTGAAAGCCTTCCCCTGAAGTTGACGCCCTGAATTTAGATTTCCAGCCTACTAGACTGTGAGAAAATAAATTTCTGTTTGTTAAAGCCAACCACTTGTAGTATTTCTGTTATAGCAACACTAGGTAATTAAGATACTCCTCTTTCTTCTTCTTGCAGTATAATTATACTTTCACATTCAAAGGAGATCTCTAGAGTCTTCATTCTGTTAACTATTTAGTGAAAAAAAAAAGTATTTAAAAAATCTGTTGTAATTAGGGATATAGAAAGGCTATGAAAGACAAAATGGCTATACATTAGTTGAAAATACCTAGAAAATATAACACACACACACACACACACACACACACACACACATATATATGGTAGGGAAGGTAAGGTCAAATAATTCCTGGATTTGTTGAAATATAGTGTTTAATTGTAAAATTTTAGGTAAGGAGATCAAAAGTTAAAAGTAATTATCCTTAAACTTTGTTTGGGTCATTTCTTAATGAAGTTATAGACTCTATTCCCATAGTAATGCACATCTACATACATGTATAAACTTTAGACTAAACTTTTAAAAAGAGAGGAGGAAACTTATAGTCCCGAAACATGATAAACTTAGCTAATATGGAGTACGTCTTCTGCTGTAACTACCTAGAAACATTGAATTTTTAAATATGAACATGGCTGAACTAACCAGAAAGGAAAATAAATCGCCATGTACAAATGACCAATAAGCTGAAAGCTAGTTGCAGTGGCCCTAGAGGTGGTTTTCAGATTCAGAAATATACTCAGTGGTTATAAACTTGGGTTTTAATGCCTATGTAAGGCTAGGAGATGAAGTCTTGACCTTCTCAAGGTTGGAAGTTAGAACGAAAACCTTTCCATAAAGCCAGAACCCTGGAAGGGCTTTTCAACCATGATGAAAGGAATGGAAACCACAGACCCAGGGAAACGGCAAAGAAAAACTTGTTTTAACCTGGGACTCTAGGTGGAAAATAATTTCTCCCATTAGAAATCAAAACCCAAAGTTGTGCCACATGCTGGTTCAGAATCTAAAATCATCTTATGCACTTGATGCAGAAATGTATAAGCTGAGAGATTAATACATAAATTGGTCCTGGGCTGACAGTTACATTAGAGTACCTGTTCTAGGGGAACACTGTCACCATCCAGGCTACTTAGGATTTCCAAAGGGGTAAAATTGACAATAAAAATGAGCTTAAAAAATTATAGAACATGAGGAGAGGATCCACTAAGAACAAGAGTCAGCAGACTCTACAAATAGGAGTATTAACATCCCAAGAATTTGAGATAATTGAAAATCAAAAAGAGACTGAAATTAATATTTAAAATCATGAAAGAGGACTTCTGTTCCAGCTAAGATGCAGTAATAGGGGCTGGATTTACCCTCCCACTTGAAATGATTAAAAAAAAAAAAAAAACACAATATTTATGAAGCAAAGGCTTCCAAGACGCTGGACATTGGGCATTGGGCAGTGAAGGACAGTGATCTCTGAAAGACGGGAAATGAATGAGGTGAGCCCTACAATTTTCCTGATTACTGCTTTGAGAGAGTTTATGGGACACAGAGCAGGGAGAAGGAACTCAAATAGTGTGACAGACTCCTTGAGTTGAGGAGACAGAGCTGAGAGAGCCCAGTGAGCCCAAGGCAGCTAGAGTTTGCAGTAGAGGGTACCAGAGAGAATAGACCCGCACACAGAGAGCGCTCTAGAGATCTGCATAGGGTCCACCTGACTATTCAACCGAGTATTGATCAGTGCATGACTGTGAGGAAACTACCCAGTGCTGGTGAAAGAGCTGCTTGAAAGGATTAGAGGTGACAGTGTCCAGCATAAACACAGGTCTTTTCCCTTTGCCTGCTCTCATCAAGCAGATTAAAAAACCTTCATGGGGGTATTAAGCAGAGTACTCAGGAAGGTCTTGCCTCAGATTACCCTAGACTACCTGCTACGGTTCCATCTAAAAAATCTTAAAAGCAAGACCTGAAAGGATCAAATAACTGCATTCCATAACAAAGCTCAAGAATATTAATAAGAATTAAACAATTAAAAAGACAAATGAAAAGGAATTCCATTCCAGGATGGTGACATAAGGAGCTCCATGGACCCACTCCTCAGCAAAATAATCTAAACTGGTGAAAACTACTTAAATAAACCAACCATTTAAAGTCTTTGGAAACTGTCCTAAGGGCTTACAGCTAATGAAACATTTATTTCAGAAAATCTACTGAAACTTGTTAAAAACAGCAAGAGTTTGTGCCACTTGAACCATGATCCACTCCCTCCCTCTCCCCACCCTTAACCAGCTAAGCTTGATAGATGTTCTGCACTGGGTTGATGTGGCCAAGAAGATGGGAACCCCTGTCCCCTCAGCTTTTAATCAAGGGATCCAGTATTTCACAGGGAGGGGCAGCATTTCTCATTCCCTCAGACTCTAAGCTGAAGAAGCTAAATTCATAGCAAGTACATTCAAGAGGTGCAGTCAAGAGTGGCTTCCTCTTTCACCCAGCCCCCATTCATAGGACAGCAGTTCATCCCCAAGCATGGCAGGCAGAGAATACTGCAGCCTTGATCACCCTCAACCCAGCTTGCTTGTGGTACACAGATTCCATTACAGGAGAGGCAAGCCAAGAAGACCGAAGGCTACCACTCTGCTCAGTGCCCAGAGTAGTGACTCAGAGATTTTGTGCAGGGGGAGACTCAGTCCGTAAGAGAACTCTAAAGCACTCCCCAAAGGAACTGACTTTATTTGAAACAAAGTGTGGGGAAGTTTAAACATAAGGGTACATGAAAAAAATAATGAAGATTTTGGTGGTAAGCAAATAAGAGGAGACTGATAAAGAGCAACAAGATAACCATAGGCAAGCTAGCTCATCAGCTAGAACTATAGAAAGAAACAGCTAAGAAGAACCCTAAGAACAAACCTCAAAGGCTACTACTCCTACTTGAATTTAATTGGATCAGACTGTGGAACAAATTATACCCCCAGGCATTGTTGAAAACAACAGAGCAATCAGCAACTAATGGAACCTAACAGCTAGGTATGATACCAAATGAGATAGACAGCTTAACAGAGATCAGGGAAAGAGACAAAGAGAGCTCTGCCAGGTAAAACTGACTTCATCCCAAGGTGACTATGCTTATGCACAAGACTATGCCCTCTAAGGAGCAACACTTAAGGTTTCACATTGCAGGGGAAATGTTGTTGTTGTTAGGTGCCGTCAAGTCGGTTCCGACTCATAGTGACCCTACGCACAACAGAACGAAACAATTCCCGGTCCTGCACCATCCTTACAATCGTTGTTATGCTTGACCTTATTGTTGCAGCCACTGTGTCAATCCACCTCTTTGAGGGTCTTCCTCTTTTCCGCTGACCCTGTACTCTGCCAAGCATGATGTCCTTCTCCAGGGACTGATCCTTCCTGACAACATTTCCAAAGTATGTAAGACGCAGTCTCGCCATCCTTGCCTCTAAGGAGCATTCTGGCCTCACTTCTTCCAAGACAGATTTGTTTATTCTTTTGGCAGTCCATGATATATTCAATATTCTTCGCCAACACCACAATTCAAAGGCGTCAACTCTTCTACGGTCTTCCTTATTCACTGTCCAGCTTTCACATGCATATGATGCAATTGAAAATACCATGGCTTGGGTCAGGTGCACCTTAGTCTTCAGGGCGACATCTTTGCTCTTCAACACTCTGAAGAGGTCCTTTGCAGCAGATTTACCGAATGCAATGTGTCTTTTCATTTCTTGACTGGTGCTTCCATGGCTGTTGATTGTGGATCCAAGCAAAATGAAATCCTTGACAACTTCAATCTTTTCTCCATTTGTCATGATGTTGCTCATTGGTCCAGTTGTGAGGATTTTTGTTTTCTTTATGTTGAGGTGTAATCCATCCTGAAGGCTGTGGTCTTTGATCTTCCTTAGTAAGTGGTTCAAGTCCTCTTCACTTTCAGCAAGCAAGGTTGTGTCTTCTGCATAATGCAGGTTGTTAATGAGTCTTCCTCCAATCCTGATGCCCCATTCTTCTTCATATAGTCCAGCTTCTCAGATTATTTGTTCAGCATACAGATTAAATAGGCATGGTGAAAGAATACAACCCTGACACACACCTTTCCTGACTTTAAACCAATCAGTATCCCCTTGTTCTGTCCGAACAACTGCCTCTTGATCTACGTAAAGGTTCCTCATGAGCACAATTAGGTGTTTTGGAATTCCCATTCTTCGCCGTGTTATCCATAGTTTGTTATGATCCACACACTTGAATGCCTTTGCATAATCAATAAAACACAGGTAAACATCCTTCTGGTATTCTCTGATTTCAGCCAGGATCCATCTGACATCAGCAATGATAACCCTGCTTCCATGTCCTCTGCTGAATCCAGCCTGAATTTCTGGCAGTTCCCTGTTGATACACTGCTGCAGCCATTTTTGAATGATCTTCAGCAAAATTTTGCTTGCGTGTGATATTAACGATATTGTTCTATAATTTCCACATTCAGTTGGATCACCCTTCTTGGGAATAGGCACAAATATGGATCTCTTCCAGTCAGTTGGCCAGGAAGCTGTCTTCCATATTTCTTGGCATAGACATGTGAGCACCTCCAGCACTGCATCTGTTTGTTGAAACATCTCAATTGTTATTCCATCATTTCCTAGAGCCTTGTTTTTCGCCAGTGCCTTCAGAGCAGCTTGGAATTCTTCCCTCAGTACCATCGGTTCCCGACCATACGTCACCTCTTGAAATGGTTGAATATCGACTAATTCTTTTTGGCATAATGACTCTGTGCATTCCTTCCGTCTTCTTTTGATGCTTCCTGTGTCATTTAATATTTTCCCCATGGAATCCTTCACTATTGCAACTCGAGGCTTGAATTTTTTCTTCAGTTCGTTCAGCTTGAGAAATGCCGAGCGTGTTCTTCCCTTTTGGTTTTCCATCTGCAGCTCTTTGCACACGTCATTATAATACTTGACTTTGTCTTCTCAAGAGGCCCTTTGAAATCTTCTGTTCAATTCTTTTACTTCATGAATTCTTGCTTTTGCTTTAGCTGCTCAACGCTCAAGAGCAAGTTTCAGAGTCTTCTCTGATATCCATCTTGGTCTTTTCTTTCTTTCTTGTCTTTTCAATGACCTCTTGCTTTCTTCATGGATGATGTCCTTGATGTCATTCCACAACTCGTCTGGTCTGCGGTCACTAGTGTTCAATGTGTCAAATCTATTCTTGAGATGGTCTCTAAATTCAGGTGGGATATACTCAAGGTCATATTTTGGCTTTCGTGGACTTGCTCTGATTTTCTTCAGTTTCAGCTTGAACTTACATATGAGCAATTGATGATCTGTTCCACAGTCGGCCCCTGGCCTTGTTCTGACTGATGATATTGAGCTTTTCCATCATCTCTTTCCACAGATGTAGTCAATTTGATTTCTGTGTGTTCCGTCTGGCGAGGTCCATGTGTATAGTTGCCGTTTATGTTGGTGAAAGAAAGTATTTGCAATGAAGAAGTTGTTGGTCTTGCAAAATTCTATCATTCGATCTCTAGCATTGTTTCTATCACCAAGGCCACATTTTCCAACTGGTCCTTCTTCTTTGTTTCCAACTTTTGCATTCCAAACGCCAGTAATTATCAATGCATCTTGATTGCATGTTCGATCAATTTCAGACTGCAGCAGCTGATAAAAATGTTCTATTTCTTCATCCTTGGCCCTAGTGGTTGGTGTGTAAACTTGAATAATAGTCGTATTAGCTGGTCTTCCTTGTAGGCATATGGATAGTATCCTATCACTGACAGCGTTGTACTTCAGGATAGATCTTGAAACCTTTTTGACGATGAATACAACACCATTCCTCTTTGAGTTGTCATTCCCAGCATAGTAGACTATATGATTGTCCAATTCAAAATGGCCAATACCAGTCCATTTCAGCTCACTAATGCCTAGGATATCGATGTTTATGCGTTCCATTTCATTTTTGATGATTTCCAATTTTCCTAGATTCATACTTCGTACATTCCAGGTTCCAATTATTAATGGATGTTTGCAGCTGTTTCTTCTCATTTTGAGTCGTGCCACATCAGCAAATGAAGGTCCTGAAAGCTTTACTCCATCCACGTCATTAAGGTCAACTTTACTTTGAGGAGGCAGCTCTTCCCCAGTTATCTTTTGAGTGCCTTCCACCCTGGGGGGTTCATCTTCCAGCACTATATCAGACAGTGTTCCACTGTGCTGTTCATAAGGTTTTCACTGGCTAATGCTTTTCAGAAGTAGACTGCCGGGTCCTTCTTCCTAGTCTGTCTTAGTCTGGAAGCTCAGCTGAAACCTGTCCTCCATGGGTGACCCTGCTGGTATCTGAATACTGGTGGCATACCTTCCAGCATCACAGCAACACACAAGCCCCCACAGTACTACAAACTGACAGACACAGGAAATAGGTGTCACTAAAATAGTCTTGTCTTGGAATGTTCAACCAGAATGTTCCTTAGAAGCAAGGATGGTGAGACCACAGCTCACATACTTTGGACATGTTATTAGGAAGAATCAATCCCTGGAGAAGGACATCATGCTTGGTAAAATAGAGGGTCAGCAAAAAAAAAAAAAAAAAAAAAAGGAAGACCCTCAACAAGATGGATTGATACACTGGCTGCAACAATGGGCTCAAGCATAGCAACAATTGTGAGGATGGCACAGGACTGGAAATTGTTTCATTCTGTTGTGCATAGGGTCACTATGAGTCAGAATCAACTTGACAGCACCTAACAACAACAACAACAAAATAGTCTAGCCAAATCCCTAAATAATAAGCATGCAAATAGCAACAAAACAAACCTCTAAGAGGGGGAAGAAAATCAGCATCTAGAGTTGCTACAATATATTACCTAAAATGTCCATTTTTCAACAAAAAGTTATGAGATATGCAAAGAAACAAAAAAGTGTGATCTACACACAGGGAGTGGGGGTAGAAGGATGGGGGTAGAAACTGCCTGTGAGAGGGCCCAGATATTGGAATTGACTTCAAAGTCATTATAAATATGTTTAAAGAGCTAAAGGAAACAATTATTGAAGCATTAAATGAAATTATGATGACAATAACTTGTCAGATTGGGAATATCAATAAGGATATAAATATTATAAAAAGAAACAAGTAGAAATTTTGAAAATGAAAAGTACAATAACCAAAATGAAAAATTCATTAGAAGGGGTCAACAGTAGAATTGAACTGGCAGAAGAGTCAGCATACTTGAAGATAGACTGACAGAGCTTATGCAATCTGAAGAACAGAAATAGAAAAAAGAATGAAGAAAAATGAACAGACCATCTGAGATATGTGGAACACCATTATGTGTACCAACATTTGTGTAATGGGAGTACCAGAAGGCAAGAAGAGAGAGAAAGAAGAAAAAATATTAGAAAAAAGAATGAATCAATGCTTTCCAAATTTGATAAAAATCATTAATCTTCACATTTAGGAAGGAACAAACCCCAAGTAGGATAAATGCAAAGAAACCTATAGCCAGACATATCGTAGTAAAAATGCTTACTGCCAAAGATAAGGAGAAAACCTTGAAACCAGTGGGAGACAAACAACTTGTCACTTAAAAGGGAACTCCAGTGAGATTAATAACTGACTTCTCACTAGGAACAATGGAGACCAGAAAGCCAGAAGACAGTCAAAATGCTGAAGAAAAAAAAAAAAAACAACTTTCAACAAAGAATCGTATATCTTAGTGAAGGTATCTATCAAAAATGAAGGCAAAATACATTCCTAGATAATCAAAAACTGAGAGAGTTTGATGCTAGCAGACCCCCATTACAAGAAATACTAAAGGGAGTTCTTCAGACTGAGAGCAAGTGATCCTTGACAGTAATTGGAATATACACACACGCATACAAAGAACACCAAAAAACAAACAAACCCATTGCTGTTGAGTCGATTCCAACTCATAGAGACCCTATAGGACAGAGTAAAACTGCCCCATAGAATAAAGAGCACCAGTAAAGGTAAATAGGTAATTATAAAAGACTGGGTAAATACATATGTCTTCCCTTTCTCTTAACTCATTTAAAAAGCCATTGTATAAAACAATATGTATATAATTGTATTGGTTTTCCTATAACATATAGAAATGTAACATATTTGATAATAACAGCACAAAGGAAGTGGGTGGAAGCAAAGTTGTTTTAGAGTAGGGAAATGACATCATAAGGTAATTTGAATCCATAGTAACAAATGAAGAGAACCAGTGTCTTAGTTATCTATAGCAGTTATCTATCTGCTATAACAGAGAGGAGCCCTGGTGGCACAGTGGTTAAGCACTTGACTGCTAACCAAAAAACTGGTTGGTGGTTTGAACCCACCAATTGCACCACGGGAGAAAGATATGGCAGTCTGCTTCTGTAAAGATTACAGTCTTGGAAACCCTGTAGGGCAGTTCTACACTGTCCTTGTAGGGTTGCTGTGAGTTGGAATTGACTCAAGGGCAACAAGTTTGCTGTAACAGCAACCACCACAAGTGAGCAGCTTTAACGAACAGAAATTCAGGGCACTGGATCTAGGGCGAGGCTTTCTGTCTCTGTTGGCTCTGGGGGAATGTTCTTGTCTCTTTTCAGCTTCTGTTTGCTGTTTTGTTCACTGATACATCCCCAGGGCACATGTAAAAATGCCCTGGTGGAGGTGCCTGACCTTGTCTAATTTTACAAGGGGAGAAGAAGAATCAAGGCTGATTTCTATGAGGCGAAGATCAGACATACCTCCTCTCTCTGCCACCTTTACCAATTTGACACTGATCATCTCTCCCACTCTCTACTTCTCTGTTGAGTTTGATAATTCATTGTGATGGCCACACAGAACTCACAGACCATACTCACAGTTATGTGGTTTATCAGGGAAGTAACAAGTTACAATTCAGGTTCAGGAATGCTCAGGATACAGTTCTTTGATCAGCACACCCCCTTATGAGCCCTGCCTGCAGGCAAGCCACTCTCTCTGGCCCCTCAGCCTCTGCCCTGCTCAGGCGAGTGTTACAAAGCTCTTTTAGCTTTGCCAATAACTACCAGGGACACTCGACTCCGGTAGTAAGCCTCAGCCCGAAGGTGCTCAGTTCTAGCTCCGTGGGTTAGCAAAGTCCTAGCTCAACCAAATGCCTGGACCCACCCAACTCCTGCAGCAAATCTGCTGGCCAAAAGCACTCAGCTTTCTTGCTCCATGGGCCGGGAATCCCACTGCTCCATCTCCTGCTTGTCTCTCTTGCCATTGTTTCTCTACCACTGCTTCTTGCTGTCATCAGTGTTACAGCTCTCGCTCTCTCTGTCTTCTGGTCCCAGGAGCTTCTCTAGGTGCAGGGATCCCAGGTCTAAAGGACACACTCCACTCCTGGCTCTTCTTTCTTGTGATAGTGAGGTCCTCTCCTCCTGCATCTGACATGGCTCATTTTAAGCCTAGCTGAAAGGAAACCCTGGTGGTGTAGTGGTTAAGTGCTACGGCTGCTAACCAAGAGGTCAGCAGTTCAAAGCTGCCAGGCACTCCTTGGAAATTCTATGGGGCAGTTCTACGCTGTCCTCTAGGGTCGCTATGAGTCGGAATCAGCTCGACGGCACTGGGTTTGGTTTTTATTTTTGGATGGCAAAACTGACCAATCTCTTCATTAGGGTTTCATTTACCTTATTTGTATAGTCTCGCTCAGTCGTTGTGTGTGAGTCACAAAGACTGTGATTAGAAGAGCCATATTAAGTAATTCATTGCATGGCAGCACAAAATTCTGCTGGCATAGAATAGGTTCTCGATAAATATTCTTTGCATGAATAGATAAATGAATGAACTTATCAAATGGTTGACTGATTAGAAGATATACAAATGCTAGAATGCTAATATGTGTGTATATATGTGTGTATGTATACATATATTTATGTATATATTTCTAAAGACATAATATGAAACTACTGATGGTGGTTACTTTTAAGGTTAAGCAGTGTTCACTTGGGAGAGAAGATAGGGCAGCTGGGCAGTAGAAAAAGCTAGACTTTCCTTTTATACCTATCAATATTGTTTGGGGGCCATGACCACCAGGGTCCTTCCAGTCTCAGTCAGACAATTAAGTCTGGTCTTTTTATGAGAATTTGGGGTCTGCATCCCACTGCTCTCCTGCTCCCTCACGGGTTCTCCTTGTGTTCCCTGTCAGGGCGGTCATCAGGTGTAGCTGGGCACCATCTAGCTCTTCTGGTCTCAGGATGATATAGTCTCTGGTTTATGTGGCCCTTTCTGTCTTTTGGGCTCATAATTACCTTGTGTCCTTGGTGTTCTTCATTCTCCTTTGATCCAGGTGGGTTGAGACCAATTGATGCATCTTAGATGGCTGCTTGTTAGCATTTAAGACCCCATATGCCTCTCCAAGGTGAGATGCAGAATGTTTTCTTAATAGATTTTATTACGCCAATTGACTTAGATGTCCCCTGAAACCATGGTCCCCAAACCCCCGCCCCTGCTACGCTGGCCTTTGAAGCATTCAGTTTATTCAGGAAACTTCTTTGCTTTTGGTTTAGTTCAGTTGTGCTGACCTCGCCTGTATTCGCGTTGTGTTTCCTGTCACCTAAAGTAGTTCCTATCTATTATATAATTAATGAATATCTCCCTCCCACTCTCCCTCCCTCCCCCCCTCATAACCATTAAAGAATATTTTCTTCTCTGTTTAAACTATTTCTCCAGTTCTTATAATAGTGGTCTTATACAATATTTGTCCTTTTGCAACTGACTAATTTCACTCAGCATAATGCCTTCCAGATTCCTCCGTGTTATGAAATGTTTCACAGATTCCGCACTGTTCTTTATCAATTTGTAATATTCCATACTTTATTTATTCATTCATCCATTGATGGGCACCTTGGTTGCTTCCATCTTTTTGCTATTGTAAACAGTGCTGCAATGAACATGGGTGTTCACGTAAAGGCTCTTATTTCTCTAGGATATATTCCAAGGAATGGGATTGCTGGATTGTATGGTAGTTCTATTTCTAGCTTTTGAAAGAAGCACCAAATCGATTTCCAAAGGAGTTGTACCATTTGACATTCCCACCAGCAGTATATAAGTGTTCCAATCTCTCCACAGCCTCTCCAACATTTATTGTTTTGTGTTTTTTGGATTAATGCCAGCCTTGTTGGAATAAGATGGTATCTCATTGTAGTTTTGATTTGCATTTCTCTAATGGCTAATGATCGTGAGCATTTCCTCATGTATCTGTTAGCTAACTGAATATCTTCTTTAGTGAAGTGCGTGTTCATATCTTTTGCCCATTTTTTAATTGGGTTATTTGTCTTTTTGCAGTTGAGTTTTTGCAGTATCATGTAGATTTTAGAGGTCAGGTGCTGATCAGAAATGACATTTAATTTTAATTAAAAAAAAACTAAAGAAACAATTAAATAAAATTATTTCACTCTATTGCATTCTGTTTTTGGCTCCATATGTTTAAGGAAATATATGTTAAATCACTAGCTGACTATTAAACTAACCAGAGACTTCAGTGACTTCATACAACAAAAAATACAGTCCTTACAAAATTACTTTGGAAAAGTCACTAACCAAAAAGCCACAACCCAAAACAAACAAAGAAAAAATGCTGGGGGGTGGGAGGAAGATTTGGTTTCTAGAGGTACCACATGATAGTATTTAAAATGCTCAGTTTTCATTAAGAAATTATGACCCATAAAAAGAAGCAAGAAAATATGGTGAATCTACAGGAAAAAAAGAAATGAACAGAAATAGTCCCTCAGAAAGCCAAGACATTGGACTTACTTGACTAAGTCTTTAAATCAAGTATTTTAAATATCCACCACTCATCTGTCAGTTTGTCACAGTGTGATGTCTGGTGGGTTACTGTGATGCTGGAAGTTATGCCACTGGTATTTCAAATACCAGCAGGGTCACCCATGGTGGATGGCTTTCAGCAGAGCTTCAAGGCTAAGACTAGGAAGAAAGACTTGGCAATCTACTTCTAAAAAATAAAACAACTGGCCAGTGAAAACTTTGTGAATAGCAGCAGAACATTGTCTGATGTAATGCTAGAAGATGAGCACCTTGGGTTGGAAAGCACCCAAAATACAACTGGGGAAGAGCTGTCTCCTCAAAACAGAGTTGACCTTAATGACGTGGATGGAGTAGAGTTTTGGGGACCTTCAGTTGCTGATGTGGTATGACTCAAAATGGGAAGAAACAACTGCAGACATCCATTAATAATTGGAAAGTGAAATATATGAAGTATGAATCTAGGAAAATTGGAAGTCATCAAAAATGAAATGGAAGAAAAAATAGGATCAACCCTAGGAGCCCTAATACAGGGCATAAACAGAATACAAAACATTACCAAAAATGACGAAGAGAAACCCGATAACTGGGAGCTCCTAAAAATCGAACACCTATGCTCATCTAAAGACTTCACCAAAAGAGTTAAAAGACCACCTACAGACTGGGAAAGAATATTCAGCTATGACATCTCCGACCAGCACCTGATCTCTAAAATCTACATGATTCTGTCAAAACTCAACCACAAAAAGACAAACAACCCAATCAAGAAGTGGGCAAAGGATATGAACACACATTTCACTAAAGAAGATATTCAGGCAGCCAACAGATACATGAGAAAATGCTCCCGATCATTAGCCATTAGAGAAATGCAAATTAAAACTACGATGAGATTCCATCTCATATCAACTAGACTGGCATTAATCCAAAAAACACAAAATAATAAATGTTGGAGAGGCTGCGGAGAAATTGGAACACTCATACACTGCTGGTGGGATTGTAAAATGGTACAACCACTTTGGAAATCTATCTGGCGTTATCTTAAACAGTTAGAAATAGAACTACCATACAACCCAGAAATCCCACTCCTCGGAATATACCCTAGAGATACAAGAGCCTTCACACAAATAGATATATGCACACCCATGTTTATTGCAGCTCTGTTTACAATAGCAAAAAGCTGGAAGCAACCAAGATGTCCGTCAGCGGATGAATGGGTAAATAAATTGTGGTATATTCACACAATGGAATACTACGCATCGATAAAGAACAGTGACGAATCTCTGAAACATTTCATAACATGGAGGAATCTGGAAGGCATTATGCTGAGCGAAATGAGTCAGTTGCAAAAGGACAAATATTGTATAAGGCCACTATTATAAGATCTTGAGAAATAGAAAAAACGGAGAAGAACACATACTTATGTGGTTACAAAGGGGGGAGGGAGGGAGGGAGGGAGAGGGCTTTTTATTGATCAATCTGTAGATAAGAACTGCTTTGGGTGAAGGGAAAGACAACACTCAATACAAGGAAGGTCAGCCTAATTGGACTGGACTAAAAGCAAAGAGGTTTCCGGGATAAAATGAAAGCTTCAAAGGTCAGCGGAGCAGGGGCTGGGGTCTGGGGAACATGGTTTGAGGGGACTTCTACGTCAATGGGCAAAATAATTCTATTATGAAAACATTCTGCATACCACTTTGAATTGTGGCGCCTGGGGTCCTAAATGCCAACAAGCGGCCATCTAAGATACATCAATTGGTCTCAACCCACCTGGAGCAAAGGCAAAGGAAGAACACCAAGGTCACACGACAACTAAGAACCCAAGAGACAGAAAGGGCCACATGAACCAGAGACCTACATTATCCTGAGACCAGAAGAACTAGTTGGTGCCCGGCCACAATCGATGTCTGCCCTGTCAGGGAGCACAACAGACAACTCCTGAGGGAGCAGGAGACCAATGGGATACAGACCCCAAATTCTCATGAAAAGACCATACCTAATGGTATGATTGCGACTAGAGGATTCCCAGAGACAATGCTCCCCAGAACTTCTGATGGCACAGGACAGGAACCATCCCCGTAGACAACTCATCAGGCATGAAAAGGACTGGTCAGTGGTGGGGAGAGAGATGCTGATGAAGAGTGAGCTAATTAAATCAGGTGGACACTGGAGAGTGTGTTGGCAGCTCTTGACTGGAGGGGGGATGGGAAGATAGAGAGAGAGGGAAGATGGCAAAATTGGCACGAAACGAGAGACTGTAAGGGCTGACTCAATAGGGGGAGAGCAAGTGGGAGAAGGGAGTAAGATGTATGTAAACCTACATGTGACAGACTGATCGGAATTGTAAATGTTCACTTGAAGCTTAATAAAAATTAATTATATAAAAAAAATGAAATGGAACATATAAAGATTGATATCCTAGGCATTAGTGAGCTGAAATGGACCTGTATTGGCATTTTGAATCAGATAATCATATGGTCTGTTATGCCAAGAATGACAAATTGAAGAGGAATGGAATCACATTCATGATCAAAAAGAACATTTCAAGATCTACCCTGAAGTACAGTGATAGGATAATATCCATATGCCTATAAGGAAGACTATTTAATATGACTGTTATTCAAATTTACATACCAAACATGAATGCCAAAGATAAAGAAATTGAATATTTTTTCCCACTTCTTCAGTCTGAAATTGGTAAAACATGCAGTCAAGATGCACAGATAATTATTGGTGATTGGAATGCAAAAGTTGGAAATGAAGTATTGGTAGTTGGAAAATATGGCCTTGGTAATAGAAACGACGCCAGAGATCGCATGATAGAATTTTTTCCCCAAAACCAACGACTTATTCCTTGTAAATACCTTTTTTCAATGACATAAACAGTGACTCTACACATGAAACTCAGCAGATGAAATACACAGGAGTCAAATCGACTACATGATGGAGAAGCTCGATATCATCAATTAGAACAAGACCAAGGGCTGACTACAGAACAAGTACCAATTTCTCATGTGCAAGTTCAAGTTGAAGCTGAAAAAAATTAAAACAAGCCCATGAAAGCCAAATTATGACCTTGAGTATATACCACCTGAATTTGGAGACCATCTCAAGAATAGATTTGATGCACCGAACACTAATGACAGACCAGATGAGCTGTGGAATGATATTAAGGACACGTTGCTGTGTCTGAGCCCATTGTTGCAGCCACCGTGTCAGTCCATTCCATTGAGGGCTTTCCTCTTTTTCATTGACCCTCCACTTTACCAAGCATGTTGTTCTTCTCCAGGGACTGGTCCTTCCTGATAACATGTCCAAAGTACATGAGACGAAGTCTCGCCATACTCACTTCTAAAGAGCATTCTGGCTATATTTCTTCCAAGACATATTTGTTCATTTCTTCTGGCAGTCCATGGTATATTCAATATTCTTCACCAACACCATAATTTAAAAGCATCAATTCTTCTTTGGTCTTCCTTATTCATTGTCCAACTTTCTCATGCATATAAAAGAATTGAAAATGTCATGGCTTGGGTCAGGTGCACCTTAGTCCTCAAAGTGACATTTGCTTTTTAACAATTTAAAGAGGTCTTTTGCAGCAGATTTGCCCATTGCAGTATGTCATTTGATTTTTTGACTGCTGCTTCCATGGGCAATGATTGTGGATCCAAGTAAAATGACATCTTTGACAACTTCAATCTTCTCTCTCTTTATCATGATGTTGCTTATTGATCCAGTTGTCAGGATTTTCTTTACGTTGAGATGTAATTCATACTGAAGGCTGTAGTCTTTGATCTTCATCATAAGTGCTTCAAGACCTCTCACTTTCAGCATGCAAGGTTGTGTTATCTGCTTATCGTTATGTCATTAATGAGTCTACCTCCAATCCTGATGCCATATTCTTCTTCATATAGTTCAGCTTCTTGGATTATTTACTCATGGTGGAAGGATACAACCCTGACACATACCTTTTCCAATTTTAAACCACACAGTATCCTCTTGTTCTGTTCATAGGACTGACTCTTGGTCTATGTAGAGTTTCCACATGAGCATAATTAAGTTTTCTGGAATTCCCATTCCTCACAATGTTATCCATAATTTGCTATGGTCCACGCAGTTGTATGCCTTTGCAGTCAATAAAAGACTGGTAAACATCTTTCTGGTATTCTCTGCTTTCAGCCAAGATCCATCTGACATGAGCAATGATATCACTTGTTCCACCCACCTCTTCTGAACCTGGCTTGAATTTCTAGCAGCTCCCTGTTGATGTAATGCTGCAACCTTTTTTGAATTATCTTCAGCAAAATTCGACTTGCATATGATATTAGTGATATTGTTCTTTAATTTCCACACTTTGTTGAATCGCCTTTCTTTAGAATGGGTGCAAATATGGATCTCTTCCAATCTGTTGGCTCGGTAGCTGTCTTCTATATCTCTTCACCTAGTTGAGTGAGCATTTCCAGCATTGCATCTGTTTGCTGAAGTATCTCAATTGGTATTCTGTCAATTCCTGGAGTCTTGTTTTTTTGCCAATGCCTTCTGTGCAGCTTGGGCTTCTTCCTTCAGTGCCATCGGTTCTTGATCATATGCTACCTGCTGAAATGGTTGAACATTGACGAATTCATTTTGGTACATTTGCTCTGTGTATTCCTTACATGTTCTTTTGATGCTTCCTGTGCCGTTCCATTTTTTTGCCCAAAGAATCCTTCAGTATTGCAGCTTGAGGCTTGAATTTTTCCTTCAGTTCTTTCAACTTGAGAAATGTCTAGTGTATTCTACCCTTTTGGTTTTCTAACTCCAGGTCTTTGCACATGTCATTATACTATTTTACTTTGTCTTCTCGAGCCACCGTTTGAAATCTTCTGTTCAGCTCTTTTACTTCCTCATTTCTTCTCTTCACTTTAGCTACTCTGTGTTCAAGAGCAAGTTTCAGAGTCTCTTCTAATATCCATTTTTGTCTTTTCTTTCTTCTTATCTTTTTAATGATCTTTTCATTTCTTCATGTATTAATGTCCTTGATGTCATCCCACATAACTCTTCTGGTCTTCAGTCATTAGTGCTCAGTACATCAAATTTATTCTTGAGGTGGTCCCTAACTTCAGATGGGATATACTCAAGATTGTAATTTGGCTCTCATGGATTTGATTTTACTTTTATTCAGCTTCAGCTTGAATTTTCATATGAGAAAGTGATAATCTATTCTGCATTTGGCTCCTGGCCTTGTTCTGACTGATGATATTAGGCTTCTCCATTGTGTCTTTCCACAAATGTGGTCAATTTGATTCCTGTGTATTCCATCCAGGGAAGTCCTTGTGTATAGTAACTGTTTACGTTGTTTAAAAAAGGTATTTCCAATGAATAGGTCTTTGGTCTTGCAAAATTCTATCATGTGATGTCTAGTGTCATTTTGGTCACCAAGGCCATAGTTTCCAACTACTGGATCCTTCTTCACTTCTAACTTTTCAATTCCAATCACCAGTACTTATCAATTAATCTTGATAGCATGTTTTATCAATTTCAAACTGGAGAAGTTGGTAAAAATCTTTAATTTCTTCATCTTTGACATTAGTGGTTGGTGTGTAAATTTGAATAACAGTCTTATTAAAATGGTCTTCCTTATAGGTCTATGGATATTATCTTATCACTGACAGCACTGTACTTCAAGACAGATCTCAAAATTTATTTTTTGACAACAAATGTGATACTGTTTCTCTTTAGTTGGTCATTGCTGGCATAGTAGACCACATGATTGTCCTATTCAAAATGGCCAGTCCTTTTCCCAAATGCCTAGGATATCTCTTTCAAGTGTTCCTTTTCATTTTTAAGAGATTCCAGTGTTCTCTGATTAATACTTTGTACATTCCACGTTCCAATTATTAATGGATGTTTGCTGCTGTTTCTTCTCACTTTGAGTCTTTGACAGCAGCAAATGAAGATTCCAAAAGCTTTACTCCTTCTACATCATTAAGGTTGACTCCACTTTGAGGAGGCAGCTCTTCCCAGTCATATTTTGAGTGTCTTTCTACCTGAGGGCCTCATTTCCCAGAACTAAATCAGACAATGTTGTGCTGCTCTCCACAAAATTTTCACTGGCTTTTTTTTCCCCCCAGAAGAGGATTGCCAGGTATTTCTTCCTAGTCTGTCTTAATCTGGAGGCTCCACTGAAATCTCCCCTCTGTGGGTTACCCTGTTGTTATTTATGGTATCAGTGGCATAGTTTTCAGCATCACAGCAACACACAAGATACCACAGTATGACAAACTGACAGACAAATGGTGGGATATTCCCATACCCCACTTTAAATAATGGATAGATCAACATTCATCCTGTAATGGATAAAGATCAATAAGAAAATAGAAGATGTGAACAACATTAGACCTAACGGACATATATAGAACACTCTACCCAACAGCAGCAGAATACATTTTCTTCTCAAGTGCACCATGGAACATTTTCTAAGATAGACCATATGTTAGGTCACAAAGTAAGCATCAATAAATTTTAAAAGACTGAACTCATAAAAGGGGTCCTCTCCAACAGCAGTGGAATGAAATTAGAAATCAATAATAGAAAAACAGAAAATGCACAAATACGTATAAATTAGCACACTCTTAATAACCAATGAGTCAAAAAGAAATCACAATGGAAACAAGAAAATACCTTGAGATACATAAAAATAAAATACAACATAGCAGAACTTGGAAGTAGGGAAAACAGTGCTCAGAGGAAAATTTATAGCTATCAATGCATACATTAAAAAGAAAGATCTCAAATCAACAACTTAACTTTATACCTTAAACCCCAAAAAACATATTGCTGCCAAGTCGATTCTGATTCATAGCGACCCTATAGGGCAGAGTAGAACTGCCCCATAGGGTTTCCAAGAAGTGGATCCGAACTGCCAACCTTATGGTTAGCAGCTGAGCTCTTAACCACTGCACCACCAGGGCTTAGGAGCTAGAAAAAAAGAAGAGTATGAAAAAACCTCCAAGGTAGCTGAAGGAAGGAAATAATAAAAATTAAAGCAGAGATAAATGAAATAAAGAATAGAAAAAGAGAATCAACAAGACCAAAAGTAGATTCCTTGAAATGATCAAAAAATTCACAAACCTTTAGCTAGAATGACAAAAAAAAACAAGATTCACTTACTAAAATCAGAAGTGAAAGTGGGGACATTATTACTGACCTTGCAGAAATGAAAAAAAGGATTAAAAGAGAATACTATGAACAACTGTCTGCCAACAAGCTAGATAACCTAGATGAAATGGACAAATCCCTATAAACATACAAATTACCAATATTGACCCAAGAAAAAAATAGAAGATCTTAACATACATTTTAACAAGTGAAGATACTGAATCAGTAATCAAAAGTCTCCCAACAAAGAAAAGCCCAGAGCCAGATGGCTTCAGTGGTGAGCTTTTCCATATATTTAAAGAATATACACCAATTCTTTTTTAATTATTTTGAAAAATAGAAATGGAGGGAACACTTCCTATCACATTCTTTGAGCCAGATAAAGACACCAAAAGAAAAGATTAGAGCAATATAACTTGTGAATATAGATGCAAGGTACTAGCAAACCAAATTTAGCAGCATATTAAAAAGATTACATACCATGACCAACTGTGATTTATTCTAGGGCAGAAAGGGTGGTTTAACACTTGAAAATTAATTGATATAACGTATGATATTAATAGAATGAAGGGGAAAACACACATGCATAATCATCTCAGTTGATGTAGAAAAAACATTTGACAAAATCCCACATTCTTTCATTGTAAAACACTCAAACTGGGAATAGAAGGGAACTTCCTTAACATGACAAAGGACCTTTATGAAAATCCAGAGCTAACATGATACTCAATGGTAAAAGACTGAAAGCCTTCCCCCAAAAGTCAGGAACAAGACAAGGATGCCCACTTTTATCACTTCTGTTCAACATGTACTATAAATTCTAGCCAGAGAAATGAGGCGAGAAAAAGAAATAAAAGGTAACCAAATAGGAAAGAAAGAAGTAAAACTATTTCTGTTAACAGATGACACAATCCTATATATGGAAAATCCGAAAGAATCCACAAAAATTATTAGACCCGACAACTGAATTCAGCAAAGTACAAGATCAATACACAAAAATCAGTACATTTCTATACACTTGCAATGAAAAATCCAAAAGGGAAATTAAGAAAACAATTCTATTTACAAATCCATCAAAAAGAATTAAGTACCTAGCAATAAATTCAACCAAGGAGATATGAGACTTGTATGCTGAAAACCACAAAACATCCTTGAAAGATATTAAAGAAGATCTAAATTAGTGGAAAAACAACTGTATTTATGGATTGGAAGAGTTAATATTGATAAGATCACAGTACTTCCCAAAGTGTTCAACAGATTCAATGTAATCCCTCTTGAAAGTTCCAATGCACTGTTTTACTCCAGAGATTGAAAAGCTGTTCCTAAAATTCATATGGAATTGCAGGGGACCTTAAATAGCCAAATAATCTTGAAAAAGAACAAAGTCAAAGGACTTGCTTGTTTTGATTTCAACACTTACTACAAAGATACAGTATCAAAACAGTGTGGTACTGGCATAAGGGTAGACATATAGATCAATGGAATAGAATCGAGAGTCCAGAAATAAACCCATAAATCTATGGCCAATTGATTTTCAACAGATGTGCCAAGACCATTCAATGGGGAAAGAATGTTTTTTTAATGAATGATGCTGGGACAACTGGATATCCACCTGTAAAAGAAGTTGAACCCTTACTTCACACTATATACAAAAATCAACTCAAAATGGATCAAAGAGCTAAAACCATAAAACTCTTAAAAGAAGACAGGGGTAAATCTTTAGAACCTTGAATTTGTCAGTGAGTTCTTAGATATAACACAAAAAGCACAAGCAACAAAAGAGATAAATTGGACTTCATCAAAATGAAAGTGAAAAGAAAACTTGCAGAATGGGAGATAATATTTTCAAATCATATATCTGATAAGGGACTTGTATCTAGAACATACAAAGAACTCTCAGAACTCAACCATAAAAAGACATGTAACCCAATTTTAAGATGCTCAGAGACTCCAAATAGACAATTCTTCAAAAAAGATATGGCCAGTATCTTATATGGCCAGTAACCACATGAAAAAGTGCTCAACATTATTTAAAAAAAAAAAAAAAGCTGCCATCAAGTTGATTGCAACACATGGTGACCCCCTATGTGTCAGAGTAGAACTGTGCTCCACTGAGTTTTCAATAGCCAATTTTCCAGAACTGTATCATGAGGACTTTCTTCCAAGGTGCCTCTAGGTGGACTAGCATGTTAACCATTTGCACCGCGCAGGGACTCCTTGTTAGTCATTAAAAAAAAAAAAAAAAAAAACTTTTAGGGAAATTAAAATCAAAACCACAGTGAGATACTATTCCACACCCATTAGTATGGCTATAATAAAAAAGACAGATAGTAACAAGTTGGCGAGAATGTGGAGATATCTGAACTCTCATACATTGCTGGTGGGAATGAAAAATGGTGCAGCCACTTCAGAAAAAGTTTGGCATTTTCTGAAACTTTTAAACACAGTATTACCATATGACCCAGCAATTCCAAATTCCACTTCTGGATATATACTAAAGAGAATCGAAAACATATGATTAAACAAAAACTTGTAAATAAAGGTTCATATCAGCATTGTTCATAACATTCAAAACACGAAAACAACCCAAATGCCCACCAACTGATGAATATATGAACCCACACACTCACACACCACAGTAAAATTGTGTATTTTAGGGAATTTATGGACTTTCTTGGAGCTTTTCAAAAAGGGATGTTGCCCTAGATCAAACCTCATAGTCTAAACAATAAAAAGAACGACCTAAGTCTCAAAAATTTAAAGGGAATGGAATTCAAAGGAAGGAGCTACATTCAGCACCTTACTGGCAAATGTTAAGATAGAGCAATTGGTCTGTCGGATGCTGGTTTTGGGGGGAGTGGATCTTTGCTGGAGACTTGTCAGATGATGATACAGAATACAGCAAGCATTTCAACTACATTCTTCCACATCTGTACTGTTGCCCACTCCATGCAGCCTTCTAATTTTGGTTTGTAAGCTGCAAACCCTGGTGGCATAGTGGTTAAGTGCTATGGCTGCCAACCAAAAGATCGGCAGTTCAAATCCACCAGGCGGTGCTTGGAAAACCTATGGGGCAGTACTACTCTGTCCTATAGGGTCGCTATGAGTTGGAATCCACTCAGTGGCAGTGGGTTTTTAAGCTGCAAATGAGGACAAGAATACATGTGGCAAGTTCTTCTAGAAGTAGGCTAAGACCTCAGAGAACAAGAAAGCTACCTCTGATCCTAACTGCCAGAAAGTGAAAAGGAGAAGTAAAGCCATCCATATAAACAGAAGAAGTACACAAGCTCCTATTTGGAGTCTGCAGGATGGACTTTATCGTTTTAAGCAGTTGCATATATGCAATTTATCATTTTAAGCAATTCAGATTCTAAATTATGTACGGTTTCTTTTAGGATTGATACAAAACTAAAATTTAAATTGAACCTGAGTTAGTTTCCTACTACTATTGTAACACATTACCACAAACTTAGTGGCTTAAACAATATAAATTTATTATCCTACAGTTGTGGAAGTCAGAAGTCTGAAATGTGCTTCTGGGTTGTATTAGTTTCCTACAGCTGCTATAACAAATTACCACAAACTTGGTGAGTTAAAGCACAGAAATTTATTCTCTCACGTTTCTGGAGGCTAGAAGTTCTAAATCGAGGAGTCAGCAGGCCCGTGCTCCCTCTGAAGGCTCTAGGGAAGAATCCTTCCTTGTCTTTTCTTAGCACCTGGTGGCTCCCAGCAATCCTTGATGTCCTTTAGTTTATGGCTACATCACTCCAGTCTCTGCCTGTCATCACATGGCCTTCTTCCTTCTTCCTTGTGTGTGTGTCTCCTCTTATAAGGACAACAGTCATTGGATTCAGGGTCCAATTTAATACAGTATTTCCTCATCTTAACTAGTTACATCTGCAAAGATCCTATTTCCAAGTAAGATCACATTCTGAGATTTGGGATAGACGTCAGTTTTGGGAGGACATTGTTCAACATACCGTTGTTAGCTGCCATCAAGTTGGTTCCAACTCATAGTGACCCTATGTACAGCAGAATGAAGCACTGCCCAGTGCTGTGCCATCGTCACAATCATTGTTATGCTTGAATCCATTGTTGCAGCCCCTATGTCCATCCATCTCGTTGAGGGTCTTCCTTTTTTTCACTGACCCTGTACTTTACCAAGCATGATGTCCTTCTACAGGGACTGGTCCCTCCTGATAACGTGTCCAAAGTATGTGAGATAAAGTCTCACCATTCATGCTTCTAAGGAGCGTCTGGCTGTACTTCTTCCAAGACAAATTTGTTCATTTTTCTGACAGTCCGTGGTATATTCAATATTCTTCACCAACACCGTAATTCAAAGGCATCAATTCTTCTTCGGTCTTCCTTATTCATTGTCCAGCTTTTGCATGCATATGACACAATTGAAAACACCATGGCTTGGGACAGGCATGTCTTAGTCCTTAAAGTGACATCTTTGCTTTTTAACACTTCAAAGAGGGCTTTTGCAACAGATTTGCCTAATACAATGCATCTTTTGATTTCTTGACTGCAGCTTCCTTAGGCATTGATTGTGGATTCAAGTAAAATGAAATCCTTGACAACTTCAGTCTTTTCTCCGTTTATCATGATGTTGCTTATCGGTCCAGTTGTGAGGATTTTTGCTTTCTTTATGTTGAGATACGGTCCATACTGAATGCTGTAGTGTTTGATCTTCATCAGTAAGTGCTTCAAGTCCTCAGACCCACTACATGGGCTAAAATCAAGTTGTGGGTAGGACTGTGTTTTTTCTGGAAGCTATAGATGAGAATCTGGTTTTTTTTTTTTTGCCTTTTCCAGGTTCTAGAGACCACCTGCATTCCTTGGCTTGTGGTTCTACCCCCAAATCGATCTTACCTCTGTTTCTATTGTCGCATCTCCTTCTCTGCCTCTGACACTCTCCTGCCTCCCTCTTATAAGGACCCTGGTGATTGCATTTGGGCCCACCCCAATAATCCGGGATAATCTTTCCGTTTCAAGATCTTTAGTTTATTCACATCTGCAAAATCTCCTTTAGAAATCATAGTTTGCCAGGTAAAATAACATAGTCATACGTTCAGGGATTAGGATATTTTGGGGAGCCATTATTCTATTTACCATAGAACCCTGGTTGTATTTCAAGTCCATTGAACTAGGCATGCTTAATTTTGTGCATTTCTATTTATAGGAATGTTTAAAGATAGTATTAAAAGCATAGATCTTTAAAGAGGTCGTAATACTGTACTTTGTGATTTTCACATTCCGAGATACATTCAGCACTTGTCCATGGCACCTATTTGCTGGACTGTGTACGATACTCAGAGTTCCTGGGTGGCGCAAAAGGTTAACATCCTCTACTGCTAACCAAAAGATTGGAGGTTCAAGTCCAGCCAGAGGTGCCTTAGAAGAAAGCCATGGCGATCTAATTCCAAAAAATCAGCCATAAAAAACCCTACAGGTAACAGTTCTACTGTGACACACATGGAGCTTAACACACAAGTTGGAGACAACTTGATGGCAACTGGTTTTGTGGCATAACAACTCACCAGCTTTCGAAAGTTATCGATTGCCTTTCCCTGAGCTCTTTACTAACCCAATAGCTACAGGCCCATGGTTCAGGATACATTTCGTTTTGGAACAAAATAAGACAACACAAACTCTTAACTCTGTAGGTCAGAGCACTTCAGGTTAATGCAAGGGGAAGAAGGAATGCCCAGATCCGTGTGTGGTCATTTTGTACCTGCATATCCCAGGATGCTGGGCATTCTCAGAGAAGGGAAATGGAGTCCCTGACACACTTAGGCAGCCCCTTCTGGGGCTGAAGGTGACCATGCTGCCAACTGCAGTAGAGCAATTATATCAAGAGCAACAAGCAAAGGACTGAATCCTGAAGAGAATATAGGGAAAGAATAGAGGGGAAGCTTGCTGATTATCATCCAATAACCAGTTGGTGTTTAATTTTCCTTGGTTGTCTCAAAATTGTCGTTTTACAATTGGTTGTATAAATCAGGACCAAGCAAGGTATACATCATAGAAGGGAAGCTTGCTTTTTTATCTCTCATGAATATTTTATTTTGGTTTTATTTACCATTTTG
This sequence comes from Loxodonta africana, assembly GCF_030014295.1. Taxonomy (NCBI): domain Eukaryota; kingdom Metazoa; phylum Chordata; class Mammalia; order Proboscidea; family Elephantidae; genus Loxodonta; species Loxodonta africana. The sequence goes on along the minus strand of NC_087343.1, from coordinate 173,476,422 downwards.
TTATGGAATTTTTTATATACAAAAGCAAGGGAACAGTATAATGAATCCCCACGCACTCATCACCCAGCTTCAACAATTATCAACATTTTTGCTATCCTTGGTTCATCTGTTTCCCCCTACTTTTTAAGGGGGAGGGTTTTGAGGATTTTAAAGTGAATCACTGACATTTAATTTCACCTGTAAACATATCACTATGTATATTTACTAGTTAAGGACTTGAAAAAATGATCACCTACCATTCATTAAAAATGAATAATTCCTGATTATCACCCGATAACCAGTTTGTGTTTAATTTTCCTTGGTTGTCTTGAACTGTCTTTACAATTCAGGACCAAGCAAGGCACACACATTGGCTTTAATTATGTATCTTAAGCCTCTTTTACTCTACAACAGTTCCTTATCTTTTATTATTATTATTTTTTAATGTCATGTATTTATTGAAGAAATGAGGAATTATCCACATCCTGGATTTGGCTTAGTATATCCTTGTAGTATTATGTAATATATTCCCCTATCACCCATTTTTCCTGTGAGAAGTGGTAGTTAGATCTGGAAGCTCAATTAGATTCAGATCCAATTTCTTTTATTTTTTGGCAATTATACCTCAAAGATGGTGCTGTGTACTTTGTATTATATTACAACAGGGGTACATAAAATCTGTTTTTCTATATTATAGTAATTTTTAAGAATGATTGTGGGTTCAGGTGTTATCAGCCTGATTATAAGTTTCCCATCAACCTTTTACTTAAAGCAATATTTCTCAATTCTTGACTGCACAGTAGCATCACTTGAAGGGCTTAAAAAAAAAAAATGCCCAGCCCTACCCCAGGTTAAGTAAATCAGAATCTTTGGGGTAGGGCCTGGGCAACAGCATTCATTAAAATTTTTCCCAATCAAAGTTCTGATTCATGCTACAACATGAATGAACCTTGAATACATTACAGTGAGTGAAATAAGATCATCACAAAAGGACAAATACTGTATGATCTTGCTAATATGAAGTATACTGAAAAGGTAAATATATAGAAGTTAGAGTTTAATAGTAGTTACCAGGGGAGGAAGGAAGAGGGGGTGGGGCTAGGGGAGGAGATACTGTTTAGGAAGCACTGAGTTTTTTTTTTTTTCTTGTGGGGATGAAAAATTTGGCAAAGGACGTTGGTGATGATTGCACAATGATTGATGTAATTGATCTCACTGAATTGTATACATGAAAAATGTTGAATTGGCAAATGTGGTGCTATCTATCTATATAAATTTATTTTTTGTTGATGTTGTTGAAAATGTACACAACAAAACATACCCTAATTCAACCCAACCCCAGTGCCGTCGAGTTGATTCCGACTCATAGCGACCCTATAGGACAGAGTAGAACTGCCCCATAGAGTTTCCAAGGAGCGCCTGGTGGATTCGAACTGCCCTAATTCAAAAATTTCGAAAATACAGTTCAGTGACATTGATCACATTCTTTGAGTTGTGCAACTATCCTTACCCTCCTTTTCTGAGCTATTCCTTTACCATTAACATGAGCTGTTTATATTGTTACAAGAATTAAAAAAAAAAAAAAGTTTTCCCAGGTGATTCTAATAATCATCTAAGGTTGAGAAATACCAACCTAATGATTTTAGTAGCTTAGTCTAAATCCATGGAATTGTAAAATGATGATTTTCTGATTTGATATTTCGTCTTAATTTATTAGCTAGAATTCTTTTATGAAGAAAAACACTCCCTTGTCAATTATTTGTTATTCTGAAGTACAGGAAGGGCAGGATAAATACTTGAATCTTTCCCCTTATCAATGAGTTCAATGAGCTTTATTTTGTTTGGGGAGTATCATTATGAACAAGTGGATTTTTATAGGTTTGATGTGTTTTAGTACATTGCAGTCATTATTTATTTACTATTTTTTAGATGCTCAAATTATCCCTTTTTTGACCAGGTGGCTATATATTGGTTCATGTGTCCTTAATCTTTGATAACGTTTTTGCTTTCTGGCACAATATGTCCCAGGCTCATCTTGTTCATTATCTATCTGAGACTCGGTTAGATATCCCAGACCTGGACCATTTTACCCAGAAGCCCTATTTCCTGTTGGTGAGGGTGGTATTTAGAAACCACATTTTGGGAAATAGGGATGCTTATTGCTTATGAATTAACATAGTGTCTAGTCATTTCAGTGAAATATGTTAGAAAATATGTATTTTCTTAAAAACAGGAAAAGAAATTAAGTTTATATTGATATTTCCGAAATAATTTTAATAATGCAGAATTTTAAATTAAGTTGTTTGATTTTATATTATATACTTGTATCTTTTCCCTCAAGCTAAACTCTTGGTTCCTAATGATAACAGCATAATTACTTATTTATTTTATCCTACTCTACATTTTTTTTCTATATTTATATATATATTTGTATATATGTATGTATGTATGTGTAGAGAGAGAATAGTTCCAGGACAACAATATCAATAGTTTCAAAGCAGCAATATCACTAGCAATAATACTACTTAAGTTTAAGATTTGTTTATGATCCTTTTCTCTTTAGGATATATCTTACCAGGAAGATACAATAAAAATACTAGATATAAATTATCTTGAAATAATTCTCTGTGTAGTTAACTTACTACAACTTGATATAAACTTAGGTTCATTTGTTTCTATTTGCTTTCAATTATTGTTGTTATAGTTGTTAGGTGCCATTGAGTCGGTTCCAACTCAGAGTGGCCCTACACCATCCTCATGATCATTGTTATGCTTGAGCCTATTGTTGCAGACACAGTGTCAATCCATCTTGCTGAGCGTCTTCCTCTTTTTCGCTGACCCTCCACTTTACCAAACATGATGTCCTTCTTTAGGGACTGGTCCCTCCTGATAACCTGTCCAAAGTACATGAGACCAAGTCTCTCCATGCTTGCTTCTAAAGAACATTCTGGCTGTACTGCTTCCAAGACAGACTTGTTCATTCTTCTGACAGTCCATGGTATATTCAGTATTCTTTGCCAACACCATGACTCAAAGGCGTCAATTCTTCGGTCTTCCTTATTCACTGTCTAGCTTTTACATGTATGTGAGGTGATTGAAAACACCATGGCTTGGGTCAGGCATTTCTTTATCCTTAAAGTGACATCTTTGGTTTTTAACACTTTAAAGAGGCCTTTTGCAAAAGATTTGCCCAATGCAGTGTGTTGCTTGACTGTTGCTTCCATGGGTGTTGATAGTGGATCCAAGTAAAATGAAATCTGTGACAACTTCGGTCTTTTCTCATTTATCATGATGTTGCTTATTGGTCCAGTTGTGAGGATATTTGTTTTCTTTCAATTATTAAGCATTTTTTAGATTAAATTTGTTTTAAAATTGTGTACAGTATTTACATGATTTCAAAGTAAAAACCATAATACAAGATACGTTCAGAAAGCTAGCTTCTATCCCTGTCTCTTTCGTACTTCGTTACCATCCCATATAGGTAGCCATTTTTATTAGAATTTATTCTACCTTTGCATTCTTTAGAAAATAAAAGCAAAATGTACAAATATGTGTGCTGTTATGAATAAATCATTTAATATGGAATTTCTTGTAAGACTTACATTGAAATGGTGCTTTTAGCTGTCAGAGTACTCTTACATATCCTTTCCTGAGCTCTTCATGACAGACCTGTGAAGTTGGTAAAACAGGCAATATTATTCTGTAAAACAGGCAATATTATTCTGGTTTTAAATAAGAAGGACCCAAGGCTCAGATAAATTATGATTTACTTAAAGTTACCAGGTTTGTACATGGTGCAACTGGAACTAGTGCCCAGTTAGTGTGGCCTGATGGTTAGAACAAGTTCTGGAGTTGGAGTGCCTGATCCTGTTTTACGATTTACTTACTTAACCTCTTTAAGGCTCTGTTCCCTATCTGTAAAGTGGAGCTATTTATAGTGTCTATCTCATAGGGTTGTTCAGAGGAGCAATCGAGACAACATATAAACTCCTTAGCCCAATGTCTAGAAAACATAGTAAATGATTATTACATGTTGGCTGATATTATTATTCTGATAATTCTAATTGATGCTTTTCTCACTACACCATGATGCTTCTATAGTTTCATCCGTGTGACCTTCTAGGATCACCCTTGTCTTAATTGGTCCTTTTGTTCTCTGGACATAACACTAACTTGTCTTTACCACATCTGTATGGTGATATGATGCTGGCCTTATAGATTTTAGCACGTTTAGTACATACCTAGATTTCTTTTTTTTTTTTTAATTCTTCACCAAACCTTGCATAGTATCTTGCATGCATTGAGTCCTAAAAAATTGTTTACTGAGGGAATTACTTCTAGCTGACGTGAGGGCCTTATGGATGAAATAGGTGTGAGTATCCTCCTTAAAAAATCTGTGGAATTCAAAGGATAAGGAGGCCTACAGGTGGGGGAGGTTGTATGAGCAAAGTCATAGGAGCTGGAAGCACAACATATTCAGGACACACGTATTGAATTAAAAGTGCCTGAATTTGGCAAAGGATATCGGATGGTTGCACAACATGATTGATCTCAATGAATTGTATACATGAAAAATGTTAAATTGGCAAATGCCATATTATATATAGGAGCCCTGGTTGCACAGCGGTTAAGCACTTAGCTGCTAACCAAAAGGTCAGCGGCTCAAACCCACCAGCTGCTCTGCAAGAGAAAGATGTGGAAGTCTGCATTACTACCCAGCAAACCCTACGGGGAAAGTTTTACTCTGTCATATCAGGTCACTGTGGAGAGCTGGGGGCGCAGTGGTTAAGAGCTTGGCTGCTTACCAAAAGGTTGGCAGTTCGAATCCATCAGCTGCTACTTGGAAATTCTATCTGGCAGCTATGCTGTGTCCTATAGGGTTGCTATGAGTCAGAATAGACTCCAAGGCAATAGGTTTGGGTTTTGGTATGCTATCTATATATTTTTACAACAATAGAAAAATGCCTGAATTAGGATGTATCATAGGAAGGAAAACCTAAAAAATTTTAGAAACTTTGACTTTGGGAAGGTACCTAGCGCTTAAAGATTTGGGTGTGGGACACCAAACCATTGAAGACACCTCATGTTATCAGACAGTTTGAGATAATAGTCTAATATTCAATCATACTTATGTTTTTAAAGGTCAGGAAACACAGTTGACTTTTTTTTTTTAAATGGGAGTATGAATATTCAACTTGGCATGGTCTTTTATAATGAACATGACCATTATGTTTATATTATCTGTCACTAGGTGGAGTCTCTGAGCCCAGGGAACTTTTGACTGAACTTTTCTATACCTCCTTTTGGGATTCCTGTTTCGTGCCTTTGAAGGGGAGGATAATATTGTTTTGTTTTGTTTTTTTAAACCATTGATGAATGGGTTTGAATGTCAGCATTTTGGGATTTGTTTTTTTTTTTAATCACCAATTTATAAAACAGCAAAGTAATCTTTTTCTTTCTTCAAATTCTTGGCCTCCAAAATGAAATTTGGAAATGACCCTTAAAACCACAGTTTAATATCGATCAGTTTTGCTCTTTCTGCTGGTAAGAGTGTTTTCAACTCTATTATTGAATGGCAGTTGAAAAATTAAGTTGTCATCTTCTGTCCAGTAACCTCCTACCCCAATATTCAGAAACCCTTGATTTCAACCTATGCATTTTACCCCATGAGCTTCTTTTCAGATGCCAGCAAGAACAAATATTGCACTCCCCCCAAGTGTCTACTCTTAGCCTAGTAGAACACATGCCTGCATTTCCAAAACCTGTGAGGCATCATCATAGAAAGGCCGAGATTAGCAATTTTTCTTTATCGAGGCTGTCAAAAAGTAAGAAGCCTGAGGCTGATACTAGATAAGAGTCCTGGTGAGTATTTCAGTCACAAGCTTACTCTGCCACTTTAGTGTAGGTGGGGAAAAAGAGCAGATGAATGCATGAAGTGGTTGCAGAAAGAATCTTGGGAACTTTCCAGGCCCCAAAGAGGATGCAGTTAACTTGCTCAGGTAGTCTGTATGCAGCGTTATGTGGGCAAGGTCTGATCTAATTCCTTTTTTTATTTCTTTCTGCTGCAGCACGTGCCCTTATAGTCGGCCTCCTTTTGGCTATGGAAATTTTCCAAGTTCAATGCCAGAATGCCTTGGTTATTATGAAGACAGGTACCAAAAACATGAGGCTATCTTTTCAGCTTTAAATAGAGACTATCCTTTTAGAGACTACCCAGATGAACGCACACACAGTGAAGGTTCTCGGAGTTGTGAGAGCCTGGATGGGACCGCTTACTATAATAGTCATAGCCACAGTGGGGAAGAATACTTAAATCCCGTGCCTCAGCTGGACATTGGAGTCCTGGAGAATGTCTTCACAGCCCCAACGTCAACTCCCTCTAGCATCCAGCAAGTCAATGTCACTGACAGTGATGAGGAGGAAGAAGAAAAAGTGCTCAGGAATTTATAATTTTAAGACAAATATGCACAGAAAATAAACATTTCTTAAAATATATTTTGGGTCAGTTGGTGTGAGAAAAAAAGCCTAGAATGCTTTGCTAAGAGTTTTCAGCTGTGATTCAAGGAGTCAAAACCAAATGCAATTTTTATCTTCATAAAGTTTTGATTAGTGAAACGGGAGCCCTAATGTTTCATCATAAGAATATTTAAGATATGAGGTAATTTATTTTTATGACTGAAATTTGCATTCACGTGTATTATTATTACTTTATTTTGAAACGTGCAAAATACCAAATCCTCACAAGTTTATGTGAGGGGAAAGGGCATAGATTTGGTAAGACAAGTGTGATTTACATTTTATCTCAGGATACATTTATTGATTTTTCTTATATAATTTTTGTTTGGTGTTTCTGTAATACTTATGGATGTTGTCAGTTTTTATGTAATGTTTTGAAACTATTTTGATAACCTTTAGTAGTGCACAGAGACTCAGTTACTAAATTTAATTTACACTAAGGTGCAAATGTGTTTTAGTGGCACCTGGGTAATTCCTTCTGCTAAATTTAGTAATTTCTGTTCAGAAACCTTTTCATTATCTTTTCTGGGTATCTTTTTCCATTTGGTATATATTGTTCTATTTTTGTTATAATTAAATAAACAGATAAAATTGTCCTTGTTGGATGTTTTCTGTTGGGGGTAGAAATAAGCAAAAGAGTATTTGTTCATCTACGATTGGTTTCCATACCACGTGCAGATACTCATTTTGACCTAATAACCTCCAGAATTGCACAGGTCCTATTAGCTTGCAGGAGACTTAAAACTGTATCAATGAAGATGTGGTGCACGTATTCTGGTTCCATTTCCAAACTCTTTACCCATGTGTACATGTGACTTAAACACTCCCCAAAAGTAGAACTCTTCCAGATTTGGCTCAAGCAGCTGTCTTTATAACTATGGAGTTTATTTAAGGGCACATGGAATTTATTTACTTCACAGTGACAGAAAAAACAGACCCTATTTGTGATGTAACCTCTTGATAAGTGCCCACTTGTGGATGGAGAGGACCTTTTTAGAGCAGGATCAGGACCAGGACCATCAGAGTTCAGATCATGATAAAAGACAGATTTACAAGGTACAAAGTCAATTAATGATGGGAAATAGCCACAAACCAGTAGATTTTGCCTCAATGATCTGTATAGTTAACGAAGATTGAGACCTTGTTACTTAAAACTGCTTGGAAAATTATATATGGAAATCTGTTCTAAACTTCCAGCTTCTTCCTTTGTTAAACTTGTACTTTTCTCTTAAACAATTGTTGTTAATGTAATATACTTCATCGGCCCTGCACTTGTTGTACGTAACATTTCCTCTTCTCAATAAAAATTTATTTTCATATTTTATATTCTTTATTGCTCTGTGCAATGTTATTTCAATGTGGCTAAAGAACAAAGTGAATTTCTTGATTGATAGTTGTTAGATGCTGTCAAATCAGTTCCAACTCATAGCAACCCTATGTACAACAGAACAAAACACTGCTTGGTCTTGCACCATCCTCATAATCATTGTTATGTTTCAGCCCATTGTTGCAGCCATTATGTCAATCCACCTCTTTGAGGATCTTCCTCTTTTTTGCTGGCCCTGTACTTTACCAAGCATGATGTCTTTCTCCAGGGACTGGTCCTTCCTGACAACATCTCCAAATTACCTGAGACAAAGTCTTGCTATCCCTGCCTTGAAGCAGCATTCTGGCTGTACTTCTTCCAAGACAGATTTGTTCATTCTTCTGGCAGTCCATGGTGTAGTCAATGTTCTTTGCCAACACCATAATTCAAAGGCGTCAATTCTTCTTCAGTCGTCCTTATTCATTGTCCAGCTTTCACATGCATATGAGATTGAAAATGCTACGGCTTGGGTCAGGCACACCATAGTCCTCAAAGTGACATCTTTGGTTTTTAGTACTTTAAAGAGGTCTTTTGCAGCAGATTCGCCCAATGCAACGCGTAGTTTGATTTCTTGACTGCTGCTTCCATGGGTGTTGATTGTAAATCCCAATAAAATGAAATCCTTGACAACTTCAGTATTTTCTTTGTAACCATATCTGAACTAAAGCAACATTTGGTTGTCTACATGTTTGATATCTACACCATGAAGGAGAAATGTATAGAAAAATTCCACCCATTTACCTCATCTCATTTTAATACCGCTTTGGTGACTGAAATGGATTTTTATACAGACCTTATTGTTATAGATGAGCAGATAGTGCAAATTCCTGTATAAGGCACTGGAATGGTAAATAGCATAGTCCAGTGTTTCCTAACTACCTGTCTTCAGGCTGACCTTGCAACCCTGATTCCTTCTGCACTGTACTTTTTAATGCCTGTTAAGGCTGGACAACTCTTTTAATCTTCTTCCTGCTCTTCCTCAGTGCTAGAATCAGAAGCCAGTTTAGATTGTTTTCAGATCCCCAGTTAATATGGGTTGGGAAATATGGACAGCTCTCATTTAAGAGAATATGCAATTGCAGATAAGCCTGCCTAGCTACAAATGCCCATACCTGCTCGTTTATAGCTCTTCAAAAAAAGCCCTGCTCCATTGGCACTAACTAATCTCTCTCCAGGTCATCAAGGTGAAATTCTGTAAGTTTGAAGCTACAAGTACTTTCTAAGAGGTCTCATTGCTTTGTTTGGTCTTCTATAAACTAGAGGTAGTGATATTTGTTATAAGAATACCCCAGTGCCATCAAGTCGATTCTGACTCACAGTGACCTTATAGGACAGAATGGAACTGCCCCATAGAGTTTCCAAGAATGCCTGGCGGATTCGAACTGACGACCCATTGGTTACCAGCCGTAGCACTTAACCACTACGCAACCAGGGTTACCTGTTATAAGAATAGCCTCCTTTTAAAGAGTATGGAGGTCCATTTCAGGAGGTGCAGCCAAGATGGCGGAACAGACAGCCACTTTTGGTGAGCCCTCTTTACAACAAAGACCCGAAAAAACAAGTGAAACGAGTATATTTGTGACAAGTTGGGAGCCCTGAACTTCAAAGGCAAGCTTAGAAAATCAACTGAGGGGCAGGGAGAGGAAGAGACCACTCAGAAGCGGAGAGGAGTTACCGGACCTGAATCGCCAGGAGCCCTTAGGCACCATTCCCGGAGCTGCTGCGGTGGGCTGGTACTAGTGTTTGGCCACAGTTTCCTCAGGGAGAAGCAGCCAGCCACACAGCGTACTCACACCTCTGGAACCTGAGGAGAAGGGCGCTCTCGGCAAAAGCTAAGTACTTGCGTATGTTTTAACGGCCCACCATCCCCCGCCCAAACCAGCTTCCGCAGCTAAATTCCCTGGGCCTGAGATAAGCACTGTTGAGCACCTAGAGCCATCCTCCCGCCCTTGGGGAAGGAAAGAATTTGTGTTTGGGGGAAAAGATAGTTTGTTAGCTCCACTAACCGGAGGAGCTCAGGATAGAAGCAGCTCCTGTCCAGGCATAAACCATCTGTGGACTTTGAGCACCTTTCCCTTCTGCATGGACCTGTGTGGGCCTATTTCAGGAGAATAGACCCTTGTTGGCAGACTCCAACCATTTCAGCTGTGCGGTGGAGAAGTGGGTGTTTGATGTTTGACATTGCTTTGCCTATTAAACAAGGTCCTCACCTACCCACAGCAGGGACCTAAGGACTGGTAGCTCCACTCAGGTCACCCAGTCACCCACAACAGGAGTCCAAAGATAACTGGTACCTCCCATTCCTTACAGCCAAAAACTTTGGGTGCCCATGGTTCGTCTGCAGAACCCACCCACCTGCACACTCTAGGGAACAGGGACATGCTTTCCTCAGAGAAACCTGGAGGTTGGTTCTCAGACCCCTGCCTTGTTCAAAGCATGACCCCCTGCTGCAATCAGATACCGGTATATATGCCAATCACCCTGACCCTCTAAGACTGTAAGACAGAGCCTGTACCACATACTTGATGATCAGCTACCTGGAAACCTGAGCTGAATTCATACAAGAAAACTGAATGGACTCCTAGACTGATATACCTGATAACAGCTCTAGCCATCTGGGAACAGGACGTCAGAGCTCCAAAGGTGAAAATAATCAAGCTAGCTCACTCAAGCAACCCATGGGGTATACCAAAACAAAACAAATCAAGCAGCTATGACACAGTAAGCAAGCATAAACCAATACAATAACTTATAGATGGCTCAGAGACAACAGTCAATATCAAGTCACATAAAGAAACAGACCATGATCACCTCAACAGGCTCTCAGAACAAAGAATCCAGGGATCTTCTAGATGAAAGTGCATTCCTGGAATTACTAGATGCAGAATACAAAAGTTTAATATACAGAACCCTTCAAGACATCAGGAAGGAAATGAGACAATATGCAGAACAAGCCAAAGAACACACAGATAAAACAACTGAAGAAATCAGAAAGATTATTCAGGAACATAATGAAAAGCTTAATAAGCTGGAAAAATCCATAGGCAGCAATCAGAAATTCAGAAGATTAACAATAAAATTACAGAAGTAGACAACTCAATAGAAAGTCAGAGGAGCAGAATTGAGCAAGGAGAAGCTAGAATTTCTGAACTCGAAGATAAACCACTGGACACTAATATATTTGAAGAAAAATTAGATAAAAGAATTAAAAAAAAATGGAGAAACCTTAAGAATCATGTGGGACTCTATCAAGAGAAATAACCTACGAGTGACTGGAGTACCAGAACAGGGAGGGATAACAGAAAATACACAGAGAATTGTTGAAGATTTGTTGGGAAAAAACTTCCCCGATACTGTGAAAGATGAGAAGATACCTACCCAAGATGCTCATCGAACTCCATATGAGGTAGATCTTAAAAGAAAGTCACCAAGACATATTACAATCAAACTTGCCAAAACCAAAGATAAAGAGGGAATTATAAGAGCAGCGAGAGATAAACAAAAAAAGTCACCTACAAAGGAGAGCCGAGAAGAATAATCTCGGACTCCTCGGCAGAAACCATGCAGGCAAGAAGATAATAGGATGACATATTTAAAAAATTGAAGGAAAAAAATTGCCTGCCAAGAATCATATATCCATCAAAACTGTCTCTTAAATATGAAGGTGAAATTAAGGCATTTACAGATAAAAACAAGTTTACGGAATTCATAAAAACCGAATCAAAACTACAAGAAATACTAAAGGGAGTTCTTTGGTTAGAAAATCAATAATATCAAGTATCAACCCAAGACGAGAACACTGGGCAGAGCAACCAGAAGTCAACCCAGACATGAAAATAAAAAAAAAACAAAGTAAGATTGTCTAAAAAAAAAAAAAAAAAGCTCAAAACAGAGTAACCGCAATGTTATTATATAAAAGAACACAATATTAGAATAATAAAGAGGGACTAAGAAATGTAATCACACACCTTGGAGAGGAAGATACGGTGATACAAAGAAATAAAAGTTAGGTTTAATTTTAGAAAAATAGGGGTAAATAAAAAGGTAAACACAAAGGAGACAAACTATCCTCATCAAAATGAAATACAAGAAAAAAATAGAGACTCAGCAGAAACAAAATCAACAACAAATATGAGGAAAGGACAATATATAAAGATAATCTACTCAACACATAAAATTAAGTGGGAAAAAGAAACTGTCAACAACACACAAAAAAAGACATCAAAATAATAGCGCTAAATTTATACCTATCCATAATTACCCTGAATGTAAATGGACTAAATGGACCAATAAAGAGACAGAGAGTGGCAGAATGGATTAAAAATAAGATTCGTCTATATGCTGCCTACAAGAGACACACCTTAGACTTAGAGACACAAATAAACTAAAACTCAAAGGATGGAAAAAAATATATCAAGCAAACAACAACCAAAAAAGAGCAAGAGTGGCAATATTAATTTCTGACAAAATAGACTTTAAAGTTAAATCCATCAGAAAGGATAAGGAAGGACACCATATAATGATTAAAGGGACAATACACCAAGAAGATATAACCATATTAAATATTTATGCACCCAATGACAGGGCTGCAAGATACATAAAACAAACTCTATCAGCATTGAAAAGTGAGATAGACAGCTCCACAATAACAGTAGAAGACTTCAACACACCACTTTCGGTGAAGGACAGGACATCCAGAAAGAAGCTCAATAAAGACACGGAAGATCTAAATGCCACAATCAACCAACCTGACCTCGTAGACGTATACAGAACACTCCACCAACAGCAACCAAGTATACTTTCCTTTCTAGTGCACGTGGAACATTCTCTAGAATAGAGTACATATTAAGTCATAAAGCAAGCCTCAGCAGAATCCAAAACATGGAAATATTACAAAGCATCTTCTCTGACCATAAGACCATAAAAGTGGAAATCAATAGCAGGGAAAAGAAATCAAACACTTGGAAACTGAACAATACCCTTCTCAAAAATGAGTGGATTATAGAAGACATTAAGGACGGAATAAAGAAATTCATAGAATCCAATGAGAAAAAAAACACTTCCTATCAGAACCTTTGGGACACAGCAAAAGTGGTGCTCAGAGGCCAATTTATACAAATAAATGCATACATTCAAAAAGAAGGGCCAAAATCAAAGAATTATCCCTACAACTTGAACAAATAGAAAGAGAGCAACAAAAGAAACCCACAGGCACCAGAAGAAAACAAATAATAAAAATTAGAGCTGAACTAAATGAAATAGAAAACAGATAAACAATTGAAAGAATTAACAAGACCAAAAGCTGGTTTTTTGAAAAAATCAACAAAATTGATAAACCATTGGCCAAACTGACAAAAGAAAAACAGGAGAGGAAGCAAATAACCCAAATAAGAAATGAAAGGGGCGATATTACAACAGACCCAACTGAAATTAAAAGAATCATATCAGATTACTCTGAAAAATTGTACTCTAACAAATATGAAAACCTAGAAGAAATGGATGAATTCCTAGAAACACACCACCTACCTAAACTAACACAAACAGAGGTAAAACAACTAAATAGACCCATAACAAAAGAAGAGTTTGAAAAGGTCTTCAAAAAACTCCCAACAAAAAAAAGCCCTGGTCCAGTCAGCTTCACTGCAGAGTTCCACCAAACTTTCAGAGAAGAGTTAACACCACTACTACCAAGGTATTTCAGAGCATAGAAAAGGACGGAATACTACCAAACTCATTCTATGAAGCCACCATATCCCTGATACCAAAACCAGGTAAAGACACCACAAGAAAAGAAAATTATAGACCTATATCCCTCATGAATGTAGATGCAAAAATCCTCAACAAAATTCTAGCCAGTAGAATTCAACAACATATCAAAAAAATAATTCACCATGACCAAGTGGGATTCATACCAGGTGTGCAGGGATGCTTCAACACTAGAAAAACAATTAACGTAATCCACCACATAAATAAAACAAAAGACAAGAATCACATGATTTTATCAATTGATGCAGAAAAGGCATTTGACAAAGTTCAACACTCATTCATGATAAAAACTCTCAGCAAAATAGGAATAGAAGGAAAATTCCTCAACATAATAAAGGGCATTTATTAAAAGCCAACAGCCAACATCACCCTAAATGGAGAGAGCCTGAAAGCATTCCGATTGAGATCGGGAACCAGACAAGGATACCCTTTATCACCGCCCTTATTCAACATTGTGTTGGAGGTCCTAGCCAGAGCAGTTAGCTAGATAAAGAAATAAAGGGCATCCAGATTGGCAAGGAAGAAGTAAAAGTATCTCTATTTGCAGATGACATGATCTTATACACTGAAAACCCTAAGGAATCCTCCAGAAAACTGCTGAAACTAATAGAAGAGTTCAGCAGAGTATCGGGATACAAGATAAACATACAAAAATCAGTTGGATTCCTCTACACCAACAAAAAGAACATCGAAGAGGAAATCACCAAATAATGCCATTTACAGTAGCCCCCAAGAAGATAAAATATGTACGAATAAATCTTATCAGAGATGTAAAAGACTTATACAAAGAAAACAAAAAACACTTCTGCAAGAAACCAAAAGAGACTTACATAAGTGGAAGAACATACCTTGCGCATGGATAGGAAGACTTAATATTATAAAAATGTCTATTTTACCAAAAGCGATCTATACATTTAATGCAATTCCAATCCAAATCTCAATGACATTCTTTACTGAGATGGAGAAACAAATCACCAACTACATATGGAAGGGAAAGAGCCCCGGATAAATAAGGCATTACTGAAAAAGAAGAACAAAGTGGGAAACCTTACTTTACCTGATTTTAGAAACTATTATACCACTACAGTAGTCAAACCAGCCTGGTACTGGTACAACAACAGATACATGGACCAATGGAACAGAATTGAGAATCCAGACATAAATCCATCCACATATGAGCAGTTGATATTTGACAAAGGCCCCAAAACAGTTAAATTGGGAAAAGACAGTCTTTTGAACAGATGGTGCCGGCATAATTGGATATCCATCTGCAAATAATGAAACAAGACCCATACCTCACTCCATGCACAAAAACTAACTCAAAATGGAACAAAGACCTAGATATAAAATCTAGAACGATAAAGATCATGGAAGAAAAAATAGGGACAACGTTAGGAGCCCTAATACATGGCATAAACAGTATACAAAACATTATTAAGAATGCAGAAGAAAAACTAGATAACTGGGAGCTCCTAAAAATCAAACACCTATGCCCATCCAAAGACTTCACCAAAAGAGTAAAAAGACTACCTACAGACTGGGAAAAAGTTTTTAGCTATGACATTTCTGATCAGCATCTGATCTCTGAAATCTACATAATAACTGCAAAAACTCAACTACAAAAACACAAATAACCCTATTAAAAATGGGCAAAAGGTATGAATAGACACTTCACTAAAGAAGACATTCAGGTAGCTAACAGATACATGAGGAAATGCTCACGATCATTAGCCATTAGAGAAGTGCAGATCAAAACTACAATGAGATTCCATCTCACTCCAACAAGGCTGGCATTAATCCAAAAAACACAAAATAATAAATGTTGGAGAGGCTGTGGAGAGATTGGAATGCTTCTACACTGCTGGTGGGAATGTCAAATGGTACAACTCCTTTGGAAATCGATTTGGTGCTTCCTTAATAAGCTAGAAATAGAACTACCATACAATCCAGCAATCCCACTCCTTGGAATATATCCTAGAGAAGTAAGAGCCTTTACACAAACAGATGTATGCACACCCATGTTTATTTGCAGCACTGTTTGCAATAGCAAAAAGATGGAAGCAAGCCAAGGTGCCCATCAACGGATGAATGGATAAATAAATTATGGTATATTCACACAATGGGATAGTAGGCATTGATAAAGAACAGTGAGGAATCTGTGAAAGATTTCATAACGTGGAGGAACCTGGAAGGCATTATGCTGAGCGAAATTAGTTCCAAAAGGACAATTATTGTATAAGACCACTATTAGAAGAATTGGAGAAATAGTTTAAAGTAAGAACAAAACATTCTTTTGCGGTTATGAGAGGGGGCAGGGAGGAAGGGTGGGAGAGAGGTATTCACTAATTAGGTGGTGGATAAGAGCTACTTTAGGTGAAGTGAAAGACAACACACAATACAGGGGAGGTCCGCAGAACTGGACTAAACCAAAAGCAAAGACGTTTCCTGAATAAACTGAATGCTTCTAAGGCCAGTGTAGCAGGGGCACGGGTTTGGGGACCATGATTTCAGGGGACATCTAAGTCAATTGGCATAATAAAATCTATTAAGAACACATTCTGCACCCCACGTTGGAGAGCGGCGTCTGGGGTCTTAAACGCTAGCAAGCAGCCATCTAAGATGCATCAATTGGTCTCAACCCACCTGGATCAAAGGAGAATGAAGAACACCAAGGACGAAAGGTAATTATGAGCCCAAGAGACAGAAAGGGCCACATGAACCAGAGACTACATCATCCTGAGACCAGAAGAACTAGATGGTGCCCGGCTACAACTGATGACTGCCCAGACAGTGAACACAACAGAGAACCCCTGAGGGAGCAGGAGAGCAGTGGAATGCAGACCCCAAATTCTCATAAAAAGACCAGACTTAAGGGTCTGACTGAGACTGGAAGGACCCTGGTGGTCATGGCCTCCAGGCCTTCTGTTGGCCCAGGACAGGAACCATTCCTGAAGCCAACTCTTCGGACATGGATTGGACTGGACAATGGGTTGGAGAGGGATGCTGGTGAGGAGTGAGCTTCTTGGACCAGATGGACACTTGAGACTCTGTTGGCATCTCCTGCCTGGAGGGTAGAGGGGGTTAGAAGGTGGCGAAATGGACAGGAAAAGAGAGAGTGGAGGGAGAGAGAGGGGTGTCTCATTAGGGGGGGAGTATTTGGGAGTATGTAGCAAGGTGTATATAAGTCTTTATGTGAGAGACTGACTTGAGTTGTAAACTTTCACTTAAAGCACAATAAAAATTATAAAACAACGATAACAACAATACATCAAAATAGAAATGCATGGTAGGTTTTTTTAAATAAAGAAAACGTTATTTAAAAAAAAAAAAGAGTATTGAAATGTCAATATGTTTAGAATGCCACTCAAGCCCATACTATGACTTGGACAAAGCTACTCTGGCTATTTGCAAATAAAAAAATTTTCACTGAAAATAGATTTAGTCCCAGTTTTCAAGTATCTGAATTGTCAGATTTAAAAAGGCAAGAGCTCCAAGAGACAGAAACGGCTACATGAACTAGAGACTACGACTACATCATCCTGAGACCAGAAGAACTAGATGGTGCCCGGCCACAACCGATAACTGCCCTGACAGGGAACACAACAGAGAACCCCTGAGGGAGCAGGAAAACAGTGGGATGCAGATCCCAAATTCTCATAAAAAGACCAGACTTAATGGTCTGACTAAGACTAGAAGAACCCCAGTGGTCATGGTCCCCAAACCTTCTGTTGGCCCAGGACTGGAACCATTCCTGAAGCCAACTCATCAGACATGGATTGGTCTGGACAATGGGTTGGAGAGAGATGCTAATGAGGAGTGAGCTACTTGCATCAGGTGGACACTTGAGACTATGTTGGCATCTCCTGTCTGCAGGGGAGATGGGAGGGTAGAGGGGGTTAGCAACTGGCAAAAGGGTCACAAAAGGAGAGACTGGAAGGAGGGAGCAGGCTGAGTCATTAGGGGGAGAGTAAGTGGGAATATGTAGCAAGGTGTATATAAGTTTATATGTGAGAGTGACTTGATTTGTAAAGTTTCACTTAAAGCACAATAAAAATTATTTAAAAAAAAATGCAAGAGCAGTGTTTCTCTAAGTGTGTTAGTTGGAACCTAAGCCTGTTAGATATCCTGAGAAAATTTTGTCAAATAAGCTTAGGTAATACATGCCATATCCCCCACATTGAAGAGCGTCAGTGCCCATTATCTTTGCAAATCTTCCCAAAAGTCTTGCAGTGAAGAAGCATATGTTAATCTCTGTTTATCCCAGTATTCCCTGAACTTATTTGGCTTGAGACCCCTTTTTTTTTTGTTTTAACATAATGGCTATTAACATTGCACAGAACACACTTTGGAAAAATGCTAATACAGTTATAATTGGTGGCTTTAGTTTTTAAATTGTTGGTTTCCCTTACAGTTTTCTCCACTGATCACCTTATTAAATCCTTTACTGAATGAAGGCACGGGCTGAATAGTTTTTTGGGGTTTTTTTTGCATTAAATATTTGATGTTCTAAAAAGATTGAGGAACCGCCGAAAATTATAATTGTTCTAAATTGCCGTTGGCTGCTCAACTGGCTTTTTAAGGAAAGTTGATATTGCACCCAAGAATTCAAGTGGGCAAATGTACTAAATTTCTATCCAAGTATATTTTTCACAGTATAAATCGGTTGTCAGTAGGGTTATTCCTGAGCTAAGAGTATAGCTGCTTTTGAAAGCTGTAGTTTGGAATTGATTTTGAAATGAAATGTTGGGGATCTTAAGAACCACTTCCAATATTTAGTTTTAAAGTGGTATAATTTCTATGTGGGTGGGGTAGTTCTGAAAATGTGTTATTCTACATTTTGAAACAAACTGTGCTGAGAGGCACACGCTTTTTTAGTTTTCTGAATCACCTTAGTAAGTTTGAGGATTTAAGAGGATTTCCAAAAGCATCACAATAAAACTACTTTCTAAAATCAAGTGTAGAAGAAGTCCCTTGGTGGTGTAGATATTAAGTGTTGGACTACTACCCGATAGGTTGGGAGTTCAAACCTACCCAGAGGTGCCTTTGAAGTAAGACCTGGCAATCTGCTTCCAGAAGGTCACAGCCTTGAAAACCCTATGGTGCAGTTCTATTCTGCACACTTGGGGTCACCATGGGTCAGAATTGACTGGATAGCAACTAACAGCAACAAAATCAAGTGTAGAAGGAGTTACCTTCTATTTAACTCTACCTGATGAAAATTCCACATCCTTTTAGCAGATTTACCATTAGTCTCTACGTTCTGCATTCTGATTGCCTGTTTCACCCTTGTAGCTCTCCTCTCTAAGGAGTTCTAACACACAAATCTTAGCAAAATTTTCCCTAAGTAACGAATGCTTGGTAGAAAAGTGGCGAGATAAAGGAGGACTACACTCAACATTCAGTTCGGGAAAGTATCTTATTTCTAAAAAAAGTATAGCATCTTATATGTATTCTTTTTCAAAGGAAGTTCTTCAAAAAGCTAAGTTTTGCCTGTGTTATCATCCCACAGAACACATTTTGGAAAATGCTACTACAGTTATAGTTGATGGCTTCTGTTTTAACATCGTTGACTCTTGTTCTGTGGATGCTGACAAGCCCTCCTGGAGAATGCTTTATTTATTCATTCATTTATTTTAAGCTGAACATAATTACACAGGTCACAAGCAATGGAAAGGTGTACGGTGAAACAACCATTCTGTTTTGTCAGGACTGAGGGTTCCCGAGACATGAGACTTTTCAGTGCTAAAACTGTGCTAGTCCTGGGCAAACCAGGACAAGTTGATCACCCTAATGAGTAAAATGAGTATTGAATCATCCAGAGGACTGGTCTGTGCAGATCATGCTGTCCAGGTGCAGAATTTGAAATTGCCATGCCTCACTCATGAAAGCAGATTATAGGCAAATTTGTGTCCAGTCTTCCAGAAAGGCATGACGTAAGTTATAGCAAGTAGCGGGAGGTAAGAGAACTGGAGCTATGTAACCGTTAGTACCTGGGGTGTTTTAATCAGCCAGCTTCAAGTTTACTTGGAAGACTAAGAAAAGTGATCAGATCTGTACGTTTTAATGATATTTCCCTTTAAAAACCAGGGAGAGAAAGCATTTTTGTTAACATGGAGCCTTCGTTTTAAACCTTCTTACTGTTTCCCCAACAATGAAAGGAATATTGGCTGAGAGTCTTCTTCATAGCACAAAGCTGGGCTGCCTTGGCACAGATAATATCCCAGCTCTATACTTTCTAGGTATTCTCAGAGATACTGCCTATGGCAGTGTTTTTCAAATGTTGTCAGTGTACCACTTCCAACACAATGATCTGGGTGCTTGTTAAAGATGCAAACATCAGATTACCTGGGTGGTGCAAATGGTTTGCACTCTACTACTAGCCTAAAGGTTGGTGGTTCAAACCCAACCAATGGTGACACAGAAGAAAGGCATGGTGATCTGCGGCTATAACAAATCATCATAAACTACGTGGCTTAAAAGCTCAACCATTCCTCAGACCTATAGAATCAGAATCTCTCTGTCTGGGGCCTAGGAATCTGCATTTTTAACAAGACCTCAGATGATTCTTATGCACACCTACTTAAAGTTTGGAAGACTTATCTTCAAGCTTTATTTGTTGTGAAAATGCCATAAGCACACTAAAGGGAATTTTCAGAGGAGAAGCCATCATCTAAAACATAGTTATTTTAATTTTAGGATGTTCTTTCTAATGTTTGTCCATATAGGCACATATTTTTCATGTGACTATCATCACAATTCATGTATAATTTTGCAGAAACACAGTTTTGCACTTCCTCAATTTTTTATCAGGAGCTGTTTTTCATACTTTACAGCTTCATAAGTGATCACCTTCATGTTTACACAATACTGCTTCAGGCTGATGTGCAATAATTAATCAGATGAAGAGGATTTTAATTTCTTCCAAGTTGGTTTCAGTAAACTTCAAAAGGAAAAGGTATCTCTAAACAGCCATTATTCAGCGATGTAATAGGGTTTTTTTTTAGTAATATTTATTGTGCTTTAAGTGAAAGTTTACAAATCAAGTCAGTCTCTCACACAAAAACCCATACACACCTTGCTACACACTCCCAATTACTCTCCCCCTAATGAGACAGCCTGCTCTCTCCCTCCACTCTCTCTTTTTGTGTCCTTTTCATCAGCTTCTAATCCCCTCCACCCTCTCACTTCCCCTCCAGGCAGGAGATGCCAACCTAGTCTCAAGTGTCCACCTGATCCAAGAAGCTCACTCGTCACCAGCATCCCTCTCCAACCCATTGTCCAGTCCAATCCATGTCTGATGAGTTGGCTTTGGGAATGGTTCCTGTCCTGGGCCAACAGAAGGTCTGGGGGCCATGACTACCGGGGTCCTTCCAGTCTCGGTCAGACCATTAAAAGTCTGGTCTTTTTATGAGAATTTGGGGTCTGCATCCCACTGCTCTCCTGCTCCCTCAGGGGTTCTCTGTTGTGCTCCCAGTCTGGGCAGTCATCAGTTGTAGCCGGGCACCATCTAGTTCTTCTGGTCTCAGGATGCTGTAGTCTCTGGTTCATGTGGCCCTTTCTGTCTCTTGGGCTCGTAAGCACCTTGTGTTCTTGGTGCTCTTCATTCTCCTTTGATCCAGGTGAGTTGAGACCAATTGATGCATCTTAGATGGCTGCTTGCTAGCGTTTAAGACCTCAGACGCCACACTTCAAAGTGGGATGCAGAATGTTTTCTTAATAAATTTTATTATGCCAGTTGACTTAGATGTCCCCTGAAACCATGGTCCCCAGAGCCCTGCCCCTGCTACACTGCCCTTTGAAGCATTCAGTTTATTCAGGAAACTTCTTTCTACTCGACGGCACTGGCTCCTCTTTGCTTTTGGTTTAGTCCAATTGTTTTGACCTCCCCTGTGTTGTGTGCTGTCTTTCCCTTCACCTAAGTAGTTCTTATCTACTATCTAATTAGTGACTACCCCTCTCCCACCCTTCCTCCCTCCCGCCTCTTGTAACCACAAAAGAATGTTTCCTCCTCAGTTTAAACTATTCCTCAAGTTCTTATAATAGTGGTCTTATATAATATTTGTCCTTTTGCAACTGACTAGTTTCACTCAGAATAATGACTTCCAGATTCCTCCACGTTATGAAATGTTTCACAGATTCCTCACTGTTCTTTATCAATGCATACTATTCCATTGTGTGAATATACCATAATTTATCCATTCATCCGTTGATGGGCACCTTGGTTGCTTCCATCTTTTTGCCATTGTAAACAGTGCTGCAAATAAACATGGGTGTGCATATATCTGTTCATGTAAAGGCTCTTATTTCTCTAGGATATATTCCGAGGAGTGGGATTGCTGGATTGTATGGTAGTTCTATTTCTAGCTTATTAAAAAAAAAAAAAAAAACTTATTAAGGAAGCACCAAATCGATTTCCAAAGGGGTTGTGCCATTTGACATTCCCACCAGCAGTGTAGAAGCATTCCAATCTCTCCACAGCCTCTCCAACATTTATTATTTTGTGTTTTTTGGATTAATGCCAGCCTTGTTGGAGTGAGATGGAATCTCATTGTAGTTTTGATCTGCATTTCTCTAATGGCTAATGATCATGAGCATTTCCTCATGTATCTGTTAGCTACCTGAATGTCTTCTTTAGTGAAGTGTCTATTCACATCTTTTGCCCATTTTTTAATAGGGTTATTTGTGTTTTTGTAGTTGAGTTTTTGCAGTACCATGTAGATTTCAGAGATCAGATGCTGATCAGAAATGTCATAGCTAAAAACTTTTTCCCAGTCTGTAGGTAGTCTTTTTACTCTTTTGGTGAAGTCTTTGGATGGGCATAGGTGTTTGATTTTTAGGAGCTCCCAGTTATCTAGTTTTTCTTCTACGTTCTTTACAGTGTTTTCTATACTGGTTATGCCATATATTAGAGCTCCTAACGTTGTCCCTATTTTTTCTTCCATGATCTTTATCATTTTAGATTTTATATTTAGGTCTTTGATCCATTTTGAGTTAGTTTTTGTGCATGCAGTGAGGTATGGATCTTGTTTCATTTTTTTGCAGATGGATATCCAGTTATGCCGGCACCATTTGTTCAAAAGACTGTCTTTTCCCCATTTAACTCTTTCAAGGCTTTTGTCAAATATCAACTGCTATATGTGGATGGATTTATGTCTGGATTCTCAATTCTGTTCCATTGGTCCATGTATATGTTGTTGTACCAGTACCAGGCTGTTTTGACTACTGCAGTGGTATAATAGTTTCTAAAATCAGGTAAAGTAAGGCTTCCCACTTTGTTCTTCTTTTTCAGTAATGCTTTATTTATCCGGGGCTCTTTGACTTCCATATGAAATTGGTGATTTGTTTCTTCATCTCATTAAAGAATGTCATTGAGATTTGGATTGGAATTGCATTAAATGTATAGATTGCTTTTGGTAGAATAGGCATTTTTATAATATTAAGTCTTCCTCTCCATGCGCAAGGTATGTTCTTCCACTTATGTAAGTCTCTTTTGGATTCTTGCAGAAGCGTTCTGTAGCTTTCTTTGTACAAGACTTTTACATCCCTGGTACGATTTATTCCTAAGTATTTTATCTTCTTGGGGGCTACAGTAAATGGCATTGATTTGGTGATTTCCTCTTCGATGTTCTTTTTGTTGGTGTAGAGGAATCCAACTGATTTTTGTATGTTTATCTTGTATCCCGATACTCTGCTGAACTCTTCTATTAGTTTCAGTAGTTTTCTGGAGGATTCCTTAGGGTTTTC
Organism: Loxodonta africana; assembly: GCF_030014295.1. Classification (NCBI taxonomy): domain Eukaryota; kingdom Metazoa; phylum Chordata; class Mammalia; order Proboscidea; family Elephantidae; genus Loxodonta; species Loxodonta africana. The sequence goes on along the minus strand of NC_087343.1, from coordinate 173,453,051 downwards.
TGTATATAACATCATGTCATCTGCAAATAGAGATACTCTTACTTCTTCCTTGCCAATCTGGATGCCCTTTATTTCTTTATCTACCCTAATTGCTCTGGCTAGGACTTCCAGCACAATTTGAATAAGAGTGGTGATAAAGGGCATCCTTGTCTGGTTCCCGATCTCAGTGAGAATGCTTTCAGGCTCTCTCCATTTAGGGTGATGCTGGCTGTTGGCTTTGTATAAACGCCCTTTATTATGTTGAGAAATTTTCCTTCTATTCCTATTTTGCTGAGAGTTTTTATCATGAATGAGTGTTGAACTTTGTCAAATGCCTTTTCTGCATCAATTGATAAAATCATGTGATTCTTGTCTTTTATTTTATTTATGTGGCAGATTACATAAATTGTTTTTCTAGTGTTGAAGCATCCCTGCACACCTGGTATGAATCCCACTTGGTCATGGTGAATTATTTTTTTGATATGTTGTTGAATTCTACTGGCTAGAATTTTGTTGAGGATTTTTGCATCTACGTTCATGAGGGATATAGGTTTATAACTTTCTTTTCTTGTGGTGTCTTTACCTGGTTTTGGTATCAGGGATATGGTGGCTTCATAGAATGAGTTTGGTAGTATTCCGTCCTTTTCTATGCTCTGAAATACATTTAGTAGTAGTGGTGTTAACTCTTCTCTAAAAGTTTGGTAGCACTCAGCAGTGAAGCCGTCCAGACCAGGGCTTTTTTTTGTTGGGAGATTTTTGATGACCTTTTCAATCTCTTGTTATGGGTCTATTTAGTTGTTCTACCTCTGTTTGTGTTAGTTTGGGTAGGTAGTGTGTTTCTAGGAATTCATCCATTTCTTCTAGGTTTTCAAATTTGTTTGAGTATAGCTTTTCATAGTAATCTGATATGATTCTTTTAATTTCAGTTGGGTCTGTTGTAATATCGCCCCTTTCATTTCTTATTTGGGTTATTTGCTTCCTCTCCTGTTTTTCTTTTGTCAGTTTGGCCAATGGTTTATCAATTTTGTTGATTTTTTCAAAAAACCAGCTTTTGGTCTTGTTAATTCTTTCAATTGTTTATCTGTTTTCTATTTCATTTAGTTCAGCTCTAATTTTTATTATTTGTTTTCTTCTGGTGCCTGTGGGTTTCTTTTGTTGCTCTCTTTCTATTTGTTCAAGTTGTAGGGATAATTCTTTGATTTTGGCCCTTCTTTTTGGATGTGTGCATTTATTGCTATAAATGGACCTCTGAGCACTGCTTTAGCTGTGTCCCAAAGGTTCTGATAGGAAGTGTTTTCATTCTCATTGGATTCTATGAATTTCTTTATTCTATCCTTTATTTCTTCTGTAATCCAGTCATTTTTGAGCAGGGTGTTGTTCAGTTTCCAAGTGTTTGATTTCTTTTCCCTGCTTTTCCTGTTATTGATTTCCACTCTTATGGCCTTATGATCAGAGAAGATGCTTTGAAATATTTCAATGTTCTGGATTCTGCTGAGGCTTGCTTTATGACCTAACATGTGGTCTATTCTAGAGAATGTTCCATGTGCACTAGAAAAGAAAGTGTACTTGGCTGCTGTTGGGTGGAGTGTTCTGTGTACATCAATGAGATCAAGTTGGTCGATTGTGGCATTTAGATCTTCCATGTCTTTATTGAGCTTCTTTCTGGATGTCCTGTCCTTCACTGAAAGTGGTGTGTTGAAGTCTCCTACTATTACTGTGGAGCTGTCTATCTCACTGTTCAATGCTATTGGAGTTTGTTTTATGTATCTTGAAGCCCTGTAATTGGGTGCGTACATATTTAATATGGTTATGTCCTCCTGTTATAAAAAAAAAAGTCCCTTTAATCATTATACAGTGTTCTTCCTTATTCTTTGTGGTGGATTTAACTTTAAAATTTTGTTTTATTTTGATTTTCGTGTGCTTGATATATTTTTTCCATTCTTTGAGTTTTAGTTTGTTTGTGTCTCTAAGTCTAAGGTGTGTCTCTTTTAGGCAGCATATAGACAGATCATGTTTTTTTAATCCATTCTGCCACTCTTTGTCTCTTTATTGGTGCATTTAGTCCATTTACATTCAGCGTAATTGTGGAGAGAGATGAGTTTAGTGCTGTCATTTTCATGTCTTTTTTTGTGTATTGTTGACAGTTTCTTTTTTCCCCTGAATCTTTTGTGCTGAGTAGTTTATATATTGTCTTTTCCTCTTATTTGTTGTTGTTGATTTTGTTTTTGCTGAGTCATGTTTTTCTTGTATTTTATTTTAATGTGTAGGATTGTTAGTCTTCTTTGAGGTTACCTTAAAATTTACCCCCATTTTTCTAAGTTTAAACCTAACTTTTGTTTCTTTATATCACCTTGACTTCCTCTCCATATGAAAAATCTGTGACTGCACTTTTTAGTCCCTCTTTATTGTTTTAATGCTGTCATCTTTTACATAATGACATCACTCTTTCCCTGTTTTGAGTGCTTTTTGATCTTGATTTACTTATGTGATTTCCCTATCTGGGTTGATATCTGGTTGCTCTGTTCTGTGTTCTAGTCTTGGGCTGATATGTGATATTATTGATTTTCTAACCAGAGAACTCCCTTTAGTATTTCTTGTAGTTTTGGCTTGGTTTTTACAAATTCACTAAACTTCTGTTTATCTGGAAGTGTCCTAATTTCACCTTCATATTTGAGAGACAGTTTTGCTGGATATACGATTCTTGGCTGGCAATTTTTTTTTCTTCAGTGCCTTATATAAGTCATCCCATTGCCTTCTTGGCTGCATGGTTTCAGCCGAGTTGTCAGAGCTTATTCTTCTTGGCTCTCCTTTGTAGGTGACTTTTTGTTTATCCCTAGGCACTCTTAAGATTCTCTCTTTATCTTTGGTTTTGGCAAGTTTGATTATAATATGTCTTGGTGACCTTCTTTTGAGGGCTACCTTATGTGGGGTTCGATGAGCATCTTGGATAGATATCTTCTCATCTTTCATGATATCAGGGAAGTTTTCTGCCAACAAATCTTCAATAATTCTCTCTGTATTTTCTGTTCTGTCTCCCTGTTCTGATACTCCAATCACTCGTAGGTTATTTTTCTTGATAGAGTCCCACATGATTCTTAGAATTTCTTCATTTTTCAAACTTCTTTTGTCTGATTTTTCTTCAAATATATTGGTGTCAAGTATTTTATCTTCAACCTCACTAATTCTGCCTTCCATTTCCTCAGTTCTGCTCTTTGACTTTCTATTGAGTTGTCTAATTCTGTAATATTACTATTAATATTCTGATTTTCTTATTGCTTTCTCTATAGATCCTTGCAGCCTATTAAATTTTTCTTTATGTTCTTGAATAACCTTTTTAATGTCTTCAGTTGCTGTATCTGTGTGTTCCTTGGCTTGTTCTGTGTTTTGCCTGATCTCCTTCCTGATCTCTTGAGGAGTTCTGTATGTTAATCTTTTGTATTCTGCTTCTGGTAATTCCAGGAAGGAACTTTCATCTAAAAGATCCCTTGATTCTTTGTTTTGAGAGCTTGTTGAAGTGATCATGGTCTGTTTCTTTGTGTGATTTGTTATTGACTGTTGTCTCTGAGCCTTCTATACGTTACTGTATTAGTTTATTTTATGTTTGTTTATTTTATTGTAGCTTCTTGGTTTGTTTTGTTTTGATGTGCCCAAATAGGTTGCTTGAGTGAGCTAGCTTGATTATTTTCACCTTTGAAGCTCTGACATCCTGTTACCAGATGTTAGAGCTGTTATCAGGTATATCAGTGTAGGAATCCATTCACATTTCTTGTATGGATTCAGCTCAGGTGTCCAGGTAGCTGGTCATCAAGTGTGTGGTACAGGCTCTGTCCTACAGTCTTAGAGGGGCAGGAGTGATTGCTGTAGGCATAGGTTTCTGGTTGCAGCAGGGGGTCATGCTGTGAACAAAGGCAGGGGGCTGACAACCATCCCCTGAGTGTCTGTGAGGAAAGTGCATCCCTGTTCCCCAGAGCACACAGGTGGGTGGGTTCTGTGGTCGGACCGTGGGCACCCAATGCTTTTGTTTGTAAGGACTGGGAGGTACCACTTATTCTTGGATCCCTGTTGCAGGTGGCTGATGACGTGGGTGGAGCCACCAGCTCTCAGGCCCCTGATGTGGGTAGGTGAGGACCGTGTTTAATAGGCAAAGTGGTGTCAAACCTCAAAACCCCACCTCTCTACCACACAGCTGAAGGAGTTGAAGTCAGACCTGAAGCACACACACCGTTGCAGTAACAAGGGCCTAATCTCCTGAAATGGGCCCACACAAGTCCTTGCAGGGGTGAAAGGTATTCAAAGTCTGCGGACTGTTTGTGCCTGGACAGGAGCTGCTTCTGTCCTGAGTTCCCCAGCTTACTGGAGCTGGAAGGTTATCTTTTCCCCCAGTTGTTAATTTATTCCTTCTCCAAGGCTGGGAGAATGGCTCAGAGCACGCAGAAGAACCTATCTGAGACCCAGAGAAATCAGCTACTGAAGCCGGGTAGGGGGTTGGGGGCATGCTAAAATAAACACAAGTACTTTGCTTTTGCCGAGAGCGCTGTTCTTCTCTGGTTCTGAAGGTGTGAGTAGACTGTACAGGTTGCTGTCTCTCCCTAAGGAAACCACATCCCCAATGCTACTGCTAGCCCCACTGCAGTCGCTCCAGGGATCGTGCCTGAGAGGTCTGATTCCCGCCGAGTCAGGTCTGGCAGTTCCTCACTTCTGAACTGTCTCTTCCTCCCCCTGCCACTCAGTCTGGTTTCCTAACTTTGCCTTTGATGTTCGGGGCTTGTAGCTTGTCATGTATATAATCATTTCACTTCTTTTTTTGGGTCTTTGTTTTAAGAGGAATCACCGGAAGCATCTGACTACCCCGCCTCCAGGTATGGATTTTTTAAAGGTTCCAAGATATTATGCTTTTTAATGGACTTTATTGGCTAGGTCTAACTAGGCAAGACCACCAAGGCTGGTAGTATCTGAGGATAAGTGAGAATGATACCTCACCCTAGTGAGGTTGTTCTCATTTTGGTTTACCATTGCCTAAGTCAGCAAGTGAGTCTCTGGGTGGTGCAAACAGCATGCTCATCTTCTAACCACTAGTTTAATGGTTCAATTCTACCCAGAGGCACTTCTGAAGAAAGGCCTGGTGATCCACTTCTGAAAAAAATTAGCCATTGAAAACCCTATGAAGCACAGTTCTACTCTGACACACATGGGGTCACTAATGGTCAGAATCAACTTGATTTTTAAGCTGGCAAGCAGCGCAAAAGCTGTACATAGAATCAGGGGTCCATGATGGGCAGTCCAGGCCAGAGGAGCCTGCATGGGCTCATTCTGTTGGATCCTATTTCAGGCTTATTCTGGATTCTGGGTTCATAATTTATTGTGACACCACAGGTACTTATCTTAGCTCCTCCCACATGATGTCTTGCTCAGCAACATGGGCCTCTCAAGGGGTCAGTGTGGCAGGCCAGTCTGTATCTCCTCCATGCCTCTCTTGCACATGCTTTTGTGAGACTCAAGACTTCTGAACCTCTCTGGGATCTCTAAAAGGTCAGTTTGACACCAGGAGGTGAAGGTACCCCTTCTTCACCCTGGTTTGTGGGAAAAGGTGGGGGACAGAAGCCCACCTCACCCTATGCTGGGAGTGTTGAGCTCTCTCACGTACTGGTGTAAGGCAGGGCACATTAGGTTAGCCTCTGATGTGCTTTGATCTGAGGAGACAGTTCAGGACACTGAGGAACCCAGAATCACTTTATACTTGCAGAGCGTCTTACTGAGAAGTTAATATGACTAAGCAGGTCACTATAAGGAGCTGAGTAGAAGAAATAGGCCCTGTTCTCCTGATGCTTGAGCAGGACCACACCTTGTAAGGAATAGGTGGAAGTTGGAGGAGACCCTGAAATAGATAAAGATGCTGACTACAAAGACCCTAACAGAGGCTACTGATTCAGGATGCCGAACTGTGTTGCCCTGAGAGGAAGCCCAGAGCCAGTCCAGTTTTTGTAACAGTACAGCCTTGTTTAGCTTTTCAACCTGGATGGAGCAAAAGCCCCAAAGATTCACCCACTCCAATAGAAACAAGTCTGAACAAGCTGGGCACTGTCCATTAGATACCCGGGCATTTTAACAGTTCAGTTCTGGTCACCAGCCAAATGTAAATTGAGAGCTCAAAGTCATCCATCATGCTTTGGCCACACATGAGTTTAATGCCCTATCTTTTAAAAGCATACAAAGGGCCATTTGAGTAGGAAAGTCCCACCAAATCCCACTGAAACACAGTCCACATTTGGATCATCTTTCTGAAGAGCGTCTTGGTTTGGAAGGCACAGCTGTTGCTGCAATCCCTGAATACAGCCTGCTGTTCTCCGTTGAAGCCTTGGCAGATTAGCATAGTTAACTTGAGATGCTGTAAAACCCTCAGACTGCCCCGTGCTCCAAATAGCCAAGCCGCTGGGAGCCAGATGCTGGTTTTTGCCCAAGAATCCATGTCTGGTTGCCAGTGGGCAAGGCTGGATTTTTGTTGAACTTATTTTATGATTTTAGGAACGTCATCGCTCTTCTCTGGAACTTGGTTTCATTGAGTCAGAATAGGAATAGGCTCTGTTTCATTCTGGAAAGCCCCCTAGGGAATGAGCACATAGCACTTCTGTTTCCTGGAATGGTAATAACTAGGAGACGTGGACTTCTCTGAATCACCCTCCAGAAATGTGGCTTTTAGAGAATTCCATGTCTCATGAAATATGAGACACGGACCAAGGACAAAGCCAGGATCAGGTTCATGCCTCTAACAGCTGTGGTTTTCAAATTGTTTCAGGTTGAAGGAGTTGAAACAACAGCTGCAGACTTATTCCTTGTTCTTGGGATAGGAGGTGATGCGTGCAAATACAATTGTGATACAACTGCTATGGCTATTTTCTCCTTGAGTAAATCCTAAGGGATGTCTTGGATTCTGTGAAGTAAAATGGAAAATTTGTGATTCAGTACAATCTAACCAAAAATGAGTACGTGGAATTAGGTCTCCTCAATCCCTACAGCTTTCCAAATTCAGATCAATATTTTTGCTTAAAGATGCCCCAGATTCATAGTATTCTAAGATGTCTCAGAGTTGTATAGTCTAAATACAGAAAGTGCATGGCCCTCCTGTGTCATTCCTCATTCTTGTGTCCATGGCAAATAATCACACAGGTCTGTCCTTCTATCAGACATGCTACCTCATCACAGAAGTGGTCCAGGCAGTGCCTAGTAATGATATGGAGCTGACACTCAAGATAGCAGTCATTTGCCATCTCTGATCTAGCGCAACCCAGGCATTTTGCAGATGGAAAACTGAGAGCCAGAAATGAAAAGAACTTGCCCCAAATCACACAGGGAATTAGGGGTATTTGTGGGATATTAAATAAAGGGTGCGGAATTCTTAGAAATGTCAAGTAAAAAAATAGGCAGTTACTTATTCTCATATTGTGCTGTATTTTTCCTTTTTTCTGTTTTCAAGATTGATCAAACTGTTTTTTCTAAATTTTTGGATTTTTTTCTTACATATAAAAAAGCAATATGTCTTTGTAGAAATACAAATAAATGAAACAAAAAACCCACCATCTACACAAAAAGCCATTGTTAAGCCAGGGTCTATAGTCCTTTCTTTATCTGTACACAGGTGTATATACCTGTATTTTAATAAGGGAGTAATTCAAGTTTCCTTTGAGTTCCTGGCCACAAGGACTTCTTAATAAAAATACCACCTTAGGTCCTACTGTCAAACACATATGTGTATGTATATATGTATGTTTTAATACAAAATGGACCTAGACTGTACATATTGTTTTGTGGCATGCTTTGTGTAAACGTTTATCAATTCTAATGGCTGAATATGCGTTTAGCTTTTGCTTGTTGGACATTCAGACTGTTACTAAATTTTTGCTACCGTAAGTAATATCCAGGCTGAATCTTTGCTCAAAAGCTTACTTATTTTTTTAAGAAAAATTCTAGAGAGAAGAATCTGGGTCAAAGAGCAAAAATATTTTAACGGCTTTTGACACATAGTGACAAATTGCTTCTCAACAAGGCTGGAAGTAGGGGTCTAGCAAATATGAAAGAGGAAAGGGCTTGTTTTTTAGCATCTTCGCCAACATAAGGTATCATCATTTCAGTCATTCTCTTATTTTCCTGTCTGTGTGCTTTGCATATTGAGATAGAGCATAGGATTCTCAAAGGCAGAAACCATTTCTTCTCAGTACTCGTAGTGGGAAGCATAACTGAGCACATAATAACAATAATAATGAACTAACATTTACTAAAACTTTTCTAAGTGCAAGACACCAGACATGAGCTCATAGGGTTCACAGCAACCGATTTTGTAGGGGAAGCTCAGAAGGGTTGAGCAACTTGCCTGATGTCACAGGGGAACCAAGATCAGGTAAGTTTGGCAAGAACCTGCACACTAACCCGTTTGCTCTGCTGCCTCCACATAGTCAAACAACTTGCTGTCAAGCTGATTCCAACTCATGGTGACCCATGTGGTGTCAGAGTAAAACTCCATTCCACAGAATTGTCAATGGCTGATTTTTCAGGAGTAGATTACCAGGCCTTTCTTCCGAGGTGTTGTGGGTGGGTTCAGAACTGCCAACCTTTTGTTTAGTAGTAGAGCACTTAACCATTTGTGCCATCCAGGGACTCTCCATATAGTCAGTGCACAATAAGTATTTGTACGTAGGTTGGGTAATTGATTATCTTCCTTCTGTTAGAACAGACATGAGCAGCAGAAAAATTGGCTTAAAATGCACTGAATTCTTCCAGTCAGCCCTGACTCAAACAGCCCCAAAGAACTGCAGCAATGTTAAGCTGCGTTTGAGAGTATGACCTGAGCTAGTATTTTTATTAAGGATTTCTTATAACTGGGAACTCTAAGAAGCAAGCCTGAATTAGTCTCATATAAAAATACAGCCATCTAAGATCATCGGTGGCATTTCCTTTTTATAGTGTTTTGTGCTAATAATAGCTGCGAACTCCTCAACCCAACTTTCCAGTTTTTTAAAAGAACAGTGCTGATGAGAATGTCTGAATTCCTAAGGCTGGCGAGATTTATTCCATTCAGTGTTTTTTGTGGCTCCCTTGAAAGAGAAGGTGAAGGAGCTCTGGAGTTGAGGGCTTCTTTCAGTCTGTGCTGCCCAGGGCCTGGTGAGGGACCCCTAGCAGCTGAGGGAGAGCCAGAAAGAAGGGCTGGACTCCCAGGAAGTGAGGCCTGGGATGTGAGGCAGGAGTAAGAGAGAGGCCAAGAAGCTTTTCATGGAGAACCCAGAACCCAGTCAGATTATCTGTCCCTAGGTTCTAGGGGCTGAGTGGGAAAAAAATGGGCTCCTTTTTCCACATGGTTATTGTCTTAGTTTCTCATTGCTACTACGACAGAAACACCACAAACTGGTGGCTTTAACAAACAGAAATTTATTTTCTCACAGTTTAGGAGGCTAGAAGTCCAAATTTAGGGCACCGACTCTAGGGGAAGAAACTAAGTCAATAATAAAATTAATCTATTAATGAGGTTTACTCAGGCAGAAGATTCATGAATTGAGTAGCACAAAGCCTAAAGTGGAAAGGTACTCCACAGAGTATCAGCAGTGATAGGCTTTTTATTGACAAAATCTGGAAGCAAAATAAGGTCGTTTCTGATTGGCTTATATGATTTACTATCAACACACTGTCAGAATCTCATTGGTCAACCAGGGTGGCCTAATTCACAGTAAAGCTAGGTTTAAGTTTCTGTAAAGACAAGACTTAGGGGCGTTGTCTACAAGACCATCTACACTATTTTGTCAACCATAGGACTCCATTGTGATTTCATTTAACAGCTCCCTCTGTCCACTCTGAGGGAAAATCCTTGTCTCAGCTTCTCTAGAGTTCTTCTCAGAGTTCCTTGAAGAATTCCATATGGCATCTATCTTTCCTCCATTCATGCTTCCGTGCTTCTGTGCCTAATCTGTTCCTTTTATATCTCAGAAGAGATTGCTTTAAGACACACTCCACACTGATATGCCTCATTAACATAACAAAAACCCTATTCCCAAATGGGACTACATCTACCGATATGTTACTGTTAGGTGCTGTGTACTCATAGCGACTTCCATGTGTCAGAGTAGAATGGCGCCATATGGTTTTCGTGTCTGTAATCTTTACAGGAGCAGATCACTCAGTCTTTCTCACACAGAGAGTCACTACGTGGGTTGGAGCCACTAACCTTTCGGTTAGCAGCCGAGTGCTTAACCTTTGTGCCACCAGGGCTCCTTATTCACAGATATAGGGGTTAGGATTTTCAACACGTATTTTGGGGGGACACAATTCAATTCATAACATTCCACCTTTTACAAAAACCAAAAACCAAAACCAGTGCCGTCGAGTTGATTCCGACTTATAGCGACCCTATAAGACAGAGTAGAACTGCCCAAAATTCACATCCTTCCTACATGCAAAACACATTCACCCCATCACAGTTGTCCTCTGGCCAGCCTGCTTCTGCCAGGCCAATGCTCTGTTCTGACCGGGGACCTAAGAAGCAGTTGCTAACCTTTAAGAGTGTGAAAGGTCTTGCAACGTTGAGGGTGAGTTTATAAATTGATTAGTTTCCTGACAGCATCTTGTCATTTCCTACTTTCATGTTTCTCCCACCGCATGTCTACCCACGGAGGTCCACCCACCCCCCACCTCAGCACCTGTGGAAAAATTTGCCAGGTTTCAAGGCTGATTTTTAAAAGTAATTTTTTGAGATATAATTTACATATAATAATCACCCATTTTAAGTGCACATACAGTTCAATAAATTTTGACAAATGTGGGTATCCATATAACCACTACCGTAATCAAGATTTAGAACATTTCCAAGAGTTTGGCTGCTAACCAAAAGGTTGGGACTTTGAATCCACCAGCTGCAACTTGGAAACTCTATGGGGCAGTTCTGCTCTGTCCTATGGTGTCACTACGAGTCAGAAGCGACTTGACAGCAATGGGTTTGGTTTGGGGTTTTTATATAACCACCACCATAGTCAAGATTTAGAACATTTCCATCACGGCAGAAAGTTCTCTCCTGCCCCTTCTACTCAATCGACTCTTACTACCCTGGCCTCTGACAACCACTGATCTTCTGTCACTATATATTAGTTTTGCCTTTTCTAGAATTTCATATAAATTATAGAGCATGTAGTATTTTGTTTCTGGCCTTTTTCACTCAGTATGAAGTTTTTTTTTTTTTTTCTTTTTGTGAAAGCTTACAGTACAAATTAGTTTTACATTCAAAAATTTTATACACAAATTGTTTGGTGACATTGGTTGCAACCCTTGCAATATGTCATCAGTACTCTCCTCCTTTCTCCTTTCACCCTGGGTTCTCCATGACCATTCACCCAGTTTTCCTGTCCCTTCCTGCCTTCTGTCTTTGCTTTCAGTCAGGTATTGACCATTTAGTCTCGTATACTTGATTGAACACAGAAGCATGTTCCTCGTAGGTCGGTTTAATCTTTGGCTGGAAGGTGGACTTCTGGAGTGACTTCAGTTCTGAGTTAGCAGGGTGTCTGCGGGTCATAGCCTTGGAGGTTCCTCCAGTCTCTGTTAGACCAGTTGGTCTGATCTTTTTTTGTGAATTTCAATTTTGTTCCACATTTTTCTCCCACTCTGTCAGGGCCCGTTTATTGTGATTCTTGTCAGAGAGATCTGGGGTGGTAGCCAGGCACCATCTAGTTCTTCTGGGCTCAGGCTGGTGGAGGCTGTGGTTCATGTGGTCCATTAGTCCTTTGGACTAATATTTTCATTGTGTCTTTGGTTTTCTTCATTCTCCTTTGCTCTGAACGTGATGGGACCAATAAATGTATCTTAGATGGCCGCTTACAAGCTTTTAAGACCCCAGATGCTACTCACCAAAGTAGGACGTAGAACATTTTCTTTATGAACTGTTATGCCAGTTGACCTAGATGTCTGTCAAGACCATAGACCCAGCCCTCAATCCCAGTAACTCATTCCCTCAAGGTGTTTGGATGTGCCTAGGAAGCTTCTATGACTTTGCCTCAGTCGAGTTGTGCTGACTTCCCTTATATTGTGTGTTGTCGTTCCCTTCAGCAAAATTAACACTTGTCTACTATCTAGTTAGTGATTTCCTCTTCCCACCATTTTCTCCCTCATAATCACCAAAGATTTTTTTTTTTCTATGTGTAAACTTTTTTTTCTTTTGGTTTTTATGATAGTGGTCTTGTACAATATTTGTCCTTTTGTGACTGACTTATTTCACTCAGCATAATGCCCTCCAGATTCATTCATGTTGTGAGATGTTTCACAGATTCATCTTTATTCTTTATTGTTGTGCAGTATTTCATTGTGTGTATATATCATAATTTGTTTATCCATTTGTCTGTTCATGGGCACTTAAGTTGTTCCCATCTTTTTACTATTGTGAATAATTCAGCATAAAATTTTTGATAGTTTTTTCTTCTGTTTCTTACTGCTATATACTACACCCACTCCTCACTTATTGACATAGTTATGTTCCAAAGATCAGGCTGTTATGTGAAAATTGGCATTATATGAAAATGGAGGATGATCACATCAGATCATAAAATGCAGGATAACTACATCATTACATAACTGCTAAATTACATCATTACATAACTACCAAACTACATCATTACGTAACTACCAAATTACATCATTACATAACTGCCAAACTACTGAGAATCATGACCCAGCCAAGATAACACACAACCTTAACTATTACATCCAGCAATACTCTCACCTTGCACCGTGGCATTTGTTACCACCACATACACATTGTTAATGTATAAACTAGTCAGATAGTAGATTTTTTACTATTGCCATAAATGTGAAATGTCAGATAACGAGATAGTTGATAAGTGAGGAGTAGGTGTGTTGTATGAATGTACCACAATCTGCCTAGTCGTTTGGGTTATTGCCAGTTTCTGATTACGAATTAAGTTGCTATGAAGATTCATGTACATATCTTTTTGTGGCGTATCTATTCATATTTCTTGGGCAAATATCTATGAGTTGAATTGCTGGATCATAGGATAAATGTATATTTAACTTTATAAGCAACTGCCAAACTGTTTTCCAAAGTGGAATGTCTGAAAGTTCTATTTGATTCACATCCTCACCAATACTATCAATCTTTTTGAGTTTAGTCATTCTAAACGGTGTAAAGTGGTATCTCATTGTGGTTTTCATTTGCATTTCCTTGATAAGTAATGATGTTGAGCATCCTTTAAGTGCTTATTAGTCATTTATATACCATCTTTTTTGAAGGGTCTGTTCAAATATTTTGTCCATTTTTTGAAGGGGTTGCTGTCTTCTTTAGATATTCTGGCTACAAGTCCTTTGATATTTGTGTGGCAAATATTTTCTTCTAGACTGTGGCTTGCCTTTTCAGTTTCTTAACAGTGTCTTTCAAAGTGTAGAAGTTTTTTATTGTGATGAAGTCCAATTTTTATCAATTTTTTCTTTTATGGTTTGTGATGGTTAAGACTGTGTGTCAGCTTGGGTGGGCCATGATTCTCAGTGGTTTGGCAGTCATGTGATGTTGTGATCACCCCCATGATGGGATCTGCTGTGAGTAGCCAGTAAGTTGAAAGGGAGTTCCCTTGGGTGTGTGTGGGCTGCTCAAACGTAAGTGGACATTCTGGCAGGCTTGTAGCTTTTGCTTGCTGTGGATCCTGCAGCTGGCTCCTGTTCATCTGACCTCTGGTTCTTGGTACTTGAGCTGGCAGCTTACCTGCTGATCCTGAGATTCATCAATCTTCACAGCCTGTGAGCAACAGCCTTGCCCTCTGACCTGCTGATCTCGGGTTCTCCAGCCCCTGCAGCTGTGTGAATCAGGAGAAGCCTCTGTTCGGACTCATGGACTTGGAACATTCCAGTCTCTAAAATGCATGAGCCATTTCCTTGATATAAATCTCTCTCTGTGTATATTTATACATTTTACTGGTTTTGCTTCTATAGAGAACTCAGCCTAAGACATTTGGTACCGAGAGTTCTAGAGAAATAAAATTGTAAGGCTCAGTTTTCTAAATTGGTTCTCAAGTCTGGTCAGTCTTAAAGATGTTGATAACTGTGTTTCCAGTAGTAAAAAGGGTGCTGCTAATCCATGGCGTGTGGTGGCAATACAAATCAGCAAAATACCACCACAAGTAGATCAGGTATTGGTGAAAGGCAAGGCTCTGGGTGATAGCGTGTGTGATATCTTTCTACAATTTTGTCAGAATGAGAAGTATAAGGAAGCTGATTGGTCCTAATTTCACTAGACAAACTGGTGAAAGAAAGAGACGAGCTCAGGGCTTCAGAGTCAAAGCTCAAGTGCCACATAAACGACCTCAAAGTTTCCACTTGTGCCTTGAAAGAAAGCCTTATTTCTTATAGTAACAGAGCTGATATTTCCAAAAACCAAAGCCAGAGTCTTATTGTAAGAGTGGCTGAATTACAATGCCAACTCAACTGCCAACCTCAAGAGGTGTCTAAAGTTAAAATGAGGGCATTGACTGGGAAGAAATGGGATCCTGAAACTTGGGATGGAGGCCTCATACTACCAAGAAACTAGAGCCAGGAGAATAGCATATCCTTTGGTCCCAGAGTCCCTCCACTGAGAACCTCCTCAGCCGGGGAAGACTGACACAAGGACCTTCCTCTGGAACTGACAGAGAAAGAAAGCCTTCCTCTAGAGCTGGCACCCTGAATTTAGACTTCTAGACCTCTAGACTGTGAGAGGATAATTTTCTGTTTGTTAAAGCCATCCACTTGTGGTATTTCTGTTAGAACAGTACAAGATCACTAAGACATAGTTTATGCTTTTGTACCCACTGTCCATGAAATCTTTGTCTACCCCAAGGATGTGAATATTTTCTTTTTGATTTATTCCAGATGTTTTGTATTTTTAGTTTTATGATCTATTTCAACTTAATTTTTATGTATGGTATATGGTAAGGATCAAGATTTTTTTTTCATACAGATAATGCAGTTGTTGCAGTACCATTTATCAAAAATATTATTCTTGGACTAATGGACCACATCTACCATGGCCTCCACCAGACTGAGCCAAGTACAACTAGATGGTGCCTGGCTACCACCACTGACTGCTCTGACAGGGATCAGAATAGAGGGTCCCAGACAGGGCTGGAGAAAAATGTAGAACAAAATTCTAACTCGGAAAGAAAGACCAGATTTTCTGGCCTGACAGAGACTGGAAAACCCTGACAGTATGGTCCCCAGACACCCTTTCAGCTCAGTAATGACACCACTCCTGAGGTTAACCCTTCAGCCAAAGATTGAATAGGCCCATGGAACAAAACAAGACTAGAGGGCACACCAGTCCTGGGACAGGGACTGGAAGGTAGGAGGGATAAGAAAGCTGGTAATAGGGAAGCCAGGGTTGAGAAGGGAGAATGTTGACATGTCATGGCGTTGTTAACCAATATCATACAACAATGTGTGTACTAACTGTTTGATGAGAAACTAGTTTGTTCTGTAAATCTTCACTTCAAGTTCAATTAAAAAAAAAAGAACAAAAAAAATTATTCTTTTCCCATTAAATTATATTGGTTCCTCGGTCCAATATCAGCTGACTGCATACGGGAGTGCTTATTTCTGGTTCTGGAACTCACAAATTTCAAGACCTTGGACAAAAACTTAGCCTTTCTGAGGCTTCATTTCTTTATCTGTAGAACGGGATAATAATATCTACTTCTAGGGTGCTTTGTGTAAAAGATTTGGCTCTGTGCTTGGTAAGCAGTAGGTCCTACATAACTGTGAACAGTTATTATTCCTACTTTTAATACTGACATCAGTTATATTTACAAAGGCATCTTCCATTTACAAAGCAGTTTCAAATATCTTGTT
Organism: Loxodonta africana; assembly: GCF_030014295.1. NCBI lineage: Eukaryota > Metazoa > Chordata > Mammalia > Proboscidea > Elephantidae > Loxodonta > Loxodonta africana. Next base: position 173,437,217 of record NC_087343.1, on the reverse strand, counting down.
TCATATGGTCTTGTCCTAATCTTCTACCTCAGGCTATAGGACCCCTGAGAGAAAGAACTGCAATATAGTCATCCTTGTACTTAATAGGTGCTCAATAGATGTTATAGGCAGAACTATAATTTTCTGAAGAGCATCTTTGCATTGTCTGCTAGGACCTAGAGAGAGGCCAGCAGTACACACTAAGTGCTCAATGGTAGTGTGATTTCCTTTAGTGGGCCAAGAATTTACTGAAATTCTTCTTGAAATTAGTCATATTTTCAATCTTTTCTTCCACGTCTGTTTTCCTGTGCAGATATCTCAGCCACTCTGAACCAACTCCAAACCTGTAACTCCCACATCAACACCCTCTGGCTGGCTTGCTTCCCTCCTCCATTGTGTTTCCAGTGCCCACACACTCATTATGTTTAAAACCAGACTCATCAGCAGTGTTTGAGTCAAAGCTCTTTTGACTGTAAGAAGCAGAACCTCACTCAAATGAACTCAACTAAAAAGCAATGTTTACTGAAAGGCTACAGAGGGAAGATCACACAACCAAAGGGTAGGAATAAGAGACAGGCCTCGCAGGAGAGCTTGCCTATGACTTGAGTGGCCAAGGAGAGCTTCATAGAATTATAGCATCTGAAATGAAGTCTGGCTGAATATGAAGAGGTGAACATAGTGTGAGATGCAACAGCATGGATAAAGGCAAGATGATAGAAACATGCAAGTCATTCTCAAATACTGCTTATCTTCCCAACTGGATTCTGTACATGAACTTGATCTTGTATTTCTTCATACTGCCATTGAACAAAATAATAATAAGGATTATCACCATCTTCATCAACATCACTACTATTTACTGAACACTTAAGATGTGCCAGGCACTGTGCTAAATCCTTTTCCATATTTTTTCCAATCCTAAAAGCAGCTTTGAAATTTTACAGCTGAGGAATTTGAGGCTCAGGAGAGTATGTTCTTTAACTCGCCTGAAGTGATTACTGAAAGGGTACAGGGGAGAGGCTGGACTCCAACCCAGTTCTGCCTGACCCCAAAGTCCCTTAATCTTGAAATTCTCCACTTGCTTGTCAAATGAAAAAGCCTCCATATGATTGGTCTTGGAAATTTCCCACAGTCGTCTGTAACTATTAAATTGTTAGTGCAATCCTGAACTACAGATCTTTAATGATGACTTCATCTGTCACGAAGGTTTCTGGCTCTTTGAAAAAGACAGAAAATCATTATTTCCTTTAACAAGTCATCTTCAAATTGGATCTTAATCCTTCAACCTTGCAGGCATATTGACATCAGGAGGAAGTCATTTGCTCAGCCCCAGTTAGTATTGCTCATCTTGACACAAACTGCTTCTTTTGTTTCCTTGGCTTGGCTTTTTACTTGGGGAACTTTGGTTACAGAGACTGCACGGGAAGGGATTTGCAGCTGATCCTGATCAATAACCTTCAAGAGAGGGGATGGAAATGACGCGCTTAACTGGTCCCAGGAGGCCCTGCCTGAGCCAAATACACTTTCAGTATATCTACAGCAGTGGCTTTTTATCTCTCTGTGCCTATGCCTTTTATTATTCCTGGTTTTAAATCCATGAGAAAAAGACTATCTTGTCCATTTGTTGTACTTTCTTTGAGATGGAATCTTCAGGTCATGAAAGAAAACCCTATGATCTCCAGTCACTGAATTACGGTGCCCACGTACTATTGAAATTACTCACAGTCGGTACAAGAGGATGTGGAGCGATGAAGCAGGACTTGGGCCCGGGAAGGAATATGAATCATCTAAAGGCAGTGCACAGGGCACAGACGACTGTCAGCATTAAATACCAACAGCCCCAATTCTACCCCTGCCTAGTCTATCCTCAGTATCACCTCTCACTCCTGCTCTGGCCATTTGTCTAACATTCACTCATTCCAGTTACCATTGAGGCAACCCCATGTGTCGCAGAGCAGAACTGCTTGTCATGGATTGAATTGTGTCCCCCGAAAATATCTGTCAACTTGGCCAGGTCATGATTCCCTTGTATGATTGTACCATTGTCTACCATTTTATCTTCTGATGTGGTTTCCTTATATGCTGTAAATCCTATCACTGTGGTGTAATAGGATGGATTAACAGCAATTATACTGATGCGATCTACAAGATTAGGTAGTGCCTTAAGCCAATCTCTTTTGAGATATAAAAGAGAGAAGTGAGCAGACAGACATGGGGACCTCATACCACCAAGAAAGCAGTGCTGGGAGCAGAGCCCATCTTTTGGCCCTGAGGTCCCTGCTCTGAGACGCTCCCAGACCAAGGGAAGACTGATGACAAGGACCTTCTTCCAAAGCCGACAGAGAGAGAAAGCCTTCCCCTGGAGCCGGAGCCTTGAATTCGGACTCGTAGCCTATTAGATTGTGAGGGAATAAATTTCTCTTTATTAAAGCCATCCACTTGTGGTATTTCTGTCATAGCAGCACTGGATGACCAAGACACTGCTCTTCCTAGGGTTTTCAAGACTGTGACCTTTTGGAAGCAGATCGCCAGGCCTTTCGTCTAAAGCGCCTCTGGGTGGGTTTGCACTGCCAACCTTTCAATTAGTAGCCATACACTTAACTGTTTGCACCACTCAGGGGCTGCTTTTGTCTAATATACCGGCATGTAAATACAGCTCTGAGTTGGTTGGTAACAGCAATTCGTTGCATCTGTATAGCTCTTTGTAAGTTTGCAAGGCATTTCGATTCATTTATTGAGGCATGCATCCATTCACCTGTCTATTCAGTAAATATGCACGTAGTAATGATAGTAGTATTATTGGCTCAACACCGGACAAGCATTGTACTAGATAGACATAGAGGCTATAGTAATAAGCAAAACAGTCATGGTCCCTATCAACATGGAGTTGGTAGGATAGGGCTGTGTTTTTTAAGCTGTTGGTCATGATCAATTAGATGGATATGAGATCAATTTCATGAGTCAAAATCAGGATAAAAAAATAGAGTAGAATAAAACATTTCAGAGTACATCACAAATAGGGTAAATATTGTTTTATGAAACCTTTTTTTCAATGGCATCTATATGCACTGAAATATAATGTAAAATGTATTTCTTACGGAGGATCTTGACCAAAAACATAACAACAACAAAAAAAAAACACTGGTTTGGTGGAGGTTATTTTAAGGCTCCTCGGATCCATTCTCTTTACAGCCACTAGAGAGTTCAATGGAGCCGGGTGCAGCAAACAGCAAATATTACTATTACTGCTTGTAATAGTGTTTGTCAGGCCCTGCACTTTGTCAGGGAAGCAAAGGTGAGCAGAACCCACCTGCTCTGGTCTTCAATCCCCATCACCCTCCCGATGAAGATGCAATAGCTTAGCTTGACACAGAAGCCACTTCTGGATCTGGTTTCTGGCTCTCTCTCTGGCTCCTTCCCCATTGCTCATATCACTCCCTCCCTCCTCCTCAAAGGCCGTCCTGACCCTAGCTACCTGGAAACACCTCCTCACCTTCTAACTCAGCTTAAATGCCCTTCCTCACTTCCTCAATGCCTTTGCCTGACACTCCCTCAGGCAAAACAGACTGCTTCTTGCTTGGTCTCCCATAGTGCTGGGCACACATTTCTCTGTGGTAGCTCTGAAGTTGCCATCACTGTGTGTGTGTGTGTGTGTCAGGGGAAGGGGTGTCTACCTGTGATGGTTGTGTGTCAACTTGTCTGGGCCATGATTCTCAGCGGTTTGGCAGTTATGTAATGATGTAGTTTAGCAGTTACGTAATGATGTAATTTAGAAGTTCTGTAATGATGTAGTCATCCTTCATGATGTGATCTGATGTGGTGAGCCAATCAATTGTGAGGGGAATTTCCTCGGGGTTGTGGCCTGCGTCCAATATATATATGGATGTTCTGGCAAAGCTCACTTGCTTGCTCTGGATCCTGCGTCATCATCTGACCTCCGGTTCTTGGGACTTGAGCCAGCAGCTTGCCATATGGCCTGCTGAACTTGGGATTCATCAGCCTCCGCAGCCTGTGAGCCAGGGGGCTGCTGTCCTACCTGCCAATCTTGGGTTCATCAGCCCAAGAGAAGCCTCCAGCCTGATGCTTGACCCACAGACTTGGGGCTTGCCAGCCTCTACAACCACATGAGACATTTCGTTGAGATAAATCTTTCTCCCCACCACCCCATGTAAATGGGTGTGTGTGTGTAAGTATATGTGTGTGTATATATATATTTACACTTGACTTGTTTTACTTCTCTAGAGAACTCAGCCTAAGACAACCCCTGTATCACCTTTCTTATCTCCCTTCTTCTAGTCATGACACCCTCTTTCCTTTGGGAAGATCCTCTCCCATCTCTGCTCCTGTCATGTGGTGCTGATGATGGGCAGGGCTCATAGGGTGGGCTCATGATCCTGGCCTACACTCCATTCTCTGGCTATTGTAATTGGTCCAAGGATGGCATATAATCCAAGCAAGACCAATCACAGCCCATGAGCCAATACCTTCCCATTTTGAACTAAGATGGTTTGAGATGGGTTTCTAAGTGCTCCGAACATACAGTCTCTAACTTTATAGTACCCTTATTTGTGTACAAGGAGCTCTGGTGGTACAGTGGTTGAAGCATTTGACTGTGAAACAAAAGGTCAGCAGTTTGAAACCACCAGTGGTCTGTGGGAGAAAGATGTGGTAGTCTGCTTCCGTAAATAGTTACAGCCTTGGAAACCCTGTGGGGTCACTATGAGTCAGAATTGACTTGACAGCAGTGGGTTTTGGTTCGCTATTTGAGTACAGCCTGTCTCCTCCTGCCACACTGCAAATTCCTTCAAGACAGGGATTGTTCTTTGATTTAAAAAATATGTGTGCATATGCATTTGTGTGTGTGTGTGTGTAAAAATAACAACCTAGTAGGGCATTTCTTTGCAGAAAATTTGTAGGCCATTTCTCTGTAGAAAGATTTTATAACACACACAAAAAATTGTTAAACACCTGAATCCTCCCTCTCTCAAAGGCATTATTAACAGCCTTTTTACAATGCAGATACACACAGTACTCACATTTTACACAATTAAGATACAATTGAACATGATTTTATAACCCACTTTTTTCACTTAGTGTTATATCATGAAAACTTTCCTGTGTTATCAGATATTTTTCCACAACACGATTTTTTAAAAATAATTTTTATTGTGCTTTAAGTGAAAGTTTACAAATCAAGTCAGTCTCTCACATATAAACTTATATACACCTTACTACATACTCGCATTTACTCTCCCCCTAATGAGTCAGCCCGCTCTCTCCTTCCAGTCTCTCCTTTCGTGACCATTTTGCCAGTTTCTAACCCTCTCTACCCTCCCATCTCCCCTCCAGACAGGAGATGCCAACATAGTCTCAAGTGTCCACCTGATGCAAGTAGCTCACTCCTCATTAGCATCTCTCTCTAACCCATTGTCCAGTCCAATCCATGTCTGATGAGTTGGATTCAGGAATGGATCCTGTCCTGGGCCAACAGAAGGTTTGGTGACCATGACTGCCGAGGTCTTTCTAATCCCAGCCAGACCATTAAGTCTGGTCTTTTTATGAGAATTTGGGGTCTGCAACTCACTGTTCTCGTGCTCCCTCAGGGGTTCTCTGTTGTGTTCCCTGTCAGGGCAGTCATCGGTTGCAGCCGGGCACCATGTAGTCTTTCTGGTCTCAGGATGATATAGTCTCTAGTTCATGTAGCCCTTTCTGTTTCTTGGGCTTATAATTACCTCGTGACCTTCGTGTTCTTCATTCTCCTTTGATCCAGGTGGGTTGAGACCAATTGATGCATCTTAGATGGCTGCTTGCTAGCGTTTAAGACCCCAGACGCCGCTCTCCAACGTGGAGTGCAGAATGTTTTCTTAATAGATTTTATTATGCCAATTGACTTAGATGTCCCCTGAAATCATGGTCCCCAAACCCCTGCCCCTGCTACACTGGCCTTCGAAGTATTCAGTTTATTCAGGAAACTTCTTTGCTTTTGGTTTAGTCCAGTTCTGCTGACCTCCCCTGTATTGAGTGTTGTCCTTCCCTTCACCTAAAGTAGTTCTTATCTACTATCTAATCAGTAAATAACCCCTCCCACCCTTCCTCCCTCCCCCTCTCGTAACCACAAAAGAGTGTGTTCTTCTCAGTTTAAACTATTTCTCAAGATCTTATAATAATGGTCTTATACAATATTTGTCCTTTTACAACTGACTAATTTCACTCAGCATAATGCCTTCCAGGTTCCTCCATGTTATGAAATGTTTCACAGATTCATCAGTATTCTTTATCGATGCGTAGTATTCCATTGTGTGAATATACCATAATTTATTTATCCATTCATCTGTTGATGGACACCTTGGTTGTTTCCATCTTTTTGTTTTTGTAAACAGTACTGCAATAAACATGGGTGTGCATATATCTGTTCATGTAAAGGCTCTTATTTCTCTAGGATATATTCCGAGGAGTAGGATTGCTGGATCATATGGTAGTTCTATTTCTAGTTTTTAAGGAAGCACCAAATCGATTTCCAAAGTGGTCGTACCGTTTGACATTCCCACCAGCAGTGTATGAGTGTTCCACTCCCTCCACAGCCTCTCCAACATTTATTATTTTGTGTTTTTTGGATTAATGCCAGCCTTGTTGGAGTGAGATGGAATCTCATTGTAGTTTTAATTTGCACTTCTCTAATGGCTAATGATCGAGAGCATTTCCTAATGTATCTGTTAGCCACCTGAATATCTTTTTTAGTAAAGTGCATGTTCATATCCTTTGCCCAATTTTTAATTGGGTTGTTTGTCTTTTTGTGGTTGAGTTTTAGCAGAATCATGTAGATCTTAGAGATCACGTGCTGGTCGGAGATGTCATAGCTGAAAATTTTTTCCGAGCCTGTAGGTGGTCTTTTTACTCTTTTGGTGAAGTCTTTAGATGAGCATAGGTGTTTGCTTTTTAGGGGCTCCCAGTTATCTGGTTTCTCTTTGTCATTTTTAGTAATGTTTTGTATTCTGTTTATGCCTTGTATAACGTTGTATAAGGTTATACATGCCTTGTATAACGTTGTCCCTATTTTTTCTTCCATAATCTTTATCGTTTTAGACTTTGTGTTTAGGTCTTTGATCCATTTGGAGTCAGTTTTTGTGCATGGTGTGAGGTATGGGTCCTGTTTCATTTTTTTGCAGATGGATATCCAGTTATACCAGCACCATTTATTAAAAAGGCTATCTTTTCCCTAATTAACTGACCCCGGGCCTTTGTCAAATATCAGCTGCTTATATGTGAACGGATTTATGTCCAGGTTCTCAATTCTGTTCCATTGGTCTATGTGTGTGTTGTTGCACCACTACCAGGCTGTTTTGACTACTGTGGCTGTATAATATGTTCTAAAATCAGGTAGAGTGAGGCCTCCCAGTTTGTCCTTCTTTTTCAGTAATGCTTTACTTATCTGGGGCTTCTTTCCCTTCCACATGAAGTTGGTGATTTGTTTCTCCATCACATTAAAAAATGTCATTGGAATTTGGATCAGAAGTGCACTGTACATATAGATGGCTTTTGGGAGAACAGACATTTTTACTATGTTAAGTCTTCCTATCCATGAGCAAGGTATGTTTTTCCACTTATGTAGGTCCCTTTTAATTTCTTGCAGTAGTAACTTGTGGTTTTCTTTGTATAGGTCTTTTATATCTTTGGTAAGATTTATTCCTAAGTATTTTATTTTCTTGGGGGCTACTGTGAATGGTATTGATTTGGTGATTTCCTCTTCGATATTCTTTTTTGTTGATGTGGAGAAATCCAATTGATTTTTGTATGTTTATCTTGTAACCTGAAACTCTGCTGAACTCTTCTAATAGTTTCAGTAGTTTTCTGGAGGATTCCTTAGGGTTTTCTGTGTATAAGATCACGTCATCTGCAAATAGAGATAATTTTACGTCTTCCTTTCCAATCTGGATGCCCTTTATTTCTTTGTCTAGCCTAATTGCTCTGGTTAGGATCTCCAGCACAGTGTTGAATAAGAGTGGTGATTAAAGGTCATCCTTGTCTGGTTCCCGTTCTCAAGAGAAATGCTTTCAGACTCTCTCCATTTAGGATAATGTTGGCTGTTGGCTTTGTATAAAATCGCCCTTTATTATGTTGAGGTCCATTACATGATTTTTAACAGTCATCTATTATTCTATCAGATGGATAAAATATACAGTGATTAATCAGCAAAACTCCACTAGAAATTTAGGTGATTGCTAATTCTCATTATTATAAAAAAGGCTATGTCTGATCTATATCAAAGGTGACACTGTGAAGAATGGGCTCTTCATTAATGGTACTGGGTCAATGGGACACCCATATGGGGAGTGTATTAGTTATCTAACACTGTGTAACAATCTCACCACAACCTTATGACTTAACACAACACACATTTACTATCTCACAGTTTCTATGGACCAAGAGTTTCAGCATGACTTAGCTAGATCCTCTGCTTTGGGACTTTAAAAAGCTGCAATCAAGGTGTTGGCTGAGGCTATGGCCTCATCTGAAGCTCAGCTGGGAAAGGATCCACTTCTAAACTCATGTGGTTGTTGGAAGAATTCAGTTCCTTGCAGGCTATCAAACTGAGGATCTTAGTTTTTGCTGGTTGTTGACCAAAGGCCGCCCTCAGTTCCTTGCCACATGGCACTCTCCATACGCAATTCACAACAAAGCAAATAAGGGAAAGAGAGAGAGACTTTCTTTCGCACGGTAGGTGTTACAATCTTAACATAATCATGTGCCCTTAATCACCATCCCTGTTACCTTTTACCTTTGCTGTATTTTATTGGTTAGAAAAAAATTGCTGGTCCACCCACACTCAAGGGAAGCGGACTGCTCTTCTCTTGAGAAGGGAAAACACCAGGGTGGGGTGTATAGTGACCACCCTGGAGTCTGTCTGCCTCAGCCAGGCTCCCAAACTCTTCAGTACATGGCACTTTTAATGTCTCAGTAATTTTATTCTTGGCACCCCTAGGCCAAAAGAAATACTTAACAATTCTGTTCATTAAGTAATTAGTTCAAACAACCTAATAAGTATTTATATCCTAACAACCTAGTAGCTATTTGAAAAAAAAAAATTAATTGGACGGCAAATGTCTTATTTTTAAATAACCTATTTACTGATGGGATTTGTACACGTGTTGGCCACTGCACAGCTTCTCAGGCCTTGGAGTGATACTGAACACCCTAATTTCCAGATTTCACATGATATTTTCTTTTTCTCATGGCAAACTCCAAAAATTCAGCTTTGCAAAAATATGATGTCATCAGAGAGAATGTAAATGTAGGGTGATGCAATTCCCAGTTGAAACTCTGAACTATCTCAAGCTAATAGTTCACTTGGTGCCCAACAGATGTCGCTGTGCTTCCCTTAAAAATGTAAAATACCTCATGGCATGCCTGTGAGTTCACTATGACACCCAAGGGTGACTTGATGTACAGTTTCAGAACCACAGCCATATGGAAAAATTATCTTGACCACTACCATACACCATAAATAAAAATCCCTTTCAGATAGATCATAGGTCTATACATAAAAGGAAAACAGTAAAGCTTTTAGACCAGAAAGCACATGGGTGAGTGCCTTTGTGATCTTGGGATAGGCAAAGATTTCTTAAACAGGACTCAAAAAGTACTAACCATAAAATTAATAATTGATAAATTTGGCTATGTTAATATTAAGAACTTCTTTTCATAAAAAGAGAGTGGAAAGGCATCCCATAAAGTAAAAGAAGATACTTGCATATGTATTTCTGTCCAAGGGCTTGTAGCCAGGATATGTAAAGAACTTGTGCAAATTAATAAGGAAAAGCAGACAATCTGATAGAAAAATAGGGAAAAGACTTGGATAGACTCTTCAGAAAAGAGGATATTTGATGGCCAAAAAATATTGGTGCTTAATCTCATTTATCATCAGGAAAATGCAAATTAAAACTCACCCACCAGGTGGCTGAAATGGAAAATACCCTCTTAGTCATCTAGTGCGGCTCTAACAGAAATACCACAAGTGGATGGCTTCAACAAACAGAAGTTTATTCTCTTATAGTCTATCAGGCTGGAAGTCCAAATTCAGGGTGCCAGATCCAGGGAAAGGCTTACTCTCTCTGTTGGGTCTGGGGGAAGGTCCTTGTCATCAATCTTCCATTGGTCTAGGAGCTTCTCCTTGAAGGTAGCTCAGGTCCAAAAGACACACTTTGCTCCTGGCACTGTTTTCTTGGTGGTATGAGGTCCCCCTGTCTCTCTGCTAGCTTCTGTCTTTTATATCTCAAAAGAGATTGGCTTGAGACACAATCCAATCTTGTAGATTGAGTCCTGCCTCATTAACATAACTGCCACTAATCTCATATTATTAATATCATCAAGATAGGATTTAACCCCCCAAAACCAAACCCACTGCTGTCGAGTCAATTCCAACTCATAGCAACCCTATAGGACAGGGTAGGACTGTCCCATAGAATTTCCAAGGAGTGCCTGATGGATTTGAACTGCCGGCCTGTTGGTTAGAAGCTGTAGCACTTAACCACTACACCAACAACACAGGAAAATCACATAAATGACAAAATGGTAGACAATCACACGATACAGGGAATCATGCCCTAGCCAAATTGATACACATATTTTGGGGGGCCACAATTCAATCCACAATAAATGCCAGGTATTATCAAGGATGTGAAGAAACCAGAACTCTTTTACAAAGCTGATGGGAGTGTGAATTGGTACAACCATTTGGTTAAACTGTTTGGCAGTATCTTCTAAATCTGAACATATACAAGTCTATGACTCAGCAATATCGCACCTAGGTATACACCCCAAAGAAATAAGTATAGACACACGCACACACCCCAAATCAAACTTGCCATCAAGTTGATTCTGACTCATATTGACCCTATAGGCTAGAGTAGAACTGCCCCATGGGGTTTCCAAGGCTGTAATCTTTACAGTAACAGGCTGCCACTTTTCCCACAGAGCAGGTGGTGGGTTCAAACTGCTGAACTGCCGCTGAATGCTTAACTACTGTGCTACTACCAGGGCTCCTCTTATACATATGTGTGTGTATGTGTGTATACATACATACATACATATATGTATATATGTTAGCCAAAAAAGAAGGTTCTCAACAGCATTGCTTAAAACAGCCCCAATCTGGAAGCTATCCAAATGCCTATAAATAGCAGAATGGATAAATTGTGGTACATTCCATGAATGAAACACTACAAAATCAACAATCTACAAATATATATAACAATATAGTAAAATCTCACCAACATAATGTTAAGTAAAAGAAGCCAGTTCCTTTCCAAACCACCTCTCCCAAAAGAAAAATTACATACTGTGTGATTCCATTTATATCAAGTACAAAGAAAGGCAAAATTAATCTGCACTGTTAGAAGTCAGGCTAACAGTTACCTTGGTGGGAGAGGGGACTTATGACTAGAAGAAAGCAAAAGGGGGCTTTTTGGCCATGTTCTCTTTCTTGATCTGTGTGCCAATTATACAGGTATGTTCACTTTGTGAAAATAGTTGAGCTGTACAGTAATGTGTTATACTTCAATACAAAGTTGAAAAAAATAAATAATGCTGTAATGAACATCCTGCTAGATACATCTTTGCAGACATCCCTGATTTTATTCTTTTGACTAAATTCGTAGCAGTAAAATTGCTGGGTCAAATGATTGGAATATTTTTACAGCTTTTAATACATCTTGCCAACTTGCCAGAGATTGCTTTTATTTATCTTTGTCTCCGTGTGCCTAGCACTGTGTTACTGTTCTACATATGTTTGTGGAACGTATAAATGAAGGCCTTCTTTTGGTTCCTTGAAGGAACTGAGCCCTTTCATACCTAAGAGCAGTTGCTGTGTGCTCTGCCTGGTACTCTCTTCCCCCTGCTCTTCACACAAGTAACTCTCAGCTTAAAAGACACCTGACAGCCTTCCCCGATCATGTTGTCTAAAGTAGTCCTCCTTCCTTATTCTCTTTCTTAGTCCCTTTTATTTATAAATCCCAATGTGTAATCATTATATTTTATACATTTGTGTATTTGCTTGGTTGCCTCTTGTCATCTCTCCCACTTGACTCTAAGTGTCAGGAGGATAGGAACGTCATGTGTTTTGTTTTACTGTTGTAATCCTAGCACCTAGCACAGTGCCTAAGATGTAGGAGGCCTTTATATTATCAAGGCTTTTTCGGCCGTAAGTGACATACCTCTGCCTAACTTGGACTAACTTAAGCAAGAAAGGAAATTTATTGGCTCACGTAAGGAGTTCAAGGGGTAGGTTGACTTCAGGTACAGCTAGATCCTCTAGTTCAAATATTATTATTAGAACCCCACCTCCACCCCCACCCCATCTGTTGCCACTAGTTGACTTCATTCTCAAATGGAGTTCTTCCTGATATGGTAGCAAAAAGGCCACTCACAGTCCCAAACTTAGATTGTTCACTATTTCAGAAGAAGAAGCAACTTTTGTGTGTGCGTGTGTGTGTGCTTTAAGTGAAAGTTTATGGTTCAAGTTAGTTTCTTACACAAAAATTTACACATTGTTATGTGACCCTAGTTGCTCTCCTTATAATGTGACAGCACATTTCTCCTTTCCACCCGGATTTTCCAAGTCTGTTCAACCAGTTCCTGTCCCTTTCTGCCTTCTCATCTCACCTCCAGACAGGAGCTGCCCATTTAGTCTTGTGCATCTACTTGAGCTAAGAAGCACACCCTTCACGAGTACCATTTTATGTCTTATAGTCCAGTCTAATCTTTGTCTGAAGAGCTGGCTTTAGGAGTGGTTTTAGTTCTGGGCTAAGAGAGATTCCGGGGGCCATGTCTTCTGGGGTTCCTCCAGTCTCAGTCAGATCATTAAGTCTGGTCTTTTTACTAGAATTTGAGTTCTGCACCCCACTTTTCTCCTGTTCCATCAGGGACCCTCTGTTGTGTTCCCTGTCAGGGCAGTCATTGGTGGTAGTTGGGCACCATCTAGTTAGAAAAGGCAACTTTTTGATGGGGCTGTCAAGAGTCTTGGGGATGCTCACTGGTCTAGCTCAGGGCCATATGCCCATCACTGAGTCAAGCACCATGGCAATAGAGACGGAGTCCTACAGCCAGGCCTTGGTTTCAAGGCTATCCCTGAGGGACTAGATGGGTAAGAGAGGGGAATCCACCCCACTCAAACCAGAAGAGCACACTTATGTAGGTGCAAGGCCACCTGGGACTGACTCATTTGCCTAACTCCCACTCCAACTTACCACTCAACCAGCTGCAGGGACTGAGCTTTCTCACTGGGTGTGTGTAGCCATTAACCTAAAACCAGGCAGCTGAGGCCTGTAAGTAATTGAGCTGTTTTCCAGCTAAGTGGGGTCAGCTCAAATTAAGTGCTTCCTTGAACCTTGATTACCGTTTTTAATTGGGCAGTATTTGGTGGATTTTCCCCTGAATGCCTTGGCCCTTTGCAGTTTACTTACAATATAGATGGAGGTCTGTCTTTTGTAACAAGCATATGAGTAGAGTTCATACATCTCCTTCCTTCCCAGTTCTTACCCTAAACTGGATCTGTTTATGCAGTTTTCTCTATCAGGTTAAAGATCATATCCCCACTCTTCTGTTTTACCCACCTCCTTCTCCATCTTAAACCCCACCCAAAGTTGGGGGAGCTAAGGTAAGTGACAAACAATTTCCTCATTGGTCTGCAGAGGTAGGTCAGATATCATAAACTCATTGGCAGCCTCTGTACTCACTGCCTTGCAGACTTAGCATTTTAGATTTTCAACTTGGCTCCTTTTTCAGGCTTTGTCCATGACCTTGGGGAAGTCAATTCCCTCTTTCTGGACCTTGGTTGCCCTAGCTCCAAAATGAAATAATTATCTTCTCTGCAGAACAAGATGGTGTCTGAAATAACCCATAGCTCTCTGTTTCTGGAATTGCCTTTTAACCCTCCTTAGCAATCTAGTGATGAGAAGGTCACCTCTAAGTGTGGATCCCAAACATTGAATGCCTGCAGGACCAGCTACATGATTTGTGGGTCCCAGTGCAAAATGCAATGCAGGATCCCTTGCCCAAAAATTATTAAAAATTTCAAGATGGCAACAGTAGAGCATTCAATCCAGCATGGGGCTCTTCTGGGCAAGGGTATCTGTGTGACTGCCAAGGCCATGCACCTGTGAAGCCAGCCCTGGATACCTGAACTGATCAGATAGGATACAGAGACAGGAATTAATCGGCTATGCTAATGCCCCTCCTCAATATTCTGCATTACGTCTCCCCCTTCATTTGCAGGGTTAGCAAAACTGAATATCTGCAATATCAATGAGTAGTGTGTGTGTGTGTGTGTGTGTGGTGTGTGGTGTGTGTGGTGTGTGTGTGTGACTGTGACACACAGGAGAATAAATATTCCATCTAAAAGGAGCAGCTAATACTCAGCTCCAGCCAATTGTCACCGTGGGAGAATTTAGGTTTAATATTGCCTGACCTTCTAATTTTTCAAGAGAAGCTAGAATCAGGATTTTTTAAAAATAAAACTCCTGATTTTTAAATGTTGGCATTGGCAACTTTTGAGAAAAAGTATTCAAGACTGAGCCCTGGTGGTACAGTGGTTAAGAGCTCAGGCTGCTAGCCAAGAGGTCAGCAGTTCAAATCCATCAGTCGCCAAACCCTATGGGGGCAGTTCTACTCCATCCTATAGGGTCTCTATGAGCCAGAATTGACTCAATGACAAATGGTTTATCCAGGACTTGGAAATACTAAAGCAAAAGGCTGACTGTAGTTCCTTTCAATGTTATCCTAGAGCAGTGGTTCTCAAAGTGTTCTCCCTGGCCTACAATATCAGCCTTATCAGCCTCATCAGATTTTCAAGGTTTATCCCAGACCTGCTGAATCAAAAACTCTGGCGGTGGGGCCCAGCACTGGTTGTGTCATCAAATTCTCCAGACCAGTCTGATTTGAGCTCAAGTTTGAGAATCAGTGCTACAGAGCTCAGTCTCAGGTGCTCAGAGTATTGTTTAACTCCAGGGAAATACAGACTTCTTTGGCCTACTGTTTACTATTTATTATTAATTAGGGCCCCGACATTTTACAACTCTTTAGATATTAACTTGTAGAAAATCAATAAAATGCAAACGATTTCTTTTTTGTCCAACAGAGCTGCAAATGATTTCCATCTAGTAGGATACCCTGGGTGGTGGAAACAGCTAATGGGCTTGTCTGGTAACTGAAAGGTTGGAGGTTGGAGTCCACCAAGAAGCACCTCCGAAGAAAGGCCTGGCAGTCTACTTCCAAAAGGTCACAGTCATGAAAACTCTATGGAGCACAGTTCTACTGTGACACAGATGGGTTGCCACAAGTCAGAATCAACTAAGTGGCAACTGATTTTAGAGAAGATAATCTAAAAGAATATATATTGTCCTGGAAGTCATTAACCAGTATTGGACCTAACTGAACAGTCTTATTATTTAGTTCTTCATTTCTAGTTTCCCCTATCCTTTTTTAAACCAGCTTTTTCATCCTGTTGGTTCTTTTATTAATTAAATAAAATTTGACAAATGCTCACTATGTATTTGTGCAATAATCATATTTTTAACATTTTAAAAGTTTTTTTTTTGACACAACTAAGTCAAATTATTTTAAAACACTGTGTTGGCTAATTCTGGTCCACAGGTCACTAGCTCATGACCTCTGACCTATAGAATTCCACCTACCTTCTTAACCGTAAAGAAAATGTGCTTGACTATCTCTTTCTATTCTTCTCAGCTTCAACTCCCACTACTTCCCTCTGGCCCCATGGGGCTGTTGGCCTTCCCCAAACACTGTGAACGCTTCGCATCTCTGTGCCTTTGCTCATGTGAACTTTCCCCTTTTAAGGCTCAATTAAAAACCTCTTTCTTCATGGAAACCCTGGTGGTATTGTGGTTAAGAGCTATGGCTGCTAACCAAAAGCTCGGCAGTTTGAATCCACCAGGTGCTCCTTGGAAACCCTATGGGGTGGTTCCACTCTGTCCTGTAGGGTCACTATGAGTTAGAATTGACTTGATGGAAACAGGTTTTTTTTTTTTTTTTGGTTTCTTCATGAAGTCTTCTGCAATCCCTGTTTATACAAACTCTCTCCTTTTTCTGAGCTTCTTCAATGTGTAGCTCCCATTCCAGGAAAACACTTTTTTTTTTCTCCTGCCATTTATACCATCAAGTTTCACTGACTGTCTCCTAACAGTGCTTTTCAAACTTTAACTTGGACATAAAACCATCTGGGGATCTTGTTAAAACACAGCTTCTGAGTCAAGAGGCCCCAGATGGGGCCTGAGATTCTGCATTTCTAACATGTTCTCAGGTAATGGTGATGCTGCTGGTCCAAGGGTCACGCTTTGGTTATTGAGGCTTTAGAAGGCAGCGGCTTTCCTAGACACCTAGATGCCTGTCTATTTTCGGTGCAGGTCACAATGCTTTGCATACAGTTCACTAGCTGGACCACAGGTCAAAAACCAAAAAACCCAGTGCCGTCGAGTCGATTCCGACTCATAGCGACCCTATAGGACAGAGTAGAACTGCCCCACAGAGTTTCCAAGGAGCACCTGGCGGATTCAAACTGCCAACCCTTTGGTTAGCAGCCGTAGCACTTAACCACTACGCACTTAACCACTTCCATAGGTCACTAGCTAGAAAACCAAGAAAATGCAAAGGATTTCTTTTTTGTCCAACAGAGCTGCAAATGATTTCTGTCTGGTAGGACAGTGTCTATGCCACAGACCCAGATTTGATTCCCAGACAATGCACCTCATGCTTAGCCACCACCCGTCTGTCAGAGGAGGCATGTGTGTTGCTATGACGCTGAGCAGCTTTGAGTGGAGGTTCCAGACGAGGTGTGGCTGTGACTGCAAAACGTTACTGCTCTGAGATCACCACCACCACCCCAACCCACCGTAGGCTAACACACCCACTGGGGGATTCTGCCTTTATTTCTCTTTTTTACTCTTTCCCTTGGGATTGCGTCCTGGCTGTGTCACCTTGGTGAAGTCGCTTCTCCTCCTAGAACGCCAATTTCCTCCTCTGGGAAACGGGATCACTAACATCCAGCTCACAGGGCTTTTTGAAAGGATCAAATAAGATAATGCACGTGAAACTTCTCGACAAACTGCCTAGCTCTGAACGAGGTTGGCGGAATCTCTGAATCCCAACGAGGTGCCTGCAGGCTTTATCAGGAAAGGAAAACGCCTGGGGGAGGGCTGCTGGTAGCTGCAGAAGGGAAGCAGCTGAAAGAAGCAGGCTCCTTGGATATATGTTGCATCATTATCTCCGTTAAAAATATTTCTTTTGGGGTCAAGTGGATGCAAGCAGGTATAGGTGCCTCTGTCCTGGCTGTTCTGCCAGCTGAGGAGCACCACCCAAAAATATAAGTGCTTCTGAGGGTGGGCCGAATTCACCTGTTTAAATGAGTGACAATGAAGTGATTAAAAAAAGGGGGTGGGGTGGGGATTTGGCTGGCAGGGAGTTTGAAACTGAAATGCCTGGTGAATCTTGGGCATAGTAGAGCCCACAGCCACCTCAGGCAAGTCACTGCTCCTCTCCAAGCCTCCCGTTTACTCATCTGTGGTACTATCTGAGTAAACCAAACCAACCAAACTCGTCGCCCTTGAGTCGATTCCGACGACATAGGACACTAAGTAGAACTGTCCTATGGAGCTTCCAAGGAGTGCCTGGTAGATTCGAACTGCCGACCTTTTAGTTAGCTTAACCACTATGCCACCAGGGCTTCCACTATCTGAGTAGCATAGTGGTTATAGACAGTGGCTTTGGAGTTACATTTTGGTTTGAATCCAGGCTTTGTCTCTAGCAGGGTAGCTTCTGTACCAATGTGCACAAGTTACTCTTCACTCTCCTATGCCGTCTCCAGCCTCAGCTGCCTTATCAATAAAGTAGGAATATCAGTAATACAGACCTACTGCAGAGGGGGCAGTGGTGGTTCATTGGCAGAATTCTTGCCTTCTATGCCACAGACCCAGATTCTATTCCCAGCCAATGCACCCCATGCTCAGCCACCACCCATCTGTCAGTGGAGGCGTGTGTGTTGCTATGACGCTGAGCAGCTTTCAGTGGAGGTTCCAGGCTAAGACAGACTAGAGAAAAAGGCCTTGCAATCTACTTCTGAAAATCAACTATATAGATCACAACGATCTGATCCACTACAGATCACGGGCATTGTGCAGAACTGGCAGCTAAAAACCACCACAGTCTACTGCAGAAGGATGTCCTAAGTATAAAATGAGATAAGACACCAGGCACACACCTTGTCTAATCAATTGTAACTATTATTATTTGGCCGAACCGTATTTTTTACTTTTTTAAAATTGTGCTTTAGTTGAAGGTTTACAGAGCAAATTAGTTTCTCATTAAACAACACGCAGATTGTTTTGTGACATTGGTTGCCAACCCCATGGCATGTCAACGCTCTCCCCTCCTCAACCTTGGGTTTCCCATTACCAGCTTTCCTGTCCCCTCCTGCCTTCTCATCCTTGCCCCTGGGTTTGTGTGCCCATTTAGTCTCATTTTGTTTTATGGGTCTGTCTAATCTTTGACTGAAGGATGAATCTCAGGAGTGACTTCAGTACTGAGTTAAAAGGGTGTCCGGGGGCCATACTCTCTGCATTTGGCTGAACCAGATTAAATCAACACTGTTTGGTCACTGACCTACAGAACGAGCAATTCTATATGGTTTGAACTAATATTACCCCCTCATGGAATTAATGAAGTAATGGCATTAAATGATGTAATATTGGCACTGTTGTTGGTACAAGTCAAGGCACTCAATACATGGTAGTGATTGTTATTATTATCCATTACTCAGGGTGTTGAGAAAACAAAGGACCCAAGTCACCATTCAAGAAACTTAATGACACTATGTAATTGGCCATCAACTTCTTGTCAGTTCCTATGCCCTTCTGTCTTTCAGTCCCCTATCCCTTAACCTAGCTGTTATAGTGGAGACCCTGTCTCAGTCATCTCTGTGTCTGTAGATTCTAGAAATACTTGGCACAGTACTTTCACTGCCATAATCTCAACATATTCCCACAGATCCTGGGTGAGATGGCTTGGGGCAGCCATTATCATTACCATTTCATTCATCAGAAACTAAGAAAGGAGAAGTGACTTACCCAAGGTCACAGAGCCAGTTGGAAAGAAAGATGGGAGTAGAATTCTATTCTCATGGCTCCCAGGCTGCAATCCTTAAACACACCAATGGCAAGAATCACATCTTTTATTTCCCCCATAAGTGCCCAATGGTTTTGACAGGTCCACCTTTCATCTCCAGGAGTGCCGTTTTTAGTTGGGTAAACTTGGGTTTGAAGAAAGAGGTTCAGTGAAAGGAACGGATGATAAAAGGTCTGGAGGCTGTTGTAGGGGAAAAGAATCACAGTTTAGTAAGGCAAAAAGAAAGTTTTATTTGGCATATATTCAAAAAGACAAAAGTGGGAAGCAGACAAGCATGCTGCCAGAGCTAATGTCTGCCCAAGTCCAAGGAAATATTACAGAACAGACAAAGGTGGGAAAACGGACAAGCATGCTGCTGCAGCCACGTCTGCCCGAGTCCAAGGAATATTACAGAATAGGCAAAAATGGGAAAATGGACAAGCATGCTACCACAGCCACGTCTGCCCGAGTCCAAGGAATATTACAGAATAGGCAAAAATGGGAAAATGGACAAGCATGCTGCCTCAGCCATGTCTACCCGAGTCCAGAGGATATTACACAATAAACAAGAATGGGAAAACGGACAAGCATGCTGCCACACCATGTCTGCCCAAGTCCAGAGAATATTACATAATAAACAAGAATGGGAAAACGGACAAGCATGCTGCTACAGCCATGTCTGCCCAAGTCCAGAGAATATTACATAATAAACAAGAATGGGAAAACGGACAAGGATGCTACCACAGCCATGTCTGCCCAAGTCCTGAGAATATCACAGAATAGACAGAAGGGGGAGAACAGTCAAGCATGCTGCCACAGCCATGTTGGCCCAAAGGTTACAGAGTCATCAGTATATATTAATATTACAAATGGGCAAAACCATTGAAAGCTTCACCTTTTCACAGATTGGCTAGAAACTGCAATCCTACATTTTGAATTGTCCCTCGCAACGATCATTGGTACAGGTTTCAGTAACAACAGTCAGGAGGGTCCTCATTGGTCCAACAAATTTCTATTCACTAAATGCTAACAGAAAATGATAAGAGTGGAAGGTCTTTTGTGTTCTGGCTTATGTGAAAGGTTCCCTAAAAGATGTTTTCCAAGATTATTCTATCTATTGTCTTTATCTCAGGGCCCAGTTGATGTGTCCTTGTGAGTCCATCTCTAGCTGGGTCACCTTCTCTATACTCAAGGACACGGAATAATAACTCCAATAAACCAAAAACCAAACCCAGTGCTGTCCAGTCAATTCTGACTCACAGAGACCCTATAGGACAGAGTAGAACTGCCCCATAGAGTTTCCAAGGAGCGCCTGGTGGATTTGAACTGCCGACCCTTTGGTTAGCAGCCATAGCACTTAACCACTACACCACCAGGGTTTCCAATGACTCCAATAGTATTTCCTAAATCAAGGCCTGGGTTCAAAAACCAGGCTTTGTCAAAACTTTCCAAGGGATCACTTCTTGCAAGTCACATCTCTCTGATTATCATTTTCTCCATCTATAAAACAAGGTGTGCTGGACTAGGCCCTGCAGTTACACAGGTGTGGGTTTGAATCCAGGCTTTAACACTGGCTGTGTGACCTTGGGCAAGTTACTTAGCCTCTCTTAGCTTTAGTTTTATCCTGTCTAAAATGAGGATATTAGTACCTACCCTACATAATTACTGAGCAAATTAAAAGAGATAATGTATGTGGAGTCCTTTGGCACATATATTTTTTTACAATAATATTTTATTGTATTTTTGGTGAAAGTGTACCCAACGATTTAGGTTCCCTTTTGATGATTTCTGCACAAATTGTTTAGTGACATTAGTTGCATTTTCCATAATGAGTCAACATGCTCTTTAATTGTGTTCTGGTTGCTCCATTACCGATGTCTAGTTTCCCTGCCTCCTATCTTCTTATCTCTGCTTTAGAGTAACTGCTGATCTTTTGGTCTCATAGAGATGGTTTTTTAATGGAGCACTGTATTCACAGGTAGTATCTTTTTTTTTTTCCCCTAAATTTTATTTACTTCGCTGTTGTTATTGAGAATATACACAGCAAAACACAGACCAATTCAACAATTTCTAAACGTACAATTTAGTGACATTGATCACATTCTTCCAGTTGTACAACCATTGTCACTCTCCTTTTCCTGGTGGTTCCTCTCCCATTAACATAAACTCACCGGCCCCTAACGTTCCTACCTAATCTTCAGCGTTGCCGCTGTCAATTCGATCACACATAGACAGTTCTTAAAAGAGCACAATGCTCAAGGCAGAACTTTTTTTTCTAGTTAAGCTAAACTATTGTTCAGTTTTAAGATGACTTCAGGGGATATTTTTGGTTTAAGGTTTAAAGATTATCTCAGGGCAATAGTTTCAGGGGTTCATCCACCCTCCATGGCTCCAGAAAGTCTAGAATCTCTGAGACTTTGAAATTCTGATCTGAATTTTCCCCCTTTTGATCAGGATTCTTCTATTGAATCTTTGATCAAGTTCAGTAATGGCAGCCAGGCACCATTCAGCTCTGGTCTTATGGCAAAGGAGGGAGTTGTTCATGGAGGCAATTAGTTACATACGCCATATCCTTCTCCTATTCCTGACTCTCTTTCTTCCTTTGTTGCTCCAGATGAATAGAGACCAGTTGTTCCGCCCTTGACACACATCAAAGGCCAATAAAACGTGGTTCTTTTCCTTGATTAATTAAATAAGTTAATATATGCAAAGTGCTGAGGACAGTGTCTGTCAGTAAGTGCTGTATCAGTCTTAGCTATCATTATCAGTCTTAGCTGTTATTTGCTTTTTCTAGCAGATACTAAGCCCTCAATAAGTGATAGCCATTATTATTATTTCCTGGTCTCATCTGCCTTCATTTACCTCCAAAGCCGTAAACTCCAACCATCCCAACTTCTGGTTTTCCCCTATACAGTCCATGAGCTTTCACACCCCAGCGTTTGTCTAGGCCGTTTCCTCTGCCTGGTGCTCCACTTCTCCTCCCAAGCTCAGATGCCTTCTCCTCTGGGATTCCTTGTCTTCACCACCCCCTCCTCCAGTCAGAAGGAATGGCTCCTTGATTTGTGTCCTGCTAAGAAAACAACTTCATATAGCACTTAGTTCATTGTGCCTGGCCTTTTTTAATTTTTTTTTTTTTTTAACTCTTTCAGCTTCTGCTGCCAAGACTGACGGCCTCTGGGAGATAGCGCTGGATGAGTCGTCTGTCTCCCAGGGTGTCTGGCACCATGTGGACTGCGTGCGTAAACTGACCCCTGTGCAGAGAGTGGTCCAGTTTAACTCCTAGAAGCCTGAGCTCCCCTCCCCTCCCTCGGCCGCTCCGCAGTGAATCCCTTTCCCTCTTGGGCTCGGGTTCTCCCCTCCCCACCCCCGCTCCGCCCCCTGCCCCCTGCCCCCCCTCACCGCTCCTCCTTACCTGAACCCGCCCTACTCCCTAGGGGTCCTCTTGGCTCCGCCCTGTTCCCTCCAGCCCCCTCCAGGCTGGCGCGTCCTCTCCTCCACCCCTTGGTGGGGCCATGGAGGCGGAGCGTCACGGCGGAGGGCTGGGAGCCTGGCGGGGAGACAGAGGGCTAGCGGTGGGTTTCAGACACCGCCGGCACGGCTGCTGGGCTGGGGGGCGGGCATGGCCGCTGGTGTGTGAGCGCGGAGCGCGCTACGGGCCGCCGCCGCCGCCATGCCCGGGGGCGCGGGCGCCGCCCGGCTCTGCCTGCTCGTGCTCGCTCTGCCGCTGCTCCGGCCGCGGGCGGTGCGGGCGCCGGGATGGACGAGAAGTAAGTGGTGGGCGCGGGGGGAAGGAGGCGGGTGGGCTGGGGGCCTGAGCCCTGGGAGCCGCCCTGCGCGCACTGAGTGCCGGGGATGCAACCCCTGCGCCCCAGCCGGCCCCAGCGAAGCCTTTGTTTCCACATTGTGCGTTCTGGGTGGTGGTGGTGGCTGGGGAGACCCTGGACAGAAGACAACTGGCCCCTTCCCTGTTTTGCCTCCCTCCCTCTCTTTCCTCTGTTTTTCTGCTCTGGCTTCTTTTCCGCTGTTCTTCCCGTCTCTCCTCCTCCGTTTTCTCACGGTAGCTGATCTCCACTCCGCCTCTCTGTCAATCTCTGGCTCTTTCTCAATCTCTCTCCCAATTTTTCTTTCTTTCTCTTTGTCTTTCCTTCTTGACCTTCTCACCCGCCTAACCGCAGCATCACCCTGAGCACCTGGAGTAACCTGCGCGGGCCCCGGGGATCCGGGGTCCATACTCCATGCCAGGCGCACGCTGGTGAGGTGGGATATGCCCCAGACCCAGCATGGCACTGGGAGGCGGCGGGAGCCCTGGCTGGGGCGGTGCGCTGGGTATTCCTTGCTGTTGACTACCGACCCCTGCACTGGCGGAACCCCTTTGGAAATATAGTCCGACACACTCATTTGCAGGCGGGGAAACTGAGGCCCAGGGAAGGGAAAGGACTTGCCCACGGCCGTGCCAAGGATTGGGGTTCACACTGGCACTGGAAATCAGGACTTTCTTTGCACTCCACCCGAGGGCTGCGTTCTTTGGGCCTTAGTTTCCCCCTCTGTGAAGCCAAGAGGTTGGACTCGCTGCATCCAACTTGGATGCTGAATGATACCCCTATTTCTCATAACTACTTTCCCGGACTCTCTCCTTCCCCGTCGCATCCCCCGGGGGCTCCGGGCCGATTTCGGGGAAGGAACCGTCCGGGGGGGCGGTGCCCGGACTCTGTCTTTACGACCCGAGAAAGCTCAGCCCTGAATCCGACGCCACAGGCGGGCTGGGCAGACTCCAGACTACTGTCTTGCGGGACCAACTGTCAGCGTTTTGAAATTAAAGCGAGTGCCGGCCCAGCCGGGGCGGGGCGGAGCGCAAGGGGACCCCGTGGTCGCGATCCACCGGCAGGCATCGACCCGGGCACTCCAGCCAAGCAGGGAGGCTTGCTCGACCGGATGGTGCGGAGCTTCCAGGCGCGAGGTCTGGCTGTCCCTCGGCGCTCCAGCCGACAGACCCAACCGACCTTTGAGCTCTTGTACCGAAAAAGGAACTGAGGCACACGGAGCTCACAGAGAGTTCGTGGAAGTTGTCTTTTTCCCGGGCACGGAGGGTTCCTTGAGGGGTAGGGAGCCATGTTTTATCCATCTCTGATCCCCCAAAGACTAGCATGAGACCTGAGTTAGCGTTTGTTGTGTGCCGTGGAGTCGATTCCTTGTCATAGCGACCCTGTCTGGACTTAGTGCAGGGGAAAAGCTTGAACAAAGAAGGAAAGCCGGTTACTGATCCTAGCACAGACGCCCTCCCTGAGTTCTAAACCCTTGGAGACCACTCAGTCATGTGGAATTGCTGTAGAAAACCTGGAAAGTAATGAAAAATGTAAAAGAGATAAAACGGTCTGTAATCCCCAAATCCACAGTTGCTATTGATCTTTTATTTTTCCCCTCTCAAGCCTTTGTGTGTGTTCCTATAAATATATATTGATAAAATTGGAACCATACCATATGCAATGTTTTGTGTCTTGCATTTTTCACTTCATATTATGGGCATTTCTTGCATCATTAAATCCTCCCCAAAACATGATTTTAATGGTTCTATAAATTCTATCCAGAGAACCTGGAAGTATAATTTTCAAAAAGTTAAAAACATGACTACCATTCAAATATGGAGCGAACCTGTGGCAAAGACTTATTCATTAATGAGGCAAGGAGTAGGATGGTTCAAAGGAGCAACTGAGGAGCAGGGGTTATACAGGCAGTGGAGAAAAAATTGAAATCAGATTGCTAGGGCATACACAAAAGTGATAAATGTCCTGTGGGGCAAAAAATCCACAACTCTTGGGTTATCTTTTTTTTTATTTAATTTTTTATTGTACTTTAGATGAAGGTTTAGAGAGCAAACTAGCTTTTTTATTAAACAGTACACATTATTTTATGACATTGGTTAACAACCCCACGACATGTCAACACTCTCCATTCTTGACCCTGGGTTCCCTATTACCAGCTTTCCTGTCCCCTCCTGCCTTCTGGTCCTTGCCCCTGGGCTGGTGTGCCCCTTTAGTCTCATTTTGTTTTATGGCCCTGGCACTGGGTCGGGTAATCTTTGGCTGAAGGGTGAACCTCGGGAGTGACTTCATTACTGAACTAAAAGGGTGTGTGTGTGTGTGGAATTGATTCTGACTCTTGGTGACCCCACATGTACAGAGTAGAACTGTTTCATAAGGTTTCAAGGTTTTCGAGGCTGCCACCTTTCGGAAGAAGATTGCCAGGCCTTTCTTCCAGGCCATCTGGGTGGGTTTAAACTATCAATGGGTGGCTTCAAACCACCAAGCTTCCAGCTGGTAGTCAAGCACTTAAAGATTTACATCACCATACTGAAACATTTGCATTCCATCAGACAGAAATGTACAGTTAGCACATAACTTCACAGAGGTTAGTCAGTAAAAAAAAAAAAAAAAAAAAAAATTTTTTTTTTCAATAGAAAATCATACAAAGGTATATTCCCTAGGTAATCCAATAATCCTGTTAAACAATGCTCCAAGGTGACATTAAAAGAACATCCTGCTTGCTTTTTGCCTTATTTCCAAGTTTTGAACATTTTTTTATTAAGATACAACATGTTTATTGTTGAGCATTTAGATTCCTTTTAATGTGTTTGTGTCCATAAATGTAATTTGGTTCCTTTAAATATCCTATTAAATGTCATTTAATTCCCTTTTGCTTAAATGAACCTTGATTTATCAGTGCTACCGGGGCAGAGACTATGCCTGTCTTGTTTCCCCATGAATGTGAAGCACACAGCATAGTCCTGTCAGTTTGTAATGCTGTGGTGGCTTGGTGTGTGCTATGATGCTGGAAGCTATGCCATTGGTATTTCAAATACCAGAATGATCACCCATGGTGCACAAGTTTCAGTGGAGATTCCAGAGTAAGACAGACTAAGAAGAAAGGCCTGGTGATCTGTCCTGAAAATTTGCCAGTGAACAACCTTATGGCTCACAACAGAACACTGTCTGACTCACTTTGGACACGTCATCAGGAGGGATCAGTTGCTAGAGGAGGACATCATGTTTGGTGAAGTAGAGGGTGAAGTGAGGGAGACCTTCAGTGAGATGGACTGGCACAATAGCCACAATAATGGACTTGAACGTGTCGGCAGTTGTGAGGATGTTGCAAGACCAGGCAGCATTTTGTTCTGCCATTAATCAGTAATATCTGTCTATAGCATAGTACTTGGCACATAGTAAGTGCTCAGAAAATATTTGGTGAATAAATGAATGTACTACTTCTGACTTTTACCAAATCTGATGCAATGAATGCTAGTCTAGTGGGACTATGTTTTAGGATATATATTGATTGAGAACACACTGTATCAGGAGGAAAGGAAGATTATAATAATCCCATCACTAACAGAACAACTGTAGCCATCTTTTTATATTGCTCATTGTGTTCTACATGATTGATATTGTTGGTTCAGAAAGAGTAGAGCATATATCCTCAGCCCCACCCCCAGGAAATGTTCCGCTGCTATTTGTAGGGTTTTCAGTGGCTAATTCTTTTCAGAACTAGACTGCCAGGTTCTTCTTCCTAGTCTGTCTTAGTCTGAAAGCTCAGCTGAAACCAGTCCTCCATGGGTGACCCTGCTGGTATCTGAATATCGGTAGCATAGCTTCCAGCATCACAGCAACACGCAAGCCCCTACAGTACAACAAACTGACAGGCACGCAAGCAAAATTTTGCTGAATATCATTGAAAATCGGCTGCATATCAATAAGGAACTGCCAGAAATTCAGGCCAGATTCAGAAGAGGACTTGAAACCAGGGATATCATTGCTGATGTCAGGTGGATCCTGGCTGAAAGCAGAGAATACCAGAAGGATGTTTGCCTGTGTTTTATTGACTATGCAAAGGCATTCGACTGTGTGGATCATAAATAACAAACTATGGATAACACTGCGAAGAATGGGAATTCCAGAACACTTAATTGTGCTCATGAGGAACCTTTACATAGATCAAGAGGCAGTTGTTCGGACAGAACAAGGGGATACTGATAGGTTTAAAGTCAGGAAAAGTGTGCGTCAGGGTTGTATTCCTTCACCATGCCTATTTAATCTGTATGCTGAACAAATAATCTGAGAAGCTGGACTATATGAAGAAGAATGGGGCATCAGGATTGGAGGAAGACTCATTAACAACCTGTGTTATGCAGATGACACAACCTTGCTTGCTGAAAGTGAAAAGGACTTGAAGCACTTATACTAATGAAGATCAAAGACCACAGCCTTCAGTATGGATTACACCTCAACATAAAGAAAACAAAAATCCTCACAACTGGACCAATGAGCAACATCATGATAAATGGAGAAAAGATTGAAGTTGTCAAGGATTTCATTTTACTTGGGTCCACAATCAATGCCCATGGAAGGAGCAGTTAAGGAATCAAAGGACGCATTGCATTGGGCAAACCTGCTGCAAAGAACCTCTTTAAAGTGTTGAAAAGCAAAGATCTCACCTTGAAGACTAAGGTGCGCCTGACCCAAGCTATGGTATTTTCAATTGCATCATGTGTGTGAAAGCTGGACAATGAATAAGGAAGACCGAAGAAGAATTGATGCCTATTGAATTGTGGTGTTGGTGAAGAAGTACAACCAGAATGCTCCTTAGAAGCAAGGATGGCAAGACTGTGTCTTACGTACTTTGGGCATGCTGTCAGGAGGGATCAGTCCCTGAAGAAGAACATCATGCTTGTTAAAGTACAGGGTCAGCAGAAAACAGAAAGACCCCCCAACGAGGTGCATTGAAGGATAACAACGATTGTAAGGATGGTGCAGGACCGGGCAGTATTTTGTTCTGTTGTGCATAGGGTCGCTATGAGTCAGCACCGACTCAAGGGCACCTAACAACAACAATAACAACACCCCCAGGAGTCCTGTGGATTTAGCATATTCTTGTGGAGACTAATTGCCTAGGCCTTGGAAAATTACCATTTCGCTAATGTAGTCCCTGGATGGGAAAAATGGCTTGGGATCCTCTACTAACCTAAAGTTCAGCAGTTCGAACTTTCCCCGCAGCATCATGGAAAAAGGCTTGGTGATCTCCTTCCATAAAGATTGTTGTTGTTAGGTGCCATCAAGTTGGTTCCAACTCATAGCAACCCTGTGCACTATAGAACAAAACGCTGCCCAGTTCTGCTCCTTCCTCACAATCATTGCTATGTTTGAGCCTGTTGTTACAGCCACTGTGTCATTCGGTCTCGTTGAGGGTCTTCCTCTTTTTCATTGACCCTCTACCACGCATGACGTCCTTCTCCAGGGACTGGTTCCTCCTGATAACATGTCCAAAGTAAGCGAGACTAAGTCTTGCCATCCTCACTTTAGGGAACATTGTTGCTATACTTCTTCCAAGACAGATTTGCTCATTCTTCTGGCAGTCCATGGTATGATCAATATTCTTCACCACCACCATAAATCAAAGGCATCAATTCTTCTTTTGTCTTCCTTATTCATTGTCCAGCTTTTGTATGCATATGAGGCAATTGAAAATATCATGGCTTGGGTCAGACACGCATAGTCCTCAAGGTGACATCTTTGCTTTTGAACACTTTAAAAAGGTCTTTTGCAGCAGGTTTGCCCAATCCAATACATCTTTTGATTTTTTTTTTTTTATTGTGCTGTAAGTGAAAGTTTACAGTTCAAGTTAGTTTCTCATACAAAAATTTATACACACATTCTTATGTGACCCTAGTTTCTCTCCCTATAATAAGACAGCACACTCCTCCTTTCCACCTGGATTTCCCATGTCCATTCAACCAGTTCTAGTCCCTTTCTACCTTCTCATCTTACCTCCAGACAGGAGCTGCCCATTTAGTCTCATGCATCTGCTTGAACTAAGATGTACACTCTTAACGAGTATCATTTTATGTCTTATAGTTCAGTCCAATCTTTGTCTGAAGAGTTGGCTTCAGGAATGGTTTTAGTTCTGGGCTAACAGAGAGTACAGGAGCCATGTCTTCTGGTGTCCCTCCAGTCTCAGTCAGGCCATTAAGTCTGGTCTTTTTACAAGAATTTGTGTTCTGCATCCCACTTTTCTCCTGCTCTGTCAGGGACTCTCTGTTGTGTTCCTGTTGGGGCAGTCATTGGTGGTAGCTGGGCACCATCTAATTCTTCTGGTCTCAGGCTGATGGAGTCTCTGGTTTATGTGGCCCTTTCTATCTCCTGGGCTAATATTTTCCTTGTGTCTTTAGTGTTCTTCATTCTCCTTTGCTCCAGGTGGGTTGGGACCAATTGATGTACCTTAGATGGTGCTTGCTAGCTTTTAAGACCCCAGCCGCCACTCATCAAAATGGGGCAATACATCATTTGATTTCTTGACTGGTGTTTCCATGAGCATTGATTGTGGATTGAAGTAAAATGAAATCCTTGACAGCTTTAATCTTTTCTCTGTTTATTGTGATATTGCTTATTGGTCCAGATGTGAGGATTTTTGTTTTCTTTATATTGAGGTGTAACCCATACTGAAGGCTGTAGTCTTTGATCTTCATCAGTAAGTGCTTCAAGTCCTCTTCACTTTCAGCAAGGAAGGTTGTGTCATCTGCATAACACAGGTTGTTTATGAATCTTCCTCCAATCCTGATGCTCCATTCTTCATATGGTCCAGCTTCTCGGATTATTTGTTCAGCATACAGATTGAATAAGTATGGTGAAAGGACATGGCACTGATGCAACCTTTCCAGATTTTAAACCACGCAGTATCCTCTTGTTCTGTTTGAATGACTGCCTCTTGGTCTATGTAAAGGTTCCTCTTGAGCAGGAGTAAGTGTTCTGAAATTCCCTTCCTTCTCAATGTTATCCCTAATTTGTTATGATCAACACAGTTGAATGCCTTGGCATAGTCGATAAAACACAGGTAAACATCTTTCTGGTATTCTCCATTTTCAGCCAAGATCCAGTTGACATCAGCAGTGATATCCCTCATTCTGTGTCCTCTTCTGAATCCAGGTTGAATTTCTGGCAATTCTCTGTCAATGTGCTGCTGCAACCGTTTTTTAATTATCTTCAGCATAATCTTACTTTCATGTGATATTAGTGATATTGTTCCATAATTTCCACATTCTGTTGGATCACCTTTCTTTGGAATGGGCACAAATATGGATCTTTTCCAGGCTGTTGGCCCTGTAGCTGTCTTCTGGGTTTCTTGGTGTAGGTGAGTGAGTACTTCTAGCGTTGCATCCATTTGTTGAAATATCTCAATTGTTATTCCATCAATTCCTGGAGCCTTGTTTTTCGACAATGCCTTCAGTGCAGCTTGGACTTCTTCCTTCGGTACCATTGGTTCTTGATCATATGTTACCTCCTGAAATGATTGAATGGTGACCAGTTCTTTTTGGTAATTACAGTGACCCTGTGTATTCCTTCCATCTTCTTTTGATGGTTCCTGCGGCATTCAATTTTTTGCCCATATCTGTTGCTGTCGAGTCAATTCCGACTCATGGCGACCCTATTTTTGCCCATAGAATCTTTCAATATTGCAAGTCGAGGCTTAAATTTTTTCTTCAGTTCATTCAGCTGAGAAATGCCGAGTGTGTTCTTCTTTTTTGGTTTTCTAATTCCATGTCTTTGCACATTTCATTATAATAGTTTACTTTGTCTTCTCTAGCCATTCTTTGAAGTCTTCCATTCAACTCTTTTACTTCATCATTTCTTCTTTTGCTTTAGCTACTCAGCAAGTTTCAGAGTCTCTTCTGACATCTGTTTTGGTCCTTTCTTTCTTTCTGTCTTTTTAATGACCTTTTGCTTTCTTCATTTATGATGTCCTTGATGTCATCCCACAACTCATCTGATCTTTAGTCATTAGTATTCAACGTGTAAAATTTATTCTTGGGATGGTCTCTAAATTCAGGTGGAATATACTCAAAAGTTTTAAGTTGGTTCTTGTAGACAGACTTGTTTTAATTTTTTTCAGCTTCATCTTGAACTTGCATATGAGCAATTGATGGTCTATTCTGTAGTCAGCTTTTGGCTTTGTTTTGACTGATGATATTGAGCTTTTCCATCATCTTTTTCCTGAGATGTAGCTGATTTTATTTCTATGTATTCCATTCAGTGAAGTCCACGTGTATAGTCGTGGTTATGTTGTTGGAAAAAAGTATTTCCAATAAATAAGTTGTTGGTCTTGCAAAATTCTATCATGTGATTTCCAGTGTCATTTCTATCACCAAGGCCATATTTTCTAACTACCAATTCTTCTTTGTTTACAACTGTCACATTCCAATCACTAGTAATTATCCGTGCATTTTGATAGCATGTTCGATCAATTTCAGACAGCAGAAGTGGGTAAAAATCTTCAAATTCTTCATCTTAGGCATTAGTGGTTGGTGCGTAAATTTGGTTGTGTTAATTGGTCTTCCTTGTAGTCATATGGATATCATCCTATCACTGACAGCTTTGTACTTAAGACAGATCTTGAAATATTCTTTTTGATGATGAACGTGACCCATTCCTCTTCAATTTGTCATTCCCGGCATAAGAGACTATATGATTGTCTAATTCACAATGGCCAATACCAATCTATCTCAGCTCACTAATGCCTAGGATAATGTTCTTTATGGGTTCCATTTCATTTTTGATGATTTCCAACTTTTCTTGATTCATACTTCATACATTCCACATTCAGATTACTAATGGATGTTTGCAGCTGTTTCTTCACATTTTGAGTCATGCCACCTCAGCAAATGAAGGTCCCAAAAGTTTGACTCCATCCACCTCATTATGGTCGACTCTGCTTTGAGGAGGCAGCTCTTTCTCAGTTGTATTTTGCATGCCTTCCAACCTGATGGGAAACTCTGGTCCTATAGTGGTTAAGTGCTATGGCTGCTAACCAAAAGGTCGGCTATTCGAATCCACCAGGCACTCCTTGGAAACTCCACGGGGCAGTTCTATTCTGTCCTGTAGGGAATCAGCTCGATGGCAAAGGGTTTTTTTGGTCCAACCTGAGGGATTTGTCTCCTGGCACTATTTCAGACAATATTCTGCTGCAATTCATAAGGTTTTCACTAGCCAACTTGGCCAATTTTTTCAGAAGTGTTCACCACATCTTTTTTTCTTTAAATTGTACTTTAGATGAAGGCTTACAGGGAAAACTAGTTTCTCATTAAACAATTAATATACATATTGTTTTGTGACATTGGTTGCCAACCCCATGACACATCAACAATCTCTCCTCGACCTAGCGTTCTCCATTACCTGCTTTTTCTGTTCCCTCCTGCCTTCTCGTCCCTGCCCCTGGCTGGTTTGTCCCTTTAGTCTCTTTATTTTTTATGGACCTGTCTAATCTTTGGCTGGAAACCCTGGTAGCCTAGTAGTTAAGAGCTATGGCTGCTTAACCAAAAGTACTGGGCGCTCCTTGGAAACCCTATGGGGCCGTTCTACTCTGTCCTATAGGGTTGCTATAAGTTGGAATTGACTTGATGACAATGGGGTTTTAATCTTTGGCTGAAGGGTGAGCCTCAGGAATGACTTCATTACTCACCTAAAAGGGTGTCCGGGGGTCATACTCTTGGGGTTTCTCCAGTCTCTGTCAGGCCAGTAAGTCTGGTCTTTTTTTGTAAGTTAGAATTTTTTTCTACATTTTTCTCCAGCCCTGTCCTGGACCCTCTATTGTGATCCTTGTCAGAGCAGTCAGTGATGGTAGCTGGGCACCATCTAGTTGTGCTGGACTCAGTCTTCGCCAGATCCTTATTCCCAGTCTGTCTCAGTCTGGATGCTCTGCTGAAACCTGTCAGTGACCTTGCTGGCATTTGATATACCAGTGACATAGCTTCCAGCATCACAGCAACAAACAAGCCACCCCAGAATGACAAACTGACAGACAGAGTGGTAGATTATATCCAAGATTACAGCCAAGAAAACACCATAGAGCACAGTTCTACTCTGCAACACATGAGGTCATCATGAATTGGAATCGACTTGATGGCAATGAGTTTTAAGATGGTCTTCAACCAGTGTTTGAGGTCTGCACTGCCTCAAACAAGGCTATCCTGGAGTTTACCTCCTGTTTCTTGCAAAATAAGAATCTTACTACTACCTCTCAGGGTTGTTGTAAGAAATGAAGCAGAAATGGGTGGTGGAAGTGATTTGGAAACTAGGAGGTGATATACAAATGCAAACTCACCATCACGAAGCTGGAGTTACTGTAATGGCACTTGGTGGTATACGAAGCAATTTCACATCGACTCCTTCCAATAATGCTGTGAATGGGCAATTGGGTATTATTGTCTCCATTTGTAAGATGAAACAGAGGCTTAGCGGGAACATGACTCATGGGCTTGACCTCCAGTATACACCCTGAATCCCACCACTTCCTCCCTCGACACTGTTGTCCACTCTTCTGGTCTGTGTCACTATCATTGCTCACCTGGGCTTCTGCAAGTTTCCAGCCTGCCTTCCTGCCTTCACCCCCAGCCATTCTCCACCCAGGCAGGGCAGACCTTTTTAAAACCTAATACAGATCACAACACTCGCTCCATGTTTAAAACCTCCAGTGCCTTCCAAATCTATTTATGATAAAGTCCTGATTCCTTTGATGGTATACAAGGCTCTGTGTTGTCAGGCCCATGGCTGTATGTCTGACCACATCTTCTGTTAACTTTCCCTCTCATTTACTAGACTCTAGCACTTCAGTAGTGGAATTCTGGGAATTGAACTGGTTGATCCCGTTCGACTCCAAGTTGAATTCGTGGCCAGATACCTGGCCAATGCACCTCCTGTGCAGATACCGCCTGTACGTCAGTGGAGGCTTACATGTTGCTATGATGCTGAACAGTTTTCAGCAGAGCGTCCAGACTAAGACTGACTAGGAAGGAAGGCCTGGCATGTAGTTCTGAAAATCAGCCAGTAAAAACCCTATGGATCACAACAGTCCAATCTGCAGTAGATCACAGGAATGGCGCAGGACTAGGCAGTGTTTTGTTCCATTGTGCATGAGCCAGGGTCAACTTTATGGCAGCTAACAACAGGTACCTCAACCTTCTGCCTGTTCCTTCAACAGGCCAAGTCCATTTCTGCTCAGGCAGAGCCATTACACCTGCAGGCCCCTCTACCTGGAGCACTCTTTCCCCAGATCTTTGCATGGCTGCCTTCTTCTGCTCCCTTGGGTCTCAGTTAAACACCACATTCGTTGACCGTCCTGTCTAAAATAACCAACCCCCAGCCCCCACACTCAGTGTCTCTTTATTCCATGACTCTGTTTTATCGCCTTCAGGGCACTCAGCATCTGAGAATATGGGTTGATGGTCTGTCATCCCCTCTAGAAGATAAACTTCCTGGGCAAAGATCTTGTTTGCCCTGTTTGTCACTGTATCATTAACACCTAGAAGAGTCCTTGGCCCATAGTAGGTGCAACGAGCCACTCAGAGTCTGTCCTGGAATGCAGCAGGTCTTCTAAAGACCCAATATGGGGTCCTGCCCACTTGGCGGTGGTTGTCACAGAAAGTGCGTGTGCGGTTTAGTTAGCGTGTGAAGGTCTGGGATTCCAATGCTGTGCCTCTTGTATTGGCAGGAGGAAGTGAGGAAGGCAGCCTCCCACTACAGCATGAACTGATAATACCTCAGTGGAAGACTGCAGAAAGCCTCATGAGAGAAGAGGTAAGACTCAGAAGCTCTCATTTTCAGCTATTTGGGAGGCGGGAGTTGATGCCTTGATTCTCCGAGGCTTGAGGTCACCTGCTCACCTTTCCTGGAGGCCCAGTCATCCCAGAAAGTGTGTTTTTGGCCTCCTCCAGCTTCTCTGTCAATTTTGGAAGTCTCAGACAGGATTTTCCTTCCTTGTGTGACAAAATTCTAGGGTATTTCCAAGTGCTGTGAGCTGAGGAACTAAAAATTCACATCAGTGCTTACATGAGCTAAATGCAAATATGCTGGTGTCACAAAATCACCTACTGTTAGCTGGGATTGATTGAATATTGTAATTGTTATTTTCCCACTACGTAATGCAGGCTTCATTTTATTGATGGGATAATGCACTTAGAACAATGATAATCCAAACAATTAAAAAAAAATTTGTAGGAGGCAGGGTAGGGAATTGAGTACTGGGAAATGTGTCTTAAAGTTCAATAGGCCAATGGGCCAGGATACCAGGGAAATGCACCAGTTTTATCACGGGGATTGGGAACAAGACAGAAAACATTGCCCTGGTCTTACAGAGTGGACCTGTGCATCTAGAATATTCTTGGTGGTCCTGGTTTCTATACATGAAAGAGCTGAAGAGGAACTATAAGATGTGATTTTTATGTGCCGGTAACCAGCTCTGTGACCTTTCCCTTTTTGAACTTTGGTTTCCTCATTTATAAAACAGGGCTTACAGGGAGTAAAGAGTAAGATCTGAAGTGGATGGTGGTTTCTAAGATCTCTTCAGTGACAAAAGGTCTGTGATTTATTGGGCAACACATAGGAGCAAGTTTACAGTAGGAGAGAGGAGAGCTGTGTCAGGACAGACTTCAGACATTGTAGATCTTGAGTCTGGAAAGTAAATGGAGAGAAGGAGAAATGCCCAGAAGTCTTGAGGCTATAGCTAGAGTCATACAGACATGTCCAAAAAGGCTTCAACTTGGATTTACTAAGGGAGCATGGTGAAAGTTTTAGGACAAATAAAAGTAAACATTTTGTCCAGAAGACATTAAATGCGTGGAACTCATTTCACCAAAAAGTAGGACAGGCTGAAAATAGATTCAGAAAAAGTCTAGACAATGAATGGATGGCCTTCTTAGAGCAGACTATTTTTTAAAAAATTAGAGATCTTGGGTATTCCAACCTATCCATTATTGCCCAAGCAATGGATCCGATACTTTTTATAGAGACCTTTTTGTTCCTTCCAGATGTGGGCATCCTCAGGAAGGGCCTGAGAAATAATGTGGACCCAGATCCTGTCTTTGTTCTCATCCATTGTCTGGGTTATTGTATTCTGTGGAATAATCAACACGGTGCCTGGCATCGTAAATATTTTTTGAATGAACAAATGAATGAATGTCAGAGAGAGAGTGCAAGTAGAATCTGGGTCTCTCTCAAGGGTTTTACCCTCATTTATGTAATTCATTCATTCATTTACCAAGTATTAATTGAACACACACTGTATACTAAATATTGTCCTAGATCATAAGGGGAATGCAGATGTATTGGACAGCTTTCCAGTCCCCTAGTTTTTTTTTTTTTTTAGGGAGCTGAAGAGCTATTTCATTAGCCCTAAAGAGAAAGGATTTTTAACCCTTCCCTACCAAACAACCATCCAGTTGCCATGGAGTCGATTTTGACTCATGGCAACCCCATGTGTGTCAGAGTAGAACTGTGCTCCATAGAGTTTTCAATAGCTAATTTTTTGGAAGTAGATTGCCAGTCCTTTCTTTTGAGGTGCCTACGGTTGGACTTGAACCTCCAACCTTTTGGTTAGTGCCCACCCACATACTCCAACACCCAGGGCTCCAGCACTTCCCTAGGCGAAGTCTAGCCAGTGGATCAGCTTCCTGCATTTCCTAGGAGAGGTGATGCTGCCCCTTCCTAGCTTGGAGTGGTGTTGCAAAAGAGAAGCTTGTCAGTAGAGCTGGGCGGGGAGGCTACACAGATCTTTAAAATGCTATTTCATTGTTTTGTTTGAAATGTCCCCTGGAAACAAGGAACAGCATATTTTAAATATCAGTGTCTGAGCACCTTCCAGATCAAAGAGATATATTTTTTTATTAATTTTTATTATGCTTTAAGTGAAAGTTTACAAATCAAGTCCGTCTCTCATACAAAAATTTATATACACCTTGCTATGTATTCTTAATTGCCCCCCCTCCAATAAGACAGCACACTCCTTCCCTCCACTCTCCATTTTCGAGTTTATTCCGTCAGCTTCTGGACCCCTCTGCCCTCTCATCTCTCCTCCAGACAGGAGCTGCCCACATAGTCTTATGTGTCTACTTGATCCAAGAAGCTCAGTCTTCACCAGTATCATTTTATATCCCATAGTCCAGTCCAATCCCTGTCTGAAGAGTTGGCTATGGGAATGATTGCTGTCTTGGGCTAGCAGAAGGTCTGGGGACCATGACCTCAGGGGTCCTTCTAGTCTCAGTCAGACCATTAAGTCTGGTCTTTTTACAAGAATGTGAGGTCTGCATGGCACTGCTCTCCTGCTCCCTCAGGGGTTCTCTGTTGTGTTCCCTGTCAGGGCAGTCATCAGTTATAGCTGGGCACCATCTAGTTCTTCTAGTCTCAGGCTGATGGAGTCTCTGGTTTATGTGGTCCTTTCTGTCTCTTGGGCTCATAATTACCTTGTATCTTTGGTATTCTTCATTTTCCTTTGCTCCAGGTGGGTTGAGACCAACTGATGCATCTTAGATGGCTACTAAGAGATATGTTTTTAATGACGCACTTAAAAATAAATATTAGTACTCGTGTTGCAGCTGTGTCTCTTTGTGGGAGAGTTGACTGTGCTTTGATTTATGTCAGTGCTCTTTTTCTGTGTGGACTGTCGCATGGCTGCCTGCCTCTTGGATGAGGGAATTGCTACAGCTCTGTTGCTGTGTAGTCTTTCTCAGATGTCCACTTGGGGCTGTGCCCCTCATGCTTAATATGATTGGGCAGAGTGCTTGCTCCTGAACTCCCCATAGTGAAGTGGCAGAGAACCAGTAGCCAGAACAGGTGTCAGCAGAGCTCAATCAGGCCATCGGAAACAGGGAAGCCTTAGTGAAAGTTATTGGGCGTGCATCTTCCCTTGACGCCTGCCTCTCCCCCCTGGGTTTGAAATGTCCCTTCTTAAGATGAGGTAACAGGATTAGTTAGGCAATGGCAGGGCTAGCGTTGCCCAAGAACCGTGGTCAGGGCAGTCAGATCTTAGCAGGGCCCTTGGTGGCTTGAAATTCTCGACAATGCCCAGAACCCAAATAGGAAGTGGGGTTTGCAGCAAGGGAGAAGGGGGATCTCGACAATGCCCAGAACCCAAATAGGAAGTGGAGTTTGCACCAAGGAAGAAGGGGGATGTGTTTGGAAGAGGCAGGCCCCAACCAAAGGTAGCAAAGCAGGTGACCCGCTTTTTCAGACACGCCAAAACTAAGTTTTGAGGTCAACCTTAAATGGGGCAGTTCTCGATAGCAAGGGCTTTTGTGAATGAAAGGTACTTAAAGTGTTTATTAGTTGCTTGGTCTCAAGTCAGAAAGCTCATAGTTAAAACACCCCAAAGAATCTAACCTGTTTTTAATATGTTTGTAGGGGTAGCAGCAGTCTTGAATTTTTTCCTTTTGTTCAACAGCCCTAAGTTAACGTTGTTGAAGCATTGAAGTTTATTTTGAGACTTGCTTTTTTCATTTGTTTGGAATTTTCTGGAATAAACAGGTAAAAATAGATAAAAAGCCCATTTCTTAAAATATATACACAATTAGAAAAATGTGGAAAGATACACAAAAGAAAATAAAATTAACTCATGATCCCACTGCCTAGAGATGACTATGATAACATAGGATACTTATATAAAATACACAGTGTTGTATTTTGAGACTGCTTTAAGTACACTTTCTCAATAATTTAAAAGTTATTTAAAGTCACCATTTTTAATGGCTATCTAAAGTTGTGTCATATGACTAGATCATTATTGATTTAAACATTCTCCTGTTTTTGGACACTTAGATTGTTCCCAAGTTTTCCTCATTATAAATAATGAGAGTCCTTGTGTACAAACCACTGCCTGAGCGTCTGCTTCTTTCCTTCAGTCTTATACCTACCACTGGGTCAAAGGGTATGAATATTTTAAAACTTTTGGTCATACTGTTTAATTATTTTCCCAAGAGTTTGTATCAATTTAAATTCTCCCTGGTAATGTATGGGAGCATGCTTTTTATGTGATGCTCCACTATGTTAGGATTTATGGTTTTAAAAAAGCTTTGTCATTTTGATTTTTTTTTTTCCACAGGTATCTTTAAAAAAAAATTGGGGAGGCAGAGGTTGGTTACCAGTGATGTTAAACATGCTTTTAATGTTTATTGGCAACCTTTTGTGTGATTTCTTTAATGATCTCTTCTGAGTGTGTACCAAGTTTAGCCATCAGTAAAGCTTCTCTTATATGTAAAATGGATCATATGAACTCTTAATCTGAGATGTTTTTAGTTGCTTACTCTGAGATGATTGGGGGTATTCAAACTGAAGAATAAAATAAACCCACTATGAATAGGTGTGCCTGGTGGCTTCGTGATTAAGAGTTTGGCTGCAAACCATAAAGGTAGGTAGTTCATATCTACCAGGTGCTCCTTGGAAACCCTATGGAGCAGTTCTACTCTGTCCTATAGGGTTGCTGTGAGTTGGAATCGACTTGATGACAACGGGTTTGGCTTGGTATTTTATAAGATGATAGCTAACATGTATTGAAGGCTTCCTGTGTACCGGGCATGGAGATAAATCCTTTGCATGCATTATCCACTTAAGTATCATAAGATCCCCATCAGGTTGACTAATATTCTTATTTCTATTTTATGAATGAGGAAACTGAGATGTAGGGGAGGTTTATTAACTTGTCCAAGTTCATACAGCAACAAGTGTCAGAGCCAGGACTTGAATTCAGATCTTTCTGACTCTCTCATGTTCTCTGAGAACATGTTTTTAAATGTTTCCCTTTCCCAGACTTGCAAACACACACTCACACCATATTTCATCTTGGGGTTTCTTTGTCTTTCAGGAGAGGGCAGATGGGAGAGGGGATTTGGCTACCTGGGATTGAGGTCATTTCATGTTTGAGCTGGAAATGGAATTGACCCTTTCTCGTCCGCTCATCCGTTTCCTGTGGACCAATGTCAGAGCACTGTGTCAGGACCTGTGCTGACTCCTGGGAACCTTGGCCCCGCCTTATAGGAACTGACATTCTTTTGTTGTTACTTCCAGCATCCACCAAAAGCTGAGCTGAGGGTCATGGCAGAGGGGAGAGAATTGATTCTGGACCTGGAGAAGAATGAGTAAGTTGACTCCTTCTTTGTCTAAAACAAAACAATTAACTTCTCTGGCCTCGGGTCAAATGCCGGACGCAGGTGTCGTTGTTTTGGAAGGAAGTGGTTAGCGAGCGAAGTGACCCCCAGCGTGCAATTCCTTGGGTTTTTGTGGGGAGCATCTTGCAAAAACACAATCTCTTGGCTCGCTATGAAATACTGTTGAACATTAACAAGTTTCCTTAGGCTGTATTTCCAAGGCTTCTGAGAGCTCCTTGCAGGCACACAGGGCTGTGTACCTGTGTAGGTGTGAAATTAAGGGAGGGATGGGGGACTTTGACTGCTCTCTTACTAGCTCCGACCCAGCACACAGCAGGAAATGAAGGAGATTAGGGGCACACAGCGGAGAGGACAGAGACCAGGCAGAGTGTGCTGGCATTTGGAGCCTCAGACCCTGGCGGCTCCGTCTGTCCTGGGTCAGCTAAATTGGAGAATCTGTCACTAACGGCATCAGCAGGAGCCTCCTGACTTGCCAGGCCTGGTTCTTCCGTCTTCCTAACCTCATTCATCTTGGGTGGCAGCCCAGCTCAGAGATATTTCCACATTGATTTGCCGTCAGGCACCGTTGTACCTTGATTCATGTTATCGAGCAGGTGTGTAGACATCATGCATGGCTGCATCGGTTGCCTCTTCTGCAGCCATTCCCAGTCTATGGCCACTGAAGAGCTCCCCTTCCTTGGCCGGTGAGGGCTGGCGGGGGGCTCTGAAGCCTTTTGGTATTTCCCACCAATGGTCCCACTTTCATTTGGCCACACGGACGTCACAGATAAGGCTGTGTGGCTTGGAGAGCTGCCCATCTCCTCTTGGCAGCCTCCAGATCCCCTGGAGGCAGATGAGTAATCGAATGTATCACTGCCAAGAAAGGGATGGATATGGACCTTTCCATATCCAGAAGGATAAGAGTGGCTGCTCGCCTGGGGTGGAAAGGGAGAATGTAAATTACTCCAAATTTGGGCTTTTCAGACATTTGCAAAGGCGGTTGAGTGGTGTCTAAAGCCTGGTAAGAGGGCGACTCAAGAAGCACGTACCGTGATGGGTTTCATCTCCGTCTTTCCTCTGCCCCAGTATGTGACTGCCAGAACGATGGGAACCACAATCCTCTTTGCTACGCTCCTCCTGAGAGTAAAGCCAGCCTAGGAATGTATTCCTTTTCTCCCACTTCCCTGAAACAGGCCTGGCGAGCTTTGTCCCCAGGTAGTATAGGCTCTCCTTGCACAGGATTTCTCCTGGGGCTGCCTTCCTTTGGTCCTCAAGGGTCTGTTCTTGACAGTTTCTCAGGGCCTCCTTCAGTGTCTCCTGGCTCCAGCCCTCTAGCTCTAGCCTAAGTGTTCCTTATGGCCACAGGAGTCTAATCTGTCCTGTTCTGCCCCATGTGGAGCAAATGACCCTCTAGCTTCCTTGGGTAGCCCAGGTGATAGTGTTGATATCGTGGGCAAATCCTGTAGGAACTGGGCTGGCCAAGCAGGGTTCCCAGGACTTGAATTCCCATCCTTCCCTCCTGCTTTGGAACCGTTGTAAGAGGTTGTGAGAAGTTAGAGCATGAAGACACCTTAGGAAACATTGGATGCATCCCTCATATGGAGATGCAGACACTTTGACTCAGAGAGGGCTAGGGATTTGTCTAAGGTCACAGAGTCCCTCTGCAGTGAAAATGGTTAGTGCACTCAACTGCTAACTGAAAGGTTGGAGTTTTGGGTCCACCCAGAGGTGCTTTGGAAGAAAGGCTTGTTGATCTGCTTTGAAAAATCAGCCATTGAAAACACTATGGAGCACAGTTCTACTCTGACACACATGGGGTCACTGTGAGTTGGAATGGGCTGGACAGCAACTGATTTAAGGTCACACAGGGAGCCTATGAGAGAGGTGGAACTAGCATCATTTGTGTTCCTGGCCTGGGCCTGGAGTCACAGAGATCCAAGCTCGACATACTAGCTGTGTGACCTTGAGCAGATTGCTAAATCTCTTCGTATTCCATTGTCCTTGCCTAGAAAGCAAGGGTAGTAACGCCAGCCTCTTGAGGGTGGTTGTGAGGGTTGTAATGTGCACAAAGTGCTTAGAGAGCACACAGTGAGTGATTGACCACTGTTGTGATTTTTATGGCCCCTCGTGGAGTTTCTAGAGGAGAGCCCGTGGATGTGGTTCTCCTGCCTGTTCGTTACTCTGAGCATCTGTGGATGTGGTTCTACTGCCTGCTGCCCTGAGCATCGGTGGATGTGGTTCTATTGTCCAGTGCTCTGAGCATCGGAGGATGTGGTTCTGCAGCCTGCTGCTCTGAGTGTCCATGGGTATGGCTCTGTAGTTCACCGCTCTGAGCGTCCATGCATGTGGTTCTGTAGTTCACTGCTCTGAGCGTCCATGGATGTGGTTCTATTGTCCACTGCTCTGAGCGTCCGTGGTTGTGGTTCTGTTGTTCATTGCTGTGAGCGTCCATGGACGTACGTGGTTCTACTGCCTGCTGCTCTGAGCCAGTGAACAGCGTGGGGCCGCAAGTGATTTCTGGCCTCCCTGAGCTGTCAGAAAGCAGGAGACTTGATAAAAATGGAAGCAGCAGAGCCAAGCAATATGACCTCACCAGGTATCCCTGGGGGACAGCTTCCAGCTATTTTCATCCAGACTGGGCTTTTTGTTTTTGAACATGTGTTAGCAAGCGGAACTCCAACTACACACGACTTCCCAGTGTGTTTATTTCCCAAAGCCTTCTCATTCATGGTGCCTGTGAGTCGAGTCGGGATTCCAAACAGCTTAGGGGAGGGGAGATGCTTTTCTGAGTTTTCAGATCGCTGTGTTCAAGTTTTTATAATCCCATGATACTTGGGGGTGGGGCGGAAACTAGGCCCAGTGCTAAGTGATTTCTCAGGCTTTGGCTCTTTTCTCTGGAATTGATTCGTTCAGTTTTTTCGTCTACTCTGTATCTACAGCTTCCAGCCACCACTGTAGGTACTGGGGATAGAGCTGTCAATAAAACATCTCTCTGCCTTTATGGAGCTTCCAGTCTAGGGTGGGGAGACAGATGGTAAACAAACAAGAGAATATGGTCTGTCAGATGACAAAGGCTGTGGAGAAAAAAAGGAGTGCTAGAGGGCGGGTGGGGGCGGAGAGAGGAGGTGCTATTTTTGAAAGGTGGCTGATCAGAAAGTCCTTGGTGAGTTGATTTTTGAGTCCAGACCTGAAGTGAACCATGGGGGCTGCTGGGAGATGACAATTCC
The DNA here is from genome assembly GCF_030014295.1 of Loxodonta africana. Classification (NCBI taxonomy): domain Eukaryota; kingdom Metazoa; phylum Chordata; class Mammalia; order Proboscidea; family Elephantidae; genus Loxodonta; species Loxodonta africana. The sequence continues at coordinate 173,393,894 of NC_087343.1, read as the reverse complement.
AAGGAGAGGAAACAGCCAGGTTCAAAGGTCCTAATAGATTCTGAAGTTTTCTGCTTCCCATCAGATTCTCAGGGCCTCCCAAGAGCTGTGGGCGAGGGCTTCTGGGACTCTGAGGGGAGGGAGAGGGCAACTCTAATTTCTCTTTCATCATCCTGAGGTGTCTGGCCTTCTCCCCATCAAATCAGAGTCCATGTGCTAATGCACGGCCCAGAATAGGAGCAAGCAGGCCTTTAATGGAATTCACACATGGAGAGATTGCCAAGAATGGTGAGGACAGAGAAGCATGGGGGATGGGCCAGGAAAGGGACATGCAGCAAACTGAGCTTCAGCTCCTCTGGCAGAATACATACTAAGGTGTCTTGCTTGCATAGCATGGGCACCCGCAGCCTTTTTTTTGCTGTAAAGCAACTTGTGATGAGTGGACAACATTCTCTTGAGACACATAGGTCACTATTGAGTGACATAATAGGGTGATGCTCTGAGCAATGGCTTTTATGTCGGGTAGTCCGGGGGTCAGATCCTGGCTCAGCCATTTACTAGCTGTGTGTCTTCTTCGAGTGTCAGTTTCCTTGTCTGGGCTACACTGATGGTCACTGGTAGGATGCAATGAGACAGTGCATGTAAGGGCCTAGCACAGTGCCTGGCTTGTATCATTCTCAGTAGATGTCAGCTATTGTTATTTTTCACTCATTGTGTTTTAATTGCAAAAGCAATGCATGCTCATTGTCTAACGTGTAACAATGCCGAAGCACAATAAGTAAATGAATGAAAGTCTCCCAGCTCCAAGGAAAATCCACCGTTAACGCTTTGGTGGTCATACCCTGGACTTCTTCTATACATGTGAAAATATACATATACATAGTCACAGACATAGTCACCTAGAAGCCCACCTACAAGCTTTTATTTTTTGGGGGGAGGGGAGCAGAAATGAGATTATAGTATACATATTGTCCCATAAAGGAGTTCTGGTAGTGCAAGGGTTAAGTGCTTGGCTACTAAGCAAAAGGTTAGCGGTTCAAACCCCCCAGTTGCTTTGCAGGAAAAAAGACCTGTTGATCTGCTCTCATAAAGACTACAGCCTCGGAAACCCTATGGAGCAGTTCGACTGTGTCCTGTAGGGTTGCTTTGAGTCAGAATCTACTTGATGGCAATGGGTTTTTGGTTATTATTCTACAACTTCCTTTTTTACTCAAATGTATGTCTGCTCTAATAAAGTATATATTATATTATATACATGTATGTATGCATGTGTGTGTATGTATATATACACAGGTACATAAAAGGAGCTCTGGTGGCACAAATGGTTAAGTGCTTGGCTGCTATCCAAAAGATTGGAGGTTTGAGCCCGCCCAGTGGCTCCTCGGGAGAAAGACCTGGTAATCTGCTCCCGTAAAGATTAGAGTCAAGAAAAGCCTATAGGGCAGTTCTACTCTGTCACATGGGATCGCTCCGAGTTGAAAATGACTCGATGGTACCCAACAAGAACAAAATATATAAAATACACGTTGTTGTTGTTAGGTGCTGTCAAGTCGGTTCTGACCCATAGCGACCCTATATACAACAGAAACAATGCCTGATCCTGCACCATCCTCACAGTTGTTGCCATGTTTGAGCTCACTGTCTCAGCCACTGTGTCAATCCAGTTTGTTGAGGGTCTTCTTTTTTGCTGAACCTCTGCTTTATCAGGCATGATGTCCCTCTCCAGGGACTGGTCCCTCCTGATAACATGTCCATGGTACATGAGGTGAAGTCTTGCCATCCTCGTTTCTAAGGCACATTCTGGCTATACTTCTTCCAAGACAGATGTGTTCATTTTTCTGGCAGTTCATGGTGTACTAAGTATTCCTCACCAACACCATAATTCAAATGCATCGATTCTTCTTCAGTCTTCCTTATTTATTGTCCAGCTTTCGCATGCTTATTAGGTGACCGAAAGTACCATGGCTTGGGTCAGGTGCGTGTTAGTCCTCAAGGTGACATCTTTGTTTCTTAACACTTTAAAGAGGTCTTTTGCAGATTTGCCCAATGCAATACATTGTTTGATTCCCCCCCCCTTTTTTTAATGCTTTAGATGAAATACATAACAAATTAGCTTCTCATTAAACAATTAGTACACGTATTGTTTTGTGACATTGGTTACCAACCCCACGACCTGTCAACACTCTCCCCTTCTCGACCTATTACCAGCTTTCCTTTCCTGTCCACTCCTGCCTTCTCATCCTTGCCCCTGGGCTGGTGTGCCCATTTAGTCTCCTTTTGTTTTATGGGCCTGTCTAATCTTTGGCAAAGGGTGAACCTTAGGAGTGACTTCGTTACTGAGCTAAAAGGGTGTCTGGGGGGACATACTCTTGGGGTTTCTCTGGTCTGTCAGACCAGCAAGTGTGGTCTTTGTTTTTTTTTTTTTGGTAAGTTAGAATTTTGTTCTATATTTTTCTCCAGCTCTATGTGGGACCCTTTATTGTGATCCCTGTCAGAGCAGTTGGTGCTAGTATCCGGGCACCATCTTGTTGTGCTGGACTCAGTCTGGTGGAGGCTGTAGTACTTGTGGTCCATTAGTCATTTAGACTAATGTTTCCCTTGTGTCTTTGGTTTTCTACGTTCTCCCTTGCTGTAGACAGGGTAAGACCAGTGGAGCGAGTATCTTAGATGGCCACTCACAAACTTTTAAGACCCCAGACGCCACTCACCAAAGTAAAATGTAGAACATTTTCTTTATAAACTACATTATGTCAGTTGAGCTAGATGTTCCCAGTCATTTGATTTCTTGACTGCTGCTTCCATGGGCGTTGATTGTGGATCCAAGTAAGATGAAATCCTTGTGCTTGACAACTTCAAAGTTTTCTCCGTTTATCATGATGTTGTTTATTGGTCCAGTTGTGAGGATTTTTGTTTCCTTTATGTTTATGTGTAATCCATCCTGAAGGCTGTAGTCTTTGATTTTCATCAGTAAGTGCTTCAAGTCCTCTTCACTTTCAGTGAGCAAGGTTATGTCTTGTTCATATCGCAGGTTGTTACTGAGTCTTCTCCAAACCTGATGCTGAGTTCTTCTTCATATAGTGCAGCTTCTTGGATTATTTGCTCAGCATATAGATTGAATAAGTATGGTGAAAGGATACAACCCTGACACACACCTTTCCTGATTTTAAACTATGCAGTATCCTGTTGTTCTGTTTTAACAACTGTCTCTTGGTTTATGTACAGTTTCCGCACGAGCACAATTAAGAGTTCTGGAATTCCCATTGTTAGGTTCCCTTGAGTCAGTTCCAGGCCATAAAACACAAGAGGGGAGATTATAGGGAAGAAATTATAGGCTGCTATTTCCACAGTCCACAAATTTGAGGCATAAATCTACAGTATTTTTTCCCCCATGTAATTTGCCCTGTGCTTTTAGGACTGCCTTTTTAGCCCATGAATCATATATGAGAAAACCTGTTTGCTGAGATCAAATGGAATCTTCCTTAACTGTAGACATCCAGGGACATGACCGTCTCTGAGCCCTGGCTCTCTCTCCTTTCCCTTCTTCATTCTTTCCCATGAAGAAAGCAACCTGAACTGATGAACCAGCTTCCAGGATGCTTACTAGGCTACACACTAGAGAATAGGATCACTGCTTATTGAAAGGTCACCTTCAAAAGCAGATGAGGAGCTTAAGGGGCACTTTGCCCAGAGGACCTTTGGCCTTATGCTTCCCTCTGCTGGTCTCTTAAGCATCTCTGGTGCTCTCATCTCTTCAGTATCCTGTCCTTTCTTGAGTCCAAATGATAAGATTTAGGTTTTGACCTGGGAAACGGAGAGGGGCCCTTTGGTCTCTACCCCATTCATTGTGCTCCAGCCTAGTTAGCTAAAGAGAGATCTTGTTTGTGAAAGTCTAACTGATAAGAATGGATATTTGTTTTCTTTTGTGTATACTATATTTATTTCAGGAACTTCTGGGGAACAGTAATTGTCAAGGAAGAATTTGGACATTTAGAGGTTTACTTATTGTTGTATCATTATTTCTGACTTTAATCTCTCTTCATATAGAGTAGAACTGTGCTCCACAGGGTTTTCAGTGGCTGATTATTCGGCAGTAGATCTCAGGCCTTTCTTCCTAAGATCCTCTGGATGGACTCGAACCTTCAGTCCTTTGGTTAGCAGCTGAGCACATTAACTGTTTGCACCACCCAGGGACTCCACCATAGAGAAGGGGACTAGAAATTAAGCTACCACCTGGAATGTTTATGGAGATTCATTGCTAATGGAACCATCTAGCCCTCTAATTTCCCACTTTTCCCTCCGTCAACCGTATTTGGACCGCATAATATTGGAAGAACAAAGAAGGTAAGAATTGGTGGGCAGGAAAGGAGTTTTTCAGCAATGGACTGGATGGATTAGTTGCGACTTCTCATTCCTGACCATCTCTTCCAAGATCTGGTGGAAATATGTAACTGGTCTGGAGCAAAACTCTGAATACCACTCAGGCCATGGAACTCACCCCAATCCCCTTGCTCCCTCCCTCCCCCTGCCCCCCCACACCCCCAGCCTCTTCCTGGGTCAGGAGTAGACTTTAACATCTTACCTGGGATAGAGGACAGCTCCCTTTGATCTCTGTTGTCAGGAGCTTCCAGTTGTTGCTGCCATAATTCAATTTCTTGGATCAAAGAGCAGCTTAGAAAGGCTTAGAAAGTATCCTAGTGCTCTTTGTAAACCATGCTTCACTGAGTTGTATCTAAGTGAGTCACAGACATATGGATTACATTTCACTTAAAATACACACAGCTTAAGAAATTAAAGAATATCATTCTTTAACCAGGTATTTGGCAGATCTAAAGTACTCAAAATGTTATGCCAAACTATGCATGCAACTGGACTCCCCACTCCCTGCAGCTAAGATCGTATAACCCAAGGAGACTGGTGCCGAGGAAGCGGCTGGATTGATGGGTGGGGACCCCAGAATTTGATGAGAGCTGCCTGTGGGTGACTGAAATTTTCTTCAAACATTTTTTTTTCGAAGCTTCAGGAATTGAATTAACCCTGCTGCATTGACTTTGAAGGCAGTGACTGCCTAAGCGAATACCAGGCACCATGCTGGGCACTTTGCCCCTGAGAGACCTGGAGATCCTGTTTGATATGTCGTTTTCAGTTGCTTTGTAGTCTTGAGATTGATTTCATTTGCAATCCCATTTTGTCCAGAACCCCTGGAGCTGCAGACCAAATACGTTGCTGTTGTTAATTGCCATTGAGTCATTCAGACTCATGGCGACCTCAAGTGTGCAGAGTAGAACTGCTCCACAGGGTTTTCAAGGCTGTGACCTCTCAGAAGCAGATCACCATGTCTGTCTTCCGAGGGACTTCCGGGTGAGTTTGGACCACCAACTTTTGGGCTAGTAATCAAGCACTTAGTCATTTGTGTCACCCAGGGACTCCAAATCGGTTGCTAGTCAATCTGATGTGATCTCTTACAGACCACGTTCCCAGTATCATCCCTGTGTAAGCACTGTCTCTGTTATTTCTGAATCATTGCAAACATGATATTGCTTTCTTAGGGCCATTGCTTAAGCTTAATCTCAGTAATCAGAATGGTGATCTGAGGGCTGCAGCTATGATTGTCCAAAGTGAGGATTAGGGAGCATTACCAAAAAAAAGCAAACCCATTGCCGTCAAGTTGATTCCAACTCATAGCAACCCTCTAAGACAGAGTAGAGCTGCCCCACAGGGTTTCCAAGGAGCACCTGGTAGATTCAAACTGCCGACCTTTTGGTTAGCAGTGGTAGCTCTTCACCACTCCACCATAGGGAGCTTTAGGAATTGAAATAACCCAAGCATGTTGATTCTGAAGGCAGTGAGCACACAAGTGAAAAACACCATCATCTATAGAGTGGAATGGGCTCAGGTCTTAGTGCCAGAGAGACCCAGACTCAATTCTAGACTCTGGCACTTGCTGGTTAGGTAGCCCCTCTGAGTTTAATTTCCAACCCTATATGAGGAAACGCTGGTGGCTTAGTGGTTAAGTGCTGTGGCTGCTAAGCAAAGGGTCGGCAGTTCAAATCTGCCAAGCGCTCCTTGGAAACTCTATGGGGCAGTTCTATTCTGTGCTATAGGGTCGCTGTGAGTTGGAATTGACTCGACGGCACTGGGTTTTTGGTTTCGGTATTCATAATAACAGGCTCCTTAGTGAGCCAGTCTCTTTGCAGAGGTGCTTCGCTCATTTTTACCTAATCCTCAGGGCACCATTTGGAAATTGTTATTATTGTCCACCTTTTATGAATGAGGAAACTCAAGCTTGAAGAGTTTAAGCAACTAACCCAAGGTCAGGCAGAACTAGGAGTTAAGTTCTTACTACCTCTTACTATATTCTACCTCCTGCATAGAAAGTAGAGACATCGATACCCTCATTGCAGGATGTGGTAGGCTGAAAAATGGCCTTGCAAAGGATATCCACATCCTGGAACCTGTGAATGTTACCTTATGGCAAAAAAAAGGATCTTTGCAGATGTGACTAAATTAAGGATTTTGAGATGGTGAAATTATCTTAGTTTATCTGGGTGGGCCCTAAAAACAATCATAAGTGTCCTTATAAGAGAGAGGCAGAGGGAGATTTGACAACAGGAGAAGGCAATGTGACCACAGAGGCGGAGATTAGAGTGAGGGGGCCACAAGCCAAGGATTGCCAGTGCCACCATTATCTGGAGGGGGCAAGGAATGGAGTTTCCCCTGGAGTCTCAGGGGGGAATCCTGCTGACACCTTGGTTTTGTCCCAGTGATACGGATTTCGGACTTCAGTCTCCTGAACTGAGTAACTTTTCGTTGCTTTAAGCCCGCAAGTGTATGGTTTCAGTATCTACAGGAAACTAACCTGCAAGGCTAATGAGGTTTAGAGATAACAAAGTGCCTAGCACCGTGTCAGACATACGGTAAATAGGTGCAAAGTCAAGAACAAATGTTATCTCAAGTGTTTTGGTGAAGCAAGGCATTACACGTGGTCCCTGTGGCTTCCTGCAGTGTTAGAGTGACAAGAGAACAACATATTGAGAAATAGTCTGCATAATTATTGCTTGCGAATGTTTCCTAAGTTCCGTGTCATGTACTCTGATGTCTACTCTGCCCTCAGGTAGCTTCTGGCTGAGGATCACTAGGAATGATGGTCCAAAAAAACCCCAAACCCACTGCTGTCCAGTTGATTCCGACTCATAGCGACCCTATAGGACAGAGTAGAACTGCCTTATAGAGTTTCCAAGGAGCGCCTGGAGGATTCAAACTACTGACCTCTTGGTTAGCAGCCATAGCACTTAACCACTATGCCACCAGGGTTTCCAGGAATGATGGTGAGGTATCAGTAATGATGGGAATAATAATGGTAATAATGAAAACATGGAAGAGGCTTGCTGTATGCCAGGCATGTATGGTCTTTACTTGATTCATCTAATTTAATCTTCACAACAGCCCTCTGTGGTGTAGGTACCTGTATTAACCCTATTTTGCAGATGAGGACCCTGAGGCACAGAACAGTGCAACTTGCTTAAGGTCACCTAGATGGGAAGGGCAGAGCCCGGATGTGACGCTAGATCTGTTTGACTCTGAAACCCAGGTTCTTAACTACAGCATTGGATTGCCTCTGAAATGCCCTATCCTTGCTTAGTATGCTTTGGCATTATCGGTAGTTGTGAAGTCAGCTGCAACTCGTCGGACCTTATATATAACAGAACAAAAAGTTCCCCAGTCCTGCGCCATCTTCATGAATGTTGGCATGTTTGAGTCCACTGTTGTGACTCTTGTGTCAGTCCATCCCATTGAGGGTTTTCCTTGTTTTTACTGACCCTCTACTTTTCCAACCTTGATGGTCTTTCCTGATAATGTGTCCAAAGTAAGCAAGTTGAAGCCTCTCCATGCCAGCTTCTAAGGAGCATTCTGGTTGTATTCTGAGACTGATTCGGTCGTTCTTTTGGCAGTCCACTGTATTTCATTATTCTTCACCAACACCGTAGTTCAAATGTATCAATTCCTCCTCAGTCTTCCTTATTTATTACCCAGCTTTCACATGCATACGAGACAATTGAAAAGACTATGGCCTCAGTCAGGCGCACCTTAGTCGTCAAAGTGTTGTCTGTGCTTTTTAAAACTTTAAGAGGTCTTATCTGCTGCGTTGGCATTGTTGTTTGTTGCTGTCGATTCTGGCACTTGGGGTTGCATTGACATTAAAACCAAAAAATCCATTGCCATCGAATTGAATCTGACTCATAGTGATCCTATAGGACAGAGTAGAACTGCCCCATGGGATTTCCAAGGCTGTAATCTTTACGAAAGCTGGCTGCCACATCTTTCTCCTGCAGAGCAGCTGTTGGGTTTGAACCACTAACCTTTCGGTTAGCAGCCAAGCACTTAACCACTGTGCCACCAGGGCTCCTTGCATTGACATTACTTCCCCATTATTCTACCCTTCTTCCTCCCTTCCCTTCTACCTTCCTTAGTCCCTGGTTAGAATTTGAATTTCGGTGTAATGCAGTAGTGTAAGCCAGAGAGGCATGGATTCAGAGCCCGGCTCCTTGTACTCACTGGCAGTGTGAGTTTGGGCACATCACTTAAGCTTGGGGAATCTCAGTTTCCTCATCCACATAATGGGATAATAATAGTAACCACCTCATAGGATGTTGTGTGGATTCAATGATGTAATGCGTGTAAAGGATTTAGGACAGGGGGCACCATGGGAATGCAATAAGTAGTTACTATTATTTGACTTTTGCCGGGTCTAGGAAAAACATTTAAGAATGAAGTAAGAAGGAGTAAGAGGGAATTCCCCTGAGTTGGTTTCCAAATGTAATTAAGAAGCGTTGACCTTAAAACCCATTGCCCTGGGGAGGAAATTCTCTTCTGACTTCTAGCGATGCCCAGTTTGACCTAACTGTATCTCAAGGATACAGCTTTGCAGGGTGTTCCAGTTGGCTAAACTGTAACTCTTTTTTGTGCCTGCAAAAGCAGTACCCAGCTGCTCCCTGGCAAGGCCCTGAACTCTCCGCTAAGGAGGCCGGGATTTGTTCACCAGTTCCGGCTCTATCTCCTTCCAGGGACCCACGGCCAGGCTGCCTGTGCAGCAGGAAGGATGTACACGGTTTCTTTTGTCTCAAGCTCATTTCTCCTGGCTGCCCTTCGACAGGAGCCCGGGTTAGAATGAATGGGAGGAAGCTGTCAACTGACCTGCTGGCCTTAACCGGGCCCTTGTCAGAGCTCAAGGGAAGCTGTGGACTTAGAGAAGTCAAGGGTGATTCCTGAGTTTGAGAATCATTTACCAACAGGTTATTTACCTAAAGACAACATCCAGTGAGTGAGCGTCTACCACGGACTTAATACTTTACGTAGATTTTTTTTTTTTTAACTCCGTGTATATTTACCCAAAGTCCCTGGGTGGTACAAATGGTTAAGTGCTCAACTACTAACCACAAGATTGGCAGTTTGAATCCACCCAGGGACACCTCTGAAGAAAGACTTGGGGATCCACTTCTGAAAGGTCAGAGCCTTAAAAACTCTATGGAGCTATTCTGCTTGGACACACACCAGGTCACTATGAGTTGGGATTGACTTGATGGCAACTGGTTTTTTGTTGTTGTTTGTTTTTTATATTTACCCCAATGGAGCCATATCATATCCTCAGTTTTATAACCTGTTTTTTCACTTGGAAATATAACATGCAAATCATCAAAACATTTTAAAAATTTACAAAAGAACTTTTTGGAAAGCTTGAAATTTTTCATAGTAAAATGATAGAAAAAATTATACAAGTCATAGTTTTAAAATAAAGGAGACCATACTTTATGTATTATTCTATAATTTGTCTTTAATATCTTCCCACGTTAGTACATTTATAGACCTGCTTCATTTTTTTTTTGAAGGCATAGAAGTTCATTGAATGGATGAACCAAAATTGATTTAATTTCTCTATTAATGGGTATTTAGGTTTCCGATTTTTTTGCTATTACAAATAAAGCTGTAGTAACAGCCTTGTACATAATCTTTAAGCACATTTGCAAGTATTTTTGTAGGATTGATACTTAGATGTAGAGTTGTATGGACGTTGGATATGCTCACATAAAATGTTTTTAGATCTTGACAAATTGTACCTCTCACTCCACAGCCGCCTCCCCAAAGGCTGTACCATTTTACATTCATACAGTAGAGTATATTAAGACTGTATTGTGGATACATTTCCATGTAAATTTGTTGTATTATTTTTAATGGTTGTATTAGAACCCTTGTGGTGCAGTGGTTAAGAGCTTCAGCTACTGACCAAGAGGTCGGCAGTTCAAATCCATCAGCTGCTCCTTGGAAACCGTATGGGGCAGTTCTACCCTGTCCTGTAGGGTCCCTATGAATCGGAATTGACTTGATGGCAATGGGGGAGTGTGTGTATATAATATTACATTGTATGTGTATGCCATAATTAAGTCTTAAGTTTTCTTATAATGAAAAATTACCAAACACACACAGAAGTAGAGAGAAGAAAATAATGAATCTCCCAATACCCATCATTCAGATTCAATAATCGAGATATGGTGATTAGTTTAATCACCCCATATTCATGGACATTCAGATCGTTTCCTTTGTTCGTTTTCATTTTTATAAATAGTTCTGGAGTGCATATCTCTATAAATTATTTCTATAGATTTGCTTAATTCTAGATATTTCAAATAAATGGGGCTATGCAAGGTGTGGTCTTTTGTGACTAACAGGCTTCTTTCACTTAGTGTAATGTTTTTGAGGTTCATTCATCTTGTAGCATGTATAGTATCAGTACTTCCTCCTTTTTTCTTGCTGTATAGTATTCCCTTGTATGGATGCACCCCATTTTATTTATCCGTTCATCAGTTGATGGATTTCCTGCCTTTTAAGCCAGAGCTGACTAGTCTCCATTTTACAAGTTCTGTATCAGTGGATATTGATTATCTATACAGTGTAAAGTTCTATGTTAGGTGCTGTAATCTCCTTGCCCTCTGACTCAGTCAATGGGGAAGAAGAAAAACATGCAAACAGCATAACCCAAGGCAGAATTTAAAATTTACCCAGTAGAGTTGAAAGTAAAATGTTGGAGTTAGGGGTGAAAAGAACAGAGAAAAGAAAAAAATTCTCCAAGAGAGATCAGGAAAACCTTCCCCAAAGAGGGTTAAGTGGAACTCTGGCTTGTGCAATGAGGGGAGGCTTTTGATGAGGGAGGGAGGAGAGGTGAATGGAAGAATGAGAAAGGAATTCAGACTGAGAAAATAATATATAAATATTTGGTCTGGATCAAGGAGAACCGAAAGCTGCAGTGTTAATAATCTCTTTGGAATTCAGTATTCCTAACTAGCCAAATCATTTTAATTCAGAAGAGTGGTATGTGGGGAGTGGGGCAAGGGTTGCTCTTCCTTCTACAACTGGGCAACCACAGGATTTGAGGGGTTTAGAATTCAATTTTTTATTCTCTCTTGTTGACTTTCAGTTGGGCCTTCTCTTGCCTCAGGTAAAACCATGCCATTGGGGAGGTAGGTGGAGGTACTTCTAAGGAAAGACTAGGCAGTATTTTCTGCACCTTGGATGAGAACAAGTTCTTTCACCTCAATGCTCCCCAACTGAAGAGAAATTTAAGCTGAGCCGAGTGGGTGGTACCCATGGATTGCAAAGGACTGAACACCAGGCAAAGATGGTTTCTTCCAGCTTCAGCGGGGAGGGGTGAGGTCTCCTAAGAAGCTCGGTATGGGGGATGGGATGCTGGGGGTGGATGGCCATATGTTTGGATTTGAGAGAAACCCTGGAAGTCTCCCTTATGTACTTGCTAGAACCCTGCATTTACCACGTTTTCTCCTTAACTCTAAAGATGTGATTAAGCTCTTCATCCAGGCTGCCTGGAACTTGGAGGATGTTCCTGACCATATCCAACCTTTGTGCCTGGGCAGTGGAGCATGACTATCCTGGGGGAAAATCTATGGGAGAAGGAGCCCAACACTGGGGCCTCTGGGCGGGTTTTGACTTGAGAACAAAACCAGTTTTACATTTCACCAGACACTTTCTGATTTTAAAAAAGTAAAACTCCTTCTCTGTTTAGAACTCAAGTGACACACACACACAGGTCTTTGGCTGACCTTTTGAATACTAAATGAATGGGCTTCTGGGCGCTCTGGAGCAGGTTGTTGGTTTTGCCCAAACTCACCTGAAGGGGCAGGTATTGGGCCAGAGGACCCATGGCTTTTCTGACAGTCTCCTGTGTACGGGGCTTGAATCCAGACTACTAATTGGGAAATCTTGACTTCTGGTCTTTCTTTCCTCCTCTTCATTCATTCCACAAAAATTGAGGGTGCAACTATGTGGCAGGCACAGGGCTAGGCCCTGGCTGCTCCCTGGCGGGCAATGGCGAGCAAAACAGATATAGTATCTGCCATAAACCATCAGCTCAGAGCTTAGTGGAGGAGATGGATAATTAAACAATTACAGAAAAATGTGGACAAGCTAGGATGGAGGAAGTTCGGGGTACTGTGGGAGCATGGGGGAGAGAACCCACCCTGGGTTGGGGGTCAGGAACAACTTCTAGGGGAAAGTGAAGGAAGAAAGGAGTGAGGTGGTTGTGGAGGGGGTGGGAGAGTTGGCTCACACAATGGGGAGTGATTCCGAGCAGCTCAACTAGCAGGAACAAAGACCCAAAGGCAAGAGTAATATCTGAAAATAAAAATAACCGTTATGATCAGGGCATAGAGTGGGAGGAAGGAAATGGTGAGAGACAAGGTTGGAGAGATAGGCATGGTGAGTCGTTGAAGAACCTCGTAGGCCTCCTTAAAGAGTCTGAGCATTTATCTTAAGGGCAATGGGGAGATAATGTAGGATATTTTGAAAACTAGATAGTGATTCACAATGCATTCTAGAAGGATTACTTTGACTGAAATGTTCCCTGTTTATTAGTAGTACTAATAAAACCCATTCAAAAGCTTTATTATACTCTGGGTGAGATGTGGTGATCTAATTTAGGGGACAGCCCGTTGAGTTGAAGAGAAGGGAATGGATTCCAGAGATAGTTATAGGATGGAATCATCAAGACTGGGAGATGGGTAAAATATGGGGTTGAGGAAGAGGATGAAATCAAGGGCCAAGGTGGGGTTATGGGCTTGAGAAACTAGCAGGATGGTGGTGCCAGTACCTGTGTTTGTCCTTAGCTTGTGGTGGAACCTTGTACAAGGCTTGGGACCTCTTTTCTTTGATCGTGAGTTTTCTCATTAGGTAGAGGTAATAATCCACAGTCACTAACTTTGCAGGATCATGGTGGGACCCACGGATCCACTCTGTGTGTAAAGTAGTGTATTGTACTCTTTCCATGACCCTGGGTGGCCTGGCAGAAGCAAAATCTGTCCGTAGCCTGGCTATCTCTAATTTGGGCCTCTTACATCGTCTTTCCTCCTTATCTAAAATTCTAAGCACTTGACCTCCCAGAAACTGGGGAGACCTCTGCCCATTTCTGTAGCTGAGGCCTCATGAGGCCTCTCTGGGGGGGTTCTCAAGCCAGCTTTTGTTGAAAACAATGATATCATTGAGTAGGTGGAACTGGCCCAGGCTTTCCTCAGCCAGTTTCGGGAGAAATGGGGTCTTTATGACTTCTGTACATTATGGCTCTTTTCCATAGTTCTCATGTGCCCCACTATTCTACCCACCCCCTTTTTCCTCCCCCAAGGTTGTGAATTTTCAGAAAACTGGCAACTTCCACATTTTCTCCTCTTGCATCAGTCTCCCTGGAGAGGGGTCCAGATGGGCCAAGGGTCTATAATGGCTGCATTATATCGAACTTGGTTTCTTTTTCCAAGGCCTCCCTTCTGGGGATGGAGGGGCAAGTTATGGAAAGGAATTCCTTTGGATGGAGACCAGCATGCAAGGGAAATGGGTGACCTAAGTGTTGGTGTTCGGAGGGATGTCAGGCCCCTTTTATTACAGAAGCTCTTAGATTTGGTAGTTGGGTAAGAATGTAAAGGTTAAAATGGTCTCGCAGGTATGTGGTGGTTGGAATATGGCTGTGGGAAGGAGATCAGCAATATTGAATATCCCTAGTTCTGGAGTCTCTAGGTGGTGCAAACAGTTAACACACTAGGCTACTGGCCAGAAGGTTGGAGGTTCAGGTCCAATCAGAGGTGCCTTGGAGGAAAGGCCTGGCAGTCTACTTCCGAAAAATCAGCCATTGAAAACCCTGTGAGCACAGTTCTACTGTGACATGCATGGGGTCGCCATGAGTCAGAACTGACTGGATGGCAACTGGCACTGATATTGGTATCCTTATTTCCTGACTGCCCTTCCTCCTTGCCCTCAACACACATACACACACACCCCTGCATAGCTGTGTAGGCAGTTTGCTGCGGGAAATTGGAAATTGGTTACCAAGCTGAGTGGCCACAGTTCTAGGAAAGGAAGAAAGAGGCTGTGAAACGACTTGCCTTCCAGGCAGTGGATAGTAACACCTGCGTCAGTGTGGTCTGTCAGCTATTTGCAAAGTGCTCTCACAGACAACCTCTTTAACCTTCACCGCAGGTGGTGCAGTCGACCACTGAACACCTGGCCCGTTATACCCCCATCCTCCGCCACAGTGCCTCGCACATGATTGGCCTCAGTAAACATTTGTGGAGTGAGGGAGTGGGCTTAGCAGATGCACAGCTGAGGCATTTGCTCAGAATAGGTACTTTACTGTAACTTGTTCAAGGACCCAGAGCAAATATATGATGAAATCAAGTCACAAGGAACTCGGGCTTTCTGATGCCACGTGGCCCTCGGTTTGTACCGTGTTATGCTGCCTACCATACAACTCTTGATGAGATGGTACAAATGTTCTTCCTTTCTGCATTCTTGGGTATCTGGATGGAGTAACTCTGAATTATCTGTCGCTGACATGTAGTTTATTTAGACTGGTGGGTTTAGAAACAAAGTGTAAGTGTGTGACATTGAGTAAATTGCTTTTACTGCTTGAGCTTCCGGTTCTTTATCTGCAAAGTAAAGTGAGGTGGTGAGCAGAACCAGTTGCTGTCAGTTCTAACTCATGGTGACCCTGTGTGTGTCAGAATAGAACTGTGCTCGCAGGGTTTTCAGTGGCCGATTTTTTGAGATTGGATCGCTAGGCTCTTCTTCTGTGGTTCCTTTGGATAGATTTGAACCTTCAACCTTTTGATTAGCAACCTAGCACAGGAACCATTTGCCCCATCCAGGGACTCTGTGATGAGCAGAAAACCAAAAAACCAAACCCATTGCCATTGAGTCGACTCCAACTCATAGCGACCCTGTAGAGCAGGGTCGAGCTGCCCCCACAGAGTTTCCAAGAAGCAGCTGGTGAATTTGAACTTCCAACCTTTTGGTTAGCAGCTGAGCTCTTAACCGCTGCACCACCAGGGCTCCGTGGTGAGCAGAGGGAGTGCTATATAAAGAGTTTTGTTGCAGTAGGTTTTGCAATTTACACACTAAAAGTACCTTACCAGAATATTTTATGGAATAAAGCGGAGAAAGAGGAAAAGCTGAAGAACTAACTAGGGTTTGGAAAGAGTGGGTTCCAGGAATTAATAGATCCTTTGGGTGCCATGACTCAGCTCCAGGCACTTTCACCGGGTGTCACTCACCTTGGAATCTAGGTGCCCAGAAGAGAGGGCTGTGATCTGATTGTCCTGGCTTGTTATCTACCAGTCATTTGACCAGGCGAGGGTGGGAACTGTGACTGACTCTAGGAGCCCTAATTAGTATACAGTGACGCGGGGGGGAGCCGATCTCTAAATATAAATTGAGGCTCTGTTACCTAAGAAGGGGGCATGGATGCTGGGCAGGTCAGGACAACTCATGTCCGCTACAGTCTATAGGGGCTTTACAGTTGGAGCATTTTTGACTTGGGCTTCAGCTGTGACTTGTGTTTTAGAATGCTAAGAAACATTGGTCGAGGTTCATATAGTTACTGGGATATTCAATTAGAGGCTAAAAGGGACTAAACAGCAAAATTTAAGGCAGGTTGTGGTCTTTATTCACCTGTTTTTTGTTTGGTAGGTTGGTTGTTTATTTCAGGGAATAATCCATCTCTTCACCTCTTGTAAGCATATTCTCAAACTTAGAGGTTATTTTCTTCACCGCCCCTGTGCCTTCTACATTAGTTTATCTTTATAATATGGCTGTTTTCTTCAGAGCCCTTCCCAGTGACACTTCCCTTCAAGTTATGATCTGTTAATCTGATAAACTGAGGTTACCAAGGTTTTTTACCTAAGGTTTTTTGTTTTGTTTTGTTTTTAGAAAGAGTAAAGATAGTACTTCACTTCCCCTAACCATTCTTACCGATTCCAGTCAATACCCATATTGGGCTATTTGAGACACTGCAAAACAAGGCTGTGAACTCTTCCTGGGTTTTGAGGCCCCCTCACCTCCCATCCTCCCAGCCAACGCACCTCATGCCCAGCCATCCCCTGTCCGTCAGTGGAGGTGTGTGTGTTGCTATGATGCTGAACAGGTTTCAGTGGAGCTGCCAGACTAAGACAAACTAGGAAGAAAGGCCTGGAGATCTACTTCTAAAAATCAGCCAGTGAAAACCTATGGATTGCAACAGTCTGATCCACGACCGATTATGGGGATAGCATAGGACTGGTGGGCAGCGTTTTGTTCCCTTGTGCATGGGGTCACCATGAGTCGGGGTTGACTTGATGGCAGCTAACAACAACAATTAGCAACAACATGTCCCTTCCAGTTAAGCTGCCTGAGCCCAAGAAGAGGGACCTGTTTACACAGAGAGGCTACTCATCTCCGTAGAGCCAGCCAACAGGGAGGCACAAAGAGGATTAAATAAAGACCCCGCTGGCCAAAGCAGTAAACAGTCCTCATCCAAACATCCTTAGGTATATAACGCAAAAGCAAAACATAGAACCAAGAGCCGGTCGGTGGGGTGTCGGGTCTTTTGGGGACTGGGAGAAGATGTAATGGGAAGCAGTTGGTGAAAAGGAGTGTTGACTTAATGCATTGTTCGAGAACTTCCTTAATAGAGGTTAAAGAAAACATACCAAGTAGCTTGGGCTTTTTGCCAGGCTCGTGGGTGGTGCCATCTTGTTTGCAATGTTGCTCCTGAAGCTGGTTCTCTGGGACTCACGATGCTTTTTCAATTGAATCCTTGGGGAGGAAGTCCCAGCTCTTTACATTAGAAGCAACTTTTAAATTCTCCCTTCTTTGGCCTTTCTGTTCCCTCAAAAAGGAGTGCCCCTGCTTATGGGGCCCTGGATGCATCAGTTTCCTTATTTGGTTTTCAGGCCATGCCTTTGGCATGTTGGTTTGTTTCCATTCCTTTGGAGTCAGGAGTGGAATGAGCACTGGTTTGGAAATCTTGGTTCTGAAACAGCTCAAGCTGTCTCTTCCCCTCTTTTCTTTCTCCCTCTTTGAAAACAAAAGAAAACAAAACAATACTTACTGAGTTTATTATTTTGTCCCAAACATGGAATAGCGTAGGCCATTGGATTAGCATAGCACTGCTGCTTTTCAAAAACACTTCCTAGTGCCTGTCCGTCCTGGGCACCAGACACCATTTCCATTTGATAGAAAGGGAAACCAGGGCCGAGTAGCTTGTGACTTGAGCAGTATCACCCAGGTAGTTAAGAAATATTAATATCAAAATTTCCAAATGTGCACAAATGGAGAGAAAGTAGTATTGTGAACTCTCAGATACCCATTATCTGGATTTAACAATTATTAGGATTTTGCCACATTTTTTACACATAGTTTTGGAAAGAATAATAGCAGCATTCGTGGCACAAATAGTTTATACTTTACAGAGAAATTTTCACATTCATTTTTTTTAACAAATAGTTATATAGTGTTACAATGTCCCAGGCACTGTTTTAAGTGCTTTTCAGCAACCCTATGAAGTAGATTCTATCATTCCCCCCATTTTATGGATGAGAAAATTTAGGCACAGAGAGGTTACCTAACCAACTTGCCAATAGTCGCACCACTTATAAGTGGCAGACCTAGAACTTGAACTTGATTATTATTTGGCTCATTTTGCATTCTAGGAAATGGAGGCTCCAAGGGAGTTAGGTTGCTTAAGCCAAAACAATTCTCATACAAATGTATGGTGAACACTTGTCAAAGTTTTATTTATCTAATTAATAGTGGACCCAGCAAGATGATAAAACTGGTTTAAAATTAGAGGGAAATATATATGTGTGTGTATGTGTGTGTATATATATATATATATAACTAATGAATTTTTAATATAATCAGTGAAAAAAAGGAATGTTGAGATGATTGCTAAATTAGATATAAATCTGGTTAGTAATATCCCCCCAAAAAACCAAAACAAACCAGTTGCCTTCAAGTCGATTCTGACTCATGGTGACCTCATATGTGTAAATAGCCCTTATCCAAACTGTGCTCCATAGCATTTTTATTGACTGATTTTTCGGAAGTAGATTGACAGGAGGTGCCTCTGGGTTGACTCGAACCACTAAACTTTTGGTTAGCAGTGAGCGGGAGTTATCTTTTCTATTGGGCAGAAATCATTTGCATCTCTCTTGTATCTTATTAGTTTTTATAAGTTCACATTTAATTTTGCCATGTTGTATAAGGGGTGCCCTAATTAATTGTAAACTGTAAGTCTCACAAAGCTACATTGCCGCTCAGAGTCTGAAAACCTTAGACGGACTGCTTAGAGTCGAAGAGGTCGACCGATCTCCTTTTGTCTGTTTTCTGGTATGTGGAAGGCCACATTTTTTTTAGTGGAGCTGGGACTCAAACCAAAGCATGCTGAGCCTTAGGCTTTCCCCCTGTGCTTGGCTGGTATCATTTTTAGATTTTGGGGGGATGATCAGCCGGAAATGGGAAAAAGAATTTAAAGTGTTAAAACTGATCAAATGTAGCCGAAGAAAGTATCACCTGGAAAAACAATTAAAAATACAGATTTCTGAGTCCTTCCCTAGAGAATATGATTGTCAGTAGGGCTGGGAAGGGCCCTGGGATTTTTTATTTTTTCACAGCCTTTCTGGGTGTTGTGCAGTTGTTAAGTCCTATGAAGATGGCATTAAAAGTGCTAGCAAGAAATGAAACGGGCTTAGGTTATTGTGAACGGGTTTGGGTGAGGACCCGTCATGTAACCTAAGAGAGACCAGTAAGGTTGTGCCCCCACCCCCGGCCCCAGTGCATCACACCAGTGTACAAATAATGCCTGGATACTCTTGGAAGGGAATCCCTGGGTCAATTAACTTAAGTGGTTAATGAGCTTAGCTGCTTATGGAAAGCTTGGTGGTTTGAATCCATCCAGAGGCTCATTGGCAGAAAGGCCTGGAGATCGACTTCTGAAAAACCAGCCTCTGGAAATCCTATGGGGCACAGTTCTACTTTGATATACCATGAATCGAGTTGACTTGATGGCCACTGGTAAACACTTGAAAGAACAAGATGGAATGAGACCAGAGAAGGAGATGTCAGTAAAGTAACTGCTGGAATGAGAGGCCTAATATTTGCTCATGCTGAGCAGTCTGTATAGGTTGTTTTTCTCAAAGTATTTTTCACATCATTATCAGCGTATCTTTACTGTCTGTTTATTTGAAGCGAGAGAAGCAGGGTTGAGCTCAGAGGAGATGTGAAAGGAAACCGTGCAAATCTGTTTTAGTTCCACTGCTTCTCCCTCCCCAGAGGGTTTTACCCAGAAGTACTAAAAGGGTCAGTTGTGGGCTTGAAGGTTCTGAGCCTTAAGAATGGTGGGTCAGAACTGTATCCAGACTGGAGAGTGCTTTTGGGGTCTGGCTGAATATATGAACAGATTCCTGGCTACCTTAGTCAATAATAACTGTTCTTTCCTGGAGAATGACCACATGTTTTCCCTGGCGTTTTTACTGATGAAGATCAAAGATTACAGCCTTCAGTGTTGGTTACACCTTAATGTATAGGAAATAAAATCCTCACAGCTAGACCAATAAGCAGCATCATGATAAATGGAGAGAAGATTGAAGTTGTCAAGGATTTCATTATACTTGGATCCATGATGCAATGCCCACGGAAGCAGCAGTCAAGAAATCAAACGATGTATTGCATTGGGCAAATCTGCTGCAAAAGGCCTCTTTAAAGTGCTAAAAAGCAAAGATGTCACCTTGAGAACTAAGGTGTGCCTGACCCAAGCCACGATATTTTCAATTGCCTAATTTTGGGGGGTTATATGTATACGAAGGCTAGGCATTGAATAAGGAAGACTGAAGAAGTATTGATGCATTTGAATTATGGTTTTGGTGAAGAATATTGAATGTACCATGAACTGCCAGAAGAAAGGACAAGCCTGTTTTGGAAGAAATACAGCACAAGGCTCCTTAGAAGCGAGAATGGTAAGACTTCGTCTCGCTTACTTTGAACATATTATCGGAAGGGACCAGTACAAGAAGAAGGACATCGTGCTCGATAAAGTAGAGAGTCAGCAAAAAAGAGGAAGACCCTCAGTGAGATAGACTGATACAGTGGCTGCAACAGTGGGCTCAAACATAGCACCGGCTGTGAGGATGGCGCAGCACTGGGCGGTGTTTCTGTTGTACATAGGGTCGCTATGGGTCGGTAGTGACTCAACAGCATTTAATAACATTTGGGGGACAGCTTATTTTCTTAGGGTAGGGTTCAGAAAATGTAGGTTATGCTTATGGACTTTGAGGTCTGAGCTGCTTGAGCTTAGCCTACAGCCAATACTCCCATGCTGGTTGCTATTATCATTAGGATGTGTGACTTGGTCGGGAGTGGTCTTCTGTGTGTGGCTGGATCTCCGCCTGTGGGCTGTGAGCTTGGAGAGGATGGATAGAGAGCTTCAGGAGTGCAGGATGGTATGACAGAAACTGCTTTTCCTTTAGAGCCAGCAAAAGGAGGGGGCAGGGTGGGAAAACTTGGACATCCTTCTCTTTTCCTGGACACACATCACTCACAATTCGTTTCCTGAAAATCCTAATGCAATGCAGTGGTGAGAGACGGCTTCCTGCTGATTTGCTGAGCCAGCCTCTTGTCAGGGAGATGAGAAGGAGATGTGGCCAGAAAGGGGGGGAGGGGGCTGGGCTGCTCAGTGGCCGTGTGGCCTCATCTCTGCAGAGGTAGCATCTTTGGTTCTGGGAGCATGCTGGGGGAACACCTGGGCACGTGGGCATATACAGGCCTAGCCTGGGGCAGTGGGGAAAGAGTATGAAGCCAGTCTTTATTGGTAAAAGTGTACAGATGATAGTAATGAAACATGACCCTCCCCTTTGTCTCTAGAAAGAAGGACCTTACTGGCCAACATCAGGAGCCCCATTTATTATTTCCAAAGAACTGGGCTTGAGGTTTGTACAAGTCCACCTTCCTTTTCTAGCCCTATGCTTTACTTACCCCTGAGGTCCCTGGGTAGTGCAGCTGACATGCTCACTGCTAACTGAAAGGTTGGAGGTTTGAGTCCACCCAGAGGCACCATTGAAGAAAGGCCTGGGGATTTACTTCCAAAAGGTCACAGCCATTGAAAACCGTATGGAGTAGTTCTACTCTGAAGCACATGGAGTTGCCATGAGTTACGATCAACTTGAAGGCAACTGGTTGTTTTTTTTTTTTTTGCGGGGCGGAGGGGAGCAGTGGTGTAAATGGTTAAGGGGCTCAGCGGCTAACTGAGAGGTTGGAGGTTGGAGTTCACTCAGAGGTGCCTCAGAAGAAAGGCCTCGTGGTCCACTTCTGGAACATCAGCCATGAAAACCCTGTGGAGCCCAGTTCTACTCTGACACACACAGGGTCACCATGAGTCAGAGTCTACTGGACGACAACTGGTACCGGTAGTGGTAGCTTTTCTCTGCATATATCCACCTGTCTTTTAAGAGCTAATGGTCTTCTTTTTTGTGACACCATCTATGCCCTCAAGGCAGCTATCATCACCATCACATTGTGATTTGGGCACACTGTTCCTGGCAACGCTTCAGCTGCTTCCACCTTCTGAGACAAAGCAGCAAACTGCTTTAAAGTCATGGCTAGGTCCAACAGAATGGAGTTTAAAACCCAGCTCCGACACTGTGTTGTGAGAACTGGGCCTCAGTGTCTTCATCTACAAAATGGAGAAGGAGCCCTGCTGGTGCAACAGTTGAGCACTTGGCTGCTAACCAAAAGGTTGGCGGTTGGAATGCACCCAGCAGCTCTGCGGGAGGAAGACCTGGTGATCTGCTTCCATGATGATTACAGCCTAAGGAACCCCGTGGGGCCGTTCTGCTCTGTCACACAGGGCTGCTATGGGTAGAAATTGATTCAACAGCACCTAACAACAGTACCTATGTCACAGGTGTGCTGTGAAGGTTAAATGAAATAAGGCAAGCACTTAGCACGGTGTTGTTGTTGTTGCATGCTGTGGAGTTGATTCTGACTCACAGTGACTCATGTAACACAGGAGAACTTCCCCATAGGGTTTCCGAGGCTGTAATCTTTATGGAAACGGATCACCAGGTCTTTCTCCCGCAGAGCTGCTGGGTGTGTTCCAACTGCCGACCTTTTGGTTAGCAGCTGAGCACTTAACTGTTACGCCACCAGGACTCCTTTTTAGCACAGTAAATAGCTGTTGATGATTATGTCGTGACCTTTGTGGGTTTCCCAAGCTCGGAATGACCCAGGATGTGGTGGAGGTAGAAGATGATGGGAGCCGCTTTTAGACACTTTGAAGCTTATCTGCCTTAAAGGTATGATGACAGCTTGTGGTCTAGGGTGTGGTGCTAGATTTCAGCAAGCACTAGAGTCACCTGGAGGGTGGTGCCAACCCCCGAATTTCTGTCTTAATCAGTAGATCTGGGGTGGGAGCCTGATAATGTGCATTTTTAGCTAGGTCCTGGGCCATGGGAAAGGAGTCATGGTGGTACAACAGTTAAGCACTTGGCTCCAAACTGAAAAGTTGGTGGTTTGAACCTACCCAGCAGCTCCATGGGAGAGAACACCAGGCAATCTGCTTCTGTAAAGATTACAGCTAAGAAAACCCTATGGAGCAGTTCTATTCTGTCATGTGAGGTCACTAAGAGTCAAAAATGGACTCAACCAGTTGACACCTACCAACAAAAGTCTGTGGGAAAGGATTGTCATGTAGGAGAAAAAGCAGATTATTCAGTGTAGGCTCAGAGGACTGAGTAAGGGCCAGTGGGTGCGAGTTACAGATGGGCAGTTTTTGGTTCAGTGTAAACACTTTCTCCAACTACTATATATGGTCAGAAATGGAGTGGATGGTCTCAGGAGCTCCCAGTCCCTGGTGGTGTTCAAGCAAATGTTGAATGGCTACCAGGCAAATTCCTCTACTAGGTAGAAGATTTGTTCGTTCATTCATTCTTTTATTTGTTCATTTATTCATTCATTTCTTTATCTACACTCACTCACTCACTCCTTCACTCACTCACTTACTCAGTCACTCACTGCCTGCCTGCAGAGCCCTGGTGGCGCAGTGGTTAAGAGTTCTGCTGCTAACCAAAAGGTCGGCAGTTCAAGTCCATCAGCCATTCATTGGAAACCCTGTTGGCCCATTCTATTCTGTCCTATAGGGTTGCTGTGAGTTGGAATCGACTCAATGGCAATGGGTTTTTTTTTTTTTTTTTGGTTTGCCTGCTTGCTGGATTGCCTGGGTGGTGCAAACGGTTAACACACTTGGCTACTCACCAAAAGGTTGGAGGTTTGAGTCCACCTAGAGGTGCCTCAGAAGAAAGGGTTGGAGATCTATTTCAGAGAAATTGGCCATTGAAAACCCTGTGGAGCACAGTTCTACTCTGACACATGTGGGATTGCTCTGAGTCAGAATTGACTTGATGGCAGCTGGTTTTTGCCTACCTGCTAAGTGCTGGGTGCTGGGGAAAATCCTTGAACAAGGCAACTTCGGTTTCTGCTCTTAGGGAGCCCACAGTCTAGTGAGTCTGACTAATGGTTTCTCAGGTCCCTTTCAGTGCTAAGGCTCTGGGAGTTCTATGACAATGAAGGCAGATCTTCAGAATAAGAAGCTGTAGAAGGAGTTACTTATCCTTCTGAGGGCATGTGACTGAGGGCTGGCAAGAAGATGGACACCTCTGAGGCTAAATTTGGATCGTTATCTTTGGAGCATCTTAATGTTACTGGGTGAATATTTTCCCGCTAAGACTCAGAAGAGGCTGAGAATATATTTACCAGGAGCTCATTTCCTGCTGGAAAATTCACATCTCTCCCTTGTCACCCAGGTGAACCATTAAACTCTAACCCTTGACCGGTCATCCGTTGTGCAGTCCAGGCAGACTGTGAAAGCAGACCCCAGAAGTAGGTGGCAGGAATGAGCTAATTGCTTCTTATTACTTCTCTCAAATGACTTATTGGAGAGTTGATGGCTGGGAGAGTTAGAAGAAATAGGTGAATTTCATTCGTTTTTCTGAGTTCTTCCATCAATCTCTGTTAGAATCAATGATGATAATCACTAATCTTTATTAAGCTCCACTTTACATGTATTATGTAAAAACAATAGCCCTGCTAAACCAAACCAAAACTATTGCCGTTGAGTCGACTCCGACTCATAACGACCCTATAGGACAGTGTAGAACTGCCCTGTATGGTTTCCAAGGAGCAGCTGGTGGATTCGAACTGCCGACCTTTTGGTTAGCAGCCAAGCTCTTAACCACTACGCCAAATAGCCCCGTCAAGTAGGTGTATTACCCTTCTTTTTGCAGAAGAGGAAACAAAAGTCCAGAGAGGCAAAGTAACTTGCTCATGGCCAGAGATAGTATGTGTCAGAGCTGAAATCGAAACCTCAGTCTCTGGATTCCAGACCATACTCTAAACTACTAGTGTGGTGAACTACTCGTTTATTCATTCAGTAATTAATTAGTTCTTTCACTGAACAAATGTCAAGCCTCTGCCCTTGTGATGCTTACAGTTTATCTCCTCCAGACAAATGGGAGAACCCTCCCTTGGGTCCTGATTAGATGCTAAGGAGAAAGAGAGAGGTGCTGGGGAGAATCTGGCACATTAACCACTGACCCAAATTTTCCATGTGATTGACAACTTCTTTGCACAAGCTGGTTTTTGTGCTTTGCTTTATTTTTATGTTTTCCTGCTGGGTTTCTTTTTCTTTTTTTGTCCAAGGCTGATGTTGAAGGCTTGACGTATTGCAAGAGACAATTCTTAGGGCATTTTTTCTTCTGACTTCACGCTGGAGATTGAGGGAGCTGGGAATCTGAGAGTCAGTCCCAGAATTTAGAGCTGGAGGTGACTAGAGGGACTCTCTCACCTGACCCTCTCTTGCTGGAAAATGTCACTTTTTCCAAAACCCAGGTCATCTCTGAAGATTCCTCGGCTTTCTGTGCTGGCCTCAGCCACCGTCTTCTTCTTTTGTAAAAATCAATTTTAAATGAGTTTCTCAGCTTTCAAAATAAATACACGATAATTAGAAAAAAATTCAACCGATTTCAGAAATGTGTAATTTAGATACTGAACAGCTTCTTTAATCCCCTGAGATAACCACCATTAAGAATGAGCTCTTGTTACGGCAATTGTTTTTAATGCGTGCACTCATGTACACCATTATTATTTTTTCATGAAAATGGACTTTTATAATATGAACTTTTCTATAATTTACTATTTCCATCTGACTCTATTTTAGATGTCTTTCCACATTAGTACACATACATCCACATCATGCTTTTGTGTTAGACACCATTTTTTAAATTGTGCTTTAGATGAAGTTTTATAGAGCAAATTCATTTCTCATTAAACATTTAATACACATATTGTTTTGTGACATTGGTTGCCAAGCCCACCACTAGATTCCAGTTTTTTAATTTTAATTGTGCTTTAGCTGAAAGTTTACAGCTCAAGTTAATTTCTTGTACAAAACTTTATACACATATTGTTGTGTGACCCTACTTGCAATATGACAGCACACTCCCCGTTGCCACTCCAGGTTCCCCATGTCCATTCAACCAGCTCCTATCCCTTTCTGCCTTCTCATCTAGACTCCAATTTTTAATGGTGCCTTCCATTAGAAACCCTTTTGCCCCCTTGACCTTGACTTTCAATAGATCCGTTCTGCTTTTAATGTGGCTGAGCTAGTTGAAACATCCATTTGGTCCTTTTGTTTTGCTTTTAACTTTCATAGAAATTCTAGGAATCTTATTTGGTATTGCTTTGTCTTTGGTGAGGGATTCTTACCTTAGCTTCAAGGAGTCTGTGAAAGGGAGAAATCAGTGTTCAATTTTAGGGAAGACAAAAATATATATAATTTATTGAAAAGGTAATGTACAAAACTACCAGGTCTCAGGAAATCTGAACTACTAGGTCTTGGAAGGGACAGGCAAAAGGCAGCCCCAGGAACAAAGGGGCAGATGAATCACGTTTATCTGCTCAGCCCATGCAACATTATTCCATTGACTTGGCTTGAACCATAGGGCACCTCTTGGCCGGGACTGGGTAGGACACCTTATTGACAGTCCCACCAAACTACGTGCAACAAGGAAGAGTTTATTACCTTAAAAAAAAATTGGTGCGCTGATAGTAAAAATTGGTGGATATGATGCTGGCAAATCAGTAGAGATACAAAATAGAGTTCATGAATCCTGGGACATTTTGTGCACGTGTTTGCATCTGTATTTCCCCCGGACACAGAATAAGTTAAGAACCATTGTTTTAGTTCTGTCGGCTTCATCTGGTTGTGCCTGAACTAAGTGATGATACCAATGAATATCAACTTAATAACAAACTTCCCTCTGTTTTTCTGTTTGTTCCTCAGCCACCTATGGCTGCCTGGTTTCTTCTGCGTGGAGATTCTTGGGTGGTCCTGTCTGGTTCCATTAAAATCACTGGCTGCTGTTACCAGGAGGGTGGAGTCATCAACTAAGGATACAAATGTCTGTTTTTGTTCTTTGCAGAGATCTTTTTGCTCCAACCTACACAGAAACCCACTATACTCCCAGTGGAAGCCCTCGAACCACCATGCTGAAGTCCAAGGTAAGCTCAGGTCAACAAATATACATCAAACACCTGCCCTATCCAGTTGCCACTCCTAGGGACTGATGAGACACATGATGGGCATGGTTACTCCTGAAGTAACGGTTTCCTCTGATGAAGACGAAGGGAGTGAGCCGGAAAAGCAAAATGTGGGTTTATTGTTTCATAAGTGCCCCCTCTCCTTTTCTGGCTAATAGGGCCAAACAAACAAATAGAACATTTTAGGGTAATCATGACTAATTAAAATTGGTATAATCACAGTGCAATATACATTTTCTTCACTCCATGGTAATTAAAAAAAAAAAAAAAGCTGTCATCGAGTCAATTCTGACTCATGGCAACCCATGTATGTCAGGGTAGACCTGTGCTCCATGGGGTTTTCAATGGCTGATTTTCAGAAATAGATCACCAGGCCTGTTTTTTGAGGCACCTCTAGCCAAGTGAGTTAACTGTTTGCACCATCCAGGGACTCCTTATGTTAATTACCCACATATTAAAAAAACTTTAAGTAAAAGAAATAATTTACCCATGATCCTGTCGTCTCATGCCATCAGATGTCTAGCTGGTCCTTTTCATCTAGATGTGTAAGGTTTCCACAGCTGTAATGTCCATGCACACAAATTTTGTAGTCTGCCTTAAAAATTTTTTAAAAATGCTTTAAAAATTGTACTGTAGTAAAATATACATTGTCATTGTTGTGTGCCGTTGAGTCAATTTCTACTTATAGCGACCCTACAGGACACAGTAAAACTGCCCCATAGAGTTTCCTAGGCTGACTAGTTCCTGGAGGAGGACATCATGCTTAGTAGAGGGTCAGCACAAAAGAAGAAGACCCTCAAAAAGATGGATTGACACAGTGGCTGGAACAATGGACTAAAGCATAACAAAGATTGTGAGGATGGCACATGACCAGGCAGTGCTTCATTCTGTTGTACATAGGGTCGCTATGAGTTAGAACCAACTCGTCGGCACCCAGCAACAACAACAAATCTTTACAGGAGCAGATTGCCAGGTCTTTTCTCCTGCAGAGCTGCTGGTGGGTTAGAACTATCAACCTTTTAGTTAGCAGCCGAGGGCTTAACCATTATGCTACGAAGTTTCTGTAGTAACATATATTTTTTGAGTGTATATTTCAGTGACATTGTTGTTACAATGTTGTGTAACTATCACCACTACCTATTTCCAAAACTTTGTCATTACCCCAAACAGATGCCTATTAAGCAATAGCTCCTCACTTCTCCCTCCCTCTGGTAACCACTAATTGTAGCTCGACTTTTGAAAGTAATTTTAGGTTATAAAGTTTTTCCTATTTTGCTGCTGACTTCATATTGGATATTTTTCCCTGAAAGGTGTTTTTGAGTAGGGATGTTTGGCTTTTCAGTTGGCCGTTCAGATAGATACATGTTAGCTTGCCTTTCCCACATCCCACTGGTGGACATTCATGGCAGTAAATCGTACACATTTCATGGTTTGCTAGCTCTTCCTACTGGGGTGCCTGTTGGAATTGGTAGGATTAGAACAGTGGTTCTCAACCAGGGGTTATACTGCCCCTCAAGGGGCACTTGCAATGTCTAGAGGCATTTTTGGTGGTCATAAATGGAGTGGGAGTGCTACTGGCATCTAGATGGTAGAGACCAGGGATGCTGCTAAACATCGTACAACACACAGGACAGCCCTCACAACAAAGAATTATCCAGCCTGTAATGTCAATAGTGCTGAGGTTAAGAAGCCCTGGATTAGAGTGACCTTTCTCAGACTCTGAACTGATGGGGGAGGGAGGAGAGGGAAGGGAAGAAAAAAAATGGATTCTGGAAGGAGCAACAGTGGTCTTTTGCCTTTGGGGCAAAGCATAATGGACTTCAGTGGTGTGGATGCCTGAGAGATGTGGTATGGAGGCCAGCAGGAGGGGTTCCTCTGCCTCAGTGTTTCCATGGAACCCGAGATTCTCACATGGTCCATTCTTTAAAATACTTCTGCTGGATTGCAAATGTCTAGTATGACAGAGATAGCCACTATCAGTCATTAGGAGTCCCTAAGTGGAGCAAATGGCTAAGCATTCGACTACCAGCTGAAAGGTTGGTGGTTGGAACCCACCCAGAGGTGCCTCAGAAGTCAGGCCTGGTGATCTGCTTTTGAAAGGTCACAGCCTTGAAAACCCTGTGGAACAGTTCTATTCTGCACAGATGGGGTCCCCCTGAGTTTGAATCTACTCAAGGGCAACTAACAACAATAATCAGTTTGTCAGATTATACTGGAATGGGGAAAAGGACTCAGGACAGTTAAGTTTTCTTAGCTCTAAGGGTCCTAGAGCATAGTAACTAGCTGTCTGAGGGACTATTTTGGATAGTTGGGTGGATCAGAACATTGAGGAGAAAGAGGGAGTAGAGAGATGAGAATGATTTGTTGTGAAGATCAAGACTGTCCTTGATGAGGTCGCTCTAAGTATAAAGGAATTGGCGGTGTAGCCAGTGCCTGCAGCAGGCAAGTCAGCTAGATCTTCTCATCTCTCGGGAGCCTGTCCAGCAGTGAGTCCAGCCTCTGGAATCTACACTTCCCTCAATGCCCCTTGGTCAAAACGTCCCTTCCCTTCATTGAGACCTCTTTTCTCTGCCTCCAGGGATAGGGGGTGGGCACAGCCCCTAGCTTTTAAGATCTCGCAAAATCACCCTCCTCTGAGTTTGGCGCCTGCTGCTTCTGTACCCCAGAGCTCAAGAATGGGTCTCAGTCCACAAGTTTGCCATGAGCTCATGCTTCCTACTGTGAAAGCCCCCTGGGGTGGCCACCTCGGGCCAAGAAGCTGAGATGGAATGCTGTGACTTCATGACTCTGATAATTTCCTTGTTCTTTGTGCTCTCAGCTTTTGCATCAGGCAGAGATGTTATAACGGCCTTTCAGAAACAGAGGAGTGGGAAGGAGTTTCCCCTCATCCTCGGAATCCCCTTCCTTCCAGAAGGCTTTGTTGACTGAAGCCTATCTTAGCTCAACCATGAGACCAAAACAAAAAAAATCCAGTTGCCGGGTTGAGGTGATTCTGACTCATGGTGACTCCACATGTGTCAGAGTAGAACTGTGCTTCATAGGGTTTTCAGAGCTGTGACCTTTTTGAAGCAGGTCTTTCTTCTGAGGCACCTCTGGGTGAGCTTGGACCACCAATATTTTGGCTAGTAGTCAAGCACTTAATTGTTTGTGCCACCCGGTGACTCGAACCGTGGGACAACTTTATTTTCTTATACTTGGTTAGCGGATTCTTGCAACCCTCCCACCCAGTCCCATGTGGCTCCCAGTCAGCGTTCTTATTTGGAAGCTAACTCAAAGAGAAATGGGAATGCAATAACCCATTTAGCTGCACTTGACCCAAATTCTGAGGCCCGCACTCTTGCTTCCAAACTTGGCCTGGGTTAGCGGGCATTCTGGGAACCTTATCAAGACTCATTAGTTGGTCCTTTACGCTATAGCCCTGATCTAGGTCAGATCACTGGGGGAATGGGCTGTGAATCTATTCCAATAGAAAGAGTTACAGGGCTTGGGGTCTGAAGGCTAGGTCTATAGTCTTGGCTTTTCCTAGCTATGTGACCTGAAACAACCCTTTGGATCACACTGGTTTTGAGTTTCCTCATCTGATACTTGGATATACTAATATCTAACTCTCAGGGCTCTGGAAGGGTAAAATGAATCACTTATGGGAATTTATAAACAGTTCTTTCAACCCCACATTTTACAGATGAGAAAATTGGGAGGAGAACTAGCTTGCCCAACTTCAGATAACCAGTTAGTGGCCAGGCTTAAACTTAAACAAGAACTTAAATCTCCTCTGGTGCTAGGGGATAATAAAGCTTTGGCAAATGAAGTCTCATGCAGTTTGCACCAGGGCCCCTCCATAAGATTACAGCCAGGAAAGTTGACAGCAATAGGTTTTTTCTTTCCCTCTCCCTACCTCACATGTTGATGGTGGGGTGGAAGATTAGAAAACATCACTTCAGAGTCCCAAGCACAATGCTGGCCTGATGAGAGTGGTTCAGAGCCTGGAGTCTGGAACCAGGCTGTTATGTGATCTCGTAAATGACTTAAAACTGCTCCAATTTCTAGTTTCCTCTTTAAAAAATGGCAATAGTAACATCTACCTCATAAGGCTGTGGTCAGAATTAAAAGAAGAACATCTGTGTCTGCTGCTGGTCAAGTAGCAAGACCTAGGTAGACTTAGCTCTGATTGTTAATAACAGTCAATGGCAGCTGTTATTATCACATGAGATAACATATGTGAGAGCCCTTCGCAAATTGTAAAGCATATTACAAAAGTCAGTTGCTAGGCTGTTTCAGAGATCCCCCAGGCTGTGATAAATGGTAGCATCATTCCAAACATAGGAAGATGTACAGGGATTCTTCACACTCATTTCTGGATTTGAATTCTATTTATTTGTAGAGGTTCCAGGATTTT
Source organism: Loxodonta africana (assembly GCF_030014295.1). Classification (NCBI taxonomy): domain Eukaryota; kingdom Metazoa; phylum Chordata; class Mammalia; order Proboscidea; family Elephantidae; genus Loxodonta; species Loxodonta africana. Next base: position 173,362,567 of record NC_087343.1, on the reverse strand, counting down.
TTTTTTAATCCTTGACTCCCTCCGTCTTCTCTGAGCACCATTTACCCCATATTAGCCTGTCTCCTCTCCCCGGGAGAACTGGCCCGCTCTTCACCCCTGAATGGCCCTGTGCTTTGGAGTTCCTTGGCCCCCTGCTGAGTTCTAAGGACCAGGTTCAGAATTTTAGCACTTGATGTTCAACCCCCAGGTCCCAGAGCCCAGGGGTGGGTGGAAAAGCCAGGTGCCGGGCTGGCATTTGAAAGCAGAGGAATCCTGGCTAGAAGGAAAGTTTGTCCTACTAACCTTCTTTCATAGGTGCTTGCGGATGTCTCCTGGCCCAGGTAGGGGTGGAAGGGAACTTTCCTTTGTGTTCCTCCGAAGGTTGGGATCTGACTTATTTAAAGTCCAGGAGAGTTTGATGCAGAGGGAAGGGGTAGTGCATGTCCCTCCTTCTGACCATGTGAGCGTGAATGGACAGAGGAGCCATGCTGGCGGCGGCAGATTATCAGCGGATGACAGGACACCTGTGGTCTGGAGAATGACCCTGAGTTGAGCGCCATCCTGGCCTTTATGTTCTGGTCTGGCCACATGGCTCAGTGGGCAGGATGTAGAATTGACGAGGCTAAGGTTCTAGATTCAGCCCCTTGGTGGGCTTCCAAGCCCCTGCCTTTGGTAATATGATCACTGATGTTTATTGCCTGCTGCTCCGAGCTGGGTACACTGCACTAGCTCTGTCATACCTGGTGCTGGGTACACTACACTAGCTCCTTCATACCTCGTATTCTCACAGCCACCCTGTGAGGTGGGGACTACAGACACAGAAGATCAGAGAGGCTGGGGAACTGTTACATAGCGGGTAGGTGTGGGAGCCTGGCTGTAAACCCAGGCCTTGCTGGTGCCAAAAATGCATGAATTTAATTATTTGGCTATATTCATGTCTAGAGCTGGGAGTGAGTGGAGCCAGAGAATATAGACAAATGGGTTAGCTATCTCCTGGGTCACATCCCTGCCTCCTGGACACAGAATACTGCAAGCAGACATGGTCCTGTGATGGATCACTTGTACTTTTCCATAGGCGAAGGCAGGAGCATTTATGATCGGCCCTGCTTAGGCTTGGGGTATTAGGGGAAAAGGGGAAGTGTCTGTGTCTGCAGCCATATAGTTTATATCCTTCCGAAGACCTTTGCAGAACCTGGCTTCTGCCTGACCAGCTTATTTCTCTTTACCCATTTGAGAGGAAGCCTGTAGGAATGCGTCTGTTGTTATCACACCTCGTTTTGCCTGGGACAGTCCTGGTTTGTGCTGTTTGCCTGGTTTTGCATTTTAGCACTCTCACGGTATCCTGGTTGGCTTCATAAGTGCTATGGTTGCATTACTTAAAACACACTCTGTAACACCTCAAACTTTTATTTCAAGTCTCTCTTACAGTTTATAATTACATCTTTTAATTACTGACTGGTTCTCACAAGACCACCAGCTCTATGAATGCTGGTACAGTGTTTATATCTGCTCAGTGCAGGATCTTCAGGGCCTAGCCCAGTGCCTGGCACATAGTGGTCTTCAACAGCAGTCTGTTGTGATGGAGGAAGCCACCCTGGTTGAGGAGACCAGATGACTGAGAGGCTGTGAGGCAATGGCAATGACTAGAGAGCAACATTAAACTCATGGATGTAGGTGCCAAATTAAGTATGATCTAGGTGTGGAGGGTTTCAGGGGAGGAAGATCATCGTGAGCTGAGGAGATGGAGGTGTATGAGCTTCCTAGGGTTTCTGTAACAAATTACCACAAACGAAAAACAAAAAATAACTGCTCTATAGGGTTTTCAAGGAGCAACTGGTGGATTTGAACTACTGACCTCTTGGTTAGCAGCTATAGCTCTTAACCACTGCACCACCAGGGCTCCTACCACAAATCAGGTAGCTGAAAACAACAGAAACTTATTCTCTCACAGTTGTGGAGACCAAAAGTCCAAAATCAAGGCATCGACAAGGCCATGCTCCCTCTGAAAACTCTAGGAAAGGATCCTTCCTTGCGTCTTCCTAACTTCTGGTGGCTTCCAGCAATCCTTGGCTTGTGGCAGCATCACTTCAGTCTGCCTCTGTCTTCATATAGCCTTCTTTGTGAGAGTCTTTCTGTGTCCTCTTCTCTTCTTACAAGGAACCAGCCATTAGAATTAGGGTCCATCCTAATCCAGTATGACCTCATCTTAACTTAATTACATCTGCAAAGAGCCTATTCCAAATAAACTCAAATTTTGATGTTCCAGGTGGACATGAATTTTGGGGGGACATTTTTCAGCCTACTGCAGGGGTTCACAGAGGTGATTCTTGGGAGGGGAGAAGCAGGATCTTTCAGAAGCCTGGTATCCTGTGACCAACCTTATGTCATGGAAGGAACTCTGAATGAGAGTCTGAAAACCTGGGTTCTCCAACTAGCAGTGAGAACTTTGACGGACCCCTTTGCTCCTCTGAGTCTCAGTTCCTACATCTTCTGTTCAATGGGGCAATGGCATCTATCCTACCCCACCTCACAGGATTATTTTAAGAATAAAAATGATAAAATGGAAAGCTCTTTGCAGATTGTAAAGTGATGTAAGGTTAAGGTAGATGCATAATGAAGTATCAATCATCTGAGGAGCCCTGGTGGAGCAGTGGTTTAGTCCTCAGCTGCTAACCGAAAGGTTGGCAGTTCTAACCCACCAGCTGCTCCTCGGAAGAAAGATATGGCAGCCTGATTCTGTAAAGATTACAGCCTTGGAAACCCTATGCGGCAGTTCTACTCTGTCCTATAGGGTCGCTATGAGTCAGCATCGACTCGAGGGCTGTGGGTTTGGGTTTTTTTTTTTGGTATGAATCATCTGTGAGTTTCATGAGAGATCAACATTGCCGTGCTTATCATTGCTCTTCAGCCTGACCACTTCCTTTCTCCTTCCTAGGATCATTGCTTTTACCATGGGACAGTGAGGAAAGCGGAAGAGTCCAGTGTCACGCTTAGCACCTGCCGGGGAGTTAGGTAAGAGGCTCCGAAGGTTCACAGGGGAGTCTGGTACTTTCTGCAAGAGATGAAATTTTCAGGACAAGCAGGACTGGCCCTGGGCAGGGGCCTTGGGAAGGAGACTGTTGATAGTGTGTGCAAACCAGCTCTGAGAAAGGCCGAGGGTGGGAGGGACCAGGGGGAACCTAGATAACCCACAAATTCACTGGTATTAAGCTTTTAATTTTTTGAGGAACTTGAACTTGATGAGTTTGAGCACTCTCACATCTCCTTTTCTCTGTTCTCTGGTAGTACTTCTAGGCAGTGAAGTAGGAAATGGGTCTGGAGTAAAAGGAGAGCATGGGAAGAGAAAGGAGAGATGAGGATACTTGTTTTTAAGATGGAAAATCAACTCAAAAGTTCCAATTAGATAGCGTTTTGGGAAGAGGGTGACTCTTCGATCCTTGATCTAGCAGGATTTGAGGGCTGGCTTTGCAGTTGACCAGTTAGGTGACCTTGGATCTCTGTGGTCTCATTTGTAAAATGTGGATAAAAATAGTATACACCGAAAAAAGAAATAGTATACACCTAGAGGTGTGAGGGAAGGAGCCCTGGTGGTACAGTGGTTAAGCACTTGGCTACTAACTGAAAGATCGGCAGTTCAAACCCACCAGCTGCTCCACGGGAGAAAGATGTGGCAGTCTGCTTCCATAGAGATTACAGCCCTGGGAACCCAATGGGGCAGTTCTACTCTGTCCTATAGGGTTGCTATTAGCCGGAATTGACTCGATGGCAGTGGAGTGGTGTGAGGATTAAATGTTTATTCAGCACATGGACAGCATTGAAACCACCTGAGAGCTTGTGCAATATGCAGAACCTCAGGTCCCTCCCAGACCCACTGAATCAGAATCTGTATTTTACCAAGATCCCCAGGTGATTGGTGTGCACATTAAAGTTTATACCTGAGAATGCATCTTCCTTGAGAACATAAATTATATCTCAAATATTTGTTTCTCTCTACCAGTTTACCCCACTGCCTTGCATATATAGGATCTATGCGTGTATGTTGAAGTAATAAACTTTCTTTATTTGGACCCCTACTGCTTCCTCCTCCATTTTTTTTGGAAAAACCAAAAACCAGTTGTCATCAAGTCAGTTCTGACCTATGACAACCCTATGCTTGTCAGAGTAGAACTGTGTTCCATCGGGTTTTCAGTGGCTGATTTTTCAGAAGCAGATCACCAGGCCTTCTTCCAAGGCACCTCTGGGTGGACTTGAACCACCAGTTTTTCAATGAGCAGCCAAGCGCTTAACCATTTGCATCACCCAGGTTTAGGTCCAGTATACTGGAAAGCTGGCTTTCTCGGGGGGTGGGGGAGGACGGGGGAAAGCTTGATTTGTATCATCTGCCAATATGCTGGTAGAAATACTCCCACCACAACTTTCAAGCTGCTAATGTGACGTCACTGACGGTGAAATTGCAAAGTTACATGCACGATTGGCGCTCTTTCTGGTAGTAGGTGACTCCACTGCATAGCCCTTTTCTCTTTATCGGTGGATCAGTTCATCCAAGGATTGTTTCATTCATGCAACAAATTAATATTGGGTGCCTATTATATATTGATGCCTTGTGCTAGGTAGAGGGAAGACAGACATTGAAAAGTCACTGAGCCCTCAGTTTTCTCATCTGTGAAATGGGTGCCCGGGGTAGGCATGGTAGAGATTATTATTTAAGTGTTTTGTAAACACTACAGTACTGTACAAGCATAAAGGATAACTCTGGACTTACAACACTGAAGCCCTGCTAAGACTTCCCCAGGCTCGCAAACACAGTGAAGGCCTCTCATGCTGCAGATCCCATGTGTCTGTTTATAAATTGGGCCACATCTCCTCAGTAAGGCTGTGTGGTGAGTCGGCCAGAGGGAATTAGGCAGGAAACAAGCTTTGGCTGGGAAGTGATAACAGAATGGCCCCAAATCCCCTGCTCAAGTGCCAAGCCAACTGGTCTTGCAATGGTGTTTGCAGGCCCAGCCACCACCACCTGCAGTCTGCAAGTAAACAAAGTCCGTCCCAAAAAGGAGGAATGGGAACATGCAGGTGTGACCTGCTTCTCTCTGGCTTTTCCTGTGTCCACTTGGTCTGGAGCAGTGGAGACTTGGCTTAGCCTCTTGTAAATCACTTCAGCAGCTGGATTGACCTGGGAAACCAGGAAGCCGTCCATGTGTTTCTGTTTTGCATGCTTCACTCTGGTGGGGTCCCCCTGCTTACTTTCCCAGCCTTCTCACTGCTCACCTTAAGAAGCCAAGAGTGTCTGCAGACCCGGCTGATTTAAGAGCTAGAGACTCATACCAGATGGCTTGGTGCCGACCCTGGAGAAGGAACAGCTGTAGCAGCAGCAGCAGTGTTCAAACTCCCATTCACCCAAGTCATCTCCCAGGCCTCATAAATCGATGCTGCAATGGAAAATCTCCACAGCAGTTGTTCTTCTCTCCTTGAAACATGTTCCTTGTGACTGGAGAAAGTAGAGATAATTTATACCAAGTGGGACCTTCAGGCTAATGATACTAATACAGAGGAATTCAGCTGAGTTTCTAGATGGTTGCTGGGCCCCCTCTTCTCTCCAAAGCAATTATTTGAGCTAGTTTAATTGAAGATATAATACATGCCCATAAAGTAAACATAAATTCAAATAGTACAAAAGGGCGTACAATGAAAAATAAGTCTTTCTCACCTCAGATTTCTAGATTCTTCCCTTCTCAGAGGCAGCCACTGTTACCAATTTCTTTTGTATCTTTCTAGAAACATTCATTGCGAAAAAGAACATAGATATGCCATATAGTGCTTTTTAATCTTATTCAGGCTGCAGACTCCCTTGAGAATTGGGTGGAAGCTATGAATATGTATAAACTATACCAATAAAAACATGTGACGTACCACTTCATTGGGTTTATCGAGTGTCTATAGCCCCCACCAAGCTTGCCTCACATTAAAGACCCCTCCTCTAAATGTTTGCACAACTTCTTACATGTACAAATATTTTACAAACTAACGTGGGGTCACCACAAGTTGGAACTGACTTGACAGCAACTAACAAGAATAATCACTCGCTGTGTAAATGTAAGGAGCAATTATTATTTCTAAAGAAATCTAGATAAACTGGGTTGAAGTGTTCTGGATTGAATCTGTGGATTCTGAGAAACACTGTGTGTGTGTGTGTGTGTGCGTGTGTGCGTGTCTAGCTCACTATCAGTAGGAAGGATATTGCGAAAAGGATATTGCGATAAAGCCTTTTTTTAACCTAATTTTTTTTAAGAAAATATTTATTAAAAAACTATTCTTACATAATGAATACAGGTTTATTGTTAAAAATTCAAATATGCAGTTACAAAGTCAAAAAGTGAAAGTTCTTTACCCTGCCTTCACCCTTCCAACCAGTCCTGCTCCCCATCTATAATCACTGTTGGGGTGTATGTAATTGACATACATAATTGTGTGCCTATATATTTTTTTCTGAATGAGCTTACCCTATATAAACTGTTCTGCAACTTTTTTCCCACTTAACGTTATGTTCGAGATGCACATAGATCAATCTCATTCTTTTAATGGCTGCATGGTACAGCTTCTGGATGAATGTTTGGTCGGTTTAATTATATAGAAAGTCTTTCAAAGATATACAGTAAATCATGCCTGGTGATATATTTGGTGTGTCACCTTTATATTATAGCTGCTCTGTCCTTGAAAAAAATGGGGCCTACACTCACTGTGGTCAGTTCCTGGACTCAGATTCTGTGAGAGGCAGAGAGAATATGAGATTGAGAATGAATGTGAGAGAGTGTGTATGAATGCACGCAGGATGGCCTGGAGTCAGCTGAAAATTTAGAGTTGAATGACTTGAGTTTGAGATCTAGCTTCACATCGCCTGGCTGTGTGATCTCTGAGCTTTCCTGTCCCCATCTAATTTGTTCCTTGTCTTTGCCTTGGCCAGGCCAGTGCCTCCCATGGGCCTTAGCAGCCCTGCTGGTGATGCTCACAGAGAAAGAGGCTGCTGAGTCCTGGGGTGGGGTAGGGGCTAGAATCAGGGCCCCGCCCTGGAATGAGAAGCCAAGGATCTGCTACCAGCTTTGGCAAGTTCCTTTTTCTCTGGGCCTTGGTTCCTTTTGGAAACTTTGGTGTCGTAGTGGCTATGTGCTATGGCTGCTAACCAAAAGGTCAGCAGTTGGAAACCACCAGGCACTCCTTGGAAACTCTATGGGGCAGTTCTACTCTGCCCTATGGGGACTAAATTGACTCAATGGCAGTGGGTTGGTTCCTTTCATCTGTAAAACAAAGGTAGAGCAGACCTTTAAAGTGACCTTTTAGCGTGAGAGGTTCTGGGTCACAGAGAGAACAGGCAGAGTCTCAGCGGGAAGGGGGGCCTGAGGCAGAAGGAGGTGGCTCATCTACAGGGAGCTAGTCCACACATGTCTGCCCATTTGCCAAGGGGTGCAATGACCCGTTCTCCTTTGAATACTCTCTTTTCCTTCTGTACAACAAATAATAAAAACTACCTCTGTGTCAGGCACGTGCAGATTAAGCCTTTAGAGAAAAGTACAGTCAGGTGGTTAAAAGTTTAGATTCTGGAGTCAGACAAAACCTGGCTTAAAACCTGATAGTTTACTTCACATCCCTAGACTCAGTTTTCTCACCTATAAAATGGAAACACCAATATTAACAGCACTGGTGGATTTAAATTAGGTGATAAGTACAAGCTCCTTGAGAGCAGGGTCTGTGCTTTGATCATTACTGTATCCCCAGTGCCTACGACAGTAACTAGCATACAGTAGTTTCTCAATAAATGTGTTAAATGGCTACTGAATATAAATCTTTGCACCGTACTTGAGGTATAGTACATAGTCAATATTGTTGTCGTTAGGTCCTGTGGAGTTGATTTTCAACTCGTAGTGACCCCATGTGACAGAGTAGAACTGCTCCACAGGGCTTTCTAGGCTGTAATCTTTACAGGAGCAGATTGCCATGGAGCTGCTGGGTGGGTTTCAACCACCAACCTTTCAGTTAGCAGCTTAACCGTTGCACCACCAGGTCTCATTTTGTGGTCACTGCTGTTATTTTTAAATGTTACTTTGATTATTAGTAAGCATCACCTATTACTTTAGTCAATTATCCTAGCAGCTTTGTGAGATGGGCAGTATTACCTGTGCTTTACAGATAAAAGACAAGTAAATTTAAGTAACATACCACACAGCTAGTAAGTAGCAGAACCAGAATCTGAATCGAGGCATGTCTCCCTCCCGGGAGTGCATGCTCCACCTGTGCTTTGCCACTCCATCCCGGAGGCCCACATTACCTGTATGCCTTCTTTTCTCTCTTCTGTGCTACTTTTGGATTCACTGTCACCTCCTTTTACCTGGGCACAGATTGGGGGAAGGAAAGGAGGGTAAAAGCATGATTGCCTCCGTAAGGCAGCTCTGATATAGGGAGGCTGGATGTGTTCCCTTAGGTTTAGCTCCGAATTAACAAATTCCCAAGAAGCAGTTCTCCCTTGTGTCCCTGAAGGATGCGAAGGTATTTGGGCGAGTCCTTCAGTCACTTAGGGGTTAAACACGCATCACCTGCTACCTGCCTGGCCTGCCCGCTTCTCTGCGCAATTTCCTTTGTATCAAGCTCTTAATGATGAGAAATAGGATGGAGCATAGCCTGTGAGGTCCTGGCCCCTCCCACACCCCCTGGCTGAGCTCTGCCTCTGTCAGGGCTAACGGTTAGCAAATTAGATCAACTGAGGCTCCTAGAAGGAGAAACCGATAAATGACTGGTGGGTACTCAGTGGAGGGGAGGGCGGCTAGGAGGACAGGGCTGTAGTGATAGGGGAGGGGGGCTGGACAGGGTCTGGAGTCTCAGAAGTTCCTCCACCATCAAAGCTAGGGTTCAGGGTAAAGGGCTGGGGCTTGCACCACCCTCTCTAACACCCCCAAGCAGTGTGGGAGGATTGCATCTGCTCCAGGGAGCAAATTACAAGAGGCCCTGGGGAGGGGATGGGTGGCTACAAAGTCCTAGAGCTGGAAGGGCCTTCGATGTCCTTCTGCACCTGTGTTCCTCAAACTGTAACCTGCCAACTCCCTGACACAGAATTGCAGGAGCCTCTGAAGAGGCAGGCTCCCGCTGCAATGCATGGGCTCCACGCCACAGTTCCTGATTGTGGCTATGGAATGGAATTTCGTGGAACTTATTCACAGTGCAGATGCTAGGCCTCCTAAGTGAGGCCCGGGGGTCTGTGTTTTTAATACACTCAGTAGAGTATTCTAGTAGCCGTCTCTGGGAGCTGTGACCTAGAAATCACTGATTCATAGGTTTGGGACTGAATGTATTGGTTTCCTCAGGCTCTTGTAACAAAATACCACAAACTGGGTGGGTTATAAGAACAGAGATCTATTGTCACATAGTTCTGAAAGCTGCAAGTTGGAGATCACGGTGTTGGCCATCTTGATTCCTTCTGTGGCTTTGAGGGAGAGTCTGACCCATGCCTGTTCCCTAGCTTCTGGTACCTCCAGGAGTTCCTTGACTCGCAACTGCAGCATCACGTGGTGTCCTTGCTCTGTCTCCCTGTCTCTGTGTATCTTATCTTCTTTATTAAGGACACCATTCATATTGGGTTAGGACCCACTCTACTCCAATATGACCTCATGTTAACGTAACTGATAACGTCTTCAAAGACCTTATTTCCAAACAGGGTCACATTCACAGGTACAGGGGCTAGGACTTCACCATATCTTTTTAGGGTACGCAATTCACCCATAATGCTGATGGAGGCAGATAGTGTAGAACTTAAGGGCATGGGGTGCAAAGTCTGGTGGATCTTAAATCTTTGGCTCCAGGTTACCTGTAAGATCTTGTTATTAAGGAGCCTGGGTGGTACAAGCGGTTTGTGATCAGCTGCTAACCTAAAGGTTGGTGGTTTGGACCATCCGTGGCTTTGTGGAAGAAAGGCCTGGTGAACTGCTTCCATAAAGATTACAGCCAAGAAAACCCTGTGGAGCAGTTCTACTCTGTAACACAGGGGGTTGCCATGAGCCGGGGGCTGACTCAATGGCAGACAACAGCAACAACATGATTTTTATAGCTCACCATGTACCAAACTTTGGCTTGGTCTTTGTCCTATTTGGCCCAGAGGTTGTTTAAGTGATTTCCCGATCAACTACACCTTGTGGCTCTACACTGGAATTTTCGCCGACTTCTCTATGGAACTTTCCACTCACTGGGTATTATTTCCACAGCCTCAGCCTGATGCACACAAAACCACTGGGTGGTTTGTGGTCAAGCCCTCTGTGTTTCCAACATTGGCAGCCATCAGAGGAAACTGAAATGATGGGAGGGGACTTGATCAGCTGAGAGGAGAAGATAGCTTGGAACAGGATGCTCAGAGCAGCTCTCCCCTTTGCCCCTTTCTGTCTGGACTAGGGAGTGGATGTGACCCTTGGTCTTTGTCCCGCTCCCACCCCCAGCTGTTTAGGAGCACATTGGGCGTCTGCCATGGGGCTGGGCAGGGACTGCTGCGTCAGCCTGGGTGAGGCAGCCGGGAAGTCGGCAGACTCCTGGCACCAAAATGAGATTAGCCAGGGATGGAACCCGGAAAGGACCACTGCTGATCAGAGCCTGGCGCTCTTTCCTGTGAGCAGCACAGGCCCTTCCCATAGAGCAAAACCTGGGTGGGGATCCCTAGGGGCTGGGATGGGAGTAGAAGCCGAGCCAACCTTAGATAGGTTTTGTCAATTGAGAAGGGCAAAGACTCTGAATTGGAGATACTTGAATTTTTTTAGCTTCCTGGATGGATAAGAGCCTGAGGTTTTAGAGAACAGGATATGCTGCTAGGGCCTCTAGGATTTATTCCTGGGCTTTCTTCTCCCTCTGAGCCCTCGATCCATTTTCTTGTTGTAGTATTCATCTTAGTGTACCAAGGATGACAAATTCCTGGTGCATGGGCCTCTACTTGCCATTCCATTGATTATTTATGATAGTGATAAATAATAAATCATGGCGCTCTTTCTACCAAGTCCAGAATCCCTGTCTCCAGTTCATCAGTGGTGTGGATAATAAGACCTTGCCCTTGGAGAAAGGCCTGGTGATCTGCTTCCGTAAAGATTGCAGCCAAGAAATTGGTATATATTATGATGATTTATCCCCATGTTTAAACTCTAAGCTCCTGCAGAGCAGGCCCTTAGCCTGTCTTGTTCATTATTCCATCCTCAACAACTAGCACAATGCCTGGCAAACAGCAGGAGTTCAGTAAATATTTGTGGAATGAGTGACTGTCCTTTACTGACTGTCGATCACTTGAGGACAGAGATTATGTCTAACACAGGATCAGGGCTCAGTAAGTGAATGAATAAAATAAATGATAAGCATCTTTATTCTGAGTCCAACACTAGTATCTTAACCAAAGGAAAAATGCAGTCACTCATGCTTGGTTGTGGATGTCACTTCACCAGAGAGCTGCCTTGCTGACGTGGCGAAGTTGGGACTGGTAGGAATGGCATCAGTCTAGCTTTGGCTTCCAGGTGCAAGGTCTTTACATTGAATCATCCCAAGAGTTCTGATAGTAAATTGTCATTTCCATTTGGCAGATGAGGATATTGAGGCTCAGAGAGATTTAAGAGGTTTGTTGAAGAACATGTGACAATTTAGTGTTAGAGCTAACACCAGAACCTTGGTCTCCTCACCCCAGGCCAGTGTTCTTTCTCTGGCTGCTGAACTGCCTTTTTCTGAGCCTATAAAGTTTTGACGTATGATTTGTCGTATGTCATGCTTGGGTTTGGGAAGTTTTTTGGAACACCAGTTTTGACATGTGATTTGTCGTATGTCATGCTTGGGTTTGGGTAGTTTTTTGGAACACCAGTCCTACCATACTTTATAAGTATTAGCTGTCCCAGTCCAGCCTTTTTAGAACCTTTTGAGCTTCTCTAGTCCAGGGGTTCTTAACCTGGAGTTCAGCAATGAGCTTACCAAAAAAACAAACCAACTGCTCATGGTGTCAGAGTAGAACTAGGGTCCATAGGGTTTTTAATGACTGATTTTTCTGAGGCAGCTCTGGGTGAACTTGAGCCTCCAATCTTTCATTTAGCAGCAAGTGTGTTAACTGTTTGTATCGCCCAGGGACTCCTGTGATGAGATCTGTTGTGTGTGCTGTCGAGTTGATTTCGACTCATAGAAACCCCATGTAACAGTAGAACTGCCCTACAGGGTTTTCTAGGCAGTAATCTCCAGGTGAAAACCCTGGTGGCGTTAAGTGGTTAAGTGCTACCGCTGCTAACCAAAGGGTGGGCAGTTTGAATCCGCCAGGCGCTCCTTGGAAACTCTATGGGGCAGTTCTACTCTGTCCTGTAGGGTCGCTATGAGTCAGAATCGACTCGACGGCACTGGGTTTGGTTTGGTTAATCTCCAGGTCTTTCTTCTGCAGAGCTGCTGAGTGGGTTCAAACCACCAACCTTTTCAGTTACCAGCTGAGCGCTTAACCATGGTGCCACCAGGACTCCTCTGAAGTTGTATATCACATTTCATGTATATGTGCATTTCTCTGCAGAAGAAGTGTATAGCTTGCATTCCCAAAAAGGAGTACATGACTCCATAATAAGGTTAAGAACCAATAATTGAACCCAACTATGTCATTTTGGATATGAGGGAACTGAGACCCATGGAAAGGGCTTTTCCAGGGCCATGATCTTTGATCAGAGATGTTCTGTTTCTCCATTAACAGAGGACTGATAGCGGTGAACAGTAACCTCAGCTACATCATCGAGCCCCTCCCTGACAGCAAGGGCCAACACCTTATTTATAGATCTGAACATCTCAAGCTACCCCCAGGGAACTGTGGTTTCCAGCACTCTATGCCAACCTCCAGAGACTGGGTCCTTCAGTTTACAAACCAGAACAAGAAGCGACCACGCAGGGTAAGTTTCGAGGCTCTCAGTGCAGGAGTCAACCTGGGAATAGGCTTGTCTCCCCCTGAGGACCCTTACTTTGAAGCCTGGAGGTTTCTAAAATGAAAGTAGATGGTTAAGAAGGAAGAAATAGATTTTTTCTTTTATTCTAAATTATTGTTGAGCGTGAGATACACTAGGTGGTAGAATAATTACTATTTGGGAAAACACTACCACATTTAAAATACCTGAGGTGCTGATTTCAGAAAGTTTAAAATGTGAAAAAAATGCATACTCCCCCTTTCAAAGTATCACTTAGGCATATGCACAAACATGGTGTATTTATTTATACTTAAAATAGAGATATGTGGTTTAAATGTTCTTTGGGAACTTGACTGTCAGCATGTTCCCTCAGAGTGTGTTGGCCTCTGGTCTGCCGGTATTAGCCAGCTCAGCTCATTGTTTTTTGAGAACAAAGGACTGGATCCGCATCCCAGAGCCATCTCCAATGATAATCAAGATGGCGGGTGGAAGGTGTAGAGAGGGTGGTGGTGACTGCAGCCAGGACTGCTCCTAGTGTTGCAGTACAAAATGAGTAAGGAGGTCAACTGCTTACTGACAGGCTGCATTTCTTAGCAGTTTTTTGAAATGAGGCCAAGTCCAGTTCTGATCTCTTATATCTTTTTCTTAGATGAAAAGGGAAGATTTACACTCCATGAAGTATGTGGAACTTTATCTCGTGGCTGATTATGCAGAGGTAAGGGGGAGGCAAAGGGCTTTAGCAGAAAAATTGCTCTTGACAGCTTCCATTCCAGGTTTCGAGCTACTTTGGGGAAATACTGACACATTCATCTTTCTCTGGTTCATCATACAATTTTGACCTGAAATCTGACCAAGGGCTCTTTTTGCCATTTTAAACATAGTTGGGGAAAAAAACAAACAAAGGAAAATCTCTTCTAGCTCAATACATCAGTCATACAGAGAATCAGGGCAATTATCTGAATTAATATTTCTTAGACTGGGACTGAAGACCTTTAGGCTAGGCAGCTTATTCTTAGGAGTCTGTGAATTTTTCTTTAGAAATTTTTAAATCTTGTGTTTTCTTTACAAAGATAATTGAATCTGATTGAATCAAATTTCCTTGACCATATGTGGGTCCACGTTTATAATCATGTTGATGCCAAATGAGAACCAAAAGCAGAAGTTCCCAAAATGTGGTCCCTAGACCCAACAGCATCAATATCACCTGGAAACTTATGAAAAATGCAAATTCTGGGTTCCACCTCAGACCAACTGAATCCTACACTGTAGGGGTGGGGTCCAAAAATTCATATTTTAACAAGTCCTCTGAGTGGTCTTATGGAAGGTCAAGTTTGAGAACTACTAACCTGAAGGACTAGCAAGTTTACCTTTTAATTCCATATTCCTGAAATTAGACATTCTTGAGGGTCTTTGGGTTCTTAGATTTGATGAACAGTTATCTTGCTCATTCATTCAGCTTCACTTATTCGTTAGCAATTTTCTTGGTTTTCTATTATGTGCCAAACACTGTGTCTGGCACCAGGAGATACAGCTCTGACCTAGACAGACCTGGCCTGGCATCAGAGTTTACAGTGACAGCCCAAGAAACTATAGTTCCCAGTGTGATAACTGCTAAGATGGAGAAGTACAGCATGGTAGCGTGCATGTAATAGGGGATCCAGTGTGGTTTTGGGAATCAGAGAAAGCTAATCTGAGGCAGAGATGTTTAGGCTGGCACCTGAAGAATGGGTTTTGCCCCAGCCCCTGTATTTGCCGCGTTTTACCTCCGATTCTCACTGTATGCAGTCCCATAACTAAGCGTATCTTCTGTCACCCAGTGTCGTGATGAGCTTAGCAGTCTTGGTGTTCTAATACCATGCATGCTCACCTGGGGCTTCCCTTAGGATAAAACTCATCACAAGGCAGGTCTGTTTTGTACCCATCCAAATGATGTAGTTACCACCTACACAAAGGCCTCATTATAGGTGGCCTGACCTAGTCTGGAAGGAGCCCTGGTGGTGCAATGGTTAAGTGCTCAGCCGCTAACCAAAAGGTTGGCTGTTGGAACCCACCCAGCGGCTCTGCCGGAGAAAAGCCTAGTGATCTGCTTCCATAAAGATCACAGCCTAGGAAACCCTGAGATAGTTCTACACTGTCACATTGCATTGCTATGAGTTGAAAATCTTCTCGAAGGCACCTAACAACAACAACCTAGTCTGGAATCCCCAGACACAGATTCTGGAGACCGGGAGGGGTAGGGAAAGAGCACTCATGTTCACATCAGGAGACCTGCCTTCCATGCTAGTGGCAAGAGGAGGTGGCTCTTGAGCTATGTTGTAGAACAAGGCGGAGTTAACTGGGCAGAGAAGTGGAAGTGAAAGGCACTCCAGGCTGAGGGAACATTGTGTTCTGCTTTGAGTAGAGTTTAGCTTTTTAATTGATGTCCATATTGGTTTTCCCAGCAGCCTTCGGCTTCCCCACCCCCCCCCATTTCTTTTGTTTTTCCTTCCAAAGACTGCTGTGTGTATAGGGTAGGGGAGCAGTGCAGAGAGCAAAATCCAAAGCTGGTTTGTAAGCAAAGGCTCCACAGTCATGGGAGAATGTCCCAAATCTGCATCTCTAGCCTGTAGCTCTGCCTGACATAACTGCCTCTAGTGGGAAGGTGGCTGGAAGAAAGCTGAGCCCCTCTGGCTCTCGGACATTTTTTGGTTTAAGCTTTGCATCTAAGATTATCTAACACAGTGAGCTTTAGCCACTTTTTTTTTCCAGACACCAAATCCTTTGTTCAAATGAAAGCCCCAATATTTCTGCATAGAGAAACGCAGCTGCTATAGGTTAAAGGTGGGGCCTTCCAACCCTTCGGCCCTGCACTTTGCCCCGCCTGCCCAGTGGAATCTGGATGCAGGGTTTTAAAGATCACTGGGTGCGTGTTCCCCATAGCTGGACAAGAGGAGGCCAGCCAAGGATTTGGCGTTTTAGTTCTGCTGACCTCCAGGGTCTCGGCAAACCCCCGAGAGGAAGTATGTCTGCTCAAGGTGCTTCCAGCACTGTGGTGTCACCTACAGCACCGTGGCTCCTTGCCGCCTCTTCCTGTTGCAGAGACAAGCACCTTCAGCACCTGCTGCACAGACATTTCCAGCGTGGGTCCAACAAGGCACGTTCATGCAGCCACCGCGGATAAGAGGATGTGCTCCTTTATGGGGTCCTGGGCACTCCTCTGCCCAAGGCTGTGGTGACTCATGTGAGGGGGTGGGTGGGGGTTATCAGAGGCCAGGCTGAGCTCACAGGCTCATGAATGCCTCTCCCACACTCCCTCATCCTCTGAAGGCAGAAATGTATGCCTCACAAGGAATTAATCGGAGATGACGGGAAGGGAGGATTGCCTTTTCTGTGATTTACAACCTGGTGCTGAGGCAGGGCAGGCTTCTCCTGGGCTCTGACCTCAGAGCAGGGAGTAGACGCAGAGAGGGGAAGTGAGACAGTGTTGCTGCCTAGAGAGAGAGTTGTTGGAGGTAAGAAAATGATCACATAGCTCCTCACTGCCTGGGCCCAGGTCGGAGCACCTGGACTGGTTCTCAGCCTATTCGTTCCTCGGGTGAAACAGGGAATCCAAGGGGGAAAAGAGAGCAAGAGGGGATGCTGTAGGAGGAGATAGGTTGTAGCTGTACAAAGAGGCTTGCAAAGGAGTTTCATCATACACATAGATTGTGGGGTACTTGGGAAAGGATGGGTTATGTACCACATTTTACTTCCTGTGCCCCCTAGAAAATAGGGGGTTCACATATTCCTTACTTTAGACCAGGGATTGGCAATTTATGGCTCATGGCCACATCCAGCCCATAACCTGTTTTTGTAAATAAAGTTTTGCTAGAACACAGCTGTGCCCCTTGGTTTATATACTGCCCCATGGTAGAGTTGAGTAGTTGTGACAGAGACAATATATGGCCCACAAAGTCTTACATTCATTTTCAGGCCCTTTAGAGAAAAAGTTTGCCGACTCCTGCTTCAGACAATTCCTGACAACATAACACATTCCTTAAACTATGGTGGGCATTATTGGGCAATTGTCTGAAGATAAGGTTAATATATTTTGAAAATATTGAAATCTGACCTTTATGTTCTAATAAATACTCACTAAATGAATGGAAATGCTGTAATGCTTTCTGTGCTATGAGGTCAGTTTAGAAATGGGATGACCCCATAATAAGAAACTTCAGGATTAACACCTTGGAAGGATCGAAGTCAAAGGGCTTTACATTGAATTTAACTCTGTAGAAGGCAGTGGTGAAAGCGGTATTCTCTTCAAATGAGGGACAGTGTTCCAAGGAAGTCTGGGAAAGCCCCAAAACAGGGAGAGAAGGAGAAAAAGTGGATTTCTTCCCTGTGTCAGGGCTGGGACACAGCCCATCTAAACAAATATCCTCCTAGGGTGTTTTATTTGGCTATTCTTTTTTGTTTCTTTCTTGGATATTCTTGTAGGATGAGATAGAAAAAGGAAATGAAGGATTCAAATTGAAATAACCTGTGTAGTGTATACCCAATGTGAATAGGTACAGAGATTCCATATAACAGTTGCAGGCTACACGACATGCCATTTGTTTACAAATTCAAATCGCAGTTGTAACAAATTTTAGCTTTCCACTATGAGGCTTTACTTCATCATTGTAGCTGCAAGAGAGCACTCCTTTTGAGACTGTATTGACCAGTGTGGGGCATTCATACTGAAATGTCTTTCCCTGGCTACCCATGGTAGACATTTCTAATCGAGGGCAGCACTTCTTCTTGCTTAGCCCCATTCTCAGAATTCTTTTTGCTGTAAAAGCACAGGCAGGCACTGCCAGTTGACCTGATGTTATCAGCCAAGCACGCTAACCATTTATACCATCAAAGGGACCATAAAAAAATCAAAAAAACAAACCCATTGCCATTGAGTTGCTTCAGATTCATAGTGACCCTAAAGGACAGAGTAGAACTGCCCCATAGGGTTTCCAAGGAGCGGCTGGTGGGTTTGAACTGCTGACCTTTTTGGTTAGCAGCCAGGCTCTTAACCACTGCACCACTAGGGCTTAAACCTACAGCCTCTGCCCTCAGCAAGTTTAGGAAAACAAGCTGCCACCTTTGAATAGAATGAAGTAGAACTACACTGTGCCCCAATGTGTAATTTATATCCACCTTTCAGATGTTAAAATAACATGTCAGTTGAAATTGCCAGGGTTTTGAAGTTGTGTATGACCAGGATGTCAGAAGACAGAGTGTGTGCACTAGTTTTTGTTCACACAGCTAAAGGATCCTACCTTATGTAAAGCAGAATGTTTCCCAAGGAATTATGAGGGTTTTTTTTTTCCCCCTTGAAGCCAAAGCAATGGATGTTGTCTACTTAAAAACATTGACGACAACATCATGAACTTTTTTTGGGACCCAACCGTAACTTTTAACCAGATGTACCCTGCTGCATGACCACATGAATGTGAGATATTTCCTCCACATCTATTTTCTGGAAGATGAGTGGATCAGAGACTTAACAGCATCTGGCTTTTACCAGATGGGTGTAAGGGAGTCTTCAGAAGGACTCTGTGTGCTCCCAAAACAAGAACACTGCAGAGCCTGGGCTCCAAGTTGAATTTGCTTGTGCTAATTTTAACCCTGGTGGCGTAGAGGTTAAGTGCCACGGCTGCCAACCAAAGGGTCAGCAGTTCGAATCCACCAGGTGCTCTTCGGAAACCCTGTGGGGCAGTTCTACTCTGTCCTATAAGGTAACTATGAGTTGGAATCAACTCAACAGCACTGGGTTTGGTTTTGGGTTTTTTAGTAGCAACTATGGAAACCCTGGTGGCTTGGTGGTTAAGAGCTACAGCTACTAACCAAAAGGTCAGCACTTTGAATCCATCAGGCACTCCTTGGAAACCCTACGGGTCAATCCTACTCTGTCCTGTGGGGCCGTTATGAGTTGGAATCCACTCGACAGCAATGGGTTTTTTCAGGCTGGGTTAGGAACTGGAAATACTGACATGTATGAGACCCAGGTCCTGCCCTTCAGGAGATGACACTGTGGTTGGGGAGATTGTTATATATAAATGACTGATCGTAGAAGACAAAAGAAATGAACCAATTCAAAGATAAGTAGTGGGGCACAGGAGGGGTGCTGGGAGAGGTTCTGGAGTCTCACCGGTTTTGCTTGTCCCATTTAGTTTCAGAAGAATCGACGAGACCAGGAAGCCACCAAACACAAGCTCATGGAGATCGCCAATTATGCTGATAAGGTGAGACCAGGTGTGTACTTTGTGGGAAAGCTGCCAGCCCCTCAGAGGGGCTGCAGGACAGGAGATCACATGGCACCTGAGCTACCTTCTGCCAGATTGGCCACTCAAGCCAGTTTCTGTAAGAGAATGAGTGATGACATAGAGGCTCAGGATAACCTTGACAAAAGCCCTGAACTATGTGACCGTAGGCAGGTAACTCATCTTCTTTGGGTTGCAGTTTTGTTTTTCTTATTTTTTAACCTATAAAATAGAGGAGCTGGCCTAAACCAATGACTTTCAATTTTTTTTTTCCCCAACAGAATCCTTTTTAAAAACGAAATCTTACACCAGTGAGGACCCAAAGCTTTGTTCTTCTGACCCTTTCCTCTCCCCTCTGCTGTGGCTCCTGAGGAAGCTAGGACATGGAGGAGCCCAGTTAAAAAACCCATGATCTTTAAAGCTCTTTAAATTTCCTTCCAGGGTTAAGGCCTAAGGATTCTCTGGTTTAGGAGGGAATTGAGGTAGGTTAGGGTGTGGAGAAATAGGTTTTTTTTGGCCAGTCTGTACAGTCTCCACCTGTAAAACAGTTCTAAAACTATTTCCTTCCTCCTAGGAAGCTGGTAGATAGTTAACTTTCCTAGGCCAGGCCTTTTTCCAGCATCCTCTTAAGAAATATCTAAGTACTTCAATTTTACTAGAACAGGCTGGTCTGAGACTTGAAAATACTTTGTATTTGTTGTAGCACAAAATGCAGAAGAGTAGGTAACCTAGAATGAAAATAGTCACTTGACACTGGCATTGTATAGTTTAAAATAAGGAGTTTTAACATTGTTGGAGTTGTAGGTCTCTTTGAGAATTTGATAAAATTATTGTATAATTTCAGAGCACTTATAGAACTTCTTGGAGCCCTGGTGGTACAGTGGTTAAAAGCTCAGCTGCTAACCAAAAGATTGGCAGTTCAAATATACCAGCTGCTCCTTGGAAACCGTGTGGGGCAGTTCTACTCTGTTCCGTAGGGTCATTATGAGTCAGAATCAACTCAATGGCAACGGATTTGGTTTTTTTTTTGGTTATGTCCCATGTTTTTGTTCTGCCTTAGGTGGCTCTGGAAACATAGCTTAGAGTCAAGTGAAAGTCAAACACTGGCATTTCCTGGAAGAAAGGACTCCATGGACACAGTCTCTTGGGGACCTTATTCTAACTCCTCTGTCTGGCTCACAACTCACTCAGCAATAACATCTGAATGATCCTGCAACCCAGACACACTCAACATCTGGGAAAACAAGGAAGTTTATTTCCCTGGGGACTATACAGGAGGTAGATCCTGCTACCAGCCAAGTGACATCTATTGTTGTGGAGACCCAGCAGTGGGGGACTTGGCTGGGTCTCCCCTTTGTGAACTCTCCAGCTGGCCTGGGTGATAGAATCAAGGATGCTGATGAAACGTGGAGGGAGAAGGGAGGCATCAGCAAACCCCAGTCCTTACTTGAAGCCACAAGCTTTGCTGGGTTGTCCATTCTGGGAAGCAGTCTTGGTTGTCTCTCCAGCAGCTAGTTTCTCCCGTCTGGGGTGAGGGAAGGCACACCTACTTCTCTGAGAGTTGCTGATCCAGGAGCTTGAACTGAACTATTGTTGAAGCAAATGCTGGAATGAACTACACTAATTTACTGAATCATGAACTTGATTCAAAATGTTTCCCTTGGGGAAAAAGCCAAGTTTACCTCCTGAAAAAGCTTCCTAGTAAAGCAAGTTCAAGGTGAAATCTGAATCCTGTATTTTCTTTAATGATTGACCTAAATTGGAACAGGAACGTAAAATTGCCTTTGAAATTAACTGATTCTAGCCTCCCCAGGTCTGGAGCCCATCTTAGACCACAACTTCTTAGAGCAAGTTGATTTTGGCTAGATGTGTAAACACTCCAGCTCTTAAGCTGTGCAGGGCTGTGAGTGGACTTTGCGGTCAGATAATCTGGACTTTAATCCTGGCTCCACTAACTTAATGCTGAGACTTTGAGCAAATTACTGAGCTTCTTTAAGCCTCAGTGCCTAGTACACTGGAAGTGCTTAATAAAATTGGTGCTGTGATTATTATTTTTAGCTAGGGCAGTGTGTGCCAACTTTGAATTACAATGGTATCTTCTGCTCATGTGACCTGTGTTTCTATGGTAGGCATCTCAGAGTAGGCCAATCAAAGGATCCCTTGTGCCCATGCCTTCCTGTGGCTTAGCTTTAAAGAAAACCCTCTTCCTGTTTATATGCATATGAGATGAAAGGCCTCATGTCTTAAAGGTTAGATATAGCTCTAGTCTTAAGGGGCTAGATAGTCAGATCTCGTTTACAGAATTTCAGGATCTCTGAGTTAGAAAGGACCCTGATGATTATCTAGGACCTATGTCAGTCTAATGCTTGAAACTTGCTTATGATATTCTTGACAAAACCTGAACACCTCCAGTGATGGGGAAGGAGAGTTTTGGGAGTAAACATATCCATCCATTTGTATATTGTTTATACTCATTTATTTCCAAAATGAACGAGAGACACCTTACAATAAAATGTCCATATATGATTTGATATAGTGATACAATGGAACACTATTCAGCAATGCAAAGGAATGAAATACTTATCTGAAAAACCTTATGCTAAGTGAAAAGAACCCAGACACAAAAGACTGCATATTGTATGATTCCATTTATAAGTACTGTCCAGTGAAAGGCAAATCTATAGAGACAGAAAGTAGATTAGTGGTTGCCTAGGTTGGGGGGTGCGAATGACTGTAAAAGGTTATGAAGGATCTTACTGATGTGATGAAAGTATTCTAAAATTGGATATGGTAATGGTTTCATAATATATTAAATTTACTAAAAATTATTAAATTGTATGCTAAAAAGGGGAGATTTCTTGGTATGTAAATTTTACCTCAAGAAATTGTTTAAAAATCCATATACAAGAGAACCATTTAGACATATATAAAAAAAATAAGACCATGTAAAGAACTGGGAGAGAGAGTCGTACTAGACAGCCCAGTATTTATTACCGAGCACAGCAAAGCTTAGCTCTGAGGTTCCTGACGACCAGCTTTGAAACTTGTCTTTCCTGTCTGTTTTACTTATTGATTGAAGCCCTTCTTCAGGACCAGGCAGAACAATGCTGATCCTTTTATGTCCTATCTAGTCTTCTCTGAACTGAATAACCCCAGTTCTGCCACCAGGATGCTATGAGAATGTTATACGTCTTTCCCAAGATTTCATTTCCCCAATTTTTCTGTTCTGAAAAATGTGAGTAATAACGCCTGTACCTTCTTCCCTACATTAGTTCCTGGGCTGCTGTTATGAAGTACCACAAACTGAGTGACTAAAACCAAAAGAAATTTATTGTCTCACAGTTCTGGAGGCTAGGAGTCCAAAATTAGGGATGGATCTGAGGGGGAATCTGTTCTATGCCTCTCTTCTAGCTTCTGGTGATGGCTGGCAATACTTGTGTTTCTTTGATTTGTAGATCACTCCAATCCTTGCCTTTATCTTCATGTGGCCATCTTCCCTCTGTTTGTCTCTCCTCTTTTATTTTAATTTTTTTCTATAAATATTTTAGAGCCCTGTTGGCATAGTGATTAAGAGCTTGACTGCCAACCAAAAGGTCGGCAGTTCAAATCTACCAGCTGCTCCTCGGAAACCCTCTGGGGCAGTTCTGCTCTGTCCTATAGGGTCCCTGTGAGTCAGAATCAAGTTGATTGTATTTTGGTGAAAGTTTACACGGCAAATTCGGTTCCCGTTTAACAGTTTCTGTACATACTGTTCAGTGACATCGGTCACATTTTCCACACTGTGGTAGCATCCGCATTATTTCTGTTCTGTTGTTCCATTTCCGTTACTCTAGTTTCCCTGCCTCCCCTGACTTTTTCATCTTTGCTTTAGGGTAAATGTTGACCATTTCTTCTCATATAGATGAATTTTTTTTAAAGGAGCACAGTACTCGCAGGTGATATTGTTTATTTTATGAGCCAGTCTGTTATTTAGCTGAAAGGTGACCTGCAGGAGTGGTTTCAGGTCAAAGTTTAAAGAGTATCTCAGGGTGATAGTCTCGGTTCCTTTAGTCTCTACCAGTCCAGTAAGTCTAGCTTTTTTTTTTTTTTTTTTTAAGAATTTGAGTTTTGTTCTATAATGTTCTCACATTCTATCTGGAACCATCTATTTTGTCCCTGGTCAGAATGATTGGTAGTGGTAGCTGGGCTCTCCTCTTTTATAAGGACATCAGTCATATTGTATTAGGATCCACCCTACTCTGGTATGACCTCATGTTAACCTAACTGATAACACCTTCAAAGACTCCATTTCTAAACAAGGTTACACTCACAGAGATACCAGGGGTTAGGACTTAAATGTATCTTTTTTTTTTTTTTTTGAAGTGGGGACACAGTTCAACCCAAAACACTCCCCTTGGAGGCATGTGGAGAAGAGAAATCTGGTATCTGCCTTCTGAGCTCTTAGCCTAGGAAGAAGCTTATAAAACCCAGGTGGTTGACAGATAATGTGGCTTTTCTGTGTGTGCTTTCAGTTCTACCGATCCTTGAACATCCGGATTGCCCTCGTGGGCTTGGAAGTGTGGACTCATGGGAATTTGTGTGAAGTTTCAGAGAATCCGTATTCTACCCTCTGGTCATTTCTTAGCTGGAGGCGCAAGCTACTCACCCAGAAGAACCATGACAACGCACAGTTAATCACGTAAATAGCCTCTTCCCCTGTGTGTTGTGTTGGTGTCTGATGCAAAGCTAACGCTGCTAGCCTCTGCCTGCAGTACAGATGCTCCGTGTTTGTCTCCCTCTTTCGCTCGTGGAGAGGATTGGTTGTACAAGGCCATCTTGACACTCTGGTCCAGATATGCCAGTATTTCTCAGACCTGTGCTCTGTGCCCAGCATACCCAGAAAAATATTAAAAAGCCTGGGAGGCATAACAATCCCAAGAAGTGCTGAAAACCTAGATGAAAAATCAGCCTTACTCATATTCAGCAGAGGGTCTGAAGCCATTGAGTATCCATTTGTGAAGCGGGCCGCTTTGAAACACTTTCTCAGGGGCTCATCTTGATCTCCATGACCATGTTTGAGTACATGAGTTAATCCCCCAACACAGCCACAGGAGAGACATTCCTTGAGTTATCCTTCACCTTGTTTCCAGGAGCTCAGGGCTGAGTGCCCCAGGGTCCAAGTGGCAGATCATGCAAGAACTCTGTTTGATGGGTGGGAGACATTGGGATGGGGATGGGGGGAGGGGGAACTTATGTTGGATGTTCTTCAGTCCTGGAGGGAAAAGAACAGACACTGACAAGGGTCATGGTGGCACATGACAGTCCCCTAAAGGTGATTATTTGATATTTATTAGTGTTGACTTCCAAAGGTATTTTGAGGCAGCTACAACAAAAAGCACATATATCATAAAACCAGTTTTCTTCTGTCCCCCAAATATGTCTCTGAGTGCTCAGAGTTTCCCTTCATTTACACTTTTAAAGGAACTGAAGAAAGTAACTGTACTGGAAACCTAGACTGTAAGTGTTCACTTCATGTGGTGCTTTGACCTAGGAAGAGTCTTTGGGTACTGAAACATTTGGCCTGAGCTCACAGAAGCATGGCGCACTCCTTTGGGCAAGGCCTTGAATTTAGGTTTCTAGTATGACTCCCCCCAAGGCCATAAAATGGGCTTATAAAATAATCAGTAGGGTTTCATATAGATTTGTATATATTTTCCATATGCCTTTGCAAATTGTTTCTCCGAAGGTAAGTGTGCCTTTAATTCAACTGGCATCTGTTAATTACCCACTGTGTATCAGATTGTATACTAGGTCCTGGTGACCCCAGAGCAAATAAAATAGTCCCAGCTCTCAGAGATTTCATGGCCTAGATGAGAAGACAAACATGGAAATATAAAAGTACCACATAATGAATTTCCACATAGATTCTTTAAATAAATTATGTGTTTGTGGCATGCATGAAAAGACTTGTATTTTATTTATTCCTTCTTCCCTGCCCTGGTTGCATATAGCTGAGAGAGAAGTATGTTAAGCTGGGGGAAATGTTGCTGGCTGTTGGCAGATTAGGATCACAATTGCAAATCAAAAGCAGAAATGGCTCATTCTTGCACCCAGCTGCACTTGGTGAGGTCCTTGATGGGACACATCTGTTTCCTTGGCCCCAGTGTGATGTGGGGATGAAGGATCAGCCCTCACAGCTGCTGCCCTGGTCCCACCTGCTCCACGCACGCACACACACACACACATACAAACACACACACCATAGAGCCAGGGATGCTGGCATGGGACCTTGGCAGCTGCCGGAAGTGGGCATGATTCACTTCAGCATCAGAGCTTGTGCCCTTTTCACCAGGCCCTCCCTCTGACCTTTTCCTGTCCAGCAAGAATGGAATGCAGGTTTGTAAGCCCTGCCCTTTTCCTTCCAGAGAATGGGGCTATGGGCACATTGTGGGAAAAAGTGGCCTCTTCACTCTCTTTCTGCTTCTCTGGAGCAGTAGCGGAGGAGGTGAGAGGAAATAAGAGCTGTGGTGACCTGGAGGTTGTCCAGTTGGCCTGGATACCCGGGCTTCTCCCCTTGGGAATGATCTTGAATGTCACTAGAGCTAAGGAGCCATGGTGGCCACTCGCTTCTGGGCACATGAGAACAGCCCTCTCAGCCTCCACCCGAGTCACCTCTTATTTCTCCTTTTCTCTCTCAGGGGTATGTCCTTCCACGGCACCACCATTGGCCTGGCCCCCCTCATGGCCATGTGCTCCGTGTACCAGTCTGGAGGTGTGAACATGGTGAGTCTCGCAAGTGTTCCCGTGTTACAGAAGCTGATAAAATGCCCTCACAAGACATCTTTCATAAAATAATTTAATCTTTATTATTGCAGAAAAAAGAGCTTGGACAGGAAGCAGGGCAATTTCTTGAAACGAAACCATTAAATTCTAAGAGATAGAGGTCCCCAGGAGTGAATTTTCATTTCTTAGAGTTTATTTTTGATTTTCAAGCTCAGAAGAACCCTGAAGCTATTAATACATCACTCAATCTCTCATATGTTCCAAACCAGGGACTGGGGAATAGTAAGATAATAGAGATAAAAGCATTTTTATTTCAGGTCTTGCATTGTTACATGTGTCCTTCGGAAACAAGAGCCTTTCTCAAAGTCATGATTAGGAAATTACTGTCTTCTTTTGAAATTCTCTCTGACTTTGTGGGGATGCTTTGAGGATTCATTTCTAATCTGTGAATTAGCTATTAAGGAGGCTTGCTGTCCATCTGTTTGTCCATCCCTTCACCCATCTAGTGCTTACTAACACGTGTAGCATAGAGGTTAAAACCACAGGCTCTAGAGTCAAAATCAGTTGGGTTTAAATAGCAAATAAGACTTTGGGCAAGTTAATGCATTTCCTCCATTAGAAAATAGAAAAAGAATTTTACGATTTATAATCTTAGGGTTAGACTGAGAATTATGATGTAAGAAACATACCTAAGTGTTATAATCTGTTTTTGCTGCTTCTTTTCTATTTATTTTTTTGTTGTTGTTGTTTGTTTCATTAGCTTTTGCTTCTTATGATTAAATGCCAGGCACTATCCTAGGTGGCGTGCCTGGTATGTGTCTATCTCATGGGCTTTCTCAGAAAGCCCTGGGCCAGAAACACGTCATGTTTGACTCATGTGGTATTTCCCGCATCAGTTCCTTTATAGCCTGGAGAGATCTCTATGTTAAGAGAAAGAATGGCAAAATCCTCCTCTTTTATTCAGAAAGTGTTTATTGGTTAGGGAATTTATCGATGGGTCAGACGTAGCCTCCAACCTTGAGGAACTCAGGAAATATGGACTTTTAAGCATTCGACTTCCTAATTACCAGCGTCAGTGGATTTAGACTTCCAGTTGACAGCCTGTTTGCTCAGGGATAACGGAGTCAATGGGGAGCAGCATCGCTTGGCTAAGGAAAAGGTCGGGATGTAGACAGGAGGCAGAACGAGCCCTCTGATCCGAACTCTCTCCCTGAGCAGGACCACTCCGAGAATGCCATTGGTGTGGCTGCCACCATGGCCCATGAAATGGGCCACAACTTCGGCATGAGCCACGATTCTGCAGACTGCTGCTCGGCCAGCGCGGCTGACGGTGGGTGCATCATGGCTGCGGCCACCGGGTGAGTCAAGCAGAAGCTGCCAGGAAGGGTGAGGATGGGGAGGAGAGCAGGACAAGCGTGGCCAGTGTGACTCAAGGGTTCCTCCCAGCTAGCCCCAGGGAGCCTCTCTTATACTTCTTTGGGGACCTTGGAGGGAACTGTGGTTTTTACACCAAAGGAATGGCAAGAGGACCAAGGAGGCAGGTGTGTGGAAGGAGCACTAGGTTTCTAGCAAGAAGTTTTGTGCTGGTGGGACCCTAAGATATATTTCATTTCTCTCTAAGGGCCTTTGGCTGTAAAATTAGCCTGACCGCATGTATATTTATGAATATTTCGTGCCAACCAATTTTTTTTTTTTAATTTTTGATGGAAATATACGTAACAAGACATACGCTGATTTAACATTTTCTACATGTACAGTTCAATGAAATTGTTTACATTCTTCACCATTCTTGCTATCTCTACCCACATCGTTTCACCATCATTAACTGAGACTCTCTGTCCCCTGAACCTCTCCTCTGGGTTTTAGAGTTACTGTTGTTAACTTAATCTCATACATCCTCAAAGATGGCAGGATCGACAGCTGTTTCCATTGCTTGCTGCCCAGACTTCTAACTAATTCCAACCTTTAAAAGAGCACAATGCTGAAGGCAAACATTATTTACTAGTTGAGCTTAACCGTGGTTTAGTTTAAAGATGACTCTGTGGGATAGTTTCAGTTCAAGGCTGAAAGATTATCTCAGGGCAACAGATTCAGGGGTTACCCCAGTTTCAATGGGTCCAGTAAGTCTGGCTTCTATAAGAATTTGAAATTTTGTTCCATGGTTTTCCTCTTTTTGATCAAGATCCATCTATTGGCCCAGATGAGGACCCATTTTGATAACAGCTACAACCTTTGATTTCTCCATCCCAGGGAGTGTGATCAGTGCTGTTAGATCCTTGACTGAAAGCTCTGATGCAGCCTCCAGAACAAAGAGAAGGAAGGAGAGCATCCACACACCCCAAAGGCTGCGTTTATCATGAGGAACAAGGATGAGGCAGCTGCATCTCCCTTATGGTCACAAGGGATTTTTTTAAAACAGAATCCTTGAAGGAAAATTCTGGAGTTTTTTTCAAGGACTTATCTCTTAGTGTTTGGACTCAAGATAGCACAGAGCATTGGGTTCTTTAGGACCTGAGCCACTTTTGGGGAGGCATTCCAGTGGAAGCTTATGTTCACCCCACCCCAAACCATTAGAGGGTGCTTATGATTTTTAGAGAGTGGCATTTTCGTGTCTCCAAGAGGAAATGCAGCTTTCTTGGAAATCCTTTGTCCAGTGTTTTTTCATCACTCCTTGGCTGTGACACACAAAGGATGATGTTTACATGCAGGATACTGCTCCTTGGGTCATTCTCAAATCCCTATCAGTTCACCGTTACTCCAAGCTCACCTCTTTCCCTCCCAATCAAAAAAGCATACCTGAAGACAAATGAATTGAGAGTTATCTTAATTATTATTCCAACTTGTTTTTAAATTGTTCACAAATTTAGTAGTTTAACAATTATTAGTAACAAATTGCTTGCGACATACCTGACAACTGAAGGAAATTGCCCAGTGTTTAACCTTTAATCCATTTAAAAAATTTGGGGTTGCTTTATAGACCAAAATAGCAGTACTGCCCGCAGTAAAAGGAAGGTATGGCTTTTGGTTTTTTTCTGCCTATATTGGCAACCCTGGTGGCTTAGTGATTAAGTGCTACAGCTGCTAACCAAGAGGTCGGCAGTTCAAATCTGCCAGGCGTTCCTTGGAAACTCTATGGGGCAGTTCTACTCTGTCCTATAGGGTCACTATGAGTCGGAATCGACTCGATGGCAATGGGTTATGGTTTTTATAGTGAGACCCAGGACCTTTTACTCTTTTGGTTCTAAGGGGTGGGGGTCGGGATGTATGTGCATGGACTATGGGGCTGGAGTCCAGGTGGAATCTCCCACCTACATAGCAGGATTGACAGCTTTTTGATTGCTTGCTGCCCAAACTCCCAACTAACTTCAACCTTGTTCTCTGCCAGACACCCCTTTCCCAGAGTGTTCAATGGATGCAACAGGAAGGAGTTGGACAGGTATCTGCAGTCAGGTGGTGGGATGTGTCTCTCCAACATGCCGGACACCAGGATGCTGTATGGAGGCCGGAGGTGTGGGAATGGATACCTGGAAGATGGGGAAGAGTGTGACTGTGGGGAGGAAGAGGTAAGGTGTTATGGTGGTGGTCGTGGGAGGGGAGAATGTGTATTGGTTTCAAAGCTCAAGGTCGAAAGAGAAAGCAACAGTTTGGTGGTTCCTCAAAAAGTTAAGTACAGAAATACTATGTAACCCATCAGTTCCACTCTTAGGTATACCCAAGGGACCTGAAAGCAGCAACTCCAACAGGCACATGTACACCAGTGTTCATTGCAGCACTATACACAATAGCCAAAAGGTGGAAACAACCTAAGTGCTCATTAATGGAAGGAATAAATGAATTGTTGTACCTACACACAATGGAATACTGCTCAGCCACTAAGAGAAATGAAGCCTCGATCTATACTATAACATGGATGAACCTTGAAAACATTATCCTCAGTGAAATAAGTCAGTCACAAAAGAACAAATATTGTATGATCTCACTTACATGAAATAACAAGAAGAGGCAAATGTCTAGAGACCGAAGTTTATTAGTGGTTACCAGGGATGGCAGGGAGGGGGAAATGGGGAGCCGTTGGTTAGTAAGCAGTGAGTGTTTGTTTATGGCGATGGGAAACTTGGCAACCGTTATGGGTAATGGGTGCACAACATGATTAATGTACTTGGTATCACTAAACTGTACACCCAGAAAATGTCGAATTGGCCAATGTTGTGTTATATGTACATATTTTTACAACAATAAAAAAATATCAACATAAAAACAAAATAAAACTGATAAAATATTTACCAAAAAAAAAAAGAGTGTGAGAGAGAGAAAACAATTGGAAATTTCTGAATCACAGACATTTCCTACTCATGGCTATCAAAGACCCCATCACAAATAAGATGTGGAGAGTAAGCCTTCGACACGGACCATTCCTGCAGCCTGTCCCAGTTTGGGGTTGGCCCTGCTTGTGTCCACACCCAGAGTGGAGTTCTCCTTGTGAGTGTCTGGGTCTCACCAGGAACCACAATCATGCGGCGTGTTGGCTGCCTCTTCCCAAGTGGAGCTACAGATGGTTTCCTTGGCCCTCCAGCTGCGCTGAATTTATCCTGGAGGCTACACAGCCGGATATGTGGACTTAAACCTGGGCCTTGTGAGGATGCTTAAAATAACAAGCTTGGACCGCTTAGCCCGGAGAGTAAATGACTGAAAGGGGATGTAGGAAGTGCTGTCAAATCTCGAAAAAGCCGCTATGAGGAAGAAGGAGCAGAACCGTTTACTTTTCTTCCTTCTGATCTCCGCAGTGATCACGGTGATAGCCTCACAGCGTAGCACAGTTTAAGCAGTTGCATACTGTCTTGAAAAAAGCAGAACTGGATAGTTTCATTACTATATTTTGAAGGATGAAAACATATTTGAACACGTGTGTAACAGCTTGGGGAAGAATACAAGAGTAACGGTTAACTATGAGGTGCGATCGAGAGTCCATATATTTGGAAAAAGACTTTGATTTTATAACTAGTTAATAACTAGTGTTATAACTCTGGCTTGATTTTTTTTTTAACCCAATCATGTAACTTTCATATTAAAAAAGAATTAAAGATGCCACCATGCCACCACCAGGAGTCCAAAGTGATCAGCCCCACACCCTTCAGAAAGGAGGGAGCCGTGCTATTGTGGAGGGCCTGCAGGGTTGAGGAGCAGCCCGAGAGTGGGCTCGCTGAGTTGGCTTGTATTTAGGGCAGCCATTTAGTCAACAAGTACAGTAAAACGTGCAAAAGCCAGGACCTGTGTAAGGCAGAAACCTGTCAGAGAAGGAAAACTCAAATGTTTTCCACTAAAAGGAGAGAGAGAAAAGTGGTAAGACTGTACCTGTCAAAGGTAGAAAACTTGCGAGACCCAGAAAAACAAGGCAGTCCTGTCAAGTTCTGGCTCTGATAGGTTTCAGTGTATTTACTAAGTGTAGTGTGCTTGCTGCCTTGGGTCCTGGGGATAGGATGGGGAGCAAAAAGATCCCTGTCCATGTGGAGCTCACAGCCTAATGGGGAAACACACAAGAGCAAATAATTGCAAAAGCGTATAATACACCATGGTAAGTGCTGGAAGGACACATTACATAGTGATTTGGATATATCTATAGTGCCTTTGAGCCCTGTTGGTGCAGTGGTTAAGAGCCTGGCTGCTAACCAAAAAGGTCAGCAGTTCAAATCCACCAGCTGCTCCTTGGAAACCCTATGGAGCAGTTCTACTCTGTCCTATAGGGTTGCTGTGAGCCTGAAGCAACTCAATGGCAGTGGGTCTGGTGTTTTGATTTTCTTATGGTCCCTTTGATGGTACAAATGGTTAATGTGCTTGGCTGATAACCAAAAGGTGGGAGGTTTGAGTCCACCCAGAGGTGCCTGAGAAGAAAGATCTGGCAATCAACTTCTGAAAAGTCAGCCATTGAAAACCCTATGGAGTGCAGTTCTACTCTGACACACATAAGGTTGTCATGAGTTGGAACTGACTCTACAGCAACTATTTTTTTTTTAACCTTAACGCTAAAGGTATAAAGAGATTTTTTTTTTCATAGAGTTTCTGGGAGGTTGAGCTCCAGGGGTGTTTGGGTTGGGAAATGCGGAAAGTAGGTGAAGACCTTACCTCCCCCAGCCTCCCTGTCTCCCTGCCTGATTGCCCCAGAGGCCCTGCTCACACCTCACTCCCGCTGCCTCCCACAGGAATGTAATAACCCCTGCTGCAATGCTTCCAATTGTACCCTGCGGGAAGGGGCTGAGTGCGCCCATGGCTCTTGCTGTCACCGGTGTAAGGTAAGGCCTTTCTCCCCCTGCCCAGGCTTCTGACCTGACAGCAGACTGTTCTGCTGGGGGCTGGGGAGTGATGACTGGGGTTCAGCCTTCATCCTGGGGGGAGGATCATATTCAGAAATATGGAGCTGGAAAGGCTGTACAAAGAAAGTTCACTATTGCCTTTACTGGGCCTCAGGAGTCCCTGGGTGGTGCAAATGGTTAACATGCTGAGCTGCTAACTGGTAGGTTAGAGGTTCTAGTCCACTAGAGGTGCCTTGGAAGAAAGGCCTGGCAATCTACTTCTGAAAACTAGCCGTGGAAAACCCTATGGAGCACAGTTCTACTCTGATGCATATGGGGTCTCCAGGAGTCAGAGTCGACTTGACAGCAGCTGGTTTGGTTTTGGTTTATACCGGACCTCACTGAGTTCAAATCATCCCAGAGCGCTATGCCTTTGGGGAGATGTTTTTTTTTTTTTTTAAGTGTCCAGAGAGAGTAAGCTTGATTTTATTTGGAGCTAATAATTATAATAATTTTGATTAACATTAATGGACCTCTGATTAGATGCTAGGCGCTGTGCTGAACCTTTTGTATACATTATCTAATTACCTCAGAAGCCCCATGAAACATATATTATTATCCTCATTTTAAGATGAGAAACTGGGGGTTGAGAGGGGATAAGTGACTTATCCAGGATCACACAGCCAGGTAGGGACTAAACCCAGATTTCTCTGACCCTAGAGCCCACACCCTTAATACTGATCAAGAAGATAAACAATATATTATTACTGGGATTAAAAGTCTGGACAGTGAATAAGGAAGACCAAAGAAGAATTGATGCCTTTGAGTTATGGTATTGGTGAAGCATATTGAATATGCAGTGGACTACCAGAAGAACCAACAGATCTGTCTTGGAAGTACAGCCAGAATGCTCCTTAGAAGTAAGGATGGCAAAACTTTGTCTTACATATTTTGATCATGTTATCAGAAGGGACCAGCCCCTGGAGAAGGACATCTTGCTTGGTAAAGTAGAGGGTTGGCGAAAAAGAGGAAGACCTTCAGTGAAATGGATTGATACAGTGGCTGCAACAATGGGTTCAAGCATAGCAACAACTGTGAGGTTGGACAGGGCTGGGCAGTGTTTTGTTCTGTTGTCATAGGGTCGCTATGAGTAGGAAGCTAGCACCTAACAACAACAACTAGGGTTACTATAGGTCCATAATCTCTTATCCACAATTCTGAAATTTAGGAAGTTCTAAAAACAAAAACAAAAATTTTTAAACCCATTTGGTGATAAAACTTGACCTGAACTGTTGTGAGACGAGTCACAGTCTTTCTTTAAATCACACTTAATGAGACTTTTTATGTTTCACTGCAGAAATATTAACATGTTTGTGACTGTAAAGTCCTATAATATACAGGTAGCCCCCAACTTGTGACATGTTTGAATTACGATGACCTGCACCTAGGACCGTCAGTGTATCGCGAACAGCGTATCTTCCTGGGAGGAAGTTAGGGGAAAATGCATGCAGGGGATGTGGAAAAAATTACTGAGTTATGTGAACACACTTCAAGCATTCAATCAGGGTAGTGTGATGGAAGAAATCAGTGGAAAAATCGCCCATATGGCAGGAACACTGGATTTAGAAATTGATATCATCAGTGTAGGGTAACTCATAGATCATGAAGAAGGGGAATTGACAGGTCACGACTTAATGAATTTTGAAGAGGAAAGAAATGCCGAAGAAGAAAGAAATAATGAGAAAGAGGAAGGAGCAGGGGCAGATTATCCAATAGGCAGGGTAAGCACGGTGTTTACCTTGCTTACCAGATCTTTAGTGAACAATTTCAAATTTTTTTTTACCACATCAAAGATTCTAATTCTAGGTGAGTCTGGCATCTGTGTCTCTCCCAACCCCACAGCACCTTCCTATAGAATCAACACCTCTTTTCAAATGTGTAATCCTTGACAGGGGTGCATGACTCAGTAAGCAAGGTAAGCACAGGCTTACTTGTGCTTACTTACTAATCAACAGTAAGCAATCTCACGTGGATTCAAAGATGTGGCAAAACCCATGTGAAATTGTCCACTACAGGTGATTTGGTAAGCAAGGTAAGCACCGTGCTTACCTTGTCTATTAGATAATCAACCCCTGAGAAGAAGAGAAGTTGTTAAAAAAAATTATACAGTGAAAGGATTAGCTGAGGTTTTTTCTAAACTAAATCAGGAGTTTCAGTTGCTTGAAAACATGGACCCAAATGCCAATTACTTTGCTAAAGTTGATAGGCAGATTCAGGAAGCAGATGGTACCACGAAATATATGAAGAAAAAAGAAAAGGACCATATAGACAACTGTCACTAATTTTCTGACTAGAAACACCATTTGTGTTCCCACAAATAACCCAGATGATCCAGAACCTTCCACAAGTAGAGTTATGACCTCAATCGACAAAATGCCAATGTCATCCAACTCTTCTTTATTGTTGGAATAAATTTTTATGATTTATGTTTTTTTTATGTATGTATGTAGGGAAAACTCATTAACAACCTGTGTCATGCAGATGACACAACCTTGCTTGTTGAAAGTGAAGAGGACTTGAAGCACTGACTGATAAAGATCAAAGACTACGGCCTTCAGTATGGATCACACCTCAACATAAAGCAAACGAAAATCCTCACAACTGGACCAATAAGCAACATCATGTTAAATGGAGAAAAGATTGAAGAAAAGATTTCATTTTACTTGGATCCACAATCAAAACCCATGGAAGCAGCAGTCAAGAAATCAAACAATGCATCGCATTGGGCAAATCTGCTGCAAAAGACTGCTTTAAAGCATTAAAAAGCAAAGATGTCACTTTAAGAACTAAGGAGCACCTGATCTAAGCCGTGGTATTTTCAATCACCTCATATCCGTGCGAAAGCTGGACAATGAATGAGGAAACCTGAAGAAATGAATTATGGTTGGCAAAGAATATTGACTGTACCATGGACTGCCAAAAGAGCAAACAAATCTGCCTTGGAAGAAGTACAGCCAGAATGCTCATTAGAAGTGAGGATGGTGAGACTTTGTCTTACATACTTTGGACATGTTATCAGGAGGGACCAGTCCCTGGAAAAGGACATCACACTTGGTAAAGTAGAGGTTCAGCAAAAAAGAGGAAGACCCTCAATGAGGTAGATTGACACAGTAGCAGCAACAATGGGCTTCAGCATAAAAATGATCATGGGGATGCCACAGGCCCGACAGTGTCTTGTCCTGTTGTACATAGGGTTGCTATGAGTCATAACCTACTCAATGGTACCTAACAATATGTATGTATTAAGAGATATCTCTAAGCTTATATGTAATGTTTCCAACCCCAAAGACAAATAAAGATCGGGTTTATTTACTGATAATGAAAGGCAATAATTATGAAAACAAAAAAGATGAGGCATTTGACTTATGTCAGAACTGACTTAGTGTTGTCTAAAGGAACCCCAGTGTATTTATGTAATGTTATATAATACATCGTGTGTGTGTGTCTGTGTGTGTGTCTGTGTGTATGTATACATGCACACACGTATGTACATATGTGTGTACATTGTCTGCTTTCTAAAATCTGAAAAGTCTGAAACCTATTTGGCCCCAAGGTCTTGGGGAAGGGATCGTGGGCCTATGCTTCCACCTTCTACTTACTAAGTGCTTATTATGTGCCAAGTGCTGTTCAGGTGTGTTAGTCTCACTCGTTTATTCCTTATAACAACCCCACAAGAGGATTGTCCTCATTAGCAGATGAGGACACTGAGGCACAGATAGGTTAAGTAGCTGCCCAGGTCCCCACTGCTGGTTAAGGAACCCAGCTAGGATTTGGACCCAGGCAGGCTGGCTTTAGGTTGGGTCCTCTTCTACTCCTCACTGCTCCTAGGTGGCAACAGTTCTTCCTACAGCTTCCTCCTCCACACACCACTCCCGCTTACCATGGACGGGGGCATAATCTTTTCAACGGGCTGTTGAGTGGCCAGCAAAGTGGCCTCTCTGCCATCTCTTCTGGGAAGACCTGCGGGTGGTGTGGAGTCACCAGGGGCAGGGGACAGGCTCTGTTCTCAGAGAGAGTCTTCCTTGCCTGGATCAGGGAACTCCTTCATCTTAGGCTGGACCTGGGGTTTCCCCAGGGAGATTATGCTGGGTTGAGTCATTTGCATCTCAGACGAAAGTCTGAGAATAAGTGTGAAGATCACCTATCTTGCTCAGTCCCAGCGTCTCAACTTGAGTCTCAGAAAGTATTTCCTGGGGAGAAAAAAAAAAAAAAAATTTTTTTTTTTTTTTTTTAAGACTGTAGAAAAAGATCAGGTCTGGAGTCTGAGGCCCTCAGTTCAAACCTTCACTCTTTGACTTTGGACAGCCTATTCACCATGTGGAGCCTAAATTCTTAATCTGTAAAATTAGAAAACTTATTAAGACTAAAGAGCCCTGTTGGTGCAATGGTTAAGCGCTTAGTTGCTTGCTTTCTTGCTTTGAAAGAAAGACTTGGCGATCTGCTCTTGTAAAGAATACAGACTAGGAAACCCTTTGTTACATAGGGTCACTATGAGTTGGAATCAACTTGGTGGTGCAGAACAACAGTGAAGTTAATAAGACTGCCCACCCAGGGAAGCTGTAAGACTCAAGTGAAAGCTCTGACTTTCCCGTTTGCCCAAGGTGTGCTATTGATCAGGTTATTTTATCTGCAAAGTTGGGGGGAATAACTGTATCTATCTCATGGATATTGTGAGAATCACACGAGATCAGTGCTTGGCTCTATAATGGGGATGCATTATTGCCAAAGTGCTTTGTAAATTCATAGAATATGAATGCTAGTTTAATGTGTATGTGTGCATGTGTGGGTTTATTTGTAGATGTTCAGGGACGAGTATGTATTTGTATTTGTGTATTTGTAGATGTATATGTATGAATGAGTCTGTGTGTTTCCATATGTGCATTCATACATGCATTTGTGTGTATGTGGGTGTGTATGGATGGATGTATTAGTGAACCTAGTTCTGTCTGGTTCTGCCACTTACTAGCCATGAGGTTTGGTTACATTGCTTAACCTCTTCGAGCCTCAGGTTTCATCATCTATAAAATGGGGATAATTATATTAATAGCACTGTCATGAAAACTAAATGAAATGATACTTGAACTGGGCACTTAGTGGGTGTTCCATAAAATTAGCTAGTATTACTAAAGCACTTAGGAAACTACGAACTGTTGCATAAATATTATCTCTTATATACTCTTAAGATTGCTGAGAAGGGACAGTGGGGGTAGCATTTATGACAACCCCTGGAAAACTAGAAATACCTGAAAATATTAGAAAATTCATGATGGTTGGAGCTAACGAGGTTGTGTAAAAAGTGCTGTGAAGTAGTGATATTGGAAAGTGCTGCTCCAGAAGAGTGATGTCATGAGCCTTGCCTGTGCTGACAGGGCTTAGGTTGGGGATTGACTGTGTTTCTCTACTCTCGGTCCTCACTCAGCTGCTGGCCCCCGGCACCATGTGTCGTGAGCAGGCACGACAGTGTGATCTCCCGGAGTTCTGCACGGGCAAGTCTCCACACTGTCCCACCAACTTCTACCAGATGGATGGCACACCCTGTGAGGGAGGCCAGGCCTACTGCTACAACGGCATGTGCCTCACCTACCAGGAGCAGTGCCAGCAGCTGTGGGGCCCTGGTAAGTAGGGCTGTCCCAGAGCGAATGCCTTCTCCCACCCCATGACTTCCTGGCCAGCCTCCTCAGGTGCTCAGGGTAGCTTAGAATCTGGGCTTCCACACAGCACCTCCAGATACGAACTTTATCATCCCTTTGACTCAGGGTAGATTTTCAGGGAGAGCCAGTGGATGGTGTTCTTCCCAGTTCCTTGATGCTTCAAATTCTCAAAGTGGGTAAATAGATAAGGATAATCCAGCAGAAAAATGGACAGAGAGTGGAGACAGAAAAGGAATTGCAAATGGCCCTTAAGCTGTGAAAAGATGTTTAACCGTAGTCGTATTAAGGGAACACAGATAATAACTACGATGAGATGGAATCTTTCATATTTCAGCTTGGCAAAGACTGAAATGTTTGCTAGTATAGTAATTGTGGCAATACAGTATTGGGGAATGTTGTGGAAAAACACACAGGTGCAACCCATGTGGAAAGCAGTTTGGGAATATAAAAATTTTAAGTGCACTTATCATTAGACCCATCAATTCCACTACTTAGGAATGTATCCTATGCTTTTACTTGCACGTGTATGTGAATATATGTTTATAAGGATGTTCATTGCAGTATTGTTAGTTTTAGCAAATAACAGCCTATATGTCCTTCAATAGGGGGCCAATTAAATTAATTATGGTACATCCAGGCAATGGAACACTATGCAGCTGAATAAAAGAAGGAGGCAGCTCTGTATATGGTGAATGAAACCATCTTCCACAATGCATGAGTGGTTCAGTGAAAAATGCAACGTGCAGAACAGTAGATAGAATATGCCCCCATTCTTTGTTAGATAGATAATCTCTAGAAGATACATATACCCATTATACCTACTGCCGTCGAGTTAATTCGGACTCATAGCGACCTTATAGGACAGAGTAGAACTGCCCCATAGCATTTCCAAGGAGCGCCTGGTGGATTTGAACTGCTGGCCTTTTTGGTTATCAGCCGTAGCTCTTAACTACTACGCCACCAGGGTTTCCAGAAGCTACATAAGAAACAGTTAATAATGGTTGCTTCTTCAGGGCATAGAGGAGTAGGAACTGGTTGCCTTCAGGGACAAATTCCAAAGACATACTTTGTATCTTTAAAATTTTGTACATATATTACTTATTTTTAAAAATCCTAAAATGGGGTCAAGCCTTCTTCTTTTCTTGTGATGTCTTTGTCTGACTTTGGTATCAGGGTGATGCTGGCCTCAGAGAATGAGTTCAGAATTGTTCTTTCCTCTTGTATTTTTGAAAAGTTTAAGAAGTATTGAAGTCACTTATTCTACAAATGTTTGGTACAATTCTCCAGTGAAGCCATCCAGTCCAGAACTTTTCTTTGTTGGAATGTTGTCGATTCCTGATTCAGTCTCTTCATTTGTTCTGAGTTTGCCAAGAACTTCTGTTTCTTCTTCAGGAGAAGAAGTAGGAGTTTATGTGTTTATAGGAATTTGTTCATTTCCTCTAAGTTATCTAATTTGTTGGCATATAATTGCTCACAGTACTCTCTTATGATCGTTTTTATGTCCTAGTCTTCTTCATTAGAGAGAAGGCTTAGCATGCAACCCACCCACAGACATAAATCCTCCGTAAGGTATAAAGCACTGATATAAAACTTTTTTCTATGAGTAGTGTCTCGGTCATCTAGTGCTGCTATGACAGAAATACCACAAGTGGATGGCTTTAACAAAGAGAAGTTTATTTTCTCACAGTCCAGTAGGCTAGAAGTCCAAATTCAGGGCTCTGGCTC
Source organism: Loxodonta africana (assembly GCF_030014295.1). Taxonomy (NCBI): domain Eukaryota; kingdom Metazoa; phylum Chordata; class Mammalia; order Proboscidea; family Elephantidae; genus Loxodonta; species Loxodonta africana. Next base: position 173,322,923 of record NC_087343.1, on the reverse strand, counting down.
CAGGGCAAGGCTTTCTCTCTCTGTCAGCTCTGGAGGAAAGTCCTTGTCATCAGTCTTTCCTTGGTCTGGGAGCATCTCAGCACAGGAACCTTAGGTCCAAAGGACATGCTTTGCCTCTGACACTGCTTTCTTGGTAGTATGAAGTCCCTGTGTCTCTCTGCTCACTTCTCTCTTTTATATTTCAAAAGATGTTGGCTTAAGACACTAACATGATAAAAAAAAAAAAAAAAAACATAGCTCTCATCAATATAATTGCCACTAATCCATCTCATTACATCATAGTGATAGGATTTACAACACATAGGGAAATCATATCAGATGACAAAATGGTAAACAATCATAAAATACTCGTAATCATGACCTAGCCAAGTTGACAGATATTTTGGGGGGACACAATTTAATCCATGACAGAGTAGGTTTTGATGAGAAGGTATGGGTGGAATAACCTGATAGGGGTACAGGAAGAAAAGGCTGAACATTGTTCCCTCCCCCCAAGAAGATTTCCTAACTTCATAATTTTACCAATAATAATAATATAATATAATATAATATAATATAATATAATATAATATAATATAATATAATATAATATAATATAATATAATATAATATAATATAATATAATATAATATATATAATATAATATATATAATATAATATAATATATATAATATAATATATATAATATAATATATATAATATAATATATATAATATAAATAATATATATAATATAATATATATAATATATATAATATAATATATATAATATAAATAATATATATAATATAATATATATAATATAATAATATATATAATATAATAATATATATAATATAATAATATATATAATATAATAATATAATATATAATAATATAATTAATATAAAATAATATAATATAATAATATAATATAATAATATAATATAATATAATAATATAATATAATATAATAATATAATATAATAATATAATATAATATAATATAATATAATAATATAATATAATATAATATAATATAATAATATAATATAATATAATATAATAATATAATAATATAATATAATATAATATAATAATATAATAATATAATATAATAATATAATAATATAATATAATATAATAATATAATAATATAATATAATATAATAATATAATATAATATAATAATATAATATAATATAATAATATAATATAATATAATAATATAATATAATATAATAATATAATATAATAATATAATATAATATAATAATATAATATAATATAATAATATAATATATATAATATAATAATATAATATATATAATAATATAATATATAATAATATAATATAATATAATATAATAATATATATAATATAATAATATAATATAATATAATAATATATATAATAATATAATATATATAATAATATAATATAATATAATAATATAATAATATAATAATATAATAATATAATAATATAATATAATATAATAATATAATAATATAATATAATATAATAATATAATAATATAATAATATAATATAATATAATAATATAATATAATATAATAATATAATATAATATAATAATATAATATAATATAATAATATAATATAATATAATAATATAATATAATATAATAATATAATATAATATAATAATATAATATAATATAATAATATAATATAATATAATAATATAATATAATATAATAATATAATATAATATAATAATATAATATAATATAATAATATAATATAATATAATAATATAATATAATATAATAATATAATATAATATAATAATATAATATAATAATATAATATAATATAATAATATAATATAATATAATAATATAATATAATATAATAATATAATATAATATAATAATATAATATAATAATATAATATAATATAATAATATAATATAATATAATAATATAATATAATAATATAATATAATATAATAATATAATATAATATAATAATATAATATAATATAATAATATAATATAATATAATAATATAATATAATATAATAATATAATATAATATAATAATATAATATAATATAATAATATAATATAATATAATAATATAATATAATATAATAATATAATATAATATAATAATATAATATAATATAATAATATAATAATATAGCTTGCGCTTTGGGGTGCTTTCCATTCTACTGAAGTTGGCTGATCTGCTTGATAAAAGTTGTTTCTTTCCCCCACAGGAGCCCAGCCTGCCCCTGATCTCTGCTTCGAGAAGGTGAATGTGGCAGGAGACACCTTTGGAAACTGTGGGAAGGACATGAATGGTGAACACAAGAAGTGTAACATGAGGTAATGACCATAGGGCAGACCCCATGAGATGAAGCATCACAAAGCAGTTTCTGATCTGAACTCCTCATCCCTGCACAGCTCAGCAGCTTGGTGGGCCCAGTGCTGGGCCTATAAATATATCAGTAGAATTCAGTCATCTTTTCCAGGCCTGATATTTGACAGTGTACCATTCAGCCCTAAGGAAGTGAGAGGGAGGGTGTGGGTAGCAATGGTTCCTAGAAAGCTGGCCAGCCTCCCTTTTGGGACCTTCTTACAGTAGGGTAAGAAATTGGCCCTCTATTCTCCAGGGTGATATGTATGCCCTCATCTGAATAGCCCAAGTTATTCTTTTTTTTGTTGATTCAACTATCCATCCATCTATCCATCCAATATCTATTGAAGGTTTACTATGTGCCAGGTAATGCGCTGAGTGCTGGGAGGAGACAATGGAGATCAAGACTCACTTCTGCCTTCATGGAACTTTTGTGATAATGGTGGAGGAGAGCCACTGTATTAGTTTCCTAGAGCTGCTGTAACAGGCTACCACAAACTAGGTGGCTTAACACAACAGAAATTTACTCTCTCACACTTCCAGAAGCTAGAAGTCTCAATTCAGGCATCAGCAGGACTGTGTCTCTCTGAAAGCTCTAGGGGAAGGAAAATCCTTTCTTGTCTCTTCCAGCCTCTGGTAACCCCAGACGTTTCTTGGTTCATGGCAGCGTAACTCCAGTCTCTGCTGTGTCTTCACATGGCTGTCTTCTCTTTGTGTCTACCTGTCTGTCTGTGTTACATCTCCTCTTTTGATAAGGATACCAGTCATACTGGATTATGGCCACTCTACTCCTGTATGACCTTTGTTAACTAATTACATCTGCAGAGACTGTTTACAAATAAGGTCACATTTGCAGGCACTGGGGGTTAGGTATTTAACATATCTTTTTGGGGGACACCAATCAACCCATAACAGCCACCTAACCCAATCTTAGTGGGTCAAAGGTAGTTTCCCAAAGGAAATTATGCCTAAACTGAGATCTAGAGGAATTATTTAGGTGAACAGGGTGGAAATGGTGCCAGTGCCTGGGAGAATGTTCCAGGCTGAGAGATGAGTAAAGTCTGGTGTAAGAGATAAACTGGCAATTGGAAGAACTGATAACAGTTTGATACAGTTAAATTACAGTCTTGAGGTTCAATGGAGAAGGGCCTGCTGAGAACTGAGCGTGGAGAATTAAACAGGGATCAGATCGTGAAAATCCTTGAATGCATGGATAGGGAAATTTGGACTTGACCTTGAGAGCAGTGTGGAAATGAGGCTCTAGTGGGGTGAGACTGGTCCCTGGGTGGCGCAAATGGTTTGAGCTCAACTACCAACCTAAAGGTTAGTGGCTTGAACGTACCCAGTGGTGCTGCAGAATAAAGGCCTGGCAATCTTCTTCCATGAAGATTACAGCCCCATAACCCTATGGAACAGTTCTACTCTGTAACATATGGGGTTGCCATGAGTCAGAATTTACTAGATGGTAATGGGTTTGTTTTTTGGTTTGTGGGGTTTTTTTTGGTGAGGGGCAAGACTGGAGGAAGGTAGATGCTTCCTGCAGTCCAAGTAAGAGAATAGCGGGTGAATTATGCTTGCTATAGAGGAGGGAGAATTGGAGTGCTTGAAAATTGCTTGAGGCTAAGGATGAGGGAGAATGGGGAGTTGAGGATGGCTCTAGGCTTCTGGCTGGAGCACCTAGCTGGGTGGCAGATTGCTCAGATCAGGCAATTGCCTTTGCAGTGAGGAAGACTCTCCCAGACCAGTTCTCTGGTCTAGATATGCTTGGGGACAGGAGCCTTAAAACTTTCCCCTGGTCTTAGTCCACATGGGGTCTCCCCTGGTGGGTCCCTAGAATAGATTCACTGCTGTGACCTTTGCCTCATCCCACCCAAACCCGTTGTCTCGGTCAGGGAGCAAAGAAGCTTGTGGGTGCCCCAGCACTCCCCCTGCCACTGATTTCATCTCCTTCTCTCCCTCTCTCGTGACCCAGAGATGCCAAGTGTGGGAAGATCCAGTGTCAGAGTTCTGAGGCCCGGCCCCTGGAGTCCAATGCAGTGCCAATTGACACCACCATCATCATGAATGGGAGGCAGATCCGATGCCGGGGCACTCACGTCTACCGAGGTCCTGAAGAGGAGGGTGATATGCTAGACCCAGGCCTGGTGATGACTGGGACCAAGTGTGGCTATAACCATGTGAGTCCCTCCCCCTGCCTCACTCAGGGATGGGCCCTGTGAGAGAGGGACTAAGGCTCTGGAGGGAGGGTGCCTGAGCTCAAATCCCAGCCTCACCAAACTCTCAGAGCCTCAGTGTCTTCTTTTATGAAACATGTTTCATAATAGCAAGTACCCACCCCATAACCAAAAAACTAGTTGCTGTTGACTTGATTCCAACTTGTGGCAATACCATGAGTAGAGCTGTGCTCTGTAGGGTTTTCAATGGCTGATTTTTTTAATAGAGCAACTCTTTTTTTATTGTGCTTTAAGTGAAAGTTTACAAATCAAGTTAGTCTCTCACACAAAAACTTCTTTGCACCCTGCTATGTACTCCTAGTTGCTCTCTCCCTAATGAGACAGCACACTCCTCCCCTCCCAACCCTGTATTCCCCAAGTCCATTCAACCAGCTCCTGTCCCCCTCTGCCTTCTCATCTCACCTCCAGGCAAGAGCTGCCCACATAGTCTCATGTGCCTACATGAGCCAAGAAACTCACTCCTCACCAGTGCCATTTTCTCTCTTATAGTTCGGTCCAATTCCTGTCTGATGAGCTGGCTTTGGGAATGGTTTCAGCCTTGGGCTAACAGAAGGTCCGGGGACCATGACCTTAGTCAGACCATTAAGTCTGTTTTTTTTTTTTTTTAATGAGAATTTGAGCTCTGCATCCCACTGTTCTCCTCCTCCGTCAGGGATTCTCTCTTGTGTTCCCTGCGAGGGCAGTCATCGGTTATAGCCAGGCACCATTTAGTTCTTCCAGTCTCAGACACTCTGGTTTATGTGGCCCTTTCTATCTCTCGGGCTCATACTTACCTTGTGTCTTTGGTATTCTTCATTCTCCTTTGCTCCAGGTGAGTTGAGACCAATTGATGGATCTTAGATGGCTGCTTGCTAATATTCAAGACCCCAAATGCCACTCAGCAAAGTGGGATGCAGAATGTTTTCTTAATACATTTTGTTATCAATAAGTGATTTTTTGGAAGTAGAACCCAGGTGTTTCTTGTGAGGTGCTTCTGGGTAGACTCAAACCTTCAACTTTTTGGTTAGCAGCTCAGTCTTTGAGCATGTTAGCCATTTGTTCCACCCAGGGACTCCACCCAATAGAATTACTATAAGTATTAACCAAGATCATCCATAAAGCACATAGATGGGCTAGCTATTATCATTTTCATCCTCATCATTAATTATCTTATGAACTAAGAGATGGACTTGGAGTCAGGGATCCCTGGGAAAATAATTACAGCTATCTCATAGGGTTAACTGTGAGAATGAAATAAAAATATATATGAAGCATCTGGGATGGTGCTTAATATACCATTAAGTATTTAAGATATAATCAGCATTTGGCACTATATAACATAATAAATAACACATACTTATGTTGTTAAATATACTATTTTAAAAAGATAACATTTGTCGTTTTCCCCCCAGTTATAAAAGTAATACCAGAATTTAGTTAACTACTGTCCCGTCCTTGGATTTTTAGGTTGTTTTCAATTTTTCATTCTGATAAATAACCTGAGATGGGCTGCCTTTTTCAGTCCTCATATGTTCTCACTATAAAACCCAGGTCTTCTGATTCCCAGCCAGTGTCGCTTCATTGTACTGACGCTGGGCTTCCTCCTTGCTACAGATTTGCTTCGAGGGCCAGTGCAGGAACACCTCCTTCTTTGAAACCGAAGGCTGCGGGAAGAAGTGCAATGGCCATGGGGTAGGTGTGGCCGGGCTCTGTTGGCTCCTCCTGGCCAGTGTCCATGGGGAAGGCCCTGAGAGGGGCCAGGTTCTTGGAGGTTTGAGGCAGTGCTGACCTCTGTCCTTCCCTTCCCTCGATCTAGGTCTGCAACAACAACCAGAACTGCCACTGCTTCCAGGGCTGGGCCCCACCCTTCTGCATGACGTCAGGCCCGGGGGGCAGCATCGACAGTGGGCCCATGCCCCCTGAGAGTGAGTGTACACCTGCTGCAGGCCCCTGCCCACCTTCCTGTGGGCCTTTGTGTGGTGCTGTGGGCCAGGCGGTGTGTTGTGTAGTATCCACTTTGAGTCTGGTTTATTATTCTAACTTTGTAGATGAGGAAACCAAGAAAAAGAGAGGCAGAGTGAGAGGGGGGTTTCAGGCCAGCAGTCTGGTGTGGAGACTCTCAGTTTAGTCGCTTTCCTATTCTTCCCACTGAGGAGGAGCCTGCGTAGTAGAGAGAGGGATTAAGAGAGCTTGTAGGGCATTGGACAGCCCCACCCCTTTTTGGGAATGGGGTGACCAGTCCTTCTTTTGCTCTTAAAAATAGTCATGAATTGGGGGCACATTATGGTGATTTAGGTTCCCTTGGGTAAACACGTGGAGTCCTGGTGGTAAGTGGTTAAGAGCTATCGTTGCTAACCAAAAGGTCAGCATTTCAAATCTACCAGCCACTCATTGGAAACCCTATGGGGCAGTTTTACTCTGTCCTATAGGGTCACTATGAGCTGAAATTGACTCAATGGCAACAGGCTTGCTTTTTTATTTTGGGTGGACACAGGATAAAATGGGGAAACGGACATTCAGAAAACTTGTTATTTTTTAGTATAAACCTTGGGGATTTCAACCTTGTGGTTTCTAAACTTTTTTTTTTTTTTTTAAATAGAGGCTTTCAAAGATGAACCCTCCCCCAATATACAAAATGGATAAAAGTAGTGTTTTATTGCTAGAAATCTGTTTTGTACATTTGAATGTACAATTTGTGAGAACAGTGAGGCAGCTTTGATGAAACCAAACGTGAAAGTGTAGATCACGGATGACATTTCTGGCCGGAGATGAGCCTGGGTCTTTCAGTGTTGTGTGTTGTTTGCTTCATGTTCAGGAAAATCGCGATTCAGATTCAGGCTGAAAACTAGTGGCAAATGATAATAGAGCTTTAAGTGCTTGCCTTGGAAGGGACGTTCTTCAATTAAATGGACGTGGCTGGAGAAGCTATATTATGAGGTCTGCGTAAAGCAAGTTAACCTCGCTGTTTAAGCTAATATTACTGGTTTCCTACTGGTTCTTACTGTGTTTTTTTTTTTAATTATTATAATTTTAAAGTTAAAATAAGTAAGACAAATTCAAAGCAAATCAGATATCTGAAGAGGAATCAGGAATACGTTGTTTGAACTCTATTGCTTTAGCCCAAAGAACTTTTAAATCTCTCATTTGGGAGAATTCCTGACCTAGTTTCCTGGTTGTTTCTGGTAGGTCTTGGTCCAGTGGTAGCTGGAGTGGTGGCAGCCATCTTCATGCTGATGGTCCTGTTGCTGATGTACTACTACTGTAAACAGAACAACAAGCTGGGCCAACTCAAGCCCTCAGCCCTCCCGTCCAAGCTGAGGCAACACTTCAGGTAGGGCAGAGCGTCTTGAAGTACTTGGGGGCCACTTGCGGGTCATAAAACCCTCTGTAAGCAGTAATCGATGAAAGAATTGGTGAGGGTGGGTCTAGTCCAGAGAAGGCAAGTGGAAGGTACACACTGCCTCTCCCTTTCTGCCATGCTTCATAACCAGGGCCAGCATTACTAGTTGATCTTTTGTTGTTGTTGTAAGAATATACACAGCAAAACATGTACCCATTCAACGGCTTCTACATGTGCAATTCAGTGACACCGATTACATTGTTTAAGTTGTGCAACCGTTCCTACCCTCTTTTTTGAGTTGTTCTTCCCACCTTGACATAAATTTACTGCCCCCTTTTTTCTAAGCTTCCTATCTAATCTTTCAGGTTGCTGTTGTCAATTCGATCCCATATAGATAGTCCTTGAACGAGCGTAATGCTCAAGGCAGACGTTTTTTACTACTTAAGCTAAATTATTGTTTGATTTTGAGAAGACTTCAGGGAATATTTTTGGTATAAATTTTAAAGATTATCTCAAGGCAGTAGCTTCAGGGGCTTATCTAGCCCCCATGGCTCCAGCAAGTCTGGAGTCCATGAGGATTTGAAATTCTGTTCTGCATTTTTCCCCTTTTGGTCAGGATTCTTCTACAGAATCTCTGATCAAAATGTTCAGTAATGGTAGCTGGGACTAGCTGATCTTACTATAAGTACTCTCCTTGCTGAGCCTAGTCATCACTTCAGAATCCTTCTCAGCAGAATGCTCCCAACTAATTCAAGCTGGAATATAAAATGAATCTTTTTGCCATCCTTTATCTATTTGATTTGTCCCCCATTTTAAAGAGCAGGAAACCAAGGCAGCCCCAAAGTTGCCCAAGGCAGTTCATAGTGGTGGCTGGACCTCAGCTGAAGACAAAGTCTAATTTTTAAAAGATTGATACATTCCCTTGGCTTTATTGAGGGTATGTAGTCTCCAAATCCTCTGTTACACCTGTTCTGGAGAAGATTTTAAATCCTAGGCCTCTCTGTATTTATACCTGAGGGGTTGGTTCATGGCTGGTAACATCATTGGTATTGATGGTTGGTGTCGCCTAAGGGGAGAAGGGTCTTTGAGCGTGAAGAGAAGGTGCTGAGGAAGACTGCTTTGTATTGGGCTAGCTCTTGGAGTTCTCAATTGGCCAGACTCAGGTCTTTATAGCTGAGAAGCTGGGGTTCAAGAAGACCAATCTCCACCCCCTTTAAGACTTGGCCAGTGACATGCCTTGGGGGAAAATCTGGCTGCTTGCCGCTATGCTTGGGCTAGAGTGAGCTCAGTTACTGACCCTTTCTGAACTTCCTTTACTTCCCCCACCACCCCAATTTCTTGTTTTTAGTTGTCCCTTCAGGATGTCTCAGAGCAGTGGAACTGGCCATGCCAACCCAACTTTCAAGTTACAGACGCCCCAGAGTAAGAGAAAGGTAAGGGCATTGCACCATTGAGCTTTGCTACTTTTTCTTTATCTCCCAGGATCCTCTGCTGCCCCACAGGATTGGTAATCAAAGGCATTTTATAAGACTGAGAGACACATCAATTAGTTCTCATATCCCTTAATGACTTCGAAGTTTGGATCTGTCCCCTGGAATATTCTAGGGATTTAACAGGCCATCCTGTCCTCCCCTCTGGTCATCTCAATGAGATATACAAGGGGACCTCTGAGGTTTTCAGAGGTTTCAGGAGTCCTGTCTCTCAGGTGTTCCTTGTCTTATGCATACAGATGACCAACACACCCGAAATCCCTCGGAAGCCCTCCCAGCCTCCTCCCCGGCCCCCTCCAGACTACCTGCACAATGGGTCTCCATCAGCATCATTGCCAGCGCTCCTCAGCAGGGCCGTTAGGAATGCCCCAGGGCCTAGGTCTGAAGTGGAAAGAAAGGAGTCATCCAGGAGGCCTCCCCCAAGCCGACCAGCACCCCCTGCACCAAATTATGTCCTCACCCAGGTAAGTGGGTTCTCAGCAACCCTGGGTCTGGGCATCGCTTTTAAGGTCACTGGCAGTGGGGAATGTCAGAGGCTGGGAAGATGAACTTAATGGGTTACAAGGCAAGTGACTTTTTCTTCATTCTGGTGAATGCCGGGGCACACAGAGGGCTAGAGCAATGACCACAGGGAAAAGCGCCCCCCTGGGCAGCCCCCAGACCTCGGAGCTTTCCTCCCTGCTGGGCCTGCCTATCTTACGACAAGCTGCTACCCACCTTTTACCCACAAGTAACTTCTCTCCGTTCTCCATGCTCTTCTCCCCTCTCGATTTTTGCAAATGCTGCGTCTTCTACCTATTATGCTTTTCCCCACTGCACAGCCAGCTCCAATTCCTCTTTAGGTCTCCTCTCAGATGTCTCTTCCTCCAAGAAGCTATCTGTGACCCCCAAGTCTGAGCTCAGTGCCTCTATACTTCCTCTGTCATAGTACTTGTCTGACCAAATTGTACCCATTGATATCCACTAATTCAAAAGGCTTCCTGATTGAGGTAGCCTTGATACTTTGTTCATCCAAGGACAGATCAAGGGGCCAGGGCCTCTGGGAGACGTGAGTAAGGTCCAGGCTACAGCCCCATCACTGCTGCTCATTGGAAGCAGAGCCATCCTCCCCAGCAGCCTGTTCACCCAGCATGTGTGTGCTCTGACGGCTCCAACTGTACCCTCTGCAGGAAGTTCCCCCAGTGCAGACGCAGGTGTTCCCAGACAGGGTGTGGTGCCTTCCTGAGCCAGGCCTGTGTGTTTTGGTTGTGCCCCTCATGTGGGGCTGGAGACTTGCTTGGTTTCCTCCTGGGGTTGCTTTTCTTGGACTTGGTCCCAAGGGCTCCCCTGGGGCTCATGCTGTCTCTGATCCTAAGCATTGAGGGGCTGGCACCAGGTTTGGGGACATGGGACAGCGTTAGTGTTTGGCGGAACTGACAGCATCTGGTTTGATGAAACCACTTCTCTCTGATTCCTCTCATCTGGGGTTGGGACAGATTGGAAAAACCCATGAGGAAGGAGAGGGGCAAGATTAACAGGGTGAGAGCAGAGAAAGACGGAAACGGAAAAGTGCAAAAGGAGGGAAGAGTAGAAAGAGAAGAGAAGATGAAGAGAAAGAGGGGAGAAAGCAACTGTGTAGGGACAGGGTGTAGAGGGAAAACAGGTACAGGAGGAGGGAGAACGTGTGGAAGAAAGGGAAGGAGGTCCATTCAGACCCGTATTCCTAAAACAGCCACATTGGAGGTCTGTTCAAAGAAGACAGGGCCAGCCTCACCCGACTCACTCCAAGGTGCTAGGCCCTGGTCAGGAGGGTAGCAGGGGCATCCAGAATCCAGCTGATAGGGAGACCCTGCAGGCTCCATGCCTGTCCCCGACTCCCACTCTCCCTGGTGGCTGCTGGCAGGAGCCCAGAGTCAGGAATTCACCCAGCCAGTGATGGTATCTCGAAGCACAGATCCCAAGCTCAGCTTTCCTGGGTTCCAGGGCTCAGATGGGGGTTTATCCAAGAGCGGACAGTGGGAGGTAGCTGCTTGGAGAGGAAACTCCTTCCTCAAAGCCATTCCAAGAAGTGAATTATTGTTATCTTCATTTTCTCACAAGGTAGCTGAGTGTCACAGAGTTAAAGGAATTTACCCAGCCCACACAGTTTGTAAGTGAAGGAGCCAGGACTTGACCCAAGATCTGACTGTAAACCCTTAGCCACTCTGTGTGCAGGTCCTGGCTTAGGCTCCAGGGTACAGAGCCAAAGGACACCATCCTACCTTGGAGGCGCTCTCAATCTAAAACAATCTAGAGAGAGCCAGCCAACCAGACCTTAGCTCCATGCATAGCTGGGTGACATTGGTCATCCTGGAAAGGTGGTGGGTGAAACTTTGTAACCCCTTTTGTTCTTTCCACAAATGTGTATTGAACATCTACTCTGTGCTAGGCAATGGTGAGCAGAATAGATGCATCTCTGCCTCCTGGTGCCTCATTCTATTGGGGAAGAGACTCAGATACATGCAGTCACAACAGTAATAAGTACCATGAAGGCGAGTATAATAAGGGGACTTGACCCAGTCTGGGAAGGCTTCCCTAAGGAGGTGGTGTTGAGCTGAGACATGAAGGATGAGCAGGAGTTAACCAAGTTGTGTGTATGAATGGCAAGGAAGATTTCCTGGCCCAGTGACCCGCTAGGAAAGAGGCTGTTGAGTGGCAGGTCAAAGGAACTTAAAGGCTGGTATAGCTGGATCCCAAAGAGTTGGAGAAGAGGCTGGAGAGCTGGGGAGGGGAGGAGGGGAGGGCAGACTGTGTCAGGCTCATGGGCTTTGGTCAGGACTTTGGTCTGAAAGGCGAAGTGGTGGTCAGTGGTGACTGATCAGGTTTGCCCTCCACTAGGGTCATATCTATAGACAGGAGGGAGGCGTAGTGCCTGGGAGGGCCCCATAAGTGCTTCTGTGGCCACTAATCTATTTTCTGACCTGGCTGGGGATTAAATAAGTGTGTTCCCCTTGTGATAATTCATCTAGTTGTATATTTATAATTTGTTTCACTTCTTTGTATGTATATTACTTTTTTTTTTTTTAAGCTAAAACAAAAAGGCTTACTCTTGCAGCAGTGTGTGATGTGAGGGGACAGGACTGGATGCCTGGGTGTATTAGTCAGATGGTTTAGAAGTTGTTCAGAAGAGAGATGATGGTAGCTCAGAGCAGGGGCGTGGCAGCGGTGACAGAGTGAAACAGAAGAGAGGTGTGTAGAAGAGAAAATAGAACGGACTTAGGAGCGATTGAGAGTCCCTAGGTGGTGTAAATGGTTAACAGGCTCAACTGTTAACTAAAAGTTTGGAGGTTCAAGTCTACCCAGAGGTGCCTCAGAAGAAGGGCCTAGGGCTCTACTTCTGGAAAATCAACCATTGAAAACCTATGGAACTCAGTTCTACTTTAACACACATGCGGTTGCCATGAATCGGAGTTGACTCCATGGCTACTGGTTTTGGGAAACGATTACAAAAGGGGTTGTCAGGGGATGACTCTGGTATCTAGTTATGCGACTTGTGTGATGGAGGTGCCACTCCTTGAGGAAGATGCTTCTTTGGGGGGCCCAGAGCTAACAGGCTGATTAAGCTCCTGCACCCAGATAGCACCCCCACCCCCAGTTGCTCATTTTGTGCAACCAGCAGCTGAAGGAGCACAGCGTCTCCAATTGCACCGACATCTGCATGCAGCTGTTTTTCCTCCAGAAGGTCTCCATCCTGTCTGCTGGCAGCTCCTGTGATTTGGCGGCTGTCCTGAGCCACCCTTCGGGGAAGGGATGGAGCCGGAGAACAGAGCTTTTCAGTCACAAGAATTTGTTACTCTTCTCTTTTCTGAGCCTTAGTTTCTGCTCTCAGTTTTCTGATGACTGGTGGAAAATCCCACTTCTCTGAGTCACCCCTGCCCTTCCCCAGGCTTGCCTGTTGGCCATTTTAATGCTCGTTAATGATCTTCTTGGAAAGGGGAACAAGATCAAGGGCAGCAGGCACTGGAACTCCCACATGTGGAACTGGCTACTCTCCTAAAACCCACTAGCTTATGGATCTGTGGGTAGCACAGTCCATGCTCTCCCACTTAAAAAAAAATTTTTTTTAGCCACAAAAGAAATGCATACTCATTGTAAGAAATTTGGCTAGCACAGAAATTTATCTATCTTTAATACTAAACCCGATACTAACACTAATTTCAAAAGCAATATGTATTGAGCATTTATTGTATACTAGGCACTGTTCTGGAAGCTTGAGATGTATTAGTAACCCAAACAGACAAGAACCCCTGCCCCACTTCCCTTCTAGTGGGGGACAGGAGACAGAAATGATTAACTTAATAAATAAGTAAATGTTATAGTATGTTGGAAGGGGTAAATGATATAAGAAAAAAAGAGAAGTACATTAGAATAAAAGGGGCTGGGAGTGGCAAGGGCCAGGGTGGTAGGTGGCTGTGATTTTAAATAAGGTAGTCAAGGAAGACTTTACTAAGAAGGTGACAGAAACACAAAGGTAATATAAAAGTGCAAAGGGAGAGAATCCTTGTTAATTATGCCACCCATAGGCAACCAATGGGCAAAAAAAGTCTTTTTTTTAGTTTTATTTTTATTTGTACAGGTAACACACATAACTGCTTTTATTAAAAAAATTGAATGTTCAAATTTTAACTCAGAAAAAAAAAAACCAGACTTCCTGGTCTGACAGAGACTGGAGAAGCTCTGAGAGTATGGCCCCCAGACACCCTTTTAAGTCAGCACTGAAGTCACTCCTGAGGTTCTCCCTTCACCTAAAGATTAGACAGGCCTAGAAAACAAAACTAGACTAAATGGACACACCAACTCGCAGGGACGAGAAGGCAGGAGGGGACGGGAAATCTGGTAATGGGGAACCCAAGGTTGAGAAGGGAGAGTGTTGACACGTCGTGGGGTTGGCAACCAATGTCACAAAACAATATGTGTGTTAATTGTTTAATGAGAAACTAATTTGCTCTGTAAACCTTCATCTAAAACACAATTAAAAAAAAAAAAATTGAATGTTCCTCTCGTCCATTCACTCACACGCTATCTCAGTCCCCTCCCCAAAGGCCACCTCAGTTATCAACTTGGTCTTACCCTTCCTGACATTTTTCTATTTATTTGTGTGTGTGTGTCTGTGTCTGTGTCTGTGTGTGTGTGTAGTGGTGACTTATTTTACATAAAATAGCCTTCGCCACAGCCTGTACTTCAGCTTGCTTTTTTCACTTAACAACCAATCTTGAACATCTCTCCACATCAGCATGTATCGGTTTACCTTGTTCTTTTAAAATACTGCATATTTCCCTGTGTAATTTTAGTTATTTCTCTATTGATGCAAATTTTGAATATTTATACTTTCCTTTGCTGCCACAAAAAGTGCTATAAGGAACATCCTTGAAATTTTATTTTTGTGCACATGTGCAAATAGTTCCTCAGCATAGATAATAGGAAGTGGAATTATTCAAAGAATGATATTTCTAATTTTAATAGATACTGCCAAGTTGTTCTCCAAAAAGGCACATTTTTTCCTGAATATATAAATTACACACACACACTTTTTTTTTAATGAGGCCCTTTAGGAGTCACTGGATGGTGCAAATGATTAAGCACTGGGATGCTAACCAAGAGTTTGGAGGTTTAAGTTCACCAAGACATACCTCAGAAGAAAGGCATAGTGATCTATTTCTGAAAAATCAGCCATTTAAAACATTTTGGAGAGTTGTGTGATAGATGTATTTATAACAAAACAAAACAAAAAAAAGTAGAGTAGCTGCTGATGCTGCTTATGTACAACCAAACACTTCATGGGATTTTGGTTCCTTGGTTTGGAGGTTTAGGGTCATAGTTTCATGGAACATCCCAGTTAATTGGCCTAATAATGTCTTTAGTGCTTCTTTTCTACCTCCTAGTTCATTGCATAGCGCCTGGGGTCTTAAAAGCTTGCAAGCGGCCATTCAAGGCACTTGGTCTCTATTTCTCTGGAGGGATTTTGAGAAAGAAGGAGGGTCAGGAATAGGAGGAGGATATAATGTGTAGCCAATTGCCTCCATGAACAACTGCTCCTTTGCCATGAAACCAGAAGAACTGGATGATGTCTGGCTTCCATTACTGAACATTTTGATCAGAGACTATATAGAAGAAGCCTGATCAAAAGAGGGAAAATGTAGAACAGAATTTTAAATTTTCATGAACTCCAGACTTTCTGGAGCCATGGAGGCTGGATGAATCCCTGAAACTATTGCCCTCAGGTAGTATTTAAACCTTAAACCAAAAATATCCCCTGAAGTCTTCTTAAAGCCAAGCAGAGGTTCAGCTTAGGTAGTTCAAAATGTCTGCCTTAAGCATTATGCTCTTTTAAGAACTACCTATATGGGCTGAAAGTGACAACAGCAACTCAGAAGATTATATAGCAGCCTTAGGGAGCAATGAGTTCATGTTAATGGGGGAGGAACAACTCAGAAAAGGGGGGTGAGGATGATTGCACAACTTGAAGAATGTACTCAATGTCACCGAATTGTACATATAGAAATGGTTGAATTAGTGTATGTTTTGCCTTGTATGTTCTCAATAACAACAACAAAATAAAATTAAAAAAAAAAATTCTATGGAACACAGTTCCACTGACACGCATAGGGTTGACATGAGTTAGAATCTACTCAAAGGCAACTGGCAATAGCATATAATCTGATTTGACCCTAACATATTGAGAGCATTTTCTTTGGAATGAGTCTCTCTGGGCTTTGAGTGAAGTTGTTGCTTTCTCCACAGGATTTCTCCAGGCCTCGGCCTCCCCAAAAGGCACTGCCAGCTAACCCAGTGCCAGGCCGCAAGACCCTCCCACGGCAAGGCGGCGCCCCCACACTGCTGCCCTCTGCTGCTGGCCCTCAGCAGTCCCGGCCGCTGGCAGCACCTGCCCCAAAGGTAAGTGCCGAGAAGCCTTCAAGGTTCAAGCTAGCTGGTGCCAGAGGGTTCTGGGCAGGGAAGTCTGTGTTTGAGAAAACAAACCAGTTTCATGCTTGCCATCTGGAGTGAATTTCCAGCACAAAAGCTGAGGACAGAAGTTTAGCATTTCTTGTTGCCCCGTTGACTATCCCTTAAATTAATAATAGAGTTTTCTGGTCTCTGTGAAAGATGATGCTTAGGAGCCTGAGCTACGAAGACAGGCATATGAGGCTTTTAACTTTGGTCTGCACCTGACCAGCTGAGTGACCCTGAGCAAGTCACTCTCTTGAATCTCAATTTCTTTAACTGTAAAAAGGCAATAATAAGCAACAGTAACCAGCCTCCTAAGGTTGCTTTGAAGGTGAAGTCGGTTAATTTACATAACTGCCTGGCATATGGTAGGCAGTGCACAAATGGCCGCTCTTATTACTTCTTCTCTGTGGCTGGTGTATTCTCAGTTTGCCGGTCCTGGGAGGTGGGTCAGAAAGAGATGCAGTGAGGAAGCTGGCTGACAAACCTGTATTCCCCACAAGGCACTGGGAAATCTGTGGGCTGAGTTGCTGCTTGAGGGGGGAAGGAAGGAGCTGGAAGGAATTCTTCAGCTTGTGATGGGGCGGGCACCCACCATGCCTCTCGCTGAAGGATTGACGGTCTTTCTTCTCAGTTGATGTATCTGTCCAAAGTGAGAACACGGATCTTCATTGATCGCAGGCATGTTTAGCTGATATCTTTCTTCCTCCCTTCTCTTCTTTCCAGTTTCCTGAATACAGATCACAGAGGGCCGGGGGAATGACTAGCTCAAAAACCTAGGCCTGGTTAAGGCTCTCCCTTTCCTTGAAGACTCCGGACATCCCAGTGGCCATGGAATCTGGAAGAAGCATGTCTGGCCACCCCTGAGCTCCTCCTCCCTTCTCCCGGAACTGCCAAATCTCTGAAAATCTCCTTCTGGACTCAGCCCCCCTCAGCTTCCTCAAAGACCCAGAGGGGCAACCATCAATGGAATCTAGGTGTTGTTTTGTGCAATATACAGTCGGGGGTATGGAGGGGAGAGCACAGGGGCGGGGGAATAACAGCATCTCCCTCCAGCCTCCCTTCTACAGGTCCCTGAGCCCAGAGGTGGCAATGGGGATGGCCGGGGGTGTCTGAGCCGGCCAGCCCAGCTAGGAAAAGTCCTGTTCAGCCCCTCTGGGCAGGACTTAGCTTGGAGAAGCCATGTCCCATGGGGGAACGTACTCATGAGAGCGCTCCATTGCCTCTGTCTTCCTGAAAGTCTCAGGCTGGATGGAGGCTAAGCACTTGCCCATCCTTTTTAAAAATTTTTTTAGGCACTGGGAATTGAGGAGGGGTCAAACCAGCCACTGCTGGGGCCCTGCCCAGGTCTTGGTTGAGTGATCTGAGGTGACAGCTCCTGGCTGCGTGGCTGCATGTGAATAAGTCAGGTCCCTGCCCCCCACCTCACCCTGTACCTCCGCTGTTATCCACGGGTCACCTTGACTCACACAGGTACTATTTGTAGGCAGTGCAGACAGCAGGGGGAGCACCAGGCTTGGGCCTCCTCTGAGCCGTAATGCCAAAGGTTGTAACTCTGTAATTCTTGATTGCTCTATGTTTTCACTTCTGCCCTTCCCAAGTGCTCCATGCTTTTGATTTCTCCTTGGCCCGTCAGACCTGCTCTGACGTGTGGTGCTTTGGTGAGTGGATCCTCAGCTGTCCCAACTTTCTGGTGACCTGGTGCTGGTGACCTAAGAGTTAGGGTCCTGCCACAAGGGTTAGCCACTTGGACGTCCTGCATCGGATCCCAAGATTGTTTACCAGACTAAACTTGGAGCATGACCTTGGGGTTTAAAGCTTTGTTTTCCATTGTGTCTTGAGACCTCAGCAGGGTTAGGGTATTTCTCTCTACTTCCTGACATAAACCTAGGCAGAGCCCACCAAAGAAGATAACAGGTGTCATGAAGGGAGCAGACATCCTAGGAACCCCAGCTATAAGAAGTCTCCCTAGTGGTCTGGTCACTGACTTGAGGAGAGACCATTGCCCTCTGAGCAGAGAACAGACCTGCCTCTAGCCATGGGGTGGGGGCGGGATCCTAGGAAAAGGCAGCAGCCTTTTAGAACAGAGTCTAAGCTGGGGCTCCTGCCTGTCCCCTCCCCCGGGGCATTTTACCTTCCACTTCCTTTTGTTCTCCCCTTCTGTTCACTGTTTATTGACCCTCACACTTCTGAGCAGATGGGGAATGTACTCCAGTGGATGCCATACTCCTTGGAGCAGGGAAGGAGGTCTGTGTGGGCTGTAGGTGCTCTGCTACGTAGGACAATTTCCACAAAATAGCTGGAGACATTTTCTGGGTGACTGTCTCCTGCCCTCAGACAGGTGCTGGGTGGTCCTCCAGAGGGGAGCTGGCCTGACTTTCATTCCTTCCGAGGGTTTCCAGGGGCCTCCTCACCTCCTGCAGGAAGTTGTTTGCTCTCAGGAACTTCAACACAGGGAAGAAATGGAGCTTTAGCCTCCCCAGCCACCACCCCAGGGCCTCTTTACAGTTCTCTGCACACAACAGGTGCTTAATAGATGCTCTTGGTTTCCTAGACAAGTGGGAGATACGGGATGTGCACCTGGGGACAAACATAGGGTAGCTTTAGAAAGATCTCAGGACAATGAGTTTCTCTGGTGACATTCGTGCCCCTCTCTGCTCCCCATACCCAACCTCCACCTTCCTTGCTGCCTGATGAAGTCAAACGACAGCCTTCCATTTAAACTGCTACCCCAGATGCCTCAAGGCTGGGTCCCAGAGAAGTAGTGGTAAAAACACCCGTGTCCCCCACCGCTGCCCCCCACAAAAAAAATCACCCTTAAGCCCATCCCCCAAGTGTTCCTGTGGTTTGTGTGGCTTTCTCCCTCACCTCAGGAGCTAGTGGCTCTGCAGTGAACATGGAGCCACAGCCATGTGGCTGCAGAGCCTTTTGAACCTGAAGTCCACTCTCCCCAGAACCACACAGAGAAGAGATCAGGGTTGGCTTTTTATTGTTGTTTTCACGTTATTTTAACACCCCTCCATCCCATAAAATTGTACTGTGAACTGGAAGATGGTCGAATTTTTTGAATTTGCTAGAGACTTTTGGCAGCCCAGCTCTACTTACTGTTTCACCCCTGGCTTTGCTTAGGGAGCTGGGAATCAACATTTCCGAGGACCAGGGAGGCTTCGTGGGAGGAACACCGGCAGTTACAGTCCTCTTTCCCCTCCTCTGCCACTGTGCTGCATTGAGGTGTCCAATCAAACATTCAGACGTGATGAAGGGGAGACTTTATCCAAAAGGATTATTGCATGGAGGGGAAAGAGAATATTGCAGTAGGGCAAGGGGGACTATTGAAATAGGGAGACCGCTCAGATGACAAGATCTGACAGCTTCTCAAAGCTCATGCAGAAAGGGGCTTTTCTTTTATCGGCAGGTAAACAAGGCCAGGAATAACTGGATTCAGGAAATGTGTTTCTCGTGCTCAGCCTTTTTTGGGAGGGGTCTTTGAGGGTCTGTTAGAAATCAGCCATTGAAAACTCTATGGAGCACAGTTCTACTCTGACACACATGGGGTTGCTGTAAGTTGGAACTGACTCTGTGCAACTGTTTTTGGTTTTGGTTTGCTGGCTCAGGCTGAGGGTGGGTGGAAGTGCAGGGTCCTGTGGGGAGGAAGGAAGCTTAACTAAAGTTAACTCAAGTTCGTTAACAAGCACTTTGCTCTGAGGGAGAGGTTGTAAATCTTTTTAAAAGCTAAATAAGCCTCTTGCTAGTTTTACAACCCAAGAATGTTTTTCTTAAGAGCCTTGGAGCCATGTCTTTGAAATGTAAACCTCAAGAGTGATAGCATCCTTATGGTCCTGTTTTAGACTAGGCACCTGGTTCCAAGGCAGAACTACCTGCTTGTCAAATAAGTTCTTTCTAGTCTTATTTACTCTTCCATATGAAGAAAAACCCGGCACAGGGTTTGGTTTGTTTTGGGTTATGAAGTAAAAAGGAACCCTGGTGGTACAGTGGTTAAGAGCTATGGCTACTAACCAAAAGGTTGGCATTTCGAGCCCACCAGGTGCTCTCTGGAAGCCATATGGGGCAGTTCTACTGTCTTATAGGATCCCTGTGAGTCAGAATTGACTCGAGGGCAACTGGTTTTGGTTTATGAAAGAAAAAGGAACCCTGGTGGTGCAGTGGTTAAGCACTTGGCTGCTAACCAAAAGGTTGGCCATTTAAACCCCACCCAGTAGTTTGTTGGGAGAAAGACTTGGCAATCCACTTCTGTAAAGATTTAAGCCTAGAAAACCCTATGGGGCATATCTACTATGTCACCTGGGGTCTCCGTGAGTTGAAAATAAACTCAATGATACCCAACAACATCAAAGCTCTTTTCTGCCCAAGCTATGAGACACACACAGATTCATGGTTAGAGCATTCTCCCTATTTTTCAATCGTTCCTTTCCTCCTAAAATAGCTCTTTTTCCTCTCTTGCAATAATCCTTTTGAATAAAGTCTCCTTACCTACGTCTGCATTTGTTTTTGTTTGATAGAGGGTGTGTCCGACTTGCCTCTTTAAATCAGAGAGCAGTTCTAAAGTCAATGATTGGGTCCATGTGTATAGAACAGTTCTGCTGAACACCCAAGAAAGCCGCGAGAGTGCCAACTGGAAGGGTGCCCCCATTCCTAGGGAAGCCAGCTAAGGAGAGGTTTTGCAGAACCCAAGCTAACTGCCTCCAAAGTAACCCCTTGGCCCACCCTCCCACACTCCCCACTCTGTGTACATGCGTGTCTGGGATGGATCCAGGGCAATGTGAATTTTGTTTTTATCTGGGAGATTCCTCACAGAAACATCCTTTTCTCTCTTGTCCACCTATTAATTGTTTACAATGATATTTGTACATCTATGCAAAATACTTGAATGGGCCGTTGTGCCTTTTTTCCTTGTTTGTATTTAATTAAAATAAATTGTTTGTCATTTGAAATGTTATCTGGTTTGGCAACTCTTTTTTTTTTTTTTTTAATGTCCCACTACTTAAACTGGATAGGATCCATTACACGTAGACTCCTCTTCAGAAGGAAAGAGTTTCCACAGAGACCATCAGTGCAGCCTATAAGGCCATTATGATGGATCTTCAGCCATAGAAGGTGTTCCTGGGTGTTGCAAATGGTTGACTTGCTCAGCTGCTAAGTGAAAGGTGAGAGGTTCAAGTCCACCCAGAGGAGATTCAGAAGAAAGGCCTGATGATTTAGTTTCAAAAAGTCAGCCATAGAAAACCCTAAGGAGCACAGTTCTCCTTTGACACACATGAGGTCACTGTGAGTCAGAATCGACTCGACAGCAACAGGTACTGGTTAGCCATAGGAAAAAACCCAAAACCAAACCCACTGCCATCATCGAGTTGATTCCAACTCATAGCGACCCTATGAGATCTGCCCCATAGGGTTTCCAAGGTTGTAATCTTTATGGAAGCAGACTGCCATATCTTTCTCCTGCCTAGCAGCTGCTGAATTTGAATCGCCAACCTTTCAGTTAGTAGCCGAGTGCTTAACCACTGGACCACCAGGGCTCCCTCCACCATAGAAGAGCCCCGTGTTTTCCATGACCATGTTTTCCCATGGGATGTTTCTCTTTGCACCTGGACACAGGCTGGTCTAGTTCAATTAGGTCTTGTATCATTAAAGAGAGAATGATCCGGGGATTTACTGATGAGTTCTTCCTACCCTACACGACTGGGTTTTGTAACGATCTAAGAGCCTCTGTTTATCTCCTCTTCTTATTCCTGGGGCTCATGTACTGTACAGGGAGAAACTTCCCCACCATCTTTGGGGCTGGGCAGGCAGGCCAGGGACCAGCATGCTTTCTGATAAAAAAAGCCCTTTATAATAACACAGCTTTTGTTCATTTAGTGCTGGATGCCACCTTTGCTCCCTCATTCCATCCCTACCTTAGTTCTGGGGTCTTATAAGAGAAATGGAATAATATCTACATTAAAAAAAGATCACCAGACCTGTCGCCCTCGAGTCAATGACGACCGATAGCAACCCTATAGAACAGAGTAGAACTGTCCCATAGGTTTTCCAAGGAGTGCTGGTGGATTCGAACTGCTGACCTTTTGGTTAGCAGCTGTAGCTCCTAACCACCGTGCCACCAAGGCTTCAATGTTTACTATAGTAGGTAATATTTATTGAGCACTTAACACGTGCTTGGCACTCTACCTTCTTTACATTGGTTATTTCATTTATTCTTCACAAAAAAAAAAAAACCTATCACGGTGATGAGGTTGCCTAAGGACACCAGAGGCATCTAAACACAAATGCGTTGGCTACTGAAATGATTGCTTATGAAATTAATGCCCACCCAAACATCCCTGCCTGCTTAACACCCTCATCTACCGCAGCTACTGTGTCCACTCTGCTGGCAGGTCTCTGGGATGATAGTCATACATTGGTCAGCAGCATAATACACAGAGCCTGCCTGGACAGACCTGGGTTCAAATCCCAACTCTATTCCTTACTAGATATGTGAACCTGGGCAAGTTCCAGAACTCAAAGTCTCTTTCCTCTATACAATTGGGGATAACACCTACCTCAAAAATGCTGCGATACAGAGATTGGAGAAACCCCCAGAGTATGGCCCTGGGACACCCTTTAAGCTTAGTACTGAAGTCACTTTTGAGGTTCACCCTTCAGCCAAAGATTAGACAGGCCCATAAAACAAAATGAGACTAAAGGGGCACACCAGCCCAGGGGCAAGGATTAGAAGACAGGAGGGGACAGAAAACCTGGTGATTGGGAACTCAAGGTTGAAGGGGAGAGTGTTGACATGTCGTGGTGTTGGTAATCAATGTCACAAAACAATATGTGTGCTAACTCTTTAACGAGAAGCTAGATTGTTCTGTAAACCTTCATCTAAAGTACAATTAAAAAAAAAAAAGTGATAATCCATGAAGTACTCTGTGTGAAAGCACCCAACAGTGCCTGGCACAGCTTACGTGCTCAGAAACTTGACTAGACTGAGTTGCTCTGCTTAACACAGTTAAAGCCATCAACAGCTAACTGAAAGGTCGCCGGTTTGAAACCACCAGTGGTTCCCCGGGAGAAACGTGGCAGTCTGCATCCGTAGAGATTTACAGCTTTGGAAACCCTATGGGGTCCCTATAAGTCACAATCAACTCGTTGGCAGTGGGTTTCTGCTTAATATGGAGCTCTGGTGGTGCAGTGGTTAAGAGGTCGGCTGCTAACCAAAAGGTCAGCAGTTCAAATCCACAAGGGGCTCATTGGGAACCCTATGGAGCAGTTCTACTCTGTCCTATAGGATGACTATGAGTCGGAACTGACACAACAGCAACAGGTTTGGTTTTGGTTTGGGTCTGGTTGATATGCCAAGGTCCCATTAGGATCTGATTGGGGTTGAGAGCTGGCCCCCAAGACAGTATGGGCATGGAAGGACTATTTGGAACAGTATTGTTCCTTCCTTCAAAAAACATCTTTTGAGTGCCAACTATGTCCTATGCACAGAAGATAAACTGTGAATAAAAAACCAACTCTAATGGAGCTTATTCCCAGATGGGAGAAACACAGATAGATCCTAAGAAAATATCAGATCTGCAATTGGGGACAAGTCTAGTCTTTTGGAGAGGCATAGTGTGCCCTGGTGATTGAGAAAGTGGGCTCGGAGCTAGAGATGAACATTGATGGCTCCTGGCAAATTACTTAACCTTTCCCTTTCCTCATATATAAAATGGGGACAAAAATGTATCTTTTGGGGGGATTTGTGAGGATTTAAAGAGAAAATTCATGTGAAGCACTTAGCACTGTGCCTGACACAGTTAACAAGAGATTAATGTCTTCAACTGACTCACTCCATTCCAAAGACAGTTCTCCCCACTCCAGGGAGGAAGTGGCTTGTGGAAGGCCCTGTGGGGACTTTCTTGACAGCCTCAACCCTTCAGAGAGTCCCTGGGTGATGCAAATGGTTAACATGATTGACTGCTAACAGAAAGGTTGGAGTCCACTCAGAGGTGCCTCAGAAGAAAGGCCTGGAAATCTATTTCCAAAACATCAGCTGCTGAAACCCTTACAGAGCACAGATCTACTCTGACACACACGGGATCACCATGAGTCAGAGTCAACTCAGTGGCAACTGGTGGTTAACTAGTACACGCCTTCAGAGATCAGGGACCAGCCCTCCAGCACTAGGGGAACCAGTTTAATCACTCTGTGTCCAAGGAAAGGCAAGATGCAAATATCAAGTAAACACACTCTGAAGTCTTTATTCTTGACCTTGCAGCCCATATTCAGGGCCTTTGGCTTATTTCCATTTGCAAGGTCGAACATGTTGCACTGATTTTAGTTACAGATAGAAATCCACATTGATTAAAAACTGGGGACTTGAGGCTGGAGGTACAGGGAGGCTGTCTGTTGGCCAGCTGAGCCTTTAGAGCTCCAAGGTCAACGAGAGTTGGGCCTGAGCCCGGCTGTGCTTAGGATAGCGGAGGTACACACAAGGTGCAGGTAAGGGGTAGCACAGGGAGGGCTCTGCACCAACTGGAGGGCTAAGGATGGAGTCTTCCCTCTTTATAGCTATCCCGGCTCCCTCACTTCCTGTTCCAATGGTTCTTGTACCATCCCTCACACTCACAGTTAGAAGATGGGAAGGGAAGGGATATCAATTATTATCTCTAGCTGCTTACTTTTTGGATGCCTCTGGCCAAATGTGAGGGGACCAAAGGCAGTCCCCACAGCAGGTGGAGTTGGAGCAGTCATGGCATGCTGCCTCCAGTGTAGGCAGCTCATCAGAGGAGTTGGGGACTTGGTGGCAATCTGGCCAGCAGCCAGAATGCATTTCATGCCAAGCCTGTGCCCCCTACTTGGTCACTGAGGCTCAAAACTGATTCCACCGGCCAAACTTCTGAGGCTGCAGACCAGAAATTATCCCAGAGCCCTTTTGCCCGGGGTTCTTGGCTGGGCGCCAGAGTAAACACAAAACTTAGCTCTTGGTTTCCAGAGGGTCTATGTCTGCTTTCTGCCAAATCCTGACGTTGCTCCTCACACTTCCTCCCACCTCCCCAAATCATACTTTGATTTTACTCCTTGAGGAAAAGGAAAATGTATTCTGGCAAATTCTAGCTCAACAGCCAGGCCATTTTTAAGAGCAGAGCAGTTGCAGTTTCTTTCCAGAGTAAGACAACATGAAATACCGGTTTGGGGAGCAGAGCTTGGCTGTGAAGCCTCTGTTGTTGTTGTTTTGTTTTGGGTTCCAAGATCATTGTCTGACTGACTCCTTAGGGTGTCAAGTGAGAGAGAGAAGGGGCGCGCTAGGGATGGCGTGGATGGAAACAAAGATGCTGACTTCCAGGCTACAGTTCTCGGGGAATGGGCTGGTCGAAATTTTTCCCTGAGACATCAGGTGGCTTTCACTGTAAGGGGGTCAGCTGAGGTCTTGTTTGTGTCTCCGAAGAGGATGTGGTAAAAGCAAGAAGAAATTTTACATTAGTTGCATCTCTGTCACCTCTGGATCGGGAGGCGAGCTGATCCCTCTCTGAGCATCTGGGAGCCAGCTGCACCTCATCCTTGGAATCCTAAGGAACACGATTCCATTTCAGCATGAGAACTGGTGCTAAGGATTTTCCGACAACTAATAAATTAATAAATATCTCAAGGAAGTTCTCAGACTCTGCTACATTCAACGGGTCAGTTTATGCCTTCTTCCCAACAACATATGCAGCCAGAGATGGCACCAGGGACAAGTGGGAAGGAAGGTCCAGGGGACCTGCTGGCACCAATGTAAACTAGGGATATTTGGTCACTGAGGCTGTGTTTCCAGAAAGTTCTACCGCCACCGCTCATCGGGTAGGGATTTTTCTCCTGGACACAATGATGAGGTATAAATAAAATTCTCAAAGGAAGATAGCCCATTGGAAACAGGCAATGCGGTTGTGCTGAAAATAACCAGGTGGTTCTGAAATTGAGAGGTTGGGCTGTACCACAGGGCTCAACCTCTCCCTCGTGTATTCCGAGTTTTAAGAATGGATTGTAAATACTTTGGGCTTCTCTTCTGGAGATGGTGTGCTGGAGAGTTCCATGTTGTTCACAAGAACGTTCTTATCTTCCAGTCTAATGACAGTGGGCTCTGGGCTGGGAGCTGGGGTTGGGGTTGGGGTTGAGTTTTTGTGCATGTGGGGCAAGCTAGCCAAACTGACATCCAGATCCTTGAAAGCATGAAGCATGAACACAGCCAGGATGATGGTGACAAAGCCAGAGAGGGTGCCCACAATGTCCACAGCAGACATGCTGTGCCACTCCTTGAAGAGGATGATGGAGGTGGTAATCACCACTGTGGTGAAGAACACGTAGTAGATGGGGAACACCAAGGAGGTGTTGAAAATGTCCAGCGCCCTGTTGAGGAAGTTGACCTGAGTGCTGAGCGAGAGCGCCAGGATGAGGGACAAGATGTAGGGGAGGGGATGCCGCACAACCGGCAACCCCTGGAAGAAGTTCTTAATGGTGATGCCCAGTCCCTTGACGGCAGACACAGAGAAGGCCCCGATCACAGAGCAGATGATGATGTAAACCAGGATATTCCTCTGCCCATAACGTGGGGCAATGACAAAGATAAGGATGAGGCAGAACACCATCATAAGCACGGCAAACACGATGAACCCTTCAGGAGGGGAGGGAGAGAGAGAATCTGAGCTTTAGATAACGTGATTCACACTAGAGCCCCACACACATGGCAACAGGACATAATGTTAAGTGCTTGGGTTCCAGTTCTAACTTTACAACTTTTAAATAAATTGGGCAAATTTCCTCATCTGTAAAATAGAATTATTAATAGGGCCTTTCTCAGAGGGCTGTTTTGTGGTATTAGATGAGATGATGGACATAAAGCATTTAAAACGGTACCTGGCAAATAATAAACACTTAAGAAATGGCTTCTTTTTTTTTTTTTATCCATATATATCAGGTTAGGAAGCCTTTAAGCTAGTATTCCTAAGAAGTACCAGTCCACTTTCTTTAGCTTGCTGTCTCCCCCAGCTGGCAGCCCCTGAGATGGTTAGAACCCAGTCAGACCATCCATGTGGTACACACACACACACACACACACAGACACACACGCACACACACACGGGTGTGTGTTTTCCTGCTCACGGGTGCTGGGAACCCACCTGTGTCTTTCATCTTGGAAGCCATCTCAATGACTGTGGTGACCTTCTCTTCCTCAGGGGCGTGTATCACCATCACGGTGCTGCCAGCCACACAGATCACACAGCCCAACTTTCCCAGCAGATTCAGAGTCTCTCCCAGGAAATACGAGGAGAGAATGGCACTGCATGTGGAAATGGGATAAAGTGATTAAACAACATGCCTGTAGCAGGGTCATGAAGTAAAATGGAGGCTAGGCAAGCACTAACAGAGAACAACGGATCAGGGCTTATTGCTCTCTCACGTGGAGCTTTTCTACACCCCCAAAACATGTTTGAAATAGAAACTCATTTATGGGAGGGTTACCATGTGTGCTCGAAGAACAGAAATGAATGTGGATTTCCTCCATATTACAGTCTGGAAGTATCCTAAAACGAAGTATTGGGAGTCTCCTTCAAAGCGCTCTTGTCCAACTTCTCCACTTGTCTACCCAATGACCACATTCTCTCTTAACATTGCTGACACATGGCTTTCAGCCTTGGCTTATACACCTCTGGAGGCAGGGAACTCACCCCCTCACAAACCAAATAAATCCATTGTAGATTCACTGTAATTATTGACCAATTATATACCAAAAACCAGTTGCCATTGAGTTGATTCCAACTCATGGTGACTCCATGTCTGTCAAGAGTAGAATGTATTCCATAGGGTTTTCAACAGCTGATTTTTTGGAAGCCGATCACCAAGCCTTGCTTTTGAAGCACCTCTGGGTGGGCTCAAACATTCAACGTTTTGGTTAGCAGTCAAGCATGTTAACCATTTGCACCACCCAGGGACTCCAGACCAATATATACCTCCTGATAATTTCTATTCACTGTCCCATTTCTGTTCTTTGGGTCATGCTGGACAAATCAATTCCTTCTTCCATTTGTGCATGTCAATATGATCACCCACACCACCACAATGACAATAATTATAGGCACTATGTCTTCAGACATATTATAAAAAAGGTACTGTGCTGGGAACTGAAGGAAGCCTGGTAGCACAGTGGTTAAGTGCTCAGCTACTAACGAAAAGGTTGGCAGTTTGAACCCACCAGCTGCTCTGTGAGAGAAAAATGTGGCAGTCGCTTCCATAAAAGATTACAGCCTTGAAAACGGTATGAGGCAGCTCTACTCTGTCCTATAGGGTCGCTATGAGTTGGAATCGACTTGACAGCAACGGGTTTTCAACGGGTGCTAGAAACTTTCATTTATTATCTCACTAACATCTCACAACTCTCTAGTGAAGTAAAAAATACTAAACTTGTTTTACAAAAGAAAAATGTGATTTCAGAAAAGGTAAAATAATGAGGAAAGGTCATACAACTGGTAAGTAGCAGAGCCAGGATTTGAATTCAAGCACTGTCTACTTATAAAGCCTATGGTTGTCACTCTACACCTTAGTGAAGAAAATTCTTGTGGCTTCCTGAGTCTTCTCTTTTCTGGGAAAAATGCCTGCAGCTCCTTGCTACCCCTCACCAACATGATTTTCATTCCCCTCACTACCTCCAGATGAGCCAGGAGAGGTGAGGGGTGAGGGTAGGGAAATGGGCAAACCAGGTATGATCACTGGTGCATCCTTCTGTTTCTTTACAAAGGTAGCATTGTTACAGGGTAGAGATCTGCAGGCTGACCAGGGACCCGATTAAGTTAAAAAAAAAAATCCGGGTTAAAAGTATCAGGAGAGATGGGATTGATATCTAAGTTCCGCTGTCTGTCTGCCTCTTAAAGCTACCAAAAACATTTCACCCACAATGCCTTGTTCAAGAGAGTCTGACGGTATTAGCATAGGAAGGGGTCATGCCCCAGAGAATTCCATGCCTTTCCAACTTCTGGGGGTGGGTATTTGTTAATCAGATACACAATAGCGTTATCATAGCTACTTGAGATCAACCATGCCAACCGTACAACTATGAGTCATGGTTCTATTTGTTTTTTGATTAATGTTGCAAATTGGTCATTAAGACGGTAAAACAAAACAGAGGATGTGGTTGGTTAGGGTTTACCAGGGTTCTAGGGTTAGCCTGGGGCCCTGGTGGTACAGTGGTTAGGAGCTTGGCTGCTAACCGAAAGGTCGGCAGTTTGAATCCACCAGCTGGTCCTTGGAAATCCTATGGGGCAGTTCTACTACATCCTATAGGGACACTATGAGTCAGAATCAACTTGATGGCAAGGTGTTTTATTTGGTTTGGTTTGGTAAGGTTAGGATGGAATCCTTGGGTGGTGCAAATTGTTAACATACTTGGCTGCTAACCAAAAAGTTGAAAGTTCGAGGTAATCCAGAGTTGCCTTGGAAGAAAGGCCTGGCAAATTCCTTTCAAAAAATCAGCCATTGAAACTCTCTATAACATGTAGTACAGTTCTACTCTGACACACACAGGGTTGCTCTTAGTCAGAAATGACTGGACGGCAACTGGTTAAGGTTAGGCTAAGAATCAGAGTCTTGCTTCAAATGGGGCTTTGGGGACCCCCAAAGAGGAGCTACTCTGAGTCTGTAGCTCAGAAGGACAGTGGGAAGCACATACATTTGGTATCATTTACTTTTAAGGCTATCACATGTTTTTTGAATGCTTGAGAGGCAACATGGCATAGTGGCTGTCTCAGTTATCTAGTGCTGCTATAACAGATACCACAAGCGGATGGCTTTAACAAAGAGAAATTTATTTCCTCACAGTAAAGTAGGCTGAAAGTCCAAATTCAGGGTGTCTGCTCCAGGGGAAGCCTTTCTTTCTCTCTGTCAGCCTTCTCATCAATCTTCCCCCGGACTGCCCTACACAGGGACCCCGGGTCCAAAAGACGCGCTCTGCTCCTGGCACCGCTTACTTGGTGGTATAAGGTCCCCCATTCTCTGCTTGCTTCCTTTCCCTTTGTCTCTTGTAAGGTAAAAGGTGGTGCAGGCCACACCCCAGGGAAACTCCCTTTACATTGGATTAAGGATGCGACATCAGTAAGGGTGTTACAATCCCACCTTAATCCTCTTCAACATAAAACCACACAATACTCAGAATCATGGCCCAGCCAAATTGATACACACATTTTTAGGGAGACATAATTCAATCCTTGACAGTGGCTAAGCACACAAACTCTCACATCAGACTACATGGGTAGGAATCCTGGCTTGGACACCTTGAACCTGGACCACCTTGGCCAAGTTACTTTCTCACCCTCAGGTCCTGCCTACATTCTAATTCCTAGGACTGCTGTGAGGATTAAACGAGTTAAATTAAAACACACGGAACACATTTAGCACATAGTAAGCCCTCACTACAGCCTTCACTCAACATAAAAAAAAAAAACCCTCACAACTGGACCAGTGAGCAACATCAGGATAAATGGAGAAAAGATTGACGTCATGGATTTCATTTTACTTAGACCCACAATCAATGCCCATGGAAGCAGCAGTCAAGAAATCAAACAACACATTGTACTGGGAAAATCTGCTGCAAAATACCTCTTTAATGTGTTGAAAAGGAAAGATTTCACTTTGAGGACTAAGGTGCGCCTGGCCCAAGCCATGGTAGTTTTAATCGCCTCACACGCATACGAAAGCTGAAGGAAGACCAAAGAAGAATTGATGCCTTTGAATTACGGTTTTGGTGAAGAATACTGAATATATCATGGACTGCCAGAAGAACAAATCTGTCTTGGGAAAAGTACAGTCAGAATGTTCCTTAGAAGTAAGGATGGTGAGACTTTGTCTCAGGTACTTTGGACATGTGATCAGGAGGGACCAGTCCCTGGAGGAGGACATCACGCTTGGTAAAGTTGAGGGTCAGTGAAAGAGAGGAAGACCCTCAATGAGATGGACTGACACAGTGGCTCAAACATAGCAATGATTGTGAGGATGGCACAGGACTGAGCTGTGTTTCATTCTCTTGTACATAGGGCCGCTATGAGTCAGTACCGACTCAAAGCTACCTAATAACAACAAGTCTTCAGTATATGTTAGCCGTGGTAATTCTTTGAAGGCCATGCTGTACTCTGCGTTTTCTGTGCATTATCTCATTTAGTCCTTGAAACAATGCTCCCCGGTAGGTGTACATTAGCATTCTGATTTTGAAGATGGGGAAAGTGAGGCTTAGCGTGGTTAAATGACTTGACCATGGTAATATAACTTCTAGGTGGTAGAGCTAGGACTAGAACTCAGACAGTGTTAACCTAGGGCTCATGTTTTTGACTTGTATGCTTCTCTGATTGTAGTACCAAAATACCGACATGAGACACTCAGCCTGGTGGCAGTGGAAGACCTTTCAAATGGGTTTAGGACTTGGCCTATCCTGTCCCTCTATTTTCCAGTAAGTTAAGGGGATTCTGGAAACCCTGGTGGTGTAGTGGTTAAGAGCTATGGCTGCTAATCAAAAGGATGGCAGTTCGAATCCACCAGGCACTCCTTGGAAACACTATGAGACAATTCTACTCCGTCCTACAGCATTGCTACGAGTTGGAATCAACTCAACAGCAATGGGTTTTTTGTTGTTTTTTTTTGTTTGTTTGTTTAAGGGGATTCTGCGGTAATTGGCAGCAAACAACCCAAGGGTCCAAAGCATTGAAAAACACCCTGTCACTTACAGCCACGTCCCTGATTGTCAAGTGAGGCATTCTGGCCCCATTTGGTAGTTCCAGGCCTCAACAAACTAAGTACAAGAAGGAGCCAGAGTCAGCTAGAGAGAGGATGCTAACCTTATAAGGATGCTCAGTGCTCCCAGAGGTGTGACAACTGTTGCAGGGGCAAACGCATAGGCCCCGAAGTTGGCAACTTCTCCAGCAGCCACTAGGAAATTAAGGGAGAAAAGATATTAGCGTGGCTCTGATGCACCGTCTCCAGAGCAGATGAATCTGGGTAGAGTCTCCTTCATTCTGTGTTTACTCATTTGTAGAACTCCAGACGAAGACAAACACATAAACAAAAAACTAAACTCATTGCCGTCGAGTCGATTTTGACTCATAGCAACCCTACAGGACAGAATAGAACTGCCCCATAGTTTCCATGGAGCACCTAGTGGACTCGAACTGCTGACCTTTTGGTTAGCAGCCAGACTCTTAACCACTACGCCACCAGGCCAGCAATCCTTAAAATCCTGATTCCGATCCTGATGCTCGCTCCCTAGAGGGTGTGACCAGAAGGTCAGGCCTAGACTATTCTGATCAAATTCTTTCACTTTAAAGATGGGACAACTAAGGCCCAGAGTCCAAGGTCACATGACAAGTTTGTGGATAGAAGCCTTCTTGTTTTCAGGCCTCTTGGCTGCCATTCCAGGTACGTTTAAGTGTGTCTCATGGACTGCCAATGTTTTGGTCTGAATTTTCAAGGTCAGTTCTAGAAAGTGCTAATTACCAAATAAAAAAGTTACATTTATTGATTCTCCAGGTACCAACTGGTCCACAGACTCCTCTTTCCCAGGGGAACTAATAGACAGTCTCAAACAATAGGCAGGTGGTTAGCAAAGGTCTGACATTCCCAAGAGGCCTAAGTTCTCCCATTTGAGTCTCTAGTTTGCAAACCCCTGCAAGTGCCTTTTTCATCTCTCTGCCGGTAGAGAAAACCTGAGTCTCCCCTTTGTCAAAGATGCAATAGCTCTGGTTAAAACTTGGATCAAAACCTGACTTAGGGAATTGTAAAGGGAAACCTGGCCACTTTTTCATCTAAAAAATTAGGATTTGAAAGCCAGAGAGGCTGAGTAGAAAGTGGGGAAAACGCATGAGCGTGCAAATTTGGGCAAATCTTGGGAGGCAGACCAGCTATCATCTAAATGGGCCAGCAAGTTGCCTGTGAGCAGGGAAGTTGGCTTAAGAGTTCCAATCTTGACCATGTTATTCAGAAATCCAAGAGGCTCCAAAAAGGCAGTGATATTATCTCCCTGTGTTCAAGGGAAGTTGAGAAAAAAATATGCCTTTATCAGCAGCTGTGTATAAATGTTTCCGGGATAGATGTTTCCTTGACAAAAGACTGATTTTGGGCTGAGAAAGGGATCTGAGATGAGGGTAAGATGTTCTACCCACAAAGGCTGTCAAGGTGTTTTCCTAGAATCTGGGTCTCAGATTCATCTTTTGCACAGTAGAGGCAGAAATGCCCCATCTATCCTCCCTTTCACCTCCACCCTTGCTATCAATAGGTCACTCCCATTAGCAGCAGAGAACTCACTTACTGGTAAGAAATCCAGCCCACCACATTCCATCCTTCAGGTAGCCATAACCTCCATCCACTGTAGAAAGGAATGGACATGAAGTTAGAATTTGGCCATATTTTCTCGAGACTCTTTCCTAACTCTGCCTTCACCCTTCACTCCCCAACCTCTCAATGTGCCTTGGGCTTGGTTCTGGGCCCTCTCTTGAGTGAGTTCATCCATTTGCAAGGTTTTCAATACCATCTATATACTTGTTCTTCATTTCGTATTTGTAGCCTGGACCATTCTTCTCAGCCCAGGTGTGTATATCCAACTGCCCACTTGACATCTCCAAACACAGTAGGTTCTACCTTCACGCTATCTCTCAAATCCACCTCTTCTCTCCATTCCCATTGCCATTTCCCAAGTCCAGGTTCTGTTGTCTCTCTCTCCTAATTGGTCTTCCAGTCTCCAGTCTCATCCCTCAATCCATTCTCTATCCAGCAACTTTTCAAATTCTAACTTGGACTTTGTCACTCCCCTGCCTAAAACATTTCAATCACTTGCAATTACACTCAACTTCTAAGGCACAGTTTATAAGACCCTTCATGATATGGCCCCTACTTCATCTTTCACCTCTCTATGCTCCAGCTCATTTTGAGTAGTGCCACATCAGCAAATGAAGGTGCCGAAAGCTTTACTCCATCCACATCATGAAGGTAGACTCTACTTTGAGGAG
Organism: Loxodonta africana; assembly: GCF_030014295.1. Lineage (NCBI taxonomy): Eukaryota > Metazoa > Chordata > Mammalia > Proboscidea > Elephantidae > Loxodonta > Loxodonta africana. The sequence goes on along the minus strand of NC_087343.1, from coordinate 173,288,551 downwards.
GCAGCTCTTCCCCAGTCATCTTTTGAGTGCCTTACAACCCGGGGGGCTCATCTTCTAGCAGTATATCAGACAATGTTCTGCTGCTATTCATAAGGTTTTCACTGGCTAATGCTTTTCAGAAGTAGAATGCCGGGTCCTTCCTCCTAGTCTGTCTTAGTCTGGAAGCTCAGCTGAAACCTGTCCTCCATGGGTGACTCTGCTGGTATCTGAATACTGGTGGCATAGCTTCCAGCATCACAGCAACACTGATGTGGCATGACTCAAAATGCGAAGAAACAGCTGCAAACATCCATTAATAATCGGAACCTGGAATGTACAAAGTATGAATCTAGGAAAACTGGAAATTGTCAAAAATGAAATGGAACACATAAACATCGATATCCTAGGCATTAGTGAGCTGAAATGGACTGGTATTGGCCATTTTGAATCAGACAATCATATAGTCTACTATTCTGGGAATGACAACTCAGAGAGGAATGGGGTTGCATTCATTGTCAAAAAGAACATTTCAAGATCCATCCTGAAGTACAACACTGTCAGTGATAGGATAATATCCATACACCTACAAGGAAGACCAGCTAATACGACTATTATTCAAATTTACGCACCAACCACTAGGGCCAAAGATGAAGAAATAGAAGATTTTTATCAGCTGCTGCAGTCTGAAATTGATAGAACATGCAATCAAGATGCATTGATAATTACTGGCGATTGGAATGCAAAAGTTGGAAACAAAGAAGAAGGATCAGTAGTTGGAAAATATGGCCTTGGTGATAGAAACAATGCCAGAGATCGAATGACAGAATTTTGCAAGACCAACAAGTTCTTCATTGCAAATATCTTCTTTCACTGACATAAACGGCGACTATGCACATGGACCTCACCAGATGGAACACACAGAAATCAAATTGACTACATCTGTGGAAAGAGATGATGGAAAAGCTCAATATTACCAGTTGGAACAAGGCCAGGGGCCAACTGTGGAACAGACCATCAATTGCTCATATGCAAGTTCAAGCTGAAACTGAAGAAAATCAGAGCAAGTCCACGAGAGCCAAAATATGACCTTGAGTATATCCCACCTGAATTTAGAGACCATTCTCAAGAACAGATTTGATGCATTGAACACTAGTGACCGCAGACCAGATGAGTTGTGGAATTACATCAAGGACATATTCCATGAAGAAAGCAAGAGGTCATTGAAAAGACAGAAAAGAAAGAAAAGACCAAGGTGGATGTCAGAGGAGACTCTGAAACTTGGTCTTGAGTGTTGAGCAGCTAAAGCAAAAGGAAGAATTCATGAAGCAAAAGAACTGAACAGAAAATTTCAAAGGGCCTCTCAAGAAGACAAAATGAAGTGTTGTAATGACATGTGCAAAGAGCTGGAGATGGAAAACCAAAAGGGAAGAACACGCTCGGCATTTCTCAAGCGAAAGAACTGAAGAAAAAATTCAAGCCTCAAGTTGCAATAGTGAAGGATTCCATGGGGAAAATATTAAATGATGCAGGAGGCATCAAAAGAAGATGGAAGGAATACACAGAGTCATTATACCCAAAAGAATTAGTTGAAATTCAACCATTTCAAGAGGTGGCATATGATCAGGAACCGATGGTACTGAAGGAAGAAGTCCAAGCTGCTCTGAAGGCATTGGCGAAAAACAAGTCTCCAGGAATTGATGGAATATCAATTGAGATGTTTCAACAAACAGATGCAGCACTGGAGGTGCTCACTCGTCTATGCCAAGAAATATGGAAGACAGCTTCCTGGCCAACTGACTGGAAGAGATCCATATTTATGCCTATTCCCAAGAAAGGTGATCCAACCGAATGTGGAAATTAGACAACAATATCATTAATATCACACACAAGCAAAATTCTGCTGAAGATCATTCAAAAATGGCTGCAGCAGTATATTGACAGGGAACTGCCAGAAATTCAGGCCGGTTTCAGAAGAGGACGTGGAACCAGGGATATCATTGCTGATGTTGGATGGATCCTGGCTGAAAGCAGAGAATACTAGAAGGGTGTTTACCTGTGTTTTATTGACTATGCAAAGGCATTCGACTGTGTGGATCATAACAAACTATGGATAACACTGCGAAGAATGGGAATTCCAGAACACTTAATTGTGCTCATGAGGAAACTTTACATAGATCAAGAGGCAGTTGTTCAGACAGAACAAGGGGATACTGATTGGTTTAAAGTCAGGGTTGTGTTCTTTCACCATATGTATTTAATCTGTATGCTGAACAAATAATTCAAGAAGCTAGACTATATGAAGAAGAACGGGGCATCAAGATTGGAGGAAGACTCATTAACAACCTGCGTTATGCAGATGACACAACCTTGCTTTCTGAAAGTCAAGAGGACATGAAGCACTTCCTAATGAAGATCAAAGACCACAGCCTTCAGTATGGATTACACCTCAACAAAAAGAAAACAAAAATCTTCAAAACTGGACCAATGAGCAACATCATGATAAACGGAGAAAAGATTGAGGTTGTCAAGGATTTCATTTTACTTGGATCCACAATCAACAGCCATGGAAGCAGCAGTCAAGAAATCAAAAGACGCGTTGCATTGGGCAAATCTGCTGCAAAGGACCTCTTCAAAGTGTTGAAGAGCAAAGATGTCACCCTGAAGACTAAGGTGCGCCTGATCCAAGCCATGGTATTTTCGATCGCATCATATGCACGTGAAAGCTGGACAATGAATAAGGAAGGCCGAAGAAGAGTTGATGCCTTTGAATTGTGGTGTTGGCGAAGAATATTGAAAATACCGTGGACTGCCAAAAGAACGAACAAATCTGTCTTGGAAGAAGTACAACCAGAATGCTCCTTAGAAGCAAGGATGGCGAGGCTGTGTCTTACATACTCTGGACATGTTGTCAGGAGGGATCAGTTCCTGGAGAAGGATATCATGCTGGGCAGAGTACAGGGTCAGCAGAAAAGAGGAAGACTCTCAATGAGGTGGATTGACACAGTGGCTGCAACAATGAGCTCAAGCATAATAACGATTGTAAGGATGGCACAGGACCGGGCAGTGTTTCCTTCTGTTGTGCATAGGGTCGCTATGAGTCAGAACCGACTCGACGGCACCTAACAACAACAACAACATGCTCCAGCTATCCTGGACAACTTTCAGTTTCTTGTATCACTCATGTTCTCACCTCTGAGCCTTTGCACATTCTGTTCCTTCTGCCTGGAATACTGTGTCTTCCTCCTTCCCTCTTTGCCTTGTTATTGCCTCACCATTTAGGTCTCAGCTTAGAGAACACCTCTTACAGATGTGCTAACTGGGCTGCATAGAGTCCTAAATGGAACTCTTGATTTTAAATACTCCTCACCGAACCCTGGAATAAAGTAGCCAAAAACAAAAACCAAACAAACAAAAAACCCCAAACCCATTGCCATCAAGTCGATTCCTACTCGTAGTGACCCTGTAGGACAGAGTAGAACTGCCCCATAGAGCTTCCAAGGAGCACCTGGTGGATTCAAACTGCCAACCTTTTGGTTAGCAGCCATAGCTCTTAACCACTACACCACAGGATTTCCCCTGAATAAAACAGCACTCAGTAAACAGCACTTCCATGTACCTAGTTTCTTAAGCCAGAAACGAGGGAATTACCATTGATCCCTTCTTCTCTCCGACACTCCACATCCAGTCCATCCTGTTGATTCTGTTTCCAAAACACACCTCACATGTGTCCACTCCATTGCTACCACCTCTCTCCCAGGCACCATCACTGCTGGCCTGGGTTGAAGAATTGCTTCTAAGTAGGTCCTTTGGTTCCTCTCTTGTCATTGTATAATCTTTCCTCTCACTGCAGCTAGTGGTCTTTTTAAGAATGTGAATCAGATTATGCCACTCCTCAGTTTACAGCTGGCTGATGGTTTCCAATGGCTTTGAGGATAAAAACCAGACTCCTTAACACAGGCTTTCACAGTCTCGTCCCCGCTGTCTCTCCAAACTCACCCCGTGCCACTCTTTTCCTTACTTCAATCTAGTCACTCAGGTTTCCTTTGGTACCTGCCTTTGTACATGCTTTTTCCTGGGTGTGGAATATTCTTCTTAACAGTATTTGCCTGAAACCTATAATCACTCTACAGGTCTCTCTGTCTGAATGCTGGTTCCCTTAAGATCCCCTCTCTGACCCCATTATCTCTATTATTTTCCCTTGAAAATCTCTGTCTCCTTCACTGAACTTTAAAAAACAAAAACAAAAAACAGTTGCTCTCGAGTCAGTTCTGACTCAGGGTGATCCCATGTGTATCAGAGTAGAGCTGTGCTCCATTGTGTTTTCAATGGTTGACTTTTTAGAAGCAGATCACCAGGCTTTTCCTTCGAGGTGCCTTTGGGTAGATCAAACCTCCAATTATAATTTGAGTTCATCTGTTTATTTATTGGCATTTCTCTTACTAAAATGGAAGTGCCAGGAAGCCAGGGACTGTGTTTCGGCACATACCAAAACCAACCATAAAAAAAAAAAAAAAAACATAGCCAATAATAAATATTAGCTATAATGACGATGATGGATGTGTTTTAGACAGTTCCTGAAAACCAGGAAACTCTATGTCATTTTTTGAGACTGCCTATAAAAGTTATGAATCCTGAGGGCATTTACTCCAAGAGTTGAAATCTCAGAAGACACTGAAATAGCAGATCAGAGAGAAGAGGGTGATTCTAGGAAGTTGCCTTTCTGGATTATGAATAATGGTTCTATTAAGTCCCCTGCTAGGGGGTGACTCCCTGGGTTCCCTCTTGAGCACGAGCGGGCATTTTCTTGGCACCTCAGGAGTCTCTGGACTTTTGAACTCTCATCCAGAAGTGAAGGGGAAAGAGCAACAATAACCATTGTTGCCCAGCTTCATTCCCGCACCTCACGTCTCACCATCTTAGAGCACACCTGAGCTTTAGACCTGGGTATCCAACTGCATGGCAAGCCCTTCACCCAGATAACGGTAATACAAATACTACTGCTTACTTTGTGCCAAGCATCTTTCTAAACATGTTACATGTCTTCCCAACAATCCTTGAGCCTGGTACTATTCTCATCCCCATTTTATAGACAAGGAAACTGAGGCACAGAAAGAATACTTTTCTTGCCAGGATCACATCACCAGGAACTGAACAGCCAAAATTGTAACTCCAATAGTCTGATTCCAAAGCCCAACATCCCACAAACACATCAAAGGTACATGTCCAAACTTGAATACATCATCTTCCCATAAACCTGCTCCTCCTGCATTTGTCTCAGAAAATAACACCATCATTTACACAGTTGCTCAAGTCAGAAACCTGAGTCATCCCAGACTCCGCGTTTTTAGCCTCCCTGTAGAGCCTGTCAGCTCCAAACACAGTAGGTTCTACCTTCACGCTATCTCTCAAATCCACCTCTTCTCCCATTGCCATTTCCCAAGTCCAGGTTCTGTTGTCTCTCTCTCCTAATTGGTCTTCCAGTCTCCAGCCTCATCCTTCAATCCATTCTCTATCCAGCAACTTTTCAAATTCTAACTTGGACTTTGTCACTCCCCTGCCTAAAACGTTTAAATCACTTTGCAATTACACTCAACTTCTAAGGCACAGTTTATAAGACCCTTCATGATATAGCCCCTACTTCATCTTTCACCTCTCTATGCTCCAGCTATCCTGGACAACTTTCAGTGTCTTGTATCACTCATGTTCTCACCTCTGAGCCTTGGCACATGCCGTTCCTTCTGTCTGGAATACTGTGTCTTCCTCCTTCGCTCTTCGCCTTGCTATCGCCTCATCATTTAGGTCTCAGCTTAGAGAACATCTCTTACAGAAAACCCTCCCAGTCGCCCAAGTCTGAGCTTTACATGCCCCTCCAACATGTCCTTATTTCCCCCATCATATTGCTTAACCCACTGTAGGACAACTGCCTATGTACTTCGCCGTTTCTCTCACTCAACTCAACGTTCCATGAGGACACTGAACCCCAACGTCTCACATGGCACCTGGCACACAGCAGGTGCACAATCAATGTTGATTCAGTGAGTGAATATCTTGCACATGATTCCTTTGCTCAAGAATTGTTTCATGGATACATATTTTACTTTCCAAACAAGCAAGTCCCTTGTAGACAGAGCCTCAATAATTCTTTTGTAGCCCACAGGGGAGCTCAGTTTAATAGTGAGTGCACATTAGTGTCTGACCCTGGCATGGGCAGAGGTATTTGTATTCCCATTCTGCAGAGAAGCTATGACCTGCCAATGGTGACACAGATGGGAAGAAGTAAAACCAGGACTAGACTAGTTTCTGATTCTTGGTCCTGTAACCCTCCCCTATCTGTATGCAGCCCAATTAGCAAATCATGAAATATTGGAAATGGTGAACAATTTCTCATAAAGGAAGGTCTCCTGTTGATGGCTGGGCTTCCCTACAGGGTTGACAATGAGCCTTTTGGACCCATCTAAGGCCTGGCTCTCAAACTGCTACCCGAGCCCCTGTGAAAAAAAGCTTGCTGTGAGCTCAGCTGCCCTGTGTCCATCCCTGCCCACTCCCAGGAGCTTACCAGCCCGGGTGGCCCCTGTGGCCACCAGTCGCAGGAGGCCTTTCTTCTTCAAGATGACGCTACTGCCAATGAGGAAGCTGGACAGGAAGGCCAGGCCCAGGCCGATGTAGAAACCATAGTTCTGCCTGACCCTCTCCTGCCAGCTGTGAAAGGTGACATTGCTGGGCACCTCAGGGCTGAGGTCACCCACGATCTGGCACAGGACTTCTTGGGACGAGCAATATGCGCTGATCAGGGAACCTGGATGGGAAAGCCATGGGGAGAATGTTACACTGGGGTCCTTTCTATGCTTTAAAAATATTGGAGTGGCCACTGCTTCAGACCCCATGCTTCAACTACTGCAGGATCTCACCCACACAATAGGCCCCAACATAAATAGTAGTTAACATTCTCGGAGTGCTTACTACACGCCAGAGGCCCTATATGCATAAAGTCACCAAATTCTTACAACCCCCTTTCAGGTAAATACCATCTTATATATATATATATATATATATATATATATATATATATATAATTGTTTTATTAGTGTTTTTTCTTTCCCTTTTTTTATTGTGCTTTAAGTGAAAGTTTACTAACCAAGTTAGTCTCCCATACAAAAATTTATATACACCTTGCTATGTACTCCTAGATCCTCTCCCCCAATAAGACAGAACATTCCTCCTCTCCACCCTGTATTTCCATGTCCATTCAGTCAGCTCCTGTCCCCCTGCCCATCTTCTCATCTTGGCTCCTGACAGAAGCTGCCCACATAGTCTCACATGTCTAATTGAGCCAAGAAGCTCACTCTTTACCAGTATCATTTTCTGTCTTATAGTCCAGCCGAAACCCCGTCTGAAGAGCTGGCTTTGGGAATGGTCCCAGTCTTGGACTAACAGAAGGTCTGGGAACCATGACCTCTGAGGTCTTTCTAGTCTCAGTCAGACCATTAAGTCTGGTCTTTTTATGAGAATTTGAGGTCTGCATCCCACTGCTCTCCTGCTCCATCAGCGATTCTCTGTTGTTTTCCCTGTCAGGGCAGTCATCGGTTGTAGCCAGGCACCATCTAGTTCTTCTGGTCTCAGGCTGATGTAGTCTCTGATTTATGTGGTCCTTTCTGTCTCTTGGGCTCATAATTACCTTGTGTCTTTGGTGTTCTTCATTCTCCTTTGCTCCCGGTGGGTTGAGAACCATTGATGCATCTTAGATGGGAGCTTGCTAGCATTTAAAACCCCAGACACCACTCACCAAAGTGGGATGCAGAACGTTTTCTTAATACATTTTGTTATGCCAGTTGACCTAGATGTCTCCTGAAACCATTGTCCCCAGACCCCCGCCCCTTTTACTCTGGCCTTTGAAGCATTCGGTTGTATTCAGGAAACTTCTTTGCTTTTGGTTTAGGCCAGTTGTGCTGACCTCTCCTGTACTGCGTGTTGTCCTTCCCTTACCTAAAATAGTTCTTGTGTACTATTTGATTAATGAATACCCCTCTCCCTCCCTCCCTCCCCACCCTCATAACCATCAAAGAATACTTTCTTCTGTGTTTAAACTATTGCTTGAGTTCTTATAATAGTGGTCTCATACAATATTTGTCCTTTTGCAACTGACTAATTTCACTCAGCATAATGCCTTCCAGATTTCTCCATGTTATGAAATGTTTCACAGATTCATCATTGTTCTTTATCATTGCATAGTATTCCATTGTGTGAATATACCATAATTTATTTATCTATTCATCTGTTGATGGGCACCTTGGCTGCTTCCATCTTTTTGCTATTGTAAACAGTGATGCAATGAACATGGGTATGCATTTATCTGTTTGTGAGAAGGCTCTTATTTCTCTAGGATATATTCCAAGGAGTGGGATTGCTGGATCGTATGGTAGTTATATTTCTAGCTTTTTAAGGAAGCACCAAATTTATTTCCAAAGTGGTTTTTACATTCCCACCAGCAGTGTATAAGTGTTCCAGTCTCTCCACAACCTCTCTAACATTTGTTATTTTGTGTTTTTTGGATTAGTGCCAGCCTTGTTGGAGTGAGATGAAATCTCATTGTAGTTTTGATTTGCATTTCTCTAATGGCTAATGATCATGACCATTTCCTCATGTATCTGTTAGCTCCCTGAATGCCTTCTTTGGTGAAGTGCCTGTTCATATCCTTTGCCCATTTTTTAATTGGGTTATTTGTCCTTTTGTTGTTGAGTTTTTGCAGTATCACGTAGATTTTAGAGATCAGACAGTGATCAGAATTGTCATGGCCAAAAACTTTTTTCCAGTCTGTAGGTAATCTTTTTACTCTTTTGGTGAAGTCTTTGGATGAGCATAGGTGTTTGATTTTTAGGAGCTCCCAGTTATCTAGTTTCTCTTCTGGTGTTTGTGCTAAATACCATCTTTAATCCCCATGTGGAAGCGGAGGCATTAAGCAGTCTGGTACTTTGCCTAAGGACACACAGTCACTAAGTGGCAGAGCCTGAACTCTGGCTGTCTGAATCCAGAGCCCAGTGTGTAACCACTGAGCAGCACTGATGCCCTGCATATTAGTCAGGTTCCCCAAGTTCTCTGGCAGCTTGGAACCCAACCTCCCACCATTCCACAAGAATTCCTCCCTAGCCTCCAACAGCTCCCATCACTCCCAGGGATTCTTCCCTGCCCAGAGGCTTCTTTGTTCACTTATCCCTAACTCAGCGGTTGCACAGAGGGTCATCATGAGTCGGAACTGACTCTGCGACACCCAACAACAATTCAGTGTAGAACTCTTACCTCCCAAATGGGAGACCTGGTTTCAATTCCCAGCCAGTGCATCTCATGTGCAGCCACGCCCTGTCTGTCAGTGGTGGCTTGTGTGTTGCTACGATGCTGAACAAGTTTTAGCAGAGCTTCTGGACTAAGACAGACGAGGAAGGAAGGCCTGGCGATCTACTTCTGAAAATCAGACAGTGAAAACTCTATGGATCACAACAGTCCAATCCACATCCAATCATGGGAATGGCTCAGGAATGGGCGGTGTTTCGTTCCATTGTGCGTGGGGTTGGCAGGAGGCAGGGTCTAACTTGTTGGCAGCTAACAACAATTATGCCAATTGACCTAGATGTCCCCTGATACCATGGTCCCCAGACCCCCACCCCTTTTACTCTGGCCTTTGAAGCATTCGGTTGTATTCAGGAAACTGCTTTGCTTTTGGTTTAGGCCAGTTGTGCTGACCTCTCCTATTTTGTGTGTCGTCCTTCCCTTACCTAAAATAGTTCTTGTGTACTATTTAATTAATGAATACCCCTCTCCCTCCTTCCCTCCCCACCCTCATAACCATCAAAGAATATTTTCTTTTGTGTTTAAACTATTGCTTGAGTTCTTATAATAGTGGTCTCATACAATATTTGTCCTTTTGCAACTGACTAATTTCACTCAGCACAATGCCTTCCAGATTCCTCCGTGTTATGAACAACAACAGTACAGCCACAGTGGAAGACTCATGACAGGTAACATGGGGGAGTGAGGTTAGATAGTTCACAGCCCCTTCTAGGCCTGAAGAAGGCTAAGTGGTGAGCCTCCCATTTGTCAGAACTCACCATTCTCCAGGCCTTGCTTCTAAGACCCCTAGTGCTTATGGTCAGGGCTGGGGTCTCCTTCTGGTCTTGGAGGGATCGGTGTCCCTGCCACCTCATGCAGAATCTGTCTTTAGTTTGCTCTTCAAGTCCTAGAATCCCTGAGAGGCTGAATCAACCCTCTTGTCCCAGAGCCAACCCACTCTTGCTTGCCCACCAGCACAAACCACCAGTCAACCAGTTGCCATTGAGTTAACTCTGACTCATGATGGCCCCCGTGATCCACAGGGTTTTCAATGGTGATTTTTCAGGAGCAGATCATCAGGCCTTTCTTCCAAGGTGCCTATGGGTGGATTCCAACGTTTCGGGTTAACAGCTGATCGCATCAACCATTTACACCACGCAGGGAGTCCTCTGGCACAAACACCGAGGGTTTAGTCTCCAGACAGCAAGGACAAACCTGGGCACGAGGGGCAGATCCACAACCAGAAGTACGAAGCTACAGAAACTCAATGAAATAGTACAAAGAAAAGCCAATCAACCTCCAGGGATACTCCCCACATGGTCCTCTCGTCCATAACTTCCCATGCAGATTCCTCACACTTCACGAAGTCGGTGTAATTACTGTGTCCAGTTTTTAGTTGAAGAAACTGAGGCCCTGAGTTTGGTATCCTGCCTAAGGCTTCATTGGTTGTAAATGGTGAAGACAGAATTTGACCCCAAGCCCAGCTGATACCAAAGCCCATGAGTTTAACCACACACCCCCTCCCCCATAAAGCAGGCAGCAAGGGGGGATGGCACTTAATCTGGTCCCCCGAGGGTTTTTTAAAAATATGAATTGGTTACCAACGTTTAGAAATACGGAAGTTTTACATCTTCAGGTTTGGGGCTACTGTTAAAAATGAGAAGATCTGCTTATTTTACTGGGCATGCCCTCCCGTAAGGCAACACTTGGCTGCAGGTAAGCAGCGGTGGCCACTTAGGACATGTTTTTTGCAATTCCCCAGGGTTCTGACCTGGCTCTTTTCAGTTATTTTTGTTGTATGCTCAGCCTCTGTAGGAATTAGGCTTTGTGACCTCTGGTGATGAAAGGTCTTTTTCAAGCTATGTGTCACAAAGGACCAGGTTCCTGTGCCAAGGACGTACACCTGGACTAAGCTAGAACTCCAGGCCACAGAAGAAGGGCCCCAAAGTCCAAGGTTGGGGAGATTTGGCTTTGGTACACCTGAAGGGCATTGTGGCATCTTAGTGGAACAGGGTAAGGGCAATGCTGACTATTCTCCACGGCACAGAAGTTCACAAGCCCTGTTATTTTCATCTGGGGAAAATGAGACCCTGAGAAGGGGAAGAAACGTGCTTGAGTCACACAAACAGCTGGTGGCAGAGCTGGGTCTGGAACCCTCTAGAAGATATATATCCATGTGCCTTCTGCAGGAGGAGAATCTCCCTTCCCAATATCCGTGTTACATCGAGGGAAGATAAGACAACAAGAAGCTGTCTCTGTTCCTAATCACACCCATTCTGTGCTGCTCACTCCTGTTCCTCCAGTTTGGGCCTCCTCGCCCAAGAACTGGACCTGGGGAGTTCCCTGAGCTCAGGAAATGAGCCAGCACCTGGGAAGATGTGGGCCAAGAAAGGCGACTCCTGAGAATAAGCCTAAGCTGGTTCCCACACCCTCTCCTGCCCTGCCCTCCCGAAGGTGCATCTCCAGCATGCAGGGCCAAAGGGCCCCCTGTGCACTAGGCTACCACTGTGAGGCCTCAGCACCCAAGGAGCTCAACACCCTCCAGGGAGTCAAAAGAAACAGAGGGAGGGTTGGTGAAAAAAGGAAACTTCATTCTGAAGGCGGCGCTCATCTGTAAAATGGGTGTTGGACCAGATGATAACCGCCTTCTCTCCCAGGGTAAATGTGCTTCTTCTGGAGAACATGTTCTGCCCCAAGGGAAGGGGTGAGGCTGAAAATGGCCTTTCAGGAAACTAAACCCAGTCAACACCTGACAGACAGACCAGCTTTGAAAGCATCACCAGTGATGGGAAGAAGTTAGAGAAACAGGGATCTCACATACACTGCAATTCCAAGTCACCGTAGGGAGATGAAGAAACATCAAAAAAAAAAACATGAGCATGGTAGTAGGAGCACAGGTTTTAGAATCCAAGAGCCCTGGTTTTACATTCCATTTCCCCATGTGTGACCTGGACCAAACAAGAGCCTCAGTTTTTGTATCTCTAAAATGGGTATAAAACCTGGCTGCCATGGAGTCAACTCCAACAACAAAGTAATAATGCCTAGTACCTTCTAGAGTTGTTTTAAGGATTAAGTGAGGTAATACAGGTAAAGAACCCAGTCCACTACCTGGATTACCGTAAAAACTCAACGCGAAGCCAAAGGTCTTTCCTTATCTTTTCCTAAGGTTGTTTCTTTCCCTCTCTTTTCCTAAAAGGTGTGTGTGGGTTTGGGGGCAGTGAATCTCTGCACTCTTCCTCTTTCTGTCTTTGGTGGGCCCAGCATTGACCCAGGGAGACAGCCAGACCTGGGCTAGTTCTAAAATCTGAAGCAACTATAAGTAAAATAATAATAATAAAAAAAAAACCTCCCCACTCCTAGTTGGCTTGATCCAGGCAATAGGCCTTCCTCCTCCTCCCCTTCGCCCTCATAGTTCCCGTTCCCCCTCTCAACTACCTCAGCTCCCAAAGATGGGCAGGGTGAAGTCTCAGCCAGAGCCCTGCTCCTCCTCAGGACCGGCCTGTGGACTGGAGGGCGACAACTCGTGCTAACCTTCCATCTCCTCAGTTTTGGACCCCCTGGCAAGAATGGGGTTTGGCAAGAAAGGAGCGGCAGGGAGGTGCAGGCGCGAAGCAAGGCGCGCGCGTGGTCCAGCTCGGGTTCCCACCTCGGCCACGGTCCCCACCCCGGCCGGCACGCACCGTTCTCGCAGCTGGCGTTGCTGGCCTGCAGCTCCATGGGGCCCTGGGCTCAGGGGCCGACGCGCGGGCTGACAGCGCCCTGGGCTCCCGGCTCCGCAGCAGGTGGTCTCAACTTGTCCCCGCCGTGGCCCGCGCGCAAGAAGCTGCCGGGGTCGGGATCCAGAGGTGGGGAGAATGACGCGCCCCAGGGGGGGAGGCTCCCGAGGAAGGAGTCACCCGGCGTCTTGGGCAACTTCGGGGGCCGAGGACTCGGCGCTCGTGCTGCCGGTGGAGGGGCGCACGCCCTACCGGGGCGCGGAGGCTGCCGGGCTACCCCGACCGAGTCACCGCCCCGCGCCCAAGGCTGGAGGCGAGGGGGCGGGTCCCCTAGCGCCGCCTCCACCCCTCCCGGATACTAGGACCGGCATCCAGTTCCATCTCCTGAGACAAGACCCAGGATGCAGGCAGAGGGGGCAACTCCCAGGCCCAGCTGTAAGTGGGAACGTGGGGTTGGAAGGGGGGACCGCTGCCACTTGGACCTCTGTCGGGCTAGAGGGTCAGGGCACCTGGGTTCCTTTCTCCCTCCCTCCCTCCCTTCCTCACTCCCTTCCTCTTTTCCTTCCTTTCCTCCCCTGCCTCCCTCAATCTCTCCATCCCTCCCTCCCTTCTTCCCTCCCTTTTTTCCTTCTCTCGCTTTCTCTTTTATTTATTCATTCAACATAGGTTTGATTTGTGCTAGGCGATAGTAGGATAACATACACATACCAAAAGAAAGAAAAAAAAAAACCCATTGCTGTCCAGCCCATTACACCTCATAGCGACCCTATAAGACACAGTAGAACTGCCCTGTAGAGTTTCCAAGGAGCACCTGGTGAAACCCAACTGCCAACTTTTTGAATATGAATCATATTAACTCATCTTCCATGTAGGCGTATGGATATTATCTTCTCACTGACAGCGGCGTGCTTCAGGATAGATCTAGAAATGTTCCTTTTGATGATGAATGCAAGGCCATTCCTCTTCAAGTTGTCATTCCCAGCATAGTAGATCATATGATTATGCGATTCAGAATGACCAATACTAGTCCATTTGAGCTCACTAATGCCTAGGATATCAATCTTTATGTGTTTCATTTGTTTTTGACGATTTCCAGTTTTCCTAGATTTCATATTTCATACATTCCAGGTTCCAATTATTAATGGACGTTTGCACCTGTTTCTTCTCATTTCTTCTCATGCCACATCAGCAAATGAAGGTCCCGAAAGTGTGACTCCACCCCACATCATTAAGGTCGACTCTACTTTGAGGAAGGAGCTCTTCCCCAGTCGTCTTTTGAGTGCCTTCCAACCTGCGGGGCTCATTTTGCGGTACTGTATCAGACAGTGATCTGCTGCTATTCATGAAGTTTTCACTGGTAAATTCTTTTCAGTAGTAGACCACGGGGTCCTTCTTCCTAGTCTGTCTTAGTATGGAAGCTCAGGTGAAACCTGTCTGCCATGGGCGGCCCTGCAGGTATTTGAATACCAGTGGCATAGCTTCCAGCATCACAGCAACACACAAGCTCCCGCAGTACAACAAACTGACAGATGCCTGGGGGCCTGGAGGAGGTAGCTTTTAAAAACAGTTATTTATTGAGTTCTCACCAAGGGACACTGTAGGAAGCCCTTCACACGCATCACCTTATTTAAGCCTCTTAGGAGGAAGGGTACCACTGCTACCCGTGTTACAGACGAGGGAAACTGTGTTTTTAAAAGCTTTTTATTGAGATAAGTTTAGACATGCAGAGAGTTACAAAATAGTACAGAGAGTGCCTGTATGCCCTTCAAGCTTCCCCTAATGTTAACATCATATACAGTTATGCGTCGCTTAATATCTACAGTACATTCTGAGAAAGAGTACGGATGTTATGTGAGTTGGGTGTTATATATACTTAGCAAAGCCCTGGGATTTCCTTATACCAAATAACAAATGTCTTTAACTTGTAGCCAGCAAGCAACATTGCCTCCTAACAACACCGTTGCTGTCTTTAACAGCCTTAAAGTCTGGCATTGACTTGGCTTCCTTAGGGATGACGGTCCTTTCAAGCATTCACTTCTGGAACAAGGAGGTTTTGTCCACGTTAAAAATGTGCTGGGGCAAATAACCTTCTTCTACTATTAGTTTATCTAAGGTTTCAACAAATTCTTTAGCTGTCTTCACACCAGCACTCACAGACTCCCCACTCACTTTCACCTTATGCAGTGAAAAGTGTTGTTTGAAGTGCTTACACCACCCAGAGCTAGCACTAAACTCGATATCTAGTCTTGTTTTTTCTTTAAACATCTGGAACAACCTTAGTGCCTTAGCAGTGATCATCAGTGTGCTGAGAGGTATAACTTTTGTGTTCGGTCCTCAATCCACATCATTAGTAATTTCTCCATATCTAATTTCATTAGCCTTGTAGCTTTCAGTGGAGCCGATCCTTTAACAGGTTGGAGAATTTTTTCTTTGTTTTTGAGAATCATCATGATTGTCAAGTGGGATATGCCTAAATTGCAAGCAGTAGCATTCCCTGATTTTCCATTGTTTAATAAACTTTTATTAACTTTTAATTATTTAATAAACTATTGTTTCACCTCTAAATTGATACTTCTCCTTTGCCTCTTGCTGCTGCTACCACTAGCACTGGTTTTGCTGCATTTGGGAGCCGTGATGCACTGCATGGTAACACCCTATTTTAACCTTATGGGAGCACAGAGATACATGCGGTCAGACATTGCCCAAACAGATGTTTCCTATACATGAATGTATAGGAAAACCTGTATTTTTAAACACTTTGAGAAACTTGTCCCTATGTCTCACAGCTTATGAGTGAAGGAGCTAGGAGTATCAGGGCCGCTTTGGCCCCCAAGCCTGTTCTCCTAACCACCAGTCTCCACTGTCTACTGGTGGCCTTCTAGCTAGGCCTCAAAGGATGGGTTCCCCTAGCATGTGGCTTTACCTAACTTGCTGAATGATATCAAAGAAGTCACTTACCCTCCATGAGGATCAGTTTCCTCATTTGTCGAATAACATGGCTCCTTCTGGCTCCTTTCTGTGTATGTGAACCACTGCAGGGTAAGGGCAGAGGTGGGTAGGGCAGAGGTTAGAAGGGGAAGGGACTTACACACAAGACATTGCCCACAGAACACATCCAGTCCCACGGGTCTTTAAGAGCACCAGGCCTGACCCTAACACTGGAGGGGTGTAGCACCAGAGTTCAAAGGGAGATGAATTCCTCTAACACCAACATGAACTGGAACACAAAGCGAAGCAAGAACTGGATAATTACTTTACTGGAAAATGATATTTCATTATGGAAAAATGTATGTGTCTATGCTACCTGAGAGAAAGAATTTGACAAGAGAATTCAATTGGCCTTTTCTCTCCGCTAAGCATCTCTGAGAAGCCCTGGTGGCACAGTGGTAAAAGCACTCTGCTGCTAACTGAAACATCAGTGATTTGAACCTACCAACTGCTACATGGAAGAAAGATGTGGTAGCCTACTTCTGTAAAGATTTACACCCTTGGAAAACCCTATGGGGGCAGTTCTATTCTGTCCTATGAGTTAGAATCTACTCAACGACAGTGGGCTTGGTTTCGTTTGTTTTTTAAGCACCTCTGCTGCTTTGATCCTCCTTCTGCTACAAAACAGTGCCATCTCTGAGGCTGGCAGCTGTACGATCCACAAACCTTCATCACATTCAGACTGAGTTGCTTTTGTTCCAAGGACTTAGAGTGAGAGACATGGAGTGTTTCCCCAGGGTCTGACCTTAAATCACAAACGAGAATGTTCAGGGCTTCATGTTGTGCAATGCCAGAGCTGAGCCTAGGTCTTGAGAGACAGGCGCACATGTGTGTTTGGTAATGCATTTATTTTTGTATGTGTTTGTGATCTGGGGAGCCTCTAAACTTCCAGGTCCAAAGAAAGGACCTCCTTTCCCTCTAAAGTCAGTACCATGTTTACTCTGTGCTTTGAGACAAGAGTTTTCAGAGTTTGGTGAATTCCATGTTTTAGGGCATGGGATAAGAGAATCTGGGATTGACTGCAGGGCCTTCCACACCCTCCCCGGGCCTCAGCCTCCCCATCTGTCCCAGGAGGGGGCTGGGCCTCCCAGGGCTGGCATAAAGGGGAGACATAAAGGGCCCCATTGAACTGCAGGCTCCTCGGCTGCTGTCCTGACAAAGCCCTTTTCTCCCCGAGCTACAATAGCCCTGTCAGGCAGGTAGCAGGGCCTACAGCATTGTCTCCCCAGAAAAGAATAACAGGGTTCACTGTCTGCCCCAGGCTTGGTCTCTTCAGGGAGGGCGGGTAGCTTTGGAAGGGTCTGACCAGCCTGGGACAGATGAGTTCTGTCCTTAGCCAGCCAGGGACTGGTGAACCAGCTACAGCTATTTTTGACCAATTATTCAGGGATGAGCAGGAAAACAAACTTACCAAAACCCAAGTTCCTAAAAGCTTGACTTTTTTAAGTGCATGTTCAAACATAAAATATCATGTTATAAAGTTGCACTGTCCAGTATGGTAGCCACCAGACCCATGTGGCCATTGAACACCCTCAGGTGTAATGATCAGAAATGTCCCAGATATTGTCATATGTCCTGGGGTGTGTAGGTGGTGCAAAATTGCCCTCAGCTGAAAACCACTGGTGTAAGATACGTACCAGATGTCAGAGACTTAGTAAGAAAAAAAAAAAAAGTAAAATGTCTTTTTAGTGATTTTTTAAAATATTGATTATATGTCAAAATGACAATATTTTGGATACACGGGGTTAAATAAAATATACAATAATAATTTACCTGTTTCTTTTTTTTAATTTATTTTTGCTGTGGTGGTTGAAAATATACACAGCAGAACATACACCAATTCAACAATTTCTGCATGTAAAATTCAGTGTTGTTGATTACGTTCTTTATAAAATAGAGGACTTGAAGCACTTACTGATGAAGATCAAAGACTACAGCCTTCATTATGGATCACATGTAAACATAAAGAAAATAAAAATCCTCACAATGAACCAATAAGCAACATCATGACAAATGGAGAAAAGATTGAAGTTGTCAAGGATTTCATTTTACTTAGATCTACAATCAACGCCCATGGAAGCAGCAATAAAGAAATCAAACAACATATTGCATTGGGCAAATCTGCTGCAAAAGACCTCCTTTAAGTGTTAAAAAGCAAAGATGTCACTTTGAGGACTAAGGCATACCTCACCCAAGCCATGGTGTTTTCAGTCACACTCTATGTATGTGAAAGCTGGAAAATGAATAAGGAAGACCGAAGAAGAATTGATGCCTTTGAATTATGGTGTTGGCAAAGAATACTGAATATTCCATGGACTGTCAGAAGAATGAAAAAAATGTCTTTGAAGAAGTGCAGCCAGAATGCTTCCTAGAAGCAAGATGGCAAGACTTCATCTGACGTATTTTGGACATGTTATCAGGAGGGACCGGTCTCTGGAGAAGGACATCATGCTTTGTAAAGGGTCAGTGAAAAAGAGGAAGACCCTCGATAAGATGGGTTGACACAGAGGCTGCAACAAGGGGCTCATGCATAACAACGATTGTGAGGATGGTGAAGGACCGGGCAATGTTTCCTTCTGTTATACATAGGTCACTATGAGTCGGAAGCTACTCAACAGCACCTAACAACGAGTAATTTAAAATTACATATGTGCTCACATTATATTTCTATTGGACAGTGCTATTATAGAGAAAGAAACTGAGGGCCAGATAAGGAAAGTGACCAGTGGAAGGTCACAGAACAACAGAGAGGCCCAGTCAGGGCTCCAATCTGGATTTCTAGACTGGCACCCCAGGACCAACTCCATTACTCAGCTGAAAGGAAAACCAAAAGCAATGCATTTGGCCTTGAACTCTTTGTGTTTCCAGTGTGGTATGGTCAAAAGGGCCCTGGATGAGGAGCAGAGATGTGAGTAATGCTAATGCTATTTATAGGGGGCTTGCTTATGTCAGATATGTACTCATTTAATCTTTGCAACTGCCCTGAGAAGCAGGTTCTATTTTTATACCCATTTTCCAGGTAAGCAGACTGAGTGCTGATAGATACTCACCCTGTAAGTTCAGGAGCCAAGAACCAAACTCAGATCTACTCTTTTCAAGTACCGCACATACTACCTTATGGTGTTAGGTCTAGTAACATGCTATGAGGGTCACTTCCCCTTCTTCAATCCTACCCTAGGTAAAAGGTCTGAGAAGATGTAGTCTATGTTCCTGTCCAGCCCTGTAGAGCTGGTCTTTTGGGAGGGATGGGGAAGGAAGGCACGGCAGTCACCTCCTTCACGCTGACCTGGAATAGTGGGAATCTGGACCATTGGCATGTGGAGGCTGGTCCACCCATTTTCTCCAGGCATGTCCCCAGGATGGCTGCTGTCCTCATAAAGAGCTCTGTTGTCATCAGAAATAATGCTTAACGTGGACACATTTGCATTGGGCTGGCTCTAAGAGCACCTTGCCCAGTGGTGGGATCCATGTGCACTTGGAATCAATAATGACATTAAAACAACACTGAGTTCTTTGTCTGTGTGCTAAGTGCTTTGCAGGCATTAGCTTATGTGGCCATTACAACCTCTTACTCTGGGTACCATTTTAAGTCACATTTTACAGATGAGGGTGCTGAGGGTGAGAGATGTGAAGTGGTTTTTCAAAGGCTACACACAGTAGTGGGGGCAAAACTTCAAGCTGCCATTGTGCAGTACCAGAGCAGCTCTCCTAATAAAGTCACTGGTTTGATAAGGCCTGCCTTTTTCCCCAGGCCCCTTCCTGGTCCTCCTCTGTATGGTGTGGCTGGGAAGACTACGGCCATCCAGAAACCACAGGGCATGGCTCTACAACTTGCCTCCCTCAGAGTCAGAGCTGGAAAGGCCAGCCTACTCTGATCCCCTTGGTTTGCAGATGGGGAAACTGAGGCACAGAGATGGGCAAGGTTATGGCCAACATCACTCAGCTAATTTGTGACAGAATTAGGACTTCACCCAAGTCTCTTGATCACCTGGCCCAGCACTTTACCTTACCTCTCCTCTATACTTTTTTCGGGACAAGAAGGACTTACCTTAGGGTAAACAATGACTTAATATTTATTGACCAAGGAGGCCTGGTGGTACAGTGGTTAAGAGCTACCGCGAGCTATGGCAAGCTACAGCTGCTAGCCGAAAAGTTTGGCAGTACAAATCCACCCGCTGCTCCTTAGAAACTCTATGGAGCAGTCCTACTCTGTCCTATAGCATCGCTATGAACCAGAATTGACTGCAAGGCAGTGAGTTAGTTAGTTAGGGAGCGACTGCACTAAGGATTTCACGCATATCATCCCATTTAATCCTCAAAACAATCCTATGAGTTAAGTACTGCTAATATACCCATTTTAGAGATGAGAAAACTCAGGCCCAGGAAGGTTAAGTAAATTGTTGGCAGTTAAATAGTGGAGCCATGGTGAAACACTGGCAGACTGATTCTAGAGTCAGGTTCTTAACCACTCTTCTTAGGGTGATCATACGGTATTTATGGAATCCCCCTTATTAGAACATCTGTCTACCTACAGGTAGAAGAGGTTTCAAATTACCAGAGAGCAGAGCTCATTGAGGAATATGTGTGGAAGCATGGCATTGCTTTGCATTGGTGTGGTTTTGCAGAAAGCCTAGTACACTGAACTGATGTTTTAGAACTTCAGACCTGATAGAAAACCAGCTATAGTCAACATAATAATACTGATATTAACTATTACCTGTTGCACGATTTCTATGCTGCAGGCTATTTACATGTATTACCTCTGATACAGCAATTCTACGAGGTACATGAGGTTATTCAAATTTTATAGCTGATGACAGTGAGGTTCTGAGAGGTCAAGTGACTTGCTCAAGGTCACACAGCCTCTTCCTGGTTCCCTATCTTTTGCATCTTTGAATCACTGCTCTGACCAGCATCATCAGGGCAGGAGATCCAGGGAGACTGTAGGACGCTCATCCCTGGGCCTATGTGGACCTGCCGCATGTGGTATATGGAACAGGGAGGCTAGAGGCACAGTGAGCTCTGAGTGTGGCCCAAGGGAAGTGTCATGGATTGAATTATGTCCCCCCAAAAGTGTGTGTATCCATTTGGCTGGGCCATGAATCCCGGTATTGTGTGATTTTCCTGTATGTTGTAAATCCTGCCTCTATGATGTTAATGAGGGAGGATGGGCAGCAGTTATATTAATAAGGCAGGACTCAATCTACAAGATTGGACTGTGTCTTGAGGCAATCTCTTGAGACACAAAAGAGAGAAAGCAGAGAGACAGGGGGACCTCATACCACCAAGAAAGCAGCACCAGGAGCAGAGCGTGTCCTTTGGACCCGGGGTCCCTGCTCCTGAAAAGGTCCTTGACCAGGGGAAGATTGAGGACAAGGACCTTCCTCCAGGGCTGACAGAGAGAGAGAGAGCCTTCCCCTGGAGCCGATTCCCTGAATTTGAACTTTTAGCCCACTTTACTGTGAGGAAATAAATTTCTCATTGTTAAAGCCATCCACTTGTGATATTTCTGTTATAACTGCACTAGATGACCAAGGCAGGAGGACAGGTTCCAAAGTAGGAATATTCAACTTCAGAATGAAGGACAAATGTCTGCTCTGTTTTCCCTTTTGTTTAAAAAAATAGTAATAAGGTCATCTTAAAACCTGACATTTGGGAGTTTGGTACAGATGGAGTCAGGAAATGAGCATTTTAGTTCCTACTCTGCCCCTAACAGGCTGGACTCTGAGGCCTTCCCATCTGGGCCTGAGTTGGCCCAACATGTGCAATAAAAATGAAGGCTAGATCAGGGGTTTTCAAAGCTTATTTTTGGTGGGACAAGGGTAGGCAGAAAAACCTTTGTTCCAAACAGAAAGTTACATGGAAGGACAAAATACAAACCCGTTTCAAGAGGGGCCTTTTTCACTGATTCAGGGCAGGAGCCTAGAACCTTGCCCCCTCTGCCTCCGGGTCGTCCCTCCCTGCTGTCCCCTCCCATGCAGCCTGAGACATCCCTCTCCCACGTTGGGACTCGGAGGGTCAGAGGTTGACAGTGGGGTTGTCTGGTCTCCTAGGCATACAACATGTGCACTGGCCGTTCCTCGCGTGGGATGCCCCCACAGAACTGGTTTAGGGGTTAGAAGAGCCTTAAAGATGTGCCCAGAGACTTCACTGCCCAGGGTGGCCCTGGAAGGGATACCTGTGGGCTAGGAACCTTCTCAGCTCTCCTCCAGACCCACTTGGCAGAGCCCTGGGACACAGGCACATTGTTGCCAAGCAGGTCTGAACACCTGGGTGGGCGGTGCAGTCTGAGTCCCAGAAGGAAATTCCCGTTCACTCCTGAGGGGCAAGGAGTGTGTGGTACGAGGTGTGGGGTAGAAGAGGTATTTTATTTCAAACCTGTGACTGGCTCAGCCTCCTTCAGGACTTCTGGGGAGGAAGAGCAGTTTTGAGGCTGTATATAGGTCTCACCTCAGCCACTTAATAGTTGTCTGGCTTTAGGCAAGTTACTTACCCTCTCTGAGCCTGAGTTGTCTTATCTGTAAAATAAGGATAATGATAATAATAAAGCCACCTCTTATGGAACACTTAACTCGCACATTCTATGTAAGTGCTTCCCATGTGTTATATCAGCAAACCTTCACAATAACTTAAAAAAAAAACAACCCATTGCCATTGAATCAATTCTGACTCATGGTGACCCCATGTGTTATACAGTAAAAAAAAACAGTAGAGCTGTTTAATTGGGTGTAATCTGTATGGCAGCAAATGGCCAGGCCTTTCTTCCACGGTGCTCCTGAGTGGGTTCAAACCTTCCAGCCTTTAGATTAACAGCTGAGTACAATTTTTTTCGCCACCCGGGGACCTTCACAATAATCTTATGAGGTAGGTACTATCCATTTTACAGGTGAGGAAACTGAGGCTCAGGAAAGTTAGCTGGCTTGTCTGAATTCACACAGCTATAGCTATCAAATGGCGGAACTAAGATGCAAGCCCAGGTTTGTTTGACTCAAAGTCAGCATTTTCACCTGCAGCTTTACACTGACTTATTGAAACAAAATCTGCCTCAAAGGGCTGTTGCATGAACCATGAAAGACAACCCAAGTCATAATCACAGAGCTCGTTTGTCACAAGTGCTCAGTGAATGAATTCCTGTGCTTTGTTTCCATGCCAAATGCACCAAAGGTCCCCTAACAGGCCTGAAGGAGTTAGTGAGTATCCAGGAACCCTCTCTTCCCAGCAGGCAGAAGTAGAAGAAGGGAAGATAATTCTGTCTTCTCTTGTGCAAAAATGGCCTTTTTCCTACGAAGAGGCTACTTTAGTGAGTGTTTTACAAACTGTGTTCAGTGGAACACTGGTCCACCTTGTGTTTTATTTGCAAACCTGTGACTGGCTCAGCGTCCTTCACGCCCCAACCCCTTGGAGATGCCCATTGCACCATAGCCAATTAAAGGCGCTAAGAAGTCCTGCTGTGAACAATCTTGCTTAATGTCATTTAACCCAGAGTGTTTTAAGCCCCACTGATCACACTTGGAAGGGAAGCTGATTTTGTCCATTTACGCAGATAAGGCAAACTTATGTGAGTTGTCCAAAGTCATAGAGTTATACAGTGGCTCCTTTGGTAAACGAAGCCCTGTCCTCTAATTCATTACTGAGAGGCAAGGTAGAATGGGGGTTAAAAGCCACTTGAGCCAGAAAGCCTAGGTTTATATTCTGCCTCTGCTGTTCTCTAGCCATGTCTCCTTGAACCGGTAGCTTAACCTTCCTGGGCCTCAATGTCCCCATCTTTAATGTGAGAATAATACAGTACATACTTCATGAGACTAATTTGGGGATTCACTAAGTTAATACATAAAAAGTGTTTTGAACAGCACCAGACATGAAGTAAGAAGTTAACTATCTCTGTCCCTGGTGGAATTTTGCTTAAACTGAGGTTCATTTGAGTATCCTTGGTACTTTAGGACAATCTGCTACGGGTATTGTTCCTGGATTTTCTGCTTTAGAGAGCATGATACCAGCCAGAGCTGGAGAGATGCCTGGGGTTGGTGGGCAGCCCTGGGAAGGTCTGTTCTCCAGTCAAAGCTCCCAGGAGTCCTACCCACTGTCCCCAGTGCCAGTCCTCTTGGTGCTGGCAGATTGGACAGTCCCCATATTCCTGCTTCCTCTCTCTGTCTCTTGTCCAAGCTCCGAGGAATCTTTGCTGTATCTGTCAGTTCACGAGTCTGGACAAATCCAGGAGGAGGCGCTTAGGCAAGCAGCCCAGTATGATACCTGAGGTACCGGCTTTTGCATCAAACAGTCCTGGCATCAAACCCAAGTCTAGCACTTCCTGGTTGTGTGATTTTTGGCAAAATCACGTAACTTCTCTAAGCATCAGTTTCTTCATGTGTAACATGGGGGTAATAATGGTACCTATTTCATAAGTTTGCTGTAACTTATTGAGTAATAATATACCAGTTGCCATCAAGTCGACCATGACTCATGTCGACTCCATGTGTGTCAGTATAGAATTGTGCTCCATAAGGTTTTCAAGGGCTGGTTTTTCAGAAGTAGATTGCCAAGCCTTTCTTCCAAGGTGCCTCTGGGTGGACTTGAGCCTCCAACCTCTTCGTGAGCAGTTGAGTGCATCAACCATTCGCGCCACCCAAGGACTCCACAATATAAGAATAACTAATGTTTAATGAGTGCTTACTATGTGTCAGGCACTGCTCTTGTCACCAGGGATAGCTGATGTCATGTGAGAGTCCCTGATCTCATACGGCTTCCATAGTAGAAAGGGTAGATACACTTGTTGTTGTCGTTGTTAGGTGCCATTCAGTCGGCTCCGACTCATAGCGACCCTATGCACAACCGAATGAAACACTGCCCAGTCCTGTGCCATCCTTACAATCGTTGTTATGCTTGAGCCCACTGTTGCAGCCACCGTGTCAGCCCATCTCGTTGAGGGTCTTCCTCTTTTCCACTGACCCTGTACTTGCCCAAGCACAATGTCCTTTTCCAGGGACTGATCTCTCCTGACAACATGTCCAAAGCATGTAAGACGCAGTCTCACCATCCTTGCTTCTAAGGAGGATTCTGGTTGCACTTCTCCCAAGACAGATTTGTTCGTTCTTTTGGCAGTCCATGGTATAGTCAATATTCTTCGTCAACACCACAATTCAAAGAGGCCAAATCCTCTTCGATTTTCCTTATTCATTATGCAGCTTTTACATGTGTATGAAGTGATTGAAAACACCATGGCGTGGGTCAAGCGCAAGTCTTAGTCTTCAAGGTGACATCTTTGTTTTTCAACACTTAAGGAGTTCCTTTGAAGCAGATTTACCCAGTGCAATGTGTCTTTTGATTTCTTGACTGCTGCTTCCATGGGCGTTGATTGCAGATCCAAGTAAAATGAAATCCTTGACAATTTCAGTCTTTCTCCACTTATCATGATGTTCCTTATTGGTCCAGTTGTGAGGATTTTTGTTTTCTTTATGCTGAGGTGTAATCCGTACTGAAGGCTATGGGCTTTGATCTTCATCAGTAAGTGCTTCAAGTCCTCTTCACTTTCAGCAAGAATTATTTCAGATATACTACCCACCCACTGCCATCGAATCAGATATACTACAAATAATAAATAAATAAATAATGGACAAAAAGAAAATAATATAAAATAATGAGACAGAGAGTGACTGAGGGATGGATGATTCATATAAAATGATTTGGCAAGACCTCACTGAGATGGTGATATTTAAAATGAGAGTTGATTGATAAGGGGTGAACCACGTGAATATCTGGGGGAAGAGCCTTCCAGGAGAGGGAACAGAGAGTGCAAAGGCCCTGAGGTGGGGGCAAGTTTGGGTTGTTTGAGGAACAGAGAAAGGCCTTTACGATAAGGAGGGGAAAGCAGTATAAGATAGAATTATCCACTCCTAGGTATCCCTGGTGATGTAGTCTTTAAGTGCTATGGCTGCTAACCAAAAGGTCAGCAGTTCGAATCCACCAGGCGCTCCTTGGAAACTCTATGGGGCAGTTCTACTCTATCCTATAGGGTCGCTATGAGTCGGAATCAACTCGACGGCAGTGGGTGGGTAGGTATATACCCAAGAGAATCAAAAATACATGTGAACACTAAAGGTTATGCCTTTTACAAGAATTTTCACAGCAGCATTATTCACAATAGCCCTAAAGTGGAAACAACTCAAATGTCCACCACTGATGAACAAAATGTGGTATTATCCAAACAATGGAATATTATGCAGCCATCAAAAGCATTGAAGTACTGATACATGCTGCCATGTGGATGGACTTTGAAAACATTATCCTAAATGGAAGAAGTCAGACACAAAAGGCTACATATTGTATGATTCAGTTTATATGAAATGTCCAAACAGTGAATCCATAGGAACAAAAAGTAGATTAATGGCTGCCAGGGAGTAGAGGAAGGGGGAAATGGGGAGTGACAGCAATTGAGTATGGGGTTTCTTTCTGTGGGGATGAAAATGTTCTGGAATTAGATGGTGGTGATAGTTGCTCAACTTTGTCAACATATTAAAAGCCACTGAACTGAATACTTTTTTGGATTTTATGGTATGTGATTATATCTCAATTTTAAAAATCAGATATATCTCAATTTTAAAAATGGCCGGGGTCAGCTTGGAACCCATCCTGAAGAGTTTGGTGGTAGTTTCAGTGGAGCTTCCAGACTAAGAGACTGGGAAGAAGGACCTGGCACTCTTCTGAAAAAAATGGCCAGTGAAAACCTTAAGAATAGCAGTGGAATATTGTCTGATATAGTACCTCAAAATGAGCCCCCAAAATACGACTGGGGAAGAGCTGCCTCCTCAAAGTAGAGTCTACTTTAAAGGCGTGGTTGGAGTAAAGCTTTCGGGACCTTCATTTGCAGATGTGGCACAACTCAAAATGAGAAGAAATAGCTGCGAACGTCCATTGATAATCAGCATGTGGAATGTATGAAGTATGAATGAAGGAAAATTAAGCTGTCAAAAATGAAAGGGGACACATAAAGATTAATATCCTGGGCCTTAGTGGGTTGAAATGAACTGGTATTGGTATTTTGAATTGGACAATCATATGGTCTACTATGCTGGGAATGACAAGTTGAAGGGAAATAATGTAGCACTGATCATCAAAAAGGAAATTTCAAGATCTATCCTGAAGTATACCGCTGTCAGTGATAGGATGATATCCATATGCCTTTTACAAGGAAGACCAGGTAATACAACTATTATTCAAATTTACACACTAAACCACTATGTCCAAAGATGAAGAAATTGAAGATTTTTATAAACTTCTGCAGTCTGGAACTGACCAAACATGCAGTCAAGATGCATTGATAATTACTGGTGATTGGAATGTGAAAGTTGGAAACAAAGAAGAAAGATTACTAGTTGGAAAATATGGACTCGATGACGAAGTCAATGCCAGAGATCACATGATAGAATTTTGCAAGACCAACAACTAAATCATTGCAAATACCTTTTTTTAACAACCTAAGTGGTGACTATACACCTGAGCTCAGCCCAGCCCAGCCTAGCCTAGCCTAGCCTAGCCTGGCCTGAATACACAGGAATCAAACTGACTCCATCCGTGGAAAGGGAAGATGGAGAAGCTCAATATCATTAGTCAGAACATGGCGAGGGGCCGACTTTGCAACAGACCATCAATTGTTCATATGTAGGTTCAAGTTAAAGCTGAAGAAAATTAAAATAAGTCTATGACAGCCAAAGTAGGACCTTAAGTATATCCCACTTGAATTTAGAGACCATCTCAAAAAAAGATTTGATGTGTTAAACACTAACGACAAAAGACCAGAGGAGTTGTATGATGACAACAAGGACACCATACATGAAGAAAGCAAAAGGTCATTAAAAAGACAAGAAAGAGAGAAAAGACCAAAATGGATGTCCGAAGAGGTTCTGAAAGTTTGCTCTTCGACAAGAGAGTAGCTAAAGCGAAAGGAAGAAATGATGAAGTAAAAGACTTGAACAGAAGATTTCAAAGAGAGGCTTAAGAAGACAAAGTATTATAATGAAATGTGCAAAGACCTGGAGTTAGAAAATCAAAAGGGAAGAACATGCCTGGCATTTCTCAAGCCGAAAGAACTGAAGAAAAAATTCCAGCTTTGAGTTGCAATACAGAAGGATTCTGTGGGCAAAAAAATGAATGATGAAGGCACCATCAAAAGAAGATGGAAGGAATACAGTCACTGTACCGAAAAGAATTGGCCGACATTCAATCCTTTTAGGAAGTAGCATATGATCAAGAACCGTTGGCACTGAAGGAAGAAGTCCAAGCTACACTGAAGGCTTTGGCAAAAAACAAGGGTCCAAGAATTGACAGAATACCAACTGAAATGTTTCAACAAACGGGTGCAATGCTGAAAGTGCTCACTTGCCTGTGCCAAGAAATTTAGAAGACAGCTATCTGACCAAACAATTGGAAGAGACCCATATCTGTGCCCATTCCAAAGAAAGATGATCCTACATAATGTGGAAATTATCTAACAGTATCATTAACATCACACACAAGTAAAATTATGCTGAAGATAATTAAAAAATGGCTGCATCAGTACATTGACAGGAAACTGCTGGAAATGCAAGCCGGACTCAGAAGAGAACATAGAATAAGAGATACCATTGCTGATGATATTTACCTGTGTTTTATTGATGATGCAAATGCATTCGACTGTGTGGATCATAACAAATTATGGATAACATTGGAAGAATGAGAATTCCACAACACTTAATTGTGCTCGTGCAGAACCTATACATAGGCCAAAAGGCAGTAGTTTGAACAGAACGAGGGCATACTGCTTGGTTTAAAATCAAGAAAGGTGTGTGTCACCATTGTTGTATCCTTTCACCATACTTATTCAATCTATATGCTGAGCAAATAATCCAAGAAGCTGGACTATATGAAGAAGAACAGGGCATCAGGACTGGAGGAATGCTCATTAACAACCTGTGATATACAGATGACACAACCTTGCTTGCTGAAAGTGAGGAGGACTAGAAGCACTTACTGATGAAGATCAAAGACAGCCTTCAGTATAGATTACACCTTGATATAAAGAAAACAAAAATCCTCACAACTAGACCAATAACCAATATTATGATAAATGGAGAAAATATTAAACTTGTCGAGAATTTCATTTTACTTGGATCCACAGTCAACGCTCATGCAAGCAGCAGTCAAGAAATAAAATGACGTGTTGCATTGGTCAAATCTGCTTCAAAAGCCTTCTTTAAAGTATTCAGAAGCAAAGATGTCATTTTGAGGACCAAGGTGCACCTGACCCAAGTCATGGTGTTTTCAGTTGTCTCATATGCATGTGAAAGCTGGACAATGAATAAGAAAGACCAAAGAAGAATTGATGCCTATGGTGTTGGCAAAGGATATTCAATATGCCATAGACTGCCAGAAGAAGAACCAAATCTATCTTGGAAAAAGTACAGCCAGAATGCTTCTTGAAAGTGAGAACAGCGAGACTTCGTCTCTCTTACTTTGAACATGTTATCATGACCAGTCGCTGGAGAAGGACATCATGCTTGGTAAAGGACAGGAAGCCCCTCAATGAGATGGACTGACACAGTGGCTACAACGATGGGCTCAAACATAGCAACAATTGTAAGGGTGGCACAGGACCAGGCAGTGTTTCGTTCTGTCTTACATAGGGTCGCTATGTGTCAGAACCGACTCTATGACACCTAACAGCAACTACTGTTCTACCTGAGTTACAGAGGAGCACCCTATAACACAGAGAGGAAAAGCAATTTGCCCAGAGCCACACAACTGCAAAGTGGCCAGGCTGGAATTCACACCTATGCTGTCTTGCTTCAAACTCTCCATTCTTTTATTTAAAGCATTTATATATAGCACAGGGTCTGGAATACCTACACCAATCACTCTACATATAGAAGAGATTTTAGGCTGGGGGCTTCAATTTCCCGATTCCCGCCTCTTGAGGCTTCCACTTTCATTTCTGGCTTCCACTCCCTGAGATGCGTCCCTCCCATCCTCCTCATTCCAAGGAAAAAGACCGACAGAGACCAAGGACCAGAGCTTTGCCCTTCACCCTTGGGCGGATCCACAAAGGTTAATGCCCCAGCATCTCAGGCTGCTCGTTAACTTTCTGCCGACACAGTCACACTGGAAATTCTGGTTTGCAAGCCGGTCTAGATGAGGGGCCCCAAAGGAATCTAGAGTTTGGGTTAAGGTTTCTTCAAGGTTTGTCAGGTGCGGCTGAGGTGCTAACCCACCCCTCTCCCATCAGGAGCTCCGCCCAGCGAACTCTTGACGGGACTGGATGTAGATACAGGGGAGTGACAGAGCTCTGCCCATTTGGACACAGGCACCAAGCCCTCTCGGGATTGGCTGCCGACTAAGCCACTCTGCCTATTAAAAAGTCACACCCACTTTTAGTTGCGCTGAAGACCAACTGGTGATAACTATCTGCGTTTTGCTTCCCAAAGAAAAATGTAGTTGCTTGTTCTGCGACTAGTCCAATAAATATGCGTGTGTATCTCTCTCTCCAGTTCTGCATTCCCAGAAAACAGCCTGTACCAAGTGGTTCTGACATTTAGCAAAAATCCAACAGAACCAAAAGTGGTGCTTGATGATTTTTAACTTTTTAAAGGCCTCGCGTCCCTGTAAGAATCTGATGAAAATTATAAACATTAGCCCAGAAGAATGCACACACCCACCTACACACACCATTGAATGTCAGGGGCACTGGGTTAGCTCTGCTGTTAACCAAAAGTTCAGCAGTTCAAATCCATCAGCTGCCCTTTGGAAGCCCTATGGAGCAATTCTATTCTATTCTATTCCATTCCATTTCTATTCCATTCTATTCTATTCTGTCTTATAGGGTGGCTATGGGTCAGAATCGACTCAAGGACAACTGGTTTGGTTTTTGGTTTTGGGTTAATAATCCTTGGCTTTCCACCCAAGGTGGGAGGACTTTTGTATTTCTGAATGTATGTTTTCTTTTCTTTTATTGTGCTTTAAGTGAAAGTTTACAATTCAAGTCAGTTTCTCATATAAAAACTTACACACACATTGTTATGTGACCCTAGTTGCTCTCCCTACAGTGTGACAGCACACTCCTACTCTTTACCCTGCATTTCCTTTGTCGATTCAACCAGCTTCTGTCCACCTCTGCCTTCTCATCTCACCTCTGGACAGGAGCTGGCCATATACTCTCATGTGTCTACTTGAACTAAGAAGCACACTCCTCATCAGTATCCTTTTATGTCTCATAGTCCAGTCTAATCTTTGAAGAGTTGGCTTCAGGAATGATTTTAGTTCTGGGCTAACAGAGAGTCAGGGACCATGTCCTCTGGGGTCCCTCCGGTCTCAGTCAGACCATTAAGTCTGGTCTTTTCACTAGAATTTGAGTTCCGCATCTCACTTTTCTCCTGCTCCATCAGGGATTCTCTGTTGTGTTTCCTGTCAGGGCAGTGATTGGTGGTAGCCGGGCACCATCTAGTTCTCCTGGTCTCAGGTTGATGGAGTCTTTGGTTTACGTGGGCCTTTCTGTCTCTTGGGCTCATATTTCTCTTGTGTCTTTGGTGTTCTTCATTCTCCTTTGCTCCAGGTGGGTTGAGAC
Source organism: Loxodonta africana (assembly GCF_030014295.1). Taxonomy (NCBI): domain Eukaryota; kingdom Metazoa; phylum Chordata; class Mammalia; order Proboscidea; family Elephantidae; genus Loxodonta; species Loxodonta africana. The sequence continues at coordinate 173,256,958 of NC_087343.1, read as the reverse complement.
CAATTGATGCATCTTCGATGGCTGCTTGTTCCTTTTAAGACCCCAGACACCACTTACCAAAGTGGGATTCAAAACATTTTTTAGTACACTTTATTATGCCAATTGACTTAGAAGTCCCCTGAAACCATGGTCCACAGACTCCTGCCCCTGCTACTCCGTCCCTCAAAGTGTTTGGTTGTATTCAGGAAACTTCTTAGCTTTTGGTTTAGTCCAGTTGTGCTGACTTCCCCTGTATTGTGTGTTATCCTTGCCTTCACCTAAAATAATTCCAGTCTAAAAAAAAAAATAATAATAATTCCAGTCTACTAATTAGTAAATGCCCCTCTCTCTCCCTCCCCACTCTCATAACCATCAAAGAATGTTTTTTTCTGTGTTTAAATCTTTTCTTGAGTTCTTATAATAGTGGTCTCACACAATATTTGTCCTTTTGTGACTGACTAACTTCACTCAGCATAATTCCTTCCGCAATCCTCCATGTTATGAGATGTTTCTCGGATTCATCGTTGTTTTTTTTTGGTGAGTAGTATTCCATTGTGTGAATATACCATAAGTTGTTCATCCATTCATCCATTGATGGACACCTTGGTCATTTCCATCTTTTTGCTATTATAAACAGTGCTTCAATGAATATGGGTGTGCAATATCTATTCTTGTGAGGGCTCTTATTTCTCTAGGATATATTCCAAGGAGTGGGATTGTTGTATCATATGGTAGTTCTATTTCTAGGTTTTTAAGGAACCCCCAAATCAATTTCCAAAGTGGTTGTGCCATTTTACATTCTCACCGGGAGTGTATAAGTGTTCCAGTCTCTCCACAACCTCTCCAACATTTATTATTTAGTGCTTTTTGGATTAATGCTTTGTTGGGGTGAGATGGTATCTCATTGTAGTTTTGATTTGCACTTCTCTAATGGCGAATGATCATAAGCATTTCCCAACGTATCTGTTGGCCACCTGAATGTCTTCAAAGCACCTGTTCATATCCTTTGCACATTTTTTAAATTGGGTTATTTGCCTTTTTCTTGTTGAGCTTTTGCAGTATCTTGTAGATTTTAGAGATTAGATGCTGATCGGATTTATCGTAGCCAAAAATTTTTTCCCAGTCTGTAGGTTGTCTTTTTACTTTTTTAGTGAAGTCTGGATGAGCGTAAGTGTTTGATTTTTAGGAGCTCCCAGTTATCTAGATTCTCTTCTAGTGATTGTGCATTGTTAGTAATGTTTTGTATACTGTGTATGCCATGCCATGTATTAGGGCTCCTAGCATTGTTCCTACTTTTTCTTCCTTGATATTTATTGTTTTAGATTTTATATTTAGGGCTTTGATCCGTTGTGATTAGTTTTTGTACATGGTGTGAGGTATAGGTCTTGTTTCATTTTTTTGCAGATGGATATCCAGTTATGCCAGCACCATTTGTTAAAGACTCTCTTTTCCCCATTTAACTAACTTTGGGCCTTTATCAAATATCAGCTGCTCTCATGTGGATGAATTTACATCTGGATTCTCAATTCTGTTCTATTGGTCAATGTATCTGTTGTTGTACCAGTACCAGGCTGTTTTGGCTACCGTGGAGGTATAGTAGGTTTTAAAATTAGGTAGTGCGAGACCTCCCACTTTGCTCTTCTTTTTCAGTAATGCTTTGTTTTTTTGTTTTTTTTTTGCTTATCCTTAGCCTCTTCCCTTTTCATATGAAGTTGGTGATTTGTTTCTCCATCACCTCAAAAAATGCCATTGGAATTGGATCAGGATTGCATTGTATCTATAGATACCTTTGGGTAGAATAGACATTTTCACAATGTTGAGTCTTCCTATCCATGAGCAAGGTATGTTTTTCCACTTATGTAGATCTCTTTTGGTTTCTTGCAGCAGTGTCTTGTAGTTTTCTTTGTGTAGGTCTTTTACATCTCTGGTTAGATTTATTCCTAAGTATTTAATCTTCTTGGGGGCTATTGTAAATGGTATTGATTTGGTGATTTCCTCTTTGATGTTCTTTTTTTGGTGTAAAGGAATCCAACTGATTTTTTTATGTTTATCTTGTATCCTGATACTTTGCTGAACTCTTGTATTAGTTCCAGTAGTTTTTTGGGGGGGATTCTTTAGGGTTTTCTGTGTATCAGATCACATCATCTGCAAACAGAGATACTTTTACTTCTTCCTTAGCAATTCAGATGCCGTTTATTTCTTTATCTAGCCTAATTGCTCTGGCTAGGAACTCTAGCACAATGTTGAATAAGAGCGGTGATAAAGGGCATCCTTGTCTGGTTTCCAATCTCAAGGGGAATGCTCTCAGACTCTCTCCATTTAGGATGATGTTGGCTGTTGGCTTTGTATAAATGCCATTTATAATGTTGAATAATTTGAATGTATTTTTTTATTGGGGCACGACTTTATAGAGAAAAGCATACAAATGTTAAGTGTGAAGTTCAGGGGCTTTTTGCATATGTATACGTTCTTGTAACTATTATCCAGATACTATACAGACCATTTCCAGCCCTCAAAATGGCCCAAGGAAATTTTAACAAGACTTTTTTAAGACCTTCATAGCATCTACTCTCAACCAAAACAGAGATAATTCTCTTAATATTAGCACCATCCCACACATGCAAGATTTTTATACTTTATACTTTGTATTGTAGCTATTCAGTTATGTGACTATCTGTCCCACCACACTGGGGCTCCTTGGAAGCCTATTTTTGCCACAGTAGTCCTGGCACCCCCAATACTGGTGACACTGAGGAAATGCTTACTGAACTAAACTGAGGTACCGTCTATTGATCCCATTGCCTTCTCTGAATATATTGTTGTTATAACATTAATAATAATAATTACACATCATTTAGTATTAAGCATTGTGTTAGGACTTAACATATTCTTGTTGTTATTAGGTGCCTTCAAGTCAGTTCTGACTCATAGGGAACCCCTGTGTAACAGAATGAAACACTGCCTAGTCTTGTGCCATCCCCACAACAGTAGTTTGAGTTCATTGTTGCAGCCACTATGTCGATCCATCTTACTGAGGGACTTCCTCTTTTTCTCTGACTCTCTACCAAGCTTTTTGTCCTTCTCCACGGACTGGTCCCTTCTGATAACATGTCCAAAGTAAGCGAGACAAAGTCTTGCCATCCTTGCTTCTAAGGAGCATTCTGGCTATACTTCTTCCAAGATAGATTCGTTTTCTCTTCTGGCAATGTATGGTATATTCAACATTCTTCGCCAACACCACAATTCAAAGGCATCGATTCTTCTTCGATCTTCCTTATTCATTGTCCAGCTTTCACATGCATATGAGGTGACTGAAAATATCATGGCTTGGGTTAGGTGTACCTTAGTCCTCAAAGTGACACCTTTGCTTTTGAATACTTTAAAAAGGTGTTTCGCAGCAGATTTGGCCAGTGAAACAAGTGGTTTGATTTCTTGACTGCTGCTCCCATGGGCGTTGGTTGTGGATCTAAGTAAAAATGAAATCCTTGACAATTTCGGTATACACAATACATAGGACTTAACATACATAATTTCAGTCCTCATGTAGACCCTATGAAGTAAGTGATATTATCTGTATTTTACACTGAGGTTTACTCAAGATCACAAAACTAGTTAGTGGTAGCACTGGGGTGTAGACCCAGGCCTGTCTGACATGGAAGTCCACAGTTTTATCCTAAGAATCTTCTCCTCTTCCCTTCTTTAGCATATCTTTAGCACTTCCCAATGGATTTTTCCTGTTAACTTTTTAAAGCCTAGCCTTGCCTCCTCTCCACTCTCCACCTACATCCCCAACAAATTGTCAGGTTCCTGGAAGGCCCTGCTTTCTTCTTCAATAGCCATCATCATTCAGTGCCAGGCACAGTGCTAGGATCCCAGAATTAATGCTGATTGATGGGTTGATTGATAGGATGTGACAAGTACAAGTTCTAGACCCCACATGACTCATCACTGGGGATCATGCCTTCACCTGAAGGAGAGGGTTGGAGGGCAGCAAGGTAATGGAGGCAGGAGGGAGGTGGAGCAGGAGAGAGATGGAGGCAGGAGGGTGATGGAGCAGCAGGAAGATGGAGCAGGAAGATGATGGAGGCAGAGAGAGATGGAGCAGAAGGGAGATGCAGAGTAGGAGGGAGATGGAGCAGAAGGGAGATGGAGCAGGAGGAAGATGGTGCCAGAGGGAGATGGAGGGCACAGGGTGATCCAAGGCAGGACGGTGATGGAGGAAGGAGGGAGATGGAGAAGGAGGGACATGAAGCAGGAGAGAGACGGAGCAGGAGGGTGATGGAGCAGTAGGGAGATGTAGGGCAGAGGGTGATCCAGGGCAGGAGGGTGATGGAGGAAGGGAGATGGAGGCAGGTGGGAGATGGAGGTACAGGAAGGAAAAAGACTGGTCCTTTCTCTCTTGCATCCTGTACCTAGCTTTCTGAAGGTGACTCCACCTCCATCCCTTCCTTACTCAAAGTTGAAGTTCAGTCGGGTTATATGAGTTTTAAAAAAATAGTATTTCATTATATGTTTGGTGAAATTGTACACAGCAAAATAGGTTCCCATTCAACAGTTTCTACACATATTATTCAGCAACATTGGTTGCATTATTCACACTGGGTCAACATTCTCATTATTTCTGTTCTAGTTGTTCCCTTTCTAAAGACCTGATCTCCCTGCCCCCCTACTTTGTCATCTTTGTATTAAATTAATTGTTGACCATTTGGTCTCATATAGATGATCTATTAAAGAAGCACAGTACTCACCAGTGATATTTTTTATTTTATGACCTAACCTGCTATTTTAGCTAAAATGTGATATTAAAGAATAGTTTCAGTTCAAGGTTCAAAGAATATCTCAGGGCAACAGTCTCAAGAATTCCTCCAGTATCAACTGGTTGAATAAGTTTTTAAGGATCTTTTTTTTTTGAACTTAGATGAAGGTTTACAGAATAAACTAATTTTTCATTAGACAGTACACATATTGTTTTATGACATTGGCTAACAACCCCACAACCTGTCAACATTCTCCTTTCTCAACCTTGGGTCCCTATTACTAGCTTTCCTGTCCCCTCCTGCCTTCTAGATCTTGCCTCTGGGCGGGTGTGCCCTCTAGTCTTGTTTTGTTTTATGGGCCTGTCCTATCTTTGGCTGAAGGGTGAGCCTCAGAAGTGACTTCATTGCTGAGCTGAAAGAGTGTCCAGGGCCATACTCTCAGGGTTTCTCCAGTCTCTGTTAGGCCAGCAAGCTGGGTCTTTCTTTTCGAGTTAGAATTTTGTTCTACATTTTTCTCCAGTTCTGTCCGCGATCCTCCACTGGGATCTGTCTTAGTCATCTAGTGCTGCCATAACAGAAATACCACAAGTGGGTGGCTTTAACAAAGAGAAATTTATTTCCTCACAGTAAAGTAGGATAAAAGCCCAAATTCAAGGCATCAGCTCCAGGGGAGGGCTTTCTGTCTCTGTCAGCTCTGGAGGAAAGTCCTTGTCCTCAATCTTCGCATGGTCGAGGAGCTTCTCAGGCCCAGGAATCCCAGGTCCAAAGGAAGGGCTCTGCTCCTGGTGCTGCTTTCTTGATAGTATGAGGTCCCCCACCCACTGCTTGCTTCCCTTTCGTTTTATCCTTTGAGAGATAAAAAGCAGTACAGGCCACACCCCAGGGAAACTCCCTTTACCTTGGATCAGGGAGGTGACCTGAGTAAGGATGATGTTACAATCCCACCTAATCATCTCAACATAAGATGACAATCACAAAATGGAGGCCAACCACACAATACTGGGAATCATGGCCTAACTAAGTTGACACATATTTTGGGGGGGATACAACTCAACCCATGGCAGGATCCCTGTCAGAACAGCCGATGGTGGTAGCTGGGCACCATCCAGTTGTACTTGACTGAGTCTGTTGGAGGCCGTGGTAGGTGTTGTCTGTTAGTCCTTTGGGCTAATCTTTCCCCTGTATCTTCAGTTTTCTTCATTCTTCCTTGCTCCTGAAGGGGTGAGACCAGTGGAGTGTCCTAAATGGCCATTCATAGGCTTTTAAGACCCCAGATGTTACTCACCGAAGTAGAACGTAGAACATTTTCTTTATAAACTACGTTATGCCAACAGAGCTAGACGTTCCCCAAGACCATGGTCCCCACAGCTCTCAGCCCAGCAATTCAGTCCCTTAGGGAGTCTGGATGTGTCTATGGAGCTTCCATGACCTTGCCTTGTACAAGTTGTGCTGGCTCCACCAGTATTGTGAACTGTCTTACCCTTCGCCAAAGTTGCCACTTATCTATTGTTTATTTAGTGTTTTTCCATCCCCACCCATCCTCTCCCTTGTAACCATCAAAGATTGTTTCTTTTTGTGTGTAAACATTTTCATGAGTTTTTACAGAAGTGGTCTCATACAATATTTGTCCTTTCGTGACTGACTTATTTCACTCAGCATAATGCCTTCCAGATTCATCCACGTTATGAGATGCTTCACAGATTCATCGTTGTTCCTTATCTTTGTGTAATACACCATTGTGTGTATGTACCACACTTTCTTTATCCATTCATCTGTTGATGGGCATCTAGATTGTTTCCATATTTTTGCTACTGTGAAAACTGCTGCAATGAACATGGAATGCATATGTCTATTTGTGTGACGACTCTTATTTCTCTAGGATATATTCTTAGGAGTGGGATTACTGGATCATGTGGTATTTCTATCTCTAGCTTTCTAAGAAAGTGTCATATCATTTTCCAAAATGGTTGTATCATTTTGCATTCCTACTTGCAGAGCATAAGAATTCCGATCCCTCCCCCCCATCCTCTCCAACATTTGTTAGTTCCTGTTTTTTTGATTTGTGCCAGTAATGCTGGCATGAGATGGTATCTCATTGTGGTTTTGGTTTGCATTTCTCTAATGGCTAGTGATCTTGAGCATGTCCTCAGGTGTCTTTGGCCTCTTCAATGTCTTTTTCAGTGAAGTGTCTGTTCATTTCCTTTGCCCATTTCTTAATTGGATTATTTGTCTTTTTGTTGTAGAGGTATTAGATTTTCTTATAGATTTTAGAGATTAGAACTTTGTCTGATTTATAATAGCCAAGAACGTTTTCCCAGTCTGTTGGTTGTCTTTTTACTCTCTTGGTAAAATCTTTTGATGAGCATAAATGTTTAATTTTTAGAAGATCCCAGTTATTTAGCTTATCTTCTGGAGTTTCTGTGTTGTTTGTTGTGGTTTTTATCCTATTGATACCGTGTGTTAGGGGGCCTAGCGTTGGTCCTATTTTTTCTTTTATGAACTTCATAGTTTTTGGCTTTATATTTAGGTCTTTGGTCCATTTTGAATTAGTTTTTTGTGTATGGTGTGAGATATGTATTGTTTCATTTTTTTGCAGATGGACATCCAGTTTTGCCAGCACCACTTGTTAAAAAGACTGTCTTTTCCCCAACTGATGGACTTTGAGCCCTTGTTGAAAATCAGGTGACTATAGGTGGATGGATTTACATCTGGGTTCTCAATTCTGTTCCATTGGTCAATGTATCTGTCGTTGTACCAGTACCAGGCTGTTTTGACTACCATAGCAGTATAGTAGGTTCTGAGGTCAGGTAGTGTGAGTCCTCCTACTTCATTCTTCTTCAATAGTGCTTTACTTATCTTGGGCTTCTGTCCTTTCCAAAGCAAAAAAAGCATTTTTTTTTTAAGGTTAATGATGAGTTTTTCCATCTCTTTAAAGAATGTTGTTGGTATTTGGATTGAGATTTTGTTGTATTTATAAATCACTTTGGGTAGAATTGTCATTTTCACAGTGTTGAGTCTACCTATCCATGAGCATGTATGTTTTTCCATTTATATAGATCTCTTTTGGTTTCTTGCAGTAGCATTTAGTAGTTTTCTTTGTATAGATCCTTTACCTCCCTGGTTAGATTTATTCCTAAGTATTTTACTTTTTTAGTGGGTAGTATAAATGGTATTGTTTTTGTGATTTCTTTTTCATCATTCTCTTTATTGGTGTGTAGGAATCCAACTGACTTTTGTATGTTTATCTTGTATCCTGCCACTCTGCTGAATCTATTAGTTCCAGTAGTTTTCTTGTGGAGTCTTTTGGATTTTCTATGTATAGTATCATATCATCTGCAAATAGGAACAGTTTAACATCTTCATTACCAATTTGGATGCCCTTTGTTTCTTTTTCTTGCCTTATTGCTCTAGCTAGGACTTCCAGCACAACGTTAAATAGGAGCAGTGGTAAAGGGCATCCTCGTCTTGCTCCTTTTCTCAACGGGAATTTCAGCCTCCCTCCATTAAGAATGATGTTGGCTGTTGGTTTTGCATAGATGCCCTTTATTATGTTGAGAAATTTCCCTTCCATACTTATTTGATTAATTGTTTTTATCAGGAATTGGTGTTGGACTTTGTCAAATGCTTTTTTTGCGTCAATTGAGATGATCATGGGATACTTTTCTTTCCTTTTGTTTATGTCGTGGATTACGTTGTTTTTCTAATGTTGAATCATACTCGCATACCTAGTATGAATCCTACTTGGCTGTGGTGTATTTTTTTTTTTTTGATATGTTGCTGAATTTTATTGGATAGAATTTTGTTGAGAATTTTTGCATCTATATTCATGAGAGATACAGGTCTGTAATTTTCTTTTTTTGTGGTGAATTTGCCTGGTTTTGGTATCAGGATTACGCCGGCTGCATAGAATGAATTCAGAAGTATTGCTTCCTTTTATTTGTTCTGAAATAGTTTGAGTAGTACTGGCATAAGTTCTTCTCTGAATGTTTGGTAGAATTCTCCAGTGAAGCCATCTGGGCCAGGGATTTTTTTTTTTTGTCGGGAGTTTTTTAAAATTACCTTTTCAATCTCTTCTCTTGTTATGGGCCTGTTCCGATTTTCAACATCATTTTGTGTTAGCTTGGGTAGGTAGTGCGTTTCTAGAAATTTGACCATTTTTCTCTAGGTTTTCCAATTTGTTGGAGTATAGTTTTTCATAATACTCTGTTATGATTCTTTTTATTTCAGTTGGGTCTGTTGTAATGTCTCCCATTTCATTTCTTATTTGGGTTATTTGCATCCTCTTGTGTTTTTCTGTTGTCAACTTGGCCAGTGGTGTGTCAATTTTTGATCCTTTCAAGGAACCAACTTTTGGTTTTATTGATTCTTTCTATTGTTTTTCTGTTCTCTATTTTATTTATTTCTGCCCTGATCTTTATTATTTCCTTTCTTCTGGTTGCTGTGAGCTTCTTTTGCTGTTCTCTTTCTATTTGTTCAAGCTGTGTAGCTAATGTTTTGATTTTGTTCCTTTCTTCTTTTTTCACGTGTGCATCTGTTGCTATAAATTGACCTCTGAGTGCTGCCTTTGCTGTGTCCCAAAGGTTTTGGTATGATGTGTTTTCATTCTTGTTTGATTCTAGGAATTTTTTTGATTCCATTTCTGATTTCTTCTTCTACCTGGTGGTTTTGAAACAGGGTATCATTCAGTTTCCATGTAATTGAATTTTTTTTTTTTTCCTTGTTCTTCCTGTTGTTAATTTCTACTTTGATGGTGTTGTGGTCAGAGAAGATACTTCGTATTATCTCAATGTTTTGGATTTTGTTGAGGGTTGTTCTGTGGCCTAAGATGTGGCCTATTTTGGAAAATGTTCAATGTGCGTTGGAAAAGAATGTGTACTTGGCAGCTGTTGGGTGGAGTTTTCTTTATATGTCTGTGAGGTCAGGTTGGTTGCTTGTGCCCTTTAGCTCTTCTGTAACTTTATTGAGTTTCTTTCTAAATGTTCTGTCCTTTACTAAGAGTGGTGTGTTGAAGTCTCTTATTATTATTGTGAAACCATCAGTTTCTCTTTTCAGTGCTGATAGAACTTGTTTTATATATTTTGGAGCCCTGTCCTTGGGTGTGTAGATGTTTATTATGGTTAAGTCTTCATGATGGATTAACCCTTTAGTCATATATTGCCTTGTCTTTTATGGTGGATTTTGTTTTAAAGTGTATTTTATCTGAGATTAGTATTGCCATTCCTGCTCTTTTTTGGTAGTTATTTGCTTGATGTATTTTTTTCCATTCTTCTATTTTTAGTAAATTTACATCTTTCTCTCTAAAGTGTGTCTCATGTAGACAGCATATTGACGGATCCTGTTTTTTTAATCCATTCTGTCACTCTCTGTCTCTTTGTGGGTGCATTTAAGCCAATTACATTCAGTGTAATTATTGATTGGTGTGAGTTTATTGCTGTCATTTTGTAGTGCTTTTTTGTGGTGCTGACATTTTCTTTGTTCCTCAATCTCCTGTGCTGAATTCCTTTTGTTTGTGGATTTCTTTTGTTTTTATTGAGATTTTAGGTTTTTCTTCTTTGAATAGGCTTGTTAACTTTCTTTGTGGTTACCCTGAAATTTACCTTTATCTTCCTAGGTTTGGAAAAAAAAAAAAAAAAACCAGTCTATTATTACTTGATATCACCTTGCCTTCCTCTCCATTAGAAAGTTCTGTACGTACACCATTTATTCTCTCTTGTATTATTCTGATGTCTTTGTCATTTACAGATTAACCTCTTTGGTTTCCTGTTGTAATTCTCTTGGTTTTGAATAGTCCTTGAGGGTTCATTTCCTAGGTTTGTATCTGGCTGGTACAATCTTGTGTCTTAGATTCAGTCTGTGGTCTGATGTTGTTTGTTCTTAGACTGAAGGACTGTCTTTAATAATTCTTGGAAGTTTAGTTTGGTTTTTACGTATTGTCTTAACTTCTGTTTATTTGGAAATGTCCTAATTTCACCATCATGTTTGAATGACGGTTTTGCAGGATATATTATTCTTCATTGACAATTTTTTTCTTTCAAGGTTTTATATATGTCATCCCATTGCCTTCTTGCCTGCATATTTTCTGCTGAATAATCAGAGTTTAGTCTTATTGTTTCTCCTCTATATGTGACTTTGTTTTTCTCAAGCTGCTTTCAGGATTTTTTCTTTGTCTTTCATTTTAGCAAATGTGATTATAATATGCCTTGGTGATTTTCTTTTGGGGTCTATCCTATATGGGGTTTGTTGAGCTTCTTGGATGGTTAGCTTTTCATCTTTCATTATATTAGGGAAGTTTTCTGTCAGAAATTCTATGATCCTTTCTGTGTTTTCTGTTTTCTCCCCCTGTTCTTAAACTCTGATCACTATCAAATTTTTCCTTTTGATTCTATCCCACATAATTCTTAGGTTTCTTCATTTTTCTTCATTCTTTTTCTTATTTTTCCTCAGAGTTGTATCCAAGTGTTTGTCTTCAATTTCGCTGATCCTGTCTTCCATCATTTCAAACCTGCTTCTCATCCCTCTATAACCCTCCATTTCTGAAATCTTGTTGTCTTTTGGATTTCTCATTGCTGTTTTTGTATAATGTTTAGTTTTGAGTTTATTTTGGCATTTTCTTCCTGTATTATTTTCCTGAATTCTACCATTTTCTGTCTGTAATTTCCATGAATTTGTCTGCCTTTTCCATGAGTTTGTCTATTTTTTCCCTCATTTTTTCTGCTTTTTGCTTCAACTCTTGGATACCTCTGAATATTAGAGATTTGAATTCCTTGTTAGGTAGTTCTAGTGCCTTTTCTTCTACTGAAAAGTCATCTGGTGTTTTATTTTGGACGCCTACTGGAACCATCCTCTCCTTTTTTTTTCATGTTTTGATATTGTCTGCTGTCTTTGGAACATTTGGGAATTATTTTCTTCATTTATTGAATGCAGATCTGTTTGTTTCATCTTGCTTTTTTTGTTTTATTTGGTTATGTCCAAGTAGGCGGGCAGTGCATTCTTTATTGTTTACTCTTCTGAGGTCAAGATACTTTTCCCCTTCTTGTCCAATGGGCAGGGCCAGTCACTCAGCTATGGTGCAGCAGGGAAGGTCCAGCTGAAGGGAAGGGCTGGGATAGGTTGTTTGTGGCATGTCCTAGGGCCAACAGGGTGGGTCAAGAATCATTGCTGGGCAGGTTCTTGTAGGCTGTGCCTGTACTGCTTGGGGGTGTGATATTCAGCACATGGTGCAGGTAGGCAGGAAGGATGGGGGAGGTTGTGATGTGTGGAGCTAATATGAGTATGGGAAAGAGGAGAGAGAAGCAGGAGCCAAAAACAAACAAACAACAAAACAAAGAGGGCTAAGGAGCTTGCTGTCAGAGTGGCGAGATGAGAAACTGAGAAATGGAGAAAAGCAAAAAAGAAAAGAAAAGGGAAAAAGTAAAAAAAAAAAACTAGATAAAATTTGGGGGAAAAAAAACAAAAAGAGAAGCCCCAGGGGTTCCACTTGTGCAGCTTCAAAGCCTGAGGCACTGGCTCCCAGACTGCACAGTATAGCCTGGCTACAGGGGTATAGATGTCACACAGCTCAAAGTATTCTGGATACAGGAAAGGAAAGTAAATATAGAGAGATAAGAACTGAGAAATGTAGAAAGACAGAAAAGAAAAAAGAGAAAGAAAAAAGAAATGCCCCCAGGGATCTCACCAATGTGGCTGCACAGACTGGGGAAGTGGCTCCTAAACTGTGCAGTGCATCACAGCTAGAAGGGGCTTTCAAGCCACAATAAGAAAAAGAAAACAAGCAAACAAAATGAACAGAACAAAGCACAACAAAACAAAACAACAATAAAAAAAACTGTGGGAATCCCCCCAGTGTGGTTTTACAGGCCGGGGGAGTGGTTCCTCAGTTGAACAGTGCTTCATAACCTTTCAAGAGAAGACAAAGATAGCACATGGAGCCAGGTATTTCAAAGAAAGGAGAAAGCGGTGGTGGGAGGCACAGAAGAAACCAAAAGAAATGAAAAAAAAAAAAAAAAAAGTACCAACAGACAAATGGCACTCAGGGAGCCAGCCAGTGTGGACAGGGTCAATCCAAGCAGTCCAGGCCGAAGCAGTTGCCTCCTGTCAAGAGACTGTGACTGGCGAGAAGCAGAGGAGGATTGGGGGGGAAAAGAGTAGGGGTTAGGAAAGCTTATATTGCTGGCTACTGGGTGCTTTGTCTCCCGCTGGGAACCTCGTGAAGCTGCTTTCCCATACTCCCTGTCTGCAGATCTCCAGTGTGGGCAGGGCAAATCCAAGCAGCATGGACATTGCCCTTCCTGGTCTGCTTAGCGCATAGGTAGAGCAGCGGGGAGAGGATGGCAGTCAGGATAGCATGTCTCACTGGTTAATGGGTGCTCTGTCTCCTGTTGGAGCTGGGAAGCTGCCTTCCCATCCTCCTTGTCCACCAGTCTCTGATGGGAGTCCAAGATGGTGAATCTGTGCTGCTTTAGCTGTTAGGGTACCTTTTGACGTATCTCTCCTTGCTCTGTTCTTTGTCAGTGTCTTATTCCATTCAGTGCTTGGCTGAGTTCTTTATCTCTTCATTTAACACTTCAGGTTCCAGGATTGATGTTTGTCTCCGTTTTACTTATTTTTCAGGTCTTTGTTGTGGAGGGATGACGTGGTGCTTCTCTCTCTATGGTGCCATGTTGGCCGGGAGGCTTAAGGATTTTTTTTTTTTTTTAAGAAGCTGAGGTTTTGTTCCACATTTTTCCCTTTTTATCAGATCCACCTATTGAAAATTAGATCAAGTCCATGAGAGCAAAGTATGACATTGAGTATATCCCACCTGAATTTAGAGACCATCTTAAGAATAGATTTGATGTGTTGATGAGACAAGTTCTGGAATGACTTCAAGGACATTTGTATATGAAGAAAGAAAGAGGTCCTTAAAAACTCAAGAAAGAAAGAAAAGACCAAAATCATTGTCAGAAGAGACTCTGAAAGTTGCTCTGGAAAGTTGAGTAGCTAAAGTGAAAGGAAGAAATGATGAAGTCAAAGAGCTGAACAGATGATTTCAAAGGGTCGCTTGAGAAGGCAAAGTAAAATATTGTAATGACATGTGCAAAGACCTGGAGATAGAAAACAAAAAAGGGAAGAAAATATACTCAGCATTTCTCAAGCTGAAAGAACTGAAGAAAAAAATTGAGGCTCGAGTTGCAATATTGAAGGTTTCTACAGGGAAAATATTAAACATGGGAAGCATCAAAAGAAGATGGAAGGAATATACAGAATCACTATACCAAAAAGGATTGGTCGACATTCAACCATTTTAGTAGGTAGCATATGTTCAGGAACCCATGGTACTGAAGGAAGGGGTCCAAGCTGCACTGAAGGCTTTGGCAAAAAACAAGGCACCAGGAATTGATGGAATATCAACTGAGATGTTTCAACAAATGGATGTAGGGCTGGAAGTGCTCACTTGTCTGTGACAAAAAATTTGGAAGACAGCTACCTGGCCAACTGATTTGAGAGATCCAATATTTATGCCTATTCCAAAGAAAGGGATCCAACCAAATGCAGAAATTATCTAAAAATATAATTAATATCACACCCAAGTAAAATTTTCCTGAAGATCATTCAAAAGCAGTTGCAGGAGTACATAGACAGGGAACTGCCAGAAATTCAAGCCAGACTCAGAAGAGGACGTGGAATCAGACATAGCATTGCTGATGTCAGATGGATCCTGGCGGAAAGTGGAGAATAACAGAAAGATGTTTACCTATGTTTTATTGACTATGAGGAGGCATTTGATTGTGAGGATCATAACAAATTATGGATAGTATTGGAAGAACGGGAATTCCAGAACACTTAATTGTACTCATGAGGAACTTGTACATAGAACAAGAACGGTCATTCAAACAGAGCAAGGGGATACTGCATAGTTTAAAACCAAGAAAGGTGTGCATCAGGGTTGTATCCTTTCACCATATTTATTCAGTCTGTATGCTGAGCAAATAATCTGAGAAGATGGACTATGTGCAGAAGAAAGGGGCATCAGGATTGGAGGAAGACTTATTAACAATCTGCCATATGCAATGACACAACCTCGCTTGCTAAAAGTGAAGAGGACTGGAAGCACTTACTGATGAAGATCAAAGACCACAGCCTTCTGTATGGATTACACATAAACATAAAGAAAACAAAAATCCTAACAACTGGACCAATAAGAAACAACTATGATAAACAGAGGAAAGATGGAAGTTGTCAAGGATTTGGCTCCACAAATCAACACCCATGGAAGCAGCAGTCAAGAAACCAAATGATGCATTGCATTGGGCAAATCTGCTGCAAAAGACCTCTTTAAAGTGTTAAAAAGCAAAGATGTCACTCTGAAGACTAAGGTGCGCCTGACCCAAGCCACGATGTTTTCAGTGGCCTCATATGCATGTGAAAGCTGGGCAATGAACAAGGAAGACCAAAGAAGAATTGATGCCTTTGAATTACGATGTTTGCAAAGAATATTGAATATACTACAGACTGCCTGAAGAACGAACAAAACTGTCTTTGAAGAAGTACAGTCAGAACGCTCCTTAGAAGCAAGGATGGCAAGACTTAGTCTCGTATACTTTGGACGTGTTATCAGGAGGGATCAGTCCCTGGAGAAGGACTTCATCATGGTTGGTAAAGAGTCAGCGAAAAAGAGGAAGACCCTCAGTGAGGTGGATTGACACAGTGGCTGCAACAATGGGCTTAAGCATAATGATTGTGAAGATGAAACAGGCTGGGGATGTGTTTTGTTCTACTGAATGTTTGTTCACTATGAGTCAGAACTGACTTGCCGGCATCTAACAACAATGGCTAATGATAGAAGCTTTTCACATGTTTGTTGACCACTTGAGGGTTATATGTATGGTCATATAAAATTATAAAAGTCATATACAATTTTGGTAAGAATAAAAAAAGTACAGTGCAGAAGAGTGTAAAGTAAAAGTTAAAAGTCCTCTGGCTGCCCTATACAAGAGGCAATCGCTGCCATTACCAGTTTCCATCCGGAAATGATCCGTGTAGACAGTCACAAAAGTGTACATCCTTTTCAAAAATGGAGTCACATTGCACAGATGGTATTTCAAGTTGCTTTTTTCATCTTACAATCTATCTCGAAGACTATCTAATATTATAAATATGCTTCATTCTTTTAAAAATAGCATATCTTTTTAGAATATCCTAATGTGTAGATATTCAATAGTTTTTCTGGATTATTTTTCTCCCAATTATCAGCAGAACAAATTGTTTTCAGATTTTCATATTATAAACTCTACTGTAATTGACATCCTTAAACATGCATCTTCATCCATTTGTACAGTTACACTTGTAGAATTTTCCAAGTGGAATTTTGGAAGTTGATTCCTCCAAAAGGGCTTTTGATGGGCCGAATACTAAAACAACAAACAGGAAAAAACAAACCAATTGCTGCTGAGTCAATTCTGACTCATGGCAACACCATATACATCAGGATACAATTACGCTTCATAGGATTTTCAATGGCTTATTTTTTGGAAGTATATCACCAGGCCTTTCTTCTAAGGGGCTTCTGGATGGACTCAAACTGCTGACCTTTCAGTTATCAGCTGAGTCTGGTAACCATTTACGTCACTCAGGAACTTCAGGCTGAATATTAGCTCCTCCAATATTCCACATCCTAATCCCTGGAACCTGTGAATATGTTACCTTACATGGTAAAAGGGACTTTGTATGTCCCTTTGTAGATCTGAGATGAAGAGATTATCGTAGATTGTTTGGGTGGGCACAATGTAATCATCAGGGTTGTTACAAGGGGGAGGCAGGAGGATGATCAGAGACAAAGGAGAAGGCAATGTGATGACAGAAGCAGCGATGGAAGTGATGTGGCTACCAGCTGAGAAATCCCAACAGCCTCTTGGAGCTAGAAAGGGCAAGGAGCAGATTCTCTCCTTGCCCTCTGTTGGGGTAGGAAATGGGTACATGGGAAACCCATTTATGGACCCCGGCCTCAGGCTTCTGTTTCTGAGAATTAATTCTGGCTTCCTCCTGCAGTTACCACCACCTATCTATCAGTACTGTGGTGGCTTGTGTATTGCTATGATGCTGGTAGCTATTTCACTGGTATTTCAAATACCAGTATGGTCATCCATGGTGGACAGGTCTCAGCAGAACTTCCAGACTTTGACAGACTAGGTAGAAAGGTGATCTACTTCCAAAAACTGGCCACCGAGAGCCTTATGATTCACAACAGAACATCACCCAACTAGCTTCATCAAGAGGAATCAATAACTGGAGAAGGAGATCATTTTTGTGAAGTAGAGGGCCAGTGAGACTAAGGGAGATCCTCAGTGATAGATTGGCACAATAGCTGCAATGATGGTTCTGAGCATGTCAGCAACTGTGAGGATGACAGAGCAACATTTTCTTCTGTTGTGCATAAGATTCTCAGGAGTCAGATTTGACTCAATAGCATCCAACCATCTACCTATCTACCTACCTACCTACTTATTTATGTATCTATCTACCTACATACCTACTTTATCTATCTATGTGTCTGTCTGTCTATCTATCTATCTATCTAATCTATCTATCATCTCCTAGGATCTAAAGACTCTGCCAAGAAGGAACTACAGTTGTAACCAGGCCTTCCCTCTGGTTTTCAGGAACAATATTTTCTGACCCTCTGGCCTCCTATGTTTTGACATCGTCTCCTTGAGCTGGTTTCTTCTTCTTCACCTAGGTTTTTAGGTTCTTGAATCTGTTGGAAGATAGCTTTGGACTGGATGAGGAGTAGGGATAAGTGAGATCCTCCATAATACATTTTGTCCTTCCCTAGGGAGTCTTGAGTGGAAACCCAGATTGAAGGGAAGGAAGTGGGGCCTCGAGGCCTAACTGCAGAGGAAAAAAAAGGAACGACTCTGGCTGGCTTGACCCTCTTTTCAGTATCAGTGCCAGTTATTGATCAGTGACAATAGCCTTGTGACTCATGCATCATATCGTTTAGTCCTTGCACCACCTCAAGGAGTAGGCATGACCATTGTTATTACTCCTATCTTATAAATAAGGAAACTGATGCTCAAAGAGATTAAGAACTTCCTAATTAGTGGAAAAAAAATTTTTTTTTTTTTTTAATTAGTGGCAGAGCTGGGTTTCCAACAACCCAGGTCTTAACTAGTTACCGTTTTTTGCTGACACTCTTGGCCAAAGAGGGTCCTGAGACAGAACATTAACAACATCATGAACTACTCTCATCAGGCTCTACCTCCACACTCTCACCCCAAGCTCACACTCATCCCTTACTCTGTTCCTTTCTTGAGTTTGTCCCTGTCACTCCTGTCTAGCTCTTACTAATTACTTGCTAACTACAGCCCTATATGTTGTCGTTGTTGTTGTTAGCTGCTGTGGAATCTATTCCGACTCATGACGACCCCATGTGTGCTGAGTAGAACTGCTCCGTAGGATATCCAATGGCTGTGACCTTTCAGAAGCGGATCGCCAGGCCTGTCTTCTGAAACACCTCTGGGTGGGTTTGAACTGCCATCTTTTGGCTAGTAGTCGAGCGCTTAACTGTTTGCTCCACCAAGGAGGGGCTCATTGTCTGGTGCCAGCTATAGTACAATCCATAACACTTACAGCCAGCATCAGACAATGAGCCCTTTATTCTCTTCTATGATAGCTGATGCTTTAAGGTGGGTTAATTTGCTGACAAAGTCCCTGGGTGGTGTAAATGGCTAACTGAAAGGTTGGAGGCTCAAGTACACTCAGAGATGCCTTTGAAGAAGGGTCTGGTGAAAAATCAGCCACTGAAAACCCTATGAAGCACGGTTCTCTGGCACTCAGGGGGTCATCATGAGTTGGAGTATAGTTGTTGGTAACTGGTTTCAACTTGTTGATACCAATTACATGGCGAGGTTTTTGGGGTGTGTGTGTGTGGAGGAAATGATTCATTCAGCAGATACAGATGGAACGCTTATGTGTCACATACTGAAATGGCGCAGGAATGAAGGTGGTGAACAAGGCAGATGAAGTCCCTGCACTCATGGACTGTGTTCATTAAATGGCCACACAATTAACTTTTAACTATAACTTTGATAAATATCATGAAGGTCAAGCACAGAGTATGTGGAAGGTATTTAACAGGCTGACTGGAACTTATGCTTCCAGGAGGAAGGGGCTTTTTTTTTTTTTTAGTGTAATTTTTTTGTTGTACTTTAGATGAAGGTTTACAGAACAAACTAGTTTCTCATTAAACAGTTAGTACACATATTGTATTTTGACATTGGTTAACAACTCCACAACATGTCAACATTCTCCCTTCTTGACCTTGGGTTCCCTATTACCACCTTGCCAGTCCCCTTCTGCTTTCTAGTCCTTGCCACTGGGCAGGTGTGCCCCTTTAGTCTCGTTTTGTTTTATGGGCCTGTCTAGTCTTTGGGTGAAGGGTGAACCTCAGAAGTGACTTCATTATGGAGCTAAAAGGGTGTCCAGAGGCCATACTCTCAGGGTTTCTCCAGTCTCTGTCAAACCAGTAAGTCTGGTCTTTTGTTTTGTGAGTTAGAATTTTGTTCTATATTTCTCTCCAGCTCTGTCCGGGACACTCTATTGTGATCCCTGTCAGAGTAGTCAGTGGCGGTAGCTGGGCACCATCTAGCTGTACTGTACTCAGTCTGGTGGAGGCCGTGGTAGTTGTGGTCCATTAGCCCTTTGGACTAATCTTTCCCTCATGTCTTTAATTTTCTTCATTCTTCCTTGTTCCTGAAGGGGTGAGACCAGTGGAGTATCCTAGATGGCCTCTCACAGGCTTTTAAGACACCAGACGCTAATCACCAAAGTAGAATTCAGAACATATTCTCTATAAACTATGTTATGCCATCTGAGCTATGTGTTCCCCGAGACCATGGTCCCCACAGCAGGAAGAGCCATTTTAAGTCCTGTTCAAAATATGACTGAAAGCCTTAGTCTGTGAAGACTGGGGTTGGAGGTAGTGGTGAGGGGAGCATTCCTGGGAGGAATGGAGAGCCTGGAACCCTCAGAAGTACTTAAAAATGCAGCCTATGGAGCACAGTTCTACTCCGACATACATAGGGTCGCCATTAGTCAAAATCGACTCAACGGTATCTGGTTTGTGGTTGTTTTCTGAGTCTGGGTCTTTGCTCATGTGTACAATGGGGATGATGATATTTGCATGGGAGGGACAGGAGGAATATATGAAATGTTAGCATATGGCAGTGGTAATGGGCTGAACCCACACTGCTCTACCTAGAGACACCCTTTTCCTGATTGCAGCACCAATGAGTCCAACCAGCTTTCCCAGGCTCATTCCCAGGCTGGGCTCCTTTCAGAAACTGTTTTTAAAAACCCTATCCAGGGGCTTTTTGGTTTCCCCCTTTCCTGTCAGTCTGAAACCCCAGCAGGCAGGAATCCCTGGGTTTGTATTCTGATTAATTAGAGTGGAGTGTTGAGGCCACATATTTTTAGCCATGATAGCATCTCCCAGCATATTTTCCCAGGGAAACCCTGCCCTTTCCCCATTCTGCCGGAAGCTCTGGGCCAGCCAGACAGTGAAGCATCTGGGATCGTGCAGGGAATTGGCCCAGAAAGGAGCTCAGACAGAGGAAATCAGAGTAAATCAAACCAGATGGGTCAGGTGGGGGCTGGTGTGGGGGGCTGGTTATTCTCTTCTTTGCATGGAGGGAAGCAATATAATATGTGTCCTGTTCATTTCCCACCTTGGACTTTATTTTTTTAGGGGAGCCAAATGCAAGAGCAGAGCCAGCCCCGCCTAGCGTTTGCAGGGCCTAGGGTAAAAGTACCACATGTCATGCGTCTCTAAATAATTGAAAGTTATAAATCATGCTAATACACTGTTATAAAATATGTTTTGCTCTCCCAAGTTGACAAAACATACTTTTATTATACACAATAAGGTCTATGTAAAGTCATGGTGTGTATATGACCGAAAGTTGGCAAAAATATCAGAGATGAATGAATTTATCATTGTACATTTTTGGTGTTCTGTTGTTGGGTAAGTGATGTTTGGATGGATAAAATAAAGACATATGTAATTCATAAACTGATATGTATTTATTCTATAGATTTTCTTTTTCTTGCCTTCCTGTTGGCAAAATTATGTTCTTAGAATTCAAGATTTGAATATAATTTGTGTTCTAAATGTTTTTAATGTTAGTAACGCCATTTGTTGTTGTTGTCAGTTGCTGTCCAATCGATTCTGACTCGTGGTGACCCCTTGTGTGTAGAGTAGAACTGCTGCATAGGGTTTTCAAGGCTCTGGCCTTTAAGAAGCAGATCTCCAGGGCTTACTTCCAACGCACCTCTTTGTGGGTTTTGGCAAGTGGTCAAGTGCTTTTTTGAGTCATTGTAGCTCTTAGTTTGCTTTTTTTTTTTTTTTAATTAATTTCAAGTTAGAGCAACTTGAGACAAGTAGCTCTGACAACAAGTAGCAACTGGAATTGTAAGATTTTTGAAGGGATACTTAGATTCAGAAATGAATCATGCATTTAACATATTATGCTTAACTATTGTAATGGATCACATATAATTAGTGTTATCACAGAAAATATTACGAAATATTCTTATTTTATTATGTGAACTACTATCCTTTATACTGCAATTTTTATTGTCTCTTAAAGCAACATCTAGATTCATAGATTCATTTCTTGAATTGTTCTCTCAAATTGTTCAATTCTGGAAGTTTATGGCTCAATTTGTTAGGACCTGTCTTCGATAAAGACAGTATTTTGACCTATAATGGCCAGACACTATAAAAAAATTAGTTTGGGATTATTTGTATGTTAACCTCCTTCTTAGTCATGCTAAATGTTGTTTCCTTGTTTTAATTTCCTTATATTTTATTGGAATGCTATTTTTGCTGCATATTTCATATGCATTTTCATTTAGGAAAACCAGTTTCTCCCAAATTTGCAAAAATATTTTTAATCCTTTTGAAGTAAATTTGACAAACTTAGATGTCTTTGATTTTTTTTGTAGTGTTATTAATAGTATGCAATGTTGTTGTTGTTAGGTGCCGTCGAGTCGGTTCCGACTCATAGCGACCCTATGTACAACAGAACAAAACACTGCCCAGTCCTGCACCATCCTTACAATCGTTCTTATGCTTGAGCTCATTGTTGCAGCCACTGTGTCAATCCACCTCGTTGAGGGTCTTCCTCTTTTCCGCTGACCCTGTACTCTGCCAAGCATGATGTCCTTCTCCAGGGACTGATCCCTCCTGAAAACATGTCCAACGTATGTAAGACGCAGTCTCACCATCCTTGCCTCTAAGGAGCAGTCTGGTTGTACCTCTTCTAAGACAGATTTGTTCCTTCTTTTGGCAGTCCAATATTCAATATTCTTCGCCAACGCCACAATTTAAAGGCGTCAACTCTTCTTCATTCTTCCTTATTCATTGTCCAGCTTTCACATGCATATGGTGCGATAAAAAATACCATGGCTTGGGTCAGGCGCACCTTAGTCTCCAGGGTGACATCTTTGCTCTTCAACACTTTGAAGAGGCCCTTTGCAGCTGATTTACCCAGTGCAATGCCTGTTTTGATTTCTTGACTGCAGCTTCCAGGGCTGTTGATTGTGGATCCAAGTAAAATAAAATCCTTGAAAACTTCAATCTTTTCTCCGTTTATCATGATGTTGCTCATTGGTCCAGTTGCGAGGGTTTTTGTTTTCTTTATGTTGAGGTGTAATCCATTCTGAAGGCTGTGGTCTTTGATCTTCATTAGGAAGTGCTTCAAGTTCTCTTCACTTTCAGCAAGCAAGGTTGTGTCATCTGCATAATGCAGGTTGTTAATGAGTCTTCCTCCAATCTTGATGCCCCATTCTTCTTCATACAGTCCAGCTTCTAGGATTATTTGTTCAACATACAGATTAAATACGTATGGTTAAAGAATACAACCCTGACGCACACCTTTCCTGACTTTAAACCAATCAGTATCCCTTGTTCTGTCCGAACAACTGCCTCTTGATCTATGTAAAGGTTCCTCATGAGCACAATTAGGTGTTTTGGAATTCCCATTCTTCGCAGTGTTATCCATAGTTTGTTATGATCCACACCGTTGAATGCCTTTGCATAGTCAATAAAACACAGGTAAACATCCTTCTGGTATTCTCTGCTTTCAGCCAGGATCCACCTGAAATCAGCAATGATATCCCTGGTTTCAAGTCCTCTTCTGGAACCAGCCTGAATTTCTGGCAGTTCCCTGTCGATATACTGCTGCAGCCATTTTTGAATGATATTCAGGAGGATTTTGCTTGCATGTGATATTAATGATATTGTTGTCTAATTTCCACATTCGATTGGATCACCTTTCTTGGGAATAGGCATAAATATGGATCTCTTCCAGTTAGTGGCCAGAAAGCTGTCTTCCATATTTCTTGGCATAGA
The DNA here is from genome assembly GCF_030014295.1 of Loxodonta africana. NCBI lineage: Eukaryota > Metazoa > Chordata > Mammalia > Proboscidea > Elephantidae > Loxodonta > Loxodonta africana. The sequence continues at coordinate 173,233,831 of NC_087343.1, read as the reverse complement.
TGAGCCAGCGCCTCCAGCGCTGCATCTGTTTGTTGAAACATCTCAATCGATATTCCATATTCCTGGAGCCTTGTTTTCGCCAATGCCTTCAGAGCAGCTTGGACTTCTTCCTTCAGTACCATCGGTTCCTGATCATATGCCACCTCTTGAAATGGTTGAATTTCGACTAATTCTTTTGGTATAATGACTCTGTGTATTCCTTCCATCTTCTTTTGATGCCTCCTGCATCATTTAATATTTTCCCCATGGAATCCTTCATTATTGCAACTGGAGGCTTGAATTTTTTCTTCAGTTCTTTCAGCTTGGGAAACGCCAAGAGTGTTCTTCCCTTTTGGTTTTCCATCTCCAGCTCTTTGCACATGTCGTTACAATATTTTGTCTTCTCGAGAGGCCCTTTGAAATCTTATGTTCAGCTCTTTTACTTCATGAATTCTTCCTTTTGCTTTAGCTGCTCGACGCTCAAGACCAAGTTTCAGAGTCTCCTCTGACATCCATCTTGGTCTTTTCTTTTTTTCCTGTCTTGTCAATGATCTCTTGCTTTCTTCATGGATGATGTCCTTGATGTCATTCCACAACTCGTCTGGTCTGTGATCACTAGTGTTCAATGCAAAAAATCTATTCTTGAGATGGTCTCTAAATTCAGGTGGGATATATTCAAGGTCATATTTTGGCTCTCGTGGACTTAGTCTGATTTTCTTCAGTTTCAGCTTGAACTTGCATATGAGCAATTGATGGTCTGTTCCACAGTCAGCCCCTGGCCTTGTTCTGACTGATGATATTGAGCTTTTCCATTGTCTCTTTCCACAGATGTAGTCAATTTGATTTCTGTGTGTTCCATCTGGCGAGGTCCATGTGTATAGTCACTGTTTATGTCAGTGAAAGAAGGTATTTGCAATGAAGAATTTGTCGGTCTTGCAAAATTCTGTCATTCGATCTCCGGCATTGTTTCTATCACCAAGGCCATATTTTCCAACTACTGATCCTTCTTCTTTGTTTCCAACTTTTGCATTCCAATTGCCAGTAATTATCAATGCATCTTGATTGCATGTTCTATCAATTTCAGGCTGCAGCAGCTGATAAAAATCTTCTATGTCTTCATCTTTGGCCCTAGTGGTTGGTGCATAAATTTGAATAATAGTCGTATTAACTGGTCTTCCTTGTAGGCGTATGGATATTATCCTATCACTGACAGCGTTGTACTGCAGGATAGATCTTGAAATGTTCTTTTTGACGATGAATGCAACACCATTCCTCTTTGAGTTGTCATTCCCAGCATAGTAGACTATATGATTGTCCAATTCAAAATGGTCAATACCAGTCCATTTCAGCTCACTAATGCCTAGGATATTGATGTTTATGCATTCCATTTCATTTTTGATGATTTCCAATTTTCCTAGATTCATACTTTGTACATTCCAGGTTCTGATTATTAATGAATGTTTGCAGCTGTTTCTTCTCATTTTGAGTCGTGCCACATCAGCAAATGAAGGTCCCGAAAGCTTTACTCTATCCACATCATTAAGATAGACTCTACTTTGAGGAGGCAGCTCTTCCCCAGTCATCTTTTGAGTGCCTTCCAACCTGGGGGGGCTCATCTTCCAGCAGTATATCAGACAATAGTCCGCTGCTATTCATAAGGTTTTCACTGGCTAATGCTTTTCAGAAGTAGACTGCCGGGTCCTTCTTCCTAGTCTGTCTTAGTCTGGAAGCTCAGCTGAAACCTGTCCTCCAGGGGTGACCCTGCTGGTATCTGAGTACCTCTGGCATACCTTCCAGCATCACAGCAACACACAACCCCCCAGAGTACGACAAACTGACATACCAAATAACTGAGTTAGTACAAATGCAAAATTAATTTTATTTTTCCCTAAGATCAAAATTCATTCTTTATTTGAGGGTCTTCTGCTTTAACTCTTTTAGTGCATTGTATATCTTGTCTAAATTAAACCTAATTGTTTTAACAGCATGTCGTCAGCAAGCCCAAGTGTTTGAAAGTGGTTATAATGTGAAATCTGATGTGTTCTATCATTGAGCAGACCCAGAAAATATTGTACATAGCCCCCTTTTGTTCCAAAAAATGACATCATTAGAGGTGCTGTTTTCACCTTGTCTCCAAGTAACAAATTCAAACTATGGAACAAAGAAGTGCTCAGATTTTGGCTAACAGTTAATGTCATTATCACAGTCTTGCCCTGACAATCTTTTAAATAAATGTCTAAAAATGTTGAAAGTTGTTTTTGTTCTTCTCTGAAGTCAAAACCTGTGCTTTTCATAACAGGTAAAGAACAAATTAAATGCTGATTAATTTCTACTTCACTGTTAACAATATGCATAGTAAATTTTGGTAATATAACATGATCTTTTTCCCTATTACAGTTATATTCAATAATACTTACACTTAAAAAGCATGTATGATATCTTCTCTCATTCTATCACCCATTAAATTAATCTCATTTTCAATTCTCATTCCTAGATAGTATTCATTATTTTTTACTTTTCTTGAATGTTTGACTATTTTAGCATCAATTTTCAGATCTTTAAAATTAAACCTAGACATTTTTCATTATTTTTAGTAAATATTGTTTTGTAGCACACTGGTTAAGAGCTTGGCTGCCAATCAAAAGGTGAACAGTTCTAAGCCACCAACTGCTCCTTGGAAACCCCATGAGGCGGTTCTACTTTGTTCTATACGGAGGGTCTCTATGAGTTGGAATCAACTTGTCAGCAACAGTTTTTTTTGTTTTTGTTTTTTATTGTTTTGTAATGTCACCAAAAGCATCATTGTTTGGTTAAATATTTAAACACAGTATTGTTTTAAGTACGTATATTACATTTCTATTAGGCATAGACTTGCTTTGGTTAAATACTATAGATTTCTGTTTATTTGGCTTTTTCTCGGTTCTAATGTGTTGCATGTGATCTTATCGTCTGCTCATTCTCAATGATCTAAGAATTAGAAAATAAAATGTATAAGGTTGAAGATATGAAATTGCCAACATTCGATCATTTCTAACCTACAAATATTACAATTTCATATAATTCAGCCTGATAATTCCAATCAAAATGTACACAATTCGAATATACTTTCATTAAAAATCTAAATTAAACATGATAAAAATAGATTTTAAATGTTTTCATAAAATTTATTCTTCTAAAGTATTCAAAACTTTCTATTAAGATCAAAAATGAAGATATAAATTATAGTTAACAAATATCAAATTAATATATTTATTAAATTAATCATGAGAACTTAAATCAACTTGAGAATGCAATTAAACATCATTAAAATATATTTAATAAAAATCTATTTTAAATCCAACATTCCTAGCCCATTTACTTGCCAAGGTGAAGAACAGGTATCAGGTTTTGTGCATGTTACATCAGGCCTACATATATATATATATATTGGAAACCCCGGTGGCATAGTGGTTAAAGTGCTATGGATGCGAACCAAAGGGTCGGCAGTTCAAACCCACCAGGTGCTCCTTGGAAACTCTATGGGGGCGGTTCTACTCTGTCCTACAGGGTCGCTATGAGTCGGAATCAACTTGACGGCACTGGGTTTATATATATATATATTTAATAGTAATATGTATTGAGAGCATTATTGCAAAATGTTTCCCAGCCATCATGTGTAACTGTTGTGAACAATGCTCTAATTTGTAAATACCTCCTGAGCTATGAAATAGAATATGAAAAAAAGGAAGAAAATGGATTTTTGGCTCTACCAAAAAATGATACTTCATTACACAAGAACCTAACGCGTTCAGGCTGAGAGGAAGACTTTGACAAGCTCGTTAATGTTACTTTTTTCTTACCTATGTGCCTCCAAAGCTCAAACCTCCCCACAGTTCAAGTAGAGCTCATGTCTACTAACAGTGTAGCACAATTCACAAACTTCATTGCACATGGACACAATAGCCTTTCATTTCAAGGACAGGGCAAGAGATAAGGAAAACAATTACCCTGGGGCCTGAACATGTTAGTCCCAGAGCTAATGTCTGATTAGAGGTTGTGCTGAGCCAGCACTGAGCATCAGACCTGGAGTGACAGAGATGTCCAGTGTTCTTTAAGAAATTTGTTTTGTATGACATTCAAGTTATGGGGCTCAGAAAAGGAGCACTTTTGTCTTGAATCTAAGCCTGTAACGGTCAAGGCCATCTCTCAGACAACATTTGATGTAGGCAGATTACTACTTTTCAACCTCTTGGTGCTCCCATGCTCCCTCCTCCATCTCCGCGTGTTCAAATTACCGTTTTTTAAGTTTAGAGTCATATGGAAACTCTTCCATGAAGGGCTCCCTGATAATGCCTCACCCTCTCCATCTTACTTCAGCTGGAAGGACTCCCTCAGATCTCCCCAAATGTGATGTGCCCCTCTCTTGGGATCCTGTAGGATAGAGACCTGGCACAGCATAGTGCTACTTGCTTAGTGGTTAAGAACCTGAACCTGGATCCAGACTTCCCAGACTTTGGCTTCTAGTTCCATCCCTTACCAACTGTAAAACCTCTGCCTCAGTATCTTCATCTGGAAAATGGAGTAAATAGTAGTACCTACCTCCTAAACCTGGTGGTATAGTGGTTAAGTGCTACGGCTGCTAATCAAAGGGTCGACAGTTTGAATCCGCCAGGCGCTCCTTGGAAACTCTATGGGGCAGTTCTACTCTGTCCTATAGGGTCGCTATGAGTTGGAATCGACTCGACAGCACTGGGTTTACCTCCTAAAAGTTGTTCTGAGGTTTAAGTGAATAAAGCATTGTTTCTAATGGCTAGCATGGAGCAAGCTCAATAAATACTGGTGATGATTATAGACTCACAATAGTCTTTGCTTTCTAGTTCAATGTGTTTATGTTTCATCCCTCATGTAACTCTGTGAGTTCCTTTTGGTCAGTGATCACCACAGATTTTGAATCGTGTATAGTCTGCAAACAGAGAGAGTTCAACAAGTGTTTCTCAAAGCCATGGTGTCCCAGCCTTCAACCAATCCAAGGCTCCCAGAGACAATTTCTTCCCTGGGGTGCATTCTTCCCAGCTACCCTATTCTCTCTCTTCATCAAGATGGTTCCCCATTTCCATCCACAATCCTTAGGTACTTTGCCACGTGCCTGACTTGTGAATCCCTGCTTCCCTAACTGTACACAGGTGTTGTCACTGTGTCAGTGGCCCTTCTCCTGTGGGAGTTTGTTACATCTTAACACGGACTTCCATGCCCTTAACCCAGTGCTTTTTAGTATATTCCACAGATGATAATGAAGGGGTTTCTGAAGTCACAGCCATGGAGGAGGTGTGGTGTTGACACAGGCTAACTAGGTCCTGCTGGAGTTCTCACAGGGCTGTGGATCTTCGGGAATGGAAAGGGCACGAGGCATCTCCCAAATGTATTTGAACAAGGGATCCTTTTTCACTGAGCATCGCTCAGGGCTAATATTTTCCCAGTGACACTAGCTCAAATACATGGTCCCTAACATGAGAATTCCTGGAGGTTGTGACATACTGAGATTTTGAGGATGCAAAGTAGTCAGGCCTCTCGAATTAAACCAGTTGGAAATTACCTAGCAATCAGAATATCAGAGATGGAAAGGGTCTTGGATTATTGTGTCTAACTTGGTAGACTAGGAAACCAAGGTCCCAAGAGTCTGAGGGCTGCCTAAGGTCACAGGAGTAGGGAGTCAGTAATGGCCCTAGGACTCCTCTCAGCGGGTGGCCTTTAGGGAAGCCAGTGCTATGTGAAATGTGAGACTCCAAGGCTGGGACTAAACACATCCTTCTAGCAAATGTGTTTCTGATGGGTTTGAAAAGTTTCTGGGCATCAGCCTTTTCCCATCAGTCTTGGGAACTTCCCAGGTACCACGCTAACCATCTCCTGATGCCAGGATGTACTCAGTCTTATAGATCCAAGTCCCTGAAAAGTCCAGTGGCCAAACCCCCAGGTCTAGTTTTGGGGTCTGGCCTGGTTGACCGTCCACTGTGGTGTGACAGCAAAAGCCCAGCCTTTGGAACTGGGTTCAAATGCCAACTCTGTCACTTAGTGACTGTACGGAAATAAACATACTGTGTAGCCTCTGTGGAAAATGTGGAGTATGCCACAGGTGACTGTGGTTCAGTAAAAGGAACAGATGGAGAGAATTTAGCATGGTGCCTGACACACAATGCTGTTACTGATGTCAGTGGGCCCCCAACTCATGGCAACTCCATGCACAATAGAATGAAAGGCTGCCTGGTCCTGGCCATCCTCATGACTGGCTGCCTATCAAGCTGGTGTGATCCGTGGAGTTTTCATTGGCTGATTTCCAGAAGTAGATAACCTGGCCTTCTTCCCTAGTTCGCCTTAGTTTGGAAGCTCTGCTGAAATCTGTTCAGTATCATAGCAACGCACAAGCCTCCACTGACAGATGGGTAGTGGCTCTGTGTGAGGTTCGTTGGCTGGGAATCAAAGCCCCGGAGGGCGACAATTCTACCACTGAACCACCACTGCCCTCTTGGTACATATTGTTATTGGGTACTGTTGAGTTGAACCCAACTCATAGTGACCCCATGTGACAGAGTAGAACTACTCCATGGGTGGGTTTTTTTTTTTTTTGGCTTTAATCTATAAAGAAGTAGATTGCTAGGTCTTTCTCCTGCAGAGTCACTTGGTGGGTTCAGACCACCATTTTTTTTTTTTTTTCTTTTAATTTTTGTGCTTTAAGTGAAAGTTTACAACTCTGGTCCTGTCTCTTGGGTGGCTCATCATTACCTTGTGTCTTTGATGTTCTTTATACTCCTTTGCTCTAGGTGGGCTAAGACCAATTGATGCATCTTAGATGGCTGCTTGATAGCGTTTAAGGCCCCAGACGCCACTCACCAAAGTGGGATGCATAATATTTTCTTAATAGATTTTATTATGCCATTTGACCTAGATGTCCCCTGAAACCATGGTCCCCAAACCCCTGCCACACTGGCCTTTGAAGCATTCAGTTTATTCAGGAAACTGCTTTTGGTTTAGTCCAGTTGTGCTGACCTTTCCTGTACTGCAAACCACCAAATTTTTGGTTAGTAGCTGAGCACTTAACCATCATGCCACCAGGGCTCCTTCGGCATGCATTAAAAACCAAAACCCAAACTCTTTCTCGTCGAGATGATTCTCACTCATAGCGACCCTGTATTTGGAAACCCTGGTGGCGTAGTGGTTAAGTGCTGTAGCTGCTAACCAAAAGGTCAATAGTTCGAATCCACCAGGCGCTCCTTAGAAACTCTATGGGGCAGTTCTACTCTATCCTATACGGTCACTATGAGTTCGCATGCATTCGGCCTCATTAAATAGCAGTTCCCATTCTTCCTTGTAAAACTAGGGACCTGAGGTGTATAGTTACCACAGCAAGACTAAGAAATTGCCAAGGGCAGGAACTATCTCTGTATCTGGCTCAGGGCTGATTAATTTGTACAGATGTAATTTCCCCAGTGAGAAAACAAGATAAGCCGTTAGTTTAGGGTGTACTGGCCTGTTATCTTTTTCCATTCTCTTTGTTTTCTCAGTCATTAATGTGGCCTTCCGCAAATTAGCAATGATTGCAATAGGACCAGGTATCAAGATCAAGATGCTGGTTTCACGAATTTTGAAGCAATTTTAATGGAGATGGAAATGTTTATCAACTCAACACAGGTACCCCAAAAATACAAATCAAAATATCTTCAGCTGCATAGCAAATATGATTTAAGAATTTAACATCATTATTTGATCACAAGCGTAAATATAAGTCACCATAAATAAATGTAGATTCATTGTACAAAAGTCCCCAACAACTCTTAATACAAATATGGTACATTTGACAGTTTCTGAAACAGATTCTTTAATTAACTTTTTAAAACTTAAGCATTTTTTTTCCTAGTTCTTGAACACGCACAAAAAATAAAAAAGGCAGTAATGCCGGTGAGGAAAGAATATTAAACCTCCTCAGTATTCATAAATAAGTGCTGCTGGCAAGCCGGGGGAATGAAATCTCCCTCCTGAAAGTAAAGACCTCAACTTACTGGGATCAAGTCTCTTGAGGATGATGTGGTTCTGTCCAGAGGGTCAAATTCGGGGTCATAAATCTAGGTTGGGGGGACGGGGATGGGGATGAGCTGTTGCAATAGCAATCTCTTCGGAGTGAGCCATCCAACTCTCCACAAAGCAACATTCAAGGGGGATCTGCCAGCTTCCCCTTGGAACCACCTTCCTTCCCTATGAAAGTCTTGCCTCCTGGCTCAGAGGTAGCCCGAAGCCCACAGTTAGCAGAATGATTCCTCTACAGCAGTGGTTCTCACTTCCACACGCAGCAGAATAACACAGATAGCTTGTGGGAAGTGTGGATTCCTCGGACCTACCCCCAGAGATTCAGAATTAGTAGGTATGAGAAGGGGCCCAGGAATCTCCATTTAAATTTGCTAATCTCAGGAAGTTCTGCTGTAGGAGGCCTCTGGATTCCCCTGTGGAGAGCCCCATCTCTTTCTCACTGGTGCGCATGAGTGTGTTACACAAACCTCTTGCTATGGGCCCTTCCTTTGCTCCTTCCATGGGTTACAAATGACCCATCTGCCCTGGGGGGAGGGTATTACCATTTTTTTTTTTTTTTCCTGTTTTCTCCCTGGGCTGGGGAGAGAAATATTACATGTGACACTATATATGTTCTTCAAAGCTCAGGGACACAGACTTTCCTTGATGATGATGTGCTCTGTCATGAATGAGACATTCACTTCCCAAAGACTTCTCTCCTTCTAAACAGTTTCCCCAGGCTTGGTGGGAGATTTTGCAGGGGAATTCTGGCTCAACCTGAGAAACAGGAGTAGAATCCATACCCCCAAACTCTAAGGAACATTAGAAAAGAGGAAGTTGGCTCTTCTGGCTTCTAGGACACTGAAAGTTCTCATTTACTAAGACAGGTCCCCTCCTGGTGTTACTTCTGGGTATTAGAAGCTCAGTGACTAGTATTTATACCCCTTACCTCTCTGTTCACGTTAAAATAATGGCTTAATATTTTCTTTCTCTTGGGAGTTTGTTTTGATGGAGGATTCTGGCAAAGAGGAAGCCGCTAATTTGTTTACTGGTCAATGCTATGGGCAGTGCCATGTCTGCCTTATTCAGCTCTGTATCCATGATGACCTTGTGTGGCCTGATGCCCTCTAAGCATTTGCTTAATGAATTAAAAAATGGCCTCATCAGCAAGCTGTTGAGATGACCTAAAAGCTTTCTTCTTCGGGCTATGGAATTCCTGGCTGTGTTCATAAACATTGCTTCCTCACAGCAGGCCTGACCATCTTCCTACTCCCAATTCTACTCAGTGGGATACACTTGTAAATGAATTTGAGTTCTCTCTAGGATTGCCCTGAGAGGGAGTCAGGATGTAGCTCCTGGAAGTCTATGAAATGGCAGAGCCGATACCAAGTACCAAGAACCTCCTCCTCTGTTCACTGTGTTTGCATCACCTAATCCAGGAGCGTGCTTGGCAGTGGAATCCCCAGAGCAGGAAAAGGTGCCACCCAGGGAGCTGGAGGCATGGGAGCCAGCAGAGAGGATGATGCCAGTAAGCTGAGGCATGCCCACTGGCCTGCTGACATCTGAGAACGGCTGTGCCCTTTCCTTGATCACTGAGACGTCAGGCCCGGGGTCACACATGGGTACTGGGTTGGAGGTCACCATCTTGGGAGATCTTGGGAAGCAACCAAAGATGTGGAGGGGGGCCACTGGATGGGGAAAGGATGATGCTACAGGCTCTTAGCACAGCAGAGGAAAAAAAGAAAAAGCACATACTTCCCTGTTCTTTTTTTTTTTTTTCATTTGCACTATGGAAACCCACCATGGAGATGTCATGGGAGAACATGCACAGGCCCACCCTTGGGAGCAGTGGGGATGGGCTTGGGGAGGTTCTTGTTTGGTTGTAGTCCATCCCATACGCTGTCCAGTTGGACCCTACTGTGGGCTGGCTGTGGCGTTCTCACTCCTGCTTCTCCTCTTCCTCCAGGTTGAGGGCCTACAGGGCCTTCTACCTAGCAGGTGGTGGCCAGGGACTGGTGGATGGGTGGCTGGAAGCAGCGCACATGCTCCACGGTGGAGCTGTCCGTCTCCACAGACTTCATGTACTTGTTCAGGATGGCAAATACTTCATTGTTCAAGATCTGGTACTTTCTGATGCGGTCCGCCATCTTCTTCAGGGGCTACAGGAGGGCAGGCACGTACAGGTGAGTGATGGGGGGAAGAGAAAGAGCGGGGAAGGAAGAGCAAGAGAATGGTTCGGTGAGGTCAAGGTCTAGGGCTCCGATGCCTCACTCTCTTGTTTAAAGACCTTCAGTAGGCTCCCAGTGGGCTCTGGTGATCAAGGGTTAGCTTGGGCCATAAGGTCCTTTGCAAGGTGGCTCCTACCTCTCTCTCCTCTACATCTGGCTCCCTAGACCCACACTTTGCTCTGGCCATACATCTTCATGCCCCTGTGCCTTTGCCCTTGTTGTTCCTTCTGTCTGAACATCCTTCCCACCCTCACCACCCTAGTTTATGCCTGGTTATTCACTGCTTGCCATTTCGTACTTGGCTCAAGCATGGTTTCTGATGGGAAGTCTTCTCTGACCATCTCACAGCCCCCCAGCCTCATTTAGACGGCCTCTGTCTGTGCTCCCACTGCAGCCTTGCTGACCCACAGAACCGTACTTACAACATGCCAGTGCCTACCACACTCCTGGTGCTCAGTGAATGCTTGTGTGAATGAGTAACCAGCACCAGTAGAGTCTGACTGGGGCAGGGAAGGTGTGTTTCAGCTCTGGAGCCCTGCCCTGATTTATCCCAGTGGGTTATGAGCAAGTGACTCATGGCTTCCCAAATCAGATCCCTGGGTGCTGAGTGTCTCTGTTATCTACCTGCAGTCTGGGGAGGTGATCTCCATAAGACTGCACCCTCCTATTCTTTTGTGATGAAAGCCTGGTTGTCAGGCCCTGCCACCTCCCAGGCCTCAGCCACGAGCTGGCTTACCACATTCTTAATGATTTCATCCTTTCCGTCTTGCCTCTGTACTTTTAGCAGGTGATAACAGAAGTCAAACAGGTCGAAGCGACGCTGCTGGCCCAGCAGGACAATGATGGAGCAGCCAGCCCAGTTCAAGCCGTCTCCGAAACACTGCCTGGGGGTGGGGCAGGGAGAGGAAGCAGCAGAGTGAGTGGCAGGAGAGAGAGGGAGGGTGAAGCCTTCATCTAGGGTCAGTGAGTGGGTCAAGTCTCCTAATCGGTAAAATGGGTACAAGGGAAAAAGTGAGCAGGATTCATTCGTTCCAGTGACTATGGTTATATTACAAGCCCTTGTAACCACAAAGAGTCCCTGGGGTGGTACAAAATGTTAATAAGCTTAGCTGCTAACCAAAAGGTTGGAGGTTTGAGTCCACCCAGAGGCATCTGGAAAGAAAAGCTTGGGGACCTACTTCCGAAAAATTAGCTGTTGAAAACCCTATGGAGCATAGTAATTCTCTGACACCCATGGGGCTGCCATGTGTCAGAGTTGACTCCATGGCAACTGGTTTTTAACCACAAAGAGGTGTCAATCTGTTGCTTCCCTGACGTAGGGGAAAATCAGCTTTGGAGACAAATTTGCAAAAAACAAGTAAGCAACAACAAAAAAGAAAGCCCCCAAAACAGGCCTAGAGATTTACGTGGCTGATTATTTCAGGCAGGCTGAGGAGAAGCTGTCTTGGCTCCAAAAAGGGGCCAGAGGAACACCTGTGAGGTGATGGGATATTTTCAAACCGTGTCACCAACTGGCCAGTGAAGGTCAAGAGGGTGGGGACGAGGCATAGTGGGTGATGAGCAGCAGCTGCTGGTGGGTGGGTAGGGGTTCTCGCAGCTCTGATAAAGCTCAGCCTGCATGTCCCCAACTCTCCACAGCAATCCAGGAATGTGGGTGGTGGTGGGGTCAGCAGCGCTCTGCTGTTTTCTCGTCCTCAAGAAGGAGCCCCCACTGTAAGCTGGGGAGGTTTCCTCATCCCCACGACTGTGGCTGAGAGTGTGCTGGACCAGCAGCTGCTCTGAAAACAGCCTCGGAACAGCTTGCTCCTCCTCTGTCCAGCTCAAACACCACTTCCTTCTCTAGCCCCCATCTGAGGCCTGGGCCTCTGGTGCTTTGTCTTTAGAGCTTTTGACTCCTTCAGGGCAGGCTCTGTCTGCCTGGCTTACCAGTTTATACTCCATATCTAGCTAGGTGGTGAAGGAAGAACTGGGCTCTGCTTCTGTCTTCTGGGGACAGGGTTTCCAGGAGTAGATGGCTTCATGAGCCAGGGGCCACCATGAGCAAGTTCTGTCCTGACTTTCCAGGGGAAGTCTTTCTCTGTTCTATGAACCCTGGAGTTTTGTGGGGATGACGTGGGCAGGGAGGTTCATAATACAAAACCTTACCGGGGCCCCCTTGTGCCCACTCAGTCAGACCTAGTTTCCAGGTTCTGAAAGACAAGGGTTCCAGAGCTCTCTACCCCCGGGTGCACATACTCACACACCTGCACACACCAGAATACCCACACACGCTCCATTTCTGCCTCCAATAATTGGTTACTCTTTCTGGCATACTCCTTTCTCCCTCCTACAGATCTGAATCCCAGACACTGTTCAAGGCTCAATTCTAGTCTGATAATCCACTCATCTCCCTTTTCTGGCATCTGTTACCCCTCCTGCCCTTGCTGCAAGGCAATCTCATTATATGTACCTGGGTGTCTAACTCATTCCTCTCTCTCCATGAAGCCAGGGGCTGTCTGCATTCGCTCAGCCCTGGCACATGGCATGTGCTTGGTAAGTAGTTGTTGAACACGCACCCCTGCCCACCTTTCTGGCTGAACTCCGGCAGCCTGATGACTCTCAGGGACAAGCAGTTTGGGGGTGGCCCCTCCCTGGGGTACTCACTCTGCCGTGAACTCATTGGTGCCCACGGGGATGCAGTAGACGAACTGCATGGCGCTCCACAGGCGGTGGAACTCCACACACTCGTCCACGTGCATTACACCGTTGGTGGGCGGAGGGCCTCGCCAGATGGGGTCCTGCAGGTAGCTCCGGATGCGTGTCAGGATGACCTCGAACATGGACAGGCCGCAGCACAGCCGCTCCTTGGTCAGCAGGTCACCTTCCCGAGCGATGGCGATTTGCTGGGGATGGAAGGGCATGTAAGGCTCTATCCATATCTCAGACCTGTCTCTCACCTTCCAACCGAGATTCCCAAACCCTGGAGCTGGCTGCAGCTGGAATTCTTTCACTAGAATCTTTCCCAGAGCAGGGCACTGACTTTATAAGCCTGAGTGCAACGGCAGGGAAGTCTTGTGGTAAGTAAAATCAAGGGCCATAAATAGAAGAATGGTTAAAAAAAAAATTGTGATCTACTCACGTAATGAAATGCTAGGTGGCCCCCGAAATAGACAGCTATAAAAGTGCTTCTAGTACTACTGTTACTATTGCACAATTACTACTCCTGGCTTATACTTACACTGGGTGTGTGGAATATACCAGGTCCTGTCCTAAGTATACGATAGGTGTTGGCTCCATTATATTTCTCACATCAACCCCACAAGGTATATACCCGTTGCCGTCGAGTTGATTCCAACTCATAGCGACCCTATGACGACAGAGTAGAACTGCCCCCGTAGAGCTTCCAAGGAGCGGCTGGTGGATTCGAACTGCTAACCTCTTGGTTAGCAGCCAAGTCCTTAACCATCGTGCCACCAGGGCTCTTCACATAAGGTAGGTACCATTATCATGCTCATTTTACTGACGAAGAGACTGAAGCTCCGAAAGGCAGTCAGTGAGTGGCAAAAGCTAAGATGTGAATCTTGGCAATGTAGGTCCATGGGTAAACTTGTAAAGTCGGTAGGGCAAGTTGCACAATAAGATGTATAGCATGATCTATTTAAAGGAACAACAACATCACAACCCCACAAACAAAATCATGTGGCGGGTGTGTGTGTGCGCAGAAACATTATGGAAGGATTAAAGTCAGTTGTGAGAACCGATGGGCTTGGAAATCAGGAGGAGAGGGATTCACTTGTTATTTTTAACATTTCTGTGAAGTGGAATATGCTACAATGAGTATATGTTGTCCTTTGAAAACTTACCACCGATTTCACAGAATTGTTTCCTCTAGCTAGAAGTCCTTCTTTGACAACTGCAAATGATCTCTATGAATAATTTAAATGCTTCTCATCTGAAGCCTCATTACTGCATAGCTAATAATGCTAGACAAGCACATCAAAGCGCATCGCCATATCATCATGAGTTACCACATCTAGAGTAAAGGTCCTGTAAGCCGTCTGCAAAGTAAGATAGATATGAACATCTAAGGTCAAAGTAAAGGCTCCCCATCTAGGGACAAAGCTAAAGAGGCCTGGCTTCTGAGACAGACAGATCCACGGGGCACTCAGAGGATCAGCTCTCAAGGGATAGTTCCCCAAAGAGCCCTTACAGTGTGGCCTAGAGGTGCCTGATGGCCAGCTGTAAGGTGAGATCCTCAGGAAGAGGGCCAGAACCAGTTGTCGTAGATTCCGACTCATAGAGACCTCATGTGTGTCAGAGTAGAACTGTGTTCCAGAGGGTTTTCAAGGCTGCAACCTTTCAGAAATAGACCACCAGTCCTTTCTTCAGAGGCACCTCTGGCTGGACTTGAACCTCTAACTTTTAAGTTAGCAGCTGAGCATGTAGACACTTTGCACCACCCAGGGACTCCAGGGAGAGGTTCTCTAAACTAATTCATGAAGGGAAATAAATCAGGAACCACCAGTGTTGGAGCCTGTGATGAATGTGGGCCATGAGTGTAGCTGTCATGACAACTATAAACTCAAAGAAGTCTAGGAAAAAAATATGAAATGGAGAAGTCTGACAGTGCATATTGCAAACAGAGAGAGGGAAACCTGATTCACGGTGACTCATCTTGATTCCATAGGCAGTGAGAGCTTGTTAGCTGAGGAGGGAGCACTCAAGTTGCCACAGTTAGCTAGAAATACCTCTTATAAAACATCCCAAACTCTGTGCATGCTTCTGTTCTCCCTAAGCGACTATCTCTGCTGGTATTTGGACCTTGAAAAGGCTCTTCACTTCAGGAAGGGAGTGCCTGGCACAGAGAAGATGCTCAGTAAATCAATAAAACCTGTTACTGTCGTGTTCACTGACTCCTGGCAACCCCATGTGTAACAGAGTAGAACTGTGCTCCACAGTGTTTTCTTGGCTGTCATCCTTTGAATCATCAACCTACTGGTTAGTAGTCAAGCACAAGTGGTTTGCACCATCCAGGGACTTCAGTAAATTAATAAAGGACCTATATTTGTTCCCGGGGAAACCCTGGTGGCGTAGTAGTTAAGAGCTACGGATGCTAACCAAAAGGTCGGCAGTTCGAGTCTACCAGGCACTCCCTGGAAACTCTATGGGGCAGTTCTACTCTGTCCTACATGGTTGCTATGAGTCGAAATCAACTTGATGGCAACTTGTTTTTTTTTTTTAATTTGTTCTCGAGTCATAAATATTCTTATCTTAAATCAGTACAGAGAGTTCTGGTCTATGAACCAATCTCCCATGTGTCTGGTTAGTCTGAATCAATCATTGGAGCCTGACAATCCTGGGGGCAACTAGAAAAATTAGCAACTGAGTTTACAGATCTGCAGACAGACCCTGAACTCTGATGAGCCCACCCAATACAGACAACCAAAGAAGCCTTAAAGGAAATGGTTAGGGGCTTTGTTCCTTGCTTTGAAAAGTGTTTCCTCTCATAGTTTTTTTTTTTTTTTTTCTCTTCTATAAGCTATAAAAGTAATACATAGGCATTGGGTAAAATTTGGAAATTAAAAGCAAAGGTTACTGGGAAGAAAATAAAAATTTCCCATAAACCCAATTACCCAGAGATAAGCTTTCTAAAAATACTGCTGTATGATTTGTGTTTATGTATATATGTGTATGCATATATATTTAACAAAATTTGGATAGTACCAATATTGCCTTTTTCTCTTAATATACCAAGAATTAAAAAAATTTTTTTGAATGTTAAATTTTCATGATTTTTTAATGGCTACATAAAATGGTCATTGATATAATTTATTTGGCCCTCTATTCTTGTTGGTGTTTTAAGTTGGTTATAACTTTTCACTATTGTGTACAATTCTGAAACAAACATCCTTACACATGAAAATTTTGGATCCTATCTCTGATTATTTTCTTAGGCTAAATCCTTAAAAGTAGAATTACTAGGTCAAAAGTACAAATATCTTCAAAGGCTCTTGCTACCTAGTGGCAAACTCATTTTAAACAGCTGGGCCACTGTGTATCTACCTATAACTCCTGTTCCTTATACCCTCATCAATCTCATTAAGTTCTTTGCCAACTCGAAAGATAAAACATTACATCTCATTCTTTTCATTTGTGTGCCACTGATTTCTAGCAAGTCTGCATTTTTTTCTTATGATCATTGGCATTTATATTTTTTATGCTGTGAGTTTTTTTCCATGTCTATTTTCTTTTCATTTATCTGGCATTTTCTTTTCTGCTTTGAAAAAGTGCTTTATACAATAGTATAAGACCAACTGGTCAACCTTACCCCTAAAGCAAAGGTGAGAAGGTAAGGAGGGGCCATCTGTCTTAGAAAACCACCCACTGCCGTCGAGAACCCAACACAAATAGTGTCATTCAGTTCACGCTTCCAGGCTTTAAATATATAGCAGAGATTCTCGGTCACTGTCCTCGATAGTATATGAGCCCCCTGAAACCCAGCTAGCTTGAATGTTAATATTTTTTCTTTGGCTGACAAAAATGACTAAGTTTTGGATTCTTTCTCGAGGGATGAGAGACTTGTAAAACTGGCATTTCCTTTCTCAGAACGCCCAGTTCTGTTCATTAAGTACTGAGCATTTCATGAATTGAGATTTCTATCAGTCCCAGGGAAATGGTGTCCACCCGAACATGAAAGGAACTCACAGTCTTCTAAATGGAAACACATGCCAAACTTTGGGTGCTAGGGCCAGATTCTTATGGGATGACACCAGTGCTAGAGTAGACATATTTACATGTCACTGGCTTGGGGGATTTCTCCCTAAAAGGAAATCATTGTAGACGATCCTTTCAGTGCAGCTCCTGAAGGTTAAGAAGAAAATGTGCTTACTACATGGCATCTGAATTCTCTCTGGGGCGACTCCAAGAGCCCAGTCGCCACTTAGCGTCTCGTCACTGTTTTCAGTAGGAGGTTGGCGGCATGCAGAAGGCCCAGACGGGATGGCCTCATCGGTGGGACATCTAGGAAGACGGGCTCTGCAATGTGTTCCGAATGCTTGCCATGCTTTGGGTAGGGAGAAGCTGCCTTTTTCTCTTGGCCCCCGATCTGGGTCCTTGTGGCTTATATATCACTGTGAGAACAGCAGAGAGGACCATCTGAATGCGAACTGAAGGGGGAATTTGAATCCTAATTTTTTTGGTCTGTGGTCTTCATCGCTGTATCCCCAATTGCCATTGCCGTGGAGTAGATTCTGGCTCATGGCGACCTCATGTGTGTCAGAGTAGAACTGTGTCCATCATAGGGTTTTCAATGGCTGTGATCTTTTGGAAGTAGATCCCCAGGCCTTTCTTCTGAGGTGCCTTGGAGTAGGTTCAAACCGCCATGAATCCTAAATTTTTTAAATAGTTGCATTTGGCTAGCAGAACAGGTGACACTGGCTTGTTTCATGATGCTGTCCTGTTTTTCTCCTTTCTGAAATCTTCCCCTGAACCTCCCAAAATGTGAAGCTTGCTTAAATCAATTTGAGGGGATAGCACATTCTTTTTGTTGCCTCTTTCCTCCAACTCTCTTCCTTCCTGCCTCCCTTCATAGTCTGTGAGTTCTCTGACGCCAGAGGTCCTCTCTGACTCATCTCATTCATAGTGACTGGTACAGTTTTTTAAAAAATGAATTTTATCTATAGAATGAACACACGAGCCACTGACCTTTAAAACATTTTACAGATAAAGCTGAAATCTTCCTTGGTACCCTCTCCCCAATCTGTCTTCTTTACCTCTCTTCAGACGTTGCCACCATTATGAGCTAGGTGTGTATCATCCCAGATGTTTTTTAGAAAAAGATTTACCTATAATAGGGTCTTATTATGTACATTTTTTAAAGAATGCAAATGGGATCATACTGTATGAGCGGTAGTGCAACTTGCTTATTAATTCACTCAGCCATGTTTTTGCAACTTGCTTATTAATTCACTCAACCATGTTTTTGAGACCTATTCACATTGATGTGTCTTGATCCAATTTTTCTATTTAATTATTACATGGCAGCTACTCAGCATTTAGACGATTATAAAAAACCAAACCAAACTAGTTGCAAGTCAATTCTAGCTCAAGATGACTCCGTATGTGTCAGAGTAGAACTGCACTCCACAGGGTTTTCAATGGCTGTGAGCTTTTGGAAGTAGATCACCAGGCATTTCTTCCAAGGCACCTCTGGGTAGATTTAAACCTCCAACCTTTTGGTTCATAGCCAAGTGCTCAACCATTTGTGCCACCCAGGGACTCCTGTAGATGACTATATCAAATTTTATTTAGTCGACCCCTCTACTGGTAGACATTTAAGCTGTTTCCAGGTTTTGCTTTAACAAACAGTTCTACAGTCAACATCTCATATTCCTGAGTGTTTCTCTAGCAAAGATATCCAGAAATGAACTTCTGGTGCACAGGGCATGTGGAGTTTTAATTTTGAGAGAAAACTTAGCAGAATTCTTGATACCTAGCAGGGGCGTAATAGATGCTTGTTGAAATGAGGTGACTTCCTTCTTTCTTGGAAGGAAAAATGACACAGGGTGTAGAAGAAAGAACTCGGGCCTAAGAGTCAGCAAACCTCATTCCAGACCTGCCCCTGCCACTAGTACGGTTTGTGATGCTCGACACTCTCTTCCCCTCTCTGCATCTCAGTTTCCCCAGCTTGAAATGAGGGGGTTAGACCAAATGCTCTTCCTCTGAAGTCCCTCTAAAGTCCATGACACAAGACTCATACCTGAGGGGTTCCCAGGCGCTCTATCAGAGGGACCAGGTGAAGTGGGGCATACTTGGCTTCCAGGCGTTTCATCCGGACCTCCAGGCGCTCCCCCTCTGCAATTGAAGCAGCAAAGCAGAATATGAGATTCTGGGCACACTGGGGTAAGAAGGGCTAGGGAAGAGAGAGGCTCAGAGGACCTGGTGATGTATCTGTATTCCAAAACTTGATGGAGCAGTACTGTTTTCCTTGGCTCTGGAAAGTATGATCATGACTCTCTATAAGGAAAAGTTTTCTATTATCTCTCCCCAGCAATGGAGTTGTCTATCTTGTGGGGTGGTGAGTTCCCTCTCATTTGAGAAGCTTAAACCAAGGCTAAACAGCAACATACTAAGGATGATCTAGAAGGAACAAGAAACAAGGCCTAGAGTGTCATTTCCAATTCTGCAATTCTGTGAATATATAATAGCTGCCCAAAGCTTTAACCTTCTTCTTTTCTAAATGCAGATCAGAGGTTACTGGGATTAAGAACTGAGCATGACGTTCAAATACAGGCTGGCTACACTCAGTTGCTATTAGTGGTTTCTTACCTTTGATGTAGACTCTAGGCAAGATGTTCTGGAAAGGTGCGGCATGGAGCAAATCACAGACCTCCTCCTGGGACTGGAAGCAGGCAAGGAAGGAAAGGAGGAGAAAACAAATTTTCATTTTAAACCAGGAAGAATTTTTTTTAAATCTCTTTTAATATATATATATATATATTTATTTATTTATTGTGCTTTAAGTGAAAGTTTACAGCTCAAGTTAGTTTCTCATACAGAAATTTATACGCACATTGTTATGTGACCCTAGTTGCTCCCCCTATAATGTGACAACACACTCCTCCTTTCCACCCCAGATTTCCCGTGTCCATTCAGCCAGCTCCTGTCCCTTTCTGCCTTCTCATCTTGCCTCCAGACAGGAGCTCCCTGCTTAGTCTCACGTATCTACTTGAACTAAGAAGCACACTCCTCACGAGTATCATTTTATGTCTTACAGTCCAGTCTAATCTTTGACTGAAGATTTGGCTTCGGGGATAGTTTTAGTTCTGGGTTAACAGAGAGCCTGGTGGCCATGTCTTCCGGGGTTTCTCCAGTCTCAATCAGACCATTAAGTCTTAAACCAGGAAGAATTTTTATTCCTAAAAACTTGAGCACGGGAGTCAGCCAGACATAGGTTCCAATTCTGGTTCTTCTACTTATTAGCTATGTAATCTTGGACAAGCTACTTAACCTCTCTATTTATTCACCCACAAAACAAGTATGGTTACAGTACGTATTTGAATGGGTTGTTTTAAGGATTAAACGAGAGAATGCACAACCTCTAAGCACAGTGCCTGGCACATATGAGTGCTCAATACATTTTAACTACAATCTTATGGATATTTGTTGAAGAATCAGAATGTGTGACAAAGGCATTAAAAGGATGATAGGCCCCAAACACTGTTTCTTTGCCTGGCTGGTTGTGAGGCCTGTAGGCTTCAAGCAGGAGGTGAGGCCAATCCTCCAATCCACTAATGTGAGATAATTCTGTATAAAGGCCTGCGTCTGCCCGGTTACTCCATACCAGCTAGTGAGAAAAGAGGGACTAGGACCCAGGAGAGATAGCTTTTGATGGTGACTTATGAAAGTAAGCTTAAAGCAGAAATCAACTACAATAGTTTGAGGGAAAAATTTGTTTGTGACAAGACAGGCCTAGAAGATAGAGTCTAACATGCTTAGTGTCCTGGGGCCAGCCCACAATCACAAAAAAGGGGAGGAAGGAAGGACCTAGCAAAGCAGGCTCCACTGAGTCTCGGTTTCTCATCTTCGAATTGTGGAGGTTTGGATTAGGTAAGATCCAGGCTCCATTCCAACTCCGAAACACTGGGGTTCTAAGCATCGGAGAGGAATAGGATGTGGGTGCCAAAGCAGGGGTGAACATGGTCATGCTGAGAAGCGGGAAGCCTAAATGCTCAAAGATAGAAGCCCCAGGATACTTTTTATTGCAGATCAGTCCTTGAACTGAGAAGACCGGAGGGAGGATAAGCGGGCTCTTCCGGGGCATCTGCCCGATCTAATTGACCATCATTCTCAGCTTCTCAGCCAACAGAACCTCAGCTGCTGTTGAGTCGGCTACGATTCATGGCGACCCATGTGCGTCAAGGTGGTGCTGTGCTCCACAGGGTCTTCCATGGCTGATTTTTCAGAAGTAAACTATCAGGTCTTTCTTCTGAGGAGCCTTTGGGTGGACTTGAAACTTCAACCTTTTGATTAGCAGCCTGAGTGAGTTAACCACTTGTACCACCCAGGGACTTTGTTTCTTAGGCAGAGAGAGGACTTCTCCACCCTTTCTTAATTAAACTGTTTCTCTCCTAAACCATGATCGTGGACACATCTAACCAGTGAATCAAATAACACAGTGTCTAAGCTTAGACCCTTTGATTCACTGTATAACTTTTGAGTCCT
Organism: Loxodonta africana; assembly: GCF_030014295.1. Taxonomy (NCBI): domain Eukaryota; kingdom Metazoa; phylum Chordata; class Mammalia; order Proboscidea; family Elephantidae; genus Loxodonta; species Loxodonta africana. The sequence continues at coordinate 173,212,388 of NC_087343.1, read as the reverse complement.
TATTTAACCTAGTGTCTCTAAAGTATTAGGCACTGTGGACCATTCTTTCCTCCTCCAGCTACCACAACAACATGCTCTGCTGGTTCCCATCATTTTGTTTTCTCTCTTTTAGTCTCTTTTGCAGGGTTTATATCTAGCCATTTCTTAAGTTGGTTTTCCCCAAGGTCCCACTTTGGTTTTTTCTCCTCAATCTATTCCATCTAGTCAGTCTCACCAATCCTCATGACTTCAGACACTGCTCATTGCCTATGAGCCATCAGATTGGTGTTTCCAGCCAGATTTTTCTCCCAGGATTCAGGCTTGGACACCCAACTGCTTGCTGGACACTCCACGTGGATATTCCACGGCTCAGCTTTTCTAAATCTGACCTTCTTCACACCTTCTCAGTTGGGGGTCCCTGCTCACAGAAGGGAACAACTATCTCCTCTTCTGCAGAAGCCTGAAACCTGGGGTTTATCTTCTGTCTCTGTGTCACCTCCCCTGACTAATTAGTCTTTAGGTCTTGATGATTTGAATGTCTCTTGTCTTTCCCCACAGTTCTCCACACTGACCACCATGACAAAATGAGCTCCTTTAGGGGTAGGGATGGTGTCTCTTATCCCCAGTACCTTGCAAATAATATTTTCCCAATAATTATTCATAAATGAGTGAATATTAGTTACCTGATTAATATCTCTTGGTTGAATAAATGAATTTATTTGTCCATAGGAATGTCCTTCAAGTAGGAGAGTACTACTATTAAATCTATTCATTTATTCATTCATCTGACAAGTATTTATTGAGTGCAAGGCACTGTTACAGGCTTTGCAGACACGATGTTGAACGAGTTAGACCAGATGTTTGTCCTCATGGAATTTACATTCTAGTTAATAGAGACAGGTAAAAACAAGCAAACAAATCAGAAAGCTTCAGGTAGTGATAAAATACAACAGGGTAACAGGCTAGAGAGTGACTGGGGATAGGGAGGGGACTAGTTCAGAGAGAGTTGTTGCTGTTGTTGTTAGGTGCTGTTGAGTCAGTTCTGACTCATAGCAACCCTATGCACAACAGAACGAAACACTGCCTGGCCCTGCGCCATCCTCACAATTTTTGCTATGCTTGAGCCCATTGTTGCAGCCATTGTGTCAATCCATCTCGTTGAGGGTCTTCTTCTTTTTTCACTGACCCTCTACTTTACCAACTATGATGTCCTCCAGGGACTGGTCCCTCCTGATAACATGTCCAAAGTATGTGAGACATAGTGTCACCAGCTTTGCTTCCAAGGAACATTCTGTTTGTACTTCTTCTAAGACAGATTTGTTCATTCTTTTGGCAGTCCATGGTATATTCAATATCCTTCTCCAACACCACAATTCAAAGGGGTCAATTCTTCTTCAGTCTTCCTTATTCACTGTCCAGCTTTCACATGCATATGAGGCTTGGGTCAGGTGCACCTTAGTCCTCAAGGTGACATCTTTGCGTTTCAACACTTTAAAGAAGACTTTGCCCAATGCAATGCATCTTTTGATTTCTTGACTGCTGCTTCCATGGCTGTTGATTGTGGATCCAAGTAAAATGAAATCCTTGACAACCTCAATCTTTTCTCCATTTATCATGGTCCAGTTGTGAGGATTTTTGTTTTCTTTATGTTGGGGTATAATCCATACTGAAAGCTGTGGCTTTGATCTTCATCAGTAAGTGCTTCAACTCCTCTTCACTTGCAACAAACGAGGTTGTGTCATCCACATAACACAGGTTGTTAATAAGAGAGTGGTTAAGTTAAATCTTTTTGAGGGATGACATTTGGATAAATGGAATGAAGTAAAGGAGCTGGCCATGTAGCCTCATAATGTTCCCTAAGTCAGACACACAGGCCCTGGGGTAGGAATAAGCTTGGTGATTAAGGACTGTAGTGATACATGGAATCAGAGGACAGGATGTGGCCCTAAAGGCATGGAAGCACCAGATCATGGGGGCCTGGTAAGAAGTTTGAGTTTTATTTTAAATGCAACAAGGAGCTAATGAATTGTTCCAAGCAGAGGGCTGGTACACAGAGCTCCACTGCCAAGTTTTCTTGTCTTCCCCTCTTCCAAAAATTTCAGTTATTCCTAGAAATGCCTTACTAGAAAGGTTGCTCACCGCATGAACTATTAACTTTCTAGTTGGTTCATGTGCGTAAATCAACCTTAGGAGCCACCTGTATGACCAAACAACGCTGCTGCTTTATTCATTCTATCTGACGAGCTTCTCCTTCAGATTCCTTTTGGGGAGGCAGAGTGTTCTGCTGACTCCCTTTGTATCCCCCACCCCAGTTGGCAAACTGCAAGATCAGAGGTTCTTTGTGGGTGGGCGCTGCCTGCAGACATGCTTTCTGTGGGTGTTCTACTCTGTGGTGGCATTTGCCAATGAAGGCGAGGAAGGGAGAGGATGTGGTTTCCTAATAGAGGAGGCAAAGCATTTGCCTGGGAGGTCCTGGAGGATGAGCTATGTGGCCATTTGCATAATGAGGTAGCTACACACACTGTGATACCTTTTGTGGAGGTATTTGTTTGGCATTCATTAGGTGAAGCCATCGTGACTATAAAATCAGAGGTAAGATGGGAGGGCTGCCACCAAAGTCGAGTTTACAGCACACAAAGGCCTGTGTAAGGGATCCCAACAAGCTTCCATTGTGTGAGCCTATCTGACGGCTGTCCTCCCCTCTTGTCTAGTCATCATCTTAAAGGATGGACACTAGGCACCCACTCTGCCTAGAAACCCATCAAGCCACTCCCAGCCTAAAAGGGCCCTTCATCTGGCCTCTGAAGGCTGTTAGCATGGGTTCCTTCCCCACTGTTCTGCTCTTTTTGCTCCACCCATAGCAGCTCTTTGTTATCTGAGTGCCCCACATGTGCTCCCATCCCAGAATCTCTGCTCTCCTTCTGGAATGTTCCCTAAGTCATCTGTCCTCCTCTGCCCTACTTGGCTTAGTAAACTTCCACTCTCATCTGAAGCAACATTCTGTCAAGGAACACTTCCCTGAAGCCCCCTCCCCTTCTGCCCTTCACCTCCTCTCCCCTAGACAGAAACCAAATGAAACCAGTTGCGGCTAACTCATGGCATCCCCATGTGTTTCCAATAACAGATTTATCAAAAGTAGATCTCCAGGCCATTCTTCCGAGGTGCCTCTGGGTGGATTTGAACCTCCAACCTTTTGGTTAGCAGCTAAGCGCCCAAAGACTCCTGTCCTCATAGGACCAGGTTCTTTCCCTTTTCAACATTTGAACTCAATCTGTATTACGCATTCCTACATGTGACTATTTGATTAATATCTACCTCCTACTGTTGGAATTTAACCTCCATGAAGGAAGGAACCATGTTCACTTTTGACCATATTTTATTCCCAATGCTGAGCACGACCCATTGCTGCTGAGTAGATTCTGACCCATAGCGGCCCTATAGACACACAGTACCTGGTATATCACGAACGCTCAGCAGGTGCATGGAAAGAAAGTTTAGTGTTTGAGGCGTGTAAAGGAACTGAGACTCAGAACAGAATCTCTGCTACTGTAAGCGTTCCCACAGAAGCCTAGCTGTTTTCTCTTATTATTAAGGAAAGCATTTTCTGTTTTACTTATTACTCTATGAATTACCCGAGGCATTTTTTTGAAAAGCTCCAGGTGGTGGGATTTTCAAGTTAGTTTTTTTTTTCTCCTTCTCTTTCTTCCTTCCTTTTTCCTACTTGTCTACATTTATTAAATTTTATACATTGAACATGTTACTTCTAAAAATTAATTTAAATGTCTAAATTTAAAGTTAACTGATTCTTCTTACTTTAAAGCAAGGAGCTTCCAGGGTCATGGTGCTGGGATCAAAGAAAAGGAAATAAAATCCTAGCCTATCACTTGGCCCAGCAAGGAACAATATTTGCATCAGCTTCACAGAGTAAACGGAGCCCTGGTGGCGCCGTGGTTAAGAGCTTGTCAGCTAACTAAAAGGTCAGCAGTTCCAATTCACCAGCGGCTCCTTGGAAACCCTATGGGGCACTCTGTCCTACAGGGTTGCTATGAGTCAGAATCCACTCGACAGCAACGGGCTTTTTTGCGGGGGCCGGTGGTTAATAGAGTAAACAGTACAATAAAACCTGCGAGAGCTGGAGGCTGTGTAAGGTGAAGACCTGTCAGAGAACGAAAACTCAAATATTTCCTGCTTTTCTGCTAGTAGAGAGCGATAGAAAAGTGACTAGCCTGCACCCTGTCAAAGGTGGGAAAGTTGTGAGGCCTGGAGAAACAAGGCAGTCCCACTGAGTTCCGGCTCTCACAGGTTTCACTGTATTTGTTTTTTAACTTTTAGGTTATTCTTAAGGACAAGTCATAGATACAGAACAAAATACTAATGTTAACTCCTGTGATGATATAGAAGTATAGCTGGCAGGTGGCAGGAGGTGGAAGTGTCAGGAGAGAAGTCAGGAGTGTTCATTTCCTTGTCTTTAATGGAAAGAAGTCAAGATACCGTATCATCTCACCAAAAGCAGCAATGGAGGTGTAAGTATATTATCTATGATTACAAACGGAAATGAGAAGAAATAAGTAATATCATCAAATATTGAGAGGAAATGGGGTGTAATGTAAATAAGCTAAAAACTCATCTTTCCAACTAGACAGTCAGTAAATATTGTGTAAAGTTGCTAATTAAGAAACAGAGGTTATTCTCATGGTATTGTTAAGGAAATAACATAAGAGCTAGAAACAAATGATTAAAACCAGGTGCCTTGTGGATTGGGACTCCAGGTAGGGAGAGGTATGGCAGATCTAAGAAGGTTATTTTTCATCATAAGCTCATTTGTATTATTTGATTTTGTTATCATTTTAAGGGTCCTTCCCTAGAACTGAGAGTCTGTAACAATATAATCACTTTGTTCTTCAGGGAAGGAGAGGCGATTAGCATTTACTGAGCACCAACTATGTGCCAGGTACTTTATATCCTTTGTCTAAGCTTCGCAACATCCCTGTGAAGTAGGTCTTACTATCTCCACCTTATAGATGTGGACACTGAGGTGAAGTTTCCTCACTGGGTCCACATAGCTATCAAAGTAAGCTGTCGAGCTGGCATCCACCAGTTTGTTGTACTGTGGTGGCTTGTGTATTGCTGTGCCAATGCTATTTCAAACACCAGCAGGGTCACCCATGGTGGACAGGTTTCAGCAGAGCTTCCAGTCTAAGACAGACCAGGAAGAAAGGCCTGGTGATCTACTTTCAAAACTCAGGCAATGAAAACCGCAGAGATCACAATAGAATCTTCTCTGATACAGTGCTGGAAGATGAGCCCCTTACGTTGGAAGGTACTCCTCAATAGCTGCAACAATGGACTCAAACATGCCAATGGCCATGAAGATGGCGCGGGACCTGGCAACATTTTGTTCTGTTGTATGTGGGGTTGTCATGAGTTGGAGCTGACTAGATAGCAACTAACAACAGCAACCGAGCTAGCATTTAGACGCAGGATCCCCTCACTTCAACACCCATGATTTTCCCACAGCAGCCCATGCTGCCAAGACCTTGGGAAACTTGAAACTCATTTCTGATTATACACATTTATGAAAAAATATATAAAATTATTAAAGATAGAGACAGGAAAAGTTACTTAAAATCTTTTCACCTGAGAAATTTTTAGCCTCACTCGTAACTGATAGGATGATATCATTTGTTGCTTTACTCACTAGGTTTTGGTCATAAGCATCTAATGTCTTTTAGACTTCAAAAGTCGTGATGTACATATGCAGTGGGAAGAAGAATGAAAAAACATCCTTAAAGCTATCTTTTAGCTTAAGAAACTCTATCCCCTAGCCTGAAGAGGTAATCTCTCTCCTGATTTTGTGTAAATAATCTGTTTTGCATTGGGTAAATCTGCTGCAAAAGATCTCTTTAAAGCACTGAAAAGCAAAGATGTCACTTTGAGGACTAAGGTGTGCCTGACCCAAGCCTTGATATTTTCAGTTGCCTCACTGGCATGCAAAAGCTGGACAATGAATAAGGAAGACTGAAGAAGAATTGACGTCTCTGTGTTACGGTGTTGGCGAAGAAGATTGAATATAGGGCCCTGGGTGGGGCAAGATCTTTCTTTAGAGGATTCCTCTGTGTCTCTAGCAAGTCTCATGTTGGGAATACTGATTTTAAAACTCCAAGTGGCCGATTAGAGCCTGCTGGGTGGTGAATGTCCACAGCATCTGAGTCTACCCTCCTTGTCTTCAGGCCCAGCGGTCACTGCCCCCAGACCATATACCCCTCAGAGCCACTGGACTGCACACCCAAACTGCTGGTGCTGGGAGGGAGAGGCTGAGCCTGCAATGCCACCAGCAAAGGCCGCAGGGGACTAACGATGGCTGTTACAAGTCACTGGGGTGTGTAAACAGAAAATTCATGGGCTGGGGGGGAAAAAAAAAGTCTGGGTTTTAATTGGAACAGAGACAAGACCCAGAGTCCTCCTTCCATCATGCTGCCTTGAAACAAACAGCTGAGTGGTTAGCGATTGCCAGTTAGCGTCTACGCCTTGCTAGTTAGACTGTGTGTCTGGCCAATAGGAAGTGGGCATTTCAGGAAGCAAGTTCCTCCCAGGTACCAAAGCAGGACCAACCCCAGTGCCCAGAATGTCAGGACAACCAGGCAGTGTCCACACATCTCAGGTTACTGTTGCTTGACGTGTGTGCTTGTGGTGGCCCTGGGGTTATCTCATGTACCAACCATGACTGGGAGGCCGTGATTGCTTTTGGAGGGGACTCTGACATCACATTCAGGCTCAGCAGGACCATCAATGTCTGCCTTGGGGTGGGGAAAGGCAGGGCCACTCAAGCTACATATTTGGGATCCTTGGGTTTCCAAGAACCATCAACAACCACAACAGTAATATTCTAGCTACCCTACATGTATTATTTGGCTTGACATTCGTCATTTTCTTCTAGAAGTGCACCAAAATACTTAATTTAGCCTCCAGGCAAAGGCTGTCCTCTGAAAATGATTAACTTAGCAGATACGCTTTTTAAATTGCTACTCTAGCCCCTTTTCTTTTTGTTGGCTGGGTATTTACATTCATTTCTGAAAAATGAGAAAATCCAGAGAAAAAAATTTTTTTAAGAAAAAAATTATAATCCTACCCCTTAGACGTAATCACTGATAATATTTTGGGGTTTACCAGTTTCTTCAATGCATATAACACTTAAACATTGATTTTGAAATCAGAATGAGACATAAAATAATTTTTCATCTGTTATCTATCTTTTATCACTTTTATCATAGACTATGAACATCTTACCACATACTGTACAGAGCTTCTATTATAATGTGTGGTTGTTTTGTTTTTTTGTGGCCTGGGGAATCTTTTAGTTCCCCCATACCCATCCTGCCCCTAAAAATTATTTAAAAAATGAATATCCACCGAAGTACTGGCTCTCACAGTACTCCCCTTCTCGGATCCCATCTTAGGCGGTGTTTGCATTTTAGTGGGTATGATTCAGAAAGTCAAATCAGTGGAGTGGGTCTCTAACAGGAGAGTTTGAGATACTGTGATAGAAAATGGAGGAGAAGGTTGGGGAGAGGTCCTCTTGGTGCCCCTTGAATTACAGTATAACGCCAAGGAGGGGGAAACCCTGGTGGCGTAGTGGTTAAGTGCTATGGCTGCTAACCAAAGGGTCGGCAGTTTGGATCTGCCAGGTGCTCCTTGGAAACTCTATGGGGCAGTTCTACTCTGTCCTATAGGGTCGCTATGAGTTGGAATCGACTCGATGGCAGTGGGCTTGGTTTTGGTTTTTTGCCAAGGAGGGAGCTGTCAACAAATGTTAGAGCAGAATTCAGTAGGGTTAAGCCTTGCCCCTGCTACAGACATGCACTGTGCCTCAGTTTCCCTACCTTTACTTCACCCTCCAAAGTCAGCTGGGTGGTTGGACTGTTCAACTAGAGAGAGACAGTGATTAAAAAAAGATGGAGATGGAAAGTAGCCACGGGCCAAATTCTCAAGGTCTTGGAGGTCAAAGTTGGGAGTCTGGGTTTTAAGTTCAATGAGAAGCCACTGATTGCTTTAAGCAGAAGAGTAACGTGATCTGGTTTTATAATTTTATGAAGAACCTTTTGCTGCTACATGGAGAAATCCGCTGTGCCTTTTTGTCTCCTAATGTTCTTTCCTACTAGTAAATACCACCTTTACCATGCTCTTCCCTTGATACAGGAGTGGAAAGGAAGTGACCCTCAAAGGCACTGGCTTTGAGACATTTCTTGTCAATTAAGCATGAAGAGAAGGTGTTATTATTGTGTTCTCCAAAAGTCACTGGAGCAGAAGGCCGGTCTCCCCAGGGTGGCCACTGGGAGGAGGTCAGCCTACGGCAAAGTTCTGGGTGTTCTCTCAGGACCACTCACTCATCCTGTGGGGACTGGCCAGTTTCCCTGGCTTCACTTGCCTTCCCATGGTCCTTAGTTGATATTTCCTGATGGTAAATCAAATACATGGGGAGCATTAGAGTCAGGGCTGACTAGGGAGCTAGCCGATGTCTCTATAAATTTAAAAAAGGAGGTCAGAAGTAGCTCCAGGGCATATGTTGCCAGAAATAAATCTTACCAACTAGTGGACGTACCTGGAAACAAAAAACTCTCATATTGACTTTATTCCTCCTTATATATCGTGACCTTGTCTGTATAGAGACCCCTTTTCTTTCTTAGCTCTTAAAATCTCACAAGGTTTTCTTTTTCCTTTCAACTTTGTATTATGAAAAATGTCACACATAAACATTTGAAAGAGCAATGAACAATCCTTATGCTCCTCCTGTAGATTCACAATGAACATTCTGCCGCATCTGCTTTAACGTTATGCTTTATGGCAAGGAGACCTGGTGGCACAATGGTTAAGTGCTCGGCTGCTAACTGAAAGACTGGCAGTTGGAACCCACTCCGTGGCTCCAGGGGAGAAAGACCTGGTGATCCGCTCCTGTAAAGATTATAGCCGACAAAACCTATTGGGCAGTTCTGCTCTGTCGCGTGGGGGTTGCTATGGGTTGGAAGTGATCCAACGGCACCTGACAATACAACATGCTTTACTGAGGAGTTTCTGTTTAAATGGTTAATGCACTCAGCTGACAGAAAGGTTGGAGGTTCGAATCTACCTGAGGTGCCCTGGAAGAAAGGTGTGGTGACCTACTTCTGAAAAATCAGCCATGAAATCCCTATGGAGCACAGTTCTACTCTGATACACATGGACGGGGTCGCCATGAGTGGAGTCGATTTGTTGGCAACTTTTTTTTTTTTTAATGTTTCACTGAATCATTTGAAAGTAAATTGCAGATATTATGTCACTTCAGCCTTATATGCTTCAGCATGCAACTCTTAAAAATAAGAACATCCTCCTACCTGACCTTAGTATTGCGATCACTTGAGTTTAAAAAAATTTCTTATATTATTATATATGTAACATCATCATATACTGTGCAGTCGATACTCAAATTTCCTCAGATATCCCTAAAATACATATTTTATAGCTTTTCTCCCAAACAGGATATAACCATAGTAAGTTTCCTAAAGTATGGATAACAAGCAGTTGCTCTAATGAAAAAAAAATTTCAATATTCCCTTTTTTGGTAACTGCCAGGTCCTCGTGCTTCTGGAGAGTTCCTCCCCGGGAGGTGCTAATGGGTGAAATTTGCTACTCAGTAACTTCTGCATATACCAAGCGTCACTTATTATTCCCATTACTTATACCAACCAGTAACATGTTATAAGAGAAGGGGTCACTAGGTGATTAATAAGGCCTGCTGTAAAACTGCTTTTTGTCAACAAAGCAAAAGTGAAGAGGCATTTGGAATCACGATGCAAAACTATTTTATTACAGTACAACGTGAGGAAGCCAGAAACTGTGTAAGGCAGAAACCTGTCAGAGAAGGAAAATTCAAATATTTTCCACTTAAACAAGCAACAGGAAAGTGTTAAGACTGCAACCCTGTCAAAGGTGGAAAACTTGAGAGACCCGGAAAAAAAAGACAGTTCTGTTGAGTTCCGGCTCTCATAGGTTTCACTGTATAAGGAACCCACGATCAAAATTTTTCAAGGGATGAGTATTTTATTTTGTGTTAATTTCAGTCTTAACATTTTCTTCTTGTATTATACTTTATTTAAAACTGAGAGACTATAAGAGATGTCTATCAAATACCACATAACCTCAAGTGTTCCCAACTCACTTAGTCTATGAGGCTAACTAGATTTCAGGTGGTTAAAGAACACAAAGTTTCAGTGCCTGCACATAAAAAAACAGGTCCAGTGTGATCCTGGAGCCCTGGTGGTGGAGTAGTTAAGAGCTTGGCTGCTAACCAATAGGTCGGCAGTTCGAATCCACCAGCCGCTCCTTGGAAGCCCCATGGGGCAGTTCTACTCTGTCCTATAGAGTCGCTATGAGTTGGAATCGGCTTGACAGCAATGGATTTTTTTTTTATTGTGATCCTAAGAATGTCAGATTCATGTTAGAACAGCAGTAGCCTCTACTTTTAGGCTCTGTTCCTGGGCGAAAAACTATGTACTGTTTTCAGCTGATTTCCTAAAGAAATTATCAAACCAATCTCAAAACAATATATTCTTAAATAACTTTAGCTCTGATTTTTGAGGGAGCAAAAAGACAATTAATTCTAACATTATGTTTTTTTTAAGTGTGGAGAAATGAGTCAGAAAAGTGAATGCTGATGGGACCCCCCCCCTCCCCCCGCCACGACCAACAAACCCTCACTCTAGTTTTCTGGAGGGAAGGGCATGGGAGAACAGGACCTCTCTGGCATTGAACTTGGTTTAAGAAACCAGACAGTTCCTTGTTCTAAACATTTCCTTATACGGGCATACCTAGATTGTTAGTGAAAACGTTTCCTACATACTGATGCTAAATCCATGGATACAAGAATCCACCACAGTCCTACTCAGCACAGAAACTACAAGTTTGAACTCACACAGTGGCTCCACAGGAACAAGACCGGCGACCTGCTCCTATAAAGACCACAGCCAAGGAAACCTGTCACACGGGGTCGCTGTGAGTTGGAATCGATTCAATGGCATCTAACCACATACGTTTTACTGAGGAGTCCCTGGGTGGTGCAAACGGTTAACGCACTCAGCTGCTGAGTGAAGGTTGGAGGTTCAAGTCTACCCAAAGGTGCCTCTGAAGGTCTGATGATCTACTTCAGAAGAATTAGCCATGAAAACCCTATGAAGCTAATTTCACTTGGGACTCCCGGTGCTGGGGGAAGCTCTGCTGAGATATGCTGCATCTGCTCCTACTCTGTGGCCCCTCACTTCCAGCAGCACTCTGTAGCCCTGGCTAAACAATCAGTAACTTACCCTTACCTCACTCTCTGCAGGCTGTGTGTGTGCACACATGTGGTCTTTTCCCACCAATCTGTGCCTCACTTAAAATAATGCTATATATTACTATCTAGTAACTCCCCCGTTGCTGTTGGATTGATTCTGACTCATAGTGGCCCTACGTGCATCAGGGTAGAACTGTGCTCCATAGGGTTTTCAATGGCTGGTTCTTTTGGAAGCAGATTCCAGGCCTTTCTTCCTAGGCACTTCAGGGTGAACTCGAACACTAACCTTTTGGTTAGCAGCTGAATGCGTTAACCATTTACACCACCCTGGGCACTGGTAGTTCTGTGGTAGAATTCTCCATGCAGTAGACCTGGGTTTGATTCCTGGCCAATGCGCCTCATACATAACTACCATCTGTCTGTCAGTGGAAGCTTGTGTGTTGCTATGATGCTAAGCAGGTTTCAGCGGAGCTTCTAGACTAAGACACAGTAGGAAGAAAGGCCTGGTGATCTACTTTCAAAAATCAGCTAATGAAAACCCTATGAGTCACAACAGTCCAGTCCCCAACCAATCATGGAGATGGCACAAGACTGGTTGTCCACAGGGTCTCCGTGAGTTGGGTGCTGACTCGATGGTTGGCTTGATGGCCGCCAACAACAAGCTAACAACCGTATCTCCCCTCTCCCCGCCCAAAGTTGCCAAGAGGCTAATAGAATTATTATCCCAGATCAAATTCAGCCTCACCAGAATCATGTCTGGCCAACACAGAGATCCACGGCCAGGAAACTGGCTTTCCCCCTTTCCCCCAAGTGCATGCCAGGGTCTTCCAAGGCTGGCATTCTCCAGAGAGAGGGAACTGGGGGCACAGGGCAATGGCATTTAGTAATAGTCACTCACACAGTGAGAGAATTCTTTCCTTTTCAATTTCTTATCAATATTTCTGACAAGCTTAATGAGGAAGTCTCCATTTGGAACTGGCACCTCGTTAACTCCTTGCTCACATTTGCTAAACTCCCTTTTTATCAGAGAGAGTGGGCAGCTGTCAGGTTCACAGCCCTCAGCAGGCAGCAGCTGCGATTATACGACTTTGCTTTATTTCTACTGAATTTGCTATTCTGGTTGCTTTCCTAAAGTGTTTTTTATAATAGTGGCAAGAGATAATGATTCTTTTTTAATGTAAATGATATAAACTTTCCTTTTAAAATAAGTTTAAGTTAAAAAGTAAGTTGAATTAAATAAAAATATTATATAAATAATAGACCCAGTAGTATGCCCAAAAACCAAACCAAACCCACTACCATCGAGTCGATTCAGACTCATAGCGACCTATAGGACAGAGTAGAACTGCCCCATAGAGTTTCCAAGGAGTGCCTAGCGGATCTGGACTGCCAACCTCTTGGTTAACAGCTGTAGCACTTAACCACTAGGCCAGCAGGGTTTCCCAGTAGTATACAGATACAGCAAAATCATGAGGACTACACACCAATGATTAATGAATTTTGGAAACATTAGGTCAAGAAGATTCCCTCCAGAACACGGTCCTCCACTCCAGCTGCACACTTGAAATAAGTACAAGCCCCCCCACCCCGCCACTGCCGTTGAGTGGATTCCGACTCATAGTGACCCTATAGGACAGAGTAGAACTGTCCCATAGGGTTTCCAAGGAGCAGCCGGTGGACTTGAACTGCTGACCTTTGGGTTAGCTGCCAATCTCTTGACCACTGTGCTACCAGGCCTCCTGAATCAAGTGCAGAGCTTTTAAAATACTTGGATCCCACTCTCATAGAGTTTGTTTTCCTCCAAGTGAGATAAGGCTCAGATGAGATACTGTTGTTAGCTGCCATTAGAGTCAACCATTGAGTCAGCCTCCAACTCATGGCTACCCCACATACAACAGCAACAAAATACTGCCTGGTCCTGCACCATGCCCACGATTGGCTGGGGGCTGGTCTGTTGTGATTCACAGGATTTTTTAGAAGCTTTCTAAGAGACTTTAATGAGCAGCTGCAGTTGCACTAGACTGCTGCCTCGCTCATCTTTGGAGATGTCCACTGTATAATAGTACTTAGTGGAGCAAAGGGTATTACGCTCCCCCAAATCCTCAGCTTCCAGGTACTCTGTCCACTGGGGTCTCCTCATAGAAGTCAGTGATACAAAATTACATAATCAAGGCTCTGATTCCTTGGCAGTTACTGACAAGGCTGGTAAAATAAGCAAAATATATTTCAAGGACCGAGATGACTCTGGATGGAGGTGACTGATCACCTCTATCTCACGCTGAATGGAGGTATCTTGAGAATTTTAGGTAAGCAGGGACATTTCTATACATCATCTTGGACCAAGGTGAAATGTCACTCCTCTCATTCACTGAGGCCTGTGTCACATGCTGAGGATACAATAATGGCCCTCACCTGGGCAATCTTTCCTTCATCTCCCCCGTTTCAATTCCCACAGATCAGTTTGTTCTTGTTTTATACCATGTTTCACTCTATTGCTATCGTCTCTTTGTATACCTAGGCTGGTGTCTTCAAAATACTTTTATCAGAAAAATTCTGAGCAAACACCTCAACAGATACTGTTATAGCTGTCACTGTCAAATGGCATGTTAAGAAATAGTAGAGCTTAATTTCTTTCTTATGTTTTAATAAATAGCTAGAAGCTTTGATATCAGCTTGCCCACTCCCTGGAGGGCTAGCCTTCTATTTTGAGGACCTCAGTGTAGACAGTGGGCAGAGCCATCAGAGAAGGGGTGGTGACTAATAAGTACTGGAGTCTTCATGTTGCCTAGCCTGTGGTGAGTTCTTGGTCACGTCTGTAGAACCAGGGACCTTTACCTGTCAGACTGTTTTTGCCAAGTACCTATTGTCGATGACCCTCGTAGGTTTGTTTTCCCAATTAGGACATGACTGAAAGGGTAGACATATGATTAAAGACTGTAAAGATATGGAAAGGAAAAGCCCTACTGGGAATCAAGGTGGTGCCATCCCACAAAGCCGGGCTCATTTTCCGTATAGGACACAGAAGAGAACTCGTGTTGTGGGTAGCTGAAGGAGGATTTTCTCAGGGTGACTGACAAAATAATCCTGGATCAAACATAGATGGTGGGTTTGGGGAGGCACTGGGTGGGCTGTCTCAGAAGCAGAAAGAAAACAGAAACTAATCACCACTTTGCCGCAGGCATACTGATAACTGTTGCTGAGAAACTCTGCCCCCTGTGGTTTCTGAAGGCTCTTCTAGCTCTGACTGGCATTTGATTCTGTGAGTTTGGGCGAGGCTCTTCTCACCTTGCATAAGACAAGTAATGCTCTCAAATAACTGGCCAGAACGTGACTGTGGCCCACTCAACCAAAAGCAGGAGAGAAGAAATAAAAAATGGAGGCAAAAACAGAGAAGACTCTCGAGTCTTAGGCAAGAGGAACTGCAGTAAAAGGCAGACAGGCCAGTGGTCTCTTTCAGTCGCTCCCATGAACGACTAGGGCCCTCTCCTGGTGTGTCCTGGCATGACATACAATGGGCTGATGTCTAGAAAAGCACATAAAATTTGAACAAAAGCTTGATGATTGTGGAATATTTCCCTAATATACACCTTATAATTTTCCAGGGTAGGAAATACCAGAGGGAGTACTAGACATGAATAACATTTCTTTTAAAAACACAACAGACTTACAAGTAGACATTTAAATGCTGATTCATTTCAGATTAGATTCAACACATTTATTAAGTGCCTGCTGTGTCTGTGCCACCCAGGGACTGCTCGATAAATGTCAGATGGAGCACGGCAGAGCAGAGAGGAAAGACGTTTCAAGAAGTGGTGCTGGGGCAACTTGGCATCAATACGAAATTAGCTGAATGAAATGAAATTCTACCTCTTACTAAACACAGACATCAATTCGAAGTGAATAACAGACCTAAATGTAAAAGGCTAAACTCTAAAACTTTTAGAAGACAACGTATCTTCATGGCTTTGAAGTAGGGAACATTTTTTAAACAAGTCACAAAAGCACCAACAATTAAGGAAAGGAATGATAGACTAAGCCTTAAGCGCTTACATTCATCAAAAGTCACAGAAATACATTTGCAATACTTGTATCCATAATATATAAATAAGTTCTACAAATCAATAAGAAAAAGATAGGCAAAAATGGACAGCACTTTAAGATGGGTTTCCAAATGGCCAACAACATATGGCAAGAGGCTCTGACTTGTTGTCATCAGGAAAACAAAACCATGGTTAGATATTATATCACACCTACCAGAACGGCTACAATTAAACAGAAGGGCAAACCCAAGTGTTCACGAGGGTGTGAAGAAACTAAAATTCTCACACACTGTTGATCGGAGTGTAAACTGGTACTGCCACTTTGTAAAACTGCCACTGTCTATGGGAGCTAAACATATGTCAACTCACTGGCTTAGCTATTCCACTACTAGGTTCACCTAATAGGAATGAGATACGCATCAAAAGATACATATCATGAAAAGATATGCACAGGAATATTCACGCCATCATTTTTCATAATAGTCCCAAACTTGAAACAACCCAAATGTCTATCCACAGCCAAATGGCGATTAAACTGTTCTAGTCATACAACGAGAATCTACACAGTAATGAAAACGAATGGACTGCAGCTGCGTTCTACAACAAGGATACCTCTCACAGGTAAATGTTGAACGACAGAAGCCAGGCAGGAAAGGGGAAACATACAAATGATTCCATTTATGTGAAGTTCAAAGACAGGCAAAACTGATCTCTGGGCACAGAAGACAGCATCACAGCTACTTTTGGAGCACAGACTGGAAGGGAGCATGCAGAAACCTTCCATGGTACAATAAACGTTCTGTGTCCAGGCCTGGGTGGGGGCTACGTGGGCATGCACCTTCAAAAAGCTGTATGCTTAGGATTTATGCATTCGAGAGCACATATGTCATACCTAGTCCCTGGATACTACAAACGGTTAAGTGCTCGGCTAACCAAAAGGTTGGCAGATCAAGTCTACCAAGAGGCACCTCAGAAGAAAGGCCTGGTGATCTAATTCTAAACAATCAGCCACTGAAAACCCTGTGGAACACAGCTCTCCTCTGACACACATGGGGCTGCCATGAGGTGGAATTACCTTGATGGTAACTTTTTTTTTTTTAATACCTTAATTAAAAACATAAAACAAATCATAGGGTTTCTGTACCTTTTCTCTTTCTTTCTAAAACTATCACGTATTACTTCTGTTTTTAAATTAATGTTTAGTTTGCCAATAACACATGAATATACTTTCCTTGTAAAAAAATTAAGATATTACAGACAAGGCTGGAGGCCTTGTTGACCTCTAATCCTGGCTCCCTCCCTACTTCCTAGAGGAAATTACTGTGAGCTCTTTGTTGTGCTTTTTTTCAAAGCAATGCTATTTTGTGGAATTTATTTTTGTTTATTTTACACATATGGCATCATAATGTGTGTATTGTTCTGGAACTTACTTTTTTCACTTCATATGATTCCTTGCACCACTTTTCTATGTTGGTATGTACAAAGCTACTTTATCACACCTTATTCTTTTTAACTGCTTCAGAATCTGCCATGGACTTCATGTTCACAGTTTATACAGCAGTTCCTCTGTGAACGGGTATTGAATATTAAGGCATCTTTCTTCTCTCTCTCTCTCTTTGGCAATTAGTATTCCTCTTTAATGAGGACAACTGCTATCTAACATTTAAATATTTATTTAATTCCAGCTTCCTAACCTAACCTAATTAGCTCCAGAAAGAGCATGCCTCATTTCAGTCTCAGAAAGCAGTATCTCAACCTTGGGGATTTCCCTAGTGGTCCAAGTACAAACTGGGGCCCTCAGGTTTGTGGTCCCCTGTCCCTGCAGTTGGGTCAGTACCAGAAACCTATGTTTCTGTTCTTGTGCCTCTGCTGCTGATGTGCTGTGTGACCTCAGGTGAGTTCCTCCCCTCTCTGGTTCTCCATCTCCTCACCTACGAACAGAGGGGGTTGAAGCACATGTAGTTCTATGGTCTTTCTCGGTTCTGAAGGTCTTTGATCCTCAGTGTCCTGTTGTCCCCAGTGGTATATGCAAGTGATCACCCTTGTAGCTCCATAAAGTCTGCCTCCTGGGATCTTCACAGGGGAATCTTAACTGGTACTCTCAGATTCTTAGCACCTCATGAAAGGAGGTGCTAACAGGGGACACTTAGGAACTGAGGCCTTGAGCAGCTCTTCTTTATCCCTACGGCTTCCGAAAGCCAAGTTTCCATAGCAACCCAGGCCCACTGAACCATGTTAAAAACCTGTTATCATAAAGAGGAACAATTAGCTGTCTCAAGAGTCCATTTGAAGGGGGAGAAAGAAGGACAATTATCCCCTACAGAGGAAGAGGACAACAGGGCCCGTTTCAGAGACTCTCAGATAGGCCTTACAGCAACTGGCATGAACCCCCCATTTTAAAGATGGGGACACTGATGTATGGAATGAACCCTTTCTGGCTCCTATTCTGAAGCTTTCTACTGTTCCTTCCTTCTCATTTTCCTGTACCTTTGTTCTATCTTGTTCTTAATTCCTCCCTATCCTCCTCCCTATTCTCTGTGGGCTACTGCCTCCAAGAAGATCTCTAAATGAGATGACTTATAGCCATATCCTTTACTCACCTTCCAGTCAGTTCTCCTGACAGCCAAAATGGCCTTTTAAAAAAAGGAAATCAGATCCTATTACATTTCTCTTCATGGAGTTTCTGTGTGGTACAAATGGTTAAATGTTCAGCTATAGTTCAAACCTACCCAGAGGCTCCTTGGAGACAGGCCTGGTAATCTACTCTCAAAAAATTAGCTATTTAAAATCCTATGGAGTACAGTTTTATCCTGACACACATGGGGTCACCATGAATCAGAGTTGACTCAGTGGCAACCAACAACACTCTTCTGTTCACATCTTCCAGTGGCTCTCAATGGTGGCCCAGGAAGCCCTGATGACCCATCGCCCAGCTGTCGCTCCCGCCTCAGTTCTTTCCTTTTCCCCTTTGCCCCTTCACTCCAGCTTACCCTAGTGTCCTTTCTGTGCCTTGAGGACACCAAGCTCCATCCTCTCTAAGAACAGCACATCCCCCCCAACCCCACGCCCATCACTGTCTATCCATCCTATTACTCTGTTCATTACTCATTACTCATAGCAAGTATCACTATCTGAAAATCACACTCTGGTTGTTTACGACTTTGCTCATCCCCATCACTGGATAAAAATGGAAATAATCTGTCTCTCTTGTTTACCACCATTTCCTTGCCACCCAGCATCGTGTCTGGTGATAAGTGGGCTCCCGACCCCTGTTTTCTAGATGAGTATATGGATGTGTGGATGGATTCTGAAAGATATCCTCACTGCATCCTGAGGATTAGGTTGCTCAGGGCTGTACCAGGTACCTTCATACCTGTAGGATTGGGCCCACCTGGGGACTCCACCCACAGAGAAGAGCTGAGACATCATGGTGTGTACTGGGGAGGAATGTGGAGAACAGAACCTGGAAGACAGCTGCCTCCATGACTCAGCCCTGAGGGCTGGCTAGGATAGATGAAGGGCCCAGTGGGAAAGATTGGGAACTGGTTCTGTGTGATGCTGAGGGGAATTCAGAAGGAAGTGTGCTTCTGCTCATTGTCATGGACTGAACTGTGTTCCCCCAAAAATATCTGACAAATTGGGTAGTCTATGATTCCCAGTATTGTGTGATTGTCCACCATTTTGTCATCTGATGTGCTATAAATCCTACCTCTATGATGTTGCTGAGGTGGGATAAGCAGCAGTTATATTAATGAGACAGGAGTCAATCCACAAGTTTAGGTTGTGTCTTAAGTCAACATCTTTTGAAATATAAAAGAGAGAAACAAGCAAAGAGGCCTGGGGGGACCTCATACTTCCAAGAAAGCAGAGCCAGGAGTGCACGTCCTTTGGACCTAGGGGTCCCTGTGCTGAGAAGCTCCTAGAGCAGGCAAAGATTGATGACAAGGACTTTCCCCAAAGCTGAGGGAGCAGCATTGCCATTCCAGAGAGCCTGGAAGGCGGAGCTGAAGCCCAGGGCCAAGGGACCTACACTCAGAATCTGGAGATTGATGGCAAGGAACTTCCTCCGGAGCTCAGAGAGATAGAAAGCCTTCCTCTGGAGCTGGTGTCCTAAATTCTGACTTCTAGCTTACTAGACTGTGAAAGAATAAATTCTCTTTGTTAAAGCCACCCACTTGTGGTATTTTTGTTATAGCAGCGCTAGACGACTGAGACACTCATCACGACGACTGCTGTCAATTATATCAAGCTCTTACTGTATGCATTTTATATAATTACGTGCTTTCAACCTTAAAACAGGGTGGATTCATTATCTCCCATCACAGAAAATGAAGATACTTTTTTACATGTTCTTCCCTCAGCCTGGCACAGTCTCCCCCTAGCTCTGTTGTTGTTGTTGTTAAGTGCCGTCGAGTCGGTTCCGACTCATAGCGACCCTATGCACAACAGAACGACACACTGCCCGGTCCTACGCCATCCTTACAATCGTTGTTAAGCTTGAGCTTATTGTGGCAGCCACTGTGTCAATCCACCTCGTTGAGGGTCTTCCTCTTTTCCACTGACCCTGTACTCTGCCAAGCCCCCTAGCTCTATACCAGACTAATTCCTGCACATTCTCCGTGTCATCTCCTCAGGGAAGTCCTCCCTCACACCCACAAGACCACACCAGCTTCTACTGCTTTAGATCCCAACTGGGCCCTGTAGTTGTCCCACATAGCACTCACTGTAATTGTAAATGCACAATTTCTGTATAAATGCTTGCTCAATGCCAAGTTTCTCCCTCTAGACTGTACAGACACAAGACAGTGCCTGGCCTGTGGTAGCCAGGGAGTCATTGTTTGTTTAATGGATGCATACAAAACTAAGACTCAGACGATGGCCAAGGTCCTGCAGCTAGTGAGTGGTAGATCCAGGAAGGGAACCCAGTATGTCTGGCCCCAGAGCCTGTGCTCCTTCCACAGTGCTCTAATGGGCAGAGCTATCTGACAATAGGTGGAAAAGTAGTGCATGCCCCACCACTGGGAGAATACCAATCTGTGCTGCAGAGCCTCCAGGCAGGGTGCTAAGAGGGGCCTCCAGGATCTGGTTGGGGTCAGGGGTCCCGTCCAGCCTGGAGACACTCGAGGACTCACCAGAGCTTGCTCTATGAGGAGGCAGAACAGGATGGCGTTGCCCACCTCCCTCAGACTCTGGAACACATCCGTTTTGAGCTCTGCATACTCAATGATGTCCTTCAGCTGGTGGTGGAAGAACTCCAGGATCCCTGGGAGAAGACGGGGAACAGTCACCAGGAAGCTGACACTGGTTTACGGGAAGTGCTGACTGACAAAGGCCCCAGACTGACTTGGGAGGGTAAAAAGCCAAACCATATATCCCTCTGTATGTGGCCCAGGGTGGGGGTTTCTTTCAGGGCTCAGTACCAGAAAAAGCTCAGGAAGCTGGCTAAAATCCTTTTTGGAAGAAAGCAGATAAACCAAACCAAACACACACACAAATGGGGCAGTCCTGGATCTTTCCCCAGTCCCTCCAAAAAGTTACCTGAATTACTGAAAAATGATAGGACATTTATTTGTTTATTTATTTGTAACATGTATTTATAGGTGCTGGATATTGTGCTAAGCAGTTTATCTGTAATATCTGATTTGATACTCCTAACAATACCTTAATTAGGCACTATCATCCCTATTTTTCAGATGAGGCTCAGAGAAGGTAAGTGTCTTGCCTATGGTCACACAGCTAGTGAGTGAGGCAGCTGGGACTAAGAACCAGGGCTTCTGGCCCAGCCCCTTCCTCTTATGAATCACATTGACCGAGCACCTGACATCTTGGGTTTTGGAAAAAACATCATGTGCTAAACTCACGATCTGTATCTTTCCCTCTGACACCATTCACCTTAAGGGAAGGAAAGAATTATCTTTCACCCCAGAAGTTGAGTGGCAAAGACTCCTGTTTTCTGACTCGCCTTACATACATCACTTTGAACCCCCACCCAGAGTATCAACCTCCTCCAAATGGGCAAATGGAAGGATTCCTAGAGGTGCTGAGCTAATGAGGACCCTTACATATAAGCTCTGCTTTCATCATCTGAAGGAGCCCTTAAACAGTGGTTAAGCGCTCAGCTGCTAACTGAAAGACTGCTGGTTCAAACCAGGGCTTCAAACGGGTTCTCCCTGGTTCAGTCATGGCTGACAAAGCAAAACCAAAACAGACCAAAATTTTAAAATCTGAGTTAACCGGAACAATAACTGGAATGGGAAAAATTATGAGTCGTCCTGGATGGGAGACTCAGAAGAGGTGCAGTGAGCCCTTTCAGGAGCCTGATATGTGACCTGTGGACAGTGACACACATCAAACCAGTGAAGCTGGCTGTCGTCCCAGAGCAGGGCTCCAAGTTTCTGCACCTGCTGAAAATCCAACGGGCAAGAGACGTGGTTGCTATGCAATGCGTACGTTGCCCTTGTTTTCTAAGAGGGAGATTAAGTTTCTAGTACGGCTTCGGCTCATAATTTTCCCTGTTCTGGTTTACCCAAATTTTAAATATTCAGGTCTGTTCCGGTTTTGCTTCCTGGGAGAATCACTGGGAGGCCCTGGTTTGAACCCACCAGCCACTCCACAGGAAAAAGATGTGGTAATCTGTTTCCGTAAAGATTACAGCCTAGGAACCTCTATGGGGCAGTTCTATTCTGTCCTATAGGGCTGCTATGAGTTGAACTAAACTTGACGGCAACAGGTTTATTCATTATTTAAAGACTTCCACACTTGCTATCCTCTTCCAGCTTCCCAACAGTCACATGTGGCGGATACAAACCCAGGGGTTCTGGCTCCTCATGCAGAACTCAGCTCTCAGGCATGTTAGAAAAGCAAACACTACAAGGTAGATTGCCAGAGCCACTGCTGCCATGGGTGGGGTTGGGTTATTTTCCTATCACCAGCCCCTGCCCCCACTTTCCCATCACCAACCTGGGGAGCCATACTCATGCCGAGGCAGGCGACATATCTTGGGCATCACTTCTATCAGTGTTTTCACGTACTGGAGAATGGTTCCCTGGAGCTGACAAAAGAAGAGGACAAGAACAGTAAGGCCATCCACTACTGCTGCACACTGAATGCTAGACTAAGGGTCTGTTAGGACATGGATAAGATCTGCTCCCTGACAAGAGGAAGCAGTTCCCTCCCATAGGTAGTGGATACTGTCAAACTCGGAAAATGGTCTTTAGAAGACAGAAGAGGAAGTCTGCTCATTACTCTCTTGGGCATACAGACTTCAAGCAGGGCACATTGCTAGGCACGGGTTTTTTCCTGAGGTTAGGGTGCTAGATGAGATCCAGACGCACAGCTAAAAATGAAACAGGGCCAAGCAGCTGTGCAGGCTGAAACACGTTATCTAATTTAAGCATGGAAAATACACAGCACATTCATCCCTCCTGTATCCAAGGCAGACATCTTTAATCAATCACCACATTTAACTATTTTACTCTGGATTTAATTGCACAATCTAACAATCCATGGTTCTACATAGCTGCTACCAGATTACTGGGGTTAGCAGGTAAATCCTGTTTGCTCTTTCTGACCTGGTTATATATTACTTTGTTGATTTCCCTTTGTCATCTCAAATCTTCAGGGCGATCTGGTTGAATGCTTCAGCCTTGCTTCAGTAGTGTTGCAAGGAATTAAAGGAAGGTTCATAAACCATATTCACGTATGCAGAATGGTAAAGGGATAGAGAATTCCCTTCAGGCCAGTGCAGTGTTGATAGCAGGGTTTAGCAAGAAATTCCAAGGGGAAAAGCATGGTGATTGATTAGAGATGTCTGCCATGGGTATGGGAAAAGACAGCAGCACACGTGTCATGGATGTACTGTGCTCAGATTGGACAATGTAGCACAGAAGGGGAGCGTGAGCAGTCATTAGCAGGCCCTAAACACTGAAATCAGGATTCCTGAATTCAGTAGTCATATAAAAAGAGTGGGTTCTGGATCAGAAAATAAGAGGCAAAGCCCCAAATCAGAAGGTGCACAGAAATGTAACAGAGTGCTAGGTCAAAGCAACCGAGGGACAAGGGCGAAGGACTTTCTGGTTATTTCTGCAGACAAAGTTGGAGTGCCTGTGACTTGTTTTGACAGGCCAGGTAAAAAGTGAAAGCAAATCTTACTCATATTGACCCTAATTGGCCACCTCCCAGGCCTCATTCAGGCCTCTCCTTACCAAACTCTTGACAATCTTCAGCAGTTCTTCCATGACCACAGCAATGCCCTGGTAGCCCAGGAGTCTGCAGATGGTCTTGAAGTGGGGGGGACCCACGAAGTTCCTGTAGGAGCTGTAGATGTGGCTGTAGGCAATGTTGAGTGGCTGGAAAACACGGGTTGTGGCAAAGTAAGTGGCTGAGTATGAATAGACGCTGGTGTGAGGTCTGGCAGGAAATGTTTCTCTGATAGAACAGGAATCTGAAGTGATCAGCGCTCTCTCACTGAGGACCCCTGTGAATGTTTACAAGATACTGGCCATGGAGGGAGGTGTGGTCAGCGACCACAGGATGGGGCAAAGGCCACTTGGTGGAGCAGCGGTTCCCTAGCAGAAGAGGAGAAAGGGCTTTTGGGCAACGTCCCTATTACAGGGACTCCTGCCACCTATGACTGTCTGCGCACAACCAACTCTTCCAACCATAATTTTTACGGATTGAACCAGAGGATGGGAGGTAAAATAGATGATTTGCTTTCTCTAGAGGCATTTCTGGTACAAGAAACAGGCTGGAAGTGCCATTTGAAAACTCAATAGCTGATTCAACATCTTCCTTCTTCCTTTCAATTGCTTCCACCTATGACAGGGTGCTATCTTGGAAAGGGAACAGGCCAGGGAGTCAGGAGATACTGCTGAGTGTCTAGGAAAATCACTTAAGCTTTTTGAGTCTCAGTTTCTTCATCTATGAAGTGAGAGGGTTAAAGTCAGTGGTTTCAAAACACTTCAAGTGGCAGTCCAAAGGAAAGATGTCCTGGCAGCAAGTATGTGAAACAGACAAAGCAGAGCCGTTTGGGGCCTCAGTACCCTGGCCCCTAGCTGGCCACCTCCATCTTCCTCTGGACCCCGTGAGACACCTTCGGGAATCCTAGGGCTTCATGTTTAAACAACCTTAGAGGAATTTCTGTAAGATCCCTTCCTGTCTGAGAATACATGACCAAAATATAGGGCCCTAAATTGGTCTCTGAGAGTTGGAATCAACTTGATGGCAACGGGTTCGGGCTCTTTTTCTTTTTTTAATCTGTCTCACTTGGTTGCTGAGACCGTAAAAGTTATCAACGATTAATACTGTGTTTGTGAAAGGCTGCCATTTATGGAGCACCTCTTACTCTGTAATGTGAAGCCCTCCGTGTGCACACTCATTTAATCTACACAACAGACGTATGGGATACGGACAATTCTCAGTCCCATTTCACAGATAAGGGAACTGAGGCTTGGAAGGTAAGTAGTTGCTCAAGGTCGCACAGTTCATAGGCAACTGAGCGCTGATCTGAACCCAGATATGGCTGATTCCAAAGCCCACACTCTTAACCTCCACCTGTAACAGTGTACTTTGAATGAAGAATTCTTACGTAAGCCATCTCCAGGTTTTTAGATAAGGTTTCACGTCAAAATTGCGTTCTGAGTGTCGTTTTTCTACCTGGAATTGTAGAAATTTTGTTCACAGAATGTGTAAATATGGGAAGACCACGTCTGGTATTCTGGATTAGTTGGCTAACTGGAAGTTCTACGTGACCTAACTAGGGACTGCAGTGATGCTTCTGGAAGGCTGCAAGACTCTGAACACCCTTTGGAGCCACGGAGGGAAGATTTAATTATGTTCAGTCTAGTTTTTGAGTTAAGTATGTTTTATTACCCACGATCTATCCTAAACTTTGCAAAACAAGAATCAAAATTATGTCGGTGCTCTTGGGTGCCACTGAGTTGATTTTCAATTCATAGCAATGCCATGTGACAGGCTAGAACTTCCCCATAGGGTTTTCTAGGCTGTGATCTTTACAGGAACAGATCGCCAGGTCTTTCTCCAGAGGAGCTGCTAGGTGGGTAGGAACTGCCAATCTTTCGGTTAGCAGCTGAGCACTTAACCACTATGCCACGAGGGCTCCTTACCACAATTATAGTACCCTCTAATAACAAGGATTCGTGAAGAATACAATTATGACACCCTCTAACGACAAGGATTTGTGAAGAATTAGAACACCCACTCGCTCACCAGGCTGACTCATAGCGTGTTTGGAAAGCCAGTGCCTACATACTGGGAAGCTTGGAATGTGAAAATGTGTGGAATTATCTACCTAACACTGAGGAGCTGCCACTCAGTAAACCCTGCCTGAACACAATATGACATAGAGGATGAGCCTGGGAGAGGGAGGTGTTTCATATAGTTACTAAGGATCTCTAAATGTTATGGGGCAGAATGGTTTTTGTAGGGAGGGGAATATACCTGACTCCAAAGCATGGTATTCACAGCAAATCCTAGAAGTGTATGAATTGCTGAATTTGATTAAGCCAACCATGTGGCCAGGCTTATTCAGTTATTTTCTATACGTGGAGCAAATCCATTTCAACGCCCCAGTAACAGGCTACATTATCAAACAGGCCCAGAACTAGGGTTAGGAGAATGAAGTGCCTAGGGCTCAGGATTTTAGGGGCATTGACTCTCCTAAGTGAGTTCATCCTAGTCCCCAACCCTTATCACGGCTCCATTCTGTGTTCTCTTTTCCCTCTCCAGAGATGACGTGTGTATCGTGGACACCAAACCAACTACAGGACACCTCTACAAGGAGCGGGAGATTGGTTAAAAAGTGGCATCAGAGAACTTTCTAGGGTAGTGGAACTGCCCCACATCTTGATTGGATTGTTGGCTACACAGATGTATCATTTGTCAAAACTCTGGGAACTATATGGATACTCGCAAGCTGTACATTTTACTGTATAAAATTATACCTAAATAAAACCCACTGGGCTATGACAACCTAATTTACTTCCAACATTTACGTCTATAGATTATAAAGCAAAATCATGGCTTGGATGAAATCCTGAAGAGGACCCCAGTGAGTTGACTCCACAGCTTGAGCTGGCATAGGGCTGGGGATTAGGGCGTAGGGAGGTGATAGCTAAAGAATACAGGGCTTTTTCAGGAGATGACAAAAAGTTCTAAAACTATGATGACGGTTGAATTCAGTAACTACTAAAAACCACTGAACTATAACCACTTTAAATGGGCAAACTGTGTGGAAAGTGAGTTATATCTCAATAAAGCTGTTAGGAAAAATGAGAGCTGTCCAACAAAAGGTCATACTGTACAGTCCCTCATCCGAGTGGAGGCTGAGAAACACTGTGTGGGGTTGTTAGCAGGGAATGGTGCCTGAGGCTGGAGTTGGAACAGTCATGTTCCCTTCAGAGGCTCCAGCTCCCCTGCACTCTTCCTGGAAGCTTTCTTTCCCAGCCTCTCCCCAACCCTCACCACCACCCAAGGAATTTCTGGTGCCAGGTTTCTCTTAGTACTTCCCGGTAAGCACAAATAAAAATGTATTCCAATTGGTGAAAACTGTTCAACAACCCTCCCCTGTTCTAGGCAGAGGGGAGAGTCATTTTGGAATTGTTTACCACACACAAGAGTTTGAAAAATCCCCTATAGACCCGCTCAGTGCACTCAGGAGGTCTTCTGCTGATGTTCGTACATCAGTCTTGGATTCTGGTCTAGACTGGCAGTTAGGCCTCAGTTCATTGCCCAAGCTCAGCAAGGACCAGCATGAAATGAGCAGAATTCAAATCCTCCTTCTAAGTGACCAAACTCCCCTCCACGCCTCCCTCATCCCCCCAAAACACACCACACACATGCAAGAGGAATGGCACCCACATGCTAAGAGTCCATGCACACACATCCCCTGAGGGCACCCATCTGACCTGCTGGCTCAATAGGAGGCTGGGCCCTATTGAGAAAATGTGGGAATATGGGAGCCTGGGCATTTTCTGAGGTTTGGCAAAGAGAAACAGGAATGCAACAGACATTGGAAACGTGCCACAAATCTCATACGCTGAACAAATCCTAAATCCTGCTAACTGACTCAGGTTAAAAGCCAGCGTGCTTTCCTTTAGAAACTAATTATGTATCTTATCTGTTCAGGATGGCTCACTTCAAATCAAGCTTGTTTAAACCCACACTGCATAAAATAGGTAACTTTATGAGCACTAGAGAAATACACACTCCCAATTCAGGAATTAGAGCTAGTACTGTGGGGCTCATTTTGTTAAGAAGCAAAACCACTATTTTAAGGAGAGAAAAAACACAGTGAGTTTGATCTGGCAGACCCTGATCACCACAGCAGTACCTGTACAGGAACTCTGAATCGTAAGGTCTCTATCACCAGATGGTAAACACCGCCAGGCACTCAAAACAAGGAGGGGTATTTATTTGGCAAACTGAATTTGCAAGCAATTTGCGTCTCTGCTTTTTGGAATCGTCTAAGTGCTCTTTTCAGAGATCCCCAGAGGAATTAAAGCCATTTCGACTTTCCTGTTTTAGTTACAATTTCTCTAAGGTTCCTTGAATAATTTGAATACTGTCAGCCCACAAGCACAAGCACAGCCCTCTAATTTAGGCTGGGGAGCTGCATCTCAACTCTCTAAAACCACTGCCTGTAAATGAAGTCTGGAGCTAATGACTAAAAGCTACATTGTCCTCGTCTGGAAGGTCACAGGGTGAAACCCACGTTATGGGTAAATCCCCAGTCACAGGTTCAAATCTGCTGCTAGATCACGGGTAAAACTGCTGACGCCTCTGTCCCTTCTAGACTTTTGGTAAACTTCAGGGCTGAGTCGCCAGCATCTAGTTCTGGACTCCTTCTTGGCCTTCTCAGCTCAGAGATTGAAAGATCCAAGGGAGTTTGCTATACAGAATTCAAGAAATGGTGCCCCTTCCTTTCTTATCTCTTGAATAAAATGCTGTGGAGAAGGTAAGAGGGAGAATAGTAACCAAACCTTCCAGTTCTGGGGTATCAAATCAGCCCTATAATACTGAGAGATGCAAACATATTTGGAAAGAAATCACTGGCACCACTTCCCTTTATCATTTGTACCCAGATGATGACACACACGTATAACGCTTCTCTGTCTATGAATGTTTTCACATGTTAATTCCTTCATAATCGCCCAGGCATATCAGTTCCTTGTGACTGCTGTAACAAACTACCACAAACTTGGTGGCTTAAGACAATAGAAAGTTATTCTCTCATACTCATAGTTCTGGAGCCAGAAGTCTGAAATCTGCAACACTGGGCTGAAATCAATGTGTCCACAGGGCCATGCTCCCTCTGAAGGCTCTAGGGGAGAATCTGTTCCTTATCTCTTCCAGGTTCTCGTGACTGCTGACATTCCTTGGCTTGTGGCTGCATCACTCTAATCGTCAAGGCTAACATGTTCAAATCTCTCTGGTCTGTCTTCACATCATCTTCTCCTGTGTGTGTGTCAAATCTCCCTCTGCCTCTCTCTTATAAAGACTCTTGTGATTGCATTTAGAACCTACCTGGATAATCCAGGATGATCTCCCCATCTCAAGATCCTTCATTCAATCACATCTGCAAAAGCCCTCTTTCCAAATAAGGTAACATTTACAGGTTCCAGGGATTAAGATCTGATATCTTTGGGGCCATTATCAGCCTACTCTACCAGGTAAAAACCAAACCCATTGCCGTCCAGTCGATTCCAACTCATAGCAACCCTATAGGACAGAGTAGAACTGGCCCACAGAGTTTCTGAGGAGCGTCTGGTGGACTAGAACTGCCGACCTTTTGGTTAGCAGCCATAGCTCTTAACCACTGCACCACTGGGGTTTCCATACCAGGTACAATTATCCCAATTTAATAAAGGAGGAAGCTGAAGCCCAAGCAAAGTGAAGAGACTTGCCTGGGGTGAAACACAAGATGATATTCTGCCATATAAATGCTAAAATAACAAAATCCTTCTGGAGTGGTAGGTAAAGACTGTTGCCAAGTCTGGGGTTGGTACCACGTGGACATGAGGGAGGTGGTGGCTGCAGTGGCAGTGGAGCAGGTGGTACTCCTGGTGGTGCTGTCAGAGGCCGAGGTGCAGACGCCTCCAGTGAGGCCATGTGAGAAGTGCTGGCGTCCACGTGTGCACCAGGTCAAGGTGTACCCAGCTTGCTGCAGCAAAGCACTGGGTCCTGCATCCTAAGGACTATCAGTTTAACGGGAAAGTTATCACAAGAGTTTGCTGAGTTTCTCTGAGGCTAAACTGTGGCTCAGACAGGGGCATCTTTTAGCTACCAGCAACCAAGTCCAACAAAAAGATCACACCAACCATTTCTAAAGGCCAAAAAGTATTTGGAAATTAGTCAGATAATTTCAGAAATAATTTGCATCACAAGCTATACCACTTAGGAGGCAGTTTCATGATAAACCATTTGCCGTGGGATCAAGAATGACTCACGGTGACCCCATGTGTGTCAAAGTAGAACTGTGCTTCATAAGGCTTTCGATGGCTGATTTCTCAGAAGGAGATCTCTAAGCTTTTCTTTGGAGGTGCCTCTGGGTAGATTCGAACCACCAACCTTTCAGTTAGCAGTTTAATGATGGACTATATACATACGCTTTATTTAGAGAATATATTTTTAAAGTTCTGATTCATATATTAATTTAGATTACAAGACTGGTTGTTAAATGTTTTTCACATTCAACATCACCCCTGAGTGGCACAGCTCTTAAATTAACCAGTGGTGCTTGGACTCTGGACTTCTGACTCTAGAGCAGGGACATTCAGAAGAGGAAACGTTTGCTGCCTGTATTTCTTCAAATGTACTTCATGTTTTCCCATCTCCGTTGGCTACAATCAGGTGGCTGGATGTTCTCTGCAAGGTCTTTCAGTTCCTTGTCTGTCACCATCATTTTGGAGTCCATTGCACTGGGAAGGCCCATTTCTACTATCCAGGAGAAGCCATAAGGCAAAGAGCTATTGTTGACTTAGAACCACAGCCCATAGAAGAGTCAAGCTGAACAGCAGTGCATCCAAGAGGCTGGCTTGGAGCTCAGGCCCTTGAGGACAACAGACCAGGCTTAAAGTACTGCTCTGCTACTCTTTAGCTTTGTGACAATGGTCAAGTGAATTAATGTCTCTGAGACTCAGTTTCTCCCTTTGTAAAATGGGAGACTGTGGATGAAAGGAGAGAACACGTGTAAAATGCACCAAAATGTTCCCAGTGGTTATCTCTGAGTTGCATGAGTTTTACTGCCTTCTTTGAACTTTTCTATATTCTTTAAATTCTGTACAGTAAGCTTGTATGTTCAAAATAAAACAAAACAATAAAAGTACTGTAAGAAGGAGGAAAAAAAAAAAAAAAAAAAAGGCAAAGAAATACAACGTAGAAAGCAAACCCTGCTCTTTCTAACCTCTGGATGAAGGTCCGACCAGCTCAGGAAATGGCTCTGACCCACTGACGTTTTCTTCTTAATAATAACCATTTCTAGGCATTGGTGGTTCAGTGGCGGAATTTTCATCTTCCACGTGGGAGACCTGGGTTTGATTTCCAGCCAATGCACCTCACGTGCAGCCGTCATCTGTCTGTCAGTGGAGACTTACTCATTGCTATGATGCTGAACAGGTTTTAGTGGAGTGGCATTTTGTCCGTTGTGCGTGAGGCTGCCATGAGTTGGGGGCTGACTTGACAGCAACTAATGACAATAACAACATTCCCAAGCCCAACACTTTACAGACATGGGTTCAACCAACTATAACAACAGCCACTGTTGTTATTGTTAGTTGCCGTCTGGTCAATTCCAACTCATGGTGATCCCATGTGTATGGAGAAGAATTGCTCCGTAGGGTTTTCAAGGCTGTGACCTTTCAGAAGCAGATCGCCAAGCCTCACTTCTGAGATGCCTCTGGGTGGGTTTTTGAACCTTCAACCTTTTAGTTGGCAGTCCAGTTCTTAACCATTTGTGCTACCCAGGGACCCTACAACATCACTGTAAGGCAAGTATTATTGATAGTCCCATTTTACAGATGAGTAAACCAAGGCACAGAAAAGTGAGAAAATTAGTCCAAGGCCACACAACCAGGATTTGAACCCAGCCTGGGGTTTCAGGGCCTGCCCTCTGAACTATTACCTCCTTCTATGTGCCAATCCAGGTTTGGGATCACAGCAATAATCGCACGTCTTTCCTTCACTGCCACGTTCAGGAGGGTGAATCAGGACCCTACGCTTGGCTGACTTCCTCTGCAGTAGTTTACCACCAACTGGGAACCAGTTGGTCTTACAGTGGAGGAGGCTGCAACTTGGATATACTATGGCAGGACCCTCCCTGATGATGGAGAAGGAGTGAGCTTGCCTGGGTGCTGCCTCTTAAGGCAGGTGTCCCCCATAGTTTATCTCATTTACCGAGGGCTCTACTGTCTCCTCTGGGTCCTGCTGGTGATCAGTGATGGCCTACAGGAGCAGGACAAGCCCTAGACTCAGAGTCAGGGACTCGGTTTCCACTCCTGGAATCAGTTCTGTGGCCTCTGGAACGCCATTTCTTTTCTCTGGGTCAGTGAAACTAGAGGACCACTAGGCCTCAGGTTCTCTGAAAGTCTTATTTCCTCAAACATAAAAAGCTCATGGTTAAAAATGTCATCCAGGAACATTAAAACAAATCCACAATTTCTGAGGATAAAGTTATGAGTTCTACCTCACCACTCTCCAGGCCCCCAAGCTCTGGTGTTTTAATTCCCCCCAAAATAACCCTTTCAAAAGGTACCTGCAAAACACCTGCACTGGCCTTTCTGTGGAGAGGACACTTTTATGCTCTGCAGGGAGTCACCGCGAGCGTTTGGAAGAGATGTGCTGCGCGCATTACAAGAGATTTAAGACAGGCCTCTGGGAAGACTGAATGTCAAAGAAGATCCACTGGGCAAGAGTCTCATAAAGGAACTCTGGACGTCCGTGACTTCATTCTCACAGAGGCCTGGGGCCAGGGGAGGGTTCTGTGACTCACCAGCTAACTCTTAACAACTTTTTGATTGTTTTTGACATGACTCACAAGAGGACCTTTATGGGTTGATTTCCTTGGATACTAAGAACCAAGAAGAGCAAAGCTGACTTTTTTAAACATATAATTGTATAAAACACCTCATGTCTAAACTATCTGAGCAACTTTTTATCCTCTATTTCAGACATGCTCTGAGATCTCCTCGATAGAAAGGTGGTAGCATGTTCCTAGAAGTCTTTGTGGTACAGTGGTTAAAGTGCTCAGCTGCTTAATGAAAAGTCAGCAATTTGAACCCACCAGCTGCTCTGAGGGATAAAGATTATAGCCTTGGAAACCCTATGGGGCAGTTCTATGCCGTCCTGTATGGTCACAACAAGAACAAGTGTGTTCTCACAAAATTTGGGGTGACAGGAAGGGAACGGAATCTCAGAGGCATATACATTTTTGTGGGACATGAAAATAGGGCAAGAAAGCAAAATCGGGATTCTTGAATGGAAAGGAACGTTGGAAAAAATCCAATCCAGGAACAGTGAACAGTTTCCATTTCTGGTGTCAACTCCAATTGACTGGTAAGCAGTTGCTTGGGATGTGTGTGTTGAAAAGGACTCTGTGGCAGTTTTGGAACCCAAATAGAAAGGCTGCCATGATAGCAGAGCAAGCCTGATGTGGGTTCGGGATGGAGCAGGGACAGTACCTACACCTTCTATTTGTCCCCAGATCTAGCCCATGCTTTACAGATGATAAAATTGAGGCCCAGAGTAACAGGGCTTTGACCAAGGCCATATAAGTAGGTAATGCCACAGGAGGCCAGAAGAAGGAAAAGGATAAAGAGGTGGGGTAGGAAGCAGGGGTGAGAGGGGATGAGGATGAAAGCTATCGTTTTAGTTGTGGAATAACCAGGAACATCTTCCTGTTTGAAAACATTGTCCAAAGAGGATCTAGATGGGGCAAGAAAATAGGGAGAAATGATACTGGCCAATTAAAGAGGAGATGCAGGAGCGCTGGAAGAATCAGTACCATCCTGGGGATTAATTTTCAGGAGACTGTTTGCCTTTTTTTTTTTGGCCAAAAGAGTGACAGCTCCTCTCCCTGGGCAAAAGCTTTTCCAGACTGGTCCCTGTGAGCATCGTGCATAGAGATGCCTGTTGGTTGCCATGGTGAATGATGCTGATCTGAAGAAATGAATAATGTGAGCACTGGGGGCGACAGTAGGATTACTCAGACAGTGGTGAGAGGTATCACGGAGAGCCCATAGCTGAGGAGGGGAGAAAGCACCATTCTTTCAGCTTTGGTCTACTCTGCTTCTGAACCTGAGCTCTAGCCGGATACACTGCCAGCATCAGGTAAGAGACATGAATGGCGCTTCTCGGAAATGTAAATACCTTTTTCTTTCACGCTTGCCTCAGAGAAGGGCCAGGTATGATAACATGAATAGCTCAAAATAAGGGAAATTTAGAAACAGAAGAAAATAATAAAGAATGATTTCATCCTAAAAACCAAGGACGCTGCTAGCATCCTGACGGAAAGCTATTGAAAATGTCTGCTGTGGGGAACTCAGTCTGCAGAGCCAGCCAGTATCAGGTACGAGGCAAACAGGAGAAAAGATTCATGACAAGAAACGTGATTTCTGATTACTCCCAATGGCAGGGTTTTTCGTTGTGGCTGGAAATGTGGTTATAGGAATGTGTAGGGTGTTGGGGTGGGGTGGGCGGATGTGTAAGACAAAGAGACCAAAAGACGGAGCACAAAGAGTCAGTCTCCTCTGCAATGACCTTCCTAGGATGGAACTGAGTGTACCTGTCTAGTCTTCTTCGTTACGTAATTTTCTGGGAAAAAATTTCCAGCCAAATGGAAAAGAGCTCTTCCCCTTCCCGAGCATTTTAATTCACTGTCATTTTTAGAGAAGGAAAACAGGGACTGAAAAATTACTTTATGTTGTGTACCCTTCTGCACTGCGCCCCTGGAAATACGGGCACAAAAACAGGTGGGAGGGAAGCAGGGGAGAAAGGCAGCTCATAACAGAAATCAATTCAGCTTCATATCCAATTCAGGTTAAAATCCTAGCAACTGCTTTTTATTATGTTACTGCACACTAAAGCGAAACCTGTATTTTATATTAGAAAGGAGGGGTGGAAAACAAAGCAGGTGAGACTTATACACAAACATATATAGGCTGAATATGATGGTCCCCTAATTTTAGATCAGGGGAAATTCAGTGGAAGAGAACTCTCTCTCTCTCAAGTGGACAGAATTAAAGGGAAACTAAAAAGCTTGAAAATGGCAGGGGTGGCAATCTGAAGGGGGTTCATTTGAATTGTCTGGAAAAACAGGAACTGGGGCTCAGGATCCCCACCTCACTTTGCAATAATGGTCAGTTGCTAAACCCAGCAGCCTTCCATCTGGAAGTCAAGTGGTTGAGTGGCCTTGAATCTTAGTTCCACTTATTAGCTGACTGACCTCAGATTGCTCATTTGTAAAATGGGGATCCACCTCAGCGGGTATGTAGAAGAAAAAAGGAAATTTATTACAGCATGTCAGGCAGCTAGCATGGCCTGGACAGAGCAACTGCTCACTAACTACCGGTAGTTATTGTTATTATTTATAGTACCCGTAGTAATAAATATTTAGGAGCTGATTCTTTTTACCTATGAAACGATATCCTGGGTACCACCGGCTTTGAAAAAAACCAACCAACAAACAATACGCGAGCAGAGGTTTTGGGGTAAAATCAGCAGCCGATGAGTGATGAAGCAAGTCTCCTGTTACCATGGGCATCAGGACTGGGAGGCTGAAAAAGTAGTGGGCAGAATGTTCTAGATAACTGAGCTAACATCGTTTGGAGCAGAAGCAGATCAAGAAGGGAAATTTTAGGGGAAAGAACTTCCTGACTGGATGTCACAGAGCAGGTGGGAACTCTGCGGTGCTGATTTCTTCTTTTATTCTTCCTGGTTTTTTTTTTTAAGGGTTGGAACAATGTTACACCTAAAGGATCTGAACCAGGGTGGGATGAACCTGGGGGATATGGGTGAATTTTCTTTGGCCTGAAGGCCACCAGCTTTGGCATGAGACATTTAACACTTCTTAGCTATATATGCTAAGTAATTTAACTTCTCTGCCTCCATTTGTTTGTAGAACTGGGGGTCATGTTAGTCCCTATAAAAAAATAAATGGTGGCTATGATCATTACAAATAAGTACTTAGATAGGGGGATGTCACTCTTCCCTTTGATTCTGGTTTCAGAATCGAGATGAACATCGAGGTTGGGAACGTTTCTTATTCGGGAGCCATCATTTCCTGGTCGTCCTCGGAGCCCTGCCTGGAGGACTACTACCATATTATGTACAGGCCCAACTGGAACAGCATCTTCTCTGGCTATCTTCGCTACAGCTTCCACCACGAAGAGAAGGTGCCTCGAACCATCAGCTCCGTGGTGCTGGAACATCTGGCTCCTTCTACTCTCTACTTTCTGTGTATCAGCTGCAAGAAGATCACCTTCCCCTACAGGCACTACTGCACTATGTTCCACACTCTGGATAAGAGCCCACTGGCTTCTGGAAGCTCCCTGGTAGACCCCCAAATCTCCCTTTGGGTGCTGATGGCCATCCTGCTGGCCTGTTTCACAGCCGTCTTAGCCTTCATCTGCCTCCAGTTCTGGTGCGTTCGCTGCCACGAGCCTCGGTGGTCTTACAGAGCTGGCCACATGGAGGAAGCCAATGGACTGGTGAGATGGCCGGAAGAGGCGCCAGCTCTTGGTCAGGGGGAAGAAGACCTGCAGGGGCTCCCCCTGGTGGAAATGCCGCGCAAGAACTCTGGAGCTGCCGCTGAACCGGAAGAGGAAGCTGCCCAGGATGCCCCCGAGGAGGAGATAGATGCCTTACACAGGGAGGGGAGTGATCAACCTGCCAGGCTGCCTCCGCTTGCGGAGTGAGAGGTAGGGAGGAGACAGCCTGCATCGTATAGCTAAAACCCTGCACGTAGTAGGTCTTTCGTTAAAAAAAAAAAAAAAAAAATGTCTATAGAGTACCCATTTAGCTCCCTGCAGATGTCTTGGGGAAGAACTGGTTTGGTGAATGCCCTATGACAAAACTTTTCAAACTCGAAAATATGTACTCCTAGGGTGTGCCAACGGAGAAATGTGGCATCCCTTCAGGAGAGCCCATTGTGGGGCACAGTTAGACTTAAAAGCATTATTCTGACATTAAAACAAACATGGATATACCATGGAGGCAAAAGTAAAATTTATATGACAAAATAAAACAATACTTCCAGGAAATTTTTGAGTTGTAGGTGAGCTCTTTGAGCTATACCTTCAGTCTGCTGGTGGATGTTCAGTCTTCTCTGATGTGTAGGGGGATTATGTTGGGAAGGTATGAGGAAGCCTTGTTCTAGAGTTTTCCAAATCCCAGGCAATCACACACCTTTCTGTACCCCAGCTCCATATTTTTTTTTTAATCCTGGACTATCTTTACAGTTAACAGTATTTTTCTTTAAAGTGACTCATTTTTGAAACTTGAACTTGTTTTTAAAAGATAGCCTTATATTATTACTCCATAAATAAAAAACTCAGTACTCTCCTGATATAAATAGAAGGAAAGATCTATAGGAATAAATACAATGAAAACAAGTAATAATAAGTTCAATTTAGATCCTGTTGCCTGCCAAAGGCTCAAGGCTGGAGACCTGCTCTCTCTTATCTTTGATAAAAAGGGATATAAGCAAATATTGGACAGGTATTAAAGATATTAGCACCAAAATCTCACCTTCTCCTTGATATAATCATAAGGTTTGAAAGATAATTGAAAAGGGAAGTGTTTTTTCACTTTGTGAGTAAATATTATCTAATTCCAGTCTATGAACCACTTATAAGCTTCCCTTGATTTGAGATAATTGCCTTGACCAGATTGGCTATGCTGGAGAAGATCCTGCCCTCTCCCATGGTCACCCTAAGATCTTCTAAACCCCACCTTTGGGCCCAACTGCTGGAAAATCATCTTGGTTAACCACACTTCCAAAGCAAGGACTGTCCAACCTAGAGGAGAACTCTTTGTCACACTGTTACACTGTCAGTTCCTCCTCTAAATCCATTTGTGCTTTCTTTTTGAGAATGGGGTCAACAGTGGCCATTTGTATTCCATTGCAGAGAAAAATGGTGGCGTTGTTTTGTTGATCTATTTAGCCCTTTCAGTGGCATTCTTTATCACTCCATATAAACCTCCACGGTAAGAAAAGAACCTCCTACATACTCAGTGGTGTTGGTGAGCATTTGTGAACACTGTCCCCTTGCCCCACCTTGGCTGTGGAAATGGAACGTGAGAAGGCAGAGATTGTGTTTTGATCCCTGGTGTATTTCCAGCATGTAGAATCTGGCATTCAGTGGATGCTTAATAAACATTTGCTTAATGAGTGGCAAAAAGGACTGACTGGCCTAGAATAGAGACACCATTTGGGAAGGTTTAGTTAGAGCCAGGATGTGTACGTGTGAGCAAGAGCAGCAAATAGGCAGAAGACCTGTTGCTCAGGTCCATCTCCAGCCATCTGGGATTTCCTTCGAACCTCCACCTTTCCAACCTCTTCCGGTCTTCAAATCCCTTATATTTATGGAGCACAATATCCAGAACCATGGAACGATACCACAATCAATCAAATGAGAGACAGGAGAAGAGAAGCCGAGACAAGAAGCTCCACAGACCTATTTCCCTGCTCGATGGTGAAGTCCCCACCTCATTGCTCCTGCTCAGTTTCCTGTCCTGCTAGTTCTGTATTCTCCCCATCCCTGCATGTTGTGAACAAATAAAAGTGAATATACGTGCGATTGTTTCTGCCTGGATCTCACTGCTGCTCCTTCATCTCCACACCCTCTTGCTTTTCTGATTCAGGGATCACTCCTCTGTTTTCTCTCACTAACCCTCTTACAGGTAGGACATAGCAGGACTACTTACCTTGGATCCATAGAGGTAATAAGGCTGGACATTAGCGGGTTTATCTCTTTGCGGTTCTTGGGTGAAAGGAATAGCGGTTCGGACAAAACTGGTGAAAGAGAAGAGATGGGGCAGAAGTTAATTGGGTTCTAATATTGCTCTCCATGGGATATGACAGAGTGAGAGCCCTTCTTGGCCAGGTGAAGGTTCACACTGGTGCAACAGCACCCACCGTTTCTTAGCTGGTTGCTCTTCTGACATCCTCTCATTCAACCACTGTACCCTTTCCACAGATGGGAAAACAGCAGTCCAGATTTACAGGCTTGACGCAGGGCTTGTGGCTGCTGAGGACTGTGGGCTGGGCCTGAAAATGGCCCTTCTCCAGGACTCCATTCCTTCAACCTCAGCTTGGTTTATCAAGGGCAGAGGCCAGCAAACTTTTTCTGCAAAGGTCCAGACTAAATATTTTAGGTTCTGTGGACCACACCGACTTCTGTTGCAACTACTCAATTCTGACATTGCGGGGCAAAAGCAGCCACAGACAATACATAGACAAACGAGTGTCACTGTGTTCCAATAAACTTCATAAATTTCAAGGAATTTTCACTTGTCATTAAATATTATTACTATTCCTTGGATTTTTTCCCCAACCATCAAAAAACATCAAAGTCCAAGCCATTCTTAGCTCATGGGTTGTGCAAACAGGTGGTGGGCTGGATGTGGCCTATGGGTTGTAATTTGCCAACCTCTTGCTCAAGAGGTTTAAAAGTTTCAAATCTTTAGAGAACAGAAAGTCTGTGATGCTAAGTGTATGGACTCAGGCACCTTCCATAACTGTGTGGATTCAGGTGCCTTTGTGGATTTCTATCCATTCAATGTATACTTATGTAATACTGGCCCTAGGGATACTGAGAGGACCTGCAAATGTGTACATTTTTGTGCATCCTTATGTACTTGTGTGGAGTCTCTGGGTGGTACAATAGTTAACATTCTCGGCTGCTAACCGAAAGGTTACAGGTTCAAGTCTACCTAGAGGTGTCGTGGAAGAAAGTCCTGATGATCTACTTCTGAAAAATCAGTCATTAAAAACCCTTTGGAACATAGTTCTACTCTGACACAATGGGGTTGTCATGAATTGGAGTCGACTCCACAGCAGCTAGTTTTATGTACCTGTGTACATGTCTCACCTCTTCAACCTGGTTATGAGCCTCTCTGGGAATAGAGAGATTAGGAATCGAGTCTACCTCAGTGCCCAGGGCCACGCAGCTTGTGGGAGACACGTCCCACTTGTCATGTGT
Source organism: Loxodonta africana (assembly GCF_030014295.1). Classification (NCBI taxonomy): domain Eukaryota; kingdom Metazoa; phylum Chordata; class Mammalia; order Proboscidea; family Elephantidae; genus Loxodonta; species Loxodonta africana. Next base: position 173,172,852 of record NC_087343.1, on the reverse strand, counting down.
AGGTGCGCTCTGCAAATATCCAGCTGTTTCACACACATGCGTTCAGATACGTGGCTGTCCTTGTAAAAGTACAATCTGATCATATCACTTCCCTGCCTCGAGCTCTCCCAAGGCTTGTAAATGCCTGATCCTGATGTGGCCTACAGAGTCATCCTGGTCTGCTTCCTGCTTCCTCCTGTGTCCTGCCTTGTCTTTAACGGCACTATTCTGCATCCTACTCACTCCACCCTCACCAGTCTCTTAGAAACTTTGCCTGGCACATTCATACTCATTTCCCATTTTGCCTTATTTATTCCTACTCATCCTTTGCATCTCAATTCAAGCATTACTTCTTCAGAGAGGCTTCCTGAGGTTCACACCACCTTCCTGGACAGAATCAGGCAGCCCTGTTACCCCCTCATGGCTCTGTGGGCCTTCCTTCATCTCTTTCCTGTTTGTGACATTTGTCATGCAGTTGTTTGATCATGGGTGTCCTCCTCTAGCCTGAAGGCTCCAAGGGGCAGGGAGGTATCTGCATGCTTGCCGTGGTATCCCTAGCCTCCAGTGCAGAGCCTGCACTAAGCAGGGGCTCAGTGAAATATCTGTTACAGGAATGAATCGACATGCACCGGGCTTGGTTTGGAGGAGGCAGGTTGCTGTTCCCCTGATCCTCAGCCCTAGTCCTCTTTGCGCAGGGACTCATTTACCGGTTCGTGGATCCATTGTAGCAGTAGTTGGGGAGGAAGTCGAAGTTCAGCTCCCAGAAGACGTGCAGGGTGATGCGGCCGTAGGGGGCAGACACGTTGTGATTGGCCTCCCGGAACATGGCATCGAAGCTGTCCAGGGTCATGTGCTTACACAGCAGGCGGTGTGTTAGCCGGTTGATCTCCAGCAGCCACTCCAGCTCCTGCCCAGAGAGAACCGCAGCTACTAAGGACTTGGGTGTCAACCTTACACACACAACACTGTCTTACAGACCCCTTTCATGTAGGTGTGAGAGTCCCTCAAGCTCCTAACCACGTACATGGGGACCAGGACCTCAAGGTGACAAGTAACAACTGTCCCTTTTTCTGAGAAGCAGAAGGAATTGCCAGACTATGCTGAAGGGGGCTGCATGTCTGCCCTGGGAAAGAGACCACATACCCATGTACAAATTCCTGTTTAAACTGGAAAGCTTGCTTGCTCTCCAGTTTCTACACTGGTGAGGAAAAACCTTGTCTCTCAGTGTCACGAGTAAAACAAAAGAACATTATGACTGGATATCACCAAAGGCACATCTCTGCCCTTCAGAAAATAACAATAACTGCTTACCAGGTATTCAGTGATCTATTAAGTGCTATTAGATGGAACCTTATAAAATTGCTGTTTTGGGTCAAATTCTGTCAAATATCAATCAATCTGTCAAATGTTAATTTTGTATGGTTGAACTTAGTATGTGCCAAAAGAATTCTAAGCACTTCCTGTTTTAACTCATTTAATGGTCATAAAAATCCTATCATGTCAGTATCACTGCTGTCTTTATTTTACTCATATAGAAATTAAGGCCTTGAGAAGTTAAGTAACTTGGTTTCAAATCCACACAGTTGGGCTTCAAAGTCCACGTTCTTAATCACTGCGTACTATAACTCTCTCAAGAAATTTGTAAATGAGGTAGGGGCAAAATTTCCCCTCCTTTGAACTGTAGGTAGGTGTTTCAGTCACACGGGTTGGTTACACATGCCAGCTGTTACAGAGCAAACTGTGTCCCCCAAAATATACGTTCATGTCCTACGCCCTGGTACCTGTGAATGTGACCTTGTTTGGAAACAGGATCTTTGTAGATACAATCAGATTAAGATGAAGACATATAGTAGTAGGGTGAGTCCTAATCCAATGACTGGTGTCCTTAAGCAGAGGGGAGGAGACACAGAGACACAGGGAAGCCAGCCAGGTGATGATGGAGAGAGAGACTGGAGTGACGCTGCCACAAGCCAAGAAACCTCGCAAAGTGCTGGTAATTGCCAGAAGCTAGGAGGCTCCCTTAGAACCTTCTGAGACAGAGCACAGCCATGATAACACCTTGGTTTTGGATTTCTAGCCTCCAGAACTGTGCGAGACTGAACGTCTGTCATTTTAAGCCACCCAGTTTGTGGTACTGTGTTAATGGCAGCCCCAGGAATCCAATACACCAGTGCAGGAAGCAAGCCATGGGCAAACCCTCTGCAGTCTTTCCAGGGGATGAAGTGTGACAGCTGTGGACCTGATCACTTGGAATCACCTTCAGGCAGAGAGCAGGAGCTGAGTGGATAATATCCAGATGCAGCAGGATGCTGCATCTGGTGGGAAATAAAGGAAGAGAGCAACCCTTTTGGCTGGTTTTGGCCTCTTGTCTTATAATTTCTTGATCATTGCTATCAAAGAAAATCGAAGCACAGTCTTGTCCAGGGGGAGGGGCATCCCTAACTTTGTGGAACTCCAGGACACTCTTGCACTGTTTTGGTTAAGCTGTCTTGTCAGGTTGGTACAACTATCCTTGTCTGATAAGAGGAGAAAGCTGAGGCTCAGAAGGTTAAATTACTTGGCCCAGGTCACACTTACAGGGCTTGGGGTACAAACCCAGGTCTTCTGATTCCAAATCATGTGTTCTTGGCCCCTGTGATACAGCAGCCTAAAATAAGGAAGCAAGATCTATGAAAACCCTCTGAAAGGTAAAAGTACTTTTACAATATAAAAGCTAAAAGAGCATCAGCAAGGGCGGTATACCAGAGTCTGCCCAGGAGGTAGGGTGGTCAGCTGGTCAGCTTTAATGGCTGGGACTAAAGCTAACTGGTCTCAGGTCACAAGATGGAGGAGTGCTCTCGAGATTCAGTTTTATTCTCTTCGGCCACAACCTTGAATGGCGTCCAGAGATGGTCAAGTAGAGACCCAAGACCAAGGTTCCAATCTTGGAGCTCTGTCTCTCTGAAACTCAGAGTCCTTGTCTCCAAAATGGGCATAGGATTGGATCAAAACTTGCAAACGTAAACGGCTCTAGGGGTGAACAGGTCAGATAAAGAAGACAAACTGGGGCAGGAATCTTTGGGGTGGGTTGTCTGTTTCAAGTTAGAGAACCCATGCCCAGCTAAGGCAGAGCTGCTATTTAACTCCAGCTGGTTGTTGTCATATCTGAACGCAGCTTAGTGACGACAGATCCTGTCATTTTTCAAAAGAAGGTTGAAATGGACTTAAATGCTGGCAATTAAAAAAAAAAAAAAAGGATAACCTCTGTGTGGGTCAAATAAAACTTCTGTGGGCCAAATGTCTTGGGTAGCCAGTCTGCTTCTCTACAGTGAAGCTTTCTGCCTGTGGCTCATCAGGGAAACACTCCAGGCCACAGAGGGTTATGTGATTAGGTTAGGAAAAATACATCTTCACCTTTTAGAGCTATATAGTGAAAAATTCATAACTAGAATGACATGATGTCTGGGACTTGCTTCAAAATGATCTGGGGCTGGGGATAAAAGTGGAGGGTAGACAATTTCATATGGAAGGGAAAAAGGCCCCGGGCAAATAAGGCATTACTGAAAAAGAAGAACAAAGTAGAAGGCCTTACTTTACCTGATTTTAGAACCTATTGTACCGCCACAGTAGTCAAAACAGCCTGGTACTGGTACAACAACAGATACATGGACCAATGGAACAGAATTGAGAATCCAGACATAAAACCATCCACATATGAGCAGCTAATATTTCACAAAGGCCCCAAAACAGTTAAATGGGGAAAAGATAGTCTTTTTAACAAATGGTGCTGGCATAACTGGATATCCATCTGCAAAAAAAAAAAGAAACAAGACCCCTACCTCACTCCATGCACAAAAATTAACTCAAAATGGATCAAAGACCTAAATATAAAATCTAAAACGATAAAGATCATGGAAGAAAAAATAGGGACAATGTTAGGAGCCCTAATACATGGCATAAACAGTATACAAAACATTATAAAGAACGTAGAAGAAAAACTAGATAACTGGGAGCTCCTAAAAATCAAACACGCTCATCCAAAGACTTCACCAAAAGAGTAAAAAGATTACCTACAGACTGGGAAAAAGTTTTTAGCTATGACATTTCTGATCAGTGCCTGATCTCTAAAATCTACATAATACTGCAAAAACTCAACTGCAAAAAGACAAATAACCCAATTAAAAAATGAGCAAAAGATATGAATAGACACTTCACTAAAGAAGACATTCAGGTAGCTAACAGATATATGAGGAAATGCTCATGATCATTAGCCTTTAGAGAAATGCAGATCAAAACTACAATGAGATTTCATCTCACTCCAACAAGGCTGGCCTTAATCCAAAAACCACAAAATAATAAATGTTGGAGAGGCTGTGGAGAGACTGGAACACTTCTACACTGCTGGTGGGAATGTCAAATGGTACAACTACTGTGGAAATCGATTTGGCGCTTCCTTAAAAAGGTAGAAATAGAACTACCATATGATCCAGCAATCCCACTCCTTGGAATATATCCTAGAGAAATAAGAGCCTTTACACGAACAGATGTATACACACCCATGTTTATTGCAGCACTGTTTGCAATAGCAAAAAGATGGAAGCAACCAAGGTGCCCATCAACGGATGAATGGATAAATAAATTATGGTATATTCACACAATGGAATACTACGCATTGATAAAGAACAGTGAGGAATCTGTGAAACATTTCATAACATGGAGGAACCTGGAAGGCATTATGCTGAGTGAAATTAGTTGCAAAAGGACAAATGTTGTATAAGACCACCATTATAGGAACTTGAGAAACAGTTTAAACTGAGAAGAAAACATTCTTTTGTGGTTATGAGGAGGGGAGGGAGGGAGGGTGGGAGAGGGGTATTCACTAATTAGATAGCAGATAAGAACTACTTTAGGTGAAGGGAAAGACAGCACACAGTACAGGGGAGGTCAGCACAATTGGACTAAACCAAAAGCAAAGAAGTTTCCAGAATAAACTGAATGCTTTGAAGGCCAGCGTAGCAGGGGCAGGCATCTGGGGACCATGGTTTCAGGGGACATCTAAGTCAACTGGCATAATAAAATCTATTAACAAAACATTCTGCATCCCACTTTGAAGAGTGGCATCTGGGGTCTTAAACACTATCAAGCAGCCATCCAAGATGCATCAATTGGTCTCAACCCACCTGGATCAAAGGAGAATGAAGAACACCACGGACACAAGGTGATTACGAGCCCAAGAGACAGAAAGGGCCACATGAACCAGCAACTACATCATCCTGAGACCAGAAGAACTAGATGGTGCCTGGCTACAACCGATGACTGCCCTGACAGGGAAAACAGAGAACTCCTGAGGGAGCAGGAGAGCAGTGGGATGCAGACCCCAAATTCTCATATGACCAGACTTAATGGTCTGAGACTGGAAGGACTGGAAGGTCATGGCGCCCAGACCTTCTGTTGCCCCAGGACAGGAACCATTCCTGAAGCCAACTCTTCAGACATGGATTGGACTGGACAATGGGTTGGAGAGGGATGCTGGTGATGAGTGAGCTTCTTGGATCTGGTGGACACTTGAGACTAGGTTGGCATCTCCTGCCTGGAGGGGAGATGAGAAGGTGGAGGAGGTTAGAAGCTGGCGAAAAGGACACGAAAAGAGAGTGGAAGGAGGGAGCAGGCTGTCTCATCACGGGGAGAGTAGTGGGTTTTTGTGTGAGAGACTGACTTGACTTGTAAACTTTCACTTAAAGCACAATAAAAATTATTAAAAAAAAAAAAGTGAAGGGTAGAGAGCAAACAAGATTGGCTATACACTGATAACTGAACCTGGGGATTCATAAAGTGGGTCCAGTGGACTCATCTCTCTACTTCTACATACACTGGAGTGTTTCCATGAGGAAAAGAGTTTAAGCATTAATTTAAAAGAAGGAGTCAACTCCATCAGCTTCTCCACTCAGGGCTGCTATCAGCATGAACTGAGAAAAAGGTAAACTCTTGGTTCCCTGGGTGAGGGGGTGGAAGAAAGGAAAGGAGAGTGGTGACGAGACATTATAGGACCAGCAGCAAAATGGGGCTAAGAGACCTCGGGGCCTGCACTAAGATAAGAGACTGGAGAGGAGCCAAGCAGGGCTGGCCTTTGGGAGGGAGGAAAGGATTCTAGAGCAGCAGCCAGAAGAACAAGTTTCCAGCCACTGTGCATAGTGCAGTTCACAAAGGGCAGAACATCAGTATCCACTTTCTGCTTACTGTATCTTGGAGTCTAGCTAGCTTGACTGTACCTTTGTTCCCACTGATGTAGGACAGATAATAAACTAAAAATAAACTGAGTAAATGCTAACGAGTTTATTTCCAAGGTTACTCAGTCCCTTGGCACTGAGGTTCCCTGTTACTGGGAAGATAACTGTAGATAAGAGAGGAACAATTTCTGCTCTAACGTTCTGTGATTTTAACAGTCTCACGAATGCATGTCAGTGTCTCTAAGAGAGACTGAAGGGAGTTCTGAGCCCTAATGTGGGGCCTGTTGAAACTGTAGTTTTACTTCTTCCACCAAGCGATGAGTTCAGATGTGTTTCTCTGTTCCATAGTTCAGTCTGTGTTTCTGCATCATGCATCTTGTGCTCTTCAGCCTTAGAATCAGAAGCACATTTGCCTGGTGGACTCGGGACTCTGTGTATACAGGCATGGAAGGCTTAAAAAGTCGTGGCTTAGACACCTTCTGAGTTGATACCAACTTTCTACAGTAAAGCCAAAATACTGAGTGGCAACACCAAAAAAGACCCTCCAAAATTTGTTGCTGTCAAATTGATTCTGACTCATAGTGACCCTATAGGACAGAGTGGAACTGCCCCATAGAGTTTCCAAGGAGCACCTGGTGGATTCGAACTGCCGACCTTTTGGTTAACAGCTACAGCACTTAGCCAATACACCTCCAGCATTTCTGGGTGGCAACACAGAAAAGCAAAATTGGAGACATGGGGCATAAAACACCCAAATGGGCAACTTCTGTGAAACAGTAGAAAGAGCTCTTCAATGGTGGCCAGAAGATCCACACTTAATTGTTCGCCAGCTCTGTGACCTCAGGTAGGTGAGAAGAACCAGGGTCTCAAACTCAGGCACAGTGAGGCCTGATAGGTAATACACATGATGAAGTGGGCCACAACTGGGGCTCCAGGCAAACTGAAGAGAGTACACCCATCGAAAACAGGACCTTCTAGTCATTTCCAGGCAACTGCTGCTATATGGGAGCCACTCTGGTGATGCCAGAGTTTCTGCATTTTTATCTGAATTCTTCCAAGTGTAAAATGTTGGTTCAAAAGTTCAGATAAAACCCAAATGTAAAATGTTGGTTCAAAAGTTCAGATACACTATGCAAAGCACAGCCTGCAGGCTGCCAGTGTTTAACTTCAGAGTCAAGTCTCTCCAAGAATCTATTTGCTCAGTGGTGTAAAATGACTGACAAATCTTCTACAACCTCTCCCAGCTCCAAATCAAGCTGCCTCCCCACTGCCACTCAGAATGGAGTTTCTAAGGTGGAGGAAGGGGCTGAGGGGAGCAAATTTCTTGGATTATTGCTTGGTAGAGGCAGAAGCTTCTTAGCCAAGATGAGTGGGACTGTCCTGACCCCAAAAGGAGAGTTTCTCTGGGATCTCCTCATTGTGGACTTCACAGGAAGTGGGTACTCCCAGATAGCCATTGACCTTACCTGATAAACAAAGGCTTTCACTTGTTTTTTTTTCTCAGCTAAAAGAACATTCCGTGCCTTTCAAGGGGTGGGAAAAGGCGACGGACACATTTTTTTTTAAAACAGCAAAATCACCATTTTTTCTGTATAAGATATATTCATCATTAAACCAAAACCACTGTTGTTCAGTCGATTCCAACTCATAGTCATTGGAACCCAGAATATGTAGATAAACAAACAATAAGAAACCAAAAACCCCAACACTTGGAGATAATCACTGCTAACCTTTTGGCATAAACAAATAACAATTCCATTTCTCAAAACAGAAGTGGCCAAATCATTTTGCAGCAGAACATGTGCTATGTTAGTCTCTTCAAATAACTGACCCAGGGCTGAGGTGTGCAGTTGGGCCGAGTTGTCCTATGAAATGCTGCTGGAAATTCTCCCTAAGAGTACTTCATCAAAGCCAACAATTTCTATGTTCCTCTCATCCTCTTTTCATTAGCTAATATTTATTAATGCTTGAGAGGATAGGCCAAGTTCTTCCCAGGGAATATCTAGTTTCATCCTTATAAAAACCCTGTGAGGTGGATTCTATTATTTCCTCCATTTCACTGACAAGGAAACAGGCTTAGAGAATATAAGTAACTTGCCTGAGATCACCCAGCTGGTACGTGGCAGAGCCAGGACCAATCCCAGGTCTTCTGACTCTACAGCTCTAGTTCTTAAACCTTATTTTTACTACTTTGTTCACTTAAAAATTTTCATTTTGAAATAATTTTAGACTTACAGAAAAGTTATAAAAACAGCAGAGTTCCTGCATACCCTTTATCCAGCTTCCCCAATGTTAACATCTTGACAGCCATAGTAGAATCATCAAATCTAGGAAATTAACACTGATAAAATCCTATTAACTAAATGACAGACCCCCGACGTGTCTCTCAGTTTGCCGTACTGTGGGGGCCTGTGTGTTGCTGTGATGCTGGAAGCTATGCCATCGGTATTCAGATACCAGCAGGGTCACCTATGGAGGAAAGGTTTCAGCTGAGCTTCCAGACTAAGACAGACTAGGAAGAAGGACCCCGTAGTCTACTTCTGAAAATAATTAGCCAATGAGAACATTATGAATAGTAGCAGAACATTGTCTGTAAAGTATTATAATGACATGGACAAAGTGCTGGAGATAGAAACCAAAAGGGAAGAATATGCTTGGCATTTCTCAAGCTGAAAGAACTGAAGAAAAAATTCAATCCTCAAGTTGCAATAGTGAAGGGTTTCATGGGGAAAACATTAAACAACACAGGAAGCATCAAAAGAAGATAGAAGGAATACACAGAGTCATTATACCAAAAGAATTAGCCAACGTTCAACCATTTCAAGAGGCAGCATATGATCAGGAACCGATGGTACTGAAAGAAGTCCAAGCTGCTCTGAAGGCATTGGCAAAAAACAAGGCTCCAGGAATTAATGGAATATCAATTGAGATGTTTCAACAAACGGATGTGGCACTGGAAGTGCTCACTGGTCTATACCAAGAAATTTGGAAGACAGCTACCTGGCCAACCAATTGGAAGAGAGCCACACTTAAGCCTATTCCCAAGAAAGGTGATCCCACCAAATGTGGAAATTATTGAACAATATCATTAATATCACATGCAAACAAAATTTTGCTGAAGATCATTCAAAAACGGCTGCAGCAGTATATTGACAGGGAATTCAAGGCCGGATTCAGAAGAGGACGTGGAACTAGGGATATCATTGCTGATGTCAGATGGATCTTGGCTGAAAGCAGAGAATACCAGAAGGATGTTTACCTGTGTTTTATTGACTATGCAAAGGCATTCAACTGTGTGGATCATAACAAATTATGGATACCATTGAGAAGAATGGGAATTCCAGGACACTTAATTGTGCTCATGAAGAACTTGTACATAGGTCAATAGGCAGCTGTTTGAACAGAACAAGGGGATGCTGCATGGTTTAAAGTCAGGAAAGGTGTGCGTCTTGGTTGCATCCTTTCACCATACCTATTCAATCTGTATGCTGAACAAATAATTCGAGAAGCTGGACTATAAGAAGAACAGGGCATCAGGATTGGAGGAAGACTCATTAACAACCTGCATTATGCAGATGACACAACCTTGCTTGCTGGAAGTGAAGAGGACTTGAAGCACTTCCTAATGAAGATCAAAGACCACAGCCTTCAGTATGGATTACACCTCAATAAAAAGAAAACAAAAATCCTCACAACTGGACCAATGAGCAACATCATGATAAACAGAGAAAAGATTGAAGTTGTCAAGGATTTCATTTTACTTGGATCCACAATCAACAGCCATGGAAGCAGCTGTCAAGAAATCACAAGACGCACTGGAACGGGCAAATCTGCTGCAAAGGACCTCTTTAAAGTGTTGAAAAGCAAAGATGTCACCTTGAAGACTAAGGTGTGCCTGACCCAAGCCACGGTATTTTCAATGGCACCACATGCATGCGAAAGCTGGACAATGAATAAGGAAGGCAAAGAATTGGAACCTTTGAATTGTGGTGTTGGAGAAGAATATTGAATATACCATGGCCTGCCAAAAGAACGAACAAATGTGTCTTGGAAGAAGTACAACCAGAATGCTCCTTAGAAGAAGGATGGCAAGACTGCGTCTTACGTACTTTGGACGTGTTGTCAGAAGGGATCAGTTCCTGGAGAAGGACATCATGCTTGGTAAATACTGTCTCAGTGGAAAAGAAGAAGATCCTCAATGAAATGGACTGACAACAGTGGCTGCAACAATGGGCTCAAGCATAACAACAATTGTAAGGATAGCATAGGACCAGGCAGTGTTTCGTTCTGTGGTGCATAGGGTCGCTTTGAGTCGGAACCCACTCAATGGCACCTAACAACAACAAATGACAGACTATTTAGATCTCAGATTTTACCAGCTTTTCCACTAATGTCCTTTTTTGGTTCTAGGATCTAATCCAGAGTACCACATTGCATATAATTGTTATGTCTCCTTAGTTTCTTTTCACCTGCAACAGTTCTAAGTCTTTCCTCTATACTTTTGAAGAGTAATGTTCACTTTTTTATGTGTATGTGTGTCATGGATTGAATTATGTCCCCCAGAAAACGTGTGTATCATTTTGGCTGGGCCATGAATCCCGGTATTGTGTGATTTTCCTATATATCCTAAATTCTGCCTCTATGATGTTAACGAGGGAGGATGGGCAGCAGTTGTGTTAGTGAGGCGGGACTCAATCTACAAGATTGGATTGTGTCTTGAGGCAATCCCTTTTGAGACATAAAAGAGAAAACCAAGCAGAGAGTGGGGGGACGTCATACCACCAAGAAAGCAGTGCCAGGAGCAGAGCCGTTCCTTTGGACCTGGGGTCCCTGTGAGGAGAAGCTCCTAGTCCAGGGGAAGATCAATGAGAAGGCTGACAGAGAGAGAAAGCCTTCCCCTGGAGCTAATGCCCTGAATTTGGATTTTAACCTACTTTACTGTGAGGAAATAAACTCTTTGTTAAAGCCATCCACTTGTGGTGTTTCTGTTGTAGCAGCACTAGACGACTAAGACAATGCAGCATGCCTCTCAACTGGGTTTGTCTTATATTTTCCAGGGATTTGATTTAGATTTGAATTTTGCCAAAAATACCAGAGAAGAATATCATATGAGGGGGTACACATTATTAATACATCGCATTTCTGTGATGTTAATCTTGGTACTTGGTTGGAGAGGTTTCTGCTGGGTTTCTCCACTGTAAAGTTGCTATTTTTTCCTTTGTAACTAACAAATATCTTGGGAGAGACAGTTTGGAACTGTGCTAGTATCCTGTTTCTTCTCAAATTTTACCCTCTAACTTTAGCGTCCATATTGCCTGCAAAAATTGTTACTAAGTTGTTCTAATGGTGATATTCTATTTCCTGAATTTATTCTCATCTATTTTTGAAAGCATTAAAGTCTTCCTTTGATTCCCTTAAATCCTAATCAATTAAGTCTATTCTAATTCTTGAAGAGAGAAAATTAATGAAGGGAAGTTCAAATTGCTGTTTTATGAGAGAAGGGAGCGGGCTGGTCCATGTTTGTACATCAGGACCAGCTACATAATTTGTGGGGCACAGTGCAAAATGAAAATGTGGGGGCCTTTTTTAAAAAATTACTATGAATTTCAAGACGGAGACAGCAGAGCATTAAACCCAGTGCAGGGCCCATCTGAGCGTGGGACTCTGGGCGACTGCATGCGAAGGAAGCTAGTCCAGCATGTACCCTTCTCCGTCTTCTTTGGATCACTAATCCATTTGCCCTCCTCTGCAGAATCCTAAGGACAAGCAGCTGTGCTTGAGGGTTGGCCAGCTCTAGAGATTTCAAGAACATCCTCCCTACCCAGTGAACCTGGGGAAAGGCTGGCAAAATACACACATTCTGCTTGTCTTTTTGCTTTCTGATCCATTTAGAGGGGAAAGAGACTCACTGCTTCTCCTTAACTGGCCCAGTACTAGGCTAACGATGATCCCCAGCTAAGCTTCTTGTCTGTGGAATTCCAAAGCAGAATGCCCATCAACTCCCGGTCTCTTACCACGATGGAGGTCAGGTCCTCACTCTCGAAGCGGCTGATGGCCTGGTCGAGGGATTTATACATGGCAGCAGAAATGCGCTGGGTGATAAGTCTATTCAAGTCAATCGATCTACCCAACAGCTGTATGGAAGAGAGAGAGAGGTTACTTATGATTCACATAGACACATGGCAACTAGATGCAATGCATGTCAGGAAATTGGATTAAAGTTATAAAGGACATTGCTGGAATAACTGGAGACTGTATTGTCGAAAAGTATGTTGTTTAATTTCTTGAGTATGATAATTCTACCATGAATTTTTAGGAGAACGTCCTTGTTCTTAGATACAGGCTGAGGGATTCAGAAGTGAAATGCCATGAATAAGTGTCAATTTGCTTTCAAATGCTTAAGAAAAAAAGTACACATAATAATGTACATGTGTGTGTGTATATATATGTATAAACAAACAAACAAAAAAACCCAATCAAACACATTGCTATAGAGTCAATTCTAACTCATAATGACTATACAGGCAGAGCAGAACTGCCTCAAAGGGTTTCCAAGGAGCAACTGATGGATTTGAACTGCTGACCTTTTGGTTAGCAGCCAAGCTCCTAACCACTATACCACCAGGGCTCCTCACATGTATATATACACACACAAATATATACTATATATAAAAATAAATGTATATATACTACAGTCATGTGTCGCTTAACATCCACGATACGTTCTGTGAAATAGGACTTTATGTGATTCAGATGTTGTGTGAACGGTTCCTTGGGGCATGGGGCTCCAGGACACAAGAGCCCACTGGATGCTGTGTGGCAGGTCCCACTGTGGACGCCTCAGGTGAGCGCTCCTCTGAGTCCCACCAGGCATGTGGCCCCACAGCCCCGTCATGGTGGCGAAGCTCCCGGTGCAGGCAACAGGGGAGTGGTCTTTGCAACTCAGTGACCCCCACCCTGGCAGGGCCCCACGATGTCTGCCAACCTTGGGCGCTTGGGAGCAGGATCAGGTGCCCATTCAACCCAGTGGCAGGTGTGCCTGTTCCCGTGGGTAGGGGGCGACAGGGCAGCTTGCTGCAGAGTCAGGCTGTGGTGTTCCACAAATGGGCGCACCAGACCACAGATGTATATGCAGTCCACCATACCCCAAAGAGACGTTATGTGATGCATGACTGTATGTATAAATATATACATATTGTTGTTAGTTGCCGGTAAGTTGGTTCCAACTCATGGCAACCCCATGTACAACAGAATGAAATGTTTCCTGGTCCTGTGTCATCTTCACAATCATTGGTATTCTCGAATCCACTGCTGGGGCCATTGTGTATTTTGAGCACCTTCCAACCTAGGGGGCTCATCTTCCAGCACTATATTGGAAAATATTCTGTGATCCATAGGGTTTTCACTGGCTAATTTTTGGAAACAGATTGCCAGGCTTTCTTCTTAGTCTGTTTTATAGTCTGGAAGCTCTGCTGAAACTTGTCCACCATGGGTGACCCTATTGGTATTTGAAATACTGGTGGCATTGCTTCCAGCGTCATAGCAACGTGGAAGCTAACAAAGTATGATAAACTGATAGACCAGGGGTGGAGATATATACATATATATGTATTTAAATAAGAGAGAGACATATGTGAGAAAAAGTATATACACGAGAAAGAGAAAGTGAAGCAAATGTGGCAAAACCTTAATTACAGTTAGTCTGGTTAAAGAGTGTATGGGCAGAAAGGGCCACATAAATCAGAGACTACATCAGCCTGAGACCAGAACTAGATAGTGCCCAGCTACAATCAATGACTGCCCTGACAGGGTACACAACAGAGAATCCCTGAGGGAGCAGGAGAGAAGTGGGATGCAGACCTAAATTCTTGCAAAAAAGACCAGACTTAATGGTCTGACTGACACTAGAAGGACCCCAGGGGTCATGGTCCCCAGGCCTTCCATTAGCCCAAGACTGGAACCATTCCTAACGCCAACTCTTCAGACAGGGATTGGGCCAGACTATAAAATAGAAAATGTTACTGGTGAGGAATGAGCTTCTTGGATCAAGTAGACACATGAGACTATGTGGGCAGCTCCTGTCTGGAGGGGAGATGAGAAGGCAGAGGGGGACAGAAGCTGGCTGAATGGACACGGGGAATACTGGGTGGAGAGAGGGTGTGTTCTGTCTTATTAGGGAGGCAGCAACTAAGAGTATATAGCAAGGTATATATAAATTTTTGTATGAGAGACTGACTTGATTTGTTAACTTTCACTTAAAGCACAATAAAAATTAAAAAAAAAAAAAAGTGTACGGGTATTCACTGTATGACTCTTTCAACTTTCCTGCAGGTTTGAAATAGAAAAAGCTGAGGAAAAATAAAGCTCATTCAGACTGTGGGAGAGGCTCAGGCAGGCTTTGGTATCCCACACAATGCTTCTGCTGACATCCTAAATTTAGCCCTGAGGTTCTTCCTGCATGGTTTCTGTGCTCTACTTTACAGTCACCAGGGAACAGCAGCCACCTCAGCCAGGGCTTACTTTGTGCCTTTAGGGGGTGAGTTTAAAAGCCAGAGGATGAAGGACTGATTACAGCATGGGAAATATCACTTATGATAATCTCCACTGGGGTGTACATGGGCATTATCACAGATGCTATGTAGATAATAATAAACATTTATTGAGTACCTGCTGCGTGCACTGCACTTTACTGAGTGCCAGATGATTATTCTCAAAGATTTTATCTTTTCTACCTCCCTTCTGGGATAAATTTTCTACCAACTGACTAGGCCCCTTACAGCCATCTTGTACACACATAAAGCTCTCAGAATTTAATATCCTGTGGCTAATTCTGGTTGCATCTGCCAACTGATGGCAGTAATCTTCTGAGAGGCTGAAGGGAAAGTTCTTTTTAAGCCCCGGCTGTTGGCAGAGGTGAAAATGTACTTATTACTCTTATTATTCTCTATTTCCCTTGGATTTCTCATGGCAATTGGGATGTCCAGGTTTCCCAGGGCAAACACATTCCTTTTGACCCAGGGCATCATCTTGGCCTCAGTGCTGCCCATTCACCTGAGTGTGCTCCACAGAGACCATGGACCACATAATAAACACACAGAGATCACAACATAAAGGCCATTTCACTGGCTCCCAGAAGGGCTCTGGAAGTAGGTCAGCACTTGCTTTGTCTGTCTGGCTCATATGAACATCTTTAAGTGGGGAGAAAAATGCTCCCAGTAGTTTTTCCTCTATAAAAAAAAAAAAAATTTCCTCTATATCGGGGAACAAATGTTAACAAAAACTAACTCCACAAAAATAAACCGCAGTTTCTACCTTGGTTTTTGCCTGACAAGCTTCATTTCAAAGGTGAGGCTTCACTCAGACCAGCATATGAGCCCTATTTATGGATTATTGTTGTTAGCTACCATGCAATCAGCCCCCAACTCATGGTGATGCCACGCATAATGGTACAAAATACTGCTGGGTCCTGTGCCATCTCCATGATTGATCGTGGATCAAACCAATGTGATTCACAGGCTTTTCACTGGCTGATATTTAAGAAATAGATCACTAAGTCTTTCTTACTAGTCTGTCTTAGTCTGGCAGCTCTGCGGAAACTTGTTCAGCCATCATAGCAAAATGCAAGGCTCTACTGACGGGTGGTGGCTGTGTATGAGATGACTGGCCAGGAAGTGAATCCAGGTCTCCTGCATGGAAGGTGAGGAGTCTACCACTGAACCAGTGGTCTCGACTGAAAGAGTGGGTTTCAGCTTTAATGGCCACAAGTCACCAGAGGTGAGCTGCTGATGGGCCAAGAAGATGGCAACTTGAACCAAAAGGAAGACCCAATACCTGCTTACTGTATATAAGATTCTGAGGCTGTTACACGTATGCTCAGAAATCCACAGCTGGACACTATGGAGGGCGGACAGGACACAGTCCCGATTTCTTATCTCTATGTTAACTTCACAGCTACTCTATCCTGCTTGTTCCATCTCCACTGTGTCTTCCGTTCCCCATACCTGAACGTGTCTCTGTTTCAGCAGCGTTTCATAGCGGTTGGACGGTGGGTATGGAATGATGACGCCATAATTCTTACACTCAGCTCTAAAACGTTTATCCAACAGGACACTGGAAGGGGAAAAGAAAGTTAAATAAGGCCAATAAATATGACAGTGAACAGCAGGTTCTCAACTTCCCAGCTACATCTATTTTAGGCCATAGGATCTACCTATGAAGCACTAGCTTATATATTTCAAATACAATTTTTTCTGCTCTGGAGCAAATTTCTTCACTTATTTATTTATTTTTTTCAGTCAAAGAAGCCTAATACATGAAGCAGTTTCTAAGTTAAAGATGGAAAAACAGAGGTTGAGCTGCTTTTTTCTTTTATTCATTCAACAAAAAAGTAATTGGGTGCTTGTTATGTCCCAGGAAACACTCTAACTGTTGAAGATACAAAGTTCCTGTCCTCATGGAGCTTACATTCTAGTGAAAAAAACTGATAATAAATAAGCTGAGGAACGATATAATTTCAGACAACAGTTAACATCAGCATAGTGCTTACTATTTACCAGACACTTTATAGAAATATGGAGCCCTGGTGGCACAGTGGTTAAGAGCTCAGATGCTAACCAAAAGGTCGGCAGTTTGAAATCTACCAGCTGCTCCCTGAAAACCCTGTGGGGCAGCTCTACTCTGTCCTATAGGGCCACTACGAGTCAGAACCAACTTGACGGTAATGGGTTTGGATTTGGGGTTTTACAGAAATACACACACACTCTCATGTTTAATCTCACAACAACCCTATGAGTTAGGTTGTTGTTGTTGCTGTTAGGTGCTGTCGAGTCAGTTCCAACTCATAGCGACCCTATGTACAACAGAACAAAACACTGCCTGGTCCCGAGCCATCCTCACAATCGTTGTTATGCTTGAGCTCATTGTTGTAGCCACTGTTATCAATCCACCTTGTTGAGGGTCTTCCTCTTTTCCGCTGACCCCGTACTCTGCCAGCCATGATGCCTTCTCCAGGGACTGATCCCTCCTGACAACGTGTCCAAAGTATGTAAGATGCAGTCTTGCCATCCTTGCTTCTAAGGAGCATTCTGGTTGTACGTCTTCCAAGACAGGTTTGTTTGTTCTTTTGGTATATTTGGTAAATTGGTATATGTGGTATATTCAATATTCTTCGCCAACACCACAATTCAAAGGCATCAATTCTTCTTCAGTCTTCCTTATTCATTGTCCAGCTTTCACATGCATATGATAAAAAATGCGATTGAAAATACCATGGCTTGGGTCAGGCACACCTTACTTTTCAAGGTGACATCTTTGCTCAACACTTTAAAGAGGTCCTTTGCAGCTGATTTACCCAGGGCAATGCGTCTTTTGATTTCTTGACTGCTGCTTCCATGGCTGTTGATTATGGATCCAAGTAAAATGAAATCCTTGACAACTTCAATATTTTCTCTGTTTATCATGATGTTGCTCTTTGGTCCCGTTGTAAGGATTTTTGTTTTCTTTATGTTGAGGTGCAATCCATACTAAAGGCTGTGGTTTTTGATCTTCATCAGTAAGTGCTTCAAGTCCTCTTCACTTTCAGCAAGCAAGGTTGTGTCATCTGCATAACACAGGTTGTTAGTGAGTCTTCCTCCAATCCTGATGCCCTGTTCTTCTTCACATAGTCCAGCTTCGCTAATTATTTGCTCAGCATACGGACTGAATAGCTATGGTGAAAGAATACAACCCTGATGCACACCTTTTCTGACTTCAAACCAATCAGTATCTCCTTCTTCTAACTGAACAACTTCCTCTTGATCTATGTAAAGGTTCCTCATGAGCACAATTAAGGGTCCTGGAATTCCCATTCTTCTCAATGGTATCCATAATTTGTTATGATCCACACAGTTAAATGCCTTTGCATAGTCAATAAAACACAGGTAAACATCCTTCTGGTATTCTCTGCTTTCAGCCAGGATCCATCTGACATCAGCAACGATATCTCTGGTTCCACATCCTCTTCTGAAACCGCCCTGAATTTCTGGCAGTTCCCTGTCAATATACTGCTGCAGCTGGTTTTGAATGATCTTCAACAAAATTTTGCTTGTGATATTAATGAGTGTGATATTAATGATATCGTTCTACAATTTCCACATTCGGTTGGATCACCTTTCTTAGGAATAGGCATAAATATGGATCTCTTCCAGTCAGTTGGCCAGGAAGCTGTCTTGCATATTTCTTGGTATAGACGAGTGAGCACCTCCAGCGCTGCATCTGTTTGTTGAAACATCCAATTGATATTCCACCCATTCCTGGAGCCTTGTTTTTAGCCAATGCCTTCAGAGCAGCTTGGGCTTCTTCCTTCAGTACCATCGGTTCCTGATCATATGCTACCTCTTGAAATGGTTGAACGTTGGCTAATTCTTTTGGGTATAATGACTCTGTGTATTCCTTCCATCTTCTTTTGATGCCTCCTGCATCGTTTAATATTTTCCCCATAGAATCCTTCACTATTGCAACTCAAGGCTTGAATTTTTTCTTCAGTTCTTTCAGCTTGAGAAATGCTGAGCGTGTTCTTCCCTTTTGATTTTCTATCTCCAGCTCTTTGCACATGTCATTATGATACTTTACTTTGTCTTCTCGAGACACCCTTTGAAATCTTCTGTTCGGTTCTTTTACTTCATCAATTCTTCCTTTTGCTTTAGCGGCTTGACATTCAACAGCAAGTTTCAGAGTCTCCTCTGGCATGCATCTTGGTCTTTTCTTTCTTTCCTGTCTTTTCAATGACCTCTTGCTTTCTTCATGGATGATGTCTTTGCACAACTTGTCTGGTCTTTGGTCACTAGAGTTCAAGGCATCAAATCTATTCTTCAGATGGTCTCTAAATTCAGATGGGATATACTCAAGGTCATATTTTGGCTCTCCTGGACTTGTTCTGATTTTCTTCAGTTTTAGCTTGAACTTGCATATGAGCAATTGATGGTCTGTTCCATAGTTGGCCTCTGGCCTTGTTCTGAGTGATGATATTGAGCTTTTCCATCGTCTCTTTCCACAGATGTAGTCAATTTGATTTCTGTGTGTTCCAGCTGGCAAGGTCC
This sequence comes from Loxodonta africana, assembly GCF_030014295.1. Lineage (NCBI taxonomy): Eukaryota > Metazoa > Chordata > Mammalia > Proboscidea > Elephantidae > Loxodonta > Loxodonta africana. The sequence goes on along the minus strand of NC_087343.1, from coordinate 173,153,591 downwards.
ATGTGTATAGTCACCGTTTATGTTGGTGAAAGAAGGTATTTGCAATGAAGAAGTCGTTGGTCTTGCAAAATTCTATCATTCAATCTCCGGCATTGTTTCTATCTCCAAGGCCATATTTTCCAACTACTGATCCTTCTTCTTTGTTTCCAACTTCCCCATTCCAATCGCCAGTAATTATCAATGCATTTTGATTGCATGTTCAATCCATTTCAGACTGCAGCAGCTGAAAAAAACCTTTTATTTCTTCAACTTTGGCCCTAGTGGTTGATGCATAAATTTGAATAATAGTCATATTAACTGGTCTTCCTTGTAGGCGTATGGATATTATCCTATCACAGACTGCGCTGTACGTCAGGATAGATCTTGAAACGTTCTTTTTGAGGATGAATGCAACATCATTCCTCTTCAAGTTGTCATTCCTGAAATAGTAGACTATACGATTGTCCGATTCAAAATGGCCAATACCAGTTCATTTCAGCTAACTAATGCCTAGGATATCAATGTTTACGCGTTCCATTTCATGAGTTAGGTATACTATTATTATCTTTGACACTGAGGCACGGATTGCAGAGTAATAAGTGCTCTGAAAATAATAAAATGGGATCATTTGTGGTTAGGTGCAGAGAAGTCTTTCTAATGAGGTTTTTTGAACAGAGATTTGAATGAAAAAAGTGGAACTATCTGGAGGGAAGAATAATGTCTAGGATGGATAAAGGGTAGGGCATGTTGGGGAACATAGTCGAGTGGCCGGATCATGTGGAACCTCATAAGCCACAGTAAAGAGGTTAGATGTATTCTAGGTGCAAATGGAAGCCATTCAAAGGCAGGAAAGTGATATAATCTAGCTTGGTTCTGCTCTGCTAACTAAAAGGTCAGCAGTTCAAATACACCAGGCGCTTCTTGGAAACTCTATGGGGCAGTTCTACTCTGTCCTATAGGGTCACTATGGGTCCGAATCAACTAAACAGCAATGGGTTTGGGTTTTGGTTTTCCCATTGCTGCTGAGTCCATTCTGACTCATAGTGACTCTACAGGACAGAGTAGAACTGCTCTATAGGGTTTCCAAGTCTGTAATCTTTACAGAAGCAGACTGCCACAACTTTTTCCTGCAGAGTGGTGCAGAGTGGCTGGTCAGTTCAAACTGCTGACCTTTTGGCTAGAGCTAAGTGCTTTTACCACTGCACCACCAGGGCTCCTTTTTATTGGGTTAAAACCAAACAAAAACCAAACCCATTGCCATCGATTTGATTTCAACTCATAGCAACCCTACAGGACAGGGTAGAACTGTCCCATAGGGTTTCTAGGGTTTCCAAGGAGCAGCTGGTGGATTCAAACTGCCTACCTTTTAGTAAGCGGATGAGCTCTTAACCACCATGCCCCTTATATTGGGTTAGGTATGATATGTTATTAAAATTAGTTTCACTTGTTTCTTTTTCCTTTTTTAAAAATAACTAAAAAAAGCCTACAAACCAAACCCAGTGCCGTCGAGTCGATTCCAACTCATAGCGACCCTATAGGACAGAGTATAACTGCCCCATAGAGTTTCCAAAGAGTGCCTGGCGGATTCGAACTGCCGACCCCTTGGTTAGCAGCTGTAGCACTTAACCACTACACCACCAGGGTTTCCTAAATATACATATGACCTAGGATTTAATAAGTCTAAGTTTGTTTATACAGATAACGGATCAGTATATTTGAAATCAGAATTGTCTTAGAGAATCTGGAAGCCCAACACTCTTTTGTGACCACGTCCCTTTCAATCCACTAACGCTTGTTAAGCAACTACTTTGTGAAAGGCTCTGTGTTCTCTGTGCTTTCTGACATCATAATTATATGCTTTTTATACTTTCTATCACTTATGAATCATTCATTTAATACACATCCTGTGTTAACAGAAACGTACGTGCACCACAAATCTTGCTCATCGACTCCTATTTGATGTTAATCGGAGTAGCTCTAGTTGTCTAAAGCAAAATGAAGCAAATCCTTTTCGCAGAAAGAAGAGATAATTTATTAAGGTAAGGAAGTACCCTTGAAATTGTTTGTACATTTGGATTTCCAATAAGGGAAATACTTATAAATTTTGAGGTTTTCCTTGACCGTTACTACTATGAGTTCTTGAAACCCAGGAATGCATTGAGAGTCTAAATCAATATATACGGGCAATACCAACAAAAACAACAAACCTCTACAACCTGACATGTCTCTCGTCCAGGCTTCTTTACTGGCCTCCTATCTGGCCTACATGCACCCATTCGGGCTCATTTCCAATCCAGTCTCCACATTTTTGTACTTTCCAAAGTATGAGCTTTTAAAAATAAAAATCAAAGTAGGTCACTGTTCTGCTTTAGAAACCCTTCCCTGGCTTTTGATTGCTTTTAGGATAAATGCCAAACCTTGCCCTTAGCCTACAAGGCCTGTGTGATCTGGGCCTTGCCTATCCCTCCAGTTTTATCCCTACAGTCTGCTCCCTCTTGTGGTCTGTGCTACATACTGCAACCCTGGCCATGAAGAAGACATTCACCTATACTAATTCATGGCAATCCTCTCAACAGCCCTAGAGGTAGGTGTGCTATTGTTATTACACACCCAGCACCGGGTCTTTGCACAAGCAGTTCCTTTTGCTTACGATTTCTTGTATCATCCTTCACTTAGTTTTATTTAACTCCTACCAACTTCAGATATGAACTTGAATGCTACCTCCTCAGGAAACCCTTTCCAGCCTCCAATCCCAAAGACCAGCTCAGGTTCAACTGACATACACTCTCATAGTCCATGAACTTTTCCTTTAAAGTGAGCACATAACCTCCATTTATTCTCTTTTTCTTTTATTTTTTAGTTAATGTCTGTCTTCCACAATAGACTTTAAGCTCTACTAGGGCCAGGACCATATCTACCTATTTCCCATTCCACTGTATTATAGCACCTAGCCCAGGCCTGTGAAATTGCTCTGTTTTCTTTAGGTACTAAAGAACAAGAGAGATTTTACAACAGAAAAATCATGTCTTCCTGGTGGAAGCCTTAAGAAAGATCACTGTTCATAGCTCCAGGGCTTTCCTACCTGCCAGCCATGGCTTTGTAGTAAGCAAAGATCTGATCCGCCAGCTTGTAGACAAACTGATCAAAACACAGGTTCACCTGGTGATGAAGAAGCAGGAAATGTCAATGGGACTTCTTTAGCATTGTTACAGGAACTTAACCAACTGCAATGGGGTTGCCCAAAGCATGCTCCAGGGCAAGACATTTTGAAGAAAGGAAAAAAAAATAAAAAAAGATTCTGTGGTCAAGGAAGTCTGGGATATACCACCAGCCGTCCAGAATACCTGCATGTTTGTTAGTATATTAAAGACTCTGAGAAGCCCTGGAGGAAAGAAGCCAATTTTTCCCCAGTGATTTATTGCAGACCATTTATTAACATATATTTCACAGACCCAGGGTTCCATAATTTGGGAAATGGTTCACTAGGGTGTTTTAATTTATATGCAGAAGTTTGGTTCCTTGTCTTCAAGGTTAGCCTCAAAGTCAGCAGAGATGGTGAAGTTTAAAAAGTCTGTGAGAAACTGCCCTTCCCACCTCTTCCCTCCTGGGCTGTTACAAGACAGCGTGACCGGGGAAAGGAGCAAAGATCTGGCACCGACAGACCTTTTTTATCCTGAAATTACTCATGAACAAAGCCTACCACTGCTGCCTCCCCAGTCCATCTTTCCTGTTAGATTTTCTTGTCTTTTCCTTACATTTGATTTTATCTTACTTTGGCAAATTTGGTTATGAAGAAGTTGATGGTCAGTAGAAATTAAAAAAAAAAAAAACTCTTTTTTCAAACTTTACTCAAAAACCTTTGGTTTTAATGAACGAAGAGCCATCTTGACATTTTTAGCATCTTCTCACATCAGTGGTCGACTGCAAAGCTAAGGTGGGAAGATGAGTTCATATCAGACACAGAGAACCGAAACCAAATCTTCCAATAATGGCGAGAATAGGAAAAGGCCAAGGATGGAGCTTTAAAGAGATGGGGCTGTGGTGGCTGCAGGGTGTGAATATGACTTCAAAGGGAACAGATGGTATTTAGGTGATTTAATCTTTGATTTTTTTCTCACCAAATTCTCAGCTTCCGAAGGTTAACTCTCAGTTTAAAGAGCTTTCATATCTTTTATTTTATACCCAGATATTATATAGGACACAGAAACACGGTGCTGTGTGCAATGCTGTCCTTGTACCCAGGTGACCAAGGTCTTTACTCTGGAGTTTGAGCTTTCAGCATCCCCAGTGGACCCTCCTCTAGACAAGGAATCTTCAGGGCCAAGGTTGGGGAGGCCCATTCAGACCTCACGCTCCCCTCTAGAGCCAGCTCTGAGTATCCTTGCACGAATGATCCAAGCTCTCTCCAGGTCTTTTCCCTGGGTTCATCTGCCTGAGCGTGGACTGCACTGTTGTATGTGTGCCTAGGCCCTAAGGCTGACCAAGGGGCCATTGTTTATAGGCATGGATGGTAGGCTAAGCTTGCGTATCCATATACATGCAGGTGAGGCCCTTCAAGTATGGAACAGAGTTTGGAGATGGGAAGAAAAATAGGCCAGGCTATAAGCTGGGAAGGGTCTCAATTTGTACTTCTGCCTCATGCCTGCAAATGGTAACATGGCCTGGCTGTGTGCTTTCTTTTTGTTAACTTTACAAATATACATACAATTTAGTGTATAATTATAAGGAAACACTTCCATGGCTACCACCTAGGTTATGACATGAAACAGTGGCTACCACCCCAGAATACCCTTACCCCTCCCAATCACAGCTCCATCTCTCTAGCCTGGCTTCATGATAATCATTTTTTTATTATTATTATTTTTAAAAATGTCACTTGGACACATGGTACTTTAGACTGTTTATTTCCAACCCATTGGATAATAGGACCATCTAAAATCTTGTTAGAAAATGGCCTTGTAACAAATGAAGATGCAGCAAATTAGTCCATCTCCTGCAGCCTCCCTTTCAGAACTGGTGGATTGTTCAGGAGACACAGAAGATAGATTGGTGTTTATACCCTCTAGAAATAGGAGGGTTTAGAAAGATGGGTCTCTACTGGCTTTTTTTTTTTTCTTTTTTTTGCAACAGATAAACTTTGAAACTAAGAGTGGTAATTCTTATGCTAAAATGTTCATGTGTTTCCTTTATAAATAAGAATGTCTCACATCGGCATGACAATTTTACCTAATCTGTGCCTCACTCTGTGTTCATACAACTCGATGCAGCTCATAGAGCAGAAACCATCCTTCTAATTTCCAGAACGCAAAACTGAGGTATTGCAGTCGTCACTAGTGCTGTTGACTGTGCAGTTCTGGTCCTTCTTCCCAGCACAAGGCAGGACTGCAGTTCCTTGACCCCCCACCCAAGTGAGGCAAAACCATGTGACTGGCTTTGATCAATGAAAAGTGAGAACCGACTCATGTCATTTCCAGAGGCAAGACATAAATACCAGAGAGTGATTTAACCTAACTCTTCTTCCTGCCAACTCAACTGCAAATATTCCTGATAGGTCCCAGGTTGAACGCAATATGGAACAGAGCTCTTGGTCTACTGTCAATGGAGAAATAAACTTTTCCTTTTAAGTCACTAAGTATTTGGGTTGTCTGTTACTGCAGGCATAACCTAGCTTATACTGACCATTATGTTAAATAGTCACTGAGAAAATGGCTATTGCAGTCCTACAAGTACTAGACCGAAATTTTGTAAGCTCTAAAACTGCACTGGGTATACAGCAGGTACTTAACAAATATGATTTGATCAGAATATCCTGCCTCTTGTACTTGAAGCAAAGTCTAGTGTCTATTTGGAAAACAATATGTATTAAGTTTCAGAAACAGTGGCAGTATATTTGTGTGGGGGCCAGGCGGGGCAGGGGCGTACTTTAGAGCTTCAGACGTCCCCATAATTTCTGACACCCCTTACCAAACCATCCTTAAAACCTTAACCTAAGGTGTGTGACCTCAGGGTAATAAGATTTAACCACATTAAGCCTCTAATTTATTTTCTGTAAGATAGATAGTGGTATATACTTCTTTAAATTATTATAAAGATTATTTAAAATGTCTCTATTTGGTAGTTAGTACCGACTGCCATCAAGTCAATTTTGACTCATAGTGGCCCTATAGGATAGAGTAGAACTGCCCCATAGGGTTTCGAAGGCTGTATTCTTTACAAGAGCAGACTGTCACGCCTTTCTCCCGTGGAGTCGCTGGGGGATTTGAACCACCAACCTCTCAGTTAGCAGCCAAGTGCTTAACCATTGTGCTGCCAGGGCTCCTTGTGCTTAGCACAGTGCCTGGCAAATGGCAAATACCTAATAATTGGTAAGTGGTATTACTGTTGTTATTATCCAAGTAATCCAACCATAAAAGACCAACTAGAAAATCAGTTACCTATGTAGTGTTATTATTTGTCACTCCTTAACAAATTTGGAAAACAAAGACCATCATCCCGTTCTAGGTCCTTTCTGATGATCACGGATATTTATAAAGATCACTCTCTGGAACAAGTCATTAATCCCCCTCTTTGAGCTAATAGCTAGAGATTTGAAATAGTCCAAAGTTTTTGAACAAGGTTTCAGAAACGAAAGGAGAAGCTCATCACTTGCCTCAGCTTCGATCTCATCGTACAGGAACTGTTTTTTAAACTTGGTCAGAGCATAGTAGGCGCTGTCATTGTATAGATCCAGAGGGTAGAGGACGTATCTGAAGAGAGAAAACAACAGCCAAAAGCTCACAAATGTTGTGTTAGGAAAAAGCAGACTTATACCTACCTGGGAAATGTAAAGTGCTAGGCTAAAAGGGAATCAACTCCAGAATTAGGAAAAGACAACCTTTTAGCACTCTATGGTGTCCCCAGAGCCTCCACTTAGGAACTCTGCAGTCTGTTCATAGAAATCAAAAGTCCATGATGCTAATAAACCCAAGGCCTAAAAGAAATTGTTGTTGTTGTTAGCTGCCATCAAGTCAGCCCGACTCCTGGCAACCCCATGCACAAAGGATTGAAATGTTGTCTGGTTATATGCCATCCTCATGTTTGGTTGTAGCTTGGACTGTTGTGATCCATTGAATTTTCATTGGCTGGTTTTCAGTAGATTGCCAGACCTTTCTTCCTAGTCTCTTAGTCTGAAAGCTTCGCTGAAACAGGTTCAGCATCATAGCAACATGCAAGTCTCTACTCACAGATGGATAGTGGCTGCACGTGACGTGCACTGGCCATCATCAAACCTGAGTGTCTTGCATGGAGGGTGAGAATTCTACCACTGAATCACCAATGCCTCCTGAAAGAAATTGGTCTGGGGCTAAAAGACGCCAGGTGGCAGTTAAGGATATTAGCGTCCTAATCTCCAGAGATGATTATTATCCCAGCATGACTGCTATGAGACTGGCAAAATACAGGAAAGACTGTTGGGTTGGTAAACCCTTGAACCTCTCTTCAAGGATGAGTCAAATGTGTATGACCTGATGGTGGGCCTGAGCTCTCTCTCTGGTGGACCACGCTGCCTCATCTCTAATCAACTCAGCACTTCCTCTGGGAATGAACAGAGTACACTTGCAAACTGCCCTCCACCTGCAGCCCGGGAACCTCCTTGCTGGCCCAGTCCTGCCTCTTACTCCATCATGGAAGGTTCTTTGGTTTCCAGGATATGGTCTGTTAGAATCCAGGGCATGGACATCTCAATAGGGAACTGGATTCGCCGGCCCATGGTTAATTCCAGGAAGAATTCTCGGAACCAGAGCTGGGAAAGGTCGCAACACTGCTGCAGGGCTTCTGAAAGCATAAGGGAAAGAGCTTTGAGTGACGCCTAGGAACACCCGGAAGTTCTTGGTTCTTATTGTTCTTATTATTTTTATTGTTATTATCATGGTCTGGGTACACTGCAGGTACTTAACAAACATGACTTGATTAGTATGTCCTGTCTCTTAGACCCGAAGGAAAGCCCGGCGTTTATTTGGAAAACAGCGTATGCCAAGCTTCAGACAGTGAAAGTGTGTGTCCATGTGAGGGGATACTTTAGAGCTTCAGATGCCCCCATAATTTCCAACACTCCTCCTCCCACCAAGCCATCCACAAAGCTTTAACCTAAGTGTAAAAGTACGCTTGCTATACAAACACTATTCAAGACAGGTACCCAGGTACCCACTTTCAACTGGTTGTGGCTCCTTGATCCCTTCCACAGGGTAATTCGGAACTCCTTACTGCTCAGAGGCCTGTAAGGCACTTCCTAAGCTACTCTCTAGTGGGGGAGTCTGGATTATTTTTTAAGATCACTCTTCTTTTCAACACTGACACATTATGACTCCCATGATCCTGGACATGCATCCTACTAAGGAGAGGAAGGGTGGGTGACACAGGGTAGACAGGTGGCCTGCAAGCCCCCTCTGTAAGGAGCAACGAGTACTAATTAGCTCACAGCTGCAGGTGAGCAACAAAAGGCCAATCTCCTAGTGCCTAGATGCAAGTGTATCTATGTGTGTGTGTATTGCTGGTTTTGATCTCAGTCCACTAAGGGCTTGAGCCAAATCAGCCAGTTGTCTACTAGCCAAATTTAGCTAAGTCAGTAAGAAACTGAGGTTCCCCAAATCACTGGAAAGGGTGTTTTCCATGGTGGCAAAGTGTGCCCCTTTTGGTCAATGAACATGTCTCTTTGCAACTTGGGGCCCAACAGCCTTAGTCGCTCTGGGACCCGGGGCTTCCCTCTCTCCTCCCCCCGACCCTTGGTCCCTGGCCAGGTGCTGTGGCGCACCACTGATGTTGAGCAGGTGCGTGAAGAAGAAGGACTGCTTGTGGAAGTCCTCGATGGCAAGGACAATGGGTCCGTCCAGGCTGCTCCTCAGGGTCTTCTTGGAGCCGCTTTTGTCTGCTATGAGAGATTCCAGCATGGTCCGCACCATGTACAGCTTGAAAAGAAAGTCAGATGATAAGGTCAGGGCCAGCCCTCTGACACAGGGAGAAGGTTGCTTTCTGCTGTTTTTTATTTTTGGTTTGCTTTGTTTTTTATTTTTTCAGCAGATGCCTGCTCTTAAAAAGCGTTGTCTTCAGGAAGTTTAGGTTGGAGAAATAAATTTTGAACTGAGAAAACTTTCAAGAGGGAGACTGGTTAGCCTGGAAGGGAAGTGCCACCCAGGGCCCTACAGTGTCCCTGGCGGGTGAACCTGGTGACAAGCAGGCAGGCTCAGGCCCTGTGAAGAGGTTCCTGGCTGCTCAGCTTGGTCAAGGGCATGGGCATCAGAGGAGAACCTCATTCCACGTCACTCTGGACTCACTCCCTGCTTTCCTGGACAGCCATGGTGGTCCCATGGATGGAGCACTGGGCTGTGAGCCAACGGGCTAGCGTTCAAGGCCAGGCGCTGCCACTAACTTGCTGTGTGACCTTGGGCAATTAAGTCCCCACTCTGGGCCTCGGTTTTCTAATCTGTTACCACGAGGGGGTTAGACCAGATACTTTCTCAAACCAGTCCCTTTCAGCTTTAACATCCTGAGGACCTGTGAAAGGGCATATGGTCAAAATAAGCTCCCCCCACCACCTCAAGTTTCTGACCCTCAGAATTCTGAATCCATTACTGAGAGATGGCGCCCCCTGGTGGCTTCAGCTGCATTGCGCAGCCTGCCAAAATCCTGAGTGGAAAGCAGGTTAATATCGGTACTTACACAGGAGGCCTAAAAATTAACTCTGCTTACAGGGTGCCTTAAATGCAAAAGGCCCAAGTGTGGTAGGGTTATTCTCTTTGCTAGTCTAGATTTTTCCTTCCCACCAGTGCCTCCACATCATTTGTCTTTGAATCTTAGGGCTGGAAGAGGCCTTGAGGAGCCAGGCTAGTCCATTCCTGCTGCCTCCTGGAGAGGTGTACCCAAACCAACCCAGCCAGGCGGTGGTATACCAGGGATCGGCAGCCTCTTCGGCCCTGTGTGCCACCAGTGGGGTGAAACAAAGCCCGCGGGGACCACTGGCAGGCCTAAGACATAGATAGGAGAGAAGGAAGAGGGATGGGAGGGCAGGAGAGACAGGGAAGAGGGAGAGAGAGAAAGAGAGAAAAGCAAGAGGTATTGTATACGGTGGGAAAGCTGCCGCGACTGATAGGGGCCACTTGCCGACCACCTCTGAGATGCTCCAACCTCCCTCTGCCACCAAGTCCAGCTCTGCTGCCTCTGGGTCTTCCCTAGAACTTTATCCGCCACGTGCCTGGCACTGGTCTGGGCAGTGAGGCCATAGAAACGAGTGATACACCATCTCCACCACAGGGTTTAAGTTATGACAAAGGAACGACTGCAGTTGCTAGTTATGAGACAGTTCCCCCTCCAAACCCGTTGGTGGGCATGTCTGATCCTCCCTAAGAATCAAGAAGCACTGCTCTAGCGATGGCCTTTGGAGTCCTCACAGAAAAGGATTCATCAAGCCCAATCCACTGCGGTGCTAAGTGACTAACATCAAATTTCACCCATTTGAGGGTGAACTCTTTACACGTGGACTTCTATTTAGCAGAGTATTGAACTCACCGGAATTGTCTCTACCCCAGCTATGCTAGATGCCCGTGTCTACTGCACTCCGGTGGCTGTCACAGGGCCCTGCGGTGGGAGTCAGGAGACCTGGGTTCTTGTCCCACCTCCACCAGGGACTCACCTTGTGACTTGGACAAGTCACTGCCCCTCTCTGGACCTCAGTTTCCCCATCTGTAAAATAGGGGGAGGGGACTGGGACTAGTTTGTGTCTATGGGCCCTTCTAGCTGTCTATCTGCCTAGGAGTCTATTAAACACATCTGAGCCACATGACATGACTTGGTGATGTCTGGGCTGGGGTTAACTGTTGGAGATCCTCCCGCATGGTCTATATAAAATATTGCTCTACATCTTTCTCTTCCTCATTCTGCCTCTCGCCCCCTTGCTCTCATCCTTCTCTTTCCAATCTTTTGCTTCTTCTGTCTCCTCCTCACACATGCCTTAGGACTTACAGAAACACCCAAAAGCCCTGCTCAGCCCCTCCAGGGCACTCCGGGCTGGAATGGACTCTGTCCTTGACATGACACAGAGCTTTTTGTAGAAGCTTCCTCAGGATGTCCCACAAGGAGCAGGTGAGATCAGGGCTGTGATGGTGCCACTGCTGAGAACCCATCTGGCCCCTGGCCCGCCCAACCCCCTGCACAGACACAGACACACACACAGTGAGAAAGGTCAGGGGGTGGGCTCCGACGACTCATCTCATAGGATTCATGGCCTCAGGAGTTCAGAGCCCAGAGAGTCATAAACGTCATATGAAGCAGGACTGTTCCCAGCCTGAAGCTTCTGGGGCCTGTAAGACCCTTGAAAGTGGCAATGGGGTCCACACACTTTTTTCAATACTTCAAAAAGCCTAGCCAAACCAGTTGCCGTTGAGTCAACTCTGGCTCATGGCAACCCCATGTGTGTCGGAGCAGAACTGTGCTATACACGGTATTCAATGGCTGATTTTTCAGAAGTAGAGCACCAGACTTTTCTTCCAAGGTATCTCTGGGTGAACTCAAACTGCCAACCTTTCGGTTAGCCGCTGAACACATTAACTATTTACGCCACCCAGGGATTCCTTCAAAAAGCCCACCAGAAAATATCCTTAAGCAAGAATTTGATTACAATGACAATTTCCTTGACTTTTTTTTTTCTCCCTGTAATTGTATGACTGCTTTGGATAAACTACAGGCAACCTCTTGTTCAGAAGCTCTGGTTAGCAACTCCAGATATTTCTGATGACTAGGTTTTCTCTAAGGAGTCAAGGGTTCTTAAAACTTGTGCTCCTTGGGGAATGTAATAATGAAAGGAGTCTTTTGTCAGTAACAGGACCTCATCCAAAGTTTTCATTTTTACAGAAAAGATATTCAGACCTCAGAGAGGTAAAGGGGCTTGCCCCAGCTCACACAGCAAGTCAGAGGCAGAACTTGAAAATTCCTGAGCAAGGGTATCACTGCAGGGAAGGGAGTGATTAAAGAGGGACTGGATAAATGCATATAGATTCTATTTGAAACTCATCTTGTACTCTGGGACTTCTGTGTGCTTCACAGGGCTATGAGATAACCACCCCTGGTTTTACCCCCGTTTGCCAGATTAGACAACCGAGGCACAGAGAGACCGTGTAATGTGCCCGAGGTCACACAGGTATCTAGGACTAGAATCCAGGTCTCCTGAATCTTAAGCCGGTGGTCCCCCCTCCTATATCAAAATAAGATGGAAGAGTAAGACTAGAGCAGCCGCTTGACCCTGCCCCTCCTGCCCAAGGACCCCCAGCCCCACTGCCCCGCTGTCCAGCCTGGATGCCCCACCGTGGCCAAACTGGCCTCTGAGTCCACAAAGCCAGCCTGTGCCTGGAGCCACTTACCTGTGTGCTGGAGGGCCCCACTGCACGCCGGGGCACCTTGATGTCAAAGCCACCTTTGGGGTCCTTCTCCCCTCTCAAACACGGGTCATTGGGAGGCTCTCGGCCCCCCTCCCAGTCACAGATGGTCTTCCGGATTGCCTGCAGGACACTGGGGAAGGAGAGCTGAGATTCAGACCAGTCTTACCACTGGGAGGAGGCACTGCTAGCCTTGTTTCTAGGGCTCATGGTGTCCCGGGAACATCTGCATTAGCATTACTGGGGTGCTTGTAACACATGCTCACCCCAGGCCCACCCGAGATGCTGGTTTAATAGACTTAAGGTGCAATTCAGACTTCTGCATTTCAACCAGCATCCCAGGTGACTCTGATGCCCACTAGATGTTTGAACACTTGGCTCTAGAGCTCACGCAGTGGGAGAGAACTTAAGTATAGGAGAATGGCTATTTTTCTCTTTGGCTAGAGGGAAATCTCATCAGTCCAATTATATCTATGTATTTAAATATTTAACAATAACTTCCATTTACTGTACACTTACTCCATGCTGCTGTGTGCTTAGCTCTATAGTTGGGCTATTTCATTCAACATCCCAGCTGCCTACGAAATAGATACTATGATCATCTCCACTTTATAAATGAGCAAAACTGAGGTTTGGAGCAGAAAAGTAACTTGACTAAGTTCGCCCAGCTAGACAGTGGTGGATATGGACTTCGAACCTGGAGGGTGAAGCTTAATTCATTCTAAAGGTCCAATCTCTCCTAAGAGGGACTCCTGCCTCAGAGGACTTGCTAGAAGGGTCTGCGTGAGCTCAAGGGCTACTCCAGAAGCTGACCGAGCCAGGGACTACCTCTCTAGCCTGCACCTAGCACTGCTGACTTTTGATGTATTCCTGGGAAGAGCCATCCAAAGACCCACCTGATGAGGACGTTCTTCTTCTTCCGTACTGCCTGCCTCAGGGGCTCTCGCAGAGTCACCTGGGCAAAGTCCTGCAGGGCCGCGTAGATAGTGTTCCTGATGGCCTGGTTGAAGACACTTTCCATCCTGCCCATGAGCACCTGCAGGCCTTTGATCATGGCAATCACCTGGCCAGGTACAGATCAAGGTCAGGCTCACTGTGCCTTGGCAAACCAGTCTGTCTCATACCCTCCACTACATCGTGGGTAGATGTGGTATGAGACCTCCATAAGCACTAGGCTAGTGCCACTCAAAGTGCTGATTCACGACTAGGTAAGAAACGTATAAACCCAGTGAGAACATAAGTCAACACTCTGCTTCCTTCATCGAGAAAGTCTTGCTACAAAACAAAGATGTCAGCTACACTGAACAGTGTGTTTTGTGATGCAATTGATTTTCATTCTGGCATGAGCGCTTATTCATTGAGGACTGGTGACAAGTGTTGGCTGATGCATGGACCAAAATCCGAGCAGCACTCTGACTTTCAGAGGCCTCTCCACATACCATGCACCCATAAAAAAAAAACAAACCACTAAACCCATTGCCGTCGAGTCAATTCCGACTCATAGCGACCCTTATACCACGTCAGATACCTTATTACCATATATACCTTATACCATATCCCAAACATATAGAGGTTTTTCTCAATTGTAAAAAAGCCATATATGCACCCGTATATAGAGGTTTTTCTCAACTGTAAATTTAAATTTAAATTGTAAACTGTAAATTTTCTAGGGAGTTTTTACAATCTTTGCTTTTAAAATAATTTGGTCAGTGGCTGCTTGGATCCATAAAATAGGAACATCTTCCCCTGTAAAAGTCACAGGAGAGAAGGTTCTGCCCTTCTATTTGCCTCCTTCACTTGTCTGTTTGGATGAGAGATGGGTCTCTTGCTGAGTTACCTGGCCTGACCTGTCTACCTGCAGGGTGTGTGCTTTTTCCTCCAGTCTCCTCTCTTTGCAGTAATCACTCCTCCTGAGAAAGGTAGGCACGCCTATTACCCAGTGGGTAAGTTTAGTAGGCTGGGAGAGGAACAGGAAGGCTGTTGTAGCCTTGGGTTGAAATCACATTCTCTTGTCCAGCTTTACCTGAAACAAACCTGATCCTTTAACCCCCATTTGCCTCAAGTGTTAAGTGCCCGATTGGTTCAGGATTCAGAGGGGGAAAGCACGTTATCAAACCAGCCTTCTCACAATTGCCACGCTTGTCACACCCACTGTGACCTGCTGGACTTCCACCCTCTGCACTAGACTGTGAGCACTGCACAGGCAAGGTCTGAGGATGCTGAGCATGCCCAATCCCCAGTGCCTGGGCACAGTGGGCAGCCAAGGAATTCTTGTTCAAAGGGAGTCAATAAATGAATGAATGAGGTTAGGCTCTAAGCCTCTTTCTTCCACTAAACCTTGGAGAAAGAAAAAGAACATTCAAGGTGGCAGAAATGGTAAGAAGAGCACTCAGGAGGGAGAATTACCACTGGAACCAGGAACTATAACAATCTTGGTAAACAGATGCTTCAGTCCAGAGAAATAACAGAAGAGAAACTTTAAAGGAAGGTCAGATTATAAAAGAATTGAGCTCCTGGCTAGAGATATAACTAGGAAACATCAGGGCAAAGAAAGGAATAGATAAGGAAGATGCTTCGGATTAACGTCAAACATGGTAGGGGGTGCAGGTCTGTTAGATCTAGGAGAAAATCTGGAATCCTGCCATAAAGATTTCTTAGATAGGACACAAAAATCACAAACCTTAAAATATTTGATAAGCTGAATTTTACCAAAATTAAAGACAGTTGCCTTTCAAAGGCATCCTGAAGAAAATGAAAAGGCAAGTCACCAATTAGAAAAATAAAATTTTTTTTCAACATATGTATGATTAAGGACTTGTACCTAGAAGACATAAAGAATTCTCATAATCGAAAAAGAAGACCGACAACTCGATTTTAAAAGATGAGCAAAAGATTTCAAACAACATAAAAGAAGATACACAAATGGCCAATAAGCACATGAAAAGATGCTCCACATTATTAGTCCTCAAGAAAATGCAAATTAAAAGCTTAATGAAATTAGCTTACACATGTATAAGAACAGCTAAAATTAACTAAAATGGAGAATACTAAGGACAGACGAGGATGTGGAGCCACTGGAATGCTCATATATTTCTGATGGGAATGTAAAACGGTACAACCATTTTGGAAAACTGGTAGTTTCTTAAAAAGTTGAACATAAACCGACCACATAAGCATTCCAAGAGAAATGAAAACATACGTCCACACAAAGACTTGTACTCAAATATTCAAAGCGACTTTACCCATATTGGCCCAAAACTGGGAACAGTACAACATTCATTAACAATGAATGGATACTAATTATGATATATCCATGCAATGGAATAATACTCAACAATAAAAAAGAATAAACTACAGATACACAAAGCAACATAAATCTCAAAATTATTATGCCAAGTCAAAGAAGCCAAACACAAAAAGTACATACTAAATGATTTCATTCATATAACATTTTAGAAAATACAAATTAGTCTACAGCAACAAAAAGCAGGTAAGTTGTTGCCTGGGGCTAGGGATATAGAAGGTAGGGACAGACTGCAAAGTGGCACGAGAAATCCTTAGGGGGAGATAGACATGTTCCGTATGTTAATTGTGTTGGTAGCTTCACAGGTGTGTATAACTGTCAAAATTCTTTGAACTGTATAGTTTAAATGAATGCAGTTCAGTATATATGAATTCTTTCTCAATAAAATTGATAATAAAAATTATAATTATTCTTATGGAGATATCACATTCATGACACAAGATCAGTGCACTATAAAAATAGAACATTCAGAGAATAAGATGGAGATTTTGGACATTAAAAATATTATAGTCAAAATAAAAAATTCTAATAGAGATTAAAGTTGAATTTGAGGAACTATTCCATATAGTGGACCAAAAAGAAGCAATGTACAGCAAGAGAAAAAAGATAAGAAAATTGGAAATTAAATCCTGGATGCCTAAGATCTGACAGTTTGAAATCCTGGAAAGAGAGAATAGGAAAAACAGAGAAGAGAAAATTATTAAAATAAAAATTCTGGGAAATTTCCCAGACCTGGTGGCACAGTGGTTATGAGGTCGGCTGCTAACCAAAAGTTCAGCAGTTCGAATTCACCAGCCTCTCCTTGGAAACCCTATGGGGCAGTTTTACTCTGTCCTACAGGGTCTCTAAGAGTCAGAATTGACTCGAAGGGAATGGGTTTGGTTTGGTTTTGGTTTAAGGGGCATTTGTTTTCACATTGGAATGGCCTATGTAGTATCCAAAACAATGAATGGAAAAGACTCTCCTCAAGATGCCTGAGTGTGAAATTTCAGAACAAAAGGCATTCAGACATGATCCTATAAAATTCTATAGAAGAAAAAGATCAATAAAGTTGGAGGACTCACATTGTGATTTCAAAACTTAACAAAGCTACAAGACAGTGTAGTACTGGCATAAGGACAGACATACAGATTCATGGAAACTAACTGAGAATCTAGAAATAAACCCTTACATTTATAATTAATTGATTTTTGACAAGGGTATCAAGACAACTTAATGGAAAAAGAATACTCTTTTCAACAAATGGCACTGGAGGTACAGAGACAGAAAGTAGGTTAGTGGTTGCCTAAGGCTTAGGGGCAAGGGCAAATGATGAGTCTCTGCAACGAGTGAGGGTTTCTTTTTGAAGTAATAAAAATGTCCTAAAATTAGACAGCGGTGATGGTTATACAATTATGAATATACTAAAAAAAAACTAAATTATTTTAAAAGGGCTAATTTTATGGTATGCGAATTGTATTCCAGTAAAACTGTTATTAAAAAATTTTTACAGAGGAAATAAAGAAATCAGAACTCAGAAGAAAATCCAACTTTTCAATAGCAACGTTAGAAACTAGCAGACAATGAAAAAATACCTCAAAATTCTGGAAGAAAATTGTTTCCAATTTAGAATTCTCTATCTAGCCAAACGATAAGTGAGGTTAGAATAAAAACATTTTCTGATATTCAAGATCTCGAGATCCTTTTCTTAGAAAGCTACCAAAGGATAGATTGCATGAACATGAAGAAAGAGGAAGACCTGGGATCCAACACAAGAGAAAAGACAAAGGATAATGATGAGACAGATCAGTAGCTGGGCAGCAGGTCTACAGACAAACCAGTTCAGGTTGGAACAGAAAGAGAGAGTGCTTCAGGAGGAATGGCTCCAATAAAAAAAAAAAAAAAAATTTTCATAAAACAACTATTGTGATTGACTATTTTGAAAGGAGTTTTACATTTTATTAGTATGTTGGTAGTAACATTTTTGATAGGTTCACAGAAAACTAAACAAACAAAAGTAAGGCAATTGTTAACTCTAGGAAAAACAAAAGGTTGTACAAGAAAATAATGTATTCATATTAGACCGCTGCCTCATCAATAAGCAGTAGTTACTTGGTCATAATAATATAAAGTAACTATTGATTTAACCAAAAGGTGTAAAATTACCACATGGGCAAGATGGGGGAAAAGAATGGAGTGAGTTGTGGGGTGAAAGATGAAGATGAGAGGGCTAAACCCTTATCTTCTGAAGTGGGAAATCCATAGAAAATGGTATAAATTGAAAAACCAAGAAACATCCCATAATCATGATACTTAGAAATACACAGATAAATAACAGAAGAAACAGCTTAAAGAGTTGAAAGCTGTCTCCTGTTTTGGGATTGAGGATGGTGTAGAGTACTTTTGTTCTATTGTTGCTGCACGCTCTGTTGAACTATTCTTCTTGCAACATTTAAAAAAAATGTTTTAGGAATAAAAATTTAAAAATTTCTAAATGCAAAGAAAAGTAAGGACTAGAAAGAAACAAAGCAAACTGTTATTTGTTGTTGTCTTTGAATGATATGAGGCTGTGGGAAGGTGAGGGTGGGAGTTGGGTTTGGGAGAAGAATTTTTCAAATGCAAACCCATTGCTGTTGAGTCAATTCTGACTCATGACGACCCCTCATGCTACAGAATAGAACTGCTCTATAGGATATTCTTGGCTGTAATCTTTACGGAAGCAAATAACCAAACCCTTCTTCCGCAGCACCACTGGGTGGGTTTGAACCATTAACCTTTCACTTAGCAGCCAAGCTAAACTCTTTGTACCACCTGGGAACCTCTAATTTATCTACAGTACAAATATATTCCTGTTATTAAAGAAAGAAACACAAACAGTTTTACAAAATTACATAGACCCTCTGACTATAACTCATTTTAAACAGGTGTGAGGATGACTTTCTCTTCCAGTGATGATGACTGGGACACTTGCTGCCAGGCTGACATAAGCAACAGAGGTGCCAAGAGGTCACAGGCAATGTCAAGTGTGATTAAAACTTTTTTCCTGCCAGAAATTACACCACCAGGCCTTGGTTCTTTAAAGTATGGCTTAGAATGCTGCAATAACCACCCTAATCCCTTACATCTGTATGACTCTTTACAGCTTTCAAAGTTTATATACATCCATCATTTTATTTAACAATTATTGGGTGATTCTCAACAATAACCCCGGGGTGGGAGAGGGTAGAGATTATTAGCTCCATTTTACAGGTAAGAAAGCTAAGGCTCAGAGAGATGAACTGACCTAGGGCCCAGAGCTAGTATCCAGGGCTCTGACTTCTAGACTAGTCTCTTCTAGACTTCAGATGCTCATGAAAGAGGAAGCCATCACTCACAACCTAGTGTGAATGAGTGTTCCCCCTGCCCCCGAAAACAGAAAATCTTTTTGTCATCAAACGAACAAAAGACAATGCAAAAGGTGATAAACCAGGAAGTTAGAATTATCCCTCCAGAAATTACTATTGTTAATATTGTTAATGGTGTGGTATATATAAACATAAACATCATTTTTTTATGCAAAAATACAAAAGTAAATTGATTTTAGTATAAATGGGATCATTTTACATGCTGTTCTTTCATCTTTTTTTTTTAAAACTTAACAGTATACTGTGCATATCCTATCATGTATATATATCCACTTTAGTGACTGGATAGTTTCAATTATATAGCTATACCTTAATTTGTCTACCTTGTCCCATGTTGAAGGGTACATAAGGTGTTTCATATATTTTAGCATTATGAATACTGTGACAAATATCCATGCACCCGTGTCTCTGTAGTTAGCTTATTTGCCTGGCACATATTCCCAGAAGAACTTCTGGGCCAATGGGTATGTACATTAAAAATTTGAATACGTTTTATCAGATTGCCCTCTAGAAATCCTATAAAATGTAGATGGCCACCAAAAGTTTCTAAGAAAGTCTACTTCCCCCACTTCAACCAATGACAGGCATTATCAATCTTTTAAATCTTTGCCATCCTGATTGGTAGACTATATCCCATCTTAGTTTTAATTTGCAGGTTTTCATCAGTTTGAACATTTTTTTTGTTTGTTTTTCTTCTGCTGGTTACCTTTTGCCCACTCTTTTAAGGAGGGCGGTCAATGCTTTCTTATGTGATTTTAAGAGCACAATGAGTTCTGAATTATTTCTGCATAATAAATTTTGATAGAGACTGATTTGGGTGACAGCAGGAACTTGAAGGGAGAAGAGGGATACGGAGGAGGGTACGAATCAGTAAGACTACTGCTGTCATTTTGCTCAGGCCCGCTCCTGGAACCACTACAAGAAACCCTGAAGAGCCGCCTCCTGAGGTGAGGAGGGAGGCAGCACCTACCTCTACGAAGGCGAACTTCTCCTCACTGGTGTAATTGTAGCGAGTGGCTCTCTCATACTCTTCTGCTGTGCCAGGGCAGTCCTTGTTGCAGAACTTGTCTGTGGGGTGAACCAGCTTCCACGAGTACTAGGGAGAGTAGAAACAACCCAAATGGCCATCAACCAATGAATGGATAACTAAAATGTGGCATATCCGTACAAAGGAATATTATCCAGCCAAAAAGAGAAATGAAGTGCTAATACGTGCTACAACATGGATGAAGCTCAAAAACATTACTCTAACTGAAAGAAGCCAGTCACAAAAGACTACGTATGATATGATTCCATTTATATATGAGATGTCCAGGATAGGGAAATCTATAGAGATAGAAAGTAGATTAGGGTTTGCATAGGCCTTGGGGGAGGAGCCCTGGTATCGTAATGGCTAAGCAATCAGCTGCTAACTAAAAGGTTGGCAAGGTGGTTCAAACTCACCAGTTGCTCTGTGGGAGAAAAGACCTAGAGTTCTAATTTCATAAAGATTTCAGGCTAGGAAACCCTATGGGGCAGTTCTGCTCTGTCATATAAGGTATCTATAAGTCAGAATCGACTCGACAGCACACAGTGACAAGGCCTTGGGAACAGGGAGGTAGGGGGTAGTAGCTAATGGGTATGGAGTTTCTTTTTGGGGTAATAAAAATATTCTATCATTGACTGTGGTGATGGTTGCATAACTCTGTGAATATACTAAAAGCCACTGAATTGTACACCTTTAGTGGGTCTGGGGAGAGGTGGAGACAGAACCCAAGTGAAGAGGGATCAGTCTGGAGGGGAGGGAAGGGGACAGGGCCCTCTGCCCACCAGGCACCTACCACCTCCATGACGTGGGCGCTCCACTTGGATAAAAGCTGCAGGCCCCGCAGGGCCAGGTCGAAGAGCTCGCGGTACTCCTCGTCTGACTTCTGGCTGTCCAGCCCAGAGCCTGTCACCACCTGGGGAACATTGGCTGTCATTCTCCTTGTCAAGTGCCTGGCATTCTTTATGCACTATTTTGTTGATTCCTCCCCAGGGCACTATATAGAAGGTGCTATTATGATACCCCCTTGACAGATAAACTGAGGCTCAAAGTGCCCTGCTGAAGCCACACGGCTTGTACATGGTTCAGTGCCCAAATTCAGGTGGTGCGATGCCACAGTCCCACTCTTTACCACTCTGGTATGTCATGGAGCAGCGGCTTTCAAATCTTTTTGACTGCAATTTACAGTAAAAAGTGAATACTATATAGTGACCCTGGAATACATACTTACATAGGGATATTAAATGTATACATGAAACATTTTCAGGAAGCAATCTTATTCTTCACACATGTGATTCCCTCTGACTTTCTAGTCTATCTCACACAAAAGTGTCAATCACAACCTACCTAACTTTTTCACAACTCACTAATTAGACATTACTCATGAATTGAAAAGCACTGATGTAGACATCACACATCCATATGCTGGCAACGAAGTATAATGTTATATGCCTGTGTAATTGTGTGTATGCACAGACATAAAGTATATATATGGGTGTGTGTGTGTGTTTACATACCTACATGGAGCCCTGGTGGTGCAGCGGTTAAGAGCTATGGCTGCTAACCAAAAGGTCGGCAGTTTGGATCCACCAGCCACTCCTTGGAAGCCCTATGGGGCACTTCTACTCTGTCCTGTAGGGTCACTATGAGTCAGAATGGACTCAGTGGCAATGGGTTTTGTGTACAATTTTAAAAAATAACTTCGAGCCAGACTTGCTCTTAGCCCACAACAAAATATGACCGAGTATTGGGGCCCAAGCACCCTAGATAAATGATTCCCCTAGCTTTAATTCAATTGACTGGCACATGGGAAGAATGCCAAAGGTTTGGGCTTGACCTGGTCAATGTCTACCAGGAGCCCTCACAAGAACGTGTGCCTCTGGTCCAATGACGACACCGTTTGTGTTTTCCAGGTGGTGCCCATTTCAAATATGTTGCCCTATGATCAAAAGAGAAGCCCCTGGGTGCTGCAAACTGTTAAGTACTCCACTACTAACTGGAAGATTGCAGTTCAAACCCACCCATAGGCATCTTGGGAGACAGGCGATCTGCTTCCAAAAGGTCACAGCCTTGAAAACCTATGGAGCAGTTCTACTCAGCACATACAGGGTTGCCATGAGTTGGAAGCAACAGGATGGCAACTAACAAGAATGATCAAATACATTCCAGAATTGGGGCTTGAAAAGCATAATCGCTATGACCACTAGCCACAAGATGGAGCCAGTGAGCAAACAGGGGATAAACATCACACACACAAAAAACAAACCCTGTTTGCAGTCAGGTCAATTCTGACTCATAGGGACCCTATAGGACAGAGTAGAACTGGTCCATAAGGCTCCCAAGGCTGTAAATCTTTACGGAGGTACACTGCCACATCTTTCTCCCATAGAGCAGCTGGTGGGTTTAAACTGCCGACCTTTTGGTTAGCAGCCAAGCACTTAACCTCTGTGCTACCATGGTTCATTAAACATGGGGTAGCACTGAGTAATCCAGGAGTACTGGTTGCTATTGAGTCAATTCTGAGTTATGGTGGCGCCAGGTGTGCCAGAGTAGAACTGTGCTCCGTAGAGTTTTCAATGGCTGATTTTTCAGAAGTAGGTCGCTAGGTCTTAATTCTGAGCACCTCTGGCTGGACTCGAACCTCCAACCTTTTGGTTAGCAGCCGAGCATGTTAACTGCTTGCACTACCCAGGGACTCCAATCCAGGAGTAGTGCTAGATAATAAAGAATTCAAGTGAGGTGATCTATGTTTTTTAAAATAACATATATATTTATTAGACAGTCTCATGTGGAAAGAGGTCCAGAAAGATATATACGTCTGAAGATCAGTTGTAGTTGGTTCTGGATGATATGATTTTATGTGATTAACTTTCCTTCCTTTTGCATATCTGTATTTTTTTTCTGAGATTTGTACACTGATCGTGTTCCTGTATTAAGAAAAAGAAGGAAAAACTCAACATCAATAAAATGTAATTATTGGGGAAAATAAGAACCTATTATGATTATAGGGGATTTTTATGGTCTTCTTTTGTCCCTAATTGTATTTTTTAATAATATTTTTACCATGATTGTTTACTATTGTGTAGTTTTAAATTATTTAGATGGCATCATGAGTATGTGCGTTCAGAAACCTGCTCTTGCCATCCAAAGTAAAGATGGCTTGGATCAAACCACCAAAAAACCAAACCCATTGCCACCAAGTCAATTCCGACTCATAGCGACCCTATAGGACAGAGTAGAACTGCCCCATAGTTTCCAAGGAGCGCCTGGCAGATTCGAACTGCTGACCTTTTGGTTAGCAGTCGTAGTACTTAACCACTACGGCACCAGGGTTTCCGATCACGCTCCATGCATCATCAATCAGAGCATTTAATCTTCTCAATGAACCTTTGAGGGTAGGTACCATTATTACCTCTATTTCTGAGACAAGGAAACTGAGGCACAAAGATGTTGAATAGGCTGCCCATGGTCAGTGCAGAGCCAGAATCAAATCCAGCTCTGCCAGGCCTGTGCCCTCCTGGATCCCCACGTGCCTGCCCTCAGCTCTGCCCTCCCGTATCTTGTGTGTCCATGCTCTATCCTGGCCGGTCCTTCCGCTTCCTGCCCTGAGCCCACATGCACTTCCATCCTAGAAGCTAGACGGTGCTCACCTCACTGTTGCTGTAGCGAGCGAGCTCGGAGATGAAGCGGATGTGGTCATCCCGGATCTGCACCATCTGCTCGCAGATGTTGTACTGTGGGCTGATGCTGCTCTGGGTGCACGTCCACCTGGGCAGAAAATCAAGGGTCAGAGCAGGTCCTGCCTGAAGTGCCTGGGTGAGACAGGCTCCTTCCACATAGCAGCTGCTCCTGGCGCCTCCAACACTCAACCAACACAGCCAGCTTTCCTTGGTGGAACCCAAGAGGTATCCCAGGCACCTCAGCGAGAGAGCCTGCTAAATCCAACGCTATAGGGACTACAGGCTGAGTGACAGTCCCCCCTCTTCCTCCTTTGTGGCTGGCCTCCTCTAAGACCCAATCACATAATTTTCCAGGTACCCTGTCCAGGTACTTACCAGGTATATGAGCGAGCAAGCAGGGAAGGAGATGAGCCTCTCTAGGGCTACAAAGGACTGGAATTTGAACAAAGAAAAAGGTTGGGCAACTTCCCTAAGAACATCTTCTGACTCCAACAGCATTGCCATCCTACGATGTGTCAGCATTCTCATCATTTCCATTCTGTTTGTTCTGTTTCCATTGATCTACCTTCCCTTTCCCTCCTTGCCTTCTCGTTTTTGCTTTAGGGTATATGTTGACTGTTTTGGTCTCATATAGTTAATTGTTTAAGGGAGTACATTACTCATGGGTGATACTGTTTATTTTATATTATTTGACTGAAAGGTGACCTGCAGAAATAGCTTCAATTCTAAGCTCAAAGGGTATCACAGGGAGATAGTCTCAGGGGCTCCTCTAGTCTCTATCGGTCCAGTAGGTCTGGCCTTTTTTAAAGAAATTTTGTATTTTGCTCTACATTTTTCTCCCATTCTATCTGGGACCTTCTAGTGTGTCCCTGGTCAGAACAGTTGGTAGTGGTAGCCGGGCACCATCTAGTTCTTCTGGTCTTAGGTTAGAAGAGGCTGTGGTTCACGTGGGCTATTAGTTCTGTGGGCTAGTTTCATCTTTGAGCCTTTGATTTCCTTCATTCTTTTTTGCACCATATGAGGAGAGACCAATAGTTGCATCTTAGATGGCTGCTCAAAAGTTTTTAAGACCCCAGATGCTACTCACCAAACTAGGGTGTAGAACATTATCTTTGTGAGCTATGTTATGCCAATTGACTAAGGTGTCCCCCAAGACTATGGTCCCAAGTCCTCTGACCCAGTAAACCAATCCTGCAAGTTGTTTGGCTATGTTTAGGAAGTCTCCGTAACTATTTATGCACATACTTTTAAGGGACTAATGCCCTCCCCTTCATTAAAGGATGGGTGGCCCCTTTCTATACAGAAAGGCCACATTTCTCAACCAAGAGCTCAGTTTTGGGAGATATTCACAAGGAGGAAACCTTCTTAACTCCAGAGATCAAAAGGGTGGCCAAGGCTGTAGTCAGATTCTCCCCAACTTCTAGGAGGCACCAACACCCCCGATCTTGGCATCAAACCAACCCTGTTGCCGCTGCGTGAATTCTAACTCACAGCAACCCTACAGGACACAGTAGAACTGCCTCATAGGGATTCCAAGGCTCTAAATCTTTATGGAAGCAGACTGCCACATCTTTCTCCCATGGAGCAGCTGGTGGGTTCAAACCGGCAACCTTCTGGTTAGCAGCCGAATGCTTAACTACCACACCACGAGGGCTCCTCCAATCTTGGTACAGACTAACTTAAATCACGGTTTATAAAGTGACCTAAGATGAGGCCATCAACCCGTTTCAGAGTTGGAAACACCCAAACCACACACTCAACTGCATACTTACTCATGGACAGGACACCTGAGGAGAGAATCAGGGTGATGAAGAAAACTCCAGATGAAAACCAATGTCATCTGACTCCACCTGCCTACTAAGGGCCCACCTCTGTCCCCCACTTCTCAAGGGAAGGACTCCTGCTGTCCCATCAGGGGGCGGTGTGGGTCACCACTGGATGGAGAAGGTGCTGGTAGCTGTGCTCTGGGCCCTTTTGAGCCCTGGCAGCAAAGGAGGATACAAAAGGGCTCAGAGCAAGCTCAGAGGCTCCCCTCTGGCCAGGCGCCAATGTTGTGACAGGGTCCATCTGCCCAGGGCTGGGGAGGGAGGAGGGACTGAAGTGGCCCCTCGGCTCCCTGCCCAGGCTGGGCATGCGTGCAGGAGCCGAGAGACATTACGGCAGGCACTCACTTGGACTTGTTCTCTTCATAGTGAGCACTGGTCTTAATGTATCTGGCCAGCTCTATCTGCATGTCGCCGAATAAGGGCACCACCTGCAGCTGCTGCAAAGGAAGCAAACACAGCATGTGAGTCACCAAGGGAGGAGCTGGGGTGCAGCCTTCGCCAGTCCAGCGGGGAAGGCAGGCCACTGTGTGTGCTTCTAAGCTGACTCCCAGTTTCTGCCTCTGATGATGCTACTGTGTGTCCCTGAACCAGAAGGAGCCCCAGCAAGCACACAGGTCCTCTTGTGCCTTCCAACCAACTTCATGTTCCAGGTAAGAGCCCAGTGAGGCAGGAGGACTTGTCTGAGATCTCCCAGCAGAATGGATAAAGGAAGGGGACCCAATGGCCTCCCTCCCAGTGCAATGTCCTTTCTGCTAATTTTCCCCCAGATTAGATGATCCGTGCTGCTCTGAACTCTGGGCTAGCAGTGGGTGTTGGGGTGCTGCTGGCTGGGTACAGGCTTCCTGAGAAACTCCGTGCTGTGAGAGTAACTGAAATCATAACACCTAACACTAGAGGGCAGACAACTTCCATCAGAATACTAGGGCAAATGGAGGGGAGGCTAGCGGTTATTTTCTGCTCCCGATGCACTCTGCCAAGAACTTTATAAATATGATCTCAATTAGTACAATAACCCTCTGAAGTTACTATTCTCATTCCCATTTACAGATGAAGAAACTGAAGCTTTGAAAGGTTCAGTGACTTCTCATAAACTCAGACCACCTAAATGTCAAACAGCCAAGATTATAACCCAGTGCTCTGACTCACTCATAGTAAAAAAACAAAAAAACAACCCGTTGCCATTAAGTTCATTCTGATTCATAGTGACCCGATAGGACAGAGTAGGTAGAACTGTCCCACAGGGTTTCCAAGGAGCAGCTGGTGGATTCAAACTACCGACCTTCTGGGTAGCAGCCAAGCTCTTAAACACTGCACCACAGGGCTCCAAGGGGACTATGATAAATAGTTCATATTTTTCGGGCTGGTGAACTGAGTTTCAAGGCACTTAGTGACTTTCCTGGAGTTCCTGGATGGTGCAAAGGATTAACACACTCAGCTACTAGCTGAAAGGCTGGCAGTTTGAATCCACCCAGAGGTGTCTCAGAAGAAAGGCCTGACGACCTGCTTCTGAAAGGTCGCAGTCATTGAAAACCCTATGGAGCGCAGTTCTACTCTGCAACACATGGGATCACCATGAATTGGAACTGACTCCAGAGCAACTGGTGTTTTTTTTAGTGACTTCCCTAAAGTCATTCAGCTGTGAAGTGGCAGAGCCATAACCGGAAGGAACCCAGGCCTGGTTTTGGTGAGGTTGGGTTCTTCTGCTCCACCTCAGTCTCATCCACGCTGATTTAAGGGAGTGGCAGATTCTGCAAGGGTCTTTCAATATAGGCCCTTTTTTTCATTTGGGGCATCTCTAAAAAAAAGTGTAAGTTCCAGCCTTGAAAAGAAACAAACCAAATACACAGGATTCCTTTGGTGATTTATTTTTCCTTAAATCTTGAAAAGTTGGTGAGACAGGACCAGCCCAGTGTCCTCTAGGCCACACCTTCAAGGGCTTTTCTTTTCAACATTAAGTTGGGCTTTTCCATGTCTGACCCCTCAGGCCTAACTCCAGGACTGGGATGCCCAACACTAGAATAAACTGATAAAATGGAATTCAGTTCCAAAGTATGAAATTTCCTTACAAATCTTCAAGGCTTAATTTAACTGCAAGTTTTTACTTTTAAAAATGTGTGGCCAGAAGTTCAAATCTATGAGGCACCGGAATGGAATAGATGCACACTCATGAGGCCTCTGGCTGGAAGAAGAGTGCAAGCTGAGATGGTCTTTGGTGGGCCAGGCGAGAGGGTGTGATTTTGCAAATGTGAATCAATTAAAAAAAACCAACCTTCAATCCTCCTACTTCTGTGAGCTCTGATTTGCACTTAAAACTAACGTAGGGGCATATGTTGCTATGCATGTTTGTTTGTTTGTTTCGGATAAGGGATTTCAGAAAAGGAAAAAGCAGTGTGGGAAAAGAATCATTAGGCCTCCCAGCCAAATCCTGGCCTGAGATTTGGAACCATGTGTGACTTTCCTTGGGGCTGTCTTCTAGAGTGTATATGCCTCCGCCAAGGGCAGAGGGGGCCTGCCACTCTGCTCTCCTCCTCCCCACAGGACAATCAGCAAGCTCCACTGTTCCCCTGGCTGACTTCACTCCTTTCACCAGAGAGACTTGGCCCTGAGAAGCCCTGTTCCCTGGCCCAGTCGCAGCCCCAGTCGCTGACCTTAAAGAACTTGTCAATTTTGCTAAGGTTGATTCTCTTCTTGGCATCCAGTTTGTAAATATTACTGACATTTCCATCCATCAGATAAAGGCCAAAGCCCATGACCTAGAATGAGAAGGGACAGAGCATAGGAAATAGCCACAGCCATGGGAGAAGCCTCAAAAAAAAAAAAGCAGGATTTTTTTACATGGGTAGACACACACACACACACACACAAAGACCCTGTAGAGGTACATTACAAAAACCCACACATCTTCAAACAAAAAAAGGAAACATCAGTCCGATTTCAACCAGAAATTTGATTTCTGTGAAGAAATGGAAAGCCCTTTACTATGTTATTATGGTGGCTGCTGCTTTGAGCTCTTCCTATGATGGCTGAGGCTTGACTTAAAAAAAAAAAAAAAGATTTTTTTTTTTTTTTTTTTTAGACTTAGGGCTTAAAAAATAGTGTTACCTCTTTTAATTTTTACAACAATCTCATAATTCAAGTTCTCTACAATAACCTTATTCTAGAGATGAGGAATCTAGAGAAGTGACACAGAGAGGTTAAACAGCTTGCTAAGGGCACACAGTGTAAATGGAAATAAATGGGATCTGAACCAGGATCTGTCTGAAAACAAATTTACATATTTAGGAGTTTCTTGGGAAGGACTGTGTCTTGCCTATTGTCGCATTCTTGGGATCTAGCACATCATAGGCATCTGATGACTACTTGCTAAATGCTGAATAAATATAAAAATACCTACATCTTTCCCCAAGATTCCTGGAGTCATTAGTGAATTAAAAAGCAAAACAAACAAAAACAAAAGAACTCTGACTGAGAATGCCCAGCAACGAGTCAACTACCAAGGCTAATTCTTGATACTCCAGTTCATTTAACTACCTCCTGAATGCTGGCTTGTTTTGATCCTTTTTGTCAAACGGACAGCTGAAAGGGGGCCTGGACAAGCAGAAGGAAAGTAGCTTTCCTCGGCCCACAGTGGCTGTGTGACTGTGGGTAAGTCATTTTTCTCTCGGCGCCTGCATTTCTCATCTGATACATAAGGGAGTGAACTACACGATTGTAAAGGGTTTCCCCTAGGTTGCATTTTGCAATTCTGCAGAGGAGTCAGGCTTTTTCATTTCGTGCTCAGTGGCACCCCCTGGTGGCAGCTGAGTTAACTAATGTAAACTGCAGGGAGAAGTGAAACCGCAAGTTTTGGATGCCAGAATGAAGAGGGTAGAGAATGGAGAAGTTGGGGATGTGGAGTGTACAGGATTAAAGGCAGGTGAGAGAAAAGGAGGGTCCAAAAATTTGAAGGCAGTATCTAACTTAATAACTTGGACTTGAATTTAGTAACTGGTTGTGGAAGCAGGAAGCCTGGGGAGACCTAAAGTAACCACCCAGGCAGAGAACTGGGGGTGAGGGACAACTGAACTTTGAATGGCTTCTCTGGATTTCCAATTGTCCAGAGGAAGCCAGAGAGAACACGTCGCAAAGCCACACTTCCCTGAAAACTCAATCAAGGTGCTACAGAAAAGTAAAGAAGGGAATACCACCAGGGCTGGAAGAGAGGGGAAGAAAGGAAAACCCACCAGGAAAGCTTTGAAAGGCCAGGCTCTGGGGAAGAAAGAATAAAAGACTGACGGAGAAGGTTTCTCATTTCCACACTATAACTGCTGAGGCAGAACAGAAACAGCTAACCGGCTAACACATGGGGTTGCTATGACTTGGAGTTGACGCAAAGGCAACTGGTAAGCAGCTAACCAAGCAAAGGCTTATCCACGTGACATTTTAATGCCTGTGTAATATTCCAGATACATTTAATGACATGGGATGAAAGTGATACACAAAACAATTTATGTTTATTTTATTTCAGACTCCAAAAATGTTTGTTCACATAGAAATTTACCAATTTATTACATATTTTGAATATGTAAGTCTAAAAAAAATTAGAAGGCAATACCTCAAAATGCTAGAAGTATCATCTCCGGATGGGAAGGTTGTGAGAGATTTTAATTTTTTCATGCTTTTCTGTATATTCCAGATATTCCACAAGGAACAAATATCACTTAATAATTTTAAAATGTGACTTGTAAACTGATGAAAAAATTGTGGCCATTGTGGCAAGGTATAGCACAAGCTTAAAGATGTTTGTATCCCCTTTGAATCGGCAATTTCTCTTTCAGCAAGACCCACTCTGGCAATAATCGCGGATGTGCCCAAAGGCTGTGCTAAAAAGGATGCTCACTGCAAACAAATATCCACCAGTAGGGGATTCACTACAGAATGATGTCTCCATACAATGGAATACTTGGCAGTCATTATGCTCCTGGAAAGGTGTACGTGACATATTAGATGGAAAGAACAGGTCACAAAACATTAGGCGCCATAAGAGCTGTTATTAATATGTAAGTTAGAAAAAAATCAACATTGTTTTTAAACCCTAATTTTAAATAAGGAGGAGGGGAGAGTGCAAATGGAAGCCCTGTGGTCTGTGAATGCAGGGAGGTTTACCTTGAGGAGCATGTGTTTCTCACTGGGGGTCAGATACATCTTGTTCTCGTAGTAATCCACACAGATGTTGACAATGTCAGCCAGCAGCTCCTCATAGCCAGGGATCACTTCCAGTTGCTGATGGAGACACTAAACAGCAGCGCCTGGGTTAGGCAGGCACCCGTGTGCTCCTGCACCCTCACCCTCACCACAGCGCCCAGAGCTGGCCAGGTGGGGACTGAGGGTGCATGGGCCTGCTTACTGCCTGAGAGTTGCGGCACACACCAGTGAGGGGACCCTGCACGCCCGCCTACACCTGATGCTTGAATCCTCTCCTCAAGATACCCACAAGTGGCTGTTCCTGCTCGCCTCCCACGGTAGGAGCTCACCTCCTTGAGGCCCTTGATCTTATTTCCTGGTTATTCCAATGGTTAAAAGGTTCTTTCTTGGGCTGAGCTGAAAAGCAGCTCAGTTTTATAGTAATATTGGTTGCCATCAAGTCAATTCTGAGTCATGGCGACCCTATGTGTGTCAGAGTAGAGCTATGCTCCTTACGGTTTTCAATGGCTAATTTTTGGGAAGCAGATCACCAGGCCTTTCTTCCAAGGTGTCTCTAGGTGGACTGGAGCCTCTCACCTTTTGGTTAGCAGTTAAATGA
The DNA here is from genome assembly GCF_030014295.1 of Loxodonta africana. Taxonomy (NCBI): domain Eukaryota; kingdom Metazoa; phylum Chordata; class Mammalia; order Proboscidea; family Elephantidae; genus Loxodonta; species Loxodonta africana. The sequence continues at coordinate 173,122,212 of NC_087343.1, read as the reverse complement.
GTTAACCATTTACACCACTCAGGGGCTCCTTAGAGTAATAGGCCTGTAGGAATTTTTGGCTTAGTTTTTACAGTGTGGGCTTATTTCCTAGTCTCCTTAGACTGATGGCAGGGAAGAGGCAGCTCAGTGAGGAGAGCTGGGCCAGCGGGTGTCTCCCTCCTGTCAGACAGTCCAGAAACATTTCCTGTCAGAAGGGGGTTGGACCACTACCTCTACCCTGGGCCTTTTCTCTCCCAAAGGGACAAAAGAGGCACTTGTGGATGTCCAGAGGAGGGAGTATCCACTGCTGGTGCTCCCCACAGGCAACATGGAGCTGAGTCTCTGGGAAGGAAACCTTGGGGAGCTTCTGCAGCTGAACAGTCTCCACATTTAACAAAGAGCAAGATAGGCCCTCTCAGTCCAGGGCCTCCGTGAGAGGAATTTGAGCATGAAAACCCTCAAAATGGTGAGGGCCCCTCTCAGGTTTAGCCTGGTCCTGCTGACATTCTTGTTAGTGCCAGTATAGGCTGGGCTGGCAGATGAGTGAGATGGGTCCCATTATGTCGAGCCTGGACTTGGAGAATGAGAGCAACAGCTGAGTACAAGTGCCCTGACAAAGCTGTGGCAACAATAACAGCTATGTCTCCTAAATCACTATTTGTCAGGCCCTGTGTGTGAAGGGCTTTTTATATACTATCTCATTTACTTCTCACAACAATGCTATGACGTTGTGATGAATTCTCATAACATCCTCAACATGTTGTTGTATGCCATTGAGTCGATTTCGACTCATAGCGACCCTATAGGGTAGAGTAGAACTGCCCCACATGGTTTCTAAGGAGCAGCTGGTGGATGTGAACTGCTGAACTGCATGCCTTTTGCTCCTCAACATATTAGCCCCATTTTACAGAGGAGGAAACTGAGGCTTAGACTTTGCCCAAGGTCTCAAAGCAGGTCAGTGGTGAGTCCAGGATTAGAAAACAAGGCAGTCTAGCTCCAGGGGCAGATGCAGGGGCAGAGCACTGGCTGAGAAGGCTCAGATAACACAAACTGGAGAGGACAAAAGGACCAACTGTGGTTGGGAGCCGAGACAACTAGCAAGGGGTCTGCGATCACCTGGGTGATCCTGTTGTGGTTGGCCAGGAACATGGAGAGGTTCTGGGACTCCTGGATAGACTGGGGGTCCGCCATCTTCCTCAGGAACTGCGCCGCCCTGAAACACAGAGAGTGGGTGCTGCCGAGAGGACTGCTCTAACAAACAGCCAGACTACGTCTCGTGGGCTCTGGCTCCCACACAGCCCAGGAGCTGCCCAGAATCCACACTCTGAATATCGCAGGCGACTCTAAAGTCAAAGGAATGTATGTTCTGGAGTCATTTGTTTGGGACTGTTTACATAAGGTACCTAAAATTAAAAAGCAGGAAGGTACCTAAAATCTCTGAAACTCAAGCTCATAAAGTTTAAAGGCAATTAAAACCAGTTGCTGTGGAGTCAACTCCGACCTGTGGTGACTCCAGGTATGTCAGAGCAGAACTGCACTCCACTGGATTTTCAACGGCTAGTTTTTTCAGAAGTGGATTGCCAGGTCTTTCTTCCAAGGCATCTCTGGCTAGACTCGACCCTCCAACCATCTGCATCACCCAGGGACCCCTAAAAGCAATTGTTGTTGTTATTTGGTGCTGACTCATAGCAACCCTAAATGAAAGAGTAGAACTGCCTCATAGGGTTTTCTAGGCTATAATTTTATGGGAGCAAATAAACAGGTCTTTCTTCCGCAGAGTCACACTGGGTGGGTTCGAATGGCTATCCTTTCGGTTAGCAGCTGAGTGCTCAACTGTCACACTACCAGGGCTCCTTAGCATCCCATAAACAAGCTGAGAGTGGCAGGCCAGAAAAGTGAAACGAGACCCCGTGTGCCACCTGGAGACCCCCAGTGAAGGTGCATAATGAGTGCTTTAACCGTGAAAGTTACGGAGGACACTCCTGGGAAGGATGCTTTGCTTTTGTCACATGCTCTGTTATTTACAGGAAAACACAGAAGTTTCTAAAGCAAAGCACTGCATGAAAAACAAAAGTCTATCTAACCTAACAGGATACAGGTGAAGGGATGATGGGTGTAGGGAGCACAAACAGGTCTCAGAGGGAGAAACCCTCAGCTATCTGGACATGCACGCTCTAAACTGGAGGAGGTGCAGGCTGCGTGTGATGAAATGTGAAGGCAGACAGGACACCCACCCTGCTGTTGGCTCCAGCTGGCCACTAGAGGATGTGGGCTGTGGCTGGGATGGAAGTGGTTGGCTATAACCGGGAAGCATTTGGGGAAGAGAGTGTGCAATGAGCTATATACGAAATCTTTGTGGAAGTTGCCATTTCTGAGTCTGGCCCGCGATGGGGCCCTGCCTGCTGGGAGCCCCCGGTTTCGTATTTCAGCCTGGAGGATAAAATTGTGAGAATCAGCCTGTTCTCTGCTTTCTCCAGTTACCTCGAAACCTGGGGGAATGTGGCTCAAGAAGGAGAGTCCCCCCGTCCCGTATCAGTGACACAGAACGTCTCCCCAAGATGTTTATCTAGACAGTTTGCACCTCCTCTGAGTCTTAACCAATGCAGAGGATGTGTGTTGTTCCTGCCTGCCCTTCTTCCTATTGGGTGACTACATCCTGATTTTTGGAGAAGAATGACCACTCCCCCACCCTATTCTCAGTCCTCCTGGCTCTTCTTCCTTATGAGCTGACACTGTCTCCCAACTCCAAGGGCGAACACATCCAATCAGAGCACCAACCCCTCTCTCTCCATCCACACAGCCCAAGATGGATCAAGGACAATCCTCCGGGAACTTTTGCAGAAGGTGTTTCCTTAGTAGCCTGGGTTGCTACACTGGCCAGAGGGAAGCTTAAAGCTTCCAGAAGCCATAAGCCTGCCTGAGAATGAAGCCAATACAGAGGGAGGTCGAGCTGAGAGGTGAAGAGAACCAGAGGACGAACATCATTCGAGCACCTGGATCCAGGTATACCTGGACTTTGCGGTTCCAGCAGCCAATTATTTCCTTCTTTTACATAAGCATTTTGAATTGGCTTTCTGATTCTCACCAAAAACAACTATTTTATGACTACCTTAATGGTCCCATACTACACGGGACAACAGAAAATCCTTGCTACTCCATGAGGGTGGGGAAATATGGATTGGATTCAACTCTGAGAAATAAAATCCAGTAAACCCTCCAAAAACCCAGCTCTGTACCTTATCCCTCAAACCACAAAAATTGATACACGCCCATCCCCGCCGTGTGTGGCGAATGGCTAGCTTGGTTCTGGAGAAGGAGCCTGGCAGAAGGGCTCCATCCACTCCTTCCCCTTGGCCAGCTACCAGGAAAGAAGGGCCAGGCTGGAGAGGGTCAGGGTGTGGGGAGGGTGCCCTGACCTCTTATAGGCAGAGTGATCATTCTTGACGCTGCACTTCATGTTTTTCAGCTCGTCCAGGACGGCGAACATATTGATGAACTTGCCCAGGGTCAGGAGGTAGGCCTCGGAGACAAAGTCCTTCCTCCGCTCGGCATGGCACAGACGCTTCACCTCACTGCAGAACCGCTCGATGGCCTTGCGCTGCAGGCAGAGGGCAGAGCGTAAGGATGGGGCAGCCGAGGGGGGTTGGCTGCTGCGCTGGTGGGGAGCGGGGTCAAGGCTCCCCTGGGGTCCTAGTCACAGCCCAGACATTTAGAGAAAGCAAATCTGCCAGGTGACCTTTTTCAGAGGAGTCCCCAAATCCAAAGCTGATTTCTAGAGAGGAGCCTGGAATCTGCCCCCCTCTCCCCAGGTGAGTCAAACCAATTAAACCGTTCTCCCTTCAATGCACATTTGTTGAGAGCCATTATGTTACTCATTTTTGTATCCCCAGCACCCAGGGCAGTGTCAGGTACAGGACAATAAGGAGGTATCTACAGACAGTGAGAGAGACGTTCAGAGAAAGATGTTCATTCATTCAACAACTATCTATTGAACATCTACTATGTACCAGGCACCGTTCTAGGCACTTTGATAGAGCAGGAAGCAAAACAGAAAAAACAAACAAACAAACCCAACTCTGCCCTAAGGAGCTTACACTCTAGTAACGGAAGGCAGAAAACAAAATAAATAAGTGCTCTATATTAGATTATGATACGTGCCACAGAGGAAAATAAGGAAGGCAAGGGAATGAGGAGGGCTGGGAGGAGCTGTAACTTTAAGTAGGAAGATGAGAGGAGAAAGCATCAAGAAGTGACTTTTAGGAAAGGGATTTGAAAAACGAGAAGAGGAAAGACATGGTAGTGACCAGGGAGGTATGTTCCAAGCAGTGTGAACTACCAGTGCAAAGGCCCTGAGGACAGAGTGTACAGGTGTGTCTGAGGGATGGGAAGGAGGCCGGTGGCTGAAGTAGACTGAGGGTAAGCGGGGGAAGAGCACGAGAGGAGTTAGAAAGGGGCCAGGGCTAGACTACACTGGCTCTTGTGGGCTGTTGTGAGGGCTCAGGACATGACACTGAGCAAGTTGGGGAGATGTGAGACGGTTCTGAACAGGAAAAAGTGGTCTGAATTATATTTTACTAAGGTCACAGAGGCTGCTGTGGTGAGAACAGACCATGGGGGAAAGGGTAGAAGCAGGGAGGATAGTTAAAATGGCTATTGTATTTAAAGGTAGAATTACAATGTGATCTACCAATACTACTCCTAGGTATATTCCCAAGAGAAAAGAAATCATGTGCTGTTATGGATTGAATTGTGCTCCCCCAAAATGTGTGTCAACTTGGTGAGGCCATGATTCCCAGTATTGCTTGATTGTCCACCATTTTGTGATCTAATGTAATTTTCCTACATGTTATAACTCCCAAACTCTATGATGTTAATGAGGCAGGATTAGAGGCAGTTATGTTAATGAGACAGGACTCAATCTACAAGATTAGGTTATATCTTGAGTCAATCTCTTTTGAGATATAAAAGAGAGAAGTGAGCAGAGAGGAGGCGGACCTCATACCACCAAGAAAGAAGCACCGGAAGTGGAGTGAGTCCTTTGGACTCGGGGTCCCTGAGCTGAGAAATTCCTAGACCAGTGAAAGACTGATGACAAGGACCTTCCTCCAGAGCCGACAGGGAGAGACAGTCTTCCCCTGGAATTGGCGCCATGAACTCAGACTTCTAGCTTCCTAGAGTGTGTGAGAATAAATTTGTTTGTTAAGCCATCCACTTGTGGTATTTCTGTTACAGCAGCACTAGATAACTAAGACAGAATTTGGTCCTAAGACTGGGGTGCTGTTCTAACAGATACCTACAGTGTAAAAGCAGTTTTGGAACTGAGTAATGGGTAAAGGCTGAATGAGTTTTAAAGTGCCTAGTACTAAAAGCCTAGATTGCCTTGAAGAGACTGTTGGTGGAATTACAGACATCAAAGATAATTATGGTGAGGACTCAGAAGGAAGTCAGGACAGCTGTAACACCAGAGATGGTGCAGATGGTGAGAGGCAGCAGCAGAGAAACAGCAGCAGCAGAACCAGGAGACTGGTGTGAGACAGTGTGGGAGCCAACCTAGGGAGTGAGAAAGCTGACTGCCTTTGGCAGGAGGCTTCTTGGTGGAGTAGGGTACCTCTAGGCACTTATTGGTGGAGGTTGGCTTACCAATCCACAGAGCAAGAGAGCTGAGTGCCTTCTGGCTAAGGTTTACTGGTGGAGTGGAGTGGAGTGTTTCCAGGTACTTATTGGTAGAGTTAAAGAGCTGTGGAACACTTGCCTGAGCAGAGCAGATTCTAGGCCAGCAAAAGGGGCCAAGAAGCCAAGGAACCAGGAAGCAGAAGCTGAAGAGACAAGGAGCGTAGGAAGCAGAGCTGCCTCTGTCTCAAAGGGTAAGGCCATGACCTTTGGGGTCTAACAGAGTAAAGCCATGGCTTCTAGGGTTTCAAAGGGTGGGGCCACAGCCTCCAAGGTTTCAAAGAGTCAGATTTTCACCAACTGGGTTCTGGAGTGTGGGTCTGCCTTTCACAGGTGCCAGTGGGATGGGGCCAGATTCGCTGAAGCCCAGGGCCAAGAGGCCTCCGCCCAGAATACGGAGACTGTGGCCAACACCCAGAGTCTGGAAGCCAGGGACATTGCCTAAATGGTCTCAGAAAACAGAGGATTATTTTCAAGCCTTGAGAGCTAATGTAATGTGTTCTGCTGACTTGCTTGGTGCCTGTTATCCCTTGTTTCCCTCCAATTTCTCCCATTTGTAATGGAAATGTCTAGCTTGTGCCGGTCCCACCATTGTACTTTGGAAGCAAATAGCTTGAATTCTAGATTTAACAGATGAAGAGGAATTTTGCACCAGGAGACTTTGGACTTCGAGTTGATTTGAGACTTACGCTATGATATGATGGGGTGAATGTGTTTTATATGTGGCAAGGATGTGAATTTTGGGAGGTTAAAGGGTGGAATATTATAGATTGGATTGTGTCCCCCAAAAATGTGTTTCAACTTGGCTAGGCCTTGATTCCCAGTATTGTTTGGTTGTCCACCATTTTGCGATCTGATTATCCTATGTGTTATAAATCCTAACCTCTATGATCTTAATGAGGCAGGATTAGAGGCAGTTATGTTAACGAGGCAGGACTCAATCTACAGGATTAGGTTGTATCTTGCGTCAGTCTCTTCTGAAATATAAAATAGAATCAAGCAGAGAGGAGTGGCACCTCACATCACCAAGAAGAAAGTGCCAAGAGCAGAGTGTGTCCTGTGGACCCTGGGTGCCTGTGCTGAGAAGCTCCTAGACAAGGGAAAGATTGATGACAAAGACCTTCCCTCAGAGCCAACAGAGAAAGAAAGCCTTCCCCTAGAGCTGGCATTCTAAATTTGGACTTCTAGCCTCCTAAACTGTGAGAGAATAATTTGTTTGTTAAACCATCCACTTGCCATATTTCTGTTATAGCAGCACTAGATAACTAAGATATATGCCTACACAAAAACTTTAACGCAGATGTTCACAGCAGCATTACTCACAATAGTCAAAAAGCGGAAATCACCCAAAAGTCCATCAATTGATGAACAGATAAACAAAATGTGTAAATCTGTACAATGTGATAATATTTGGCCATAAAAAGGAATAAAATACTGATATAAGCTACAACATACATGAACCTTGAAAACATTATGCTAAATGAAAGTAGTCAGATTCTAAAGACCATGTAGTATAGATTCCATTTATATGAAATGTCCAGAATAGGCAAATCCATAAGAGACAGAAAGTAGAGTATTGGGGGAGGAAAAGGAGGAAGAGAAAGTTGAGATCATTGTGGGGTGATGGTTACAGGGTACAGGGTTTCTTTTTGAGGTGATAAAGAATATTCTAAAATTGACTGTGGTGACGGTTGAACAACCCTGTGAATTTACTAAAAACCACTGAATTATACACTTTAAATGGTTGAATTGCATGGTATGTAAATTACTATATCTCAATAAAGCTGTTACCAAAAAGAAAAAAAAAGCAGTTGAACAACAACAAAGCAGAGGCTACTGCACTAATTCAGAGAGACAGGCAGAAGGAGGAGAAGAGGTGGGGATAGGGAAAGGGAAGAGGAGGGGAAGAAATTAGTCCTCAGAATGGGAGCTCTGCTTCTCTCCCATCAGTCTGAGATGTCCTACCAGCCAGTCACTCTTCTCCTTTAAAGACCAGACCAAGCCACATTTTCTCCTTCCAGAGTCTAAGTCCAATATAACATTCTATAAGGATGGAAATGTTCTATATCTGCACTATCTTGTATGATAGCCACTCACTACATGTGACTACTGAACACTTGAAATGTGGCTAACGCAACTGAAAAACTTCATTTTAAAATTTATTTTAATTAAATAGCTATTGCTGTTAGGTGCCGTTGAGTTGGTTCCGACTTATAGTGACCCCATGTACCAGAGAACGAAACATTTCCCGGTCCTGCACCATCCTCACAGTCATTGCTATGTTTGAGTCCACTGTTGCAGGCACTTTGTCAATCCAACTTGTTGAGGATCTCCCTCTTTTGCTGACTCTCTACCAAGCATGACATCCTTCTCAAGGGACTGATCCCTCCTGATAACATGTCCAAAGTATGTGAGACAAAGTCTTGTCATCCTTTAAATAGCTACATGCGGCTAATAGCCACCATATTGGATAGTTGAGTTCTAGATTATTCTTGATCCTCCCTTCTCTAAGCACCTCTTGTCAGAGGACCTCAGGTTGGCATTTAAGCTTTTGGATATTTCTTTTTTCATGGATCTTCCTTCCCAAAAAGATCTTAGGCTCACTGAAGACAGGACCATAATGGTAGTAACAACTGTGATTTACTGAACTTACTCTGTAGTGTAGCCAGGCCTCTACATGGTTCTTTACATATTTGACATTATTGAATCCTGACCACAAACCTATGAACCTGACCCAGTGCTGTCAAGTTGACTCCAACTCAGGGCGACCCCATGTGTGTCAGGGTAGAACTGTGCTCCATAGGGTTTTCAGTGACTGTAATCCTACAGATATAAATCACCCAGCCATTCTGCATCGCTGCTGGATGGATTCGAACCACAAACCTTTCATTTAGTAGCCAAGTGGAAACTGTTTCCACCACCCATAGCAACCCTATACAGAAGAGCAGAACTGCCCCATAGGGTTTCTAAGGCTACAAATCTTTACGGAAGCAGACTGCCACATCTTTCTCCTGCAGAGAAGCCGGTGGGTTTGAACTGCTGACCTTTTGGTTAGTAGCTTGCACCACTCAGCAACTTTGAAATAGGCATATTTCCAAGTGAGAAATCTGAAGGTCGGCAATGTTAGCTCACACAAGTTAGAATGTGGCAGAACTAGGGTTTGACTTGGGTTTCTTGTCCTCTGAGCCAGTGCTCAGAGGCAGCACCTGGCTTCATTTTCACCTTCTCTAAACACTCCCACTGCTGCCCCCAGGGGGCTAACACAGCCCTGAGCAGGCAGACTTTACCAGTCCTTGAACAACATGTAGAAGGTGTGGGATGTGGCCTGACCCTCGCCCTGGGGTACAGACTTGCCTTTAAGTGTTCAACCTGCATTCCTGAACAGCTTCCCGACATAACCACAATAACCAACTTACTTGCATTCTTTTTTCCTTTGTCATTTCTGTTTAGCCAGCTAGCCATCTTCCACTCACAGAAAGTGCTGGCTCTCTTCTTTCTTCCTCATTTAAATGGTCGCTCTTCTTGGCCTTGCAACTGGTCTCCCCACTGTCACGCTGACCCGTACCTTCCTGTCTCTGCACCTCCCCCCAATCTATTTTCCAGCCATAGCATTGTTTGGAAACCTAAATCAGATCATGTCACTAAAATACTCCAGTGGCTTCCCGTGGTTCATGAATAAAATCCAAATATCCTCTTCATAGCGTACCTCACAGCCTGCAACGCCCTATGTGATCAGGTCCCTCTCTCTCTCTCTTCCCACTGCACTGCAGCATTCCTAGCTTCCTTCCATTTCCAAAGCATGGCAAACTCACTCAGGCCTCAGGGCCTTGACCTTTGCAGTACCCTCTGCTTGACACATTTTTCCTCTAGATCATCACACAGCAGCCTGTTGCTCACCACACAGACCCCAGTTCAACGTCTCCTCCTGAGAGGCTGTCCCTAGAGCTGGACCCACGTTGCAACCACTCTCCGTCACAGAAATTCTGTTTTTATTTCATTCATCACTTACTTTGTTCTGAAATTATTATGTATTATTGTCTGAATGTCCCCCTGCCCCAAATGCACTCATATACTCACTAGGATGTAAATTACATGGAGGGGGGAGCTTGTCTGTCTTATTCGCCCAGGGGTGTAGTAAGTACTCAAACAGCTTTTGCTAAAAGCATAAATAAATAGCATGGCAGAAAAATCCAGATGCCAGTGTCTAAGTCTCCTGGTCATGATCCACCCCCACCTCTCACCTGAAAGTACATGAACTTCATGAGCTTGGTGACCTCTGGTTCCAGCACCTCCACTGTCTTCTCATAGATCTCCACTCTGTTGGGCTGCTCGTTGCATTTCACCTGTGGGGGAGAGGCAGGGTCACATATGCTAGTTTGCCCAGAAAGTCCTAGTTCACACCTGCTGTCTTAGTAATAGGCCCCCTTGTCACTCTTAAGTGATCACTCTTGGTTTGATCACCTTAGTAAGAAGAGGCTGGGTAGCCCCTGCCAGACAGGCCTGGTAGGGGGCAGACTGCTCCCCAGAGTTTGGCAGTAGAAAAGGAACCAACTGGTCCTGAGACCAGAACCCTCCTCTCCTTCACTCCATTCTGGGCCCTGATCATGAATAGTACACATATCTCCGTAGGTCTGCAAGTTCTCCCTCCTTCAGCCTTTCCCCCATCCCTAACCCACGGGGCCTGGTCAGATTCTAAGCAGAGAAAAATGTTCTGTCCATTGCTCCAGATGTACCTGGGACAAAGCTTCCCCAGCCATACCCAGGCCAACGCTGGCCAATTTGAGATGGGTTCATCAAGAAGCCCATTTCCTGACCAGTGATTTTCAGCCAGGTGTGCATCTGAATCACAGGACACACATTTTCACAGCATGTGTGCCTGATAGGTCTACCATGCCAACAGGTCAACTGAATTCAAAGACTGAGACAAGGTAAGTACAAGGACATTCTTTATACTGTTGTTAGGACATTCTTAAAGTGGTAGGTACAACTTAAGTAGCCACCTGTCAATGGCTAAATGAATAAAATACATTATGGTACATTCATACAATGTCATCATACAACCTTTAGAAGAAACAAGATAGATCCATATGAGCTGACAGGAAAAGATGGCCATGATAAACTAACAGGTGAAAAAGCTGCAGAACACTAAGTATAATCTGATCCCATTTTGTTGAACAAAACAGAGTGTGTGTGTTCAGATATAATGCAGTCACAGAAAATACAAAAGGGTGCAAGGCAAACTGTTGACAGCAGTTACCTCAAAGGACTAGGATAAGGAGGAGGGGAGAAGAATGGTTTCTGTTTTCTTTGCACACTTCTGGTTTTTTGGTTTTGTTAAAATGGGACCCACTACCTATTTTATGCAAATAACATGTTGCTGTAAAAAGAAAAAAAAAAAAATCAGCATAGTGTGTTTACAAAAATCCCTGAGGTGGGGGGTGAGGGCATGGCTGGCAAACAAAGAAGGCACACGTTATTTGCATAAAAATATGGTAATTATAGGATGATGATAACACTAATAATATCTGCATGTATCAACATGAAAAAGTCAGTAATAAGGAATTAAGTGGAAAAAGCATGTGGCAGAAAAATATAAGAAAAACACGATTTTGTCAATGTTAATAATTTATAAAGTAATATATATGCAAAGAAAAAGATCCAGAAGAATATACAGTAAAGTAATCACAGTGATGAGGGTAAGGGGATAGGGATGTCTTAATTTTTGTTTTATGCCCTTCTGCAATGGTTTCAGTGCAATGCAATTAACATATACTGCTTTTGAACTAGAAGATACTGAATAATTTTTAAGTCCCTGAGCATGGGACCTCGTCATTAATTTTACGGAAAGCTCTCTAAATGACTCCAGTGTGCACACTTGGTCAACAGGCCCCGCTTTGCTCCCTGCTACCTGGAGAGGACAACTTTCTCAGCTCTCTGTATTGAGGGCATGGAGATAACAGCGCGCCCTGGAGGGGAAAGAGGGACACACAGCAGGGACAGTCTTACCTGGGGGATGGCCCGGGAACAGCTGCGCCAGGTGTACAGCATGACCGCATACTCATGCCCTTCTTCCAGCATTTCATTCTGAAACAGCAAAACACGCTCAGCAGGGAGAAACTACACTAGCGCCACAGGGCTGCTCAACAACCGTCTAAAACCCTCAGCACAGAACCAGCTGCATCAGCACCAGCTGCAGGCTTAATAGAAATGCAGAATCTTAGGTCCCTCCCTGGGACTATGGAACAAGAATTTGCATTTCAACATAATGTCCAGGTGACTCAAATGCACAGAAAGCTTGAGGAGCACTGGCCTAAATCATCCACATCAGCAACCCCAGGGTTCTGCAACCAGGCCATGTTTTTCACACAGGTGAATGACCACCATAGAAAGAATGAGGCAGAGCTATGTGTTCACACAGGAACAGGTGCCCCAGTTATACTGTAAGCAGAAAAATAACACGTAGCAAAACAGCATGTACAGCAGATGGGTGAAAAAACAAAACAAAGAGTAGTCATTGCAATAATATACTGTATTATGTACTGAAACAGTTTTTGGTAGAATACGCACAAAGCTATGACTAGCAAGCTCTCTAGGGGACTTTCACTTTTTAAGTCATATGGTTCTATAATGTTTGCACTTTTATATGAGTCCGTGTTACCATTTCATAAACAAGAACATGATTAACATCAATTTTTAAAAATAATAAATAGAGCAGATGGCAAAACCAACAATGCATGAATCTGCAAAACACAGTGACTACTCACCTCATCTAGTAAGTGCTACCGTGGAAAGACCCTAAACTGAGGGTCCAAATATCTGGGCTCAGATGCCAGCTTCAATACTTATTATCTCTTTGGCCTTCAGTAAATACTTTCATAGCCTAAAATTGTCCATTTAGTCATCTGTTAAGTGATGATAATAATAACAATCTCACCATCACGTGGAATTTTGTAAGAGTTAAATGACAAAAATACACACATACACACACATGCATGCTAGGTAATCTGTAAAGGAAGTTAAGAATATTACTAGGAAAGTAATCTGGCAGTTTCTCAAAAAGTAAAACATTGAGTCACCATATGACCCAGCAATTTTGTTCCTAGGAACATATCCAAGAGAACTGAAAACATATACCCACATGAAAACTTGTTCATAGCAGTATTATTCATAACTGCAAAAAGCAGAATGTTACGGATCGAACTGTGTCCCTCAAAAAGATATGTTAAAGTCCTCAAAAAAAAGACCAGACTTGGTGGTCTGACAGAGACTTGGAGAATCCCCCAGAGTATGGCCCCCGATACCCTTTTAACTCAGTACTGAAGTCACTCCTAAGGTTCACTCCTCAGGCAAAGACTAAACCAAAACCAAACTCGTTGCCATTGAGTCAACTTCAACACATAGCAATCCTAAAGGACAGAGTAGAACTGCCCCACAGAGTTTCCAAGAAGCATCTAGTGGATTTGAACTGCTGACCTTTTGGTCATCAGCCGTAGCTCTTAACCACTATGCCACCAGGTTTTCCAGAGAAAGACTAGACAAGCTCATAAAACAAGACTAAATGGGCATACCAGCCCAGGAGCAAGGACAAGAAGACAGGAGGGGACAGGAAAGTTGGTAATGGGGAACCCGAGGTCAAGAAGGGGAGACTGTTGACACATGCAGTTGGTGACCAGCATCACAAAACAATATATGTATTGTTTAATGAGAAACTAATTTGTTCTGTAAACCTTCATCCAAAGTACAATAAAAAAAATTTGCTGTAAAAACAAACAAAAATATATATAGATATACATTGAAGTCCTAACCCCTGGACCTTGTTTGGAAATAGGGTCTTTGAAGATGTTATCAGTTAAGTGAACATGAGGTCACATTGGAGTAGGGCGAGTTCTAATCCAATCTGAGTGATGTCCTTATAAAAGAGGAAAAGAGACACAGAGAGACAGACTGGAAGGGCCATCATGTGAAGATGCATCTACAAGCCAAGGAACGCCTGGGGTTCCTAGAAGCTGGAAGAGACAAGAAAGGATCTTCTCCTGGAGACTTCAGAGAAAGCATGGCCCAGCCGACACATTGATTTGGACTTCTAGCCTCCAGAACTGTGAGACAATAAATTTCTGTTATTTAAATCCCCCACTTTGAGGCACTTTGTTACAGCAGCCCTGGGAAACTAATACAGTAGAATCAACCCAACTGATGAATGCATAAACAAAATGTGGTGTATCCATACAATGGAACATTACTCAGCCATAAAAAGGAATGAAATACTGATACGTGCTACAACATGGATGAACCTTAAAAACATTATGCTAGGTGAAATAATCTAGACACAAAAGGCTACGTATTATATGGTAGCATTTATAGGAAATGTCCAAAATTGACAAAGCTATAGAGACAGAAGGTAAAGGTTGCCTAGGAAGCGGGGGGGGGGGGGGGGCGGTGGGGGGAGGGCCTGATGGTAAAATGGTTAGCTGCTAACCAAAAGGTCAGTGGTTCGAACCCACGAGAAAGAACCTGGAGATCTGCTCCCATAAAGATTTCAGCCTAGGACAGTTCGACTCTGTCCTGTAGGGTCAAATCAACTAACAATAGAAATAGAAGGAGGGGGATTGGGAGTGACTGCTAAAGGAGCCAGGCTTTCTTTCTGGGATAATGGGAATTAAATAGCGGTGATGATTGTACGACATTGTGATTACAGGGAATTATACACTTTAAAATGGTGAATTTTGTTACATGAATTATATCTCAAAAAATACAATTAAAAGATGTATTACTAGACCATCTCTTTAAACATAAACATTTGTATTCATACAAAAAACCTTTACCAATTTATGTCTTAATCCACATACCCTATCAATTTCATAATGCCTTGCTAGTACAAGAACAAATTTAATTTGGAGTTTATTACTTATTATGGTTTTGTTTTTAACAGCAAATATTGGTGACAAGTCACACTTTCAATTTTATTTATGTTTATTATTGTTATTGTACTTTAGACGAAGGTTTACAGAACTAGCTTCTCACACTTTCAATTCTTAGAACACTTTTCAAATCAGCAACATGTTTTGCTTGAGATGAGGGGACCCAAAATCAAGCCAATGGGTCTCTGTTGCCATGTGCCCCAGAACATATCTCAAAAAAAGTGACAGTAATATAGGGAGCACGTGTTTACTTCTTAGCACCAAATGTCCACCAGCAGGTGTGAGTAATTCCTACTCATTGATTCAACTAATGTTTGACTGACTGACCACTCACCAGGTGCTTGGCACTGGTATGCTGGGAACAGGGCAGAGAACAAGAAGGCAGAATAATGGCTCCAAAGATGTCCATATCCTAACCCCTGGAGTCGGTGACTGTGTTACCTGACATAGTAAAAGGGACCTGGCAGATGCGACTAAGTTAAGAACCCTCAGATGGGGACATCATTCTGAATTAACCAAGTGGGTTCAAGCTAATCACGTTGATCTTTAAAAGCACAGAACCTTTCCTGGCTGTGGTCAGAAGAGATATGATGATGGAAGCAAAGCCAGTGAGATGTAACATTGCTGACTTCGAAGGAGAAGGAAGGGGGCCAACAGCCATGGAATATGGTTGGCTTCTAGAAGTTGGAAGAAGCAAGAAAACAAGGGGGCACAATCATGGAGGCTTTAGTAAACATATGCAAACTACTGGTGGGATTGGTTTACTGACTCAAGAGCCTTAAGATCATAGTCTCAGAGTACAATTTAGTCAATTGGCATAGCATAGTTCACAAAGATAATGTTCTACATCTGAGTTTAGTGAGTGGTGTCTAGGGACTTAAAAGCTTGTGAGCAGCCATCTAAGATACAACTATTGGTCTCTACTTGTATGGAACAAAAGAGGATAATGGAATCAAAGCAGCAAGCAGCCCACAGAACTAAGAGCCCACCCGAACTACAGCCTCTTCAAACCTGAGACCAGAAGAACGAGGTGGTGCCTGGCTACCAATACTGACTGTTCTGACTAGGGACACAACAGAAAGGGAGAGAAATGTAGAACAAAACTCAAATTCCTAAAAAAAGGCCAGATCTACCGGACTGATAGAGACTAGAGAAACCTCCGAGACTACCGGCCTAAGATAACCTTTGAGCACGGAATTAAAGCTATTTCTGTGTGTCACCCTTCAGCCAAATAATAGATTGGCTTATATAATAAACAGTATCACCTGTGAGTAATGTGCTTCCTTACACAATTAACTACATGAGAGCACACAGTCAACATTTACCCAAAAGCAAAGGTAAGAAGACAAGGAGAGGTAGAGAAGCTAGATCAACGGAAAGAGAACAAACACAATGGAAATAACGAGAATGCTGACACATTGTAAAAACTGTAACCAATGACACAAATGTTTACACAGCAAATTAGGTTCCCCTCTAACAATCTGTGGAAACCCTGGTGGTGTAGTTGTTAAGTGCTACCGCTGCCAACCAAAAGGTCACCAGTTCCAATCCTCCAGGTGCTCCTTGGAAACTCTATGGGGCAGTTCTACTCTGTCCTATAGGGTCGCTATGAGTTAGAATCAACTCGATGGCAACAGGTTTGGTTTTGGTTTTTAACAACTTGTATGAAAAGTTTGCTCCTTCTAGAGGCTCTAGGAGAAATCCTGTTTCCCTGCTTTCTATCTTTTCTTTTTCAGTAATACTTCATTGTGTTTTAGGTGAAAGTTTACACAGCAAGTTAGGTCCCCCTTTAACAATCTGTATAACTTTTACACAAATTGTTAAAGGGGAACCTAATTTAGGAGGACAAATTTTCATACAAAATTTTAAAGGGAAGCCTAATTTAGGGGAACCAAATTTTTATACAAATTGTTAAAGGGAAGCTTAATTTAGGGGAACCGAAATTTTATACAAATTGTTCTAAGGAACCTAATTTGCCGTGTAAACTTTCACCTAAAATGCAGTAAAATATTAAAAAAAAAAAAAAGGCAAGGAAATAGATTTTCCCCTAGAGCCTCCAGAAGGTAGAGTCCTGGCGAATGCCTTGATTTTAACCCAGCGAGACCTGTGTCAGATTTCTGATCTACAGTAAGAGAATAAATTTGTGTTATTTTAAGCCACTAAATTTGTGGTCATTTGGTACAGCAGCAATAGAAAATTAATACGATGCTTCTCCAAACCAGCCTCTCCTCCCCAGTTCCCTACTGGTGTCCTGGACCTAGTGTGTCTGGGTAATGGCTTCACCATTCCCTCAGGCATGCAGGGTGTCCTCAGGCGTCAGTTTGGCCCTGGCTCTCTCTGCCCCAGCGCACAGTTAATTGTTAAGCCAGGTGGACCTGACCTCCAGCGACTCTTCTCTCCACAGTCTCTTTGCCACCCCTCGGTGCCATCACCCTCATTGAGGCCTTCACGTCTACAGTGTAGATAACTTTCGTTATCTCTTAATTGATTTACTCACTCCTATGAATCAGAATCGACTCAGCAGCAATAGGTTAACGGGTCCTTACAGCTTATTCTACACATAACTAAAATATGAAACTTATTTTGAAAGCATTATACTATTCATGTTTACCCTATGAATAAAAAATTTCCATTGCTTTTGATGTTTTATTAAATGAATTGAAAGTCCTCCAAGCCCTGACCTTTATGTTGTTGTTGTTAGTCGCCATTGAGTTGACTTTAACTGTTATGGACTGAACTGTATCCCCCAAAGTATGTGTTGTAAATCCTACTATTCCTGTGGTTACAATCTCATTTGGGAATAGGGTTTTCTTTGTTATGCTACAGAGGCAGTATTAGTATAGGGTATGTCTTAAATCAATCTCTTTTGGGGTATAAAAGAGCAGATCAAGCAAGCAGCAACAAAGCACGGATGGGGAAAGATAGATGCCACGCTACGTGAGATCTCCAAGGAACCAAGGAACAGAAGCTAAAAAGCGATAAGGGCCTTGCCCTAGACTCAAGAGAAAGCCTTCCCTTAGAGCCAGCACCCTGAATTTGAATTTCTAGCCTCCTACACCATGAGAAAACAAATTTCTGTTTGTTAAAGCCACCCATTTGTGGTTATTTCTGTTGTAACAGCACTAGAAACTCGGTCATCCATTCATGGAGACTCCTTGTGTGCAGAGTAGAACTGTACCCCATAGGGTTTTCAAAGATGTGGTCTTTCAGAAGATCTCCAGGCCTGTCTTCCAAGGTGCCTCTTTGTACTTTATAACTGCCAGCCTTTCCGATAATAGGCAACTCCTTAACCATTTGCATCACCCAGCCACCTGACACTTAATGTAATTTTCCATAAATACCACAGACAACTTCCCTATATGTTCTTTAGAATCCAAACCCAGATAGTCCCTGAAAATCCTTGCCTCCGTGCCTTGTTCATGCCAGTTCCTCCACCTGGAATGCCCTCCCTGACTTATAAAATTCTAACTACACGAGACAGCAGAGTGCACTGGAAAGATAAGAAGGCTGGGAATTGAAGGCTCTGTGTTCCAGGTCTAATCCTGTGATTTACTAGTTGTGGGATCATGGACAACTTGCTTATTAACTTCTCTAGGCCTCAGTTTTCTCATCCCTAAAATAGGTATAATGATCCCTTTTCAAGTCTCAGGGCTGTTATAAGGCACCAATGATAAGGCGTATTAAGAATACTTTATACATTCTGAAGTACCATATACACAAAGGTATCATTACCCTCTTATAAGGCCCTGCTCAAAAGCCACTTCCTTCAACAAGCTTTCTCTGACCCTCTCAAGTACTCTTTAAAAGCTTCACTTTGAAATTTTACCATGATATTTACCTTTAACTTTGTGCATTTTTATCAGCAAAGAATAGCCTAGAACAAAGGCTTTGTTGTCAGAAAGACCTGGATTTACATCTGTCACTTGTCAGCATAAGGACCCTGAGCAAGTTATTTAAGTTTTCTGGGTGTCAGTTTTCTCCATCTGTAAAATGGGCATTATAATAATATCTGTTGCACAGGGCTGATATGTGGATGAAATGATATAAATGCATTTAAAATATCTGCACAGAAGAAGTGTTCAATAAATGAAGCTTGTCTATTTCCCAATTGACTTTGTGAGAATCAAAACTCAGCCCTATTTGTCCATGTACACCTCTCCAGCATTTAGCACAGTCCAGGTGGCACAGTATTGAGTGAATAAGGAATGTTAAGATAAGGTTTTAGAATACAACCGATTATATATAAAAAATCACTGAACCATGGGCAGAGCCAATAAGAATTACACACTCTTTGAGTAAGGATCCTGGAATTCTTCAAATTTCTGTGTTGCATGAGAATAAAACCAACAAAGGCCCAAGAGGCAAGGCGACGATCCTTTGCAAATGGGTCAGACACTTGCACTACAAAAGAAAATAATAACCAGCCCCACTTGGGAGTGAAGAAGGCTACCAGCTTCCTCGAGTCAATACCTGTGTTATTTCAAAGGCACTGTCCCTGTTTTTGAGTGAGGAACCTTTTGTTTTGCTCAGGAAAAAATATCCCACACCTAGAAATTTATAAAGTATAAGAGAAGGCAAGATTTAATCATATGTTAACCCAAAAAGCTATAGAAGCTTGGAGAAGTGAGAAATCAATGTTGGCTTTAGAATAACAGGGGTTAAGTTAGGCCCTAAAGGTGAGTCAGATTTGCAAAGCCAGAAGAGAAAGCTGAATATGAGAGTGAACGGAGCCTGGCCTGAGCAGGGACTTAAGGAGCTGGGTCTGCTTGAGGCAGTGGGGGTTGGAATAGCTGAGCACCTGTCCTTTGTGTCTGAAGGCTGCCAAGGGCCCCTCCAGCCCTGGCAGGGAGCGTGTACCCATCTGCTGCAGAGACTTACCATGCTGGAATGGACTGTAGCCTGCTCAATGTACCTTGCGATGCCTGTGACAAATGCATTCCTGTCCTCAAAGTTCGTGTCAAAGTTGGCCTGTGGGAATCAGAGCAGAGGAGGATTTCATTGTTGGAAAACAGGTCCAAGAGACCTGGATGTCCAGGCAACAAGCTGCTGCCTACAAATGCCATAGCTCTCGGTAGAAATCTATCACAATATTACCCTCTCATCCTCCCCAACACCCCCCAAAACCCCACTCTGAATCACACTGGGCAGGAGTAGGTGGAAGACAGGCCCGCATCTGTTCCCATCGGCAGTTTGTCAGGTTTACTCGGTGGAGCCTCAGCAATAAAGGCTTAAACCATAAAAGCCCAAAGAGCTGGTAAAAGTTAAAATGTGCATTGTTTTGATCCAGTAGGTCCAGAAATACTCATCTGAGGGTGCAGATACATAAACAAAAGGATAATCACTGTGCAATTTTTGTGATAGAAAAAACTAGAAACAACCCAAACGTCCATTGAAAGAGAACAGCTAAATTAGTAAAAGTATATTCATACAATGGACTTAGAAGTGCTATGTGGCGGTTAAAAATAATGTGGTAACATTATTATTAGCAGTTGTATTGTCATAGAAAAATATCCCTAATACATTTTAAGTTAAAAAGAGCCAAATCGTACATCAATACATACAGTATGATTCCCTTTTGGTTAAAACAATAAAAAAAGTGTACACATATTGGCATAATACAGGGAAACTTTTATTTGTTAAAGTTACACTTTTCTGTACTGCTTGTAATACAAAAGCATAATTAAAAATTTAACTGATGTTAGCTGAGGCTTCAGGCATGTGTTTAATAACTACATTTAACCACTGGACGAAATTAAAAATAAGTCTTATATTTAGTCTCATTTAGTAGTCCAAGAACTTTCAAAAGGTCAAACACAGCCGAAAATGTCAAATTAACGAGTTCTCTATTAACGTGGCATACTCTCCTCGCACACCCCGACAAGGGGCTCTGTATAAGGCTAACTCCAGCCCCACTGGTGCCCTTCCCCACCAAGCCCTGACGGGATCACCATCTGAGAAATTCCATTGTTGTTTATCACAAGCTCTCCTCTCGTAGGGAAAAGCAAACAACTGTGATCAGCCTCCCTGAGCCATTACCTGCTGTAGGCAGTTATAGAGTTCTTTTCACACACATGAAGGAGGAGTAATTACCCAGGCAGGCTCTGGGGATTTCTAAACTGCAATATTTAATTCAAGAGGTCAGCGCTGCCAAAAGCTTGGTTGGTGCAGCGGCAAGAACAACCAGGAAGGTACTTGGGGTCAGTGCAGTTCAACAAGCCTTCCCTGGGGAAGGGAAATAGTCTTGGTGAACATTTACTAGCTAATCTATTCCTTACATTCAGCTCCAAGAAGGGTGCAAGGAACTCCATCAGCTCTCAACCTTTCACCTTCCAGAAGCAGACCTCCCCCTTCCCTCTGTCTGCAGGGCAAACCCTCTTAGGGGATCCCCAGAGTCCTGAGGCCCATGCACTATTTCCAGGCAGGGCCAGGAGAACTTACCTGGTACATGATGGAGGAGGGCGGAGGCTCGATGCATGGCTGCTGGTCAGGGAGGGGCAGCTCTTCCAGCAGGTCAACGTTGGACAGGGCATCTTCCAGGGTGACGTGAGTCGTCATGGCTGCAGCTTCCCTATTCCGCACTGAGGGAAAGGAAGAGAAGGGCAACAGAGGATTTCAGGGGGCTCTAAACATTTCATCCAACCCCACCCAGTGCAGACACTTTCCGTGGGATAAAGGGGGCTAACATGCATTAAGATCACTTCCACTTGCTACTTCTTCAGAACCATGCTCTAGGGATGGCTGGTGCCCTCAACCTGCACCTTATATATTTGAGGATTTCTTTACAGTTTATGAAGTCCCTAGGTGATGCAAACGGTTAACACACACGGCTGCTAACCGGAAGGTTGGAGGTTCAAGTCCACCCAGAGGCTCCTCAGAAGAAAAGCCCAGTGATCTAATTCTGAAAAGTCAGCCACTGAAAACCCTACAGAGCACAGTTCTATTCTGACACACATGGGTTCACCACGAGTCAGTCAACTTGACCGTAACTTTTTCTTTTTACAGTTTACAGAGTACTTGTATGCCTATTATTTCAGCTTAGACTCAACAACCCGCTATGATCAACAGGGTGAGTGGGAAGTATTATATTCAAAGAACTCATAAAGAAACAAGGCTCAGAGAAGTTATGTAATACCCATACAACCACAGTAACCAAAGGTAAATGACCTAAAATAATGCCTGACATCAGGCCAGTCAGTCCCCGCCTTTTGCTCTTCATAAGGATATTTACCATTCCACTTTTAAATTAATGCACAGCACAGATATTCACGATTTCAACAGCCAAGATAACCAACAACTTGAAACCAGAGCCTAGGCTTCATAGGCTAATTAAGCCACCAGTTGCAGCGGCGTCAATTTGGACTCCTGGTGACTCCATGTATGTGACGGGAGAACTGTGCCCCATAGGCTGATTTTTTTGAAAGTACATCACCAGGCATTGCTTCCAAGGTGCCTCTGGCTAGACCTGAACCTCCAACTTTTGGTTAGCAGCCAGTTTACACCATCCAAAGGCAAATAAGCCGGGACTAAAAGAATTCAGGCTCCAGCAAATCGACCTTGTTTGCAAAGATGGAAGAGCCCTCATCTCCCTTGGCCCTGGTATGTTTCGTGTGCCACATCAAACAAATAAGCCCTAAGGGGACATTTTTTGTCTTGGACCCAGCAGAGTGCAGCTGCTTTGAGAACAACATATTTGCCAGGCAGTGAAGATGCAGAGGATCTGAAAAGCACTGCTACCAACTCAAGCCAATTGCTATTTTAAGAACTCAGCACCCAGCGAACAGCTTATCCATCTTTGTTTTTTTTAAAAAAAACACACAGGAAACACTGATAGAAACTGATTGTGATTTAGGCCTTAGAACAAGTTGCCACAAGTTCCCCTAAATATGATATCCAACAAGTCACAGTCAAAGATAACGACGCAATGAAATTAGAAATCAATAATGCAAAATGAAGCAAAAAAAAATCCATTCTGTTGAAAACTTATAAAACACTTCAAAGTTATTGATGGCTAAAGAGAAATTCAAATGGGAATTATAAAATATTTTGAACTGAAAGATAAAGCACTAATAAATATATTTATTGGAAAATAAGAAAAATGGAATTAAATGAACCTAATTTTCCATTCAAAAATCTAAAAAAAAAGAGAATTAAAAAAAATCAACACAAGAAAATGAGAATACAGGAATAATTAGAAAAGCAGAAATAAGTGAAACAAAAAAAGCAAAGCAAAACCAAACAAACGGCAGTAGCGGTGGACATCAATGTTAAAAATTGAGTTTCTAAAAAAGATTAATTAAAAAGAAAAGCTAACCCTTTAGCATGTGTGAGTAAGGAGGAAACCGCGAAGACTCATCTTTCTTTTGGGGGAACTCCTCCCTCCCATGCCAATCCCAGGGAGGCAGGAGACATACTTAAGGGTTGAAGTTTCTTGCTTGGATGTCAGCTTGCTTTGCTCAAAGGAAACGAGGCGTCAGGCCAGAGGAGGCATGCACAACTGACATGTGAACCTGGGCTGCAGAGAGTTGAAACAGCTGCAGAGTATACCAAGGTCGTGCTATCACTAAACTAATATTTTCTTTAGACCCAAGGTTGGGAGGGCAGACGGGGGCTGAATTAGGAAGAAAGACAACCTTCACCCACCGCTGAGCAGCTCACACACTTCACTGAGTTCTCAAACACATCTTCCTGTCACGTACTATGGTAATGGTGAAAGCCACGTGCAATGAGGGAATACCCAGCTCAGAAGTGACTTCCCCCTCTGCCCTCTGGGGCATCAGTCCTCACAGGGATGGTTTCAGGTCCCCATCTGCACCTCCCCCTCTTTCTTTGTTCTCTTCTCTCCTCAGAATCCTAAGTGTGACATTCAGCTCCACAGCAAAACCATTTGCCAATCCATAAAAGATTGCCTTCTTTCTTACATTAATGTTAAGTCCATTTTACAGAAGGGTTAATGATTTTACAGGGCATATTAATTCAAAGGAAACCCTATGGCATAGTGGTTAAGAGCTACAGCTGCTAACCAAAAGGCTGGCAGTTCAAATCCACCAGGCACTCCTTGGAAACTCTACGGGGCAGTTCCACTCTGTCCTATAGGGTCGCTATGAGTAGGAATCGACTCGACAGCAATCAGTAATGATTCAAATCTATAACCACCAAAGGCCTAATAATTTCCTTTATTAATTCAAATAATAATAAAACTATCATTTCTTCAGCCTTACTCTGTGTCAGACACCATGCCAAGCACTTGACGATTATAATCTCGCATGAAAACCCTATAAAAGGAGGTACTATTATTATCCCCATGTTACAGATGCGCAAACAGAAGTTCAGAATTTAAGTAATTTCACAAGGTCAAGTGCTGGCAAGTCGTGGAGCTGAAAATAGAACCAGGTTTGTTCAGCTCCAAAGTCTGTGGTCATATTCATGACCCTGTACTTCTGCCCCAATGTTCAGCCTCACTTGTGATACCAGACACATGACTGGAGGTTTATCCTGTATCAGGCTCTGTGCTAAGTGTTTGAAAGATGATACATTAGTGCTTCTCCTGCCTGCTTATGGCAGAGATGCACATGCTCAGCTTCTTCGCATTAAATGTCTGGGCTTCATCCATAGGACTCTGACGACTGTGTTTTTAAAAAGCTTCCAACCTTGTTCGTAATAAGAGAAATTCAGATTAAACTACACAGAGATACTGTTTCTCACCTACTGGACTAGCAAAAATCCAAAGTTTGACAACACAGGCCGTCCTATACAATGCTAGTGGGGATGCAAAATGGTGCAGCCACTATGGAAGGAAATTTGGTAGTGCTGTGGATTGAACTGTGCCCCCCCAAAATGTGTGTCAACTTGGTTAGGCCATGATTTCCAGCATTGTGTGACTATCCGTCACTTTGTCATCTGATATGATCTTCCTATGTGTTGTAAATCCTACCTCTATGATGTTAATGAGGCAGGATTACAGGCAGTTATGTTAATGAGGCAGGAGTCAATCTATATGATTAGGTTGTATCTTGAGTCAATCTCTTTTGAGATAGAAAAGAGAAAGGTGAGCAGAGAGACAAGGGGACCTCATGACCACCAAGAAAGTAGTGCCAGGAGCACAGTCCATCCTTCAGACCTGTGCTCCCTGCACCGAGAGGCTCCTAGAGCAGCAGAAGATCGATGACAAGGACCTTTCTCCAGAGCCTACTGAGACAAAGTCTTTCACTGGAGCTGGAACCCTGAATTCGGACTTCTAGCCTCCTAGACTAAGAGAAAAATTTCCGTTTGTTAAAGCCACCCACTTGTGGTATTCCTGTTATAGCAGCATTAGATAACTAAGACAGGTAGTATCTAGCAAACTTTCATAAGCATTTTACCCTTTGATCAGCAATCCCACTTCTAGGAATCTATCCCAAAGACACACTGGCAAAAAGATGTCTGTACAAGGTAGTCACTGCAGCACCATCTGCAATGGCCACAGACTGGAAACCATGCACACATCTGGCTGAATAAACCATGGTACGTCTATACGATGAAGCAGCAGGCGGCACCGAAGACAGATGACACTCTACATGCAGTGATGGAGTAAGCTCTTGGACATGCAATGTATAGTATGCTACAATTTATATAAAAAGGAGGAAATGCACACACATATATCTTATATTTAAAAAGCAAACAATGAAAGGATAAACCATGTAATTTTAAAGATTGGTAACCTACGGTGAGAGGAGAAAGGAATGGGAAGGAATACAGTTAAAGGGACAAGGATAGAAACTAGAATTCTTTTAATATATCTGGTTTTATAGATTTTCCTTTAAAACCATGTAAATAAAATTTAAATTTACAAAGTAATCTCCAAAACAAATGAACCTAAAGGTCTATCTGGTTGGCGGCATAACCACACAGAAAGAAACCATCCCAAGTAATTTTAAAATTCATTAATTTGACTGCACATCCTTAGTGGGATATACTCTAGAGACGACAAAGGACTTGTAAATATATAGCTTAAGTTGTTTTCCGTAATTATATTGAGGTACTGTTGCTGTGAGAATATGAGGATTTATTGTCGGGTAAAGAAAATTAGTAATTATGGAATGTTCTAATTCTATCATTTCCTGGCATGAAGTACTGGCATCCTTGACACAGGATAAAGGAGATACGTATGTAAGACTGAGGAGACTAAGTAAAAACCTAATAGTCCTGAACATGGATTTGAAGCATTAGTAAGAACTTACACGTTTTAATAAAAAATAAAGAAGGCGTACGTTTTGTTATGTATCTTTCTACCATAAAACATAACAAAAACTATTTCCTAGCTCTGTCCACTGAAAAGGCCTAGAAACAATGCCCAACCCAAGAGCAATGGGCACCCTTGGTGCCCAGAATGTCATATCCAAATATCATTTGGAATCAGTGCTCACTGAAGAGTTGGCTTTCTCTAGGTCTGGGACAGAACATGTATAAAAGTCAAGAAAATCTTGTCATACCAGAAAGCAAAGAAGCTATTAATTTAAGACTACTAGGGTGAATCAAAGGGACCCTGAAGCCAACCTGGGGAGGCTTCCACTGACCAAAGATGGGACAATCTGAGCATCAACTATCAAAATAACTACAATGGACTGAAACAGTATCAAATATGCTTAAATCTGTGTGATCATGACAATAAAAACTTGGTCTTTATTACTTGGTTACTGTTGGAAAATGCTTGTGAACCAATATTTAACTTGCCTTTCCTATACAAACAGTACCACTGGATAACCAAGTTGTAGAAGAAAGGGATGTTTCTCACCATAAAAGTATTTTTCTCCCCCCTCCAAGAAAATCCAATCCCCTGATGAACAAATGGATGTAGGCATCAATCATCAACAACTGCTAACATCACTAAATGAGAGACAATAACACATTGTCTCCTAATGGAAAAGTATATCACCACCTTATGAAGAAGTCTAGACCCAAAACAAAACACCTTAATCTATTCAGCCTTTGATACTTGTCGTAGTCATCTAGTACTGCTATAACAGAAATACCACAAGTGGATGGCTTTAACAAAGAGGAATTTATTTTCTCACAGTCTAGTAGGTTGCAAGTCCAAATTCAGAGCGTCGGCTCCAGGGGAAGACTTTCTCTGTCGGCTCTGGGGAAAAGTCCTTGTCCTTAATCTTACCCTGGTGGAGGAGCTTCTCAGGCACAGGAACCCTGGGTGGAGAGGAAGTGCTCTGCTCTTGGTGCTGTTTTCTTTGTGGTATGAGGTCCCCAACTCTCTGCTTGCTTCCCTTTCCTTTTATCTCCTGAGAGGTAAAAGGTGGTGCAGGCCACACCCCAGGGAAACTCCCTTTACCTTGGCTCAGGGAGGTGACCTGAGTACGGGTGGTATTACAATCCCACCCTAATCCTCATAACATAAAATGACAATCACAAAATGGAGGACAACCACACAATACTGGGAATCATGGCCTAACCAAGGTGATACACACATTTTTGGGGGGACATAATTCAATCCCCAACAATACCAGTTCACAGGAAACAAAGGACCACAGTGACACAATCAGTAAATTACAATCTATGGGAAACTACTAGACAAATGACTCAGTACCTTCAACGAATAAATTGCAAAAAACAAAAAACACAGCAAGAGAACAAGAGAGTTGAAGGGAGAAGCTATAGACTATAAGAGACTAAACAGACTGTCACAATGTGTTGACCTTATTTGGATTCTATCTCAAACAACCAACCATAAAAATAACGGAGTAAAAAAACTTAACAATGATCAGATATTTGATAATATTAAGGAAATGGCAGTGGCATCACTAGGGTTGGTGTCACTCAGTGCAGTAACTCATGGTATCACACGTCCCCACCCCTGATCCCGCTCCCAGCCCAATGGATCTCCTGTCTTTAGTACTGTTTTTGGTTCTAATGTTTATTTTCTCCTTCTTTCCCTTGAATTAATAATTTATTCTCAAAAAAGGTATTGAATTAGGTTCATAAATACTAATTACCACAACACTGTATTATAGCTAAAACACCAGAAAATTTGACAAAATCAGCGACTATAAAAATATCGGCAGCAACGAAAACAACAACGCGAGCCTGTGGGATGTGCAGATGAAACCACATAAGTCGAAGCGTCAGTGTAACTGGATAAAATGACATCTCTGACCACAGCACATTAGAAGGTTAAAAAGTAAATTAGCATAGAGTTTTAGCCTTGTAGGTATATCGATACACGTAAGCTGGGCTTGTGAAAAATGTTTTTGCTGTTATAGCTAACTACATGGATATTTTTATTAGAAAATTATAAATTTCTGCTGAATCACTGCACGAAAATTTTATAGACAGTCATTTTGGTGTCACTCCCTCTGACAGTGTCATCCACTGGGGGTCACATGGCCTGCATTCCGCCAGTGACGCAACTGGGAAAATAGTGTTACTTTTTAGGTGTATAAAGACACTGAGGTTTTATCTTCTAGAGCCAAACCAAAACTGTTTGCCATCAAGTAGAATCAGGTTCGTGGTGACCCCATGTGTTTCAGAGTAGAACAGTGCTCCACAGGGTTTTCAATGGCTGTGATCTTCTAGAAGCAGACCATCAGGGCTTCCTTTTGAGGCACCTCTGGGTAGATCTGAACTGGCAACCTTTCAGTTAGGAGCTGCCATGGATTGAATTGTGTCCCCCCAAAATATCTGTCAGCTTGGCTAGGTCATGATTTCCTTCTATGATTGCTTAATTGTCTACCATTTTAATCTTCTGATGTGATTTCCGTATGTGTTGTAAATCCTATCACTATAATGTAATAAGATGGATTAGCGGCAGTTACAGATGAGGTCTAAAAGATTAGTTAGTGTCTTGAGCCAATCTCTTTTGAGATATAAAAGAGAGACATGAGGACCTCATACCACGAAGGAAGCAGTGCCAGGAATAGAGTGCATCCTTTGGACCTGAGGTTCCTGTGCTGAGATGCTCCCAGACCAAGGGAAGACTGATGCATCACAAGGACCGTCCTCTAGAGCCAACAGAGAAAGCCTTCCTCTGGAGCTGACACCCTGAATTTGGACTTGTAGCCTGCCTGACTGTGAGAGAATAAACTCCTCTTTGTTAAAGCCATCCACTTGTGGAAGTTACAGCAGCACTAGATGACTAAGACAGAATTTGTTACCGAGAGAGTGGGTGCTGCTCTAACAGATACCTAAAATGTGGAGTGGTTTTGAAACTGTGAATGGATAGAGAAGCAGCAGCGACAGAGGGCCAGCAGCAGCAGAGAACTAGCAGCAGCAGAGAACCAGCAGCAGCAGAACCAGGGACCAGTGCCAGACAGCACTGGAGCCAACCTATGGAGCCAGAGCGCTGAGCACCTGTGTGCAGGAGGCTCCCTGCTGGAGTGAGGTGCCTCCAGGCACTTACGGGTGGAGCTACAGACCTTTGGAACACTTGCCCCAGCAGGGCAGATGCGGGGGTAAAGCCCAGATTCCCCAGAGGCCAATAAACCAGGAAGCAGAAGCTGAAGAGACAAAGAACAGAGGAAGCCAAGCTGCCTCAGTCTCAAAAGGTATGGCCATGACCTCTGGGGCGTCAAAGGACGGAGCCATGGCCTCTGGTGTTTCTAAGGGTGAAGTTGCCACTCAGAGGAACGAGGAGAATGGTGCAGGTAAAGCCAAGGGAGCAGGGTTGCCGTCCCTGTGGGCCTAGAAGGCAGAGCTGAAGCCCAGAGCTAAGGGGCCTCCACTCAGAATCCAGAGAGTGTGGCCAATACCTAAAGTCTGGAGGGTACAGCCATTGTGCAAATTGTCTCAGAGAACAGAGGATTATTTTCAAAGCCTTGAGGGCTGATGTAATGTGTTCTGCTAACTTGCTTGGTGCCTGTTACGCCTTCTTTCTCTCCAATTTCTCCCATTTGTAATGGAAATGTCTAGCTTGTACTTGTTCTGCCATTGTACTTTGAAAGCAGATAACTTGTATTCTGGATTTCACAGATGAAGAGATTTTTGGACTTGGAGTTGATTTAAGACTTTTGCTATAATAGGATGGTGTGAATATATCTTATATGTGACAAGGACATAAATTTTGGGGGGGCAAATGGTGGGATATCATGGGTTGAATCATGTCCCCCCAAAATATCTGTCAACTTGGCTAGGTCATGATTTCCTTCTATGATTGTATGATTGTCTACCATTTTATCTTCTAATGTGATTTCCGTATGTGTTGTAAATCCTATCACTATGATGTAATGAGATGGATTAGTGGCAGTTACACTGATGAGGTCCAAAAGGTTAGATAATGTCTTGAGCCAATCTCTTTTGAGATATAAAAGGGAGAAGTGAACGGAGAGACATGGAGACCTCATACCACCAAGAAAGCAGCACCGAGAGCAGAGCGCATCCTTTGGACCTGAGGTTCCTGTGCAGAGATGCTCCCAGACCAAAGGAAGACTGATGTATCACAAGGACCTTCCTCCAGAGCCAACAGACAGAGAAATCCTTCCCCTGGAGCTGACACCCTGAATTTGGACTTGTAGCCTACTTGATTGTGAGAGAATAAACTTCTCTTTGTTAAAGCCATCTGCTTGTGGTATTTCTGTTATAGCAGCGCTAGATGACAAAGATAGTAGCCAAGCACTTAACCACTTGCGCCACCCAGGGACTTATCTTCTAGAGATATCTACTAAAATATGGATAAAATGATACTGAGGTTTGCTTCAAAATAATATTAGAAGGGAGAAGAGTGAGTACAGGTGAAACAAAATGGCCATGATTTGGTTATTACTGAAGCTGTGTCATGTGAGGCATAGAAATTTATTATACTTTTCTATCCAGCTTTAATGTTTGACATTTTCCATAACTACTCCCCCCTCAACTCGGCATATATACTCCTAGTTCTTATCTATCTTCCCCTCCTTGATCTTCTTCACCTCCTACTCCCATCTGTCATGAGCTTTCCCATTTCCCTTCCCCCAGAACTTCTGGGCTCCTCAAACTTCAAAATGTTTATTTATCAGAATAACCCTTCAGGTTTTCCCTTTAACATAATGGTGGCCCTGCACTTCCCCTGAAGAGAGTCAGTAGGCGATCAACCTACAAGGCCGATGAATTAGGAGTCTTAATCACCGCTAATACAACCTTTCCTTTTCTGCTTATAAATGCAGCTTCTCTCGTGGATGTGTGTGCAGATGCTTGCTGTTCAAGGGAGAAAGAAATTAGACATTTTTAGCTCAAGTGCTAGAAGGCACTGCCAACTCCACATCAGTCAGAAAGGAAACACATTCTGGAAATTTTTACAGAAATATACATGAAAATGAGTATTTCTTTTCTGGCTGAGTGTCCAGCCTGTTACGCAATCTTCCAAATGAGAATGATTCTTTACATTCACTCTATGAACGCATGGTCATTTAGGTTATTTTGGAAGAGGAAATTAATAAGATATTTAAAATCAATAGTATTCCGGGAGCATAATTTACCAAACACAGCTGCATCGTTTCAACAGGGCGCAGTGGTGGCAGATTTAAATCCAGTGTCTTCATAACAAACTCAAACTCAGTGGCCTGGTATGCCCCAGAAAAGTAGTAACATTCAGCTCACAGGCAATTTGCTTCTCCGAAGGGCTTAGGGTTACACTCTGGCTGGGAAGACTGAAAAACCCTGAGAGCAGGGTGTGGTCCCACAAGTACAGGATGGAGTGACCGGTGGCTGCACAGCGAGGGTGCTAGACCCACACAGGATTCTGATCGCTTGCACCTAAATCCTGCTACTCACTCAGAGAAGATTAACACTGTAACCCAAGTGTCCATCAAGAGATGAATGGATAAGTGAGATGTGGCATATCCATACAATGGAGTATTATTCAGCCATAAAGAGAAAAGAAGTTCCCATACATGCTACCATGTGGGTAAACCTTGAACACATTATCCTGAGTGAAATAAATCAGACACAAAAGAACAAATACTGTATAATCCCACTTATATGAAATATCTAGAGTAGACAGATGTATAGAGTCAAATAAAGAGACAAATGTTTACTAGTGGTCATCAGGGGTTGACGTAGGAGGGAATGGAAGTTATTGCTGAAGAGGTGCTGAGTTGCTGTTTGAGCTGATGGAAAACTTCATTTCCATGAGTTGGGGCCCACTCAATGGCAGTTAACAACAGCAGCAAAACCTTTGGAAATGGCTAGTGGTGATCGTGGCACAACGCGGTGGATGTAATTAATGTCACTGAATTATACACTTAAAAATGGTTGAAATGGAAAACTTTTTGTTATATATGTTATTGTTTGTTGCTGTCAAGCCCATTCTGACTCCGGGTGACTCCATGAATGCAGAGTAGAACTGGCGCATAGAGTTTTCAAGGCTGTGGCCTTTCAGAAGAAGATTGCCAGGCCCACTGCCCAAGGCACCTCTGGGTGGGTTTGAACCACCAACCTTTTCGCTAGTAGTCCAGCGCTTAATTGTTTGTGCCACCCAGGGCCTCCTTTTGTTAAATATATTTCACTACAATTAAAGAAGAAAAAAAAAAGATTTGCGTTGTAATTTTCTGTTTGACTATTTGAAAAGAAAAAGTAAGATATTTTTACGAAAGTAGAATGTTTATTGTTTTGAGATGCCATCAAATCGATTTTTGACTCATAGTGACCCCCTGGGACAGAGCAGAACTGCCCCATAGGGTTTTCTAGGCTGCAATCTTTATGGAAGCAGATCACCAGGGTCTTTCTCGCATGGAGCTGCTGGTGTGTTTGAACCACCAAACTTTTGGTTAGTAGTCGAGTGCTTAACCATTGTGGCACCAGTGCTCACTGGGCTTATATGAGAGTTCTGGGTTCGAATCTGTTATCTGCCACTTCCTAGGCTACATAACCATAGGCATGTCACCTAACCTCTCTAAACCTCAGTTTCCTTACCTGTAAAAGGGGGATAACTGATAATAGTACCTGCCCTGAGGATTTATTCTGAGGATTAAATAGCATTAAGGCACGTGAAAGGCTTGGCACAGTAGCTGGAACAAAGTAAGCACTCTGGAAATGTTGGCCAGCGGGGCTGCCTGTTTTGATACAGTGACTGCATGACTTAAACACTACAACAATTCTCCTACAAAAAAGGGGAGGCATCATTATCACTGCACTAATATTGCAACTTTAGAGATCTTTCACACTGATTTCCTCAGTCACAACTACCCCGTGAGGTCAAGAGGGCAGGTGCTACTTTCTGCTGTTTTTTGAAGGATACTGTGTTTCTGAGAAGTGAAAACTTTCAAGCAAGGTCACCCAGTCAGCTGGTGGAAGAGCCAGGGTAGAAACAGGATATCTTGACTCCCAGCTCTATGCCCTTTCTTCTAGACCACACCTGCTTCTGTACCTTTTTGAAAGATGCCAAGCACATTTTTTTTTTTTTTTCCAGCCTGGAGGCCTTTTCCTTCCTCAAGAAGAACAAGACTCTGAAAAGCTGGAAAATGTAGACAACTGTCACCTTTTTCTTTAGCTTTCATCAAGAGGCTGGGAAATATTTTTCCTGTCTGTAAGGCTTCCTAGCTAAACAGCAAACACACACACATATATACATAAATGTACGCATGAATGTACACCAAAAAACAAACAAAAAAAACATCGCCATCTAGCTGACTCCAACACATAGTGACCCTATAGGACAGGTAGAACTGCCCCAAAGGGTTTCCAAGGTTGTAATCTTTACAAGAGTAGATCTCCAGGTCTTTCTCCCTTGGAGCCGCTGGTGGGTTCGAATTGTCGACATTTTGGAAAGCAGTTGAGTACTTAGCCATTGTGTCACAGGGTTCCTTACATACATATACCCAGTAACAAACCCAGGGCTGTCAAGTCGATTCCGACTCATAGCAACCCTATAGGACAGAGTAGAACTGCCCCCATAGAGTCTCCAAGGAGCTTTTATTTGTATATTTATATAATATTTGGTTTGTGTGTGTACAATACAGCATTTGACTGAACAAGGAAAAATGCAAAGAAGAAATTTGGAGCATAGCCTGCTTCTCCATCACGGATACCGTGTGGGATCCAAGTCTGTGGTGACAGTACACAGTGCCACAGGTCATAGTGTTCCCTATGGAGCTGAGACCCTTGCACACTTCAGAGCACACTTCAGAGCCAGCTTCTTCCCAGTGTGGGGCCCAGCTGGGATACAATCATTGTGTGTATCTCACAAGCCTTCTACCGAGTGCACCAGAATGGGCTGTGCACCTTATTCTGAGCAGCTGGGAGTAAAAACTTTATTACGAGAACATTCCACTTATCTAGTGGACAGACCCTGGGGATTCATAACTCACAGCAGACACCTGAAGTCACCTTTAGGGTATTACCCATACCAATCTGTAAATTACATCCACAGGTTAGGACCAGACGCTGACAGCAGCAAGCCTTACAGTGAAGCGTGGAGAGGAGAGATGGAGCTATACAAGGTGGAGAGAAGAACCTACAGGCACAGGAATCAGGGCCACTGAGTATAGGAGCAAGTAACTCTACATGGCCCAAGAGCCTATAAAAGCATCATTCACGTCACAGTAAACATTAGAACTTGTAACGAATACTTCATCCAGCACCAGAATGATCTTAGAGCTGGAAGGAACTCAAGGAAACGAGCACCTCCTTAATGTGCCTTTCTGACACCCCCACACTGCATTTGAATTCACTTTCTCCTTTGGTCCTCACTGAACCCAGTGCGCTGTTGCATGGCACCTACAACATTTTATGACACTAGTTAGCCATGTTTTCTCTCCTTCGCTAAAAAAAAAGAAATCCTCCTTGAGGACAGGGATGGGTCTAATTCATACCCAGCTCCTAGCACGCTGCCTGGCATACATTTGTAAGATTTGTTCAGTAAGTAGATGAATGAATGACTTAACACCAATGACTACAAGAGATCAAGAAAGTATCACTATGTGTCCAAGTTACTTGGTTTTTTTAAGTGTAGAACGGGGAGAAGAAATAGAAAGAGCAAGAAAGCTATGCATATTTTAGAATGAGCGCCATCCAAATGGTTCAAATATTTAACATTTGAGCTCTTAAAGTGATAAGCTTCAATATTTTTAAAGTTAGGTATGAAATAAAATTTCTTACCTCTAGTCCTGCATGTTCTCATTTCACCTGTCCTTCAAAATCTCTCCCCTGTAAAAAGTAATTTGTTCCTTCCTTGAAACTCACAGGACTCATCAGCGGTACCTCTCTTATGACACTTCCTGCCTCAGAGGGGACCTCAGTACTGCTTATTTCACCTCCCACGCCACAGCAAACATTGCTAAGTGATAATGCTTTTATTTTCCACTGCATCCCCAGGCTGTCTCAGAATTCTTCTCGATTCAGAGCTCCAGGAGGCCACCAGCAATCCATCTGAGTTTGCTCATGAAATGAAGCATATATGCCTGCCCTATATATTAGAACAGTGTATGCATGTGTAAGCTCCTGGTGGTCAGGAACTATTTCTTAGCCATCACCAAAAGCCTCAGAGACCTTAGCAGAGTGCCCTGGACAGATGCGACACTCAGGAAATATCTAATGAATGAATATTTGAACACATCTGCATCTCCGATAACACGGGAAATGAGATGACCTGAAATTGGCCATGTCTTCACATCTAGCTTTCCCATTCCTTCTCCTTCACTATTAATAACACATAAGTAAATCAAAATGGAATGTGCAGTCATATTCGTAAATCTTTATAATTTTCCAAATACTTTTCTCTAAATAAACAAAGAAACAAATAAAAAACCCCAAAATAAAAACTCATTGCCATCGAGATGATTTCGACTCATAACAACCCCATAAGACAGAGTAGAAATGCCTCATGGGGTTTCCAAGGAACAAGTGCTGGATTCAAACTGCGAGCCTCCTGGTTAGCAGCCAAGCTCTTAAACACTGCGCCACCAGGGCTCCTTTCTCTAAATACACACGCTTTTTTTTTTTAAACTTAATAAATATATACATACGGCAAATTTATAGGACAATCAAAAATAGAAAAGCAGTATTGCTTGTCATAAACAGAAGGGAACCATAAAAGCAAAAGCAATGAAAACAAACACAGGTCTGGGTACTATCCGAAAATCATTTCACATCCGCTAACTGTATGCACATGAGAGGTAGTTTAGCATGCTGGTGAACCAGATGAGTAAGAATCCTGACTCTACCACTACCTGCCTTTATGATACTGGGCAGACGATATAAACTTTCTGAGCCTTAGTTTACTCATCTTTAATACAGGGAATAATAGTAGTTCCTACCTCATAGGCTTGGAAATTTAAATGAACTAATCCATGTAAACTGGAAGGTAGTGAGTGCTGAATACATGTTAGTTCCTCAATGAAACCAAATCCAGAAATATATAAAAAGGATTATATACCCGAACCAAGTGAGATTTATCCCAGGAATACAAGGTTGATTTAACACCTGAAAATCAATTATGTAATATGCCAAACGAATAGAATAAACGTCGAAAAACACAGATCATCTCAAAACGTGGCAAAAGCATCTGACAAAATTCAACACACCTTCGTGATAAAAACACTCAATAAACTAGGAATAGAAAGGAATTTCCTTAACCTGAGAAAGGACATATACAGAAAACCCAGGTCATATACAGAAAGACTGAATGTACCTTCCTAAGGTCAGGAACAAGGCAAAAATGTCTGATATTGCCATTTTTTTTTTAATTAATTTTTATTGTACTTTAAGTGAAAGTTTACAAATCAGGTCAGTCTCTCATACAAAAATTTACATGTACCTTGCCATACACTCCTAATTCCTCTCCCTCCAATGAGACAGCACAGTTCTTCCCTCCACTCTTTGTCCTCATGTCCATTCGGGTAGCTTCTGGCCCCCTCTGCCCTCTCATCCCCTCTCCAGAGAGGAGATGCCAACATAATGTGTCCACTTGATCCAAGAAGCTCATTCTTCACCAGTATCATTTTCCATCCCCTATTCCAGTCTAATCCCTGTCTGAAGAGTTGTGCTATTGCCATTTTTATTCAACATTGTACTCAAGGTTCTAGCCAGAGCATTAGACAAGGAAATGAAATAAAAGCATCCAAACTGGAAAGGAATAAGTAAAACTATCTCTGTTTGCAGATAATGTGAACTTATATGTAGAAAATTCTAAAAAGTTTACTAAAAAAACCATTAATATGAATAAAAAGTTCAGCAAGACTGCTTGATACAAGATCAATATACAAAACTCAGTTGTATTTCTATACAATTGCAATGCAAAATCCAAAAATGAAATCAAGAAAACAATTCCACTTACAATAGTATCAAAAACAATGAACAATCTAAATGCCTATCAAGAGATGAATGGATAAATAAAATGTGGTACATACATACAATGAAATATTATTCACCCAGTAATGAGAAATGAAATCTTAATACATGCTACAATATGGCTGAAGCCTGAAGACATTATGCTGAGTGAAATAAGTCAGTCACAAAAGGACAGATATTGTATGATTTTGCTTATTTAAAAAGACAAACTAAGACAAATGTATAGAGATCAAGGTTATTAGTGGTTACCAGGGGAGCAAGGGAAGGGGAAAAGGGGGCCTAACAGTGATAGAAAAATCACACTGATTAAGGGTAGGGTTGCACAGCAGATTATTGTAATTGCTGTCAACAAGTTGTACAGTTATCTAGTGCTACTATAACAGAAATACCACAAGTGGATGGCTTTAACAAACAGAAATTTATTTTCTCACAGTTCAGGAGGCTAGAAGTCTGAATTCAGAATGCCAGCTGGAGGGGAAGGCTTTCTCTCTGTGGGCTCTAGGGGAAGGTCCTGTCTCTTCAGCTTCTGCTTCCTGGTTCTGTGGAAATCTTCATGTGTCTTGACATCTATCTTACCCTATCTCCGCTAACTCAGTTGCTTGTTTAATTAATCTCTTTTATATCTGAAAAGAGATTAACTCAGGACACACCCTACACTAATCCTGCCTCATTAACATAACAAAGACGACCCATTCCCAGATAGGATTATAACCACAGGCACAGAGGTTAGGAAAGACAACATATATTTTGGAGAACATAATTTAATCCGTAACACCTGTAAAAATTTGAATAGGCAAAAGCTGTGTGATGGAAACATTTACAATAAAGGAAAAAAAAAAAAAAAGTAGTTGCTGAGGCTGCTTATGTACAACCAAAAACCTCATGGGATTTGGTTCCTTGGTTTGGAGGTTTAGGGTCATGGTTTCATGAGACATCTGTTAGCTGATCTAATAATGTGTTTAGTGCTTCTGTTCTATCTCCTAGTTCACTGCACAGTGTCTGGGGTCTTAAAAGCTTGCAAATGGCCTTCCAAGGCACACAATTGGTCTCTATTTACCTGGAGCAACAGTGGAAGAAGGAAAGTCAGAAATAGCAGGAGGATATGGAATGTGTGGCTAATTGCCTACATGAACTGATATGAGACCAGAAAAACTGGATGGTGCCTGGCTACCATTATGGAACATTTTGATGAAGGATTCTACAGAGTAATCCTGATCAAAGGGGGAAACACAGAACAGAAATTTCAAATTCTCATGGACTCTAGACTTTCTGGAACTATGGAGGGTGGATCAACCCCTGAAATGATTGCCCTAAGATAATCTTTAAACTTTAATTAAAAAATATCCCCTGAAGTCTTCTTAAAACCAAACTATAGTTTAGCTTAACTAGTAAAAAATATCTTCCTTGAGCACTATGCTCTTTTAAGAACTATCTACGTGGGATCAAACTGACAAGGGCAACTCTAAATATTAGATAGGAACCTTAAAAAAAGTAATTTTATGTTAATGAAGAACAACTCGGAAAAGAGGGTAGGAATGCTTGCACAACTCAAAGAATGTAATCAGTATCACTGAATTGTATATGGAGAAACTGTTGAATTGGTATATGGTTTGCTGTGTATATTCTCAATATCAAAATAAATAAAAATTAAAAAAAGAATAAAACACTTAGGAAAACATTTAACAAAAGAAGTACAAAAATTTTATTCTGAAAGCTACAAAAAATTGTTGAGAGAAATTAAAACAGACCTAATTAAATGAAAAGATATCCCATATTCATGGATTGGAAGACTTAATATTGTT
This sequence comes from Loxodonta africana, assembly GCF_030014295.1. Lineage (NCBI taxonomy): Eukaryota > Metazoa > Chordata > Mammalia > Proboscidea > Elephantidae > Loxodonta > Loxodonta africana. The sequence continues at coordinate 173,083,601 of NC_087343.1, read as the reverse complement.
AAGATGGCAATGCTCCACAAATTGATCTACAGTTTCAACAAATCCCTACCAAAATCCCAGCTAGCTTCTTTGAAGAAATTGACAAGCTTATCCTAAAATTCATAGGGAAATTCAAGGGACCCAGAAAAGCCAAAACAATCTGCAGAAAGAAGAACAAAGTTAGAGAACTTTCAATTTCAAAAAGCTTACTACAAATACTACGAAGCTAAAGTCATCAAGACAGGGTGATACTGGCATAAGGATAGACATAGATCAATGGAAGAGAATTGAAAGTACAAAAATAAACCTTCATAGTTATGATCAATTGATGTTTGACAAGAGTACCAAGGCAATTCAATGAAGAATACTCTTTCATCAAACGTTCCTGGGACAGCTGGATATCCATATGCAAAAGATATCCTCAGACTATACATAAACATTAACTAAAAATGAATCAATGTCCTAAATGTAGGAAATAAAACTACAAAACTCTTAGATGAAAACACAGAAGTAAACCTTTGTGAACTTGGATTAGACAATGGTTTCTTAGATATGACACCAAAAATACAAGCAACAAAAGAAATAAGAGATAAACTGGACACTAGCAAACTTATGTGCTTCAAAAGATACCATCAAGAAAATGAAAAGACAATCCACAGAAGATATTTACAAATATATATCTGATAAGATACTTGTATCTAAATATGTAAATGATTCTTTAAAATAATAAAAAGACAAATAACCCAACTAAAAAAATGGGCAAAGATAAAAATTTGAACAAATATTTCTCCAAAGAAGTTATACAAATGGTCAACAAGCACATGAAAAGATGCTTAACATCATTAATCACTAGGGAAACACAAATCAAACCACAATGAAATACCACTTCACATCCACTAGGAAGGCTATAATAAAAAATGCTGATAATAAGGAATATTGGAGAAGATGTGGAGAAATTGCAAACTTCATACACTGCTTATGAGACTGTAAAACTGCACGGCCACTTTGGAGAACATTTTGGCAGTTGCTCAAATTTTTAAGCATAGAGTTATCGTAAGACCCAGCAATTCCACTTCTAGGTATATTCCCAAGAGAAATGAAAACCTGTCTACACAAAACCTTGTATACAAATATTCATAGCATTATTCGTCTAATAGCCAAAAGGTAGAAACAACTCAAATGTGCATCAACTGACGAATGGATAAATAAAATGTGGTATACCCATAAAGTGGAATATTATTCAGCCATAAAAAGTAACAAAGTACTGATTTAAGCTACAAATAAACCTTGAAAATACTATGCTAGGTGAAATAAGCCAGTCATAAAGTCCACATACTGTAGATCCCATTAATATGAAGTGTCACGAATAGCCAAATCTATAAACATAAAAAGACAGATTAGTGGTTGCCTAGGGCTTGGCATAAGTGGGGGCGTTATTCCTAAAGAGTAGGAAATTTCTTTTTGGAGTGATGAAATGTTCTAAAATTAATTGTAGTGATGGCTGAATGTATTAAAAACCACTGAATTTTATACTTTAAATAGGTGAATCATACAGTATGTGAATTATATCTCGATAAAGCTTTCAGAAAAAAAAGTTAGTATTTTCATGACTACTTTTGGGAAACTGGTATAAGCTGGAATGGGTACTCAGGGAGTTAGGGGAGCACAACGCTGCCCCTACAACCACAGGCTGTGGTGAGTGTAAATCAATAGGGTTATGAGGAGAGAAAAAGGGATGCCAGAGGCTCCCACACTACCCATGAAGCAGCCTCCTGTCCCACAGGGATGAACTGGCACCATGAGGCAGGGCCCAGACCAGGACCCTTCATCTTGCCTGTTTTTGTTTCACTGCCTCAGGGGAGGTCCAGGGCTGCCCTACTTTGAAGGAAACGTTCCTCAGAAGATAAAACTCTCTGAGGTGGGGTGATGGGCTTTAGCCAGAGAACAGGATGAGCCCTAGCTGCCCTCCTCCTACCTGAGCTCTCTTGCACAGACAAGGAAACTGAAGCCCAGAGAGGAGAAGGGGCTTGTACAAGGTCATGGGCTAGTAGGGGCAGAGCCCAGGCTAACACTGCAACTTCCTGGGAGTACACAGGGACTTCATACAATAACTAACATGACAGAGTTTTTTAAAAACAGAGAGAAAGATAAATATTAAAAAGGAAAAGAAAATTCTAATTCTGGGACAAAACAAAAAGCTCTGTAAGAAAGGAGATATAATCAAAGGACATTACTTGGCTCTTTCATGATCACCATTTACACGTCTTAAACACGATTTAGGCTAAATAGAGCTCTTACTATTTTTTTTTTTTTTTACTATATTGGGAGATGGAGGTAGTTGAAGGAAGGAGAATGATGTAAGGAAGCTAAATTTTCATCCATCAGGGCAGGGAGTAACTAGTCAACGCGTCAAATACATAAATCAAGTGCCAGCAGTGTAAGCGTATCATTTAGGCCTGGAGTCAGCCACCGGAAGACATGGCGAGCTAAAAGAGGCAGCCTCTGGGGAAGGTGGGCACCGGATGGTTGTTTTTCATTAGAAGCCTTTCAATACTATTTGATTTTTTTAAGCATGTGCATGCATTGCTTTGATCAAAACAAAAAATTTAAAAAGACAACACCCCAAGGCCTCCCTGCTAGCAGCACAAGCAAGACCGCTGCATAGCATTGCTACCCAGGCAATGTTTGCTAAGTCGGTCCCTCACTGCCATCCTTCCCTGCAGCCACTTTCCACACGTGGGCCTGAGGCCACAGCCATCCAACTCAGCCTGGAACTGGGCCTCTGGAGAAGGTCTACCCTTTCCTTGATGTTTACAGCAGAGGAAGGGATTTTGGTGGGGCCTTTAAAGGGCCTACCACTTCATTTGCCGTTTTACTCTGCTGCTTCCTGTGTTGTCAGGGCTGCAGGGGGGCCTTTCCTTTGATAACTAAACCAGGCAGATGCCAGCAGCTCTGTGGCAGAGGCCCCCCATCTCTCAGGAAGGGAGGTCATGCCACCAAGGGCAGCTTGCTGATTCGCTACCGCTGGGGATGAGCCACCCCACGAGGGCTACCAATGTGACTTTTATCAGGGGAGAGGAGCTGCCTCTCAGGGGCACCTGCTATGACTTAGAAAGGGAAGTCATTGCATTAGAAGCCTTTCAATACTATTTGGTTTTTTTAAGCACATGCATGCATTCCTTTGATCAATCTGCTGTGGAAACAAAGAGCAAGACTTCAGGTTTGGTCACCAAATCGGAGCACCCAGGCCTCATCTTCATCACTGTGGAATCGCAATTCAACTCAAACATGGCTCAGTCTGAAGATGGGCTTCGGTCCTGAAATCATGTTTCCACTAACTCTCAAAGGGCAATTTCTCTGTGTGTAAATTGTGGACTTTGGTCTGGTAGTGGTTCGCAACTATGGTGTCCAAACCTCTCTTGTGAAGTTTGCTATAGACGACTTACACTAATAAAAGTTTACATACTGAGGTTTACAAAAAAGATACTTTTTTATTAAAGTGAGACAGGGTTCAAAGTTTCCCTACAATATCCTCGTTTGTCTGTTCACCTCTTTTTCTTGAGTGGGAGAAAATGAAGTGGAGTTGGAGGGGGTGCACTGGACATAACCAGGGTTGGCTGCGGGGTATGATGTGTTAAGCATGTCAATATTGTCCATCACGTGTACTTAAAAAAGAAAGAAAAGCAAAAACAATCAGTTAAGAATCACTGGACTTGAGCTTCTCTCAGGGCCATTCTAAGTCTAAAGCAAATGACTACTGGAACATTAGTTTATTACACTGCTGTTGTTAGGTGCTGTCAAGTCGATTCCGACTCATAGTGACCCCATATGACAGAGAACTGCCCCATAGGGTTTTCTAGGCTGTGATCTTTACAGGAGCTCGCCGGGTCTTCCTCCTGCAGAGCGACTGGGTGGGTTTGAATCACCATCGTTTTGGTTAGCAGTCCAGCTGACCATTCCACCACCAGGGCTCCTCAGTCTATTAGACTATTGGGAATAAAAGGACATTCCATCCAAAGGGCTTCCTTAACAATGTACTCCCTAATACGGACCATCCACCATGGCCAGGGTGTACAGGGAGCCACGACCATGTACATTCTTGCTTTGTTCTTTTATTCAAATGGTTATCTTCACTCCCTCGTGGACTGTCCTCTTCCTCCCTCAAATCCTACCCATCCACCAATGCCCAATTCAAGACATGCCTTCTTTGTGAAGGACTGACCAGTGGAACCCCAGAACAGCCTTTATTCCTCTGAATTCCTATAGCATTCACAGACTATATTTCATGATTTCCTTTTTTTTTACAAACTGCTTTCCATTCAACTAATTCTTTGGATCACTAAGAACAACAGGGATAACCATTTTTCTTTGGTGTGACCCACTGTAACTCTCACAGAGCTGGGTACACACTAGGTATTACTTGTTTAATGAACACTTCCAAAGTCTAGTTCTTCTGGTTAAAAATAGTAATAGCAGTAATTTTAAAACATCATGGTCCTCTCGGGCACCGTACCTATTGCTATAAAAATCTGAGAAGACTTCTTTAGAAAATTCTTGTCATACAGCTCCCATCTCAAACCAGAAGCAGGCCTTCATTTATATGTGAAGGTTGATGGTAGAGCCCTAGTTTTGAATTCTTGTCTCAGCATTCATTCTTCGCCAAAATCAGTCCTAAGGCATCACATTTTAAAAGTGCATTTGAAAACAGCTCTCAGGTATCCCTTTACCTAACACCGAGTTACTGAGTATCTTCTCAAGTAATGAGGAAAGGTCAGCCCTGCAGATTCTCTGTGATGCCAGCTGGGCCCTCCATGAAGTTAGAGAATCCTCTCATTCATCCCCAGCTGATTTCTCATTCTGCCCACAGAGGCAGCTGGTCCAAGCTTCTGGACGTATCCTGAAGTCTTCTAACCAGTCCACCGCCCTTACTTCGTGCAGATGACCTCATTTACCGCCTCATTGAGAAGACAGAGCCCATATAATGTGCACATACTAAACATCCTCCCCACTCTCACCTGGAGATTGAAGCCTGAGATCCCCTGCTCTAAGATGACCTAATGATGATGCAAACCCAAAATCGAAAGGCCAGTGGATGAAATCACCAGTTGGGTCTTTCTTGGGTGTCTCTCCAGAAGGTTGTGTTTACTTTCCCCTCTCCTTGTACTCTTTCTGAGCCACTGTAAGCTTTTCAAAATGCCATTCAACCAAAATGATCCCTGGGGAAAAAAACATTCTTCCTGAACCCTAGCTCCGATGGCTCAAAACAATTTCTTTCTAGAATTTGCACCCAATTCATTTTCTCCTCTGTTGCCAGGACCCAAGAAATATAGTTTGAATGGTCCTGCTTTGAGGCACATCACATACAGCCCTTGGACTAATGGCTATAGCCAGAAAGCTGAGATCCAAACTGTGCATCCTGGGAGGTGTTCCACACCCACTGGCTGAATTCAGGATCTTTGTACAGACAAGGCCATCCAGCAGCCTTGATAGAGTCTGTGAATCACAAAGTGCCTTTCCGTCTCCCATTGGCTTGACAGTAGAAACAGGCCACAGATTTGCCTTCTTAAACTGAAACGCAACATACAATTAATAAATTGTTCCTCTAGGAATGGAGGGCACCCATCCAAAAGGGGTGCACATTCAGAAACATCCTTCTTGTCTGTATTTCCATGGCCTTTTCTTCTCAGGCTGGGGTGTACAGACATGATCTCAACCACAGCCTCCTGTGGTGACGGGCAGGTAAAAAGCTGGGAAGCCTGCTTTCCATTGCTCAGTTTTTAAAGTCTGAGAAGTAGTGGTTGGGCGTAAGTCAGGGATAACTCCTGTGTCCTAAGTCCAGTGCCCTGTTCTATGTGTCCACGAACTGAAGCGTGCCCTCGACATTTCTAGTTGGTTGCAAAATGCTGAGTATACACAGAGGAAGAGGTCCTTCCTGACCTCTGAGCATTGAAATGTGAGAACCTCTGGGCTTCTGCTCAGCTTATTCCCTCCCCACTGCCTTCTCAAGTTATACCCAACTTCACTGTGCTACTCAAGAGCACTTCCTACCTGAAGACCCTGCTGATCACTGTGTCTTACACTCTTTCCTTTGGCTACCTTTTGCAAGGAGACCTGGGTTTGGGTTTCCTGGTCCCAGAGACCAGCTCTCCTCAGAAAATAAAGCCCAGGAATGTCCTGGCAGTAGGGGGGTTGGTAAGAGCTGTGGGGTGACTACATATGTGGAAGCAAATTCTCAATGATTATGCAATTCATATATTACAACAATAATCGTACTTACTCTGTGCTAGACAGGAGTCCCTAGGTGGTGCAAATGGTTAATGTGCTCAACTGCTAACTGAAAGGTTGGAGGCTTGAGTCCACCCAGAGGTGCTTTGGAAGAAAGGCCTGGCATTTTACTTCCAAAAAGTCAGCCAGTGAAAACCCTATAGAGCACAGTTCTACTCGGATACACAGAGGGTCACCATGAGTTGGAGTAGACTCGATAGCAACTGGTTTATTATGAGCTAGCCACTGTGCTTAGCACTTTCACGCATCCCTCATTTCATAAGAGCATCCCATGAAGTACCACCTCCATCTCCACTCAGCTGACCTCCATGTCACTGACCAGAACCAGGAGCAGGCTGCACCCCCTCCCTCCACCTCCACTCCTAATGCAGGGTCCATCCTCTGGACCCTAGACAGGGCTTTGCTCCTCGGAATGAAAAGACCAAGTCCTTCCACAAAGACTTCAATGAGATGACTGATGTCTGGTTTCAGCAACTACAAATGATAATTAATTCTTGCCAAAAAAGAAATAAGACTCATTATTACGGTGGCCACATGGAGGCTACAAAAAGCCATTTTGTGAAGCTTGTGCTAGAACCCTGGGGCCAACAGTGGCCAAAAGAAGCCTCTTTGAGCATGTACGCTGATACTCACACGTGGAGGCTGGAGCCTTGCACGGTTTTCCAGGAGTGCTGTTCCCAATGCTAATGAGCTCGCTGCCTATTCATCATCTAATTCTGCTTGCTGGCCAATGACAGCCTGGAGACTCAGCGAACCCCCAAGGGGCACAATTTATCAGGGGGGCCATGTAGTGGGCTCCTGGGGCTCTTTCCCACTTTTAAAACTCGTATTTACTTCCTTCTCTGAGCCAGTCTCCCATCTGATCTGAGTAAAACTCTCCAACCCTACTGGATTTTATATCCCACTCTGTGAAGTCAGTCATCTTGGCCTAATGCCTAAAGCAAGTTTTTCCTTTCCCATTTTCCAGTAGAGGCTGAACAAGGGAGGCTAGGGTGCCTACAGAACCAGTCAGAACTGGCCAGGAAATATAATAAAGAAGCTTAGTGAGCAGACAGCTAAAGCCCCCTGTCAAAGGCTCAGTGTGCAGAGCTGACCAGAGGCACTGGCTTTGTAAGCAACAACACACGCTTCCTATGGTCTCCTATCTGCCCTGGCACAACGTGTAACTCTCCATAGCGAAGTTTCCCCTCACATCAGTGGGCACTGGGTGCTCAAAAATGCCTTCTGGAAACAGTGACCCATGACCAGTTACATTTACACACACCCCTATAGCATTCCTGCCCTCAGGGCCAAGAGGCCCTACAAGCCCACAGAACTGACAGCTGCTAAATGTTGTCATTTCAGGGGGCTGGTCCCTAAAAGAGCTACCTAGTCCCCACCCCCACTTCCGGCCCGCTGCCTGAAATTCCACCATTAAAGATATCAATATTTTTAGTGAAAGCTTTGTTTCCATTGCAATGCCTCTCAGCCTCTGTTTCTTTTCTGGCCAAATATCTTCTAAAACCCCTGTCCTGAATCAAGTGGGAAATTCTTTTGTATTAGCTCTTCAGGATGAACACGTTCACTGGCTCCTTTCTTGAAAACATCTTTTGGCACAGGAGAATGAAGGAAGCAGGGGGCACCATATGGAAGTGGAGGTGGGAGGCCCCAGGGAGGGCCACAGAGAAAGGAGCTGACAATGCAGTAAACAGGGCTTCAAACAGATTTGGGCCCCTGCTGAGAATCTGTAGTTCTAACAAGTTCCCAGGTGATGCTAATGCTGCTGGATAGGAACCAATTCTGAGAACTACCAGTAGAGCAGTTGTTTTTTTAAGTATCACCTGGAAATCTTGTCAAACTGTAGACTCTGATTCAGTATATCTGGGCTGGAAATGCAAAGTTCAGCAGGGATTCAAACCAGAACAAACTGGTTTGAAGCCCTGGGGGAAAATAATCTTCAAAGCTTCACAATCCTGTCCTAGATTTTTGCCCTCCAAGATCTAAGGGCCCCGGGGTGCTGGCACAGCTTCCAGTGAGGTCTATGCACAAGAGTAAGCTGAGATCCACTGCCCTAAAAGGGACACAGGCAGAAGATGGATGCCAGCAGAACTGCCCAGTCTCCCTGCCTACGCAGTGAAGGCACAGGCAACCAGGAGCCGGCAGGAAAGGATCCTTGTGCCCTGTTGGTCTCACTGGAAGGGGAGGTGATGACCCATCAGCCCTTAGGGACTGTTTCCACTGTGCTGGGAAACCAGGCAGGGGAAGTCAAAGTCAGATTCCCTGGTCTGGGGAGACACAGGCCAGTCCCAATGTCCTTCCCAGTGAGGTTCTCCCTACAGTAGTTCCTCAGGCCCTGTGGAACCAGGCCACTTGTCCCCCCCCCCCAAACTCAGACACCCCCTTCTCTTCCTTTACAAACAGGTGGGCTCTAACCACCAAGAAAGAGTACCTAGGTGGCACAAATGATTAAGTTCCCGAGTACTAACCAAAAGGTTGGAGGCCTGAACCTACCCAGAGGCACGTCGAAAGAAAGGCCAGGAAACCTGTTTCCAAAAGGTCACAGTTTTGAAAACCCTGTGGAGCTCAGTTCTATTATGACACACACGGGGTTGCCATGAATTGGAGTTGACTAGAAAGGCAACTGGCTCTGTTTGTTTTTTATATCCACCGAGGAGGAGGAGGTCTCTCCTGAATTGCAGAAGCCACAACAGACAGGCAGGCACCTTCCTGGTTCTTTAGAGCTCAAGAAAATCCAACCTTTCCCCCCAGGAGTCAGCCCACTCATCCCCGGCCTCCCACTCCTTCCCGCGCTCCCAGCCAGCAAGGAGAAAGATGCTGATGCAGGCCAGAGATTTCAAGGCGGGCCTGACAAGCCTCCTCTCTCATCAAAGCCCTGCACCCCCAAACATCACCACGTCGCCCCTCGCCCCACCCACCTCACGTTCACCGCAGGGTGCTGCGTGCCCAACGCAGCTGCCAGGTGGGCCCAGGCGGGTCTCGCTAGTCCCGGGGGAGATGATGGTGGCTACGGCGGCAATAGCCGCTAGGGCTCTGCAGTACCTGGGCGCCGGGATGTCGTGGCTGCCGCGCTCGCGGCCGCTGCAGGTGTCTCTGGTCCTCGGGATTAGCGCCGCCTCCACTCGGGCCGGCGGCTCCGACCCAGGCCGCGCACCTGCTGCTGCTGCGGGCAGCCGCGCCCAAGCTCCGCGGCGTGCCCGCGTCTCCCGGAGACCCAGTGCCACCGCCGCGGGACCCAATGCCAGCCACAGGGGAAGGGGGCCGCGCAGGGCCAGGGTCTGGCCTCCGGGGGCTTCGGGGGCCCCCAGGCCGCTCTAGCCCGGGCTCGGCGCCAAGCGACCCCCGCGAGCTGGGCAAAGGGGCGCCGGCCCCTTGCGCATCCTCACAGCCGCATCCCCGTCCCCATCTGCATCCGGGTCCCAGAGCCTGCGAGCGCTGCTTACCTGGGTCTGCGGCAGGTCCTGGGGAGGGGCCCGCAGCTACCGCAGGGCCCCGCGCCGGGGCGCAGGATGCTCGGGCCGGCCGCACAGCCGGCGGCCGCCGCTCGGCCCCGCCCAGGGCCCGCCCCGCCGCCCGCCGCGGCTCCGCCTCCTCCCTGCTGGTCGGCCCTTCGCCACCGTACTGCCACACAAAGAGCAGGAAATGGCTGCGGCGAGGGGCCCCCTGCGCGTCCCCTATGCAGCTGGCACACCCATGGCCTGCACCTCGGGTTCAGAGGATCGCTGGAGACCCAGGCCTCCGGTCCCAAGACAGGCAGCCGCCCCAGCTCTGGGAGTGGAGAAGGGAGGGAGGACCTGCGACCATGTCCCCCATCTCCATCTGCAGCAGTGGGCGGATGGAAGGCCATTGGGATGACATTAATCTCACAGGATTTTCAAGTGCTCATTTATTTACCTAATCTTTACTGAGCACCTATTTTGTTCCAAACACCGTGCCAGGAGCTGGGTATGCACTGCTGTAAAAGACAGGGACCCTGCCCTCTTGGAGCTTACCGTCTACCTGAAGAGGCTGACATAAATTAACCCAGTTACAACGGGGAGGCCTATGAAGGGAAGAAACAGGGTGAAGTGATAGAAAATAGATCTAGGGGCTGGGAGCAGGGTGTTTCGATTAGTCGAAGTTGGTCCCCAGTACTGCTCCTCTGCTCAAGAATGACTTCTCCACCCCATTCCCCCTTCCAGTTCCATCCCACAGAATCCCTGAAACTGCTCTCTCAAGCAGAGACCTGTCCCAGCTTCGTCCAAGAGGAAATGGCCACTGGACAAAAGGAAAATTATACGGCGACAGGAAAGCAGTTCCTGGCAAGGCCCAGCATCCAGAAAGAACCCAGAGAACCGGCATCCCTCTCCTCAAGGTGTATCTGCTGTTTAGGGTTCTCTGAAGAAACAATTAAGATGCAGCCTGGTGGGCCTTCAGACTGGGCTGAAGTCAGACTTCACCAAATCTCAGCCTTGAGATGGTTGTTGCTTCATTGCTCTGGGTCTGAGATGCCACCTCACCTAGAACATGGAATAATAGTTACCTTACCTGCCACACGGAACCCTGATGATGCAGTGGTTAAGAGTTCTGCCACTAAGCAAAAGATGGGCAGTTAGAATCCACCAGCCACTCCTTGGAAGCCCTATGGGGCAGTTCTACTTTGTCCTGTGGGGTTGTGATGAGATGGAATTGACTCCGTTTCAAGGCATTTTCCTACCTCACGGGGTCAATAATTTGATGCATTTGAGACATTTTAAAGTATGTATACAAGGCATAAAGTCTTGTTCCAAAGGATTGCCTTGGGCCCTCAAAATTATACTTAATCTCTCAGCTATTCCTATTAAGGTATACCTATAGAGAAGCCACACTGTTCACGTGTCAGCAAAGGACTGTGGAAGTCTTTGCCCTCACTGACGTCACATCATTTCCAAGTGCTCAGAATGCATGATCCTATGTGGTTTGATGTCGCTCATTCCAATTTAAATTGCTGTTTTAGAGAGGATGATTTCATTTATATATATATTTCTGTCCCTGATGCCATGTGAGAAAGCTGTGGGGATGTTCATGGAAGATGGCTTCAAAAACAGAACTGATTTTTTTTTTTAATTTTCAATCACTAACCTTAGGATATTTAGTATCAATGATTACAAATATTTACTGATCAGAGTCCTAGTAAAGTGGATTTTCATTCTAAAGGGTGTTATTTTGGATGTTGTCATATTCTGGAAGGTATATTTCACCCTGTTGTTCCTTCCCTTCTTTTCACCTATCAGGACCAAGTTGCTCAAAAAAAAAAAAAAAAAAAAATTACATATTTGGTTAGATCTTATTTACTTACAAAACCAAACCAAACCAATTGCCGTCTAGTCAGTTCTATCTCATAGCGACCCTATAGGAGGGCAGAGAAGAACTGCCCCATAGAGTTTCCAAGGAGCGACTGCTGGATTCAAACTATTGACATTTTGGTTAGCAGCTGAGCTCTTAGCCACTGCGCCACCAGGGCTCCATGTACTTCTAAAGGAGAAGCAATATGGTACTGTTGAAATCAATGGGCTGGAAATCTAGAGACTTGCCTTTTGGTCCTAGTTTTGCAACTAACAGAAGAGTGACCTTAGTTGCTTCAGCTCTGTTTCCTCATCTATAAAATGAAGTGGGTTGGACCTGCCCCAACGTCCCTATGGTTGTGGAAAACTGCATGAATTAAAACAAAGGGCATGTCCCTCCCTTGCTTAAAGTGCTTTAGTAGCTCCCCAGTGTTCTCAGGATGAAGGCCAAACTCCTTACCTGGGCCTGCAAGGGTCTTTGTGATCTGCCTCCTACCTCTCCAGTTCCTTCTGCTGTGAACAGGCTTCAACTAAAGGGAACCAACCTCTTTTAGTTCCCCAAACTTGCTGTGTATTCTCTTACCTTTGACCTTTCATAAACTGGGCTTTTTGCTTGGCACACTATTTATTGTCCTTCCCTTCACCCTTCCAGTGGTGTCACTAGATGGGCTAGAGGGTTACACTATACCAGGTTACACTGTCGGGGGGATGGCACCAGAACGTCTAAAAAATCGTTTGCAGTGTTTCAGCAGAAATTTATTATTTTTAATAAAAATATCCCTGTAGTTACAACAACAAAAACATTTTTTGTAAGCCCAGCTTACATGTATCAGTGTACCTAGAAGGCTAAAACACTATGCTAATTTACATTTTGAACCTGATGCTCTCTGGTTAGAGCTGTCATTACCCAATTACAGTGATGTTTCAAATGACGTGATTTTGTCTGCATGACCTACAAGTACATGCTGTTGTTTTCATTGCTGCTGCAAGGATTCTGTATGGTCTGGTACAGGAGGAGGTCCATGGGGATGGGGGTAACACCATGAGTTACTGCACTAGGCGACACCAGCCCTAGTGACACCACTGCCCCCTTCCACAGTTTCCTCAGTTTGCCTGCCTAAACTTGTGTTCTTCCTTCAGATATCCACTTAGATGTTACCTTCTCCAAGAGTCATCCATGATCCCTCCATGTCTGGGTTAGGTGTCCCTCATTATGCATCCATAGCTCCCTAGGCTTCATCTATCATGCCAGTTATGATGCTGTGTTATAATTGTTGCCTGCATCCCACATTAGGCCATAAAATCTAAAACAGCAGACGGTCTTGCTCCCCATTGCATCCTTAGAGCCTACCACAGAGCCTGGTACATGATAAAAACCAAAACCAAACCCACTTCCGCTCAGTTGATTCCGACTCATAGCGATGCTGTAGGACAGCGTAGAACTGCCCCGTAGGGTTTCCAAGGAGTGGCTGGTGGATTCGACCTGCTGACCATTTGGTTAGCAGCCATAACTCTTAACCACTAATGCCACCAGAGTTTCCGTGGTACATGATAGGATCCCAATAAAAATGGTTGAATGAATTATTGAAGGTAAAATCTTAGTTTACACTTCTCCAATGAATTTGCAGCTGTCTGTCTACTGCCTTCGGACTTCGTTTGAGTCCAACCCTAGGCTGCACCATCAACAATGAGGGATAATTGCTCTGCCACCTTCAAAGCTGTGGCCCACGCATTGTGGTTCCATGTGTGGCAACATCGCCTTGTTTTTAGAAAAGCCTCAAATCAGCCAGAACATTTAGGTCTCTTATCAAAAAACCATCAGCAGACCCTGTTTCATAGGAACTGGTAGTAAAGCCCATAGCTCAAGACTTGGCTTGAGAATTGGATCCAAAGAAAGAAAAAATAAATAATAATAATAATGATAAAAAAAAATAATGATAGCTATCGTTTATTAAGTGCATTATCTCATTTAATTTTCACCATTATCTTATGAGGAAAATATAATCATTAGTCCCATTTTATAGTTGAGGAAACTAAGGCAGTTAAATAACTCGCCCAAGGTACTGAAACCAAAACCCATACTTTTAACCACGATTACATGCAGCCTCATTTTCCCTCTCCCAAACTGAATCTATGTATTTATTAATATGCCACCTCATTCCAAAAACATATTTAATGCAAGTTACAGGGATACATTACATTACAAAAAATAAAAATAAGAAATTTTTAAAAAAGAAAGATGGAAAAGGGTGCAAATATAAGATAGAGAGAAAAACGTGAGTAATAAACAACTACGTGCTAAGCATTCTTGTGGTTTAGCAAAAAAAAAAAAAAAACGGATGATCACTTACACAGTTTACACTGTCCATCAGATAAAACCTGACTGCTTGCTCAAAATGAACTCATTTTACAGACAAAAGAACTGAGGACCAGGAAGGAAAAGGGTTACCCACAGCAGGTTGGACCCAGATCCCAGGTCTGTCATAGGAAACTGTTGACTAATCTCTTCGAATCTGAAACCATTTGTTAAATCATATATTTAATAATTACTGAATGTTTATTTGAGGCCAGCCTCTATGCTAAGTCCTTTTTTATAGATGGGTTCATATCATTCTCACGCAATCCTGAGAAGTATTTCACAAATGAAAAATTGGGGATTTTTTCTGGCTGAAACATTGCAGCTCCACCCTGGGCCATTTGGAAATAGCTGTCTTCCCTTTTCTGCTGTCTTATCCTTCCTTTGCTTATTTCCCACAACTTCTGGAGAACTGGACTCACTCGAAGGTCAGGTGTTTTAAGCATGTAACTCGATAGCAGAGAACTTTTCAGTTTTATTTAAATACATGCTATTGAAAATAATTTGATAAGGACTGATAAGTAGGGTCTGAGCATATTCTAAACAGCATTTGGAATGCAACACTGTAGTTGAGGCACAACAGTGGGTCCTGCTGTATTCTTTGTAGGCTATTCGGTCCCCCAAAATGACTAGGGCATGGCCTTTGGGGACAGACAGGTCTGGATTCAAGCCCCCACTCTGTCGCTTACTAATCATGGGGCCTTCAATGATGTCCCTCAGTAATTCACTGAGCCCACATTCATCTGTAAAATTGAGATAACAATACCTATCCTTTGAAGTCTTGTGAGGATTAAATAATAAGTGACACACTAAGCCCAGAGTCTTGTACATAATAAATGCTATTATTATCAGAAGTAGTAGTACTATTATTAATGTATTTTGTATTCTGGTGAGATCCAGTAGGAAGAATACAGAGCTTGGAATAAGATCTGAGTTTGAATCCCACTTGTGTTGTTAAGTGGGTCTGCAACCTCAGGTGTGTCAATTAATCAGTGAACGTATATGAACAACGACCTGACAGTAGGAACAAGGCAAAAGTTACCCCCAGCTTTGCATTTCTCAAATCTACTCACCATACTGCTGCCAGAGTATCATTCTAAATACAGATTTGACCTTCTCTGCTTACTCGATGGAAACCCTGGTGGCATAGTGGCTAAGTGCTACTGCTGCTAACCAGAGGGTTGGCAGTTCAAATCTGCCAGGCGCTCCTTGGAAACTCTGTGGGACAGTTCTACTCTGTCCTATAGGGTCGCTATAAGTCGGAATCGACTCGACGGCACTGGGTATTTTTTGGCTTACCCAATGATACCGTTCTTCCCTATCTACAGAGTAAAGTGCCAACTTCTCGGTCTTTTAAAATATGGCCCTTCCAAATTACTAGGCTGAGGATTTGGGGGACCATGGTCTCGGGGAACATCTAAAAGAAAATGTTCTACATTCTACTTTGGTGAGTAGTATCTGGGATCTTAAAAGCTTGTGAGTGGCCAGGTAAGATATTCCACTAGTCTCACCTAATCTGGAGCAAGGGAGAAAAAAGAAAAACAAAGACACAAAGACACAGGGAAAGATTAGCCCAAAGTACTAACGGACCACAACTACCACAGTCTCCACCAGACTGAGTCCAGCACAACTAGATGGTATGGGGCTACCACCACCAACTGCTCTGACGGGGATCACAATAGAGGGTCTCGGACAGAGCTCGAGAAAAATGTAGAACAAAATTCTAACTCACAAAAAAAGGCCAGACTTACTTGCCTGACAAAGACTGGAGGAACCCCAAGAGTATGGCCCCCCCGACACCCTTTCAGCTCAGTAATGAAGTCACTCCTGAGGACCACCCTTCAGCCAAAAATTAGACAAACCCATAAAACAAAACGAGACTAAAGGGGCACACCAGCCCAGCAACAAGGATGAGAAGGCAGGAGGGGACAGGAAAGCTGGTAATGGGGAACCCAAGGTGGAGAAAGGGAGAGTGTTGATATGTTGTGGGGTTGAAAACCAATGTCACATGTAATATTTTATGAGAAATGTGTTTACTCTGTAAACCTTCATGTAAAGTAAAATTAAAAAAAAATAATAAAATATGGTCCTTGCCTAGATTTATAACCTGTTTCATCTTGCACATCTCTTCTACCATCCCTGCCCTTGCTGAGACCACATTCACACACATGGATTCACACTTGACCTCACTTAGGCTCCAGCAACACTGCACTGCTGATATCTTCCCACTGCATTATGCCGTTCCCTCTGCCTATTCATCTTTAAAATTGAGTCAGATTTTATATTCTCTGGGGCAGTGCTTCTCAAACTTTACTGAGCATACATACGATCACCTGTGGATCTTGTCAAAATAGATTCTCCTTCAGCAGGTTTGGGGAGAAGCCTGAACTTTTACAATTTTGACAAGCTGGTGATGCTGCTGCTGGTCCAGGGAACCACAGTTGGAGTAGCAAGGCACTATGAAGTTGCCCCAGATGCTACCCTTCCTTGGATAGAGTCCAACACTTTTTCTCTGTTTTCTTGTCTTCTTTGACTACATCTCTGTTGTTACTCTAATTGCTGTATTATAACTTTGCCTGCTTATATATCTGCCTTCCCAACCAGAGCAGGGGTTTCTTGAAAGTAAAAACTGCCTTTTTCATCTTTATTTCCACAGAACTCAGCACAGCGTATGATACATAGGAAGCATTTCATATTCACTTGTTGAATGAATGCTGTTGAATGATACGTAGTCTTTACACACATATGTGAACAAGTGAACACATTCACTGCTGCCAGAGTATCATTCTTTGGACATGTTATCAGGAGGAACCAGTTCCTGGAGAAGAACGTCATGCTTGGTAAGGTAGAGTTGTGTCGTTGTTGTCAGGCATCATCGAGTCGGTTTCCACTCATAGCGACCCCGTGCACAACAGAACGAAACACTGCCCAGTCCTGCACCATCCTTACAATCATTGTTATGCTTGAGCCCATTTGTTGCAGCCACTGTGTCAATCCATCTCATTGAGGGTCTTCCTCTTTTCCATTGACTCTGTACTTTACTAAGCATGATGTCCTTCTCCAGGGACTGACCCCTCCTGACAACATGTCCAAAGTATGTAAGATGGAGTCTCACCATCCTTGCTTCTAAGGAGCATTCTGGTTGCACTTCTAAGAAGACAGAGTTGTTTGTTCTTTTGGCAGTCCGTGGTGTATTCAATGTTCTTCACCAACACCACAATTCAAAGGCGCCAACTCTTCTTTGATCTTCCTTATTCATTGTCCAGCTTTCGCATGCATATGATGACAATGAAAATACCATGGCTTGGGTCAGGGCACCTTAGTCTTCAAAGTAACATCTTTGCTATTCAACATTTAAAGAGGTCCTTTGCAGCAGATTTGCCCTTTTGATTTCTTGATTGTTGCTTCTATGGGTGTTGATTGTGGATCCAAGTAAAATGAAATCCTTGACAACTTCAAT
The DNA here is from genome assembly GCF_030014295.1 of Loxodonta africana. NCBI lineage: Eukaryota > Metazoa > Chordata > Mammalia > Proboscidea > Elephantidae > Loxodonta > Loxodonta africana. Next base: position 173,066,221 of record NC_087343.1, on the reverse strand, counting down.
CTTTTCTCCATTTATCATGTTACTTATTGGTCTAGTTGCGAGGATTTTTGTTTTCTTTATTTTGAGGTGTAATCCATACTGAAGGCTGTGGTCTTTGATCTTCATCAGTAAGTGTTTCAAGTCCTCTTCATGTTCACCAAGCAAGGTTGTGTCATCTGAATGATGCAGGTTGTTAATGGGTCTGCCTCCAATCCTGATGCCCTGTTCTACTTCATATAGTCCAGCTTCTCAGATTGTTTGCTTAGCGTGCAGATTGAATAGGTATGGTGAAAGGATACAACCCTGACACACACCTTTTCTGACTTTAAACCACTCAGTATTCCCTTGTTCTGTCTGAACAACTGCCTCTTTATCTATGTACAGGTTCCTCATGAGCACAATTAAGTGTTCTGGAATTCCCATTCTTCGCAATGCTATCCATAATTTGTTATGATCCACACAGTCGAATGCCTTTGTATATGCAATAAAACACAGGTAAACATCCTTCTGGTATTCTCTGCTTTCAGCCAGGATCCATCTGACAACAGTGATGATATCCCTGGTTCTGTGTCCTTTTCTGAATCCAGCTAGAATTTCTGGCAGTTCCCTGTCAATATACTGCTGCAGGTGGTTTTGAATGATCGTCAGCAAAATTTTTCTTGCACCTGATATTAATGATATTGTTCCATAATTTCTGCATTTGGTTGGATCCTCTGTTCAGTTCTTTTACTTCATCATTTCTTCCTTTTGCTTTAGCTGCTCGACATTGGAGAGCAAGTTTCAGAGTCTCCTCTGACATCCATCTTGGCCTTTTCATTTTTTCCTATTTTTTCAGTGACCTCTTGCTTTCTTCATGGATGATGTCCTTGATGTCATTCTACAACTTGTCTGGTCTTTGGTCATTAGTGTTCAACGCATCAAATCTATTTTTGAGATGGTCTCTAAATTCAGGTGGGATATACTCAAGGTTGTATTTTGGCTCTCATAGACTTGGTCTGATTTTCCTCAGTTTCACCTTGAACTTGCATATGAGCAATTGATGGTCTGTTCCACAGTCAGCCCCTGGCCTTGTTCTGACTGATGATATTGAGCTTTTCCGTTGTCTCTTTCCACACATGTAGTCAATTTGATTCCCGTGTGTTGCATCTGGCGAAGTCCACATGTATAGTCACCATTTATGTTAGTGAAAAATGTATTTGCAATGAAGAAGTCATTGGTCTTGCAAAATTCTATCATTTGATCTCTGGCATTGCTTCTAACACAAAGGCCATGTTTTCCAACTACTAATCCTTCTTTGTTTCCAACTTTCGCATTCCAATCACCAGTAATTATCAATGCATCCTGATTGCATGTTTGATCAATTTCAGACTGCAGAAGCTGATAAAAAATCTTCAAATTTCTTCACCTTTGGCCTTTGTGGTTGGTGCATATATTTGAATAATAGTTGTATTAACTGGTCTTCCTTGTAGGCATATGGATATCATCCTATCACTGACAGCATTGTACTTCAGGATAGATCTTGAAATGTTCTTTTTGATGATGAATGCAACACCATTCCTCTTCAAGTTGTCATTCCTGGAATAGTAGACTATATGATTGTCCAATTCAAAATAGCCAAGGTTAGTCCATTTCAACCCACTAATGCCTAGGATATCAATCTTTATGTGTTCCATTTCATTTTTGACTATTTCCAATTTTCCTAGGTTCATACTTCGTACATTCCAGATTCCAATTATTAACGGATGTTTGCAGCTGTTTCTTCTCATTTTGAGTCATACCACATCAGCAAATGAAAGTCCTGAAAGAGTGACTCCATCCACATCAATAAGGTCAACTCTACTTTGAGGAGGCAGCTCTTCCCCAGTCATCTTTTGAGTGCCTTCCAACCTGGGGGGCTCATCTTCTGGCACTATATCAGACAATGTTCCGCTACTATTTATAAGGTTTTCACTGGCTAATTCCTTTCAGAAGTAGACTGCCGGGTCCTTCTTCCTAGTCCGTCTCAGTCTGGAAGCTCGGCTGAAACCTGTCCTCCATGGGTGACCCTGCTGATATCTGAATACTGGTGACATAGCTTCCAGCATTACAGCAACATACAAGCCCCCACAGTACAACAAACTGACAGACATATGGTGGGGGGGGGTAAGGTAGAGGGTCAGTGAAAAAGAGGAAGATTCTCGATGAGATGGATTGACACAGTGGCTGCAACAATGAGTTCAAACATAGCAACGATTGTGAGGATGGTGCAGGACTGGCAGTGTTTTGTTCTGTTGTACATAGAGTTGTTATGAGTCAGAAGTGACTCCACTGCACCTAAGAACAACAATGACAACAGTCTTTACATGTTTGTGGAAGATGAAACCATGTAGCCATTTTTACTTAAGGAAAATTTTTGGAAATTTAACTTTTGGATAAATGTGTAACTCAAATCACCCACGCCGTCTTTATTAAAACATATAGCTTTTATTTGCTATACCGAGCCTTCAACTTTGTGCACGCAATAAAAGGAAAAAGATATTTCTTACATTTTCATTTTGAACACTAACATTTTATATTGACTGTATACTAATAAATACTTCATCCTATCCAAATATAAATACATAACATCAAGAGATACAAAAATGCGAAATCTACAAAATGCAACTAGAATCAAAAATTTGTATAAGGGAATTCTTTAAACACACCACATTGTTTTCAAAACGTGAGAGATAAAAACCAGGCAGGAAGCCCATATTTGTGGGATAGGACACTGGGAGGTGAACTGTCTACTCGTGTTCAGTTAAAGCCCCAGCGAATCTGAGCTTGTAAAAGATAATGCCATACAGAAGGGAATTTTCCAAACAGACCACAGAGATCTGTCAGTTCTGAGGTTTCTGTCTAGGCTGACCATTCCAGAGATCATCTCTAATTAAGGGCTGTAAAAGAGAATGTCTATTGTGGATAGATTGAACAGGATCATTTTCTAAATGATACATTTTATCTTGAGGCTCCCAGTTTCACAATAATTATAGTTAACAGCTATACATCTGAATCTCAAAAAAAAAAAAAAATTGATGTCAATTCCAACTCATAGCGACCTCAAAGTGCAGAGGAGAACTGCCCCATAAGGTTTCCAAGGAGCAGCTGGTAGATTTGAACTGCCAACCTTTTGGTTAGCAGCTGAGTTCTTAATCACTATGCCACCAGGCTCCCGTCTGATTCTCAAGATGGTCAAAATATCATATGCGCTAGAAAGAGCCTATTGCAACACATTCGATAAGCTCCCTATGAGCTTTATCTAAGCAGTCTAGAAAAATCAAATCTCTGTTATATCAGGGAATATCCTGCACAAAATGTCCAAGAAGACAGCAGCTCAAAGTTGGCCTAGTAAATCAAAGGAAATATTTATACTTCTGCAGGAGAATCTTTTAAAGCTGCTTCGAAGCTCATCCATTAAGTGTCTTCACATAACATGACTCTGAATTTGGGATTAACTGTGCAGTGCAAAACTCAACTGTTACTGAATTGTACACGTAAAAAATGTTGAAATGGCAAATGTTTTGTTATGTGTATATATATCTGCCACAATTAAAAATAAAAAGTCAGTTAACTATGACCAATGCAGCTGAGAAAAAAGAAGATTCTATTCCAAGCTAGAGAAGTCTCTGAGTGGTGCAAATAGTCATATGCTTGGCTGCTAACCAAAAGGTTGGAGATTCAAGTCCACCCAGAGGTACTTCTAAAGAAAGGCCTGGAGATCTGCTTCTGAAAAATTAGCCACTGAAAATCCTATGAGGGCACTCATGGCAACCCCATGAGTCAGAATTGAGTCCACGGCAACTAGCGGTAGTCCAAGTTGGAGGGCCAGAGTGCCAGACTCAGTGGTCTATGTGGGAACAAAATTATTCCCTGGTGGTACTACATTGACTTCTTTATTGGTTTTCTATGATGTCAGTCCCCTCTGGCTGTCCTTACTTTCTCTGCAATCCCTTTCATACTCAGTAGGAGGCAGTGTTGAACAGGGAAAAGTACTGTGCATTACATTCAGGCAGATTTTGGCTAGAATCCTGGGGTTCTATGCTTCCTGGCTCTGTCACTTCAGGCAGATGTCCTGACTTTTTAAAGCCTCAATTCTGTTACTGTAAAATGGGAATAGTAATACTATCTCATGTGCATGGTGTGAGGATGAACTGAGGCTCTGTATTGAAAGCTCATAGCTCAGTATATGTACTCTCAGGATGTTTGAGCACTCACCCTAACAGTAGGCATTCTTTTGCATTTTTAGAGCACCACATCTTACTTTCCACGAGGTGCCTTGAAGTCTTAACCTTAAGACTGGAAAATCTGAGGGCCTAAACAGGCATCTGTTTCTCTGCAAGGAGGTCACGATGACCAGCACAATGGCGCCCTCTGTTGATAAGGATGGACGATTGCAGAGAGAAGAGGCCACTTCCCAGAGGCCAGAAAAATGGTGGCCAAGTCCTCAGTCAGGATCAGTGTTCAAAGTAATCATTTCTTCCTAGGATCCTGCAGGGTACTTTTGTGCAGAGGGGAGGCATAGTCGCTTGCCTCATTTGGTACTAAAGGTAAGGATCAGAGTGGCAACAAGCTAAGACCTTTCTTTGTACCAGTTAGTTCCCTACCATCACATGCCCTCTTGGATTCCTGTCCAGATACCAGGGACACAACACTCCCAACTGTAGAATTTGAATTATTCACCCCAATCCATCCAATGGAGCTCACCATGCTTCCCTCAAGGAGAGAGGTGGCAGTATACCCTTACAAAACCACATGAAGCTGCATCTCAGAACATCTGACCTCTGATATGAAAGACTGTCCCATCATCCTCTACTGCAGGAAGCTGTGGTTGACTGCATTACAGCCACAGAGCTCGATTTTTCCGACTTGAATCAACCCACCAGTTTTCTTAGAAAAAGAGTCATGTCCCTTGTTTCCCTTGCCCCCAATCTTAGATTACTGTGTTGCTGGGTCCAAACAAGAGTTTCTTTGTCTGATAAACTTCAGACCCATGTTTAAAATAATAATAAAAATAATTATCCTGAATCCTATCCCTGTCTCTCCCTTTCACTAAGAAGCAGTGCAAGAAATGATGCCTGAAGCTTTTCAGATTGAGGCTTGTGCACCACATGTGACAAAAGGCTAGAGGGAAGGCAGAGACGTCGCTGCTGTTCTGGCCCTGCTCCCAGCTCAGTGGCTGACCCTCCTGCCTGTGGCCCAGTGCCAGCCACTGACAGGGTGCTGCCTCCGTGGCAGCTCAGGGAGCAGCGTCACAGGCCACGCTACCCCTGGGAGGTCCTGGGCTTGGGGCAGATTTAATGCTCTGTGAAGGGAGGACTTCCCTTCCTCATTCAGGATCTGCAGCCCGTGTCCTGGCACCAAGTCTCTGCTAAAGTCCTGATTCTGCAATTTCAGCCAGTTGGCCCAACAAGCTGGAGAAGGGCGGCCGGTCTTCTGGCCTCTGGAAAGGGAAGAAAAAGCTCTGTGAATTCCTTGTAGATGTGTGTCAGGGTATATCCAAAGTGAATCAGAGTTCAATAGCAACACTCTGTTGATATTTAAATATGCTTCCATATACACTTTAACGAAAACATTACATTCTAGTTGTTAACAGTACGTTTCTGATTCTGGAATCAGAAAGTCTGGTTTTCAGTTGCAGCTTTACCACTCATTAGCTATGTCATCTTGTTACTTGACCTTTTTGGATTTCAGTTTTGTCATCTGTACAATGGGGTTAATCATCGTATCTACCTCATAAGATTTCTGTGAGAATTAAATAAATCCATGCATAAAAGTACATCATAAAAATAAGTGCTAAATAATACAAAAAATAAAATACTTAGGTATCCGAAAAATATCTATATCTATATCTATATCTATCTATATCTATATCTATATCTATATCTATATCTATATCTATATCTATATCTATATCTATATCTATATCTATATCTATATCTATATCTATATCTATATCTATATCTATATCTATATCTATATCTATATCTATATCTATATCGATATAGATATATAGATATATAGATATATATGAGCAGGCTCTACATGACGGAAATTATAAAATTCTGATGAAAGGAAGCAAAGGTCTAAATAAATGGAGAGATATTTCATGTTCATGGATAGTAACTCAGTATTGTTAAAACGTCAATTCTTTCCAACTCAGTTTATAGATTCAGTGTAATCCCAATCAAAATCCCAGCAAGTTGTTTTGTAGATATTCACAAACGGATTCTAAAGTTTATGTGGAAAGCCAAAAGACCCACAATAGCCAATATAATATCGAAGAAGAAGAATAAAGTCAAAGGATTGACACTACCTGACTCCAAGACTTAGTATCAAGACAGCATGGTACTGGGGCATCTATACAAAACCAACAGCCAACATCATTCTTAATGGAGAGAGGCTGAAAACATTCCCCTTGAGAACAAGAATAAGACCAGGATGTCCTTTATCTCCACTCCTATTTAACACCATGCTAGAATTCCTAGCTAGAGCAATAAGGCAAGAAAAAAGAAACAAAGGGCATCCAAATTGGTAAGGAAGAAGTAAAACTGTTCCTATTTGTGGATGATATGATACTATACATAGAAAACCCAAAAGACTCCACAAGAAAACTACTGGAACTAATAGAAAGATTCAGCAGAATACAAGATAAACATACAAAAATTAGTTGGATTCCTATGTGCCAATAAAGGGAATGACAAAAAAGAAATCAGGAAAACAACATCATTTACAATAGCCCCTAAAAAAATAAAATACTTGGGAGTAAATCTAACCAGAAATGTAAAAAGCCTATACAAAGAAAAACTATAAAACACTTCTTCAAGAAACCAAAAGAGGCCTACATAAATGGAAAAACATACCATACTCATGGATAGGTAGACTTAACATTGTGAACTGTCAATTCTACTCAAAGCACTCTACGAGTACAATGCAATCCTGATCCAAATACCAACAGCATTATTTAAAGAGATGGAAAAACTAATCATTAACTTTACATGGAAAGGGAAGAGGCCCTGGATAAGTAAAGCACTACTGAATAAGAAAAACAAGGTAGGAGGACTCACACTACCTGACCTCAGAATCTGCTATACAGCTACGGGAGTCAAAACAGCCTGGTACTGGTACAACGACAGACACATTGACCAATGGAACAGAATTGAGAACCCAGATGTAAATCCAGCCACCTATAGTTATCTGATCTTTGACAAAAGTCCAAAGTCCATCAAATGGAAAAAAGACAGTCTTTTTAAAAAACGGTGCTGGCAAAACTGGATGTCCATCTGCAAAAAAATCAGACAGGATCCATACCTCACACCATACACAAAGACTAATTTAAAATGGATCAAAGACCTAAGCATAAACCCCAAAACTATAAAGATCATAGAAGAAAAAATAGGGTCAATGCTAGAGGCCCTAATACATGGCATGAATAGAATATAAACTATAACTAACAATACACAAACACCAGAAGACAAGCTAGATAACTGGGATCTTCTAAAAATTAAACACTTATGCTCATCAAAAGAATTCACAAAGAGAGTAAAAAGAGAACCTACAGACTGGGAAAAATTTTTGGCTATGACAAATCCAACAAAGGTCTAATCTCTAAAATGTACAGGAAAATCTAACACCTCTACAACAAAAAGACAAATAATTCAATTCAAAAATGGACAAAGGATATGAACAGACACTTTGTCAAAGAAGACATTCAAGTGGCCAACAGACACATGAGGAAATGCTCAAGATCACTAGCCATTAGAGAAATGCAAATCAAAACCATGATGAGATACCATCGCATCCCACCGTTACTGGCATGAACCAAAAAAACAGGGAATAACAAATGTTGGAGGCTGCAGGGAGATTGGAACTCTTATGCACTGCTTGTGGGAATGTAAAATGGTGTAACCATTTTGGAAAATGATATGGCACTTCCTTAAAAAGCTAGAAATAGAAATACCGTAAGATCCACTCCTAGAAATATATCCTAGAGAAATAAGAGCCATCATATGAATAGACATATGCACACTCATGTTCACTGCAGCATTGTTCACAATACCAAACAGATTGAAACTACCTAGGTGCCCATCAACAGATGAATGGATAAACAAACTATGGTACATACACACAATGGAGTACTATGCAATGAAAAAGAACAATGATAACTCTGTGAAGCATCTCACAACATAGATGAATCTGGAGGGGACTACGCTCAGTGGAAAAAGCCAATCAAGAACAGGCAAATATAGTATGAGATCACTACTATAAAAACTCACTGTAAAGTTTATATGCAAAACGAAACAATCTTTGATGGCTACGAGGAAGGGGAGGGGTGAGGATGGAAAAGCACTAAATAGATAGTAGATAAGTGGTAACTTGGTGAAGGGTAAGACAGTACACAATACTGGGGAAGCCAGCACAACTTGTCTAAGGCAAGGTCATAGAAACTCCACAGACATATCCAAACTCCCTCAGCACTCAAATTACTGTCCTAAGGGATGTGGGGACCATGGTCTTGGGGAACACCTAGCTCAATTGGCATAACATAGGTTATAAAGAAAATGTTCTACATTCTACTTTGGTGAGTAGCATCTGGAGTCTTAAAAGCTTGTGAGTGGCCATCTAAGATACTCCACTAGCCTCACTGCCTCTGGAGCAAGGGAGAGTGAAGAAAACAAAAGACACAAGGGAAATATTAGTCCAAAGAACTAATGGACCACAACTACCATAGCCTCCACCAGACTGAGTCCAGCAAAACTAGATGGTGCCTGGCTACTCCCACTTAACTTCTCTGACAGGGATCACAATAGAGGGTCCCAAGCAGAGCTGGAGAAAAATGTAGAACAAAATTCTAACTTACACACACACAAAAACCCAGACTTACTGGCCTACCAGAGAGTGGAGAAAACCCAAGAGTATGGCCCCGTGGACACCATTTTAACTCAATACTGAAGTCACTCCTGAGGTTCACCTTTCAGCCAAAGATTAGACAGGTTCATAAAATGAAATGAGACTAACTGGACATACCAGCCCGGGGTAAGGATGAGAAGGCAGGAAGAGACAGGAAAGCTGCTAACGGGGAACCCAAGATGAAGAAGGGGAGAGTGTTGACATGTTGTGGGGTTGACAACCATTGTCACAAAACAATATGTGTATTAATTGTTTAATGAGAAACTAGTTTTCTCTGTAAACCTTCATACAAAGTACAATTAAAAAAAAGATAAAGATCTAAAAAAAAAAAGACAGCTTGGTATTAACAAAAGGACAGATAAATAGATCAGTGGAATAGAGTAGAAAGCTAGGGAATTGCAAATTAAAACAACAATGAGATACCACTACACAAGAATGGCTAAAATTCAAAACACTGACAAGACTCAATGCTGGCGTGATGTGGGGCAACAGAAATTCTCATTCATTGCTGGTAGAAATGCAAAATGATACAGCCACTTTGGAAGACAGCCTGACAGTTTCTCACAAACTAAACACAGTCTTAGCATACAATTGAGCAGTCCTGCTCCTAGGTATTTGCCCATTTGAGCTGAAAACTTATGCCTACACAAAAACCTGCACACAAATGTTTAGGGCAGCTTTACGCCTAATTGCCCCAAACTGGAAGCAACCAAGAAATGCTTTCTCAAGCCTCAAAAAGATACGGAGGAGCCATAAAGGCGTATTGCTAAGTGAAGAAGTCAGTTTGAAAAGGTGACATATTTTATGATTCCAACTATGTGACGTCCTGGAAAAGGCAAAACGATAGAGACAGTGGAAAAGATCAGTGGTTTCCTGGGATTCAAGGGAAAGGAGGGTGAAATGAACAGGGAATTTTTGTTGCTGTTTTTGTTAGGTGGCTTCGAGTCAATTCTGACTCATAGAGACCCTACAGGACAGAGTAGAACTGCCCCATAGGGTTTCCAAAGAGCAGTTGGTAGATTTGAACTGCCGACCTTTTGGTTAGCAGCCAAAGGTTTAACCAGTGTGTCACCAGGGCCCCAATATAAACTACAGGCATTAATTAATTCACGATTATGCATCAATATTGGTTTATTAATCATAACAAGTATACCACACTAATATAAGATGTTAATAATGGGAAACTGTGTGGAGGGGAGGGAAGGTTATATGGTACTTTCTGTGCAATTTTTCTGTAAATCGAAAACTGTTCTAAAAAATAAAATCTATTAATTAAAACATTATTAAAAGATAGTTAAAAAAGAGAAAAGTGCCAAATAAATGTGAACTATCATTATTATTATAGCATTTAATCCATATGAAGTAGACAATATTTGTTTTGAGCTCTTATTTATATTGTTATTGCATTGTTCTTTGCTTTATTCCTGATTATAAAAGCTCTATGAACTTATATGTCAAGTATTATTCAATTCTCTTTTGCCCGTAAGAAAAAGGGGCTTCAGAGAATTGCCCAAGATTAATGTCTAAGGAAGGGTAAAGCTGAGACAAAACACAAGCGTCCCATGTTTTTTCTTTTCCACCTTATTGCCCTTCAATGATTTGAATTTTTTTGCCAACTATTTCAGCAACTTTCAACTTTGGCTGAAATTTACAGTGTTCTAAAAGTCACCAAAGGACATCTGAGACTCATGCTGATGTGGCTCATGGCACAGCCTGCCACCCGGGAAGCGAGTAACTGAGCGCTCCGGGAGGGTACAGAGTCATCGGCTCCCATTCTGAATCCCCAGGACTGAGAACAGTGTCTGACGTACATGAGGCTTTCAATAAGGTTTACTGAATGAATAAAATTAACTTTAATAAGCCATTTTAATACATTCACAGCACAAATGAACTTGTTTCCCAATTTATAGGACTAATTAAATAAACTTTTTAATGGTTTTATGGTATTACCGATATTCTCTTCTCAGGAAATTGGGGAGGGGGGTGGCAAAGGCCTTACCCCACCCCCTCTCCAAGACTGTGTTCATGGCTTATGACATTATGCAGCAAATCAAATATCATTTAAGGTCACTGCCAGCTCTTAGGGATAAGGATCTCTCTAGTTAATTGACCCTCAAAGTCACTTTCCTGCTAATCTGTTTTAGTCATCTCTGCTGCTTCTTCCTTCTAACAGGGTTCCCTTCTCTAGGGAAAGGGGCGGGCCCTGAAATCATAGATTAAAACACAAAAGGAAACCACTTTCTCCACTGACCTCTTTCCAGCAATGATTCATGATCTGGTAGACATTTGTGGAGGCCAGTCGGGGCTTGTATAACCGAAATCCGGTACTGATGTCTTCCACCACCTCAGAGTTGCTTCGGTTTTCATATGGGATTTTGCCTTCGCTGAAGACTTCCCACATGAGCACACCTATGAGAGATGGTGAGTGAGGTACAGCTAAGGATAAAGTCCACAGGTCGCAAACAAACTAACCTTCAGAAACCACAGGCTCCTTGGCATTAGGATTCAAGCTCTTACCTCCGGGAGGTAAAGTATGAAGTCCCCCTAAGCTGATGAGGCCTGTCCTTTTCCTAAAGATCTGAGATTTCCCAACCTTCCTAGTGGCTAAGAGCTTTCAAGCTCAGCCCTTTGTTATACCTAACTTAAATGCTTATGATTAAAAATTGCAGGGGAAATAAACTCAAATGCCTATAAAGATGATGTAAATGAATAGAGTGGGGAGGTATGTATTGGTGAGGGTTGAGTGAGGAGTGCGGAAAACTGGAGACCAAAAGCTCTGTCTTAAGAAGACACCTGTGATTCAGCTCTAGACAACTTACGGCACAAGGCAAAGGGTTGCCACTTTTCCGATTTTTTAACAGAAGACAGACATTGAATTTTAAAATATGAGCTCAGTGTTTTGGTCATTAATTTGACTTTTAAAAATACTGTGTAGACCAAGCAAAAGACACCTTTGGGTTTGTGCATTTTTGACCTCTGATTTAATTCTCTTCTACCCTCGATAGAAATGTCCCCTGGGCTTCACTGTATACCTATATATCCATAGGATGTCAGAGTGGGAAGACAGCTTGCAGATCACCTAACCCAGTGGTTTCTGAGGTATATTCCACAGAACTTAAGGGTGGAGTTCCCCAAAGTTGATCCCTAAAACACCCACATAAAATATCCCCTCAGAAGTTTGTTAAAATGGCAAATTCCTAGGGCCCAGCTCAGACTTACTAAGTCAGAATTTCTAGGACATCCTCAGAGGTGCCTAGGAAGTTTTGCAAATTTAGAACTTGACTGTAAATAAGGCTGTTTAACATTCAAAGAGGAGCCCTGGGTGGTGCAAGCAGTTAAGTGCTCAGCTACTAACCAGAAGGTTGGTGGTTCAAAGCCACCCATTGCTGCCTTGGAAGAAATGTCTGGTGACCTACTTCCAAAGGTCAAAGCCACTGAAAACCCTATGGAGCACAATTACATTCTGACACACATGGGATCGCTATGAGTTGGAATCAACTTGACGATAACTGGTTTTGTTTTAGAACATCCTGAGATACCAGGATTTCTAGTGAGATTTCTTTTGAAAATGGGGTTCTGCTGCTAAAAAAGAAAAAAAAAAGTTTGAAAATGACTGCTTTATTACAAACCTTCTACTGCATAGATGAAATACTGAGTAAAACTCAGAGAGGTTACTTGACTTGCTTAAAACAACACAGCTAATTAGAGTAAAAATCTTACAATGCCTGATTTAAAGTCCAATGCCTTAAGGCAAAGGTCAAACTCTCAGCCCACCCAGGCTTCTGTTTCTCACACTTTCTTCACTGAACCCATTCTACTCTGTATCCATCAGCCAACCTCATCTCTGGACTCTGTCCAGATGACACAACCCAAGCAGGGACAAGCTTCAGCCCAATACTCTAATTGTAAGATGCAGCAGAAAATTCCCAAGCTGACACCCTGTGGCAAAACTAATCCCATTCAGATCAGGAGGTGAGTGTGTGAAAGTGGCTATTCCTGTAAATATCTCTTTATAGGCCCCCAACTGGGTGCAGTGTGACTGCCTTTGTCACCCGTGAAGAGATGGCTGCAAACCAGCCCTGAGCTGATTAGTTATATGCACTGGAGAAAAGAGAGTCTTCTGAGAATGCTGGTAGTGCATTCTGTAACCTAAACTTGGCTAGCAAAATCATAGCTAGGCCTGGTTTAAAAGAAAAGATCAGAAGGAAGTAATGAACAAACAACTAGATTGTTGGAAATGGATATTATAAAATGCTGGAGAAGAGTTTAAAGCTAGTTCTTCTAAGAGAGTTAATTAGATAGCTCCCCCCTGGTTTTCACTACTAGTCCATATACTTCACAAACCTTCCCTTCATATGGAATGGCAAAATCAAACTTTAACCAGTTGCTTCTTATAATCCAAATCAAAGGGGTTGTCTGGTGTATTTTTGTGTGTACTTCTGGTATGTACAGACTATGGTTTAGAATGACAAGACAAATCCAGCAAGAACATTTAATACTTCTTGCCATGCCAACCTCATTCATGCCCATTTGCACTTATTAGAAATTCTAATTCCTTACTATGGCCTGCCAACTTCCTCGCCTTCTACTCTCCCAGTATACCTTGTTCTTTGGACACACCAAGCTTTTCCACTTTCTGCTGTGTCACGCTGTTCCTTGCTTTTTGAAAGGGGATAGTTCCCTCTCATTATTCAGGTCTCAACTTAAGAGTCACCTTCTCTGAGGAGCAACTGGAATACGTGTCCAATTGCCTCTATGAACAACTACCTCCTTTACCAGAAAACCAGAAGAACTGGATGGTGCTTGGCTACCATTACTGAACAATTTGATCAAAGATTCTATAGAAGAATCCTGATCAAAAGTGGGGAGGAGGGATGTGAAACAGAACTTCAAATTCTCATGGAATCCTTACTTTCTGGAGCCATTGAGGCTGGATGACCATCCGTCCCCCCAAAACTATTACCCTGAGAAAATCATTAAACCTTAAAACAAAACTATTCCCTAAAGTCATCTTTAAACCAAACCAAACAATAGTTTAGCCTAATTAGAAAAGAATATCTGCCTTAAGCATTGTGTTCTTTTAAAGAATTTTCTGTATCAGATTACATTGAAAATAGCAACTCAAAAGGTTGGATGAGAAGCTCAGGGGACAGTGAGTTTGTGTGGATGATGGTGAAACAATTTGGAAAATCGTATCATGAAAGATGGCACAATTTGAAGAATGTAACCAATGTCACTGAAATGCATGTGTAGAAATTATTGAATTGATGTATGTTTTGCTGTGTATAGCTTCATTAAAAAAAAAAAAAAAAAGATTATGGCCCTTGCACCAGAATGTAAAAACAAAAAAAAGAAATAGAGGCCTTTTCAGACCACGTTATTTGAAGCAGACTCTCCCCCATTTCAGTCACTCTATCCCATTACTCTGCTTTATTTTTTTTCATAGCATTTATTCATCACCAGTTGGAACTGAGGGCAGCTGTTTTCTTTTTAACTGATTTTATCTTATACATATATCTCTGCTAGTTTCTTCACATGATTGTTTTCACCCCTGCTAAAATTCAGTCCCATAGAGGAGTCTTTTCTGCCCCACCCACCACTACAGCCTCAGTACCTAGGTCAACCCCTGATGTATAGTCAAACCATTTGCCATGGAGCCAATTCCAATTCATGGTGACCCCATGTGTGTCACAGTAGAACTGTGCTCCACAGGGTTTTCAGTGGCTAATGTTTTGGAAGGAGATTATCAGGTCTTTCTTCTGAGGGTGTCCCTGGGTGGACTTGAACCTCCCAGCTTTTGGTTAGCAGTCAAGTGAGTTAACTGTTTGCACCACTCAGGGACTAGTAGATGCTCAGTAAATTGTTGTTGAAGGAATGAATAAAATATTTATTGAGGGTTAAGTGTAGGAATATAATGTTGAACAAAACATAGTCCCTTCCTTCAAAGAGTTCGTATTCTAATCTCATGTCTCCCCCTACCCTTTGACCTCACAGCAGATACCACCAGAATCCTAAATGCCCACTTTTATTTTTACCCTCATTTCAAGAATTTCCAAGAGTTAATACAATAATGAATTCTTTTCAGAGCTGTTTTGCACACAGACTCTCAGAGGGACACCCTCATGGTCAAGCATTCAGAGCAAGAAGAGATGCCTGCATTTGACAAAGGAAACCACAAGCCCACAGTCCCAGATCACAGGGGCGTGGGGCCAGGATGACTCTTACCAAATGACCACACATCTGACTTGCTGCTGTAACGGCTGAAGGAGAAAACTTCTGGGGATGCCCACTTCACTGGGAACTTGGTGCCTGTGGAACTGGTGTACTGATCATCGAGGACAAACCTGGAGAGAGAGTGGAAGGAGAATGTCGGAACATTCCAGAGCCTGAGTTCCTTTCCTGAGACCTTGCTGACACCACATCCCCTTATTACCTTGTCATTCCGAAGTCAGACACTTTGATGACTTGGTTTTCTCCCACCAGACAATTTCGGGCAGCCTGGAGAGGAGACGGGCAAATAAAAGAAAAGGAAAAGTGTTGGTGGATAATCAGTAATTAAGGAGTCCCCCATAATCACAGTCCTTGGCTCTTCTCTTCTATGTGCTATTGCACGGGGGCCTCAAGGAGCTTTACAGACATTAATTAAGCTTCTCCTGGAAGTTAGCTGGAAAGTTCAATGTGTAAGATCCTTCATTAGGATGAGTAAGTTTGGCCTTTTATCTTTATTCCTGGGGTCTTTATTAGAAGAGAAGTCTGTGGTGTTGTCTAACCAGCGATGTGCTCTAACACAACCAGAGGAGATATGAAATGTTAACATTAGGAAGTACGAAGAAACCACTTTCTGCCTGACCAATATAAGAATGTTTGCAGGTTGTTAATTTGTATAAAACTATCCTTCAGTAGAGAGGCTACTTGGCCTCTAGTTAGTATCTCAGAGTTGCATTGGATGAGCTCTCAGAGATAATTGACTCCAGTGATTCTCAAATTTCAGCGTGCCTATCAATCAGTTGGGGGAAACATGTCAAAATTAAAACTCTCGAGTCCCAACTCCCAGCCATGTTGAGGGTGGTTTTAGGATCACCCCAATGTGATTCTGAGAGGCCCTTGGATAACACTTTGAGAAAAAGGGGCTCGTCCATTGTCCCTCATTTTGCAGGGGGAAACTGAGGCACAGAGAAGTTAAGAGGGAGGCATTGTTAGCTCCATTTTGGAAAAATGTAAACTGCGACTCAGAGCATGAAAGGGACCGTCCACATTTAGAGGTGGGGCTGGGATTAGAGCCAAGATCTGAGCTCTCATGCTTCACTTTTCCACTAACCAGTTAACCAGTTGCCATTGAGTCAACTCCAATTCATGGCGACCCTATGCGTGTCACAGTAAAACTGTGCTCCACAGGGTTTTCAGTGGCTGACTTTTCAGTAAATCACCAGGCCTTTCCTCTACAGTGTGTCTCTGGGCGGACTCAAACCTCAGCCTTTCAGTTAGCAACCAAGCATATTTACCATTTGCACCATCCAGGGACTTTGCGATTTCCCACCAGAACTTCCCAAAGTGTGTTGAGGAAGAAAGACGTAGAGAGAAGAGTAGATGGTTTGTGACTTGTTATTTATTAATGCAACCTCAGCCTTGGTAGCCCTGCATTTCAGTGGGACCTGCCCCTTCATCCTGGACCTGGATTTGTGCCCCATACCCTCTTACCAGGTCTCTGTGGATGACACACACATCTTCCAGGTAGGCCATGCCTTCACACACGTCCAGGCACATGCCCAGTAGGGTCTCCGCTGCAAAGACCCCCCGCTGGCTGCGCAGGTAATCTGAGAGGCAGCCATGCTCCATGAACTCAAACACCAGGCAGATGGGGGCCTGCTCCAGGCACACCCCATAGAGCTGGACCAGTTTGGGGTGAGAGAGTTTCCTGGAGGAAAAAGACAAAGGATGAGATGACCCAAACCCAGTCTCCCAAAAGTGCAGTACATTGTATCCAACTCGTGGTTTCGAAAACAAAATTCACTACCCAAAACAAAAAATATATTTGATTGTGTTTTTTGAAATTTGGTAAGTGAAGGAGTGGCTTAGCGCTTTGTATTGCATGGGACTGATCATTACCAGTAATAGAAAAAGAAAAAATAGCCTTTTCTGTTCAAACCTTCCCAATATCTTCTGTAGGGCAGAGTTGAGGTCACCATATAATTTAACATTCAAACTAGGACACTCCTGAAAATGAAAGGGGATACTATCTGTAATACTTCTGGACAAGGACATAAAGCGGGACTGTTCTGGGAAAACCAGGATATGTGGTCTCTGTAAATAAGAGACAGAAGATGGAATGTGGCTCCTACAGATGTCTTCTTGTTGCTCTCCACCGTGTGTCAAACCTCAGCTTCTCCATCTCTAGAATGGGGGTGATAACAACCCATGTCTCATACGGCTGTGGGGAACAGGCTAGACCAGTGGTTCTCAACAGAGGGTAATTTTGCCCAGCAGGGGATATTTGCAAATGTCTGAAGGAATTTTTGGTTGTCATAAGTGGGAGAGGGATGTGCTGTTGGCACCTAGAGGGTTGTTATGGATTGAATTGTGTCCCTCCAAAATGTGTGTCCACTTGGTTAGGCCATGATTCCCAGTATTGTGTGATTATCTACCATTTTGTCATCTGATGTGATTTTCCCATGTGTTGTAAATCCTGCCTCTAACATGTTAATAAGGCAGGATTGGAGGGAGTTATGTTAATGAGGCAGGACTCAATCTGTAAGGTTAGATTATGTTTTGCCTCAATCTCTTTTGAGATATAAAAGACAGAAGCGAGCCCAGAGACGGGAAGACCTCGTACCACCAAGAACGCAGTACCGGGAACAGAGCGTGTCCTTTGAACCCGGGGTTCCTGCACTGAGGAGCTCCTAGACCAGGGGAAGATTGATGACAAGGACCTTCTCCCAGAGCCGACAGAGAGAGAAAGCCTTCCCCTAGATCCGGTGCCCTCAATTTGGACTTCTAGCCTCCTAGACTGTGAGAGAATAAATTTCTGTTTGTTAAAGCCATCTACTAGACAACTAAGAGAAGGGTAGAGGCCAGGGATGCTGCTAACATCCTAGAGTGCATAGGACAGCCCCCACAATAAAGAATTATCCAGTCCAAAATGTCAATAATGCTGAGGTTGAGAAAATCTGGATTTGACTGAATGAGAGAAGGTTTTTGAAAGAGCTTTGTAACCTGAAAACCTTATTCAAATACAAGTGATCATTATTGCCCTAGCAAATGCACTAGTGATAACTTGACTCCAACAGTCAGCTCTTTTCTTCAATTATTCTACGTTTTTGGCTCATACAATCCCTTCCTAGACATCACTCATGCGACAAGCATTTACCAAGCAGTTATTATGTGCCGGGTACTGTGATAGACATCAGTGTTATGACAAATAAGACAGACAACCTCCTGCCCCGTGGAGCTTACATTCTAGAGGAAACCAGGCTGCAAAAAGTAAACACAGCTTTAAAAAAGGTAACCCCATATAGTGAGTTGAGAGAGTGACAGGGTGTGTGGAAAAGGCCTATCAGATGACATCTGGGCTGACATCTGGCCTGAAGGATGTCAGGGACGCAGCTGGGTGTGTTTGAGGATGGGCAGAGATCAGTGTGGTTGGTATGTCTGGACCAGGGGTAGAGATCGGTAGGAGATAAGATTGAGGAGGTAGGCGAGGCCAGACCATGGAGAGCCTTGTAGACCATGGTGAGGAGTCTGGATTTTTATCTCTGTGCAGTAGGAAGCCTCCACTGGGTATTGAGCAGGGAGGTAGCACGACATGGTATTAGAGTGGGACCTAAAGAGCACAGCACAGAACATCTGCCCCAAAGATTCTTTGTATCCTTTGTTTTGACCACTCACATCATGATTTCTGCCTCTTCTATGAAGTCCTCTTCTGACATGGCCCCTTCTTGAATGGTTTTGATAGCCACCTTGTCCTTGTTGAGCCAGTAGCCAAGATGCACCAACCCAAACTGCCCGCTGCCTATCTCCTGCACAAAAGTGAGCTCCGAGGGATCGATCACCCATTTCCCTGAAAGAAACAGAGATGATTTTCCAGGGTTGGCAAGCAGTAGGTAGGAAGTATAGGGCTACCGGAAGGCTTTATAGCTCCTATGCAGAATTTTAGTCTTTTGTTAATATGATCCAAAGATGGAGAATGGTATAAGCTGTAGACTTAGAACTATCATAAACCCATTCTTGATGAGTCGATTCCAACTTACAGCAACCCTATAGGACAGAGTAGAACTGCCCCATAGGGTTTCCAAGGCCATAATCTTTACAGAAGCAGATCACCACATCTTTCTACCACAAGAACTATAGATATAATTATTATATATTTTTTCTAAATAATGACACAGGGCATGCATTTAAAACCTTGAAAATACATGTATGGGGGTTACATGCCAAGGGGAAGGAGAAAAGCATTAATTAAGATATTAATGAAACTAAATGAAAGAGTTCCTGTAAGGTCCCAACCATTTTCTACAACTGATTGAAAATTTGTCATTGCCATTTTTCACGTAGGGCAAATTTTATTTAGGCTGCTGATTCATTCCTTCATTCATTTATCAAGAGCATCCACTATGTACACAGCACTCCACTGGCATTAGCCGGGGTGAAGAATATTCAAAGAGAGCTTGTACAGAGGCACAACCTAGCACAGTGCCTGGCATATGGTAGGCTCTCAATAAGTGCACAGTTAACAAATAAAATGGCTCTGTGTCTCAGCTTTTCATTAGCAAATGAGTGGGTTATCTCTGAGATGCCATCTAGCATAGACACATGAAAATCCTACAGATATTACAATAACCTTATCTTCATAAGAAGGCTAAAGAAGCATTATCCTTTTTTGATCCTTAGTCTAATATCCTTTTTTTTTTTTTTTTAGTCTAATATCCTTAGTCTAACATGATAAACATTCAGATTTCTACATCTTTGAGGCAGAGACTCAACAAAAACAGTATTTAGTGCCTACTTTGGCCAGTCATGGTGCTGGTTGGGGACAGAGCCCAAGGCAGTTTTTAAGTTTGCCCTCTAACTACTTATATCAAAATCACCCAGGGTACTTATTTAAAATGCAGATTCTAGGACACTACACCCAGGGTTTAGGTTTGGATAAGTGTTGGGAAAGTTTCAGCAGTCAACATTTTTAATAAACATCCTGGATGACATTGATGCACACCGAAGTTTGAGAATGACTAACCTAAGAGAAAGGAGCCCTGGAGATGCAATGTTTAAGTGCTTGGCAGCTAATTGAAAATTGGAGGTTCACGGGACAAAAGACCTGGTGATCTGCTCACATAAAGATTACAGCCCAGGAAACCCTGTGGTGCAGTTCTACTCTGTCTTATAGGATCACTACGAGTTGGAATAGGCTCAACAGCACCCACACACAATGTAGGAGACACAACATGAAAATTACACCAGCTCTCTCCCCAACCAGCACACCATCTGAGCCAGGGGATGCAAATGCAAATGGCTCCAGGCTCCAGGCAGTTAGTCATAAATGGGTGAAACAGGCCTGGAGGACAAGAAGGTACAGTAGGGGCTGTGGCACTGGTGATGCATGCTTGAATAAAGGCAATAAAAAATAATTAAAACTCTGCTGTTCAAGCTAATACTTCTGGGTGCTGCCAGCCTACAGCCCTTCCAATAGGCCAATCCTCAAAAAAGCTGTTGTTGTTGTTAGCTGCCGTCACGTCAGCACTGACACATGGCAACCCCATGTGTACCCCCAGCCAACCTTTTGGCTAACAGTTGACCGCTTAACCACTTGTGCCACCCAGGGATTCCTCCACCCCCCAACAAAGTAGATAACACGAAATTTCTAGCAGATAGGTGGGAGCACAGTGCTAAAGCATTGTTTACTAGTATTTTTCTAATAACATTTAGTAGAGTGCTCCGTACAAAGTAGGAGCTCAAAAAATACTTCGTTGATGAACTCTTAATTAAAACCAGTGGACACCGATTTGACCTAGATAATGTGCTCACATGTACACTTCCCTTATTCGCACAAATTGTAAATGTTCATTTGTGCATGCTATCTCCTGTTACACAGCCTACCTGTTTTAATAGTTATTAGAAGCCTGGGGAATAGTTAGGCTCATGGGAAAGTGCATTCACAATTTCCCTTAGTCCTTTAAAGACATGAGTTTTAGCACAAATGCACAATATTCTAGAATGCACTGCTCACCATATCTCAGCCCTGCTGTGACCGGGGCTTTCTGCCTCCAGGAACAAACTGGATACCGGAGCCGAGTGACCAGACCTGTTGATTAAAAAGAGAAGGGTTAGAGCTTTACCGAAGCAACTGTCCAAGTTACATCATCAGGAAAAAATAGAATCCAATACAAAAGCGACTTTTTTTCTGAAAAACAAATCCCAAACAAAGCCCCAAGCACTGGTTTCACACCCTCCCTGAGAAGACTCATAAGCACAGGTGGGCAAGTAATGACATTTAATGATTTCAACAGCAGAGTTTTCTAGTGGAAAATAAATGATATATTCAAATATTTGGCACCTTTTTCTATCTGTACATTTGGTTATTATTTATGATCACCTTGTGTGATATGAAGAGACCAGGCTGGGCTTTTGCCACTTTATCCAAGTTCCCTTGCATGGGTACCTCTCCGCTTTGACCTCTAGAACTCACCTCCTCCGTTGTGTTGGTGGTAATTGATGAGGAGAGGGATGGAATCAAACACGTACTTTTCAGCCACGTAGTATCGCTTGGGGTTATCATTTGTTTCTTTGATGTGATAGTGCTTTATACAGGGGTTGTTCTCACTTAAATGAAACATAAGGGCTGTGATTATTAATAAGCAATGCTTGGATGCAAAGACGTCTACTGGTATCAGATCCCTATTAGCTTTGTTTCTTGACCTCTTGCAAGGATGGCAGATACATTTCAACTTTTGTGCCAGTCTGGGCAGGTTGCCATGGGTGCCAGGAGTGCTGTGTTAAGATGGATTCTGAAGCTGTGTCTGGACCCAACTGCAAACAGTGCCATGATGGACTGGTGATATTTCTTCCATGAGCACAAAATGGGTATCACATGTGTTGCACATTTTCCTTCTCTGCTTTATGAATATAATTAATCGTCAGCATATGTTGAGGAAGCATCTATTGCCCTTTCATATGTATTTGACTTTGTCAGAAAAGAATTAACACAAAGGCCTGATACTGCTATCCTTTGAAAGATCTGCTTGTAAGTTTAGCCCTGGGGTGATATTTGGAACTTGGATTTTGGGGGGGTTCCCAAACTGATAAAAGTGTCTCTGTGCCAAAACTCTTTACAAACAAAGTGGCTTATGTCAAATAACTGCTTTCCTTTTGGGAGTCTGGAATTTGGGCACATTCTAGGCAGGGTGCCTATGTGGCTAGCCCCCAGTTAAACTCTGGACACTGAGCCTCCAATGAGCTTTTTGGTAGACAACACTTTGCACGTATTGTCACAATTCATTGCTTGAGGAATTAAGTATGTCCTTGGTGACTCCACGGGGAAAGACTCTTGGAAGCTTGTGCCTGGTTTCCTGCAGATTTCAACTCATGTGCCTTTTCTCTTTGCTGATTTTGAGGTACATTAGCCAGGAATCAAACCCTGGTCTTCCACATGAAAGGTGAGAATTCTACTACTGAACTACCACTGCCCTCCAATAAATGACAGGCAGTTTTATTAGCAGAGCCAGGATTAGAAGTCACATCTTCTTGCTTCCAACCAGAAGTATCTTTTCTCCCACTCCATATATATTAAATTATAAACTCCTCAGGATCAGGCATTTTGTTTTTTTAGAGCAGTGTATGCAGGATGCTAACTGGGAAGAGGAACTTGTGTCCAGCCCCGGCTCTGTCACTTTCTTGCTAAGGGACTTTGGTTATGTCCTTAGCCTCCCTAGCTTTGGTTTTCTCAGACAGAACTGGGAAACAATTTCTAGTGGCCCTCTGCCTTTCACATTGTCTGACATTGCTGTGCATTACCCATCACTCATCCACCTCAGAAGCATCTCTCCCCACATTGCTGAGTTAAGTTAGGACCATACCTTACGACAGCCTTGGTGAAAACAGACACAGTATATGTTCCTGGTGTCCTGGAATCTCGCACCATAAAGGCTCCTTCTTTGCCCTGGAATGGTTAGGAAGGATAGAAGGTTAGTGATCCCAGGAAACCAGGCTTATACACTCAGCTACACTTTATTGCCCATAAAAGGAAGAACTAGTGTAGGTTAGCTTGTCATAAAGTAGACTGTCAGTAATAATGGCTACCATTTCATTCATTCATTCAACAAATATTTCTTGTGCTCCTACTATATCGGGCACTGTCCTAGTACTGAGATTAGCAATGAATAAAGACAGACACAAGCTCTGCCCTCATGGGGATGACCATATACCATACTCTTTACAGATATTTTCCAATATGACACTGCAATCTAGGTATTACTATCTTCAGCTTACTCATGTGGATACTGAGTTCCAAAGTGTTTAAGTGACTTTCCCACGATCCCACAGCTAGTTAGTGGTGGAGCTGAGATGAACCTTGGCACGTCAGCAAAGCCCCAGCTCATTCTACTACACCATGGTGCCTCCATTCAACAAAGATTAGAAGACACTTTCCATCCTTTCAAGGACGCAAACACTTCTGGAAGCTTGGTCAGTTCCTTAAGTGGGAATGTATTCCTCAGACCCTTTCCAGACTGCTGATTTTGCTGGAGGGTAGAAGGAGAATGAATATTAAGCTCCTGGATGCATGAGAGAGGTGGGGAGAAGGGAGCACCCTGAAAATGTACCCTTTACCATCTTGACAATTTTGCTAGGACTGATGAAATAAGCCAAGTGAATGGATATACCAGTTGATTCAATTCCTAGTGGGAATTTCTAAATCTTAGTTCTGTTTTAAATACTTCATGCCTAACCGTATTCCTGCCCAGCTGTAATCCTGTGCTGGTAACATTTACAAAGTCTATTAATATGATTTTCTTAACTTTGACAGAGTGAGGGTCACATTCTTTTGTATTGCTGAAAAATAGTGCATTGTATGGATACACCACATTTTGTGTGTCCATTTTTTTATTCATCAGATGATGGACATTTGGGTTCTTTCCACCTTTTGACTGTGATGAATAGTTAATGTGTATCTGATTGCTTTTGCTCAATATCATGTTTGTGAGATTCTTCCATGTACTGCATGTAGCACGGCTTGTCTTTAAGTGAAGGCTGGAGTTAAGCAGGAGCCTTGTGTGGAGGGCATACACTTGTCATATATACAGCAAAGTACATAAAATCTTGAGTGGCACAAACCTTGCCATCCCCCAGCCCTGAAGATGGATTGTCTGCACTGCAAAAAATTGTCCAAGTAGAGGGTCATGCTAGTTGTTTGAATCCTAGAAACTCAGGGTTAGAAAGGACCTTGTAGTGATTATCAGGCCCAGGGTTTCTCAGCCTCGGCACAACTGACTTTTTGAGCCAGGTAATTCTTGGTTGTAAGGTGCGATCCTATGCATTGTAGGATGTTTGCCAGTTACTCCTGGTCTCTGCCTACTGAATGCTAGGTATCACTAAACATCCCTGGGGGACAAAATGCCCTGGTTGAGAGCAGGCCTTTGAACCGGTTCCTCCTGGTTAGGAACCAATTCTGAGAACCACTAGTAGAGCAGTGGTTCCCAAATTTATCATACATAAGAATTACCTGGAGATCTTGTTAAAATGTAGATTCTGATTCAGTATATTCGGAGTGTGTTATGGATTAAATTGTGTCTCCCAAAAATGTGTGTCAACTTGGCTAGGCCATGATTCCTAGTATTGTCTAGCTGTTCATCAGTTTGTGATTTGATGTGATTACCCTATGTGTTGCAAATTTGAACCTCTATGATATTAATGAGGCAGGATTAGAATTATGTTAATGAGGCAGAACTCAATCTACAGGATTAGGTTTATGTTAAGTCAATTTCTTTTGAGATACAAAAAAGAGAATGAAGCAGAGAGGAGAGGGACCTCATGCGACCAAGAAAGAAGCACTGGGAGTGGCGCACGTCATTTGGACCCAGGGTCCCTGGGCTGAGAAGCTCCTAGAGCAGAGGAAGATTGATGACAAGGACCTTCCCCGAGAACTGACAGAGAGAGAGCCTTCGTCTGGAGCTGGCACCCTGAATTTGGATTTCTAGCCTCTGAAACTGTGAGAGAATAAATTTCTGTTTGCCAGAACTATCCACTTGTGGTATTTCTGTTATAGGAGCACTAAATAATCAAGATAGGGTGGAAATGCAAATTCTCACCTGGGGTTCTAACCAGTTGGAAGCCCTGGTTGAGACCCACTGATCAAGCCCAACTCTCTAAACCCCTGTGTACCAAACTTTATTGATGATTAAAGTCTCCTGAAGAATTAAATAACAGCAACAACCATCACCAACAGCTGACCTTGTTCTACGTCAGACCTATGCACTTGGGGTCTCCAGGGGTAGAACCCCGGTGCCTGGGCTTTTAAAAGCTTGCCATATGATTCTTAAAGACATTTGTGTGTAGTACCCACTGACTTAACTGGAACATACTTCTCCTATTTATAACAGTTCTGACAAGTAGTCTCCCTCCCAATCCAGCGCTGGTAGTTAGGAAAGCTCGTCCTTGTACGGAGTCAGAACCTGCTTCCTCCAATTGGCCCTCATCTACTTTTCTGTTCCAGTCCTCCTGGGGGTTAAGGGAAAATTGGCCCTTATTATGCATTTTGCCAAACCTATAGTTTACCACATAAACTTTGGGTTTTAGTACTAAACAGACTTTTAAAACTCTTCTGAGAGTTTCAAGAGCCTATTCTGAAATTTGAAACTAAGACCTGAATCTTCAGATCTCTGTTGCTGAGCCGCAGCTTCCCATCCCCCAAAAGGCCGTGAGCCAGGGCTGCCCTGGCTATGCTTTAGAGTTACTATTGATAATGTGATCTCGTATAGATAATTATTTAAAAGAACAATTTTCATGGTGAACACTCTTTATTAGTTTAGCTAAATAGCTATTTCGTTTGAAGATGACTTCAGGGGATAATTTCAGTTCATGGTTTGAAGATTTTCTCAGAGTGGCAGATTCAGGGGTTCCTCCCGTCTCAATATTATAGCTTTTTAAAAACCACTTTTGAGGTACAATTCACAGACTATAGAATTCTCCCATTTTAAGTGCACAATTCATTGATTTGTAGTAAATTTACAGAGTTGTGCAGTCATCACCACAATCTAGTCTCAGAAGATTTCCATCTCCGAAAAAGATACTTCAGACCCTTGGCACCCCTGCCACGCTCATCTACTATCTCTATAAATTCGCCTGTTCTGGACATTTCATAAAAATGGAGGCATACAACTGACTTCTGGGACTGCTTTCTGTTACTTAGCATTATGTTTTCAATGTTCATCTATGCTGTAGCGTGTATCATTTCTATTTCTGGCGGAGTGATATTCCATTGTGTGATGTACCACATTTTGTTTTAAAGTGACAGACATCTGGGTTGCTTCTACCTTTTGGCTACAGTGAATAGCGAATTTATGTCTGTTTTTTTTTTTTTTTTGCTCAACATCCTGTTTGTGAGATTCATCCATGTGTTGCATGTAGCATAGCTTGGCTTTGAAGCTTTGCCTTTTTGCTAAATAACATAACTTTTGGTCTTGCTTCATTCTAATGTGATGGGTTAAACTCAAGAAGGAAGAAACAAAACCTTATCAGAGTCAGACTTTATCAGAAGATGTACCTTACTCTAAGGGGGTAGAAACATAGACCAAAAAGACCAGAAGTTTATCAACTGTCTGTGAAGAAGATGGGGTGAACGTCTCTTCCATTTAATTAAGAATGTTTTGTTACTGTTGTTCTTCTTCTTTTAAAGAAGCCATTGTTTTTCTGAAAAATTTATAATCAGAATGGGGCCCAGTTATTAACAAGAGTAAACAATTCAGAGGAATTAGAAAAAGGAGAGGTAAGTCTGTCAGTCAGCTCTGCAGAGTATGGAAGGCCCAGCTTTTCTGAAGCACTCCCTTCCTTTATTGTAGTTGCTCTGGGTAGCATTCAGTGATAGTGACAGGAAACTCTGTTTTGGGGCTGAGGCAACCAAGAGTTCTGAGGAAACTAAGGCAGGCAGCACGTGCCATATGACCTACTTCCTGCCAAAAGCTCAGAGGAAGTCACAACCACAAAGGACATTGGAGCGTCAAGAGTAACCACTCATATTACTGTCATGAAAGGGGGCACTGACCTATGGGATGCAACCAGAGGGCATCCCTTGCTCCCTTGGGACATACTCAAGGTCCCAGTTTACTTTTTACTAGAAAAATAAAGAGGCAACAATAAAAAGAATCAAACATGCCAAGGAGGTGAGATATACATACAAACTGGTGGAATGAGTGAACAAAAAGTAACTTGTATACTACTCCCTTATTAACTCTGTGTGTGTGTGTGAAGAATCTTCCTTGCTCTAGTTCAGAGTATGAAACCGATTCACTCTCTGAACTTGGCCCCAGTTTACCCAACTGTAGTACAAAAGGCGGATAGACCAGAGAATCTTTGAAGGGAACTCTAACCCCAACAGACTAAAACTTTGTGAATTCCAGATAATTACTGATTAAATATATGAGCTTCAATTTCCTCATCTGTAAAATAACTTCCATTAGGTTGTTGTGAGAATTAAAGTGCATAAAACAGTACCTAGAACATAATACCAGAACCAAGACTATAAGGGATATTATTGGCCATTATTATTACACAGTATGGCATACTGTCTGCTGGAAGTATTAATTCTATTGTCTTCCTCCCTCTGAGACATGTTGGCAGTGCTATGAGTGTATTTCTTTCTTTCTGTCCACGTGACTTGAAGATGACCTTACAGAAGATAATCTTGACACATAGGGTAGGTTATTGTGAAAAACACTAATGGATAATTCATAGCCTTGTCACACTGCATTATACTTAAAGAGTATCTGACATCTTCTATTCTCGAAGTGGTTCTTTTATTCTCCTAAAATAAACCTGTTATTAAGTCAAAATTGCATCGTTAATAGCATCTCTGAATCATGAGAGTATGATAAATCAGCGCCCTGGATAAGGCTCCTGCTTGAAATTCAGGTCATTGAATGTGCGAGGTGCTGCAAGAAGTACTGAGTTACAGAGTGAGTACCAGCTCCTAAGACATTTACCCTCTACCTAGAGGGACTAAGGCTGGAAAGGAAACTACTGCGATTCACAGTAGAGTGAACACAGTACCACTGGAGGAGGACTGTTACAGAAACACAGGGGTTCAAAGGCAGGAGGAACCACGTTCCATTATGAGGAAGGGGGAGGGCATGGAAAGCTTCCTGGAAGCAGAAACATACAAAGAATTCATAGGACTCGTTAGGAGAGGCTTTTCACTGCTTCCTAAACCTGAGTAAGTCCTAGAATCACCTGGGTGTCACCCCTAGAAGTTCTGATTGGTTAAGGCTGGAGTCCAGGAGTCTGTATTTTTGAAATGCTCCCATAATATTACTTAGAATCAGCCAGGCTCTCCTTAAGCATGATTGTTAATTTAGAAACATTTATTAAGTGTTTGATATATTCATTCATGCATTCAACAAATATTTATTGAGCAACTGCTTTGTGCTAGATACAGTTTTGGATGTTGAGTTACAGCAGGAATGGAGAAATACATATGGGGCAGTAGACTGGGAGCTGTAGTTAATGAACCAATTTTCCCCTCGTAAGAGTACTACATTTGTTATGTAAAACCCAAAAACCAAACCCAGTGCCATGGAGTCGATTCCGACTCATAACGACCCTACAGGACAGAGTAAAACTGCCCCATAGAGTTTCCAAGGAGTGCCTGGTGGATTCCAACTGCTGACTCTTTGGTTAGCAGCCATAGCACTTAGCCACTACGCCAGGAGGGTTTCCATTTGTTACCTAAGGGGACACTAAATACACCCAGAGTTCCTGGGTGGTGTAAACAGTTAACACGCTTGGCTACTAACTGAAAGGTTGGAGGTTTGTCTTCTCAGAGGCGCCTCAGAAGAAAAACCTGGCGCGATCTGAAAAATCAGCCATTGAAAACCACAGTTCTACTCTGACACACATGGGGTTGCCAGGAGTCAGAGTTGATTCCATGGAGACTGGTTTTTAAATATACCCGTGAAACTCTTCAGCTATTATTTCAAACAGCATACAAGCAACAGCAAGAAAAAATGAACAACGCCATTCAGTTTCAGTTACAGAGAATATGACAAGAACCCACTTAAGTTTACCCTCATATTATCTAAGGAGGATTTGATAACGTAGTTCAGACTATTAGAAAGCGGTGATGTTTCAAATGCTATAGCAAGCAAAATGTATTTAAGTGCCTCAAAAAAAAAAAAATGTAAAAATGAAATTAGCTACTCATTAATGTGGGCGGTTTTAAGAGCTCCTAAATAGATAACACGGAAACCCTAGTGGCTTAGTGGTTAAGTGCTACGGCTGCTAACCTAAGGGTCGGCAGTTTGAATCCGCCAGGCACTCCTTGGAAACTCTACGGGGCAGTTCTACTCTGTCCTATAGGGTCGCTATGAGTCGGAATCGACTCGAGGGCACTGGATTTGGTTTGGTAATAGATAACACTTTGCTAACTGATAAGCGATGGAAAATTAAAAAAAAAACCTGCACTTGTTTAAACACAGTATAATTCAGGTTTTTAATTAATTTTGCACTCCCCATCAATTAGTCCTTATTAGTCAATTTTTACTATGGCATCCAATATCCAATAATACTATAGTAACACAGGTTGGTAGGGTCGCTCTGAGTTGGAATCGACTCGAAGGGCTTGGTTTTTTGGTATAACACAGGTTGGGGGTCGAGGTGCTGGGCTGCCCACGAGTGGAACACAGGTTGGACTTTCAAAAAAAAAAAAAGTTGATTCCCAGGAAGTAACTCTGGAGATTCTGATTCTGTAGGTCTGGGTGGGATCTAGGAATCTATATATTTTTTAATTTTCCTGTGATTCTAACGTGTGGCCTATTGGGAACCACAGGAAACAGCTTAAGTGCTGAATCGCTGTAGAGCCAGACCAGAGCCCTTCCCAGCTAAGTTCCCCTGCCTCCATGAAGTCTTCCTGAATTCTCTCTAGGGCTTCTCTGAACTCCCTATCTGGGCCTGTCCCATCTGTTCATAGTTTATCTTAGATTATCCTCTAACTCTTTCTTCAGAGTTTGCCTTGTTTCCCAATAGAGTTCAAAGCTTGTTGAGGGCAAAGATCCTGTCTCAAACACCCCAGAGTGCCTAGCTCTGTGCTTAGCAAAATGGCCTGGTACTTGAGTTTATGCTGAGAAACGCTAATAAAGGCAATGGCAGACCTGCCGTGACTGAGATGGATACTGACACACAGATGTGCTACAGAGGCTGCTTCTTATGCGGGTGTCACAGGTACACACAGGGTATTGTGGAGGATCCATAAGTAACTGAACTTGTTCTTTGGTAATCAGTGATTTAGCCAAAGACAGAAAAGCCAAAGCTCACTGCTCCTAAATATGGTTTTTCCTTTTCCCCTTTCCCTTTTCATCCTGTACGAGCCTCTGGTGGTGCAGTGGTTAAGCACTCTTCTGCTAACCGAAATCTTGATGGTTTGAACCCCCTAGCCACTCAATGGAAGAAAGATGTGGCAGTCTGCTTCTGTAGAGATTATAGCCTCAGGACCCCTATGGGACAGTTCTACTCTGTCCCATAGGGTCGCTATGAGTTGGAATCAACTCGATAGCAATAGGTTTTCCTCCTACAGAAATTATGTTTTTGCCTTTGATAGATGAAATCAACTTATTGCCAGTTTCCCTTGTACAAAGTAAAAATAATAATAAACTACTGTATATGCCTTTGAATTATTCTTTGACAGTATTCACCATCTTTCCACCTTCCTTTCATAGCTTTTCATACCTTTCCTGACATCCTCCCATCTCCCTTTCTCTAAGGCTCATCCATAGCTACTGTCCAAGGTATGAAAAAATGAAACAACAACAAAAAACCCAGTTGCTGTTGAGTCAATTCTAACTTGTGACAACCCTATGTGTGCCAGAGTAGCACTGTGCGCTGTAGGATTTTCAATGGCTGATTTTTCAGAAGAAGATTACCAGACCTTTCTTCCAAGGAGACTCTGGGTGGACTTGAACCTCCAAACTTTTGGTTAACAGCCAAGCATGTTAACCATTTGGACCATCCAGGGACTCTATGCAAAGTAATGGTTACTGCAAAATCCTGTCATTTGCTAGTTCTGTAAACTCCCAGATTACTGTCATGAAACATGGCAACCATTGTTCATCTAATATAGCAACCCAGTGCATTTGCATAAACCACGGCATGGCTGAAAAAAAAAAAAAAAGCACAATTCATTTTAAGTCAAAAGAAACGTTAAGGAGACTTACTGTGTCCAACAGAAGTTTTTCAGCTTTGTCACGATTGATGCTCTTATTGTACCACCTGAAAGCATAAAAAGTCACGTGTCAATGACACTTATTAAATTCTACTATGTACTTATAAAATACAAGGCTGGAAAACCATTTGGTCATTTTCCGTTTCTACCAAGGCTTTTAAGCTCTAAAGGAAAAACATGCTACTTTTAAGTGTAATAACGTTTTTAACTGAAGGGGACAGATGAAAGAGGACTGGCAAAATATTGATAATTGTTGAAGCTGGGTATTGGGTATTCTCTCTACTTTTGTGTACTTTGGAAATATTTCATAATAAAATTAAAAAAAATTTATCTTCCTCATTTTAGAATTCAGTGGGTGGTTATACATAGGATGATGCTAGGGCAGCTATAAAAATTTTACACAAATTTGAAAGTTAAGCAAATATCCTTTTAAAAGAACTGTAGTATTTTCTTCTTTAAGACTGGTCTTCAAGACCTTCTGCAAAGTAATTATATTATTTTTAAAATTTTGAGGTCTGGTGAAAAGGAATAAAAAGTGGTAAATAAAAATATGTGTGATTTTGGGAGATGGAGATTTATTTATTTTTATGTCCCCTAAAAATACTGGGTCTAAAAATACTAGAGCCACCATCTTGGTCTCCCTGAAAACTGACTAGGTAAAAGGAAGTAGAATAATCATCAGTTAGTAACCAGTTTTGGAAATCAATACATCTAGGAGAAAAGTTCTGGTTGGGGAAGGAATACCCATTGCCACTGAGTCAATTCTGACCCAGAGTAATCCTCTTGGACAGAGTAGAACTGCCCCGTAGAGTTTCCAAGGAGTGGCTGGTGGCAGCCATGCTCTTAACCATTGTACTACCAAGGCTCTGGGGAAGGAATACCACTTATCAAACTTGTTTGGCTATTTCAGAGCAGTAATGAATAAGGGAATTAGTGGATCCTCCGGAGCTTTTTGAACATTCTGCCAGAATGAACTGGTTCAAAGCCCTGCAGAGAACTTGCATTTCTAACAAGTCCCCAAGCAATGCTAATGCTGCTCATCAGGGACCGACCCTGAAAACCACTAGTAGAACAGTGGTTCTCAAAAATTTATTATAAATAAGACTTTCATCACCTGGAGATTTTGTTAAACTGTAGATTTTGATTCAGTATATCTGTATTCTACAACAGAACAGTATCTTACACTTCAAAGGCCTCTTGGAGATTATGTAGTTGAGGGCTGGCAAATTTTGTTTTGTTAGGTGCCGTCAAGTCAGTTCCAACTCATAGTGACCCTATGTAAAATAGAATGAAACACTGCCCCATCCTGCACCATTCTCACAATCACTGCATGTTTGAGCCCATTACTGCAGCCACCATGTCAATCCATTTGTTGAGGGTCTTCCTTTCTTTGGATAACCCTCTACCCTACCAAGCATAATGCCCTTCTCCAGGGACTGGCCTCCTGATAACACGTCCAAAGTACGTGAGACGAAGCTTCACCATTCTCACTTCTAAGGAGCGTTTTAGCTGTACTTCTTCCGAGAAAGAATTATTTGTTCTTCCGGCAGTAAATCATATTATTCAATATTCTTCTCCGCCACCAGAATTCAAGGCTGTCAATTCTTTGGTCTTCCTTATTCATTGCCCAGCTTTTGCATGCATCTGAGGCAATGGAAAATACCATGGCTTGGGTTAGGTGCACCTTAGTCCTCAAGGTGACATCTTTGCTTTTTAACACTTTAAAGAAGTCTTTTGCCAAAGATTTGCCCAATGCAATACATTAATTTCTTGACGGCTGCTTCCATAGGCGTTGATTGTGGATCCAAGTGAAATGAAATCCTTAACAACTTCAATATTTTCTCCATTTATCAGGATGTTGCTTATTGGTACAGTTGTCAGGATTTTTGTTTCCTTTATGTTGAGGCATAATCCACACTGAAGGCTGTGGTCTTTGATCTTCATCAGTAAGTGCTTCAAGTCCTCTTTCAGCAAGCAAGGTTGAGTCATTTGAATATCATGGGTTCCTAACAAATCTTCCTCCAACCTTGATGCCGAGTTCTTCATATAATCCAGCTTCTCAGATTATTTGCTTGGTTGGCAAATATGTTTCATCATATTCAAGCTATAATCCATGAGTAGTGGCTGCCTTGAGCTGTGCGTTGAAAAGGATTTTGAGGTCACGTCTGGGTTCAGTAAGTAACAGTGCCAATATCTAATAGTGATAGCTACCCTGAGTTCAATGAAAGGGGAGGGACATCATTAAGAGTGCTTTGCCTTCCTTTACCATCTGACTTTTCATTTTATGGAGAAGGGATCTGAGAGCCAACAGGTGAGGTAACTTGCCCAAGGCCATGACCCCAAACAAAAGCTGGTAACCCGTTGCCATAGAGTTCATTCAGACTCAGAGCCACTCTACAAAGGCATGAGAACTCAATCCAGTCAATTTAACTGCCCATAATTATGTGCCACTTTCTCACACAGATATCACCTGAAAGTGACAACATTAATTTCAAGGACAAAAAAATCATCATACTAAGCATTTTTTATATACCTAGAAGTAAACTAAATATCTGGATGTTTGCTTGTAAGTTATTTTACTCTCTAGCTGTGACTTCATAATGTAAAGAATGCAAGCTAATACTAGCAGAAAAATAGGGTCTGGAAATTTTTTATTTGTATGATGTGGTGTTTTATTTTTAAAAATGACTAAGGATACCTTTAGATAAGGGTTTGTTTTGGGGTATATACTTTTTATTTACCCATGTCCCACCATCCCGTACTGCATTATATTCAGAGTTTTGAGTTTGCCCCCTCTACCATAAATAACCAAAAAAAAAAAAAAAAGGAAACCCTGGTGGCGTAGTGGTTAAGTGCTATAACTGCTAACCAAAAAGTCACCGTTTCAAATCCACCAGGTGCTCCTTGGAAACTCTATGGGGCATTTCTACTCTTGACTCACTATGAGTCAAAATCGACTCCATGGCAACGGTTTGGTTTTTATCATAAACAAAGAAACTCTAATGAAAAGAAAAAGAAATACAAATAAAACTTCCCAGCTTCTTAGTGAACACTGGAAATAAATGCCTACCCATTTTCTGGAGGTGTCCAATATATAGTTTTATTTTATTTAAGCATATCTCATATATATTTCATTAGGAACCTCAGTGTGCCCAGTATACCTCACTTAAGCTCAAATATTCTAAGAACTGATGATTTTCCTGTTAGCTGAGGGAGGGGCTACTCCCACATACTTGAGCCAATTTTTTTCAAAATGAGTGGCAGGTGAAAGACTTTTCAGAAAATGATAGCTCTTCATTACTGAACCTATAAGAATTTCAGCAACACTTTGTTTTGTTGTTGTTGAAAAAGATACACAGCAAAACATATATCAACAATTTCTACATGTACAACACCACTTGATCACATTTGAATTACTGCGAATCCTAATGAGTTAACAGAAGTCCTCATTAGCTGGTATTCTTCAACCCAGTGGTGTAGTGGTTAAGCGCTATGGCTGCTAACAAAAAGGTCAGCAGTTTGAATCCATCAGGCACTCCTTGGAAACTCTGTGGGGCAGTTCTACTCTGTCCTATAGGGTTGCTATGAGTCAGAATCAACTCGTCAGCAACGGGTTTGGCTTTTTTTTTTCTTTTTTTGGTGTAAGCCAATTTTTGTTATTTTGAAATAATTTTAAACTTAAGGGAAAGTTGTAAAATAGTATAAAAGAGCTCCCATGTATACTTCACCCAGCTAAAACAATTGCTGACATTTTGCACATTTGCTTTACTAGCCCCTCTAGATAGATATATAGCCATACAAACAGATGCATATATGCATACATAGAAATATTTTCTTCTGAATGATTTGAGAGTAGATTTTTTTTTTTCTCTCTAATGATCACATACTATTTAATGGATGCACCACCCTCAACCAATCCCCTGCTTTTTTGGAGAGGAACTTTTAGGTTGTTTCCAAAAATATACTTTAAAACAACTATTTTAAAATATAACATTTCTGCTCCCTGAGGGCAAACTTATAAATTTTGAAACTTTATGGTTTCTCAACATTTATTAAACACATGAAAAAAAAATGCAGTAAACTTTCAAGGTGAAGAATGTTACAAAAAAATTTGTACCTAAACAATTATATTTAGAATCCAAAAAAGCTCT
This sequence comes from Loxodonta africana, assembly GCF_030014295.1. Lineage (NCBI taxonomy): Eukaryota > Metazoa > Chordata > Mammalia > Proboscidea > Elephantidae > Loxodonta > Loxodonta africana. The sequence goes on along the minus strand of NC_087343.1, from coordinate 173,030,755 downwards.
TCAACTCCGAAATATTTCTATTAAATTCCTAATTGACCAGATCACAGTATCGGGTGACATTCTCACATAAGAGGCAATTCTCTTCCTACTGTGAATATTTACACATTTTTATTCTAGGCAGATGGATATTGTGCACATGGAAGAGAAAATTGTTACAATAGACACAGAGATTTTTATACTGGAAATGCGATCATTGGAAGTGTTTAGTGTCTGGTCAAGTGCATTTCTTAGGTAATTTTTTCATGTTGTACGGCCCAACTTTTGTTATTTTTAAATGTTGACCACACCAGCACTTCTCTAGAATTTATAGCGACATGAGTCTACTGCCGTCTCTCTGGGAACACTTGGTGAATAGTAGCACTCTTTTATAACAATAATTTTTTTTGATTCAGTACTTGAGAGTAGATTTTTACGCCTAAGTACTTCAGTGATTTACTAATAAAACATATACTCACATAACGACAGTACAATTACCAAAATCAGGAATTTTAACATTGATACAATATTATTACTTAATTTCAAATCTTATTAAAATTTTATCAATTGTTCCAATAGCATTTTTGCAATAATTCTTTTTTTTTTTTTTTTTAATGGTTCAAGCTCCAGCCTAGGAATAAGAGTGCATTCAGTTGCCAAGTCTCTTTATTCTTTCCTTTAATGCAGACCAATTTCTCAGGCTTTCCTTCTTCAATGGTATTAGCGTTTTTGAAGGGTGTGGGCCAGTTGGAAACCCTGGTGGCATAGTGGTTAAGTTCTATGGCTGTGAACCAAAGGGGCGGTAGTTTGAATCCACCAGGCTCTCCTTGGAAACTCTGTGGGGCAGTTCTACTCTGTCCTATAGCTATGGTCACTATGAGTCAGAATCGACTCAACGGCACTGGGTTTTTTTTTTTTTTAATGGGCCAGTTATTTTGTAGGATATATATCAACTTGAATTTGTTTAGTATTTCCTCCTGACTAAATGCAGATTATGGACTTTGGACAGGAATATTACAGGAGTGATGCTATGTCCTTCTCAACACATCACACCTAGAGACACATATCTGTTGGTCCCATTTTCAGTAATGTGAAGTTGGTCATTTGGTTAAGATGGAGCCTACCAGGTTTCTCCACTTTGTAATTAATAAGGGATTAACGCAGAGATAATTTAAAGCTATGTAATTAAACTGTGCCTCATCAGACTTTCACTCCCTAGTTGTAACATCTAATATTGAGGATGCTTGCCTGAATTGGTTGATACTTGGCCTTCAAAAGCTATGATTTTTAAAGTTTATAATTCCTTCTAGATTCATTAGTTGGCATTCTAGTGTAAGCAAGAGCTTTCTCTTCTTATGTACTTATTAATGTATGTATTTACTACGGACTATTATTTTATTCAATGGATCGTAGTCTATTACTGTCATTATTTATTTCGATACTCAAATTGTCCCAGATTTGGTTAGTGGGAGCCTCTTGCAGCCGACTTATGTGTTTGTTAGATATGTCCACATTATTATTATTATTGAGTATTTTTTAATTTTCTGTCACAACAAGATGGCCCAGGTTCATCTTGTTCTCTCCCTGACCTAACCCTGGATCTCCTAAACCATTGCTCCAAGAAGTCTCTCTTAAGTGTGAAGTGTTAATTCGAAACCAAGATCTGGATGCTAGATGTGAGCATTGCTACTGCTATGTCATTACTTCAGGGCCTTCAGCTGGAGCTAGGAAATGAATGTACATGGTGAGTACATTGTGTACTACAATTGAATTTTATTAAATGCTCAGTACTTGCATTAAAATTATGTCCCCGTGAACTCTTTTAAGTGATATCTTGTAAATAAACACTTAACACAATATAAGCAGATATTTAATACCTATTTATTTGCCTATTATTTTGGTGTTTGGAAGCATTGTGGTTAACCATTATTTTAAATCTGTTTATATTTAATCCACTGTTCACAGTGTCTAGTCCTTCTCAAGTAAGACTGATTTTCTTGGGATTCCCAGTACGACCTTTTCCTTCAATCTGTCCCCCTTTGATAAAAGGGGACATGAGTGCCCATACCCTTCCCCTCCTCTTATTTAAATTGCTCCTCTCCTGCTCATTTAGGGGGCGGAGGTTGAGGAAGAAGAAAGTGAATCAAGAAAAGAAAAGGCTTAATATTTTCATAATCAACCTATAATTTACTCCTAACCTAAAAACCCAAACATGTTGCTGTCGAGTCAGTTCTGACTCATGGTGACCCCATGTGTTACAGAGTAGAACTGTGCTCCGTAGGATTTTCTTGGCTGTAATCTTTCCCGAAGTAGACCAACAGGTTTTTCTTCCTTGGCACCATTAAGTGGGTGTGAACCTCCAACCTTTAGGTTAGTAGCCAAGAGTAAACCATTTGTGCCTCCCAGGAATCCCTCCTAACCTAAGGAATATCATACTTTTAGAAAACAAATAAAATAATCTTACTCGTAGGTTTCCAGGTTATTTGGAGATTTTTCTACCAGATAACTGCTTGGTACATATCCTTCATGCCTGTTAAAAGGGAAATTGGTGTTTAGGTTAATTTGACCTAATTTTCACATTTTTTTGTCACACATTTTTTTGTTACACATTTAATCCACTAAAAATTAAAGATGTGGAAGTCTCACATATGTCATTACTAAGAACATACTTTAAAGTTTTGGAATAAAAGAACTGGTAAAAATAACAACACCTGCTATCTGTTAAAGGCAAGAGGCTTCACCACTAATACATGAACCATAAAAATAAGAAGTGGCTATTTTATTTTAAAAGCTTGGCTTGCTGCTCTCCTCACTGTGAAATTTCCTCTACTGGAAAAAAAGATTAATGTTCAGTCTCTATTTTCTATAAGGAAACATTTTTTTTTCATATGTGACAATCAGTATTTTTTCCACTTTAGTGCCAATGTTTCATAGTCATGAAGCCAAAATAATTAAAATATAAAAAATTACTTTCCAACCACAGGTCCTAAAAAGATACCACCAGTCAATATTATAAGCTTCTTAATTCAAGGCCTCTCTAATAGTTGTTATTAGTTAACCTCCTTCAGATATAAATGGCATAAATATGAGAAAACAGAATGAAGTAGGCTGGGTTTGTGGGGGCGTCACTTTTGAGCAAGAATTAGTAATTGTGCATAAACAAAGAAGCATGGATAAAGACACTAATAAGAATAGCAAAATATTTTATATTTGTGTGTAGCTTTGTCATTTCCAAAGCACTTTCACATTCATAGTCTCATTTAATTCCACAAGGTGAGAACATTGCCACTTCTGCTCTCTGGGCCTCTGACTTTGTACCTGTAAAACGAGGAACCTAAATTAGATGATCATTAAGTTGGACTCTGCCAAACTACAAAAGAATGCCTGAGAGTTTCTTGCTTCTAACTCCATAAAGTGTTTTATTTATTTATTTTTGCAGAATAGGGCTATTTGTCAGACTAGTGATTATGTATAATGGGGAATGTGTAATGTATTTCACAGAATTATTTTGGGAAGAGTGACAAAATCAAGAATAGAGATGCCAAATACAAGATAATTATCTTGTACCTTGTGCCTGTGGCAGACATTGCCAATCTATCATGGCACACTCTTTTTGGGGAATTGGACATTGAACCTCAAGGTCATCCTTATCATGGTACCCAAGGCAGCCACTGCCAGTTGATGGGAAACAGCTTGTTTGAAAATTATTTGCCATTCCTTCTGTAGCTCTTTTTTTGAATTCCCCTTAATTATGTCTCTCTTTGCCATACCATGTGTTTACAGCTATATTAATAGATAAAAAAAAAAACATGTTTCCTTTCAAATAGAATTACTGTGTTTTAATATGCCAACTAAAGCTGGGTTATAGGCATCAATGATAATAATTTTTTTCCCTTGTATATAATATAGAACTTATGAAGCCCTTTTACTTTCACCATCTCATAGATTTCTCAACACTGTGAGATAGATAAAGTTGATATTGTCATTGACATTTTGCAGATAAGGAAATGGACTCACTGAGGCTAAGTGACTTGTCCAAAGACACACACAACAAGAGTAACTGTCCAAACATTAAAGTTCAAATCTCCTGTCTCCCCATCTTGTGTACTTTCCACCATACCACACTATTACAAAGTAACGCCGGGAAATTCCCACAATGCAGATTGGCCCCTGAGGTGTCCTCTTTGATGTTCTTTGAAGTGCCAAGAGTTGAGCCTTTCCACAAAACCACTGTTCTAAGGGTAAACTGTCATTTGGGGAAGTAAGACCTAGGAGAAGAAATTTCCTGGCACATTAGCAGTGCTAAATGTCAGTTGATTGAACTGGTGAATTAATTTTTCTTTTCTTTTTTTTTTTTTTAGTTAAAAACAATTTTTTTTTTGAACTGGTGAATTTCTGAGTAAGTTTCTCCGGGGTTTGTAGATACAGGCAGCTTGGAGCTTGTTCCTGATACAGGTCTCCCCACAATGGGCAATGAAAGGTCATGTGACCAGCCTAATTTGCCTCCATGGGGGAGCTGGGGAGCAGGGTTCCTCATGAGGGTCTGTGGGATCTATTCTTAGCTACTAAGCTGCACTGCCTCCCAAACAGTTCTTGATTTGATCACATATTACCTAGCTCTCCAAAACGTAAATTTTGGTGTATGTAAATATAACCTTAGAGATATTTGTACCCCCTAAAAAAAAAAAATAAAAAAAAGATATTTGCACCCCTTTTTAAAATCGATCCAATTGGCTTTTTTTTTAAAGTTTAATGATACTCAGTATTGGTGAGAATGGAGCAAAATAAGCATTCCCATAAACCTATTGGTGGGTATGTAAATCTGGCAAACTTTTTGATGGAAATACCTATCAAAACTAAGATATCATATACTCGGACTCAATAGTTCCACAGTTAGAAATATGTCCTGTAGATAAATATATAGTCTCAAAAGACTGCCAAGATACACAAGCAAAGACCTTAATTTCGGGGCCTTGACTGAAATAGCAAACAAAGAAAACAAAGCTGAAAACTTCATGTTCTGCAGTGAAAGATTCCTTAAATACTTATAATATACAATCATACATTCTAACACTATGCAATTATTTAAAAAATGAGGTAGGTCTGCACGTCATTAACAGTTAAAAGCAAAATGAAGAGCAGGAATGTAGGTTTAGTGCGTAAATGAAAAAAAGGTGTATTTATATATGAGGAAGTCTGGTGGTACAGTGGCTGAAGCGCTTGCCTGCTAACCAGAAGTTCAGAGGTTTGAACCTACAGCTACTCCTTGGGAGAAAGATGTGGCAGTCTGCTTCTGTAAAGATTACAACCTTGGAAACCTGGTGGGGCAGTTCTACTCTGTCCTTCCTGTAGGGTCGCTATGAATCAGAATCGACTCATGGCAGTGTTTTTTTTTGGGGATTTGTATGTGAATAATTTTTTTTCCCAAGGATACACAAAAAAGTGTTAATGGTAATTACTTTTGGAGTTGATGTGGGGAGGAAGGAAGATGGCTTATTTTTCATATATGTGTCTTTGTGCTCGTAGTATTTTTGGGTTTGTTTGTTTTAATAAATTATTGACATAGGTATCCAGATGCTACAATGATGGGACACTTTCTTTGTCTTTTTTGTATTTTTAATTAATAATAACCCCAATACTTTAAATGTGCTTAAACCCTTAATATTAATACACATGGGTGTTTATTGTAGTGTTATTAATATTTGCAAAATCTTAGAAACAGTCAAAATGCCCAAAAAGAGGGAATTTGTTAAACTATGGTACATTTACATGCTGGATTTATGCAGTCGTTGAAGTTAGATTCTCAAGAATATTTCAGGGCATGGGTACATGCCTGTTATATTAAGACAGGAAAATGATATAGTGTGAATCTGATAGATTTCAACTAGGCACTAATATCAAAGTCGTATACATTCCCGAGCATTCTGAAGGTTAGTAACAGTAATTACATTGTATTTCACATTAGGTAAAGGCTCATAGGATTTTTCTATACACAAATTCTATAGTGGTCAATTAATATCTGCACAACTTTACTTTCTCCATGAACCATTTGGCTGGCTAGTTCTATGGTCGTGCTTGTAACTAAATCTTACTATCTTCTTTCTGATACTTCTTAATATACCCAATCTGCACCACCTCTACATGCCTTTCTTCCCACCAAAAATAAGCTCTTCACAACGGCATGTACCTTCATCCTTACTCACTTAAACACTCAAGAACAATAGTGCGTTGCAAAAAAAAAAAAAAAAAAAGTTGCCCATCTCCCAAACTGTGGATGTCAGTGAAAAAACCCGGGGGATTTTTAGATGAGAGTGCTTGAGATAGGGTACATGGAGCAAGCATAGCAAGTGACTGCCTCCTGACCACTTCTGAGAAGAGGAAAAACTCCCCTCAGCTACTTCCTCTTCCTCCCTCTTCCTCCTGCCTCTGTTCTCTTCTCCTAACTCAGTATAGTGATCACTCTGAGAGAAGTGACACACATCATTCTGGTGTTTTCTTAGTCCCTACCACGCCTCACACCCTGGAACAGTAACCACCAGTTGCCGTCGAGTCGACTCTGACTCATGGCAATCCCATGTGTGTGAGAGCAGAACCGTGCTCCATAACGTTTTCGGTGGCTGATTTTTCCAAAGTAGATTGCCAGGCCTTTCTTCCGAGGTGCCTATGGGTGGACTCAAATCTCCAACCTTTCAGTTAGCAGCCAGGAGCATTAAAGGTTTATACCACCCAGAGACTCCGCAGTAACCACAGAAGTTCCTTACCCATTCCTGTCTTGAACTCTCCACCAGTGAATCTCAGAGCTGTCCAGCAGGTAGTACTCTTCATTGCGGCGAAGTGTGAGTTCCTGTGGGTCATTTGTTTGGTAGTCATACAAGGCAATGACCAAGGTTTCCTCAGGTTCCTGGAGTGACCGCTGGGTGAAAGGAACAACAAAATCGAGCAAATACATGAAAAGGAGGTAAAATGCAGAACAGGGTTAGCAAATTCTTGAGCTGTTACTTGCTCCTGAGTCTGCTAGATCAACACACCAGTTGCTATAATCCACCGGGATATTCACTGAAGCAATCTGCCTTCTTCCAGTTGGTTCTCTTTATGTGTTAGAATTATGCAGCTGAGTATGAGACATACACAGTAAGGAGCTGGGATTCATCGCCCCTCTCATTCTGCGCAGTAAATTCTGACCACAGTGAATTCCAGGCAGTCACATGCTTTTCACAAGCGTCTGCTGGTTTCTGTATGTGCACCACGCCACACATTGCAGTCTGCCTGCCGGAAGCATTGTATTTGGAGGGAAGGTAATGCAATCAATACTAAATCGTTCAGTTGATGCTTTGCTGATTTGATCTGTGGGTTGTCCAGATCAATAGGATTATAGATTATTGGAGCTAGAATGCCTGTGAGAGATCATTTTATGCAACTCATTTTGAATGAGGAAACTGAGGCACAGGTGGGAAAATGGATGTGGCCAAGTTTAGAGGTGACTTAGTCTTAATGCCTTCTTCACTAAAGCACATGGTCTTCCTTCTTTCTCTTGTGGGCGTTCTTTCACTCATATCTCTACTCCTCAGTACCTTTCTTAAGACGAGATACTGAGAAGACGAAGAAGAGAATGTAAAGCAAACAGTCACAAGAGTTCAGGATGGGCATACTTGCTACTGGTTGGCATATTTTTTGGAAGAGTAAATATGGGAAGAGATTGAGATTGCTGGCTAAAAGGTGATTTAATGCTGGAGAAATCACAGTTCTCTGAGTACATTGTGGCATTTGGCAGCATAAAAATAATGAAGCTAAAAAAGAAAAGGCTGGTCATACTGATGTAGTGTGTCATCCTAGCTTAGCCCAGACTGGCATTTGAAATCCAGATATTTGTGGAGCTTGTGAAGTTGCTGTGTCTTGGTGTACCTATAGACATGAGTCAATGGCCTGTGGCTTTCCTTCTAAGAGCTAATGGAGGGAAGAATTGCATTCCAGGACACCTGAAGAAGATAAAGGGGAGAAATGGCTTGGTATCCATCTCAACTAACTGATTCATCCCTCTAACTAGAAAGGTCAGAGCAGCAATTCTCAGATTATGGTGGTATCATCCCAAAAGGGACATTTTGGACATCTTTGGGAGTATTTTGAGTGTTACAAACATTGAGGTGTGCTAAGCAGCATAGTGGTTAAGAGCTACGGCTGCTAACCAAAAGGTCGGCAGTTTGAATCTACCAGGCTCTCCTTGGAAACCCTATGGGGCAGTTCTACTCTGTCCTATAGGGTCGCTAGGAGTTGGAATCGACTTGATGGCAATGGGTATGGTACGGTAACGCCATTTAGTGCGTGATGGCCAGGAATACAAAACATTCTGCAGTGTCCCATATTCTGTACAACCTTTAAATGTCCTGTTTGACCAAAACCAAAGCCAAACTCACTGCCAACAAGCTGATTCTGACTCATGGCCACCCTACAGTTCAGAGTAGAATTGCATTCCACAGGGTTTTCAATGGCTGTGATCTTTTCAAAGCAGATTGCTGGGCCTTTCTTTTGCAGCACCGTTGGGTCGATTCAAACGACCAACCTATCGTTAGAAGGCAAGTGCAAACTATTTGCACCATGCAGGGACCTTTCCTGTTAGACATTCACGTGCTAAGAAACCGTTTACAATTATACTACATAATGATAATCTGAGCCTAGATCCTACATCTACCCTATACAAAGTACTGGGTTTTCCAGGAATACATCTACCTGTACATTGAGGGAAGATTATACTTGGTTCAGTTTACCAAACTTCGGTTTTGTTACTGAACTTTACCAAGAGCTGCTCACCATTTGGAAAATCATATCACAGATGATAACACTGTATTTGAGTCACCGATACAATATTCCTGTATCAGTCCACATCTGAGCTGGTAAATTTACTGGAGTTCTACCTACACGTGCAAGCAATTGACTATTTCATTATGTCTTCCAGTATAGTCATGATTCAATATTTATATACAGAAATATATATTACTTTATGTAAATTATTTTCCTTTTATTTTTTTGAGTGTTTAATCTCATTTACTTTTTTAAATTACAGAGAGAGCATTTACTGATTTCTAGAAATTAGGTGTTTAGGTAAGTTCTATTATCTGTGAATTTCTTTTCAGGATAATAAATGGGAATTTATAAAATATTTGTTATAAAAGGGGCATTAGGTCTGATAGAGTTGAGAATCACTAGATTAGAGTGAGAAAATGGAAGGACAGCATTTGGGGAGACTGTGAGACTCTGGGTTCAAGAAGGAATGGTTGGGGCCTAGGCGATAAGGGAAGGGAGGAAGTAGATGAGAGGACTGTTTCCCAGCCAATCTGCTACAGGCCTCAGAACAGCCCCGACCTCCAAGTGCTTGGTCTGCTTTTAGCTGGGGAGAGGCCCACTGAACTGAGAAAGGCTTTCCCAGAGAGTTCAGGTAGCAGTGGCAGGGATAGAGTGTCTTAACAGGAAGGCAGGGAGAAAAGACAGAGACAGGCATGTTCCTGAGTGGCTTCTCAGGAAACCAAGATTGGGAGAGGCCTTGAAGGACCAGCTCAGTTCCCAGGTATGCAATGGGGGCCAAGAGGAATTGGAATTTGGCCTTCAATGTACACATGACCTTGTTTTCATCCATAGGTTGAAACCAGATCAAACCAAACCCATTGCCATCGAGTCAATTTTGACTCATAGCAACCCTATAGGACAGAGTAGAACCACCCCATAGGGTTTCTAAGGAGCAACTGATAGATTTGAACTGCCGACCTTTTGGTTAGTAGTCAATTGCTTTAACCACTGCACAACCAGGGCTCCACCCACGGGCTAAAAAAAAAAACGGGCTAGAGGCCTGGAATTGTCGGTTACACTGATCATGGATAGTCTCCATCCTGACCAAAAAACAGCCACCCTTACCCTTTGGTGAACTAACCCTATCCCATCGTTTCCCTCACACAGAATGTTAGGCCTGTTAGCTTAGATCTTGAATTAAAAAACAGTTTTCCTATATGCCAACCCAAGATGCCATCAGCACTTAGGGGACAGAACAAGAAGGCAAAGAGAGAAATGAATTTCAGTGGCTCAAAGTAAGAGAAACATTGAAATGGATGTGTGGTTAAAATCAAAACAATGATTACAAAACCCTTGTGGTCGGAATGCTCAAAACAGTATCGACACTGCTCCTTTAAGAAGCTTGAAAAGCCAGATGACATGGGCCAAGAAAAAACAGACTGGCAGCATTTTCTGTCTTTTTCCTTCATTTATGCTAAAAATAAGATGGGAGCAAAGAGCTACATATGTGATTTTGTGGGACATGGGAGGAACCATCTGCGATCTGGGGCAGTGGGATCCCAAACCATATGTTCAAGGAAGGTGTGAAAATATTTTTTAGATGATCAATGAAAGAAGAGGAAAGGGAGCTCATTTTCTGCTACAGTTTACATACATTTCTTCCCTGCAGATGGGGGCAGGCTGATGACAGATCTAAAAACCAGCCCAAGGTGTTAAAGATTCAGAGCCTATTTGCATGGGGAAGCTGCCAGATTTGAAATGTCACCATGTCAGCTGAAGGGAAAAAAGCAAAGCTCATCCTTCCAGAAGAAGGATGAGGAAGCAGAATCAGTAGGTTCTGGAATAAAGGGCAGGTACTTTTTTTACTCAAACGTGGGGAGTCCCTGGGTGGTGCAAATAGTTAACAGGCTCAGCTGCTAATCAAAAGGTTGGAAGTTCAAGTCCACCTAGGGGTACCTGGGAAGAAAAGCCTGATGATCTACCTCTGAAAGATCAGCCATTGAAAACCCTGTGGAGCACAGTTCTACTCTGACACACACGGGGTCACCATGAGTTGGAACTGGCTCCACAGCAACTGGTCAGCTCCAATGCGGCTACTGGTGTCAATATGACCGTAAAGTGAGGCCCGATTCTTCACTCTCATATTTATTTTTTTGTCTCATTGACAGAATAAGCTTTCCCAGATGGGTTCTATGTTATCTAAGTGATGAGACTCAGTGTACCATAGGCCAATGGTTCTCAAACTTAAGCGTGCCTCAGAATCACCTGGAGGCTTATTGAAGCGCAGATCCCTGGGCTTCATCCCCAGAGTTTTGGATACAGTGGATCTAGGATGGGGCCTGAGAATTTGTATTCCAAACAAGCTTCAAAAAAAACCAAAAGTAAACCCATTGCTTTTGAGTCGATTCCAACTCATAGTGACCCTATAGGACAGAGTAGAACTGTTCCATAGGGTTTCCAAGGAGTGGCTAGTAGGTTCGAACTGCCAACCTTATGGTTAGCGGCCTGAGCTCTTAACCACTATGCCAGTAGGACTCTAAACAAGCTTCCAGGTGATGCCAATTCTGTTGGTCTGTGTACTACCATTTGAGAACTAACTACCGCTAGAGTGAAAGACCACCACGCCAAATACTCTTTATCCTACTAGCTTTACCACTAAGTTGTTGAGTGCCTTGGGCAAGACTCGAAACCTCTCTTGGGGCTTCATTTCCTAAACTTTAAGACAAGAAAAAAATTATAACCATTTGAAGGGGGCAGAGCAGGGAGTATCGAACTAGATAATAAAGTGGAAGTGCTTTAAAAATGTAAAGTATTATCAAACATATGCCTTCAAAGTGCTTATATGTCAAGGCATAAACACACAACTTTATATAGACATGAGCTGTTTTTTTTTTTCCCCCCAAAGTGACCATGTGGTAGCAACGCAGCTTGATAACAAGTGTTTGAGTGGATAAAGTGAGGTGATTTAGCCAACTGGTCCTGTCACATGAACAGACCCATGAGACAATTCAGTCCCAAGAAACCCAATGTATTGAGTACAACTGAGTCACGACTGTCTGCTACATTCACCCTGCTTTGAGAGCCATGGCAGACAGAGGGGAAATGCGAGTGGGAACATGCCAGCCAAGCAGCCTGCAGCGCCGTGGGCCCACCCGCGCCTGGAGCTTGAGAGCTCACTCACCCTGTTGTCTTCAGGAGTAGGAGGAAGAGGCTTCTTTGAAGCTGAAACAAGAAAAACAGAAAAAGAAATGAGCATGAAACTAAATGAGCCCAGCCGGAGGTGAGCAGCCAGGGGGCTTTTCAGAGAAAAGGGGCCCCAAGGAGAACAAGACAAGAAAAGGGGCCAGAAGGAGATGAGGAGACACAGAGAAACCAAAATTGGCACTGTTAGAAGCTGTTTAATTTCTTTCAGCCTGCTGGTTCCTGATTCCCTTTTCTAGGAGGTACCAGAAACTTCTAGACGTCAACATTCTGGGCCTCTTACTTTTTGTATCCCTAGGAAAAGCCTAAACCAAAGGGTCTGACAGAAGGGTTAGGCGTGTGCCCTCCCTGGTAGATGCAAAGACTTCCATGAATGTACCTGGCATCTGCTAAACCCAGGAGTGGGAACCGGTGACTCAAGGGGACAGTGACTCACTGGCTTAGTGATGTTGTTGTGGCTTGAGGAGGGGGTGGAAGAGGCGAGAGGCCACTGTACTGCTTTTTGAGAGGGTGGAATCCATTTTTAGTTGCCTTCGGCATCTGAATATGTATTCTTGCTGCTTCCCCCAAACAGAACCCTGCAACATGTCTCCCTCTCTCTTTTTATCTCTGTATCTCCCTGTCTCTCCCCCCTTACTCTCCTCACTCTCTTCCCTCTTTCTTTCTTTCTCTTTTTCCCTACTTTCTCCTCCTTTCCTTCTCTCTCCTCTCTTCGCTGTCTCCTTCCTTTCTGTCTCTCACTATTTCTCCTTTGTGACGCTTCAAAGGACAGGCCTGGAATCAATGGACCAAAGCTGTGTGTCTGTGGGTCTGGCAGGCAGTGCACAGGTTTCGGCTTAAGATGCCTTAATAATTAGAGACAAGAAGGAGATGGGCTACAAAGATAGGCAGTGAGCTCCTCGAATTGGCGTGTGGTTAACTTTGAGTTAGATAGCCCCACGTAGAGGATATGGCAGAGGAGATTCTGGGGCCCAGCCCCTGTGCAAGTCCTTAAGCAAGAGCAGGATGGGGTATTGACTTGGGTATGCAATTAACAGAGAAGAAGGGTGGGAAGGAAAACACACATAATAGAAACTGTGGCTCCTATTCAGCACTCAAATTGCCACAAGGAGACTTGTGTTCTAATCCCAGCTACACTACAAATGAGCTATATGGCCTTGGGCCCCTTCCAACCTTGAACATTCTGTGACTGTTCTCTCTTTCTTCTTCCTCTGGCTTTGCCCTTCCCTTCCCTCCCTCTGGGTGCAGTTAGTATGTGGTAAGGATCAGGGCCAGTTCTCACCACAGAAATGTGTGTTGCTGTGGGCTGGGTGTAATAGGACTCATTTTTGTTCAACCACCTCTGCTTCTTCCCAGGCTATCTAACCACCTCCCAACACATATGCACACACACACACACACTCCTGTCTGTAGCGCTATAAGCCTTTAAATTCTCCTGTTCACAAAAAAGTTGACACAGTTACCATTTATCAAGAGCTCATTAAATGCCAGCAGCTGTGCTAAGAGCATTCCAAAAATAGTTGAATCTCCCAACAATCTCCATGAAGTAGTTACTTATCATTACCCTCATTTTACAGATAAGGAAACTGGCTCAAAGGCCCAGAGAGATTAAAGCGATATGCGGTTGGGACTCAGGTGTTTTTCACTCTGAAGCCTCGCACTCTTAGACCCTGTGCTGTTATGAACCCAACGCGCTTTCACCCAGAGCAGATGCCCGTGTGCTATGTTTACAGTGCAGTACGCTTCTTGAAGTTCTGCTCCAAATGCTGTCAAAACTGTGGTACGTGGAGTAATTTAAGCAATTTCAAAGAGGGTAGAATGAGATGTTCAGAGGGGAAAATGGCAGAAGGTGGCAATACAAGAACAGGACCACTAGCTAAGCAAATGCATGGTGCACCCTTGGAAGTGACCACAAGAGGTAGGCCCTGGGTTCTCATGGCGAAGAGCTCAGCATGACCGGCCCCCTGCCCTCCCTAAGAGTAGTCCTGGTGAGTCACTCAGATGCTCCTAACACCTCAGTCATGTGTCTACCACTCCGTTCGGGGAAATACTGTGTACCCTAGAAGAGAGGAATAGCTGCAATGTGTGAATGGTAAAAATTGCAAAATGGAAACACAGATTCAAAGAATTTCAGAATTGAAAATGGGCTTGGAGATTATTTCATGCTAGGCCTCCTAAAACCTCCCCTAAAATTTTAGAGATGAGGACATTAGGGCCAAGTGACTTACCAGCAGTCCCACAGCAAGGTGCTGCCAGGAATTTGAAGATCAGATCTTTGGCTTTGGAAAAGGTCTTTCACTCACTGGGACAAGTCCATACCATCTTATTACTGCGGTGGATTCCACCCACATAAAACCTTCCATTTCTTTTTCGTTAAATACTGGGCTTTTTAAGCAAGACATGGTCAACAGGGCTAATAAAGAGAATCCCTGCCTTCTAAAACTTAATAAATATTATTCTTCTGGGCCAAACGACTGGTAGACTCAAACGACTTTCTCTCCCAAGATGGAAGATGAGAAGTGGTGGTTTTTAAAGTGTTACCAAGAAGGGCTGTGACTCAGGAAACTGCAGAAAACCAGTCCACATGTTATGTTTAGCACATCCGCCTAGGGTCATCAATCAGAGGTATTAAGTTTTAGTGCAAAAAATAAATTGATAGAGGTGAAAAGGTAACTTGGGTAAGAGGGGTTGAGGGGAGAAGGGAATACAAGCAAAATAATCCATATGGGCCATCATTCCTATTCACCAATGGATTTGCAGAGCACTTCTTAGCTATGTGACCTCGAGCAGACTGACCTACTCAGGGCTTCCTTTTCTTTAACATCACACCTCCTTCCCTGAGAGCATGATACATGTAAAATCCCATAATAGTGGAGGTGCACTTTATTGGGCATTTAAGGTTTCACAATCAGCATAGAAGTTAATATTGAGTTGCCCTTAAATTCCCATGACCTGAGCCTTTGACCACAAAGACCAAGAACTAACTTTTGTTTTCACTTTACACTTAGACTGAGCTGTGGCCTCATTTTCTCTGAGACTGTGGAGGTCAAGGGCAAGTCTGAAAGGGAGCTGGGAAAATAAGATTTTTTTTTTACTTCCTTTCCCTACTCCCCTTCCAAGTGCATACAGCTGAATTCATTGTAATTGAACACATGAATGATGTGATGCCACTGTGAATAAATAGTATTATATACCCATAAAGGCTGTCTCTGATACTTAAGTCCATCGCTGTCTGTCAGTTTATCATACTATGGTAGCTTGCCTGTTGCTATGATGCTGAAAGCTATGCTACCAGTATTTCAAATATCAGCAGGGTCACCCATGGTAGATAGGTTTCAGCAGAGCTTCCAAACTAAGACACACTAGGAAGAAAAGCCTGGTGATTTACTTCCAAATACCAGTCGATGAAAACCCTGTGGATCACAACAGAATACTGTCTGATATAGTGCTAGAAGATGAGCCCCCTAAGTTGGAAGGCACTCAAAATACACAGTGGCCACCACAATGGACTTAAGCATATCAATGATTGTGAAGATGGTACAGGACTGGGTGATATTTTGTTCTGTTATACATGGGGTTGCTGTCATGGATTGAATTGTGTCCCCCCCAAAATATGTGTCAACTTGGTTAGGCCACGATTCCCAGTATTGTATGGCCGCTGTCCTCCATTTTGTGTTCGTAATTTTATGTTTAAGAGGATTAGGGTGGGACAGTAACACCACCCCTGCCCAGGTCAAATCCCTGATCCAATGTAAACAGAATTTCCCTGGGGTGTGGTCTGCACTACCTTTTATCTCTCAAGAGATAAAAAGGAAAGGGAAAGGAGCAGAGAGGGGGACGTCATACCACCAAGAAAGAAGCACCAGGAGCTGAGCATGTCCTTTAGACCTGCGGTTCCTGCACGGGGAAGCTCCTAGTCCAGGGGATGATTGATGAGAAAGACCTTCCTCCAGAGAGGACAAAGTGAGAAAGCCTTCCCCTGGAGCTGACGCCCTGAATTTGGACTTTTATCCTACTAGACTGTGAGAAAATAAACTTCTCTTTGTTAAAGCCATCCACTTGTGGTATTTCTGTTATAGCAGCACTAGATGACCAAGACAGTCGCCATGAGCTAGAGCTGACCTGATGGGAAGTAACAGCAATGGTATTTAAGTAATGCCATCCACATTTCCTTACAGGAAGGGTTAGAGCAGTGCTTCTGAAACCTTACTGCGTATACAAATCTCCGGCAGATCTTGTGAAAACACAAATTCTGATCTAGTAGGTCAAGGGTGAGGCCAGAGAATTTGCATTTCTAACTAGCTCCCAGGTCATTTTGATACCGCTTATCCAAGGACCATGCTTTGAGTAGCACGGAGCTATAAAGAAGTTAGTTTTGAGATGAGAGGAAAAAAAAAAAAAAATCAGCAAACTAGTGGTGGAAGCAGATGATTCCCCTCAGAAAATTCTGAAAACCCAGAATTTTCTATCCGGTTCCTGACACTCCAGAGAGCTGTTAACTACCTAAGAGCACAGAGGTCAATCATTTCAAAAAGAAGAAAGGAATTCCCTAGTCTCTTACCGTTCTTGGTTGGGTCGTACTCAGCACAGCCTACTGCAAGCTTTTCCAACTGGGCACAGCATCTCCACCTCCCGTCTATCCAGAAATTAGGATGATACTTGGATACCAAACTGTTGTTGTTCCTTGTTTCTGAAAGGGATTGGCACCAAAAGAAGAATTATTTCTTGGCTAGTCTATCAAGGCACCACCTTCATAACTCCTTGGGATTTGACCCTGCCATGTGAGTCTGGGTGATTATTCGTAGAGACAGTCAAATGGCCTTTTACCTGGGCAGCTAAAGTCATGTTAGAATTAGGCATTATCAGATCTGGGTTTGGCTCTGCCTCAAGTATGTCCTTAGGATGGGCAAACCCTCCTCTGAGCCTCAGTTTTCCTGCTGTGCAATGAGGTTGTTAGACTGATCAGTGGGCTCCACGAAAGTGTCTCAGGGGTGATGGGAAGCCCGAGTCGGTGGGATTCTGACATCTTCACCTCTCCCACCTTCAACCACAGGAACCTGGCTTTCGTCCCTTCTAGGTTTGTGGCTTTGAAGTAAGATTTTGGTAGGAAAAAAAAAAAAAAGCTGGGCTCTGCTGATGAAAAAAAAAAAAGTCTAAAACCTGCAGAGCTAGCTAGCTACTTCCTTATGTTCCTTCCAGCTTTAAGATCCTTTGAGTAAAAGTCCTGCACAGATGGACAGCCGCTGAGGCTGTCTGCCCTTGAGGGTGCATAGTGAGACCTTTCTGATTACATTTTACTTTAATGTGTGTGTTCAGTTCTCCATGAGTCCTCTATTTCTGAGCACCTTCTAGTTTGCCCGGCCTTGCCTATCGGGGCCCCGTTTGAGGCAACAACTGTGAAAGAAGCTGGGACTCAGATTTTTATTCTCATTTTTTCAGATACAGCTATTGTGGCTCCAGAGATTTCAGATGACTTGCTTTCATACCCATCCGTTTCCTTTGTTGTTGTTGTTGCCGTAGAGTAGAGACAGGTTAATATTTGAACCCAGTTCTCTTGGCAAATCCAGTGCTAAACAGAAGTAATAGTAATACTGACCGAGTGCTTTCTTGGGGACGGGTATTGTTCTAAGTGCCTCCTACGTACTGACTCACTTGATTCTCACAACAACCCTGTGTACTTGTTGTTGTTGTATGTCGCCGAGTTGATTCCGACTCACAGTGACCCTATAGGACAGAGTCAAACTGCCCCATAGGGTTTCCAAGGAGTGGTTGGTGGATTCAAACTGCCAACTTTTTGGTTAGCAGTCTGAGCTTTTAACCACTTCACCAACAGGGCTGTACTTATATAACCATTTAAAATGTAACCATTAAAAATTATAAAGACCCTTCTTAATTTGGGGCCTTACAAAAACAATGGGCTGGATTTGGCTGACTCTTGTACTATACTATTTATTGCCTCTAGGGTCCAGGGGAAAATTTGGGACCTTCCACCAAAACAAAAAGGGAGGTTATCAGTCGGAATTTGTAGCTGAGGAAATGGAAATGCAGAAAGGTCACATAACGTGACCAGGGTCACACACTTCATAATTAGTAGGGCTGAGATTTTCACCTGAGCTGCCTGGCTTCCCATCCCATATACTTAAGCCCCAGGCTGGTTAGCCTAATTATGCCGACAAGAAAGCAAGATTTAAGAAATACCTTTGCTAATGATCTGAAAAAACAAGCTAGGTAGCATTTATTGGGTGCTGTCTACGGGCCTGGTTAATATTATGTAGGTATTTATGTAACCATTTAAAACTATAAAAAACATTTTTAGCTTGAGACCTTACAAAAACAAGTGGTAGGCTGGATATGGCCAGCCCCATGTTACAGGATTTGCTGCCTCCAGGGCCCAGTGGCAAACTTGGGACCTTCCACAAACACCAAAAGCGAGAAGTGCTTGACCATCAGCTACTCCCAAATCATACTCTATTCTAGTGTAGAACCGAAGCCCATTATAGGATCAAGGGAGTGGCAGGGACTCAATTTTACAGGAGTTTACTCACCTTCTTTGAGGGCCAGGACCCAGCGCTGCCGGCTCTCGCGGTCTGGAGCAAACACATACAGGAGGTAGTTATCATGCACGACCTGGAGACAGCACACAGAGTCAAGGTGAGCAGTATGTCCTGAGACCAAAAACTGGCCACACGCCCACCTGGCTTACTGGGCTGAGGGCTGGGTCTCAGAGGTTTGTCATCATCTAGGCAAACATCTGGGTGGTTAAGGAACTGGGGTGACTTTTACCCAGGTGTTTGGGGGTTGTGCAGATACAGGGTGAGCCTCTGCAACACAGGCTGCTCCTCACAGATTTGTGCCACCAGTAAGCAATCGTTACATTAAAACAGTGGCTTGACTTCTTAGGCGAAAGTTCTCCTCTTGACTGAATGGCACGATTATTTCTCATATTTATTTTTCAGTGATTAAAAAAAATCTTTCTGGCATGGGAGAAAATAAGATATTAGATGACAAGTGGACAAATAGGTTAAAAAAGTTTCTTTTATTTTGAAATCGTTGAAGACACACAAGAAGTCTCAAAAATAGTACAGAAAGTTCCCACGCACTCTACCTAGCTTTCCTTAGTGATAACACCTTTCATAACCCTAGCACAGCTTTAAAACCAGGAAATTCACCTGGATACCACACTGTTTACTAAACTACAGACCTTCTTTGTATTTTACCAGTTTTTTTTCATGCCCTCAATTGTCATGGGGTCTTAAAGACTGGAAAATACATGCCATTCCTTTTACTTTCAGTTCTAAAACCTCCAACTCACCGGGGTCACTTCTCTAGTAGGAAAAAAATCCTTCTTTATGCCAGATTAAAAAGGGATATTCATCCGTTAGGTTGACAAGCTGGAACAATGCCCTGGGATATGCAAGGAGATATCCACTCCTACAAAGCTATAAACTCCAAGAGTGGTAACAAGATTTAAAAAATGCCATGACCTACAGCCTCTAAGAGATCCTTAACCAGCTCTGTCCACTAGAACTTTCTACAGTGATGGATATGTTCTATATATGTGCTGTTCCATGTGGTAGCTATTAGCCACATGTGGCTAAAGAACATGTGAAATGTGACTACTGTGACCGAGGAACTTGATTTTTAATATTATTTCATTTTAATTAATTTACATTTAAATATAAATAGCCACATGTAGCTAGTGGCTGCTGTATTGGATGATGCAGTTCCAGGAGGCTCCCAGATTGTAAAGTCTGAGTCTTCTTACCCCCGAACCTCCAAGCAATTTATAACCAAGGATTTCAATCTGTTGCCCCAAACCATACAGCAAACTGGACTTGAAGAATATTGGGCTTGCAGCCCTTGATGACAGCTTTTTCCTCCCCCAAGGGCCGAGTAATTAGGACTTTCCTTGAGGTAGGGAAGACATAAGGGAAAAGAGAATGAGAACAGATGTTTTCAAGATTTTGCGCTTAATCTTTGTTGAATGAATGAATCTGTCACTTATTATAAGAACACAGAAGCCCTCTTAAGGGCTTGGTCTCAGCTTTAACACCAGACTGGAGTCATTCCTTCCCGACCTTGTCTTACAATGGCTGAGGGTTTTAACCATAGTCTAGGGAGTGGGGAGCCAGCCCTCTTGGGCCTGACGGGCTTACCTGAAACGGGTATTTATAGTGGCATGGGATGCTAATGTCGCTTCTCACAATCTCAACACATTTGATTCGGGAGAGTTCAATGGAGCCCTTCAAGGTGCGCTTTTTCTGTGGGGAGAAAAGCACACCCCATTTAAACAAGAGAGAAGATAGGCTACTTCCATTTGGATTGCTTCTAGAAATCCATTACTGGATAAGATCCACTACCTTTGTAAACCAGGTCTGGCAAATATCCAGAAGCTGCCTGCTGGCTCTCAGTGCCTGAAAGAGACAATGTCAGCAGACTCCTGGACGACGTGACCTTTGAATTGTCTTTTTTGATGGGGTGGCTGATTTCCACTCATTGAGGTAAGATGTCTTATACCCCACTGTCCTCACAACAAACGGCAGCACTGAACCACATGTGTGCCGAATTTCTCTGCTCTTATTTAATAGCACTGTAAATTGAGCTCAGGCCTGAGCTACGTGGTGATGTATAATTTTAGGGGAACATTCCTGTTCTATATCTTGCTTCTTTATGTCCCTTAATTATCCAGAGTCACACAATGACTCCTACAGACACTCCTGACCCTGCTGTATAATTATCCCTTCTCTATCCCACCCTCCCCCACATCAAATAGTACCCATTTTTCACTTCCTTGGGCTCTTGCCAGATATATTTCACTGATAACTAATTCACATGATGCTGTTCATGATTTATAATGTGCTACATGTTATTACATGTTATCCATTTCTAAGGGTCCTCGTACTTGGAGAGTGGATCACAGGGAAGACGATGCCTTACCTCGTGGGATAGATTCTATTGGTGAACTATCAGGCTCCAAGGAAGGCTAGTTAGGAGCATAGTAGCCTTTTAGAGCATAGCAGCCTTTCAGAGCACAGTAGCCTTTCACAGGTGCCCAGAATTAGGCTGTCATTGAGAACAAAATTTAATTCAGCTATGAAACCAGTTGCAAAATACCTCATTACACCATATCCTTTATAAGGAAGTAGTAACTGGTGATGAAATGGGCACAGGGTTGGAAAGGGTCAGGTTCGAGGTTAGGCTTTGCCTCTGACTAGTTCTGTGACCTTGGGCAATTCATCCAACATCTCCCAACCTTAGTTTCCACATCTGGTAAGTGAGGATAATAATACCTACATTTTAAGGGTTGATTGGAGAATAAAATGGGATGATGTAAACAGATGACTTGAATCATAATAAGTGTTCTCAGTAAAGGGTGCTCTTCCAATTAAAGAGGTCAAGGAAGTTCTAACTATCACAAAAGTGAGTCGTGATATAGCAATGCACTCGGTTGGTATTCAGGGAGCCACGACACCATCAGATTCTCCAGAACTGAGCTCAGTCTGTGTATTCTATTTTTTCAACCCAGCCTGGATGTAGGTTTTTTGCTTTAGTAGTTGAGACACAGAACCGAGATGAAAAAAGTCACCATGTGCAAAGTACTCCCTATTTAATACAGGGAAGTTTTGTGGTGCTTCTTTTTCCATCTTCTTAAAAAAAAGAAAAAACTCATTTTGAAAATACACAATCTATCCATGTTCATTATAATAAATCAAATGATATGAACATATGTGAAGAAAATATTTATAATGTCTATCTGACCCTTTCCACTCCCCTTAGACAGTCAAGGTTAATCTTTTGAAATGTAGTCTTCTTTTCCCCACATGTTTATAGGCTATATATAAACAAAAATGAGCATCTGCTCTACACAGTGGTCTACTACTTGCTTTTGTAAGGTAATGATGTTACTAATGGGTCTGTCTGCCCTTAAAACCTCTGAAAATACATGTGCCCTTTGAACTCCTACTACCTTCTCTTTTGGAGTCTCCCACAGCTAGAAAAACAAGCCCTGATTCTGCCCATAATCATAGTTCTTTGGAATGGCTAATCTGTTTTTCAAAAACAGAAGGGCACAGGGAGCTGCCTTTACAACCACCGTCTGCAGCTATGGGTAAACAGGGAGCCTGAACTTTGAGGTTACCTTGTTATTCGAACCCTGTTGGGTTATTTCCTTAGCTGCGTAATGAAATGAAACAAAAAGTTCATGGCAGTAATAACAACAACTCTGTTTGCAGACAATTTTATCTTTGGAACCCCCTGATGCCAGAGCTCCCTGAGAGTACAGGCCAGGACGTGCACTACCATGGCCCACTGCCAAGCACAGTGGCTGGCTGGCAGGGGCAGGGCGAAAGGGGAGTTCTTAGTTAGGATGTGATGAATGAAGGCACCAAGTTGGAACACAGTTAAAACAATCTTGATCAGATTTAAGGCTAATGCACTTAGCCATCCAGGAAATATTTATTAAAGGTCAGTGTTAAGCCAGGCATTTTTCTGACTGTAGGAAATAGAGCGATGAAGATGATAAGACACTCTCTTGGAGCTCACAATCTGAGAAGGCAGGCAATAAACAACTGCTGTAAAGAGGTGCCTCTGAAGAAAGCCCTGGCTATCTGTTTCCAAAAGGTCACAGCCTTGTAAACTTTATAGAGCACAGTTCTACTTTGCACACATGAGGTCGCCACGAATTGAAATCAACTCAACAGCAACTGGTTTGGTTTGGTTGGTAAAGAGAAAAAGTTTGATGTGATCATCTTGTGGTCAGGGCAAGCCTCTCTGGAGAGAGGGCATTTGAGATCAGAAAGTTGAAAAGGGAGCCAGATCTGAAAGGTTTGGGGAAATGAGCATCCTTGCAGAAGGAACAGTGAAAGAACAAAAGCTCAGAGGTGGAAAAGTGCTGGCTGCATTCAACGAACAGAAAGGAGCCCCGTGTTGCCAGGGCAAAGTGACACCGGAAGAGGTCTTTAAGGGCCAGATCATCCAGGTGAGGAGTTTGGCTTTAATTTTGAGAGCAATGGGACTCCATTGTAGAAAAGGCCATCTCTAACAACCAACTTCTCTCTACTGATTCTGAATATTTTTAGGTTCTTCACGTACTTCTTCATCCCTATGACGTAAATTTTGGTTACCCCCAACTTTTGCAACATAAAACAAAAATGTGAGGCCTATTGTCATGTAAAATGGTTAAGTGCAATTTGTCATTGCTATTACCAGTGTATTTTAGTTTGTAAAATCTTCATACTGGATTTTGTTTACTTCTCATGACCATCTTGTGTGCCCTTGTGGATACCTGACCAGACCTTAGCACAATAACAAATGTTCATGGAATGAAAAAATAACTGCATGAATGATCCCCATTTTACAGATGAGGAAAGTGAGGTTGAAGAGGTCAAGCGCCTCACCCAGGGTAGCACAGTTGATAAGGTGGCAACCACAGCTCAGATTTGCTGACTACTTGCTGGAGCACGTTTCAAAGCATGACATAGCTTTTTAGGTGGACAAATTTTTAACCAGGTATTAACCAGAGAATCTACAGGGCTTGGCATCAGAAAGACATGGTTCAAATCTTGCCACTGCTACTTACTTGACCTTGGGCAAGTCATTTAAATTCTGTAAGCCTCACTTTTCTCGTTTGAAAAACCAGGAAAGATAACATAAACACGCTTCATAAGATTGTTATGAGGGTTAGATAAGATCATTCATTCAATGCAGGTAGTACAATATGCTGCACACAGACAAGTAAGGGTGGTTGACAGCCTGAGACCTTTGTAATCAGGGCATAAAGTGGAGGTAACTATTAACTGGAGTTATGAATACGAAAGAAAAAAAATGCTTTGTGAAGTTCTAAAGCAACGCTCCACCACTTGTCTGTCAGTTTGTTGTACTGTGGCTTGCACGTTGCTGTGATGCTGCTGGAAGCTATGCCACCAGTATTTCAAATACTAGCAGGGTTGTCCATGGTGGGCAGGTTTCAGTGGAGCTTCCAGATCAAGACAGACTAGGAAAGAGGACTTGGCAATCTACTTCTAAAAAAATTGGCCAGTGACATCCTTATGAATAGCAGTAGAACATTGTCCGATGTAGTGCTGGAAGATGAGCCCTTCAGGTTGGAAGGTACTCAAAATACGACGGGGGAAGAGTTGCCTCCTCAAAGCGAGTCAATATTAATGACATGGATAGAGTCAAGCTTTTGGGACCTTCATTTGTTGATGTGGCATGACTCGAAATGAGAAGAAACAGCTGCAAACATCCATTAATAAGTGGGATGTGGAATGCAGAATGCACAAATCTAGGAAAACTGGAAGTTGTCAAAAATGAAATGGAATGCATCAAGATAAATATCCTAGGGCATTCGTGAGCTGAAATAGACTGTTATTGGCCATTTTGAATCAGACTATCATATGGTCTACCATGCTGGAAATAACAAATTGAAGAGGAACATTATGACATTCATTGTCAAAAAGAATTGGTTGACGTTCAACCATTTCAGGAGGCAGCATATGATCAAGAACTGATAGTACTAAAGGAAGAAGTCCAAGCTGCACTGAAGGCATTGGCAAAAAACAAGGCTCCAGGAATTGAAAGAATACCACTGAGACGTTTCAACAAACAGATGCAACAGTCGTCTATGCCAAAAAATTTAGAAGACAGCTAACTGACCAACCAACTGGAAGAGATCCATATTTGTGCCCATTCCAAAGAAAGGTGATCCAACGGAATGCAGTAATTATTGAACAGTATCATTAATACCACAGGCAAGTAAAATTTTGCTGAAGATAATTCAAAAGCAGTTGCAGCAGTACATCCACAGGGAATACCAGAAACTCAAGCGGGGTTCAGGAGAGGAAGTGGAATGAGGGATATACTCGCTGATGTCGGATGGATCTTGATTGAAAGCAGAGAATACCAGAAAGATGTTTACCTGCGTTTTATTGACTATACAAAGGCATTCTCCTTTGCAGATTGTAACAAATTACAGACAACATTGCAGAGAATGGGAATTCTAGAACACTTAATTGTGCTCATGAGGAAACTGTACATAGACCAAGAGGCAGCTGTTTGAATAGAACAAGGGGATTTTGCATGGTTTAAAATTAGGAAAGGTGTGCATCAGGGCTGTATCCTTTCACTGTATTTGTTCAATCTGTTTGTTGAGCAAATAATCCAAGAGGCCGGACTATATGAAGAATGGGGCATCGGTATTGGAGGAAGACTTATTAACAACCTGCGATATTCAGATGACACAACCTCGCTTGCTGAAAGTGAAAAGGACTTGAAGCACTTATAGATGAAGATCAAAGACTACAGCCTTTAGTATGGATTACAACTCAACATAAAGAAAACAAAAATCCTCACAACTGGACCAATAAGCAA
Source organism: Loxodonta africana (assembly GCF_030014295.1). Lineage (NCBI taxonomy): Eukaryota > Metazoa > Chordata > Mammalia > Proboscidea > Elephantidae > Loxodonta > Loxodonta africana. The sequence goes on along the minus strand of NC_087343.1, from coordinate 173,005,432 downwards.
CATCATGATAAACAGAGTAAAGACTGAATTTGTCAAGAATTTCAGTTTACTTGGATCCACAATCAACACCCATGGAAGCAGCAAGAAATCAAACAACATATTGCATTAGGCGAATCTGCTGCAAAAACCTCTTTAAAAAGTATTAAAAGACAAAGATGTCACTTTGAGGACTAGGGTGCACCTGACTCAAGCCATGGTATTTTCAATTGCCTCATATGCCTATGAAAGCTGGACAATGAATAAGGAAGACCGAAGTAAAATCGATGCATTTGAATTATGGTGTTGGCAAAGAATACCAAATATACCATGGACTACTAGAAGAACGAACAAATCTGTCTTGGAAGAAGTACAGCCAGACTGCTCCTTAGAAGCGAGGATGGTGATACTTTGTCTTGCTTATTTTGGACATGTTATCAGGAGGGACCAGTCCCTGGAGAAGGTCACCATGCTTGGTGAAGTAGAGGGTCAGCAAAAGAGAGGAAGACCCTCAACAAGATGAATCAACACAGTGGCCACAACAATGGGCTCAAATAGCAATGATTGTGAGGATGGCACAGGACTGGGCAGTGTTTCTTTCCGTTGTTCTTGGGGTCGCTATGATCAGAACGGACTCGACTGCACTTAACGGTAACAACAACAAAGCAGTGCTGGTCAACAGAATTAAAATGTGAGCCATATATATAATTAAAATTTTCTAGTAGCCACATTAAAAAAAGCAACAAGAAACAATCTAACTGAATATATTTGTTTAACCCAATATATGTAAAATATTATCATTTCTACATGTAACCAAAATAGAAAACTTAGTAATGGAATATTTTTTTTTTTAATGTAAAGATTTTTTTGTGCATTTCACAGTACATCTCAATTTGAACTAGCCATATTTCAGGTGCACAGTATCCACGTGTGGCTGGTGGCCACCATATTGAATAGTGTGTTTCCACGATTTCCAAGGAAGATTTCTCCACTAAATTCCAGAAGATCTCCTTTGATTTCTTAATATTTGTTGATTTCAGACATGGATTTTAAGAGACATTTGTGCCTTAACAGTCTGACAGGCGAGCCTTCAATCAAGGCTGCTGTTCTATTGAAATGGGTCTCCTGTCCCATTATCGAAACTCTCTTATTAACAAATGAGTGCTTGGTTTCCCCCTCATAATCCTTTCTGCATTGGCAGGCTTTCTCCAAAGGCCCTGAGTCCAGTTCTCCTCAGTCAACACAAGACCCAACACTGGTAGCAACAGGACCAGCTGTGCACCCCCACCAGGCACTGGGGAACAGCCAGTCAATGAGGTGAACACAGTTCAATCTCTGGGAAAAGCTGATTGTCTGTAATCATCCCAAACAACTGTGCTATTCCTGAAAATGCCAGCATAAAGTCCTCCAAAGAAACCACACAAAAGCCACCAGAGAAAGACAGCGACCAAGTAAATCCTGCCCTCGTTCTTACTTGTTACTCTGTCTGCATCATTTGGGGTGAGGGTTACAGGACTGTGCTTGGCCTGGCCTCTTTTCTTGGCCATGGTCAAAGTTATGGCCTCCTCATCTTCCACTGTTACACCCTGGACATCTGGCATGTGTCAAACACAACCCAACGAGATGCCGATGCCCGTGTATTTGCACAAAGGCAAGGTTGTGCAAGCAGCTTTGAGATCTTTTCTTTTTATGTTAATATATTGTATGAAACAGAATATGGATTGTCAGTTTCAAAGAGAGAGACAGAAAAAACAAAATAAAGACGCTAACTTTTTTTGAGCACTTCCTATACTTGAGGCACTGTGCTGCTTACTCACCTCACCAACTTATTTAATCACAACCCTACAAAGTATTTTCCTCCCATTTTACCTGTGGGCTCCTGGGTGATGCAAACGGTTAACACAGTCGGCGCTAACCAAAAGGTTGGAGGTTTGAGTCCACCCAGAGGTGCCTCGGAAGAAAGGCTTGGTGATCTACTTCCAAAAAATCAGCCATTGAAAACCCTATGGAGCACAGTTCTACTCTGACATGCATGAGGTTACCATGAGTAAGAATCAACTCAATGGCAACTGGTTAAAATATAAAATAATTGGTTTTACAGGTAAGGAAATTGAGGTTCAGAGAGGCCAGGTCTCTGAGTACCTGGCAGAGCAGCATACAACCTCAGCTCTGCCTGACTCCAGAGCCTGAACAGTTAACTACTATGCTTCACGGCTTTGCATTTGTTTGACTTTTCCTTACCCCCACCCAAGGCTCAAGGATCACTCTTGTGACTGGTTTTCTCTAAGTCTTGCCCTGCAGAGCTTTGTTTGTGCCACATTTCCTGGATTTCAACGCAGGAGCACATTTCCTGGTTCCTAGGAGTAAAAACAAGCTCCTCTTTAACACTGGCCCCATTGCTGCTTGGCTAATCCACCAGATATATAAAAGAGTGACTGTTCACCACCCAAGGAAAGAGGGCTTCACCTTTTCTGAAAAACAGCAGCATTTCAGCTTTGTGCTCTGGTATGGCAGAGTGGTGAAAGCTTCCAGGACAGGCAGACCTGGGTTTGAATCCTGACCTGATTCCTATCAGCTGTGCAACCTGAAGCAAGAGTTTTGTTATGGAGTAAATTGTGTACCCCCCGACCCCCACCAAGAAAAAAAAGTATAGGTTGTAAATCCTAATCTCTGTGCCAGTGGTTTTGGAGCTCTGGTGCAGCAGTGGTTAAGCATTTGGCTGCTAACTAAAAGGTCAGCAGTTCGAATCCACCAGCTGCTCCTTGGAAACCCTATGGGGCAGTTCGAATCCACCAGCTGCTCCTTGGAAACCCTATAGGGTTGTCTGAGTCAGAATTGACTGAAGGGCAATGGGAAGCCTGTGGTTATAAACCCATTTGTGAATAGGTTGTTATGTTAATGAGGCAGGATTAGTGTAGGGTGTGTCTTGAGTCAACCTCTTAGAAGAAATAAAAGGAGATTAAGTAAGCAGAGATGGGGGAAGATAGATGCCAAGACACACGGAGATCTCCAAAGAACCAGAAACCAGGAGCTGAAGAGGCAAGGACCTTTCCCCAGGATCAACGCAAGAGAGAAAGCCTTCCTCTAGAGCTGTTGCCCTGATTTCAGACTTCTTCCCTCCTAAACTGTGAGAAAATAAATTTGTTAAAGCCACCCACTTATGGTACACACTAGATAACTAAGACATGTCTCAACCTCTCAGTTGCCTCATTTTTTTAAAAGTGGAAATAATAATAGTTCCTTAATCACTGCCTTATTTTAAGAACTTAAAAGAACTTCATATACCTACTAGCAAATTTGAATCACTCAAATGACAAACCACTCATACATGACTTTTCCCTTTTTTCCTTCCCCAAATGCTGCCTGTAAGATAAGACCTTGTTCTTTTGCCTGCATGTATCCACATATTCGGAAACCCTGGTGGCGTAGTGGTTAAGTGCTACAGCTGCTAACCAAAGGGTCGGCAGTTTGAATCCACCAGGCACTCCTTGGAAACTCTATGGGGCAGTTCTACTCTGTCCTATAGGGTCGCTATGAGTCAGAATCGACTCGACGGCACTGGGTTTGGTTTTTTGGGGGGTTTATCCACATATTCTGTGGGGTTTTGTTTTGCAAATATAATTCATGTAATCAGGAGCCACCATTTTGGAGGACAACATTAACTTTCAACTGGCGAAGCTGGTGATTTTCACAATTTGAGTCATTTGTTTATTTTGTCCGTTATTTGTAAAAATCAGGGGGAAACCATGAAAGGGGTTGTTTCCTGGTCTCCCAACTGTGCCACATTCATATTCACAAGGTTTTATCTTCCTGCTTTCTCTCTCAGTCTCCTGTTAAAATTTTCTCCAGATAAGTCCGTAGTATAACTCACTGATAACTTAAATCTTGGCTTGTTCTGGGGGACCTTGGATTTGGACAGATACCACAGACTTAGCCAAGAAGGAGCCTTGCCAATGGAATTTCAGGCAGCAGCTGAGAGACAACTTTTCTAGGAGAACCACCTAGGGAAGTGGTGCACTGAAGACTTTCCCTGGATTACACTGTAAAAGTAGCTAGACACAGCATTTATCCGAGTTTCTTTAAGAGTAGGCAATCTTTCTGGTGGTGATTTTTAACAAGACATTTAAAAGAAGAGGCTCAATTCCTCTTCTGAGTGTCGTATAGCCATTGTACCAACCTGAAATCCCACAATGACACAAATGAAATTAAAGCTAATGTCATATGAAATGAAACTTCAGTGACTGATTTGGGGGCTGTTTTCCCTGCCCCCAGTAGAATGCAGACTATCGGTTTGAAACTTGGTTCTAGAGTTCTTCTTGGGATCTAGTTTCATCCCCTCTGTACAACATGCTCAAGGTGACCCACAAACTCCCTCCTGTTCTCCTAACTCAGATTTCTGTCTCTCACAACAAAGGGAGCTCTTATGTGGCAGCGGGAGGAAAGCAAGGATCCTGGATTTGGCAAAGCCACAGTTTGAACGATGATATGAAACGTCGTGCAAGTTGTTTCTCTTCTCTGAGCTTGGTTTCCTCTTCAGTAATAATGGAAACGCTGACAGGTGCACTCAAGGTCATTATGACCTGAGCTATAGAAGGCCCCTAGCATGGTGCTTGGCACCTAATAAAGATGTGACCATGACCGTTTCTATGAAAAAAGGAGAAAGTTGTAAAAAAGTGGCAACCTCTAAAACACCAGTGCAATTTTTATTTAGCTGTTGCTGTTTCCTCCCCTCCCTAGCTCATCTTCGGCTGAACCTAACTCCACTAAACTTGAAAGCTCTGGGAAGATCTGGAGCTAAAGCAGCAGTTTTTGAGGCTCCCTGGACCAATTTAAAGCCAGGAAAGTATGATCCATCCTACACCTGCCTTCTTTTCTTTCCTCTTTTCCACAAGGCCTTTTAGTCATAATGAAACCATAGTCATCTGGCCTTCTTCACCTCAGCGTTGTCATACTGTGGTTTACTATGAGGCACACTGTGCTGTGAGGAAAACACTCTTGTCATCTGCCATCTTGTCAATAGTAGCACTCTGACTACCCGAAAGAAAAAAAGTGAGAATTTTACCAAATAAGTAAAAAGAAAGAAAAGGAAAAGGGCTAGAGTCTCATATAGTCTCTGGATGGCAATCTGGGATCTTCTATTAAAATTATAAATGTATCTTATGACAATAAATTTATTAAGAGCATATACCTGTAGGGGTAGTTCTGGGGTTTGAGGGTAGGGAGTGGAAGAGAGCTTTTTCTTTTCACCTAATATCCTTTGGTACTGTTTGAATATTTTACCATGAACATATATTTCTTTTGTTGTATTAAAAAAAGAGTTAAGTAAATAAATAACTTCCCTTACAGGATTTATTCTACAGAAACATTTGCTCAAAATATATAAAGATACAAGAATAAGGACGTTCAAAGCAGCATTATTTATCACACCAAAAACCTAAAAAGAACCTAAAGACCCACCGATAGGGGGATGGTAAAATTAGTTATGGTTCATCTATTCTGTGGCTGCCGGAGGCCGTTAACACTGGTTCTTGCTTGTAGGTGGCACCATCGCAGGCTTTCGCAATCTAAGTTACATATTTCTATAACACTTGAAGTTTTTACAGTGAGTAGGAAGGGTTAGTAAGCAGAAAAATAAAACTAATATTTTACAGCAGTCAGAAATGTTAAAAACACTGCACTGTAATACAGTGTTCGCCAGTGACTACAGGAGAAAGCTAAGTGGCATATATCATATGCTGGGTACACAAAATGTTGCCACTCTTTGGCCTTGTAACCTCATAACCCCACTAGCAGTAAGAAGCAGCCATGCAGCACCTGTCACCTGCTCTTCTGAATCCATAGCAATTCAAGATCATGACAGACCCTCTCATGTTCTTCTTGACGGGTAACCATTTTCTTCACAGATTCTAATAACGCAAGTCTGTGTGCCTTTATGTGGGCATATTTCTCTTATAAGTGAAGCAATAGTTTAGGAATAATTTCTGAGCACAATCCATCTTAGATAAAAATATTAGTGACCCTACCATGAAAAAATATTGGTTAAGATTTGCTTACAAAACTGGACAGAGAGAAAAGGACTTATTTGGAAAATCAGAACAAGAGTGTTATGTGGCAGGCACGGAGTATATCCACCCTCAAGGCATCCAGCACACCGTGGCACTCAGTGTCTCTGGTCTGTGAATGCTCTTTCAAAGCCCTCCTGCTTTCCAGAATAGGGAATATGAGGTTTTCAATGAGTTCGAAAGGATATATTATGTATCTTCCTTTCAAGTACTGAAGAGTCAGTAGCCAAATGCTGTAAACTGATAATTTCACCGCATTTCAAGAAATAACTCCCTGCACCAAGGCAAGGGTTCTTTGATATTTGTTAATTGATTAATTAAGGGAACAGCAAGTGAGACCAAGTGTGCAGCAGAAAGTGATATTTGTGAACCCTGTGACAAAATTCTTAATGAAAGTCGCTTTGAGTATGATTTCCAGAATGATTGGCAGGTGGATAAAAATCTCTTGACAATGCAAATGTAGGTTAAAACCAGTCTGCAGGAAGAGTTTAGCTAATAGATGAAAAGTCCCTACAATTAAGGAAAAGACTAACAGTTTTAAACAATTCACAGAGAACAAATATTAATGGCTCTTAAACATATGAAAAGATGCTTAAACTCACTATAACAGAAATGTAAATAAATTACACTGAGATAGTATTTTTTTTTAACCTGTGGGACTAGCAAAGATCAAAACACATGACAATGGTGTTGGTAACATTTTGAGAAAACAGGCCTCTCACATGTGGCCTGGGCAGTGTTTATTAGTACAACTTTTATTTGGTCATATTGGACAGAATAACAGATGCAAATATCCTCTGACACAACAATTTCACTTCTAAAAATGTTTTCTACAGACCAGGGTTTCTCAGCCTCAGCACTACGGACATTTTGGGCTGAATAAGTCTTTGTTGTGGAGGGCTGTCCTATGCATTGTAGATACTTAGCAGGATCTATGTTTTTTTTCTGGCCTCTACCCACCAGATGCCAGTAGAACCTCCACCCCTGCTCCCAGCTGTGACAACAAAAATGTCTCCAGACATTGCCAAATGTCCTCTGGTAGGCAAAATTGCTCCTGGTTGAAAACAACTACTATAGACATACTCGAACATATGGAAAGTGACATGCCTACAAGGTTGTTCATTCCACATTGTTTGTAATAGCAAACAACTGGAAACAGGCTAAATGTCTATCATTAAGAGAAATTTCTTATCCAGACAACAAAATATTATGCAGCCATAAAAAAGGAATGAACAGGTCTTTGTGTATTGCTATGGATTGAACTCTAAAACGTATTGTTAAATGACTAAAAGTAAGGTTAGGATGTGTGTGTATAGTATATTACCATTGTATAGAAAGGAGGGAAAGAAGAATGTTTATTTGTATTTACTTATATATACATAAATTCTCATTGGAAGAATTTAAGAAAATGTTGATCATATTGGTTGGTTTCAGGCAGGGTAACTGGGTGGCTTGGGACAAGGATAGGAGATTTGTCACATTATGTAATTTTTCATTTGAATTATGTAATATGTTATCGATTCAATAATTTTTTAAAATTAGTCTGGATTTTGTAGAAGATTCTCTAACAAAAGTGACTATCAATCCACAGATGGGAAGTTCAATAGGCATAGATGCAAAGGGGCAAAGGTTTATTCCGGCAACAATAATTTTCTTGGTGAACCAATTATACCAATTTGCAACACAGTTGAAAAGCAGTGTGAAATATACTAACCTTTTTTTTTTTAATGTCACTGAGGAGCCCTAGCCGTGCGGTGGTTATGAGCTAACCGAAAGGTCGGCAGCTCTAATTCACCAGCTTCTCAGAAACCCCATGGGGCAGTTCTACTCTGTTCTATAGGGTCACTAGGAATAGGAATCGACTCTACGGCAATAGGTTTGGGTTTTTGGTTTAATGTCACCGAAATTTATAACTGGCTTTTTCTTTTTTTCTTGAATTATAACAACTTTTTCTTGAATTCAGAGAAGTTTGGAGGTCAGAACAGATTTTTGGCAGCAGGTTCATTTGTTCACTGTGTTCCTGGGTTACAGCCATCCAGGTACAGTGTGGAGGCCTGAAAGGACCTCTTTTTCCTGTCTTCCCTGCTCCTCTGAGCTTCTCTATCCAAATGGGCTCTTTGGAAGGACCTCTCCATCTCCAAATGTCAAAACAAACAAACCAGTTGCTGTCGAATTGATTCCAACTCATGGTGACCCCAGGTCAGAGTAGAAGTGTGCTCCATAGCGTTTTCAATGGCTGATTTTTTGGAAGTAGGTCACCAGGCCTTTCTTCTTAGGTGCCTCTGTGTAGACTCAAACCTCTAACCGTTTTGTTAAAAGTGGAGCACATTTTAGCATTTGCAGCATTCCACTCTCTGAACTACAGGCAGTCCCCGGGCTACAAACATCTGACTTATGGACAACTAGTTCTTGCCCTTTAACGCTATGTACATTTGCCCTCACTTTGAAATGATTGCACCAAGTCCTACTCGCAACAAATTCTTCATCACAATGAACTTCGCTTGCTGCACATGCAGCTTTTTAATAAATCACTGAAAAGGCTTCAAGCCTTTCCTTGCACTAAAGTACAGCTGTAAGACTAAATAAGATCCATAGGCACCTGTCCCAACTTACCTACAAATTTGACTTAATGGCACAATTAGGACTGGATCTCATTCATAACCTGGGGGCTGCTTGTATTTAAAAGCAATAGTCATGAGTCATGAATCGTAGTTCCTGTTGCAATTCCATGGATCTAGTGTTCTCAGGCTTTAGTCATTTGCATCCCAACTCTTTTGCAATTTCTGTTCTAATCTGGTACCATCAAATGGTATTCAATTTTAATATTATTCTTCCATTAACTTACTTTTTTGCTTAAACGAATATATTCTAAAAGGAAAATTTAATCACTACTATAAATAAAAAAACAGTATTTTCTAATATAAATTGTAGTGAACATGTAACTATTAAGTTAAAAACATGATCAAAAGCATATTTATCCATCTGCCATTTTGGGTGCTCCCAGTGATACCCCACTTTGGGAAATACGAAGTTAGATCATTGTACATGAAGTTGGCTACTGTATGGGTTGTAAAGATAGATGAAGTTTGGTGTTAGTGACTCCCTGGTCTCCTTTTTTGGGACCCTGGTCCTGAATGATAGCATCTACATGGAGTTCCTTCTTGTATTACCACTCTGGGTATAACCATCCCAGAACATTATTCCCAGAAAGTGTGCAATGAAGGGTATCTATTATTATTATTGGGGTCATTATGAATCAGAATCGATTCAGTGGCAACTGGTATGGTTTGGTTTTGGGTAGGTGCAAAAGGTCACTGCACTTGGCTGCTAGTCAAAAGCTTAGAGGCTCAAGTCTACCCAGAAGTGCCTTGGAAAAAAGTCCTGTTGATTTACTTCTAGAAAATCCGCCACTGAAAACCCTGTGGAGCACAGTTCTACTCTGACACACATGGGGTCACCATGAGTTGGAATCCTCTCGATGACAATTGGTTTTGGTGTATTATTATTAGTTAATCTGGTAAACTAAACAGAGGTGAGCCTTACGCAGCATATGCTCCTTTGTTAAGGTTGCCCCAGGCACAGGAATAGAACTCAATTTTGTTAGCCCACTGAGTCCGGGTGAACAGAAGCATACACTGCGAACTAGTAGTGAGGGACACGATGGCCAAGATGCTTGTGTTGGTTTTTCAGAGAATTCTTATCAAAGGAAATCATATTTGGGCAACCAAATAGTTATCATGAAAGATGGCACTGGTGAGTATGGAGTCCAAACACTGGGAACCACTTCCTCTCCAGGCAACGTGTCACTTTTACACTTCTTGCCACTCTTATGATCTTGGGCAAAATTACTTAACTTCTCTGCGTCTCAATTTCCTCCTCTTTAAAAGAGAATTTTACTTGTACTTACTTCAAAGAACTTGTGAGAAAATCCACAGAAAAATGTTCTGTCCACTGCTAGCTGTGATGCCGATTGTTGTTGATGATGTTGTTTTCACTGTTACTCAGGACAACGGGGGCACTCCCGCTGGTCCCCACTCATGACCTTCATTAGACGGTGGTGGAAACTCACATGAATCCTTGACCAACTCTCCCTTATCAGCCACCACAGCTTCTGTGACAAGACTTCTACACAAAGAATCTTAGATCTGAAAATGCCCACTGAAGGATATTTAACTCAGCTTTTGATATTTATCCCATATGTATGACCTAGGAAAAGATAATTAACTTCTGTAAGTCTCTACTTTTCTCATCTATAAAATGGGGATAATGATAGGACCTAATGCATGTCACTATGAGACGGGATCGACTCGACGGCACTGGGTTTTAATGCATGTGGTGATATTATTGTGAATATTTATGATATGATACACAAAAAGCACTTAATCCAGTGTCCTGGAACACAGCAAGAACTTATTAAATATTAAAAAATATTGGCTCTTATTATTTTAGATTTGATCTTGGTTACATTTAAACATCTGCCTTCTCACATTCTTGGTGCCATGTTCCGATTTTGGCAACTTGCTTATTTTATCAGCCACAGTTATTAATCATCTCTTGGTTCACTTCCTGGGAAGGTTTCCATGTTTAGCTAATCTCTATCTCTTTTTGTGAATTTCTGGTATCATTGGCAGAGAGATACTATTGTACAGTTTTTTCTTGTTCGAGCTGGAAGGGTTAGAGGTGAAATTATTTTCTAAACTGACTCTTGTCCTTCCAGTACTTACTATGCAATCGATACCCTAGGGGGACCAGAGTCTTAGAATCGGAAGGCACCTTGGTAGTCTTTGAAGGTCAAGGGACAGGCCAGGGGGGTAGCGTTCTGGGCAGCCTCCCTGTTCCTACTTTAACCACAGTGGTTCATTCCATTTCCATCTGTTTTAGATATAGAAATGTGGATAACATGTATGATTTTGTTCCAAAAGAGGGTCCTGCTGCTTTAAAAAGAATGAAAACCACTGATCTAGTCCATTCCCTTGATTTTATGGATAAGGAATCTAAACTCAAGGGAGAGCAAGGAATTGACCAAGGTTATCCAGGTAATGAGTGCAATGCCTCCATTCTATTAAGTTGCCCTGTTTTTAACCACCTCACCACATACCACTTTTCTAGAATTACAACCTGTCTGGGACCTTCCATCCCTTAGGCCCTGTCTAAAACTGTGACTGACCTCTAAGGAGCAGACATAAATGGTTTATGTGATATCCTTTTGATATTTCGTTTGTTTCTTGGTAAAGATGCTTGATGATCTAACCCAAAGAGCTCAATCATGTGATCCTTTTAGACTTCCCAAGAGAATCAATTAAGCAGATTGATTTTTGTGGAGTGGAAGGTTTTTTGGTACTCCTTAAATTTTACTACATAGATGGAAGACTCATTTACCTGTATATGTTGTTGTTGTTGTATGCCTTTGAGTTGATTCCGACTCATAGTGGCCCAGTGTGACCAAATAGAACTGCCCCATAGGGTTTCCTAGACTGTAATCTTTATGGGAGCAGATCACCAGGTCTTTTCTCCCGAGGAGTGGCTGGTGGGTTCAAACTGCCGACCTTTTGGTTAGCAGCCAAGCGCTTAACCATTGTGTCACCAGGGCTCTTTAACATGTATATAGGATTAACTTTAAATCGAATCATCTCACCCATTTATAAAATATTATATATTCTCTCTCATTATAATGTTCACAGCCTATAAAGGTAAATAGTATACCTGAAAATCACCATAAGGAAAGAATTCTTTCGTTTTTATTAGCCTGTTCTTAGAATCTTCTATAACTGTTCCAGTAACAAATATGATGCCATTTTCGGCCTTGTGCATCACTTCAGTCTCTTTGGAGGATGGTAGAAGCCAGAAAGTGTTCTTATCCTATGACACAGTTATCCCACTTGTGGAACTCTATCTAAAGAACAGATTTTTAAAAGGAAATAGCCCTATATTAGGTATGCTAGTATTTTCAAAGTATTTTCACTACACCTGGAAACAACTCATCCAAATCCACAAAATAGACAAGGGTATCCCTAAAATGGAGTCCTGGTGGCATAGTGGTTAAGATCTCAGCTGCTAACCAAAAGGTCAGCAGTTCAAATTTACAGCTGCTCCTTGGGAATCCTATGGGACAATTAAACTTTGCCCTATAGGGTTGCTATGAGTCAGAACCAACTTGATGGCACCTAACAACAAGAACAACGTCTCTGAAATGAAACAACTCAACCATTAAAAAACCACATATATGAGAAAATGATTTCTTTGGTGGCCATATATATAAAAATGTATCTACAGAAGAATAAATGGAAAAAGTAGAATACAAAATTGTCTTATGCATTGGGATTATAACTACATGAAAGTTATGTCCACATGAGAGATAAGGGAAGTGTCCACAGAGATATGTATATTGATGCCTTTAGACAAAAGCATTATGGAGAATATTTTGGGTGTAATTATTTCATTAATCTTTTCAACAATATGGGGATATGAAAGCTTATCATTTTGTCTGTTCAGATTTCTCAAAATCGACTTAATTCTATTTTGTTTTCAGTCTTTGATGCTAAAGGCTGCCCGAGCTTAGTGATGGCTCTAAGCCAAGTTATACATCAGGTGCTATTCCATTAAAACATGGAGTAGGATCCTGGACACAGTACCCTCTGGAAGAGGGATACTAGAAGAAAGTTAAAACATAAAACAGCTGAAGAACTCATAGAATACCATATAACACAAAAGGTCAGAAGAACTAATTAATTCTGGACTACTGCAGTAGGCTCTGCCTGACTTCCTGGCTTCTGCTACTCCTGCCCCTTGTATAATCTGCTATCCCCAAATCTGCCCAAATAGTCCTTCCAAATGTAAAATGGATGGGATCACTCTCCTGCTTTAACCCTTCAGTAGCTTTTGCTTATACCCCACGGCCATCGAGTCGATTCCAGTGAATACTGACCCTATAGGACAGAGCAGAACTGCCCCATAGGATTTCCAAGGCTGTAAATCTTTACCGAAACAGGCTGCCACAACTTTCTCCTGAGGAGCAGCTGGTGGGTTTGAACCACCGACCTTTTGCTAGCAGCAGAGCACTTAACAACTGTCCCACCAGGGCACCTTGCTTTTTGTTATAGTTGGGATAAGAATCCAAACTCCACAAGGGTCCACGTATATTGGCTTCTGCCTCCTCATCTTGGACTTCCACTCTTGAACTCTGTATGTTTGAGTCTGTTACTCAAACAGGCCAAGCCTTTTCCCACCTAGGTTCTTTGCATTTGTGCCTTCCTCGCCTGGAATGCTCTCCCATATTTCTTGACTGGCTCTTTCTCATCCTTCAAGCCTCCACCAAATATAAATTCCTTCTCTGACCAACCCTCCTCCCAACCCGGCCAGCTACGGCTAGGTGTTTTCATAGAACCTACCACAGTCTGCATCTATCCTATGTATTTATATACTTGCTTGTTATCTGTTTTGTCTGTGTCTTCCACTAGAATGTAAATTTATGAGGGCAGAAACCTTGTTTTTTTAACCACTGTGTGTGCCTGGCGCATAGTAAATGCTTAAGAAATGTTTGTTGAACAAATGAATGAATCTAAGTGTACCAAAATAGAAACGTTTCTTGGATACAATGTTAGGCGAAACAAAAAGGTCTTGGCATAATATATGCAGTTTTGGGAAAAAAAAAAAAAGCCCTATATTTGATTTTTTTTGTAACACGCATATATAATTTCTATGATTTTTTTTAATTAAAAAAGGAAAATTAAAAAAATGAGAAGCCTACTTATAAATGACTTCAGGTTAATGGGAATTATATGGCAACATAAGACCTTGGATCAAGTTTTTATTCTAGTAAATTACCAATAAAACTTTTTACTGAATTTCAAGGGCTGGGGTAAACATTTGATCTAGAACGGGAATTGTATGTTCATGAGAAACCATTTCAAAACTTCGTTCCCTCTTCTGGATCTCTTTTACTGAGGTCCCCGAGTGTCATGAAGGGAAGCCCGAACTGCTCTCTGCATGAAAATCGTATCCTGGAAGTATTACTTTATTTTCAGTAGGCCTATCAACTCACTGACAAATGGAAGAATTTATTGTTAGTTAAGGAAATAGTGGATAAGGATTTAATATTTAGGCAACGAAAATTTTAGAAGAGCTTTAAAGTGGTTTTCTGACTCAATTCTAGATTTGATACTCATAACGGCAGAGTAGAACTGCCCCATAGAGTTCCCAAGGAGTGGCTGGTGGATTCAAACAGCCATTCTTTTGGTTAGCAGTTGAGCTCTTAACTACTGCACCACCAAGGCTCTGATGAATAGAATTTATTGTTAGTAAGGAAATAGTGGATAAGGATTTAATATATTTAGACAACGAAAATTTTAGAAGAGCTTTAAATTGGTTTTCTGATTCAATTTCTGGATTCGATATGTTGTTGTTAGTTGCCATCGAGTAAGCCCTGACTCCTGGTAGCCCCACGTACAACGGAACAAAACGTTTCCCAGTCCTGTACCATCTTCATGATTGTTGGTATGTCTGAGTCCATTTTTGCAGCTATTATGTCCATCCACCTCACTGAGGGTTTCCCTCATCTTGGCTGACCCTCCACTTTAACAAATATGTCATTCTCCAGCAATCGGTCGCCGCTGATGATGCAGCCAAAGTAAATGAGCAGAACTCTGAGCACAATATTCTGTGATCCACAGGGTTTTCATTGGATAATTTTCGGAAGTAGATCACCAGGCCTTTCTTTCTAGTGTTTCTTAGTCTGGAAGCTCTGCTGAAACCTGTCCACCATGGGTGACCTTGCTGGTGTTTGGAATACCAGTGGCGTAGCTTCCAGCATCATAGCAACATGCAAGCCGCCACAGTACAACAAACCGACAGATGGGTGGTGTGATTTGATATAAAGTTGTCTTATTTTATGTGAACCTCATAGTTCAAGAAACTGGATGCTTGTGTTTTCAGTTAAACCTCTCTTGCATACTGAGCCAGAAACTGAGCTCTCATATTGACAGTATTTCTCCATGGCCTATTTTTACTGTAGAAATTGATTAATGTGTATACCAGTCCCTCGGCTGCAGCTATCGAATCTAATTTTAATGTAGGAGTATTCACCTCCAAAACAAAAATCTTCCATGCAAAGGCTGTCTCCATGAGACATCAACATCACTACACACAGGCAAAAAATCAATTTATGATGAAACTCTATTAAGGCAGACATCCAAATTGCACATTTGGGACCTTGGGTGACCTAATTGTATAGTACTTTTCTTGGGTTCTCACTTTTCTTTACCTGGTTAGACAAGGCCCATCTGCTTTTCTGAATTCACTTTGAGTTAGGTGACCTTTGTTCACTCACCAGGTATTTAATAACCATCTGCTATATGCCCAGCACTCTTCTAGATGTTGGGGATACGGCGATTGAGCAAGATAGTCAAGACAGAAAATAAACAAGGAGGCACGTTAATAAACTCAACAAATACGTACAGATACTGGAGTAATGAAATATCTATGTGCTTTAAAAAAAAAAAGAAACAGGACACTGGGAAAATATTTGAAGAAATTGAAGACAAGAAAGAAACAACCCTAAAAATATAGGGAGAAAGAGTGTTGTAGGCAGATGGAGGCAGCTAATGCAAAGACCCTGCATCGGCATGACCCTAAGAATGAGTCCCTCCCTAAGTGCGTGCCTCACTTGCCTCACCCTATTCCTGGCCCTAACGGGAGAGTAAGCTTCAAAAGAGGAAAGAGCCTGGAAAAGAGAAAGGGCTTAGAAAGAAGAAAGAAGACAGAAGTGATAGAAGTCTCATGGATAACAGAGTGTGGTGTGAAATGACATTGGAAAAGCAGGCAGGGACCACTGGATGAAGTGTTTTGTAGGTCATAGTTGAAAATGACCTAGAAGGCTCCTGAATCATGTAGGAATGAAGTGGAGAGATACCACGTCTGATGAAAGTCTCAGGCAAAAATGCTCAGGTAGCCTCAGCAAGCTCTAAGAAATTGATCTGCAAAGCAGTTAGCTGCAAGAAGGAAAGAAGGAAGAATAAGGCAGGATAGAAGGAAAAAGAGGACAAAGTTGTTTGTCCTCTTAAAAGGAATTGGAGCCTGGGGGGCTGGCCTGCCTGCTGGTTCCTACCTGTGCCTCTCTGATCCGACTCTTAAAATTCCAACTACCTGAATCTCTCTCTTCTTCCTTCAAGGCAAGGCCATGAACCGCTACTGCAGTGGTTAAGTACTTGGCTGCTAACCAAAAGGTTGGTGGTTCGAAACCACTAGCTATTCAGCGGGAGAAAGATGTGGCGATCTGCTTCTGTAAAGATTAAAGCCTTGGATGCGCTATGGGGCAGTTCTACTTTGTCCTATAGACTCGACGGCAATGAGTTTTGGTGACGCCCAGAAATCTCTCTCTCTTTTTTGAAGTCTTTTGTTCTCTATTCATTTGGCATTGAACTTTGTTTCGTTAGGGGTTCACTTGTTAAACTCTAACCTTTCCAACTGGATATATATCTCACATTCTTCCTTCTTCCCTTCCTTTCTCCCTACCTCCCTTTTTCCTTCTACAAATAATTGTTGAGTAAATAGTATGCGTCAGGCACTATACTTGACACTGGAGTTACCATCTTCAGCAAATTGACTGCCTCCACGGCTGCCTGCTCTTATGAAACTTATAGTCTAATGTGATGTGTGTGTGCATGTGAGAGAGAGAGACATTAATAAAATAATCTCATTAACAAATGGGTAATTACAACTTCGTCATGTGCTGTAAGAAAGGGTGCATGTTGCACAGCACAGCATAGCAGGAGGAGATGACCTGGTCTATAGAAATCAAGGAAGGCTTCCCTAAGCTAAAAAAACCAAAACCAAACCCAGTGCCGTCGAGTCAGTTCCAACTCATAGCAACCCTACAGGACAGGGTGGAACTGCCCCATAGAGTTTCCAAGGAGCACCTGGCAGATTCGAACTGCCGACCCTTTGGTTAGCAGTCGTAGTACTTAACCACTACACTACCAGCGTTTCCTCCCTAAGCTAGTGACATTTAAAATGAGCCCTTAAGGTTGAAGAAAATCTGGTATGGTTGGAGCCCAGATAGATGGGAGAAAGAGGGGCACCAGCTGAGACAAAGGAGACCCTGCAGTAGATTCTGGCATCCACCCTCAGCACAGTGGGAACAGTCACTGAGGGACATGTCAGCTTTCTCCATTTGAAAAGCTCACTTTGGCTGCTATGTGGAGAATGGAGTGGAGGCGGGGATAGAGGATGCAGAGAGGCTGTTAGGAGGCTGTAGCAGTCCCAGGCGACAGATGCCAGAAACTTCCACTAGGGCAGGTGGAAGCAGAGTCTGCCAAGCCTCTCATTTCTTTGTGGATACATATTACGTCTCCCAGAAGTGAATGAAAAACAAAGAGTTGCTCTGGAATATGTGTGGAAATGATGGAGCTCATGACATCCCTCACAGGGAAGACCCCTGTGGTATGGGGGTGCTGATTTCCAAGACTGCTCTTTGCATTGAGGACTTCAGAGCAAGAGAGCATTGCACATTCTGTCATAACTCTGTGGAGGCCCTGGTTACCTACAAGTAACAACTGCTAAAAATAATAATCACCACTTATCAGAGAGGCTGTAGGCTCTGGAGATATTTGGGACCTCAGGCAAGTTACTTAAACTCTCTTTGCTTCAGTTTCCTTCTCTGTAAATCTGGGTAATAATAGTCCCTAACTTCCAGGGCGGTTGTAAGGATTAGCAGTTCCTAGGTGGTGCAAACCATTAATATGCTCAGCCGCTAACTGAAAAATTGGAGGTTCACGTCCACTGAGAGGTGCCTTGGAAGAATAGGCCTGGCAATCAATTTCTGAAAAATCAGCCATCGAAAACACTATGGAGCATAGTTCAACTCTGACATACATGGCGTTGCCATGAGTCAGAATCGACTTGATGGCAACCGGTTTTTGTAAGGATTAAATGAAATGATTCACATTTAACACAGTGTCTGACACATAGTAAGTGCTCAATAAAGGTTAGTTATTACTATCAGAATAGGTAACCTCCACCTCGTTAATGGGAAATAACATCAAGAAAGAATGTTTACTCAGCTTTTAAAAAGTGAATAGCTTTTTAAAGGTAGTACCACATTAAGTCACACAGCCCTAGAGTGGGGAAGCAGGTCTTTGACCCAGATCTGTCTGACACCAGAAGCTGTGTTTTTGAATGCTATGCAATAACGTTTCCTAAAGCAAGGAAAGGTGCCCCTGGTGTAATGGTTGAGCAAGCGCTTGACTGCTAACGAAAAGGTTGGTGGTTTTAACCCGCCAGAGGCTCTGCAGGAGAGAAGAGCTGGCAATCTGCTCCTGTAAAGATTAAAAAAAAAAAGAAAAAAAAAATTTTTTTTTTTTTTTGCCAGCCTAGGAAACCCTATGAGACAGTTCCACTCTGTCCTATAGGGCCCTTATTGTCAGAATCAACTCAATGGCACGTAACAACAACAGCAAAAATAAACAAAGTAAGGCAAGGGAACATCTCCATATCCGCCAGCTTTGATTTTGGAAGAAGGCATGGTGACCCATGTGCCTCAGAGTAGAACTGTGCTACACAGTTTTCAGTGGCTGATTTTTTAGAAGTAGATTATCAGGGCTTTCTTCTGCGGTGCCTCTGCATGGATCCTCCAACCTTTTGGTTAGCAGCTGAGCATCTTAACTATTTGCACCACTCGGGGACTTGAATAATGGTCTTACCAAGTAGTAATTAACGTTAAGCTTTTAACATACTTTTCTCATGAAATACTCAACACTACTTGAGGTAGGTGACCCTGGGTCCTTACTTTACAAATGGAAAACAGTACTAAAAAGGTTAGATATCTTGCCTGACATCTAGGAAGTGGCTGGATTTGAGCCAGCTCTAGTTGGCTGCTCTGGCCTCACCAGTCTATGATGTTTGTCTCTGTCTATGCTGCCTCTTCATTCCTGTGCTTACTTAACAGACAAGGCCCTCAGTTTCTCTCTTTACCCCTGAACAGGATATAATATCAGTCACGCGCAGCTAAGTACAGGTAGTCCCTAACTTATGATGCATTCGAGTTACAGTGAACAGCACTTACAACTGCCTGTTTTTTGTGTGTGTGTGTATGTACATCTTACCATTAGTAATATGTAGTACATATGATGTGTGTATTGAAGTTGTCAAGGATTTCATTTTACTTGGATCCACAATCAACATCCACAGTAGCAGCAGTCAAGAAATCAAAAGACAGATTGCACTGGGCAAATCTGCAAAAGACCTCTTTAAAGTGTTAGAAAGCAAAGATATCACCTTGAAGACTAAGGTGCACCTAACACAAGCAATGGTGTTTTCAGTCACCTCATATGCATGCAAAAGCTGGAATAAGTAAGACCAAAGAATTGACGCCTTTGAATTGTGGTGTTGGCGAAGAATACTGACTATACGATGGACTGCTGAAAGAATGAACAAATCTGTCTTGGAAGAAGTACAACCAGAATGCTTCTTAGAAGCAAGGATGGCGAGACTACGTCTCACATACTTTGGACATGTTATCAGGAGGGATCACTCCCTGGAGAAGGACATAATGCTAGGTAAAGTACAGGGTCAGTGAAGGAGAAGAAGACCCTCAATGAGACGGATTGACACCGTGGCCGCCACAATGGGCTCAAGCATAGCAACTTTTGTGAGGATGGCGCAGGACCAGGCAGTGTTTGGTTCTGTTGTACGTAAGGTTGCCATGAGTCGGAACTGACTCGTCAGCACCTAACAACAACAACAACAACACAATGTTGCAATGTGTAATTTTGCTGATGTTATCATTCTCAAGCCAACTCTCAAAGACAAAGATTGGGTTTATAAAGATACTGATAATAAAAGGGAATAATAATGAAAACAACAAAAAAAACTGAGGTATTCAACTTAACGTCAGAACCAACTTATGATGGAGTAGTCATCGGAAGGGAACCCTGTTGCAAGTTGAGGACTACTTGTATGTTGTCCAGTTGGTGACTACCTCTCCAGGGGCTGTTTACATTTAAGCTGCTGGTGGTGTGCTGGATCTGGCTTGTACTGGCCTACAAAAGCCAGCTGCTAAATTTTCGGGAATGTTGTCAGTCAGTAGATGCCACATTTGTACTTTGAAATAGCCATGGTGGGAGTATCTACATCAGGGATATCACCAAACACTATGAATCGGGGCTCCTAACACTTCCTTCTCCACCATTGCAGAGGTTGTTAAGGATTTACCAACACACCGCTGGGCTCTTACCTCTCACTGTCTTCTGTTAAAGAATTTCAACCATCAGAGACCACTTTGCAAAGAAATCGGCAAGCACAGGGGAACGTGTGAAATCACACCCACCTGCAAGCTGCTACCTGCCCACTCTATGCTTCTTTGTGGATCTTCTAGAGATGATTTTAGCCCACTGATCCAGCATGGTGAAAGGGCTTCCTGGCCTTTCTGAAAACACTTGAACATCTCAACAGGGGAAACAGGCATCTTACGCCAGAACTAAATCCATGTTAAAATAAGAGGCTCGCTTATTCTATCAGCATTATAATGACAAGAGACATCAGTATTAAAAATTAGAAAAAAAAGGTTTAATTTGCAGAATTTACAGAATTTGCTCCTGAGTACGTGGAAGAGTTGTTTTTCATATAGTATAAAATCACAGACTGTCAGAACTACAAGGAACACAATTCAAATGAAAAAAGAGAAAAAGAAGCTGAGACCCCGAGAGGCTCAGCTTCACACAGCTCATGATGTGTGCACGTCTCTCCGCACAAACTTATATTTAGTCACAGCATAGAAGGAATCCAGGACCCTGCTTTTAGCTTGTCTTTGAAGAATTCTTTAATCTTTCCCTTCATTTGAAAATGAATATGTTATGCCAGCCTACTACTAGCTCCTTCAGAGACGGTACAAATAATGGCTCATTCTTAGTACGTGACAGGACCTATGCTCAGTACAGTCGATCCTCATTATTCCTGTATTCCATATTTGCAAATTTGTCTACTTGCTAAAACTTATTTGTGACTCCAGAATCAACACTTGCAGTGTTTTTGTGGACATGTACCGAGCATTGAAAAATTTGAGTTGTTCATCATGCGCAGTGTCTGCTGAAGCTGAACGAAGTGATGTGCTGCCTTCTGGTTTCCACTCTCATATTGCAAACAAATGTCCTTATTGTGGTATAATTAATGTCATGTTTTCTCCATGTTTGTACTTTTTGTCGGTGATTTCTCTGTTTAAAATGGCCCCGAAGGGTAGTGCTAAAGTGCTATCTAGCGTTCCTAAGCGCAAGAAGACTGTGATGTACCCTATGGAGAAACCATGTGCTGTTATAAAAAAAAAAAAACTGTTATAGGTGGTCACTAATTCCGTGTTCACAGTAATTTCATAGAACAGAGTTACTGTGAATAACAAGGATTGCTTGTACTTTATATATTAAGTTGAGCTATATAAAATTGCCTATATATCTAACCATTTCTATCTATGAAATGGTACTTTCAAATAGTTCAGCCTAAGTACATTCTCTCTCTTCCACTTTATCATTTTATCATGACGTGGGTACTCTCATCACACCCATTTACAGATCAGAAGACTGAGGCTTTAATTTCAAAATAAAAAGTTCCTTCTCATAAATATTACGCTATTGCTTTTTCTGGGGAATGCATGTGCACTTCTTCGTGCAAATCGGTGGCCCTAAACAATGGTAGATAATTAGGACATGAATCTGTAATAACTCATTTATCTTAACTTTCTCAGTGACCTTGGAGAAATTTCTAACCAATAAATTTCTATGCTATTTAAAGAAATGCTTTTAAAATAGTTATTTAGGTATATAAACTGTAGGCATTAGAAAACAAAAAACTTGATTTTTGTTTTCATGTATTTTCTATATCCTATACGGAAACTTTAGGGATTTTAGCCCAGGGCTCGCCCATGCACAGAATGAATTACGCTGTAATTTTTCATAATGCTCAAATGAAGCACAGTGATTTCACAACATCGTCTAAAGAAAAATTATAACCAACAAAATTCTGAATCAAGACCACTCGGCTTGTGATTATTTACGAATAATACTGCACTGAATTCTCTGCTCAGGAACTGTTATCAGTATCAGGACTAACAAGTGAGATGGTGCTATGTGGAGTCAGGAAAAAAAAAATTGGCAAAAACTGTAACGTGGACTTTGAAAAGAGAATATTTAAAGGCCGGTGATAACTCTTTCGATATGGAACAAGAACCTTAGATGTCCCACTCACAATAAGAAACATATTGACTGATGCCATGTGATTTATCAGCTCTGTATGTTGACTCTCTGAAGTTCAAAACTTGGCTACTGGCCCTATGTTCCTTTAGTCAACAAATATTTATTGAGCACCTATCAAAGGGGCCTTCTACATAATCAGTAATCACCATATGTTTTCTGACTGACCGGTATTGTTATCAATTAGAGTCTGCTAAATTGCTTCTCGTTTTGTGAAAAGGAGATGAGCAAGTCTTATCCCCTCTTAAAAAAAAAGAAAAAAAAAAAAAGGCAGTATTATTTCACCTACTGCATAAAAGGGTCAATCACCCACAGGCTGCATATAACTGTCCAGCCTTATTCAGGACTCCATTCACTGAATGCTTCAAAGCCTGACTCTCAAAAGACCCCATCCTCCTGCCTGCACTTACTAAGTCAGATCCCAACAAGGACTCAGAGCAGCTTTGTCCACACCTGACCGTTAAGCACCTAATGTTATTTCTCCTTCAGTAAAATAAAGGTGGCAACCCCTTTCCTACCACCCTAATAATGGAAAAAGTACAGTGATATAGTAAGAAATCAAACATGTATTGATGAATTGCTCAGAAGTACTAAACAAGTGCCTCTTCATTGAATAAAAGAAATTTTTAAAGAAGGAAGGGACCTTTCTTTTTAAAGAAAGAAAGAACAAGAGACTCTTGCTCAGGCTCAATCATCCAGTGAGAAGTGGTTTGGTCTCCAGATCACTTGCCCAGTGCTTTTTCTACCAAACTACATTGTTATGATTATTCATGTTGCTCCTGTAATTGCTGACGTTTCAGAATGTGAGAGTATCTTTAGACATACAAAAAGATTGACTTAGCTAAGCAGCTATTACCTTATGGATAAGAGCTGCTGGTCCTCACCACAGGTCACTTTTTGCTTGGTAATACTAGTTTCCTGGGAAGTTTTCCAAGGGCTTAAGGGGTTTACCATTGTGCCATGCAAATTTTGGGCAACACCATATTCAATTAAATGCCCAGGGAATATTATTCCAAGATGTCAGGCGACTGGTGACCGTTGACACAAATGGGTTGAATTAAAGAAAATACTGATTTTATCTACCACAGTTTGAATTCTGGCTCCACCACCTGACTAGCTGTCAAATCCGTGGGCAAATTACTCAAGGGCTCTGAGCCTCTGGACCCATCATGTAACCATTCCTGGTACCAGTTGCCTTCACTGTAAAATAAGGAAACTGGGCAATATCATCTGTCAGCTTCCATCAGATGTTAATATTTTATTAAGCAATGTCCCATAACACGTAGCATATTTCAAATGAAGTTCAAGTTATATCTAATCAAAACATTTGCTATGTATAATATTATCATAATTTTAAAATTAAGCTTAACCCTTGCGGGAAAAAGAAGCTGATGGCTATTCAACTCACAGCTCTATGATTTTTAGAACTGAAACCACCATGTACAGCTACCTCACCTCTTGACAAGCATGTCTGTGTCCCCCGTTTTCTATTTTATTCCATATAAATCACCCCAGTACAAATATAAAATACTATTCAAAGAAAGACAAAACAAAGTGCTCACATACCCCATGGCGGTCCTCAAAGTATGCCAGGCTGGTTTTGGTTAAAACAAAGAAGCGAACTTTAAAGTTCGAGGGAGAAGTTCTTCTCTTCTGTTGGGATTTCTTGATGAGCTGTTCTTCCAGGAGGATAAAGTTGTTCATGATCCAATTCTTGAAAAGTGATGTGCCTTGGGCATCACCCCTTAGCACAACCAGAGGAAAGAGCTTCTGGGCAAGGAATGCGACGGGGAGGCCGTTGATCTTCAGGGAGTTGTTCAAAGGCAACTTGCCTCCAACGTTATCTTTCTATCAAGGTTCAGTCAGCATTGCAGAGCTTCCCCCTGATGTCAAAGACTAAAACCACATCCTTTCAAAATTCACAAAAGAGGTATATGTGAAAAAAAAAATTACACCCTTTGCTACATGGTTTGGAAATGGTATTTGAAGAACCTTAGACTCAAAATGATATTAAGGACTAGAATTTAATCTTTAGTCCATCTAACAGCACAAGGGGTAGGAATATGGGCTCTGGAATCAATTAGGCCTACCCAAGTTGACATACATTTTTGAGGAACACAATTCAATCCATAACACTAGTCATATATCTTGCCTTATGGTTAGTATGTAAGTTGAAACATAGTATGTGAATCCTACTTCCAGCAAGAAGTAAAGAACCAAGAAATCTTAGTGTAAGCAGAGATGGTATGTACTGGACAGGGATAAATAATAAAACAGAAGACTCATTACTGCCATATAGGAGTTCAAATCTCTAAATTTTATTTTTAAAAATATAAATTACTAGACTAGAGCCTAATTTTGTATCATATATTGAATGCCCCGGCATAATCAAAACACTCTGGGAGAAGTTAGGGAGGAGAGTATTGTAAATGATGCCCCTAACCTTATTCTAAGATTTTAGGATATTATATGTGGAAATACATTGTCCAATAGAGGTTGTATTTTGTTTGTTTTTTCTGGTACAAGAATTGCTATTTCTCCCAAACATGTGCTCTCTCCTTCTTCCTGCGTAACTGATTCTGACATCTGGCTAGCCAGAATAAAGACAACATTTCCCAGCCTCCCTTGTAGTTTGTGTAGTCATGTGATTGTGCTCTGGCCAATGGGACACAGTGGAAGTGGTGAGCATGACATCCAGGAAATGTCCCTTAGTGGGAGACTTTGCACCCTTTTCCCTCCTTTCTGCTGACCAGATTGTGGATGTGATGGCTGGATCTGGAGCAGGTATCTTGCAGCATGAGGTGGAAATTGCATGCGATAGAGCACAAGATTGAAACACCCTAAGGTCCTCATGACCATGGACCCTCCATGCTAGGCCCGGATAGCCTTTTTTAGCTTAAACAAAAATAACTTCTAATTTTTAAGCTTCTGTTATTTTGAAGTTTCTGTCACTAGCAGCAAAACTCATTCTAACTAATACAGTGCTACCTTCCCCAACTAAACTATAAACTCCTTTGGGGAGGGTAGATTTATTCCTGGTTGTTTCAGATTAAAAGATTTACAGACATCATACAAGTGTTCTCATCTGGAAAAGCAAAATATTGTCAGTAGCTGTGATAATAGTTGGGAGTTTTTCATTTGCCAAGCCTCCGTAAAATACAATCAAGAATTCATCTTATCCTCTCTCTTATAGTATCTTCGAACTCACTCAGAGAAGTTAGGTTTTGCTCGCTCAAATGAATAATTTCTTTGATAAGGATCAGCACAAAGCTAGTTCCTATAAGGCAGAGGTTTAAGATGTCCCAGATGTCCAGCTTTTCCAAGCTGCTGTACCACTCCATCATCTCTAACATCAACCACTCCCTCTCCCCTCAGCACTCCCCCTCCTGCCACCATAAAGCCATTCCAGCATGACTTCCATGAGCGGCACACCAGGCGCTTCCTCTGGAGTGTTCCATTGGGTATTTAGAGGGGGAGGGGGCAGTTTCTTTTCTCGGAATAAACAAATCTCACTGCAAATTTTATCCAGTCCATCAGGCTGGCTGTCTCCTCTGGGGTAATCTGCTGTGTAAATACATCTAGTATCGCCATTTGTGAATATTCCATAGTAAGTTGTGGCTCTTGTATCAACCCAAACACATTCTTCCATTCTGCAGCATTCAAAACTAAAGACATTGCTCCTAAATGAGCCACTTTCCCAATTCATTTAGTAATGCCGATCTACAAATTGAAGCAACTCCTTTACACTATACCCTCTTAGTTTTGTCTGTTTCCTCACAGACTACCTTCCTGATGAATAATGGTCATAGAAGAACTGTTGTTCCAATCTGATTTTTCCTTTCTTGGTTGGCCCTGAGACTAGCGGTCTTAGCTCTGACTGAACTGAATCTGGGCTTGGTTCAATGCTAAAATCAGGCCCTACATTCTTTTTCCCTGCCATTATAGCTATTACTGATAACAGAACCAAGGAATCTTATGTTTGGCCCTTCCTTTGTCGTTGTTAGGTGCCGTTGAATCAGTTCCAACTCATAGCAACTTTCTGTACTATAGAATAAAACACTGCCTGGTCCTGCACCATCCTCACAATCCTTTTTGTGCTTGAGCCCATTGTCGCAGCCACTGTGTCAGTCCATCTTGTTGAGGGTGTTCCTCTTTTTCCCTGACGCTCTACTTTACCAAGTATGATGTCCTTCTCCAGAGACTGATCCCTTCTGATAACATGTTCAAAGTATGTAAGATGTAGTCTCACCATCTTTGCTTCTAAGAAGCATTCTGGTTGTGCTTCTTCACAGACAGATTTGTTCATTCTTTTGGCAGTCCATGGTATAGTCAATATTCTTCAGCAACACCACAATTCAAAGGCATCAATTCTTTGGTCTTCCTTATTCATTGTCCAGCTTTCACATGCATATGATGTGATTGAAAATACCATGGCTTGGGTCAGGCGCACCTTAGTCATCAGGGTGACATCTTTGCTTTTCAACACTTTAAAGAGGTGCTTTGCAGCAGATTTGCTCAACGCAATGCGCCTTTTGATTTCTTGATTGCTTCTACCGTGGTGCTGATTGTGGATCCAAGTAAAATGAAATCCTTGACAACTCCAATCTTATCTCTGTTTATCATGATGTTGCTTGTTGGTCCAGTTGTGAGGATTTTTGTTTTCTTTATGTTGAGATGTAGTCCATAGTGAAGGCTGTGGTCTTTGATCTTCATCAGTAATTGCTTCAAGTCTTCTTCATTTTCAGCAAGCAAGGCTGTGCCATCTGCATATCACAAGTTGTTAATGAGTTTTCCTCCAGTCCTGTTGCCCCTTTCTTCCTCGTACAGTCTAGCTTCTCAGATTATCTGCTCAGCATATAGATTAAATAGGTATGGTGAAAGGATACAACCCTGATGCACACATTTCCTGACTTTAAACCATGCAGTATCCCCTTGTTCTGTCCAAACAACTGCCTATTGATCTATGTACAGGTTTTTTACAAGCACAATTAAGTGTTCTGGAATTCCCATTCTTCACGATGTTATCCATAATTTGTTATGATCCACACAGTCGAATGCCTTTGCATAGTCAATAAAACACAGATAAACATCTTTCTGGTATTCTGTGCTTTCAGCCAGGATCCATGTGACATCAGCAATGATGTCCCTGGTTGCACGTCCTCTTCTGAATCTGGCCTGAATTTCTGGCAGTTCCCTGTCGATATACTGCTGCAGCTGTTTTTGAATGATCATCAACAAAATTTTACTTGCCTGTGATATTAATGATATTGTTTGATAATTTCCACATTCGGTTGGGTCACCTTTCTTGGGAATAAGCATAAATATGGATCTCTTCCAGTCAGCTGGCCAGGTAGCTATCTTCCAAATTTCTTGGCATAGATGAGTGAGCACCTTCAGCACTACATCCATTTGTTGAAACATCTTAATTGATATTCCATCAGTTCCTGAAGCCTTGTTTTTCACCAATGCCTTCAGTGGAGCTTGGACCTCTTCCTTCAGTACTGTTGGTTCCTGATCGTATGCTACCTCTTGAAATGGTTGAACGTCAATCAATTCTTTTTGGTATAGTGACTCTGTGTATTCCTTCCATCTTCTTATCACTCTGCATTTCCATATGCATCCAAATAACCAGTTCCTCAACAGTTAGATTCACCCTTCCTAAATCCCATGAATAGCTTTTGCCTTGGGTAACTGATTACAACATACTTAAATCCACCGGTGTTTTTTCATTCCATCCCTAAACCAAAAGTTTCTCATTCTTCCGTTTTTCATCTTCTCTCTGCTCTGGAATTGGCTCTTTTTTAAGGCAAAACCAACCAATCCCCCTAGTGGGCCACAATTATCTTATTTGCACATCCCTGCCCAGTCACCTGGGTGGGAGTTATAAGACCATGCCAAGAAAGACCATACTAAATAATTTATCACACTGCACCACTCCTAAATGAAACCTTGTTGTTGTGTGCCTTTGAGTTGATTTCGACTCATACTGACCCTATAGGACACAGTAGAACTGTCCCATAGGATTTCCTAGGCTGAAATCTTTATGGGAGCAGATTGTCAGGTCTCTTCTCCCACGGACTGGCTGGTGGGTTCGAACCGATGACCTTTCAGTTAGCAGCTGAGTGCTTAACCATTGCACTACCAAACTCAAACCTAGCCCATTGCTGTCGAGTTGATTCCGACTCATAGTGACCCTATTGGACAGGGTAGAACTGTCCCATAGGATTTTCAAGGCTGTAATTTTATAGAAGCAGACTGCGGCATCTTTCTTCTGCAGATCAGCTGATGGGTTTGAACCACCAAACTTTTGCTTAGCAGCTGAGTGCTTAGCCACTGTACCACCAGGGTTTCTTCATTGCAGCACCAGGGCTTCTTAAATATACCAAAAAATCAAAACCAAACCCAGTGCCATTGAGTCGATTTCAACTCATAGCGACCCTATAGGACAGGGTAGAACTGCCCCGTAGAGTTTCCAAGGAGCGCCTGGCGGATTTGAACTGTCAACCTTTTGGTTAGCAGCCATAGCGTTTAACTATTACGCCACCAGGGTTTCCCCTTAAATATAGCCTTAAAAAAAAAAGAAACCTGTTGCCATTGAGTCGATTCTGACTCACAGTGACCCTATAGGACAGAGTAGAACTGACCCATAGAGTTTCCGAGGAGAGCCTGGTGGATTTGAACTGCCGACCTTTTGGTTAGCAG
Organism: Loxodonta africana; assembly: GCF_030014295.1. Lineage (NCBI taxonomy): Eukaryota > Metazoa > Chordata > Mammalia > Proboscidea > Elephantidae > Loxodonta > Loxodonta africana. The sequence continues at coordinate 172,976,460 of NC_087343.1, read as the reverse complement.
CTGTAACTCTTAACCACCATGTCACCAGGGTTTCCAAATACAACCTTAGGTAGGTCCAATATTTTCCCCATTACTTTCAGTAAAACATAAACATATGTTTTGTTCTGGCTTTAAAAATTTAGCTCACAAGAGCTAAATTCAGACAGTTCCCAGTGGGGCAAAGAGGAAAATTTGGGCATCAAATTTATTGAATATCAAAAATGTTAAAATCACGAGTGCGTAAGATAACTCGAAAAAAAATCTCAACCCATTGATCACCTTCGGAGGACGCTAGGGAACCAACTTGTTATTCCGAAAACTGGGAAAAAAAGGCAGAAAAACAAAGATATGTCTTAGTCCCTAGGAAAAAATACCATAAAGCGAGTAGCTTTAAAGAACAGAAATTTATTGTTTCACAGTTCTGGAGGCAGGACGTCCAAATCAGGATTTGGCTGGGTCGATTCTTTCTAAGGGCTTTGTGAGAGGGACAGTTCCATGCCTCTCTCCTGGTTTCTGGTGGCTCCTGGCAATCCTTGGTATTTCCTTGCTGCTTATACATGCACCTGCTTCATTGTCACATGGCTTCTATCGTCCCTCTGTGTGTCTGTCTCTCCCTGTCCTTATCTTTTATAAGACACCACTCACAAGGGAGTGGGATTAGGACCCAACCAGACTTAACTGATAATATCTCCAAAGAAAGGCACTAAGTCCCCAAACAAGGTCACATTCAGAAATACTGAGATTAGCACTTCTATATATCTCTTTGGGGGACACAGCTCAGTCTATACCAACATACTCCCTACTTTTCCTGAAGAGCTGTACCTCAGTTCAGTTCTCAAATATTTAACGAGGGAAAGTTCTTCTTTAGAGAATTGCAGCTAATAAATGAAGAGGGGATGATGGCATTAAAATATCACCGTTTTCTTCAATCTTACAATCACTAAGAACTGTACAATCACTAAGTGAAAAGCCAGTGGGAAAACTGATAATTCATACATTAGGCCGACCACACTGGAACCCACTGATCAATCTTAACATCACAAAAAGAGAGGCAACCAGACATTACATGTCTCTTGATGTGATGCAATAGGACGTACACAAAACCACCCACGCAGAAGTTCAAACCTCTAGATCTAAATCCTACTTTACAGGAAACACAGGAGATAAAGAAATGTGACAGACGACACCATGATTTGCAATTGGCCAAAGCGAGAATTTAAAGTGAGAATACACAAAACTCTATGGGAAAATGACCCGGTGTCTGCAGCAAATAAGTGGGAGGTAAGGACCTACAGATTAAAAGAGACTTTAAGAGACATATCAAGCATGAGAGAACTTTGGTTACATCTAGATTCAAACAAATCAGCTGTATAAAGACATTATGAGACAACTGGGGCTAAGGTGTAATATGGCATTATTATGTAAAAAGCAGTCCTTATTTTGTACAGAAACATACTGAATCAATTACTGATAAAATAATGTCTGAGATTTGCTTCATTATAATCCAATGGAGGAGGAGAAGTAGGTAGGAAAATAGATGAAGTTTGGTCACGAGTTGCTAAGTGTTGAAGCTGGGCGATGGGCATATGGGGGTTCTTACTGTATTTTATTTACCTTGGTATATGGCTCATAATTTCTATGATAAAATAAAGAAAAGCCAGCCCAATTCAGTGTAATTATCAAAACTCCAAGCACATATTCCATTTAATGATTTTCCCCAATCTAAGTATGGGCCTGCTTCAGGCTTAGATGCATGTTGGCTTCTCCACTCTGTCCCAACTCCTCACCCTTCCCTATACACTATCTTGGTGTCTGACCCACCCCTTCAGGCTCAGGCTTAGGGGGCAGAGGGTTGTGGGGCAAAGGGCCCAGCACTCAGTAAAGCTGTAACCTGGAGTGATGTTCTCTGGATGTGGTAGGTACACAATTGTTAATTTTTCTCTCATAGGGAGTTTTTGTGGTGCGTTTTGTTGTCGTTGTTTTCAAAGATCCTCCAGCTGAGGCCTCTGACAGCAGTTCCGTAGATGTGGGTGATGCCACTCTGATGGCCCAGTTATGAGCCCAACCCTCAGCGCTTGGGTCCACCCCTGCCCTCATCCCTAACTCCTGACTCGATTGGCATCCCTTGTCCATTTTGTTTGTCCTGTTGAGGGAGATTTCCTTGAAAATGACCCACAGACAATTTATACCCTCTTAGGAGTCCCTACAGAGCCCTGGTGGTACAATGGTTATGAGCTTGGCTGCTAACCAAAAGGTCAGCAGTTGGAATCCACCAGCCACTCCTTGGAAACCCTATGGGGCAGTTCTACTCTATCCTGTAGGGTCACTATGAGTCAGAATCAATTCAAAAGCTAGGGGTTTGGTTTTGGTAAGAGTCCATAGGTGGTGCAAACTGTTAACATTCTCAGCTGCTAACCAAAAGGTTGAAGGCTGAAGTCCTCCAGAGGCACCTTAAAGAAAGGCTTGGCAATATACTTCAGAAAAATCAGCCATTGAAAACCATATGGAGCAGAATTCTACTCTGACATTCATGGGGTCATAATGAACCAGAATTAATGCACTGTCAACTAGCAACTTGAGTCTACTTGGAAGATTCAGGCATCCTTGCCCTGCCACTGATGGCTATGTCTCTCGCCCCAGGTACAGGCCCCATTTCCCTCCAACACCAAATAAACAGCTCTTCCACAAGCATTCACCACTACATTTCTCCAGGTGGTATTTAGACACCAATCCTTCTATCTTCCAAACTCTGTGAGATTCATGCCAAGCTGAGTAGCCCCCTGAGGTCCTTGTCATTTGCCTTCTGGTGGAGGCAAGTACCCACTCCCATGGGTTGGTGGTGAGAGGAAATGCAAAGCACGCCAAAAACTTGAGCTCTTCATTCTTCAGCCCTCTGTCTTCTAAAGACTGGAGGTGGGCAGACCATATTACTGGCAGAACCTGTTTTGTCTCTTGCTGTGTCAAGCATGGGTGATGCTGCACCTGGCTTTATGATACAGAGATGCTTTTTTCCTACAACTTATATTATTCCAGGTCTTTGGGCCTCAACTGAAACTGAGCTGAAAAGCTACATTTATCATCCTGTAGCAAAGATACCCAATTCAACCTGGTGCTGCTGCATCCAGGTAGTCAAGCAATGACATCAGAAACTCTGCTTTTCATATCCTAGCTCTGTGCTGGCTTCACTCTCAGACAGTTTTGCTTCATGGTGGCAAAGTAGCTTCTAGAAGCTCCAGGCTTTTATCACTGGAAGCAGTTTCTCCTTCTTATTAAAAACAAAAGAAAACAAAACATAAAACAAAACCATTGCCACTGAGTTGATTACGACTCATAGCGACCCTGTAGAATGGAGTAGAATGCCCCGTAGGGTTTCCTTCCTATTAGGAAAAGCCTAATAGTTCCAGATCAAAGTCCCAGAATTGTGAACCATTGGCCTGGCTTGGGTGACATGCTCACATATACCCCAATGATTTGATGGAAATGTTCCTGTTGTCTAGTTCTAGGTCCGGACTCTCTCTTGGAGTTGGGGTTGAGGTGGAGTCAGCCCTACCCAACCACATGGACTGAGAATGGAGGGAAGTGGTTTTCCAAAGGAACATCAGAGTGTTGTTGGTAGAGGAAAGGAGAACAGATGCTGGGCCAGCAGAGCCACCTGTCCTCACTGTTACATTGACCTAAAATCCATCTTTGTTGCTTTCTCATTTGAGGACCTACAATTCCAATCCTCTTCTCTAGTCGGAGGAACATCCCTTTGGATAAGGGGAGGTGGTTCTTATATAAGTCTTATATAACTTACATATAGCTTACATAACCAGACTGAAGAGATTCTTCAACTTTCCTCTTAGGATGTGGCTTTGAAAACTTTTATTTTCCTTGTGGTTCCCATCTAAACTTGATCAGGCCTATTTACATCTGTTTAAAAGTGATACAGGTATATCCCTCATGAACTCAGATGCAAAAATCACCAACAAAATACTAACCAATAGAATTCAACAGCACATCAAAAACAAAATAATTCACCATGACCAAGTGGGGTTCATACCAGGTATGCAGGGATGGTTCAACATTAGAAAAACAATTAATGTAATCCATCATATAAATAAAACCAAAGACAAGAATCACATGATCTTATCAATTGATGCAGAAAAGGCATTTGACAAAGTTCAACACCCATTCATGATAAAAACTCTCAGCAAAATAGGAATAGAAGGAAAATTAAATTCCTCAATATAATAAAGGACATTTATACAAAGTCAACAGCCAACATCTTCCTAAATGGAGAGAGTCTGAAAGCATTCCCCTTGAGATAGGGAACCAGACAAGGATGCCCGTTATCACCACTCTTATTCAACATTGTGCTAGAGGTCCTACCAGTGCAATTAGGCGAGATAAAGAAATAAAGCGCATCCAGATTGGTAAGGAAGAAATAAAGGTATCTCCATTTGCAGAAAACATGATCTTATACACAGAAAACCCTAAGGAATCCTCAAGAAAACTACTAAAACTAATAGAAGAGTTCAGCAGAGTATCAGGATACAACATAAACATACAAAAATCAGTTTGATTCCTCTACACCAACAAAAAGAACATCAAAGAGGAAACCACCAAATCAATGCCATTTACAGTAGCCCCCAAGAAGATAAAATACTTAGAAATAAATCTTACCAGGGATGTAAAAGACCCACACAAAGAAAACTATAAGACACTACTGCAAGAAACCAAAAGAGACCTACATATGTGGGAAAACATACCTTGCTCATGGATAGGAAGACTTAGCATTGTAAAAATATCTATTCTACCAAAATTGATCTATAGATACAATGCAATTCTGATCCAAATTCCAATGACATTTTTTAATGAGTTGGAGAAACAAATCACTAACTTCATATGGAAGGGAAAGAGGCCCCAGATAAATAAAAGCATTACTGAAAAAGAAGAACAAAGTGGGAAGCCTCATTCTACCTGAATTTAGAACCTATTATACTGCCACAGTAGTCAAAACAGCCTGGTACTGGTACAAGAACAAATACATAGACCAATGGAACAGAATTGAGAATCCAGACATAAATCCACATATAAGCAGCTGATATTTGACAAAGGCCCAAAGTTAGTTAAATGGGGAAAAGAAAGTCTTTTTAACAAATAGTGCTGGTATAACTGGATATCTACCTGCAAAAAATGAAACAAGACCCATAGCTCACACCATGCACAAAAACTAACTCAAAATGGATCAAAGACCTAACTATAAAATCTAAAACGATGAAGATCATGGAAGAAAAATAGGGACAATGCTAGGAGCTCTAACACATGGCATAAACAGTATATAAAACATTACTAACAATGCACAAATACCAGAAGAGAAACTAGATAACGAGGAGCTCCTAAAAATCAAACACCTATGCTCATCCAAAGGCTTCACCAAAGAGTAAAAAGATTACCTACAGACTGGGGAAAAAAAAAAAAATTAGCTATGATAATTCTGACCAGGATCTAGTCTCTAAAGTCTACATGATACTGCAAAGACTCAACAACAAAAAGATAAATAACGCAATTAAAAAATGCGCAAAGGATATGAACAGGCACTTCACTAAAGAAGACATTCAGGTAGCTAACAGATACGTGAGGAAATGCTCACAATCATTAACCATCAGAGAAATGCAAATCAAACTACAAGAAGATTCCATCTCACTCCAACAAGGCTGGCATTAATCCAAAAAACACAAAATAATAAATGTTGGAGAGGTTGTGGAGAGACTGGAACACTTACACACTGCTGGTGGGAATGTAAAATGGTACAAACACTGTAGAAATGGATTTGGCACTTCCTTAAAACACTAGGAATAGAACTACCATATGATCCAGCAATCCCACTCCTTGGAATGTATCTTAGAGAGATAACAGCCTTTACACAAGCAGATATATGCAAACCCACGTTCACTGCAGCACTGTTTACGATAGCGAAAAGCTGGAAGCAACCAAGGTGCCCATCAATGGATGAATGGATAAATAAGTTATGGTATATTCACACAATGGAATAGTTAGCATTGGTAAAGAACAACGCCGAATCCGTGAAACATTTCATAACATGGAGGAATCCGGAGGGCATTATGCTGAGTGAAATTAGTCAGTTGCAAAAGGACAAATATTGTACGAGACCACTATTATAAGAACTCAAGAAATAATTTAAACAGAGAAGAAAATATTCTTTGATGGTTACGAGAGTGGGGAGGGAGGGAGAGGTGTATTCACTAATTAGATAGTAGACAAGAACTATTTTAGGTGAAGGGAAAGATGACACACAATACAGGACAGGTCAGCACAACTGGACTAAACCAAAAGCAAAGAAGTTTCCTGAATAAACTAAATGCTTCAAATGCCAGTGCAGCAGGGGTGGAGGTTTGGAGACCAGGTTTCAGGGTACATCTAGGTCAACTGGTATGATAAAACCTATTAAGAAAACATTCTGCATTCCACTTTGGAGATTGGCGTCTGGGGTCTTAAACGTTAGCAAGTGGCCATCAATTGGTCTCAACCCACCTGGAGCAAAGGAGCATGAAGAACACTGAAGACACAAAGTAATTAGGATCCCAAGAGACAGAAAGGGCCACATGAACCAGAGACTACATCAGCCTGAGACCAGAAGAACTAGATGGTGCCTGGCTACAACTGATGACTGCCCTGACAGGGAACACAACAGAGAACCCCTGAGGAAGCAGGCGAGCAGTGGGATGCAGTCCTCAAATTCCTGTAAAAAGACCAGACTTAATGGTCCGACTGAGACTAGAAGGTCTCCGGAGGTCATGGTCCTCAGACTTTCTGTTAGCCCAAGACAGGAACCATTCCCAAAGCCAACTGTTCAGAGAAGGATTGGACTGAACTATAAGAAAATGATACTGGTAAGGAGTGAGCTTCTTGGATCAAGTAGACACATGAAACTATGTGGGCAGCTCCTGTCTGGAAGGGAGATGAGAAGGCAGAGGGGGACAGAAGCTGGGTGAATGAACACGAAAATAGAGGGTGGAGAGAAGGAGTGTGCTGTCTCATTAGGGGGAGAGCAACTAGGAGTATATAGCAAGGTGTATATAAATTTTTGTATGAGAGACTGACTTGATTTGTAACCTTTCACTTAGAGCACAATAAAAATTAAAAAATGTGATACAGGTCCCTGCGTGACTTGAACGGTTTGCAATCGGCTACTAACCTAAAGGTTGGTGGTTTGAACCCACCTAGCAGCATCATGTAAGAAAGGCCTGGTGATCTGCTTCCATAAAGATTACAGCCAAGAAAACCCTATGCAGCAGTTCTACTCTGTAACGCATTGGGTTACTAGGGGTCAGAATTGATTCCACAGCAATGGGAGGAGTGATATCAGAATATTGTGATAACTACAGAGTCTCTTTCTTCTGAAAAAATTAAAAAAAACATTCCTCTGGAAATACCAATCCTAGAGAAAAAATACCATGAATACGTAAAGATACATGTACAAAAATATTTACTGCTGCTTTGCTTCTAAGGAAAACAACCTGTATGTATATCAATAAGAAACTGGTTAAATAATTTATGGTGCTTCTATACTATTGCATACTATGAAACCATGAAAACGAGTGAAGTATGTTATAGTGTGTCAATCTAAAAAAGTACAAGATATATTGTTAGTATAGAAAAGCAATGTGCAAACCAATATAAATGGCATAATCCTGCTTTTATATAAAAAACATATGTATTTGTAGGTACCCTGGTGGTAGAGGAAACCCTGGTGGGGTAGTGGTTAAGTGCTATGGCTGCTAACCAAAAGGTCGGCAGTTCAAATATACCACGCGCTCCTTGGAAACCCTGTGGGGCAGTTCTACTCTGTCTTATGGGATCGCTATGAGTCAGAATCGACTCGATGGGAATGGGTTTGGTTTGTTTTTTTGGTCTGGTGGTACAACAGTTAAGAGCTCGGCTGCTAACCAAAGGTTGGCGTTTAAATTCACCAGCTGCTCCTTGGAAATCTATGGGGCAGTTCTACTTTGTCCTATAGGGTCACTATGAGTAGCAATTGACGGCAATGGGTAAAGGTAAAGGTATGTATTTATATAAATGTGTATGCATATGTATTGGGCAATGTCAATGAATTTATAGTTTTAAACTTCTAGCAAATGGAACTGGAGGGATTCAGAGATGTTTTACTTTTTAATTTATATAATTTTTAAAGTGTTAATATTACGAAAAAAATTTTTGCTTTCCAATTTAAAATAAACCATTGGTTTGATTAGTAGAAGACAGTGATAACTGAGGTGGCCAGGAAGTTTAGAGTTAATTCTTAGAAGACATATTTTTAGATATAAAAGTGAAATATATTCTTGGTAGGAAAAGCAGAGAAAGGGGAAATCACTAACTAGATAACAGATAAGTGGTAACTTTGGTGAAGGGAAAGAAAGTACACATAACAGGGGAAGTTAGTACAACGTGGCCAAGGCAAAGTCATAGAAACTTCAATAGATACATCCAAACTCCCTGAGAGACTCAGTTACTGGGCGGAGGGCTGGGGAATATGGTCTCAGGGGACACCTAGGTCAGTTGGCATAACATAGTTCGTAAAGAAAATGTTCTACATCTGACTGAGTAGCATCTGGGGTCTTTGAAATCTTGTGTGCAGCCATCTAAGATACATATACTCATCCCATCCAGTCTGGAACAAAGGAAAATGCAGAAAACCAAAGATACAAGGGAAATGTTAGTCCAAAGTACTAAGGGACCACAAGTACCACAGCTTCCACCAGCCTGGGCCCTGAAGAACTAGATGGTGCCCAGCTGCTACCACCAACAACTCTGACAGGAATCACAATAGGGGATCCAGGACAGAGTGAGAGAAAATGTAGAACAAAATTCAAATTCACGAAAAAGACCAGACTTACTGGTCTGACAGAGACTGGAAGAACCCTGAGACTATGGCCCCCAGACACCCTTTTAACTCAGAATTTATGTCACTCCAAAGTTCACCCTTCAGCCGAAGATGACACAGGTATGTAAGACAATAACACACGTGAGGAACGTGCTTCTTAGCTCAGTCATGTAAATGAGAACAAATGGGCAACACCTGCCCATAAGCAAAGACGAGAAGACAGGAAGGGACAGGAAAACGGACTGAATGAAAACAGGGAAAATGGGGTGGAGAAGGGGAGAGTGTTGACACTTTGTGGGGTTGGCAATCAATGTCACAAAAGTTTGTGTATGAATTGTCGAATGGGAAACTAATTTGCTCTGTAAACTTTGACCTAAAGCACACACACACACATAAAAGTAGGGAAGCAAGCAGACAAAAATAAAAATCACTTCTAATCTCATCCCTTGGGGATAATCTCTATTAACATTTATTTTACTTCCAGTATTTTTTTGAGAGTTAAATTTAGTATCTAATAGCAATAATCATCTTCTCCCAGTTCCTGGACTAATCACTTCTGTCTAGACATTTTCTGATCTTCATTTTCATCTTTAATATTGCCTTTTATTATTTGTATATGTATTTAATTGCAAGCCTCTTCAGTATAACATCAAAGAAATAAATATATAAACTGAGGTGAGATATCTCATGGCTTGTAAACACAGCAGAATAGGAAGCCAAGAGAAAGAAATAGACCATCAGGAGCTGAACAATTCTGACTCTGGAGTGGAGCTCAATAGGCCTGCTCAAAAGCAAGAAGTGGGCAGAAAGCCAGAGCAAGGGGACGAGAGAGAGGTAAGGCTAGTTGGCTCATAATGCTGAGAAATAAAATTACTGCAATGGCCTCTCTGGTTTCTTTTATGTATACCACCTTGTTTTCTTTTTGAAATCTAAGGCAGAAGCAAGGTAATTTGCATACTGGCCCTCAGATGAAGAGTCTGGGTGATAATGGTCTTTTCTCACAGCCAGAAGGTGAGGCTGAAATCAGGCTGACTTTCTGAAGCCCTAAGTGCCTACGGCTAGCTGCAGCTCTCCCCACGCCATGCCACCTTGCCACCTTCGGTTTAGCAGCATCAACATAAAAGTACTGTGGATTGTGCTTCAGGCCAGGGGATTTACCCTGCAGGCCCATGTTGTATACACTATGGAAATCTCCCCACCCTCGCATCCTGCCTAGCTCACCATGTCCTCCAGGTGCTTGAAAAGGTTATAAATAGCTGCCCTCTTGCCTTGCTTTTCAAAATAACAGTTCACTTAAAACTTCTTCCCATGAGAAATGTTTAAATTTTAACCGTCTATCATCTTGCATGTCTACATATACTCAGTACAACATATACAAAGTTTTGTGTTTTTACTCTCTAGCATTAAATCTGTTTAACCACAGGCCAACATTACAAAATATTTATTGTTGCTTTTAAATACAGTGAGAAGGATTATTAGGCCACCATTCACCCAACTCATTCACTGTTACTCTATCTTGTATTTATTGGCCCTCCTGTTTTGTTCTTGGTTTCTTCCATGTGTATTCTCCTACTAGATTGTAAAGTCTTGGAAGTTAGCATCATGGCTTATACATCTGCTGCCATATTCCCTGTTAAGAAAAAAAAAAAAAATTCCAAAACTTGTAAATAAGGCTAGAAATAGGCAACACATACTCTCAAGGTCACATTGAAGCATTTAACAGGCCCACCCATGGATTATTTAACTATCTAGGGAAGTGAAGGAAGACAATGAGATTTGATCAATAAGGCAGGACTGAGGTTCCAACAGCTTTATTGACATATATTCCACATAGCATAAAATTAATCCATTTAAAGGGTACAGTTCAGGGGCTTTTAGCATATTCGCAGGGTCACTGCAACCATTACAATGTAATTTTAGAACATTTTCAACACTCCAAAAGCTATCTACTATGGATTAAAGATCAGGCTTTATGAAGTTTCATAGTAACTTACAAATTTTCACTTCCACCACTTGTGTGTTTGCCATACTGTGGTGGCTTGTGTGGTGCTGTTATGCTGGAAGCTATGCCACTGGCATTTCAAATCTCGGCAAGGACATCCATAGTGGACCAATTTCAGTAGAGCTTCCAGACTAAGACGGGCTAGGAAGAAGGACCTGGCAATCTATTTCTAAAAAAAAAAAAAAAGTTCAGTGAAAACCTTACGAATAGCAGCGAGCATTGTCTGATACAGCGCCAGAAGATGAGCCTCTCAGGTTGGAGGCACTCATTATCAACCTGAGATACAAGCAGATGACACAACCTTGAGCTGATAGTGAAGAGGACTTCAGGCAGTTTCTGGTGAAGATCAAAGACTACAGCCTTCAGTATGGATTATACCTCAACATAAAGAAAACAAAAATCCTCACAACTGAACCAATAAGCAATGTCATGATAAACGGAGAAAAGATTAAAGTTGCCAAGGATTTCATTTTACCTGGATCCACAATCAATGCCGATGGAAGCGCAGTCAAGAAATCAAAAGATCTACTGCATTGGGTAAATCTGCTGCAAAAGACCTCTTTAAAGTGTTAAAAAGCAAAGATATCACTTTGAGGACTAAAGTACGCTGACCCAAGCCACATATTTTCAATCGTCTCATAAGCGTGTGAAAGCTGGACAATGAATAAGGAAGACTGAAGAAGAACTGATGCCTTCGAATTATGGTATTGGTGAAGAATAACGAATATGCTATGGGCTTCCAGAAGAACGAACAAATCTGTCTTGGAAGAAGTACAGCCAGAATGCTCCTCAGAAGCGAAGATGGTGAGACTTCGTCTCAAGTATTTTAGACATGTTATCAGGAGTGATCAGTCCCTGGAGAAGGACATTATGCTGGTAAAGGAAGACTCCACAAGATGGATTGACACAGTGGGCTCAAACGTAACGACGATTGTGAGGATGGCACAGGACTGGGAAGTGTTTCGTTCTGTTGTGCCTCGGGATGCTGTGAGTTGGAACTGACTCAAAGGCACGTAACAACAACAGCAGGTTTTCATTTAGAATAAATGCAAATGATTTCTGCTTAGTAGAAAAGACAACTTCAAAGGATACAATTTTATTGTCCTCTAGACATTTTTAAACCTAATTGTGTTGCCATTTAGTGATTATCCCTTTATAACAGAATATAAGCTACTTTGTTTTTTTGGAAAAGGTATTTCAATATCTTCAGAAAACGAATTTTAGCTCCTAAGAGGTAGGAAGGTTTATCTTTGCATTTCCATTTTTTTTTTTTAATCAGTCAGGAACAAGCTATTTGCTCAACACATTGTGTTGAATAAATAAAATGAAACAATGAATCTCAATGAGCACAAATGGGTTCCTATTTACTGAAAAGCTGAGCTGTGCCCAGCCCTGCAGTAGCCTCTAGGGATACAAAAAAAGAACATTTGGGGGGGTTGAAGTTTCTTAGAAGACCTCCGCGCAGTCATCTTTAATTTGGGAGATGTCTTTCTGTTTCAGAAGTACTTTCCTAACTGGAGGAGGGGGAATTTGGATTCATCACCTTGTGTAACAGGAAGAAAAACTCCCAAAATTTGTCTTTGCCATAATTTCTCTGAAGAGCTTTTCAAAGAAATAAAACGTCAGTGGTTTATCAGGTAGACATCAAGGTTGATGCATCTGGTACACCAGTGTGGGAAATCCTATGGTGATTCAAGACCTCTAGGATTCTGTGGTTCCCAGTAAGTCCCCAAGCATACTGCTAACCACTAACTGTCCACATTTAGCATAGAGTGAGAGTATAATGGCAAACCACACAGCTGGCAGCAGAGAAAAAGCCCTGACCTGCGTCGCTAGACCCAGGCTAGAACACTTCGATTCTGGGTGAAACACTTAATCCTGAGCCTGAGTTTCCTTACCATAAAATTATGATTTTTTTTTTCTTGATTAACCTCTCTCAAATAAGAAAATGAGTGGGAAAATCCTCCAGACCCTGGAAACCACTATGCCGATGGAACTCTGGTTCTGACATGTAGCAGAAGCTCCATTGTACCATTCATTCAACAGCTGCTTCTGCATGGCTACCAACACTGTGCTATATGCCAGAGACACAGAGAACAACATTCTAGTCACCATCCCAGCCTTAGCAAGCACACAGTCTGCTTCTAGCAATTTATTCCCGGGAAGTAATTCCACAGAATTTTCAGGAAGATGATTTTCAGAATATCTGCAGGAAGATGATATCTGTAACAACAACAATAAAAACTGGAAACAACCCAGCAGGATGGTTTCATAAAGTATGCATCCTAACATACGGATTTAAAAGAATATCCAGTCCACCCATACCTATACCCGGGCAGGGTCAGCCTTTGGAGGTGGTATTTGGTTAGGAGGCGGCTGGTGGCCTGGCCCTGAGGAGGTAGCTATTTGGAGGTTAAGACAAAGGGATATGTGATGGTGAGAGGTCACAAAGGACAGTGGAGGATAAATGCAGTGGTGCAAGGAGGCTTAGGCAGAAGCCCTGTAGGGAGATGGGCAGTGGCCTTCACTCCCTCTCTCAGGAACACGATTTGTGGCTGGTGGAGCTATCTTGAAAGAAGAGAACCATGAGCAATGAATGTGTGTTACCTTATTACACCGCCCACAGCTACCGTTCAATGGGTGTGTTCAATACCTCCATGGGGGACCTGCAACGACAACTGTACAGAGGAGGAGAGTATGACATTTTCAAGTACGCACCAATGTTTGAGAGCGACTTTATCCAGATCAGCAAAAAAGGAGAGGTGATTGATGTACACAACCGTGTCCGAATGGTGACTGTGGGCATCGCATCTACCAGCCCTATCCTCCCGCTGCCTGACGTCATGCTGCTGGCCCGGCCAGCTAGAGTCTGTGAGGAGCATGCCGGGTATGGCCGGCCTACCAAGGGGAGAGGTCGCAAGGCCACAAAGACCTTAGAGCTCACCAGACTCCTCCCCTTGAAGTTTGTCAAGATCTCCATCCATGACCGCGAGAAACAGCAGTTGCGCCTGAAACTTGCCACTGGCCGTACTTTCTACCTGCAATTATGTCCCTCCTCAGATGCCCGAGAAGACCTCTTTTGCTATTGGGAAAAGCTAGTTTATCTCCTGAGACCACCAGTAGAGAGTTATACCAGTACCCCAACCCTCCAAACTGGGGACCTAACAACCACATCATTGTGTTTGACAGATGACGACAAAAGCACAACGGTAAGCATTTACTGAGACAAAAAAATGGGGACAGAGTTCTTTGAGGGATTAGCTAAAAGCTAGTCCTACAAAGCCTTTGGTGCTCTCTGAGGCTCAGCTGAGAAATGTGTTATATTTGAAAGGGCTTGGGCCAAACAGGTCCCTGGGTGGTACAAATGGATTGCCCCCAACTACTAACCTAAAGGTTGGCAGTTGGAACCCACTCAGTTGTGCTGTTGAAGAAAGGCCTGGCAAGCTGCAGTAGCAGGGAGAGCCACAGGCCATAAAGATTATAGCCAGGAAAACCCTAAGGAGCAGTTCTACTCCTTAACACATGAGGTCGCCATGAGTAGAATTGACTCAATGGAAACGGGTGTGATTTTTGGTTCTCAGGGTCAAATGAGCCACCACTAAGGGACTTCCTACATTAGGGAGATTCTGAGTGCTTCTCCAAAGTGTTCCATAAGGCTGAATTTCAGAGAACCCCTAGGTATCAGCTGCTCTGGCCTCATCCCCGGGGCTGCAATTCCCTCTACAGCATCCTGGTTGTCCAATCTGTTTGAATACTTACTATCCCAGCCCAGGAAGGTTCAACTATTGTGGAACATTTTTAACAATGAGGAAGTCCTTTCTTCATTCGAGCTGTGGTCTGTTGCCCCATGAGTGCCATGTGCCAATTTTTATGGAAATCAGTATAACCTGCAATGTGCAAAAGCAATGGTACATGTGAACAATTTGTTAGTAGCCATCAAAATATAAAACATATATATCCCTAGACTCAGCAATCCCACTTCTAAGAATCTGTCTTACAGAGGTATAAGCACAAGTGTGTAAAAGTGTACAAAGGATGGGAAATTGAATTAGTGCTTTCCTGGGCACTGGTACTGTTCAAGCAACACTGAGGGGCCATTTGACAGGAGGTGCTGTAGACAGGATTCTTGCATCAAATGGGAGCTTCAACTTGATGATCTCAAAGGTTTTTCTAATTATAAGCCCTTGAGTTGCTCAGTTCCAGGATGAAAAGAGGAGCAGGCAATTCTGGTCTCACTTTCCATCTTCTCTGTCACTTGTTTCTCCTCCTGTTGGCACAGACTGCAGAGCTCCGTGGAGAAGGGGATCAGGATGAGCTCAGGCTTCGCAAGCTCCGCGAGGTGTCTGGAGCCACCTCTTCTGCTTACGCTGGGGGGGAGGGAATCCAACAAGCCTCCCACGGCATGCCTCGTATACCTCCAGCAGCCACGAAACCTCCAGGGTCTGCCACAGGATCAGCAATAGCAGGGGCAACAGCAGTCCCCACAGCAGGAACGGCAATGGCAGGGGCAGCAGCGGTCCCCACAGCAGGAGCGGCAATGGCAGGGGCAGCAGCGGTCCCCACAGCAGGAACGGCAATGGCAGGGGCAGCAGCGGTCCCCACAGCAGGAGCGGCAATGGCAGGGGCAGCAGCGGTCCCCACAGCAGGAACGGCAATGGCAGGGGCAGCAGCGGTCCCCACAGCAGGAACGGTGATGGCAGGGGCAGCAGCAGTCCCCACAGCAGGAGCCGCAATGGCAGGGGCAGCAACAAGCCCCACAGCAGGTGTGGCAGCAGCGGGGACAGCAGGCCGTACAGCAAGCACTATGAGCATCGCAATCACCAAATCTTCAGGCCCAGTACAGGCAAGTGCGGCCCTGGCAGGAGTGGCCACCAAGGGTCCGGGAGAAATGGGATCCAGCAAGGCCATGGCGGGTGCTACCAACATGTCCTCAGAGGGTGTTAACGTGGTCTTAGTGGGTGCTGCAAGCACGTCCACACATGGTAGTTCCACTGTATCGACAGCGGCTACCAATCTCTCCCCCGAGAGCAGCACAAGTGTGGTGTTTGCAGGAGTAGCCACTACCAACAAGCCTGTCACAGAAAGCACTAGACCACCCCTTGTCTCAACCTTGAAGAGCGAAGGCTACATGAGTGAGCGGGATGGAAGCCAGAGGGTCTCCCAGCCCAGCACTGAAGCCCGGAAGGAAAAAAAAGAAAGAGCAAAGAAGGACAAAAATCCCACTAGGAAAAGTTCCCATCACCGCAGGACAGGTGGGGGCAAGTCGAGCCGGAAATCATCCTCCCACCGGTCCTTAGCCAGCCGTAGAACCACGAGAGAGGACAAAAAAGAAAAAGGCCACAGCAGCATAAAGGGCAAAGGACACAGGTCCTCCTCTCGCAAAAGTGCCAGCCACAGTCCCACCCCAAAGGAGTCTAGGACAACTCACAAACTGGGGCGGACCCGATCTGCAACGAGCTCAACTTCTGTAGGTAAGAAATCCAGCAGGATTGGCTCTTTCTTCAAGAGCTTAAGAGCCATCCCCGCTTCGAGAACAGTGATGGCATCCCACGACAGAGGGGTGGACATCGTGGCCAAGACTGTGGAGAGGCGCAACATTGAGGCCAAGATGGAGAAAGCACAGGGTAGCCAGGACCTGGAGATCACAGGTACCATGACTTCTGAGACCACGGAGACGATCATCTTTGAAGCCAAATCCATTTAAATAGGAGCCAGAGCAGGAAGCTGCAATAGATACCAGGGCTTGGGGAAGTATCCCTAGGGAGCCAATTCCAGCTTTTGTTACTGCAGTTTAAATAAATAATAAAGCCATACAATGCCAAATAAAATGCTATCTTGTTTGGATTTTTATGTCCCACAGCCTGGTAGTGACCTCACAGTGGTTTCTGTGATGTCAACTGTGCTGCAGCCTGAGACCCCAGTCTTCAGTTAATCAGAGTCTTATCGCCTACCCACGCTCAGCAGAGCCAATGTGGGTGCCTTTTCTGCCTTTGGCTCCCACCACCACCATCATCTCCAAAATCCCATTTCTTTCCCCTTCCCTGAAGGTCCCTGAATGTGGATGCTTACTCCATAGATGAAGCAAAGACAGGTCTCATGTCCCTCAGGTGATAGTCAGTGGAGGGATATTCAGGCGATATTCATCAGTATTTACAGGAGCTTTGGTGGCCAGTGGTTAAGCACATGGCTATTAACCAAAAGGCTGGAAGTCTGAATCTACCAGCCACTTCTTGAAAACTGTATGGAGCAGTTCTACTCTGTCCTACAGGGTCTCTATGAGTCAGAATTGACTCGATAGATACAGGTTTGGTTTGGGTTTTTATCATCTAGATCAAAGAATTGGCAGACCACAGCCTGAGGGCAAATCTTGCCCAGCTGGCCTGTTTTTGTAAATAAAGTTTTATTGCAACATAGCCAAGCCCATATATTCTATGACTGCTTTCACACTAAAATGACAGGGTTGAGTAGCTGTCATAGAGATTATACCGTGTGCAAAGTTGAAAATATTTACTCTCTGGCCTTCACAGAAAAAGTTTGCTGACCCCTGATGTAATCTTAGCAAGCCCCCACCTAGGTATATGCCTAGGAGAATGTTTATTGTAAAACAATTTGTACTAGCAAAACGCTGGCATCAGCCCAGATATTCATCAAACAGAACTGATGAACTGTGGTATATGCAAGCACTGCATACCACACAACAGTGCAAATGAGTAGCAGCAAACCATGTCAGCACAGGTGACTCTCATACAATGTTGTATAATAAAAGCAAGTCAGAAAAAATACATATGCTTGGGGTATACATTTGCTAAATGTGTAGAGAAAAATAAGGGAGTGATAAATACAACTCATAGTAAGTATCTATGGGGTGGAAAGAAGGGAGATACAATCCAGAAGGCACACAAAGGGGCTTCAATAGAATTGTTCTGTTTCTTAAGCAAAGGTGTACCCACGGGAGTTTTTTTTTTTTTTTTGAAGGTGGACACAGAGAATATTATTATGTATTTGTACAACTCAATCCTGGTATTCTTTAAATACCAAAGCAAGCTACATAATCTAACATATTTTACATGAAAATAAAAATATTGTTTTCAACTATTAAGCCCTATTTTTTTTTTATTGTACTTTAGATGGAGTTTTACAGAACAAACTAGCTTCTCATCAAACAGTACACACATTGTTCCAGGACACTGGTTAACAACCCCACGACATGTCAACACTCTCCCTTCTCAACCCTGGGTTCCCTATTACCAGCTTTCTTGTTCCCACCTGCCTTCCAGTCCCTGCCCCAGGGCTGGTGCGCCCCTTTGGTCTTGTTTTGTTCCATGGGTCTGTTCAATCTTCGCCTGAACAGTATACCTCAGGAATGACCTCATTACTGAGCTGAAAGGGTGTCCGGTGCCCATATTCTCAGGGTTTCTCCAGTCTCTGTCAGGCCAGCAAGTCTGGTCTTTCTCCATGGGGGGTTATTACTATTATTGTTTTTCAACATCTCTGAAATCAGGATGGTTTTTAAATTGTTGTCAGCCAGTTAGCAGCTGTGATGTCATTGTCACTGCCTTATAAATACCTTAGCCAATTTATTTACGATGTATTTTCCTTTTTATATATGCACAAAGTGACAAGTGACAAATATCTAAGTCTGAATGATCTCTTTCAATAAGTATAAAATAATTCTAAGTGACATAAAAAAGAATATTCAGAATATAGAAATCTGGAAAATGCTTATATTTAGCAACTCTCTTCAAAGTCTTTGACCTGAGGCCCCAAATTTACATGTTTAGGGATATTGGTAAGGCACAATAGAATAACCCAAAATAGCAGATACAAATCAGCTATGTAAATTATGCATGCATGTGGAAAGTAATTCCAAAATTAAAAAAAATCATACAACTTTGGAAATGAGATTATAAATTTTAAAACATATAAAAATATCACAGTCCTTTCAATTAAAAAAAAGTTATAAATTACATTAGTCTATGAAAGTCATTAAATGTTTAAGAGCAGATGATCAAAGTTGGATTTGAGAAAAAGGATTCTGAGAATTATGTGTGTTTGTTATGAATTTAGATGGCAACTGCCCAGCCTTTTAATTCTTTGCTCATTCTCCTCTGTGAAAATGCCATCTATTACGACAGAAGTTGGGTTTTGAGCAAAACTTAGGGATCTTCCCTGCAAATCAAATGTGTGTGGTAGAGGTGGTAAAAAAAAGGATGTGACAAATGGGGGCCTCTGGCCTTTGGTGGCTTGGGGGAGGTCAGGGGCAGCCCTTCTCAGGATGTTTTAGTGGGTGGCTGAAAAATCCCACCTTGTGATTTCTATTACACAAAGACCCACACATGCTGGGGATCAGGGCGCCTTTGGAAATGACTCTTCAAATAGTGGGTGTGGGTAGAGGGAAAGGGAGAGTGTTATGGATTGAACTGAGTCTCCCAAAAAGATAACCCTTGGTATTGTGAACATGACCTTGTCTGGAAAATAGGGTCTTTGAAGATGTTATCAGCTAATATGGGGTCATACTGGAGTAGACTGAGTCCTAATCCAATCTGAGTGGATTTCCTCTGGAGATTTCAGAGGAAGCATGGCCTGGCAACACACTGTTGGGCAGCCTGCAGAACCAAGAGACACCCATTTTGTGATACTTTGTTATGACAGCCCCAGGAAACTCATAGTTTCTCATGCAGGTTCTCAAAGTTGGAAGGCCTTTGGGGAAGCCACTTGGGAATGTGAGTGGTTGGCACACACGCTACAGGACACAGGCAAAGAGAAACTCTTTTCAAAGCCTTTGACCTGGAGCCCCAAATTTACGGCTATGTCAGAAGCTGAATTATCCTAGCTACAAACAGACTCATCTCATGATTTTGTAGGCCACTATCTTAGTTAACTAGCACTGCTATAATAAAAATACCACAAGTGGATGGCTTTAACAATGAGAAATTTATTCTCTCACAGTCTAGGAAGCTAGAAGTCTGAATTCAGGGTGCCATCTCCAGGGGAAGGCTTTCTTTCTCTGTCGGCTCTGGGGAAAAGTCCTTGTCATCAATCTTCCCGTGATCTAGTAGCTTCTCAGTGCATGAACCCTAGGTCCAAAGGACGTGCACTCCTGGCTCTTCTTGCTTGATGGTATGAGGCCCTCCTCCCCACCCCCATCCATCTCTCTGCTCACTTCTCTCTCTTATATCTCAAGATACAACTTAATCTTATAGATTGAGTACTGCCTTATAGCTGCCTCTAATCCTGCTTCATTAACATCACAGAGATAGGATTTACAACACAGAAGAAAATCACACCAGATAACAAAATGGTAGACAATCACACAATCCTGGGAATCATGGCCTAGCCAAGTTGATACACATTTTTGGGGGACACAATCTGTAACAGCCACAATGCTACCCTTTGTCCTTCTCCTAGTTTTGCCTTATGCTTTCTCCACCTTCCCTCAAAAAAGGGTCTTCTTCAATATAAACCTAGTTTATCTGCATGCAGGGTGTTAGTAAGCAGACCTATATCTCACACAAATGCCACTGAAGTCAGGTGGAGGTGGGGACTTGCCCACCACACCGTGCTCTGCCATGCACTTTCTCTGCATTTCCTTTTCTATCTTGACAGTTCATCTAGAGACGCATGTATAAATACCTACGTGTTAAAAGCAACAGGCCTCTTCCTCCTGAGGGAGATATCAATTGGGGCATCAAGCCAATACACTCTATCAGATAAAGATCAATATTTTTGTCAACAATATTCACCATGGTAATGATTCTGCTGCTGCAAGTGCAGCGAAGGACTGGATGATTGGTTGATTACTAACAAGTGTCCCAGGCTTAAAGTCTGAGTTTCCTAGCATACACATACACAAAGACAACAAAGGGGATCTTTTGCCAAGAACAAAATAAGAAGATAGCTAATGGGGTTGACGTGATGAAGTGGAATGGGAACACATGCTATGGTGGGAGAAAGAAAATTGCCTCTATATTGAAGGCAGGTCATCACGACAGGCAGGGCAAGAGCAGTAGAGAAGGCATCAGATGGACAGGCTGTGCAGGGCTTTGAGGTCCATGTGAAAGATCCTGACCTCTGTCCTTAGAGTAATGGAAAGCCACTGAAATGTTTTAGGCAGAGGAGTGACTTGATCAGATTTACACTTTGGAAAGGTCACTGTGGTTGCTGTGGGGAGGAGTATTTGGGAAAGGGGTTGCTAACAGGTGGCCTGATGTCACTTCCTATTTCTGAGATGCAAGAACTCCAAAATGCAGAGATAGAAGGGAATGTTTTGAAAGACACCTTCCATTTGAAATACCCATGTGGGGTTGACACTGATGTACCACCAGACAACCCTTCAACAAAGGACTTGTGGCTCCAGCTGTTGGAAGTTCTGCCAACAGACAGCCTTCGCTGGCAGTGAGTTACAAAACTGCCTGCTGAAGAGAGGTGCCTTACACAAGGTGATGCTCCCAGAGCAGCCCACATCAAGAACCGATCAACTCTGAAGGGCCATTCTAGTTCCAGAACTCCCCGTATGGCATGCATCACAACTCAATCTCTCCCTTTGTGCTTTTGCTTCCGTCCTTTCCTTTCCACATGTCTTGGTCCTAAGAACACTCCTTATTCAACATCCTGCCCTCTAAGCTCCTTCTCAAAATCTGCTTCTTGGAGAAAACAACTAGTGACACTGTATTAGTGTAATGTGGACTCCATAACCATACGAGAAAAGCTCATGATAACCAGAAAACCTGTAATGTAGCATATACAATTTTGAATGTAAATAATTTAAAAATACAGCATATTTCCTCACTGAAAAAACAATGTCTGTGGTAGAATATTTGGAACGTGTGGACATGAAAACAAAGGAAGCAAAAAATCTCATGGTTTCAATAATTCACTACATGCTCAAAAATGAAATACGGAGCAGACATACTGTTTCCTATCCCTCCCACTAAATACAACTACAAACCCTGGCACAGTATACATAACTAACATCAGAAGACTCTGAAAGATGGAGAGAAATCAAACCAGTTAGAGACCCTGGATAAGTTCCCAGGGTTTTCTTTGCCCCATATATCCCAGACATTTTTTCTTTTAACAAGGGAAAGAAGTAGTGGTCTGAACTCATAAAAACTGTCTCCATCCTTTGGAGGCCTTTGGAGGTCCAGTGTTCTAAGAGAAACTCATTTTGGCCCAAGGCAGAGTGGAACAATGTAGATAATGCCTTTCTCAGATAACTGCAGAGAAGAAGCACCTGCTCTTGGAATGGGTTGGCCCACCGTTGTCCACAGCACTTGGCACAGTAGCTGACATTTACTATGTGATCAATAAATATTAGATGAATGAATGAATTTATTAAAACCAGATGCTTTATTAAACTCTAAGAACGCGTTGCCATTTACCTTCAGAAAAATAACTCTGGCCTTTGAATGTAAGAGTGTTATGGAAGGTCTACCCCTCTTAGAATAATGGTATATGAACTACTTACTGATCCTGTCTTTATTTAAAGTTGTAATCTTTTTATCCATCATGAATTTTTTTGCATTAATTTTGATTTTTTAAATATTACATTCAAATATTATTTACCCTTAATTTTGCACCTGAGGCCTCACTCACCTTACCCTAGTCCCAGTCCCGATGCAAAGGGACACTGAAAGCAGGCAGCTCGTGTTTGTACACACTCAACATTCAGGAAATGTGGAGGTTTTTTTTTCTTCTTCTTTTACTTTTGTTCAGTATCCACCTTTCAACAATAATACATTCAGCACTGGCTGTGAGTGAGGCAGTGGTGGGAACTGTCAAAGCTGATGCCCAGATAAGTCAGCAACTTAGCTATAGCCAGGGAGATAAAGCAGGTACATAATTATATCTTAAGGTAGAGGAGCGCTTCCGGATACATAGAAAAGGGGCTGTAAGTGGGGGCAGAGGTAGCCTCTATTTGGGTGAACTTGGGGAAACCTTTTGGAGAAGGTCACATTTGAGACAGGCTTTAAAGGGAGACCTTAAATGGGTTGGATCTAACCCAAATCTTTTTGGGGAGTGTGTAGGAAATCAATCAATCAATCAGCCAACCAATAAGATGCATAGGTGTGTGATGACTCAAAGGCCTGGTATGACAATGGTATAGGTGTTTTTTCTTTGGTGAAATTCCACTTAATAATATAAATGTAGACTTTAATATCAGTAACAGCTACACATTCAAAAGGAATTTCCCGCCTTTTTGTAATATTCAAAATATATTTTACGTTCTTCAGCCTGCAAGAGATAACTAACAGCATCCATCAGTGGGGGAAACCAATCTGTTAAATGTAAGTTTCAACTGAGGGTAGTAACCAAATGCCAGGGTTAATGCTGCCCTCTGCTGCTAAGCAAAGGTGTAGCAGACAAAGCAAACTTCAGGCACCCCCCACCCCCACCCCGCCCCAGTCAGCTGCACGCAGGTCTGGGTTGCTGGTACTGTTGTTAGTGATAAGGTCATTAGTACTGACGAAACAACAACAAAAATGGTGAAATGGTGGGTAGGAACTGAAACTATACTGCAGACTTCAAAGAATAATGAATTAGAGATAACTCTCGCCCAAAGTGTATTATTTAAACAATATATATCAGCTGATAAAAATCACATGATAGTGTTAAAACAGCAAATGTTTATTATCCATAGATTTACCACAATTTAAAAAAAAAAAAACCTAAAAAAGCACATGATAGGAAGGAACAGGACTGAAGATGAAAAATTTCATTTGCAAGCTCCGACTCCCTCTGCCTCCTCTGAGTAATAAGCTGAGATACAATGTAATTGACTAACAGGAGCTCAGAGATATTACTACTATTAGGTATGTACCTGTTTTACCAATGCCAAAGGTTGGAAGACCAACAACATCAATAGAGTAAATGGTGCTGGAACAATTGGACTTCCCTATACAAAAAAAAAAAAAAAGAAAGAAGAAATCTTGACCCTTACCTCACAGCATATATAAAAATTAACCAGAAAGATCACAGACCTAAACATAAAACTTAAAATTACAGAACCTCCAGAAGAAAGCTTACGGGAGAACATTGTTACCTTAGGTTAGGCAGAGATTTCTCAGGACACAAAAAGCATCAACAATAAAACAAAGTTATTGATAAATAAGACTTCATCAAAATTAAAAACCTTTGCTCTTGGAAAGACATTGTTAAGAAAATGGAAATTTCAGCCATAGATTGGAAGAAAATATTTACAATCTACATATCTGATACAGGATTCATATCCAGAGCATATACATGTATACCATGTTACGTGTGTGTACATGTTTGTGTGTATATACATGTGTGTGTGTGTACGTGTGTGTGTATATATACATATATATGTATATATATGTGTGTATGGATATATATATACACACTCTTACAACTCAATAGTAAGAAAACAAACAAGCCAATTTAAAAAAAAAAAGAGGTGGGGCTATTAGACTGTGAAAAGACATGGAAGATCCTTAAATGAATACTGCTAAGTGAAGCCAGTCCTAAAGCAGCTATATACTATTTGATTCCAACCATATATGATATTCTGGAAAAGGCAAAAGCATAGGGACAGAGAAAAGATCAGTGGTTGCCAGGGGGTTGGGGGAGGGATGAATAAGTGGAGCACAGTGCATTTTTAGGGCATGAAGCTACTCTGTACGATACTGTAATGGTGGGCATGTGACAGTATGCTTTCAAAACCCATAGGCCTGTGCAACACAAAGAGTGAACCCTAATGTAAATTATGGCCTGATAATACTGTATCAATACTGGTACATCAATCGTAACAAATGTGCCACAGGAATGTAAGATATTAATAGGAGAAACAATGTTCAAGGAGGAGGGAGTAGGTGGGAACACTGCACTTTCCACACAATATTTCTATAAACCTACAACTGCCCTAAAAATAAAGTTTATTATAAATTTTTTTAAAAGGGCAAAAAATTTGAAGAGGCAATTCACTAAAGAAGAGATACACATGCTAAGTAAGCAAATAAAAAATGTTCAACATTTGGGAAATGAAAATTAAAACCACCACATGACAGAAGCACAAAAACTAAAACTAAAAATGGCAATACCAAGCACAGACGAGAATGCAGGGCAACTACGTCATGCACTGAAAGGAAAAACGATATAGCCACTTTAGAAAACAGTGTGACAGTTTCTTATATAGTTAAACACACTTATTATAAGGCAGGAGGCTCTGGGTGTTACAAATGGTTAAGCGCTCCACAACTAGCTAAAAGGTTGGCAGTTCAAACCCACACAGAGGCACCTGGGAAGACAGGCTTGACATATTTTCAAAAGGTCACAGCCTTGAAAGCCCTGTGGAGCAGTTCTCCTCTGTGTACACGGGGTCTCCCCAAGTCAGAGTCAACTTGAGGGCAACTAACAACACCATCATAAGGCACAGCAATACCATTCTTAATGTAGTTACCCAAGAGAACTGAAAACATATGTCCACATAAGGATTTGTACCAGAATGTTTATAGTAGCTTTATTCATGACAGCCCTAAACTGGAAAAAACCCAAACATCCATCGACTGGTATACAGATACACAAATTATGGTACATCCATACAAAGGAACACTACTCAGCTATAAAAAGGAACAAACTACGAATACACATAACAGGGATGGACCTTACAGTAAATGAAAGAAGCCAGATACAGAAATCCCCATGACTCTTATATGACATTCTAGAAAAACTGTACAGACAGAAATCAGCAGTGGTTACAGAGGCTGGGAGTGAAGGGAAGGGCTGTCTATAAAGCAACACAGAAATTTTAGGGGGTAATGAAAATATTTTATATCTTGATCCTTCTGGTGGCGGTTACGTGGCAGTGTGTATTTGTCAAAAAACTCACCAAACCATATGCCTGAAGTTAATTTTACTCTATGAAAAGCATACCTCAGTCAACCTAAACTTAAAAACAAAATCAACAGGGTGGAGAAAACTCTGAAATATTTCTCTTTGCCACTTAGTTACTAATGACAAATAATGATGATCTTTATAACGTGCCAAATGCCTAACACAGGCAAGGTGCCACTTACCACATACCCCTGCCTGACTCTCCTTCTTCATCTCCTCCAACTCTCCCTTCTTGTCTAATACAGCAAGACCATGTTGGCCTCAGGCTCTTTGCACTTTCTGTTTCCTGGATCTTTGCATAGTTTACTTCTTCTCTTCATTCCTGACACAGTTCTAAAGTCATCTCCTGGGAGAGGCTGCCCCTGACCACATCACTATAACGTTAATCTGTATTTATTTTTCCCTGTAGAGCTTATCACTGTCTCTCCACTGAAAGGCAAGGTTTTGTCTTTTTTTAGCTTCTATAACAGTGTGCCTGGCACGAGAGACACACAATAAAGATCCACTGAATGAACGTGTTCTTTGCTAAACTCTATGCCTTAATTATCGAGTGCTGCTGTAACAGAAATACCACAAGTGGATGGCTTTAACAACCAGAAATTAATTTTCCCACAGTCTAGTAGGCTAGACGTCCAAATTCAGGGCTTTGGCTCCAGGGCAAGGCCTTCTTTCACCATTGGCTCTGGAGGAAGGTCCCTGTCATCAATCTTCTTCCTCTGGACTAGCAGCTTCTCTGCGCAGCAAGCCCAGGTCTGAAGGATGCACTTTGCTCGAGCACTGCTTTCTTGGTGTTATGAGGTCTCCACTCTCTGCTTGCTTTCCTTTCCTTTTATCTCTTATAAAATATGGTACAGGCCACACCCCCAGGGAAACTCCCTTTACATTGGATCAAGGATGTGACCTGAGCAAAGGTGTCACATGCCACTCTAACCTTCTTTAACCACAGGCAGAAATTATAACATATAGGAAAATCACAAAATGGAGGATAGCCACACAATACTGGGAATCATGGCCTAACCAAGTTGGCACATATTTTGGGGCGACACAGTTCAATCCATGACACTATAGTAGGCACCTTTAAGGAGTAAAGTTTCCATTTAGATTCTGGAAATACAGCCACACAAAGAAATGCTTACTACATGCCATATTTTCACTAAAGGCTCTCATGACATGGACTTCACAGCCATTATTAATTTGTAATTTATTGAAAAGGACAGTAGACTGAGAGTTATGAGTCCTGGATCCTGCCACTATCTGTAAGACCACGAACTTTGGGTCCAATAACTCCATTTCTAGAAACTTATCTCAAGGAAAAAATTGGACACATGCAAAAATACATATGCACCAGAATGTTCATCCAGTGTATTTATAATAGTGAAAATTGAGAGGAAAAAGTATTCACACAGTGGGGCTTGGCTAAATGAACTGCGGTATATCTGTTAATGTCACAGTCTGAAGTCCTGTAAAAATTATCATTATAGCTTGGTTTGGAGGTTTAGAGTCATGCTTTCATGGGACATCTTGGTTAATTGGCCTAATAATGTGTTTAGTGCTTCTATTCCACCTCCTAGTTCACTCTGTAGTGCCTGGGATCTTAAAAGCTTGTAAGCAGCAATCCAAGACACAGCAGTTGGTCTCTACTCACTTGGAGTAATAGAAGAAGGAGAGTCAGGAATAGGAGGAGGGTATGGAATATGATGCTAATTGAGTCAATGAACTACTGCCTCCTTTGCCATGAGACCAGAAAAACTGGATGGTGCCCAGCTACCATTACCAAACATTTTGATCAAGGATTCCACAGAAGAATCCTGATCAAAGTGGGGAAACTGCAGGCTAGAATTTCAAATTCTCATGGACTCTGGACTTTCTGGAGCCATGGAGGGTAGATGAACCCCTGAAACTATTGCCTGAGATAATCTTTAAACCTTAAACCAAAAATATCCCCTGCAGTCATCTTAAAAAGGAACAATAGTTTAGCTTAACTAGTAAAAAAGGTCTGCATTGAGCATTCGAATTAAATTGACAACAGCAACTAGAAAGATAAGCTAGAAATCTTAGGGGGCAGTAAATTTATGCTAAGGAGGGAGGAAAAACTCAGAAAAGGAGGGTAAGAATGGTTGTACAACTCTAAGAATGTAATTGATGTCTCTAAATTGTGTATGCAGAAACTGTTGAACTGTTGTATGCTTTGCTGTGTATATTCTCAACAACAACAACATAATACATTCACCCCACCCCCAGTGCCGTCAGGGGGAAAAAAAACCTATGTAGTATTGTCTTAATTTCTGGTGCTGCTATAACAGAAATACCACAAGTGGATGGCTTTAACAAAGAGAAATTTATTCTCTCACAGTTTAGGAGGCTAGAAGTCCAAATTCAGTGTGCCAGCTCCAGGGGAAGGCTTTCTTTGTCTGTAGACTCTGGGAGAAGGTCCTTGTCATCAATCTTCCCCAGTTGAGGAGCTTCTCAGCACAGGGACCCACATTCAAAGGACGTGCTTTCTCCTGGCTCTTGTTTCTTGGTGGTATGAGGTCCCCGTGTCTCTCTGCTCACTTCTCACATTTATATCTCTAAAGAGATGGACTTAAGACAAAATCTAATCTTGTATATTGAGTCCTGGCTCATTAATGTAACTGCCTCTAATCCTGCCTCATTAACATCATAGAGGTAGGATCTACAACACATAGGAAAATCACATCAAATGACAAAATGGTGGACAATCACACAATCCTGGGAATCATGGCCTAGCCAAGCTGACACTCATTTTGGGGCCACACAATTTAGTCTGTAACAGGTACAGTTCAACTCTGACACCCATGAGGTCATCATGAGTCAGAATCAACTAGACAGCAACTGATTTATACCTGTGAATACAATTTAATATAATCATTTTCCATAATGTAATATAATGTAGTTAATCAATCCTTTGAGAACACAGTGTAGGGCATATCCTAAATCTAATCACTTCTGAGTTACCAAAGGAGCAGGTTAGACACAGATGCACACACAGAGGAAGACAGATGCCATGTGAGGATCGACTTCAAGCCAAGAAACCAAGAAATCGGTAGCCAGAGCTACCGATAAGGAATTGACACGGCCAAGACCCTGATTTGGACCGTTAGCCTCCAGAACTGTGAGAAAATAAATTTGTTTTCAAAGCAAAAAAAAAAAAAAAAGAGATACGATTATATATTTGTTATTTAATAAATATTCATGGAGCACTTGCTAATTCAGAAACTTTTCTAGGTGCTGAGAATGCAACAGTGGATAAAATAGATAAAAGCCCTATCCTCATGAACCCTGCATTTTGATGGAAAAGACAAAAAATAAAAAATATACTCAATGATTCCGATGATGACAAGTGCTATGAAGGAAGGATAACAGAATAAGGAGACAGAGAATGACTGGGGGTGTGTTATTTTATTCAGAGTGGCCAGGGAAATGCTCTCTGAGAAAGGTCACAATTGACCAGAGACCTGAACAAAGTGAGAGAGTGAGGCATTAGATGTCTGTGCAGAGTTCTAGGCAAACCAATGGCTCTGAGGTGGGAGTGTGCTTAGCGATTTTACAGGGAAAAATTAGTAAGGCCAGTGTCGCTGAAGAAGGGTGAACACTGAGAAAAATGGTGGGAAATAATACCTGAAAGAGAGCCAAGAAGTAAATTTTGAAGGGCCTCGTAGGCCATGGTGACTCCGTTGAATTTTATTCTAAATGAGATGGGAAGCCATTAAGAATTTTAGTAGAGAAGTGATAAAAATCTATCCTTTAAGACAGAATAGTAAATAGATTGTTGTTGTTGTGAGCTGTCAAGTTGATTCCGATTCATAGTGACCCTATACGACAAAGTAGAACTGCCCCATACAGTTTCCTAGGCCGTAATCTTTATGTGAGCAAGTCGCCAAATCTTTTCTCCCATGGACTGGTAGGGTGGGTTCGAACCGAAGACCCTTTGGTTAGCAGCCCAGTGCTTAACCACTGCACCACCATGGCTCCTTAGTAAACAGAGTAAGAGGGGGGAAAAGTTAAATTGAGGAGACCAGTTAGGAAGCTATTTCAGAAGTCCAGGTGAGAGATAAAGGTGGTGTGGGATATGATCATAGCAGTGGGATGGAGCAAACTAGTCAAATTTGGGACTTTATTAAAAAAAGAACACAAAATGCCAGTAGTTTGGATGTGGAATATGGAAGAAGCTGGAGTAAAGGATGACTTCTCATGTTTGAGCCTTTGCAATTGAGTGAATAGTTGTTGTTATGTGCCGTAAATTAGACTCCAACTCATAGTGACGTTCTGTAAAACGGAACTATATGTTGCCTGGTCCTGTGCCACCTTCACAATCGTTGCTATATTTGAGCCTATCGTTGCAGCCACTGTGTCAATCCATCTCACTGAGGGTCTTCCTCTTTTCACTGACCCTCTACTTTACCAAGCATGATGTACTTTCTCCAGGGATTGGTCCCTCCTCATGAAGTATCAAAAGTAAGCACTACAAAGTCTCACCATCCTCGCCTCTAAGGAGCGTTCTGGCTGTACTTCTTCCATGACAGATTTATTCATTCTTCGGCCAGTCCATGGTATATTCAATATTCTTCACCAACATCATAATTCAAATGTATCAATTCTTCAGTCATCATTTTTTACTCTCCAGCTTTCTAAAGTGATTGAAAATACTATGGCTTGGGTCAGGTGCACCTTAGTCCTCAAGGTGACATCTTTACTTTTGAAGATTTTAAAGAGGTCTCCTGCAGCAGATTTAACCAATACGGTACATCGTTTGATTTCTTGACTGCTGCTTCCATGGATATTATTGTGGATCCAAGGAAAATGAAATCCTTGACAACCTCAATCTTTTCTCCCTTTATCATGATGTTGCTTACTGGTCCAGTTGTGAGGATTTTTGTTTTCTTTAGGTTAAGGTGTAATTCATACTGAAGGCTGTAGTCTTTGATCTTCATCCATAAGTGCTTTAAGTCCTCTTCCCTTTCAGCAAGCAAGATTGTGTCATCTGCTTACTGCGCTTATTAATGAGTCTTCCTCCAATCCTGATGCCGGCAACCTTCTTCATAGAGTCCAGCTTCTCAAATTATTTGCTCAGCATACAGACTGAAAAAGTATGATGAAAGGATACAATCCTGATGCACAACTTTTCCAATTTTAAACCATACGGTATCCCCTTGTTCTATTTGAACAACTGCCTCTTGATCTGCGGAGAGGTTTCACATCAGTGTTCTGAAATTCCTATTCTTCACAATGTTATCCATAATTTGTTACAACCTACACAGTTGAATGCCTTCGTGTAGTCAATAAAGCACTGGTATACATCTTTCTAGTATCCTTTACTTTCAGCTAAGATTCATCTGACATCAGCAATGATATCCCTCGTTTTACATCCTCTTTTGAATCTAGCTTGACTTTCTGGCAGTAAAGAGGTCTAATAATGTTGGTACGGGGGTCTAAAGCTCAGAGGTGAGGGTGTTGCCAGGGCCTGGATAATATCTGACCGAGAAGTATCTGAAGAACTGAATTCCAGAATAATCCAAATGACCAAATTGTGTCAAATGCTGCTGAGAGGAGTAGTAAAACGAGAACTGAGAATGACCATTGAAGGTCATTAGTGTAGGTCACTGGTGACCTTGACAAGAACAATGTCAAGGGAAACAAGAAGAGCTTATTTGGGGTATGTTCAGAAATTATGGGTTATCTCAACAAATAAACTGAGATGAGGGAAAACTGAGATGGAGAAGGAACCTATAGATTAGAAGGAAATTAAAAGACACAGTCAATTACAAAAGGTGGACCTTATTTGGATCCTGAGATACTTGAAATTTGTATACTGGCCTCATATTTGATATTAAAGATTTATTGTTAGTTTATTCTTAAATGAGATAATGATACCGGTTATGTTAAGGAAATGAGTGTATATTTTTTGAAAATGCATGCTGAAATACTGATGAAATTATGGCTAGGAGTAGTTATTCAGGGTAGTGATGAGTATACAGAAATTGATTACACTATTCTCTCTGCTATTGTGTATATTAGAAATTCTTCACAGTAAGTTAAAAAAAAAGCAATGAATCTTATTTTTGAGGAGGTAAAACTGCTGCAAACTTTTATCAGAATGAATATTAATCTTATTTTTCACAAAACATGCTGATTTTCATAAAAGCTACCAATTTGTTCTGCTCTGTTAAAATTCATCTCTACTTGTATTATTTGGTCCACAGCTCTTTCAAGACTCCCACAAATTTAGAAATTTGTGCCACTTCTTACAAAAATAACCTCTATAAGAAACCTTTAAGTCTGAGTCTTTTTTTTTTTTTAACTTGGTAATTTGTTGCCTGGAAATATTAAATAGACCCTTCTGAATTCCTAAATGAAAATAAGTCAATGGATGATGAAGAATGAAGATTCACAACATGTAACTCCCAAGCATGTTAACAAATACACCCTTATTTAAAAGAATTATAAATACCATATAGAGTCCAATATAATTTTTAGTCATTTTTTACGTTATATATATTAATACGTATTTATTTATATTTTATATATTTACACTATTTTGACGTGGGTTTAGAGTTTTGTTGATATAATTTTTAAAAAAATTTTACCTGTATTTTCTAGTTTTTATACAAACCATATGGATGCTTTGTTTAACTGTCTTAAGCACTTTAAAAAAATTAAAAGAAAAAAAGGAACGGAGCCATGAGCCTCTCTTTTTTATGACTGAAAATACACAGACCAGCAAGCTCACCTCCAACCCCTCCTAGCGGCTGTGCCTACTACGTGAGGCCGCGCAGGCGCAATAGCGACCTAGTGATCTGAGGCGGGACTAGAGTCTCGGGAAAAGACAGTCTTTTCCGCCAATCAGAGGACAGCGTCCAGGAGCTTCTTCCTGGGGAAGGAGAACGGAAATCGGATTTTGGTGGCAGTGGCTAAGGCGGCTACCGGTGTAAGCCCAGAGCTGAGGTTAGTGGATGGCGACGGTTTGGGGCTCCGGTCTGCGTGCGTTTCTTCTTCCGGACCCTACTCCTATTTCAGAGCTGGGCTGGGGTTGGGGGAGGCCTGGGGAGGCGCGCCGTCCGAGGGTGGCCCTCCTTTTTCTCCCCTTCCTTCGGAGAGCTCGGCCTCCCGACCCCCTGAGTGGACACCCGGCCGCAGGGTGCTGCCTGCGCAGCTGACTCGAGGCTTCGTCCGGGTGGGGAGACCGAGCCGCACTGAGGTTGAGAGCTTGGGTTCTAGGCCCCGCGCCGCCGGTTTTTTAAATTGTGTTGCCGTGGGCGAATTATTTCTTCCCTCTGGCCCTTTGTCAAATGGAAAGAACCATCTCTGTCCTTCCCACATCAGGGAGCTAATAGAGGTCAGGGGGGCGATAGATCTCAAGGTTAATCGTCAGACTCGCCTGGAGAGGTTTTAAAAACGACTTTTCAGAGGCACTCTATAGACAAGCTGAATCAAATTCCTGGGGTGGG
Organism: Loxodonta africana; assembly: GCF_030014295.1. Classification (NCBI taxonomy): domain Eukaryota; kingdom Metazoa; phylum Chordata; class Mammalia; order Proboscidea; family Elephantidae; genus Loxodonta; species Loxodonta africana. The sequence continues at coordinate 172,943,273 of NC_087343.1, read as the reverse complement.
GGGGCCTGGAATACTTTTTTTTTTTAAGTCCCCAGAACGGAACAAACACTAAGAAGGTGGATGTTGAGTATGAACACCGGCTATGATGCGTGGCGCTGGTTTTACTAAAATGAGTAAAACACCATCATCAAAAAGCTCCATCTAAGAGGAAATGGAGAAATGAACACAATTTCTGTAATATATCAAGTCTCAGTGGTACAGTTAGAAGCTTCATAGCTTTACTAATGAAGAGCTCTGCAACTAAAAGAATCTGGGATAAGAATAAGAATCCCCGCTCTGCCATTTACTAATGTTTGATCTGGGGCAAGTACTTTCCCACATTGAGCCCTGGGATCTTCATCATAGAATTATGAAAATTAAGTAAGGATATAAACAATGGTACCTGTCACTTAGTTGGCCTTTGGAAAATGGCGACTTAAATAGAGGAATGCTAATGGTGCTGGGGAATACATACAGGACAGGACTCCTAACCGAAAAAAGGTTTGTGTGGGGTGAAACCTGGGCTGTCCAAAATGTTATTTTGAAGTACCGTATGGATGGTGATTTCCCTAGTTTGATCATTATGCTGTGGTTATAAAAGAACATTCTGGTTTTTGGGATACACACTGAAGTACTTTATGGGTAAAGGATGAGTAGCCGCTAAAGCAAATGAGGAAAATGTTAAAATTTGGGAAATCAGGATGAAGAATATGAGTTCTGAATTTGTTAAAATAAAGTTTTAAAAAGTTGATTTAACTGTTTGCAACTAAGTGTGTTGTAAATAATTGAAACGATATTTATAAATGCCCCCCCAACCACACACATACTCACCCCTTTTTTCTAAATGGCTGTAGAGTATTAGACATTGTATTTTATCCAGTCCTCATATTGATGAAGGCATAGGTTATTTTCAAATTTTCCTACTCTTCAAACAGTGCTATGTTAAACATCCTTGTATATGTTTTTGTGTACTTGTACCAGTATTTTTATAGGATAAATTTCTAGAAATGGGATTGTTGGTTTAAAGAATATCAGCATGTAAAATTTGGATATTGCCATTTTAAATTCCAAATACCTACTAGGTTCCTTTCCCATCAGCTGTGCCTGAAAATTCCCCGTATTCTCTTGGGTGGTATTGGCTTACCACTTAGGGGAGTCATGCAGTGGTAGTGATGATGGCTGCTTCCGTGAGAGCTGCAGTGAGTGGGTGCCCTCCACCTGAGAAGGCATACTTGCTGGGCCAGAATAGCTAAGGGACTGCTTCTAAAGTTGGGTGACCACTCTGAAGAAACTGAGAGTGTGACCTCTGCTGGAGCCTGCTATGTAGGAAGTGTTCAGACATTTGCTGAATGATGGGATATTTGAGATCTTTATACTCCATTAAATGAAAAATAGCATTTTAAGTTTTGTTCTGAAAAATGTATGTCTGAACATTTTCCCACCTTTATTTGGCATTTTTCTCCTTCTCATCCTTTGTCTATTATTATTTTTTAGCACAGATTTTAAAAAACTCATTCAGTGGCTATTTTGATGATCAGGCATTTCCTAGGCACTGTTTGAGGTGCTGAGATAGAATTGTGAACAAGACAGGCGGAATTCCTGATACTATGGTGCTTTCCTTCTAGTGGGGATGGAGTCTGAAAATAAGTTTTAAAACATCAAAATAAAATGTTTAATATTTACTGTCATGTATTGCAAACATTTTTCTCCCAGTTACTATCTTTTAAAAATTTGCTTACGATATATTTTCCTATGTGGAATTTTTAGTTTTGTTTTCTACTAAGATTGCAAGCAATACTAAGATGGAGGCAGTGTCTAGAAAAATGGTATAGTGTAGTATTTAAGAGTTTAGGCTCTGGATCCTTACTCTGCTACTTGCTCAGTGACATTAGGCAAGTAGCTTAACTTTTCTGAGCCAGTTACCTCATTTCTAAAACTGAGGCAATAAGAGTACCTTTTGCACATTTCTCACAACTATGAGAAAAATATTTAGAACAGTGTCTGGCATATAGTGTACGCTAAAGTATTAGCTATCATTGTAATCATGTTGCCTGTATACTCATTTCATACAGAAAAATATTTGAGAAATGGGTACTCATTAAGGATGTTTGAGCCTACTCTCAAATTCCCGTTGATTGGAGCCCTCTTGAAATGGATGGAGCTGCTCAAATATTTATAAAGGTCCTACCTGCAAGGCTGTGGACATAATGAGAACTATGATTATCACAATCCTTCCCCTCCTGGAGTTTACAGTCTGATGGGAGAGAAAAACAGGATACTAGTACAGAGAATAAAAGAAGACCTACTGTTGATCTCGCTGTTTTCTGAAAAGGTGATAGTTTAAGCTAATGCCTGAAGCCAGCCCCAGGCTAGGATCGGCAGAAAAACATTCCAAGCAGAAAGAATAGCAAGTGGAAAGGCCAAAGGCAGAAGAGTGTGATACAATTAAATCTGAAAGAATGCTAGACTGAAGACAGTATTGCTAGTTTACTACAATAATAGACAAGATTATACTGGCTACTACAAAGAAGAACAGTAGTGAAAGCAAAAATATTCCTGGGAAAACTATTGTGTTCAGCCAGAAAGAATGGTGGCTTGGCCAAAACTGATAAATTTGAGATGCAGAAGTTAAACAGTCAATAGGACTTGGTGACAGGTGTGATGGGGAGTAGGTTGATAAAAATAGAGGATTAAGATAACCTTGAGGTTTCTGGCTTGAAACACTAGGTGTGGATAGTGGGGACGTTTTACTGAGAGGGAAAGTTTAAAAACTAGGGGACAGACAGGTTTGAAGTTGTACGTATGATGAGTGGAATCAGATAATTTTCTTTTTAATGTCCTATAAGGCATCCAGATGGTGCCCAGAGAGGCAGTCTGAACTGGATATAGAAATGAGGAAGTCAAGAACATACAGATCAGGGTCTCTCCACCTTGGCACTTCTGTCATGTTATGCTAGATAATGCTTTTTTGTGGGAGGCTGGCTTCTGTGTAACAGCATCTTCAGCTTCTTCCCGTTAGATGCCAGTAGCAGTCCCTTCCCTAGTTATAACAACCAAAAACGTCTTCAGACCTTACCAAATATCCCTTGGGGGGCAAAATTGTCTTCGGTTGAGGTCCACTGATATACCCAGTACCCAGTGCCGTCGCCACTGACATAGATGGTATTAAAAACAATGGAATTGATCTAGATCACCTAGGGTGGAATAGAACAAGGTTGTTATAGAACAGGGTCTAAAACTAGTGACCTCCAGATCACAAAGATTGTATATATACAATCTTTCACATGAAACTCTGGATTTCTGCCCTCTCCTGGAAAATCAGGAAACTGAAGAACAGTGAACCTTTATTCCCACATGAATGTTATTATCTGGAGGCTTTGAGATATGGCACACATACATTTTGTTCACCATAATCCCTGCCCCCAAGTGCTTCACTCTTTATTTCCTGTCTTTTCCCTTTGATATTTGAGTTTGTGCTTCTCTAATTTAGAGAGGAAGCAGGGCCCAGGGCACAGCATTAACATTTTGGTAGACCAGAATAGGCAGCAAAGGAGACTGAGAGGGAGTGGCCAGTGAGGGAGGAGGAAAACATGAGTGTAGAGTCACAGAAGCTGAGGGAAGAGGAAAAGTGTTGAGAAGGAAGAAGCAGCAGCAGTTATGCTGCTAAGAGATTAAGATGAACACAGAAAATTATCCATTGGATGTGGCCATGTGGTGATCGTTGATGAGCCATTTTAGTAGAGTGGCAGGGAATTAAAGCCAGATTGGAGAATGACAAAAATGAGTATGCAGAAGACTAGGAAAGCAGTGAATTAATGGGTTGGTACAGTAGTCATAATGAAGGAGCCCTGGTGGCGCAGTGGTTAAGAGCTCAGCTGCTAACTGAAAGGTTGGTGGTTTGAACCCACCAGCTGCTCTGCTGGAGAAAGATGTGGCATTTAGCTCCTATAAAGAAATTTTTTTTTCTTTCTTAAAGACTACAGCTTTGGAAACCCTGTGGGGCAGTTCTGCACTGTCCTGTAGGGTCACTGTGAGTCAAAGTTGACTCAACAGCAATGGAATAGTCGTAATACAGGTCCTTGGGTGCCACAAAAGGAGCCCTAGGGGTGCAGTGGTTAAAGTGCCCAGCTGCTAACAGAAAGGTCAGCGGTTTGAACCCACCAGTTGCTTCATGGGAGAAAGATGTGGCATTCTGCTTCCTTAAAGATTTACAGCCTTGGAAACCCTCTTGGGCAGTTCTGCTGTGCCCTGTACGGTCTCTATGAGTCAGAATCGACTCCATGGCAATGGGTTTTTTTTTGGTTGGCGCAAATGGTTTGCCTTTGACTACTACTAACCTAAAAGGTTGGCTGTTTAAACCCACCCAGAGGCACTGCAGAAGAAAGGCCTGGCAATCTGCTTCCTAAATATTTCAGCCAAAAAAACCCTATGGAGCACATGGGGTCACCATGAGTCAGAATCAACTCAATGGCAATGAGTTTTTTTATAGTCAGATTAAGAATGATGCCCCCTTGACTCTTTGCATCACTCACTGCACTGCCGTGGCTTGGTAGAAACTGAGAGCTGCTCTCAGTACCTCACAAGTTCCAAGTATAGAAGTGCCTCTGGAATACTGCTTGCCCCCTCTGATGTTGGAGGATGTTGTTATATCTTGAAACTGATAAAAACAGTCCAAAAGAGTACTGAGAGTCTTCTCATTTTATGATATTCATAGGCTTAAAATGGCATAAGTAGAGATTATGTGGCCATGGAAGATACATTTGGATTTGAAATTTCTATAGTAGTTGTAGAAACCCCGGTGGCTTAGTGGTTAAGCGCTACGGCTGCTAACCAAAGGGTCAGCAGTTCGAATCTACCAGGCACTCCTTGGAAACTCTACCGGATAGTTCTATGCCGGGGGCCAGCCTCGGCAATGAACAGGGTTACCAGAGGAGGGGTAGAGTTCGGCGAAAAAGAATGAGCGGTAGTGTGTCTTATATTTTCATTCTGCAGAAAAAGAAGGCTCTGCTCTTTATTTTTTACATGGTCTTTTATATCATAAGCTTACAAAAGCATAACATCGCATGATCAATAAAGGGGCAGTACAAGATATAATCATAAACATCATTTCCCAGAGACATAATTTTCCAAGTGACACATAGTACAGTTCCGCATACATACACAAGTACAATGAGTTTTTTGTTTAATTGAAGAGAATATTTTGTTGATATATTTTTACACAAAATAATAATTGACTTCATATTGCTTTACACTTATGCTTAATCTTGCAATACCTTCCACAGTTTTTATAACAATTAATCTTTTTGCAAAATCATTGTTACATAGGCTTTGTCCATCTTGTCCAGGGTGGTCAAGTTCTTGAAGCCCAGCCACTTTGGGTTACGTCATATTGTCCACGATTATGCCAAGGACAATTAGCCCAATCTCTATACCCAAAGACCAGTCAAGCGCAGCAGTGAGCGGGGTGGACGAGAAAGTTGACCTGTAATTGGCTGAGAGATTGGCTGAGAGAACTCACTGCCTTTTGTTTTTCCACTTTTATGGGGTCATGTGTGGGTGGTGGTTTAATCACAAAAAAGGGCCTTGGTAAATACCAGGATTTCACCATCCTATTCTTGTTTTCCATAGTCGAGCTATTTGTTTTTCCCCTAAGACAACTTCATGTTGATTCCCAAGTAACACACGGGCTGTCCCTACCCGAGATTTCACCAGGGGATTATGAGTAGGACGCCCCCCGTCCAAAGGTCCCTAAATCTATAATGGAATTTTATGCTTATACATTCTGCTATACACAGGCTGAAAATGAAACAGACACATAACACAGATGACAGAGATATTCCTGACTTTTCAGGAATTCTTCGATGTTTATGCTGGGGGCAGTGGGTGCAGAGAGGCCGCCCTTGCAGCCTGGCTCTTCCTGACTTTTCAGGGATTCTTTGATGTTTATGCTGGGGGCAGTGGGTGCAGAGGGGCCGCCCTTGCAGCCTGGCTCCCAGCATCTCCCCCTTTTTTATTTTTTAATTTCGCTAGATGAAGATCTGAAGCCACCTTTTGGATAGCTTGATTTAAGATTCAGAAGATGACTGGAAGAAAGAACAACAAAATCAAGAATAAACATAAAGAAATACCCGTGTTTAACAGAATGTTTTTAAGACTATGTTTTTGAATAAAGGAATTTAAGGAATCAATAAATTGTTTGGCTGTTTGAGAAGAGGAAAAATCTTTTTCTGCTTTTGTAATATCTTGTATTTCCATATGTAATTTGTCAATATTAAAACTCAAATCGGAATGATTCCATATGCCCTGGATATGATTTTTGATTTTTTCCCAATTATGTATGGTAGTATTTATAGGCATTGGAGTAACACAAATCCATTTGAAACTTACATGGCATCTCAAAGTAAGTCGCACTTTGAGATTAGTGATTTCTTGTCCTATATATAGAATTGCTTCTTCAAGGGCATTAACTTCTTGTTGTAATTTTCTATCAATGGCTTCTTGTGTGGCTAAGGCTAAAGTAATATTTTTACTTAAATTATCTACATAATTTGCAGTATGAATCTGTTGTGTTAACGCCATAGCAGAAAGTGAAAGAGAAGTTGGTAAAGCTATGAGAGCGGAAATCCCCAGTATTAAAGCTGCTACAAACCGTTTGGCTCGAGATAAAATAGCAGAAGCTTGTTTTAAGGCTTCTAGGCCTGAATCATCATACCAATCTTCTTGTAAATGTACAGGAATCATAATATATTTTGGCTGTTGTAAAATCATCATACTTTCGACAGGAATTGCAGGATTTATACAACTGGTCAGTATACAATTTTCACAAGAACTAACATAATGTGTTTTCTTGTTTTCTATAACAATACTAGAGTGATTGTTGCGGCTAATTAATAACACATATGGAGCAGGTACACAAGCTTGAATATCAAAACTCTCATTATTAAAAGGACGGGACAAAGTGACATTGCCGGCAGCAGTTGCCAGTCTCCACAAAGATGGATGTATGTTACCCGTGAAGGTAGAAAGAATAGGGGGAACCCATCCATTTATATGCCAACGATTAACTTTTTGTGGGAGAGGGACTAAGGTATCTTGCCAATTAAAACGATATCGAGCTGATTGTAAAAATAGACGATAATCATCTTCAGGATTTAAAATACTACAATCAATAAGACGTGCAGACATTTCAGGCAAAGCATATACAACTTGTGAATTATACATACAATTTCTCCAAATAGGAAATCCTTTTGAAGGGTCAATCATAGCCCAATCTTGATTGCTCTTAGAATCCTCAGGAGGCGACTTATCACAGGTAGGAAAAAGAGGAGTGTGTACTTTTGGGATACCTTTAAGAAAGTCAATTTTTTCTGGAAGGATGAGGCGTAGAGCCCATAATAATCTGTAAGGCTATTGGTTTTGATTTCCATTAGGTGAGTCAGTAATCATTGATTTGAAGCCAAAAGGAATACAGCCAGGGATAGTTTTTTGCAAATTTCTTAATTGAATACAAATAGGAGGATTATCTGACATACCAGAATAGGAATAATTAGAATTAAAGCCCTGAGGGTTCCAAAATATGGTTTCGCCCCCCAGTAATGCAGAATTATTAGTAAATACAGAGGGGGAAGGATCTTCCCAGGTGACGGGATGAAATATAGGAGGTTTTGGGACATAAGCCCAATGTATATCAGCCGTAACAACACATACCTGACAGGAAATGATAGCGAGCATTGCCACAAAAAGAGTATCCGCATTTACGGGAATATGTTGATCCACAGTTAAGGTGTGAGCCAGATGAGTAAGTTTTTTGAGTTGGCCCCAAGTTGGGGGCTCAGCCGCAATGGTTCGATGGGTTCTTGAATAGGGAGTATGTCTCCGGCTTCTCCACCGCACTTTGTCTCGAGATGAAGAGTTGTTGAGGTTTGTAGAGGGTTGTATAAAGTCGGTGAGAGGGGGTGGAGTAGAAGATGAAAAGGAGGAACTAGAGACAGGCGAAGGTGGGGGTGTAGATGGAGCATTTTCAAGAGACAGATTTCTCAGAAGAGTCGTGAGAGGTGTTAGGTTTGTAAGCAGAGAGGGAGAAAGTATTGGAGGATTTTTGGTGGTTTTTGGGTCTTGCATGTCTGATGAGTCTGTCGGGTATCCACAAAGGGGAAGTTTCGTCCTGTGGGAAAACACAAGCATAGCCTCTTCCACAAGAAATTAATGGATCAGGTCCTTTCCATTTTCCTGTTAACAGATCTTTCCAATATACTGAAGGTACAACAGTATCTTGTTTTGTATACCAATGGCGTTCCATTGGGGATAAACCTTGTTCATTTATATTTAAAAAATTAATAACAAATAATGCATGATTTAAGATATGATAAGGAGTACTATGTTTAAATTCTCCATTTTGTAATTTAGTAATTTGTGTTTTCAAAGTCTGATGAGCTCTTTCCACTATTGCTTGACCTTGAGGATTGTAGGGAATTCCTGTGGTATGATTAATTTTAAACGTTTTACAAAATTCTTGAAATGCTTTAGAAGAATAAGCAGGGGCATTATCAGTTTTAATTTCTACGGGTTTTCCCAGTATGGCAAAGCAATAAAACATATGTTGAATTATATCCTTAAATGCTTCTCCAGTTCGAGCAGAAGCCATTATGACATGGGAATAAGTATCAATGGTTACATGGACATAAGAAAGTCGCCCAAAGGATGATATATGGGTTACGTCCATTTGCCAAAGACAATTGGGTTTTAATCCCCTAGGATTTACTCCCATGGGCAAAGATGGCAATGTAGTAGGGCATGAGGAACATTGTCTGACAATATTTCGTGCTTCTTCTCTTGAAATTTGAAATTGTTTTCTAAGTGCTGAAGCATTTTGATGGTGCAGTTTATGTGATTCAGCAGCTTGTTCAATTGTGGTTATAGAAATAAGTTTTGTTAACTGATCAGCTCTATTATTACCTTCATGAATAGGTCCAGGTAGACCTGAATGAGCCCTAACATGTCCTACAAAGAAAGGTTGTGTTCTAATATGAATAAGTGTTTGAAGTTTTATTAGGAATTGTGATACAGTCGACTGAATTGGAATAGGAGCAGTTTCAATATGAGGAAATAGTCTATAGATATATTGAGAATCAGTATATAGATTGAATGGAGTATTTTTTAAATATGAAAAGGTCTTAATTACTGCTATTAATTCTGTTTTCTGGGCGGATTTTTCTTCAGTTTGAACTGTAAATTCTGTTCCATTAACAATGTAAACAGCTCTGCCATTGGCTGAGCCGTCAGTAAATACAAGAGCTGCTTGGGAAAGTGGTTGTGGTTTACACCTTTCAGGGAAACAGAATTCGTGGCTTTTGACAAACGTGAGGACAGGATGTGGTGGTAAGTGATATGTAATTTGACCTTTAAAATCAGTCAAAGCAATAGCCCATTCTTCATTATTTTGAAGAAGATAATTTGTCTGTTCAGCATTATAAGGAACTATAATATTGAATGGGTCTAGCCCAAACAGTTCCCTACTTCTTTGTCGCCCTTTTTGAAATATCAAAGCCACCAAGGAGGGATATGAAGGAACATTTTTCCTATGAGTGTGTGGAAGATGTATCCACTCTAAGGGTCCCTCTTGCCATAAGCAACCAGTAGGAGAATTTAGAGTAGCTAATATAATCAGGTCCCAAGGTAATGTATAATTAAGTCTTTGTAAAAAACTATTATTTAAAGCTTCTTCAACCAATTTTAAAGCTAACCGGGCTTCTTCTGTTAGAACCCGAGGTGAGCGAGGATTAGGATCTCCTTTTAATATATTAAATAATGGTGATAGTTCATTAGTGGACAACTTTAGATAGGGTCGAACCCAATTAATATCTCCCAACAGTTGTTGAAAATCATTTAAAGTAGTTAAATGAGTGGTTTTTAGATGAATTTTTTGAGGAGTAATATACTGATTATGTATGGTCCTTCCTAAGTAGTTAATGGGAGGATCGATTTGTATCTTTTCTGGGGCTATTTTTAGCCCATATTCTTCCAAAGCAACAACCAAATCTTGCAACACCTGTTGTAAGTAAACCCTATCTTTATGAGACAATAATAAGTCATCCATATAATGAACAAGATAAACACCAGCATGCGCATTTCTAACTTGACTTATAGCTTGATCCACATATTTTTGACAAAGAGTAGGGCTATTTTTCATTCCTTGTGGTAGAACCTTCCATTGGAACCTCCGATATGGCCTAATTAGATTAATTGAGGGCAGGCTAAAAGCAAATCTTTGTCTATCAGGCTCACTAAGAGGAATGGTAAAAAAGCAATCTTGTAAGTCAATGACTATTATTGGGTCTCCCTTAGGAATAGCAACAGGGGATGGAAGACCAGGTTGTAGGGCTCCCATATCCTGCATAGTAAGGTTAATGGCTCTTAAGTCTTGTAGAAGTCTCCATGCACCAGACTTCTTTTTTATAACAAATATAGGAGTATTCCATGGGCTGTTAGAGGGCTCTATATGTCCTAATTCTAATTGTTTTTGGACTAATTCTGTGGCTGCCTGTAGTTTTTCTGTAGTTAGGGGCCACTGCTCTACCCACACAGGTCGTTCAGATTTCCACTGTATGGGGTCAGCAGCCTTTAACAGCGTGGCCCCCACTATAAATTTGAATATCCTAGCCCTTGCCGGGGAGATCTATTCTGAGGAGAGGCCTGTATCTTAATACCTTGTTGATTTTTTCCCAGACCTCGAGTAGGGTCAAAGTGCATTTGGGTCATTTGCGCCGTTACTTGAGGGCTAGGACTGTAGAGAAATGCGCCCATTTGAGAGAGAACATCCCGTCCCCACAAGGTAAAAGGTATAGCAGGAATAACGTAAGGCTGAAAAGTACCGTTAAATTGAGGTTCAGATTCGTCCTGCCAATGTAAGATTTGAGAACTTTTCTCGGCCTGTGGTGCCTGTCCCAGCCCCACCAGCGTGGTAGGGGTCCGGGATAATGGCCAAGAGACAGGCCAATCTTTTCCAGCAACGCAGGATACATCAGCCCCTGTGTCCATAAGGCCATTTATTGGTTTTCCTTCTACTAAAAGTACTTTCATAGGTCTATTCTGAGTGATTTCCTGTAACCAAAAAACCACATCACTGGAGCCAAAGCCTCTATCTCCTCTCTCGACTTGTGAGGCCACAGTCCCCATGGTATGATAGGGAAGTAACAATAATTGTGCAATTCTCTGTCCCTTTTGAATAAAATGTGTTCGAGTTGGGGGTGACATGATAACTTTGATTTCTCCCATAAAATCCGAGTCAATTACTCCTGGAATAACAGTAAGACCTTGGATCGATAGGGAACTCCGTCCTAATATCAATCCGACCACGCCTTTTGGTAATGGTCCAGCAATACCTGTTGGAATTGTAGTAACAGAGACATCAGGAGTTAATATTGTTGAGGTGGTGGAACGGAGGTCCAATCCCGCACTTCCTGGGGTGGCTCGGATGAGACTTGAGACGGGACAAAGGGAATGAATGGGTTGTGAGACTGAGTTTGTACCCCCATTATTTTCGGGGCCGAGGGCAGGCCCCTCAAGGCGTTTCCCGACCCAGTTGGTTCAAGAGCAGTAACATTAGGAGTGTTAGTATTTGGACCTAAAATTTGACCATTTTTATGATATTTAGACCTACAATCCTTCTTCCAGTGAAAACCCTTTTGACAGCGGGGGCAAAGAGTTTTTGGATTTGACATATTTACTATAGCCGATGAATCAGCAGAATTTATTTTTCCGATATTTTTCGATGGGCACTGTCTACTAATATGTCCTGGTTGATTACAAATGTAACAGTTCCCATTTTTTCCATTACATCCAGTATTATTATTATTACTTTTCCTCTTATTATCAAAATTTGCCATAGCTTGCAAGCATACCAGGGGGGATTCACCTTTGAGAGCGGCCGCCAGGGTGATACCTTGCACAAATGCAGGGGAAAAGTCAGCACATTGTCTAATATATGCGTTAATATCACCCGTCTTCCTTATAGGTCTTAATAAGGTTTGACAAGTAGCATTAGCATTTTCATATGCCAGCTGTTTTGTAACCAAATCACAAGCTTCACTATTAGTAATAATGCGTTCAACCGCCGTTTGCAGTCGAGCTACAAAATCCTCATAAGGTTCCTGTGGTTTTTGTTTGATATCGGCCAATGCTGACGTTTTTTCAGTTCCCGGAGGTAAGGAACGCCAAGCCCCTGTAGCACAGCGGGCCGCTATTTGAGATAGCTTTTTTGATAAATTTAACTGAGTTTGATTTTGATCCCAGTCTGCTGTCCCTAGGATAGCCTCAAGAGTTATTTTATCCCTCCTGGTACTAGCTGCAACTTCTTTTTTTGCTCGTTCTTCATATTCCATTCTCCATAACAAGAAACTACCCCCTGGTAAGCAGGATTTTGCCAGCTGATACCAATCATAAGGAGTCATCCAGCTGGTTGACAGAATATCTATTAACGACAATGTGTATGGAGACAGGGGTCCATATTCTTTGCAGGCATTTTTAACCTCCTTGAGGAATTTATAAGAAAGAGGAGTCCATTCTGTATCCTCATCAAATTCCCCACTATAATGTACTGGAAAGCACAAAGGGAGGGTAACGTCCCCCTCAGACAAGCCTTGTTTTAAGGCTGCTTTGATTTTTGATTTTCCTGTCAGAGAAGGAGGTGGGGGAGGTAAAGGTACTCTATTTCGAGGAGTAAAGGTCAATGATTTAACCTCATACTTTGGAGGCTGTGACTCAATTTGCAACTTTTGTAAAGGAAGAACAATATCCTCATCCTGATGATATCTAGCAGCCTCCTCCTCTAGATCGACTTGCTCCTCCGGGCTCAGGGTGTCATTCGTGATTGGATTAGATAGACCAACAAAGGGAGGGGCTGAAGGGGTAGACGCTACAGAAGGATGTTTCTGAAGCAGAGGTGTTTCTTCCTCCTCTAAAGTGGGGTCAGAGTCAGGATTGTCTAGTACTTGGAATGCTTTAACAGAATCGGGAGTTGGGTCAAGAGTATCTCTGATAAGCATCCATAATGCAAAAGCATCAACAGGCACCCCCTCAGGACCACATCTAGTATAATATTTTTGTAGCTGTTCTCCCACAGCTTTCCATATGTCCAAATTAACCGAGCCTCCCTCTGGGAACCAGGGGCATTGTTCCTGAACAAAATGTAAAAACCGAGCTACTTGGCTTCTAGTCACCGCGGTTCCCCTTTTTTTGAGCATACACGTGATGATATCAATAAACAGTTTTCTTTCTGCAGAGGATGTTTGTCCCATAGTGTTTTTCTAGTATTCTCCTGCTTATACAGGGGTCTAACAACTTCTCATATGTTTTGCCTATCTTTCCTTTCCTATCCCCGTCCTCTCTAACGACGGGGTGGCTAAAGGGAGCTTTTCTCCTTTCTTATTTAGCTCTAGGCAACAGCCCTATCTACCCCGAGACGACGTTGCTTACCTTCAGGTCCCTGTTCGGGCGCCAGTTGCCGGGGGCCAGCCTCGGCAATGAACAGGGTTACCAGAGGAGGGGTAGAGTTCGGCGAAAAAGAATGAGCGGTAGTGTGTCTTATATTTTCATTCTGCAGAAAAAGAAGGCTCTGCTCTTTATTTTTTACATGGTCTTTTATATCATAAGCTTACAAAAGCATAACATCGCATGATCAATAAAGGGGCAGTACAAGATATAATCATAAACATCATTTCCCAGAGACATAATTTTCCAAGTGACACATAGTACAGTTCCGCATACATACACAAGTACAATGAGTTTTTTGTTTAATTGAAGAGAATATTTTGTTGATATATTTTTACACAAAATAATAATTGACTTCATATTGCTTTACACTTATGCTTAATCTTGCAATACCTTCCACAGTTTTTATAACAATTAATCTTTTTGCAAAATCATTGTTACATAGGCTTTGTCCATCTTGTCCAGGGTGGTCAAGTTCTTGAAGCCCAGCCACTTTGGGTTACGTCATATTGTCCACGATTATGCCAAGGACAATTAGCCCAATCTCTATACCCAAAGACCAGTCAAGCGCAGCAGTGAGCGGGGTGGACGAGAAAGTTGACCTGTAATTGGCTGAGAGATTGGCTGAGAGAACTCACTGCCTTTTGTTTTTCCACTTTTATGGGGTCATGTGTGGGTGGTGGTTTAATCACAAAAAAGGGCCTTGGTAAATACCAGGATTTCACCATCCTATTCTTGTTTTCCATAGTCGAGCTATTTGTTTTTCCCCTAAGACAACTTCATGTTGATTCCCAAGTAACACACGGGCTGTCCCTACCCGAGATTTCACCAGGGGATTATGAGTAGGACGCCCCCCGTCCAAAGGTCCCTAAATCTATAATGGAATTTTATGCTTATACATTCTGCTATACACAGGCTGAAAATGAAACAGACACATAACACAGATGACAGAGATATTCCTGACTTTTCAGGAATTCTTCGATGTTTATGCTGGGGGCAGTGGGTGCAGAGAGGCCGCCCTTGCAGCCTGGCTCTTCCTGACTTTTCAGGGATTCTTTGATGTTTATGCTGGGGGCAGTGGGTGCAGAGGGGCCGCCCTTGCAGCCTGGCTCCCAGCAGTTCTACTCTGTCCTATAGGGTCGCTATGAGTTGGAATCGACTTGACGACACTGGGTTTGGTTTTGGTTTTTATAGTAGATGTAGAAAGGCTACTGAGTCCATAAAAAAATTGTAGGATACATTGTGGGGGAAAAGGGTATAGAATTAAATTATCACTCATCCAGGAAACTCAGATGATACTAGGTGTCTGGATGTGAGCAATGTTAATTTTGTCAAAAGTGTTTATTAGAGTTATACTTAAGTGTTTGTTTTTGAAAATCAACCAGTAATATAAAATAAAAGTGATTGAGCCGTAAGATGGGGAGACAGCATGTGTAGTTTGGCTATGAAGAGGAGTAGAGAAATGGGGCTTATAACTGGTGAGGGATGTGGAATCAAGATTTTTTTTTGAATAGATGGGAGGATCTTAAGGTGTATTTTCCGTGCTAATAAAAGTATTTAGTAGAGAAGAAAAAATACTTAGATGATTGAGGATATAATGCCTAACCAGAAAAGGATGGGAGCCTTTTCCCGTTATAAATATGTTTAGAAACTATAGGCTTCTACTTGCCTTGGGCTGCACCCTGCCAGAGGAAAATACTCTGTCTGTAGTCACTAGATGTGACAGTGTTTGTTTCGTAATTCTACTCTAAATCTTTGGTTGATTTCCATAGGTTCCTGATCTTCCACAATGGGTGAACCACAGCAAGTCAGTGCACTTCCACCACCTCCAATGCAGTACATTAAGGAATATACAGATGAAAATATTCAGGAAGGTCTCGCTCCCAAGCCTCCACCTCCAATAAAAGATAGTTACATGATGTTTGGCAACCAGTTCCAGTGTGATGATCTTATCATTCGCCCTTTGGAAAGTCAGGGCATTGAACGGCTTCATCCTATGCAGTTTGACCATAAGAAAGAACTGAGAAAACTCAACATGTCTATCCTTATTAATTTCTTAGACCTCTTAGATATCCTGATTAGGAGCCCCGGCAGTATAAAACGAGAAGAGAAGCTGGAGGATCTTAAGCTACTTTTTGTCCACGTGCATCATCTTATAAATGAATACCGACCTCACCAAGCGAGGGAGACTTTGAGGGTCATGATGGAGGTACAGAAACGTCAACGTCTTGAAACAGCCGAGAGGTTTCAGAAGCACCTGGAACGAGTCATTGAGATGATTCAAAATTGCTTGGCATCTTTGCCTGATGATTTGCCGCGTTCAGAAACAGGAATGAGAGTAAAAACTGAACCAATGGATGCTGATGATAGCAATAATTTTACTGGACAGAATGAACAACAAAGAGAAAATTCTGGTCATAGGAGAGACCAGATTATAGAGAAGGACGCTGCCTTGTGTGTCCTAATTGATGAAATGAATGAAAGACCGTGAAGGATATTTCTTTTTTTTTTTTCTTGCCTTTCTTCTGTCCTTTCAGTGAATAGCATTATATATTGCTTTTCTTTTGTCATTTTGGTAAATAGCGTTATATATTAGTTTATTTTCTTGTGGACAGTCTTAAAAGAGGTATAACTAAAAGTCATATAAATGACTTTTATCTTGACTCAAACTTTGTCAATTATGAAACATTACAGGCAGTAATTTAAGTTTATAGCAAGCATAGACAAATGGGTACCCTTACATTAAGAGTCATCACCTTAAAAAGCAAAATGTTTGCTGCTATTGTGTGGGACATTCCTCTTTTTGGAGCTGCAGTAAAACTTTGAAGATGTCCTCAGTAATAGCAAGCTTTTGTTCTTGAAAAGTAGAGTTGTAATTTGCTTTAAGTATGATAAAGAATTTCAAGTTGTGTAAATGTGAAATTATGAAATCTTTAGACTTATTTCACTTAAAAATTTGCTTAACATCTCTAAAAGGTAGTGTAACACGTTAAAAGAGAGGAATCCAGTAGAGTTCATACAACAGCAACTTTATTTTTCCTCATGACTGCTACAAACCCACTGTCCCAGCCTCTTCTTCCCATTCTGGGTGGAATATTGGGTGGGTTTCATAACTTTTTTTTACCCCAGTCACCAGTCTTTTGGTTAGTTTTAGTTGGAAACACATTTTAGTAAATTAAAATGTTGATGTAATTAGCTACACATTTCCTTTAAAGCTAAGTTCAGACTTGCTTAAGGCTGCAGCCTATAATGGAGAAGGGGCTTGGTGGCAGAGACTGCTAGCTATCCATCAAAGGTTCTTGCTACCGTGAGATAACGTTGCTGAGGTATGGTTGCACAGCCAGGGAACACATTTCCTCGGCTCTCATCCATCTGTGTCAGGCCATGTGAGTAAGTCCTAGATAATGGAATATGGTTGTAGGAATCCAGGCCTGCCCCATTAAAATTTCTTTAATGATCTTCCATTCTCTACTCCCATCCACAAAGTGATCCACACCCAGGATTACTTTGGAAGCCCTTGAAGATGGCCAAGGTATAGTCAATTTAGGTCTTTGCATGACTATACTAGGCCCTCCTTTCATCAGTCTCCACCCCTCTTTCCCCAGCTGTTTAGACTTTATGTGAGCAAGAAATAAACTTGTTTTGAGCACTGAAATTTTATTTCTGTACTTCCTTCTCTCCTAACCCTCTTCTGCCAAACAAGGTCTTGGTAGAAAGTCTGCCTTGTATTCGAGGATCTCTGCCTGCGGTTCTCTTAATGTAGGCCAGTGGTTCTCTAAGTCTTGAACCAGCAGCATTAGTATCACTTGGGGACTTGTTAGAAATGCTTATTATCAGGCCCTTCTCCGGACCTACTGAATCAGAAACTGGGGATGGGACCCAGCAAGTTGTGTTTTAAAAGGCCCTCCAGGTAATTCTGATGCATACTCAAGATTAAGAACCACTGATGTAGGTAGTGCCTTTTCCCAGATGTTTGCTTTTGATTCCTGACTCAGCCCCTGGTTCCCAGCACATCACCTGTCAGAGATTTGCTCTATTAAGGTCTCATTAGTCCTAGCGCTAGCAAAGTCCAGTTTAAAATAGCTGCAGACCAACTCTGTGTATCAAACATTCATGCATCATTTGCCTTCACAAATTTTGGGAGTGCGAGCTGCTCCCAAGCACACACCTATTTATCACAAGGGCAGCTATTTGGCCAGTCTGCCATCTTTACCCTCCCCCTACCCTGCCACCATTTGTGGTATAGACCTTTGGGACTCCAGAGACTAGGGGACAGTCCAGCTCTCTTGAGCTTAAATCCCTCGTGGGGGAGCTAGACAGAAATTGCACAGCACTTGAGCAACTCTCAAAGAAAACTTTGACCTCAACCCTTTTATAACCTTGAGAATGGTGGTGTGCTAAAAGGGCCAAAACCAGTTTTTGATTGCTTTTCAAAACTTTAAATGCAAATGGCTACATTTAAAAAACTATGGAAATCACATTATAGCGTTTTTACAAGAGTCAAAACATCCATTTGCATATTAATTGGTGTGGAAGGAGGTTGGGGATGGAGGACTGCAAGATTAAAATCCTATGTAGAATCTTAGATTTAGACCTCTGGAGAATCTGATCTTGCAGGCCTGAGGGTGGGACCTGACATCGCCTTTTAAAGGGTTCTGACGTGAATCCCGTGATTTCTGTGATTACAGTTTAATGAACAAGCAGTAGTGGTCTGATATTTGTCGCAAGTTTAAAAGCTTATCTCTATAAAATCTTTCAGTCTACGGAGGATTGAAATACATATCTGCACTCCTGGTTATAATGAATACTCCTGAAAGATTGGTTCCTCAAAGTAAAATATCTGGAAGAATCATCGGAGTGGCTCCTGATATTACCAATCATGAAGGATAAATTGAACAGCCAAATCATGGGGTGGACAGGGAGGGTCTCCAGGGCAACTGGGACTCAAACTCCGTTCAGACCCTCTATCTCCGGTATCAGGCTTCTCTCTGTTAGCTTTATTCTGTTTACATATCAGGTTCTTTAATGGTGTGGGGTGGACAACATGACTGCTAACAGCTCCCCAGCGCTAAGTCTTTGTATTTCTACCTACCACTGTCTGGCAGCTGCCTCTGAAAAATAAAATAAAATAAAAAAAAGTGGAATGCTGATAAGTTAACCTTAATTTGGGAGGAAGTAGGGATTATATAATGATTCCAACTGGGACCTGAGATCCTGTAAGAATTCGACAGTCCTCGCTATGTCCATGTACAGGGGAAGCGATCCACCTTTTAGGGGAAAGAAGGAGTGCTGAGTTGACAATACTGTGGATATCCAGAACAGATTAAGCACATGTAAACTCTCACTGGCAAAAATAGGTTGTACTAATTCATATTCCCTTCATCTGTGTGAGAATCCCCCCTCCCCTATTCATTTATTTCCTCACTGTAGTCATTTAATATTTATTGTGGTCCTCTTTATATCTGATACTGGTTTAGGTGTTGAGCATTGGGTAGGGCAATGGAGAAAGGACAATAAACAAGGAAACGAATTGATTTCTTAAGGTGGTAAGTTTGTGCCCTAACTACCCAGCCATTATAGGACCTCAGAATAATATTGCCAATTAAGTTTGTATTTCCTACTCAAAATACCTTATCCACATTATCTTCTTTTTTTGAGGTATGTTTACATGTTCATATTTACTTTAGATACTTAGCAAAGCATCTTCGACTATTTTTGCTGTGCTGTGTTTCAGAGAAAAGACCTGTGCTGAGCTCCGTTCTCACAAACAGTAAATGCAAGTGTTTCATGAGGAAATAAAAAGTTGGCATGATTTGGATGCAGAGAGGCTAGTATGGCTACAACATACTGAGGGAGGATAGTCACCCCCAGTGAAGCTAGAGAAGTAGAGGAGGGCAGATGAACAGAATTTAGAAAGTCAAGGGGAAGATTGGTTTTGATTGTAAATCTGATGGAAGATCAACAGCAAACACATAGCAGTTTGTTGGCACTGTTTACATACATAAAATCATTTTATCCTCACATCCCAAAGAAATCAGTATTTTATTTTGCTGAGTTTTTGATGAGAGTTTACACAGCAAGTTAGCTTCCCACTTGAAAATTTCCGCACAGATTGTTCAGTGACAGTTATGTGTCACCATTCTCTTCGTGTTCTGTTTTTTCCACTCCCAGCACTCTAGTTTCCCTGGCCCGTTACCTGCTCATCTTTGCTTTTGAGCAACTGCTGACTTTTTGGTCTGATACTGATGGTTTTTAAGTAGAGCACCGATCTTACAGTAACATCCTTTATTTTGTGTGCCACTTTTCTTTTTCGCTAAAGGGTGATCTCAGGTGGTAGGCTCAGTTCTAGGTTTAAAGAGTGTCTCAGGGTGATTTTCTCAGGGTGTCCTCTGTTCTCTATTGCTCCAGTTTGTCTGCCTTTTTTAAAAACAGAATTTGAGTTCTACTCCAAATTTTTCTCTCATTTTATCCGGGACCATCTATCATGACCCTTGTCGGTAGTGGTAGCCGGGCACCATCTAGTTCTTCTGGTCTCAGGGTAGATGATGTTGTGACTTGAGTAGACTTGATTCTTCTCTGAGTTTTTTGTTACCTTCTTACTGTTTTGCTCCTGTTAAGTAGAGACCTGTAGTCATGTCTTAGATGGCTGCTTACAGGCTTTTAAGACCCTCAGACCCCACTCATTTCTCCAGGATGCAGATGATGATTTTTGTGAACTATTTATGCCAATTGACTAAGTTATCCCATGAGGCTATGGTCCTAAGCTTTCAAACCCAGAAAACCAATGTTGGAAGGCATTTGGTTATGTTTGAGGAGTATCCATATTTGTGTTTTAAATGAATATATGTGCCTGCATCCTTGTGTATTTACATGTACCAATGGGTTGCTATGAGTTGGAATCAACTCAATGGCAACGGGTTTATAGATACTTCAAAGGACCCCTGATGGTGGTTAAGAATTCGGCTGCCAACCAAAAGGTCAGCAGTTCGAATCCACCAGCCGCCTCTTAGAAATCCTATGGGGCGGTTCTCTGTGTCACTATGAGTCAGAATCAACTCGATAGCAGTGGCTTTGATATTTTGGGTTTATAGATACTTCAAAGGAGCCCTGGTTGCACAGTGGTTAAAGTGCTTGGGTGCTAACTGAAATGTCAGTGTTTCAAACCCACCAGTTGCTCCACAGGAGAAATATGTGGCATTCTGCTTCCGTAAAGATTCATGGCCTTGTAAACCCTATGGGGCAGTTCTGTTCTGTCCTATAGGGTCGCTATGAGTTGGAATCGACTTGATGGCGTGGTTTTGGTTTTTGGTTTATAGATACTTCTGTTCTCACCTATGTACAAACCTGTACCTGCCTGTATACCAATATGCCTATGTCCATCCATATGTGTTCAAGCACTCATTTTTACTTTTGTTATACTGTGCTCACTACATGTACATTCAGTGCCACTTTTCCCATCACCAAAAAAATATTAAGTCTCTATGATCTAAAGTGTACTTTCCCCTTCCCTCGTCTGCCCTCTTCTCCCTGGTAACCACCAATGAACACTGGTCTCTCTATATCTATTTTTGTCTTCTTATAAAAGAGGGATCATATAATGTTTGTCTTTATATGCTTGACTTATTTCACTCAGCATTATACCCTCCTGGTCCATCAGTGTTATAATACGTTTCACAGATTCATCATTTTTTTTATGGTTGCATAGTATTCTACTGTGTGTATGTACCACAATATGCTTATCCACTCATCTACTGATGGGCACTTCAGTTGTTTCCATTAATTTTCCATTGTGAGTAAAGTAGCAACGAACATAGGTGAGCATATGTCTGTTGGTGTCATTATTTTTAGGTTTCTAGGGATTGCTGGATCATAGGGTGCTTCTATTTCTAGTTTTTTGAGAAAGCACCATGCCATTTTCCATAGTGGCTGTACCATTTTACAGTCCTACCAGCAATGGATAAGGGTTCAAATCTCCCCACATCCTCGCCAACATTTGTTGTTACCGTTTTTTTTTTTTTTTTATCGGTACCATTTTAGCTGGGGTAAGATGGTATCTCATTGTAGTTTTGATTTCCATTGCTCTAATGGCTAATGGGAGCTCTGGTGATGCAGTAGTTTAGAGCTAACTAAAAGATTGGCAGTTCGAATCCACCAACTGCTCCTTGGAAACTCTATGGGGCAGTTCTACTCTGTCCTATAGATAGGGTCATTATGAGTCAGAATCAACGGCAGTGGGCTTTAATGGCTAATGATCAGGAACATCTTTTCATATGTTTGTTGGCTGCTTGGATGTCCTCTTTGGTGAAGGTTCTATTCATGTCCTTTGCCCATTTTGTGATTGGATTATTTGTCTTTTTGTTGAGTTGTTGCTGTTTTCTATAGATTTTAGAGGTTATACCCTTACTGGATAAGTTGTTTCCAAAGATTTTTTCTTAGTCTGTAGGTTATGTATTTATTCTTTTAATAAAGTCTTTTGATGAATGTAAGTTTTAAATTTTTATGAGGTCCCATTTATTTATTTTGTGTTCTATTCATGCATTTGCCATTCTGTTTGTTATCCTATTTTTGCATAAGATTAGGTCCCATAGTTTTCTTCTGGGAATTTTATGGTTTTAAGCCTAACATTTCAGTCTTTGATCCATTTTGAGTTAGTTTTTGTGAATAGTGTGAGGTATGGGTCCTGTTGCTTTTTTCTGTAGGTGGATATCCAGTTTTGCCAGCACCTTTTACTAAAGAGATGTTTCCGGCCCCTGAATGGACTTGGCCCCTTGTCAAAAATCAGTTGTCCATAGATGGCTGGGTTTAATTGTGAGTTCTCAATTCTATTCCACTGGTCTATGTGTGTATTGTAGAACCAACATCAGGCTGTTTTGATTATAGTGTTTGTATAGTATGTTTTGATATCGGGGAGTGTGAGGCCTCCTTATTTGTTCTTTTTCTTCAATATTGCTTTGGCTATTCGGGGTTTCTTTCCTTTCCATATGAAGTTGATCATTAGTTTTTCCATTTCAGTAAAGAATGTTGTTGGGATTTATATCAGCATTGCATTATATCCGTAGGTTGCTTTAGGTTTTGACATTTTCACTCTATTAAGTTTTCTAATCCGTGAATACGGGATATCTTTCCGTTTTTGTTGGTCTCCTTTAATCTCTTGTAGTACTGTTTTATAATTTTCAATGTATAGGTCTTTTATGTCTCTGATTGGATTAACTCCTAGGTATTTTATTGATTTGGGGGCTATCATAAATGGTATTGTTTTCTTGGTTTCTTTTTCGGAGTGGTCTTTGTTGGTGTAGAGGGACCCAACTGATTTTTGTGTGTTGATGTTGTACCCTGCAACATCGTTAAATTCTTCAATTAGTTCTAGCAGTTTTCTTGTGGAATCTTTAGGGTTTTCTATGTATAGGATCATGTCATCTGCCAATAGAGATAGTTTTATTTCTTCCTTTCTTATTTGGGTACCTTTTATTTCTCCTTCTTGTCTCTTTGCTCTGGCTAGGACTTCCAGTACAATGTTGAATAAAAATAGTGATAATGGGCATCCTTGTCTCATTCCTGTTCTCAGAGGAAAGGTTCTCAGCTTTCTTCATTGAGTATAGCGTTAGCTGTTGGTTTTGCATATATACCCTTAATTATGTCGAGAAATTTCCCTTCTATCCCTATTTTGTTGAGAGTTTTTATCAGGAAAGGGTATAGATTTTTATCAAATGTCTTTTCTGCATCAATTGATATGATCACATGGTTCTTTTCCTTTGTTTTATTTATGTGGTGGATTACACTGATTGATTTTTTAATGTTGGACCACACTTGTAGTCCTGACATGAATCTCACTTGATCATGGTGAATGATTTTTTTTATTTGTTTTTTGATGTGTTACTACATTTGTTGCCCAGAATTTTGTTGAAAAATTTTATACCTATGTTCGCAGGCGATATTGGTCTGTAATTTTGTTTTTTTGTGATGTCTTTGCCTGTTTAGGTATCAGGGTTATGCTAGCTTTATGGAAAGAGTTTGGTAGTATTCCTTCCTCTTCTCTGTTTTTGAAGAGATTGAGTAGGATTGGTGTCAACTCTTTTCTGAATGTTTGGTGGAATTCTCCAGTGTATCCGTCTGTTCCTGGGCTTTTGTTGTTGTTGTTGCTAGCAGCATTTTGATGACATCTTCAATTTCTTCTTTCGTATTGGGTCTGTTTAAATTTTTCTACCTTTTTTTGTGTTAGTTTGGGTAGGTACGTGTTTCTAGGAATTTGTCCATTTCATCTAGGTTTTCAAATTTGTTGGAGTATCAGTATTTATTTTTATACTCGTATTACAGGTGAGGAAGTGGACGTTGGGAGGGGTTATTTAACTTACCCAAGGTCACCTAGTTGTGTGGCGCAGCCAGAATTGAAACTAGGCATACATCCATGTTACTACCTTGCTCCTGCATCATATAGTTAATAAATTATATAGGTAATAAGTAGTGAAACCAAGAGTGGAATCTAATGTTTTGACTCTAAAATTCACACTCTTAGATACTACACGATGCTGGGCTGAGGAAGGGAGAGATTTGTAAATTTTTTCCTAATGTGTTTAGGCACTTACGTCTTAGTTGACTCCTTTGGGTATCTTAAGGAGATGCCATGCTTATAGCACTAATCTTCCTAAAAATCCCACTTAGTAGGTATTATTCACATTTTATGGATGATGAAAATAAGGATCAAAATTTGTGATTTGCCCAGGAGGTGTATCCAACTTAGAATCTAGGATCTGTCAGAAGTTGGCAAACTTTTTCTATAGAGAGCCAGTTAGTAAAGTAAACTAAAAGCATCGAGGACCATATGGTGGTATCTGTTTCAACTACTCAATATGGCAAGACAGCAGCCTATAAAATTGGTGGCGTGGCAGAGATATCTGACCTTTTCTAACTTTACAAGGGGGAAGGAGAATCAAGATCAGCCACCCAAGGCCAATTCCTATGAGGCGGAGGTCAAACATACTTCCCCACTCTAACCTTTTTATCTATCAATTTTGATATCAGCCATCCCTCTTATGGCCCTCTGTACTTCTCTGCTGGGTTTGATAATTCGTTGCAATGGCCACACAGAATTAATGGGCCATACTTGCAGTTATGGGGTTTACTAGAGAAGTAACAGGTTACAATTCAGGATCAGGAATGACTCAGGATACAGTTCTTCAATAAGGGCAGCCTCTTCTTAGCCATGCCTGCAGGCAAGCCTCTCTCTGGCTCTTGGCCTCCCGGCTCCTCAGCCCAGCCTCTGCTCAGGCAAGTGTTACAAAGCTCTTTAGTTCCACCAGTAAGTGCCCAGAGGCACCGCATTCTACCAGCAAGCTTCAGCCTAAAGGCATTCGGCTGTCTCTTCCATGAGTCTGCAAGACTAGCTCTGCTGAGGAGGGCCCGGCCTGAGGCACCCCCACTCAACCAGGAAGCCTTCTGCCTGAAGGCGATCAGCCCTTTCACTCTGTGGGTTGGCACACCCACTGTAACTGCCTTGCTCCATGGGCCGGGAAGTCCACTGCACTGTCTCCTGCCGGTCTCCTGGTTCCCATAGTTTCTCAGTGTCTAGTGCTATCTCTGGTGTTGCAGCTCTTTCTCTCTCCTGGATCCAGGAGGTTCTCAGCTCAGGGCAATAGGGTCTGGACGTGTTCCACTCTCATCTCTTCTTGGTTGTAGTAACTTCCCCCTTGTCCACCTCTGGGATGGCTCATTTTAAGTCTAGCAGAATAGCAAAACTGACCAATCCTTTAGTTAAGGTTCCATATACCTTATTTGCATGGTCTCATCCTCACAAGAGTGCCATGTACCTTATTTGCATTGTTAGCAAGCAATCCAATCCCCTTGGTGGGCCACAAGCACCTCATTTGCATAGTCCCACCTAGTCAATTGGTGGGAGTTACAAGACCATGGCGAGAAAGGCCATATAAAAGAGATCCATCAGACACAGTATGTAAACAAATGGGTGTGGCTATGTCCAATAAAATTTTATATATGGACACATTTGAATTTCAGTCATTTTCACATTATGAAATTTTCTTCTTTTGATATTTTTCCCAGCTATTGAAACATGTAAAATCATTCCTATCCTGCAGATTATGCAAAGACAGGCAGCTGATTGGATTTGGCTGGTGGGCCATAGTTTGCCTAGGTGGTTGAGTTCTAAACCCTGGAGCGTTTTTACAAAACCAGTAATGAAAACTACAGAAATAAAAATTATAGAACCTTTCTCACAGGATTGTTCTAAGGATTAAATGAAATAATGGCTACAAAGCACTTAGCACAATTCCTGGTAAGTAGTAAGCTAGCAGAGGTCAGCTACTATCCTTCCTGCTGAGTCTTTTGTCTTTTCCATACCAATGACATTTAGAATTAGGAGTCCCTGGGTAGTGCAAGGAAACCCTGGTGGCGTAGTGGTTAAGTGCTATGGCTGCTAACCAAGAAGTAGGCAGTTCAAATCTGCCAGGCGCTCCTTAGAAACTCTGAAACTCTATGGGGCAGTTCTACTCTGTCCTGTAGGGTCGCTATGAGTTGGAATTGACTCGATGGCAGTGGGTTTGGTTTTGGGTAGTGCAAAGGAGCCTTGGTTGCACAGTGGTTAAGTACTGGGCTGTTAAATTTAAGGTCAGTAGTTCCAACCCACCAGCTGCTTCGTGGGAGAAAGATATGGCCGTCTTCTTCCATAAAGATTTACAGCCTTGGAAACCCTCCAAGGCTGTCCTATAGGGTTGCTATGAGTTGGAATTGATTTGAAAACAATGGGTTTGGTTTGGTTTCGGGTGGTACAAATGGTTAAGCTCTCAAATACTAGCCAAAAGGTTGGCAGTTTGAACCTACCAAAAGGCACCTCAGAAGACAGGTCTGGTGCTCTGCTTCTGAAAGGTCACAACCTTGAAAACCCTGTGGAGTGGTTCTACTCTGCACACATGGGTTCTCTATGAGCTGGAATCGACTCGAAGGCAACTAACGACGATATTTAGAATCAAAGGTTTTACTGGTTTCAAAATGCAATGTGTTGATTCTACCAATAAGTGGCACTCTTACCTCAAGTTTTATAGGCTGCAGCCTGTGGCCAAGGAAGGGCTAAGATGGAGAAACCAGTATAGTAGTGCTGATTATGATACTGAGCTTTTTATTCAACAAGAGAGGCTTGGTGTCTGTGCCACTCTGTGGTCTATGAAGTCTTTTATCAGAAGAGAGGAGGGTGTGAATTTTTCAAAATAATTAGCATAATGTGAATAAGAGCCTTTAGGCAAGACCTCAGGGACTGCTGTTTTTTACTGAGTGGATGATAACACTAAGATTCTTCTCACATTTACTTCACACATATTGACCAAGTTCAGTGAAGCAGCTGATTCCTAAGGGAAGATATTCAAAGAACGGGGTGGGGAAAAGGAGATATGTCTGCCTAGGTATGCTTTGTATCAGAACAAAAGGAAAAGTGTCTTCTGTGTCTCTTTTACAATTGTTCATTCATTCAACAAACATGAAGATCTAATATGAATACCATGCAGTCATTAAGAACCATAAAGAATGAGAGTATTGACATGAAAGATATTCTAGATAGGACAAAAGCAAGTTGCGGGGTATAGTCTGAGTCTGTTTATGCATAATCGAAGATCATAATCAAATTGGGAAAATATATAGCAAACTATTTTATGGATAAAGAAATTGATATTCAACATTTAAGCAACTTACCACACCAAGGACACTTAAGCGAGTAAATGGTAGGATTAAAACTCAGGTTTAAAATAAAATAATAATAATGAAGACTAAGAAGAAGAGGGAAAAAAAGAGTAAAGAAAAAGAACAAGTTACACTAGAAATTGAGCTCTACAATTTACCAGCACTGCAACCTTGATTTGGCATATTAATCTCCCTGAAATTCGTTTTCCTTGACTATTATAATTATGTAGCCTTGGTGGCACAGTGGTTAAAAGCTCAGCTGCTAACCAAAACTTTGGTATTTCGAATCTACCAGCCACTTAATGGAAACCCTATCGGGCAGTTCTGCTCTTTCCTATTGGGTTGCTATGAGTCAGAATTGACTCAACGGCAACGGGTTGGTTGGTTATGGTAATTACAGTACCAATCTCATAGCCAGCCAACCAGTTACTGTGAAGTTGACTTTGACTCACGGCAACCCCAAGTGCTCCATAGTGTTTTTAATGGTTGATTTTTCGGAAGTAGATCACCAGGCTTTCGGTTAGCAGCTGAGCGCATTAACTGTTAGCACCACTCCGGGATTCCTCTCCTCGAGTAGGTACAATCTAATGCTGAGAATGAAAGAGAAAACCCACCCTGACTCTTTCTGGAACCCATTTACCCCCAGGCAGCATGCTCAGGCTCAGTTAGGTCTCAGTCCTCTTAATCCTCTGTGCAGAGGCATCTTATCTGAAACCACTGAAAAGTGGCTGGGAGACTAACGAGCTGTTTGAGCTCAGAGCTGTAATCACTGCTATTTACAGGCAAGAATGATCAAAAAAAAGGTACAAATAATCAATAGCAGAAAGGAAAAGGGATGTTACTACAGACATTACATAAAGTACAAAATAATAAGAAAATATGGATAATTTTATAACAATAAATTTGAAAATTTAGACAAAATGGATACATTCCTAGAAAAATTACCAACACTGGCTTAAGAACAGCCCATCTAAATAGTTTTCTAACCATTTATAAAATGAAGTAGTAGTCAAAATCTCACAAAGAAAACAATATTGAGAAGTTTTGCTGGCAAGTGCTGCCAAACATTGCCAGAAAAAAAACAAGAATAAAAAATTATTATAATCTTATACAGACTCTTTCAGAGATTAGAAAAAGACATTCTCCAACTCTTTATGAAACTAGCATAAACAAAATGTTAGCGAATTGAACACCAAACCAAACCAAACCCGTTGCCATCGAGTCTGTTTCAACTCATAGGGACCCTATAGGAGAGAACTGCCAGATACAGTTTCCAAGCAGCGGTTGGTGAATTTGAATTGCCGACCTTTTGGTTAGCAGCCGTAGCACTTAGCCACTACGCCACCACGGTTTCCTGAATTGAACCAGTAATATGTAAAGGAAAAAGTAATGTATTATGCCAATCTGTGTTTTACTCAGGAATATAGAATAGAAAATTCATGTAATCTATTTTCTCTATTCCTATAATGGAAACCCTGGTGGCGTAGTGGTTAAGTGCTACAGCTGCTAACCAAAAGGTCGGCAGTTTGAATTTGCCAGGTGCTCCTTGGAAACTCTATGGGGGCAGTTCTACTCTGTCCTATAGGGTCGCTATGAGTCGGAATCGACTCGATGGCAGTGGGTGGGGTTATTCCTATAACAGATAAAAGAGAGAAATCACTTGATCATCTCAAGATACATTAAAAGTATTTTTATGAAATTCAGTATCCATTCATGAAAAAGAAAAAAAAAACTCTTAGAACATTAGGAATAGGAAAGAACTTTCTTAATCTAATAAATAGTAGTTTCATAAATACTATAGCATGCATTACACCCAAGCTGGAAAGCTGAAGTCTTTTTTTTGGGGGGCGGGGGTGCGGAGCTAGAATAAAATAAGGATGCCTGAAATCCCAGCTTCTAGTAAATATGTGCTAATTTTTTTTTACAACATGGTAAGGTAAAAGAAAACGATTTAAAATGAAAAAAACTTAAACTGCCATTATTTGTAGATGATATGATTGTCGATATAGAATATTCAATAAAGGCTACAGATATCTTACTAATAAGAGGATTTGCTGATTGCTGGAGAAAAAAAAATCAATATCTGAAAATAAATTACATTTCAGTATACAAGCAACAAACAGAAAATGAAAGTTTAAAAAGAAGATATTTATGACAGCATCAATAATATGAAGATCCCAGGGAAATAAATTGAAGAAATCTATGTAACATTTTTTTTAATATATTGTGTGTGTGTGTCTGTGTGTTTTAGGTGAAAGGTTACAGAGCAAATTAGCTTCTCATTAAAAAATTAATGCATATATTGTTTTGTGACATTGGTTGCCAGTCCCACAAAGTGTGAGCACTCTCTCCCTCTTGACCTTGGTTTCCTCATTTCCATTCGTCCAGCTTTCCTGTTCCCTCCTGCCTTCTCATCCTTGCCCCTGGGCTGGTGTGCCCATTTAGTTTTCTATACATGGTTGCGGTATGTGTATTACTGTTTGTTTTATGGGCCTATCTAATCTTTGGCTGAAGGGTGAACCTCAGGAGTGACTTCAGTTCTGAGTTAAAAGGGTGTCCACGGACCGTATTCTCAGGGTTTCTCCAGTCCCGGTCAGACCAGTAAGTCTGTCTTTTCTTTTTTTTATGTGAGTTTGAATTTTGCTCTACCTTTTTTTCCAGCTCTGTCTGGGATCCTCTATTGTGATCCCTGTCAGGGCTGTCAGTGGTGGTAGCCGGGCACCATCTAGTTGTGCTGGACTCATTCTGGTGGAGGCTGTGGTAGTTGTGGTCTCTTAGAACTTTGGATTAATTTTTCCCTTGTGTCTGTGGTTTTCTTTATTCCTATGGAGTAAATTTTAAAAGTTCATTAAGAAATATCAAGGAAAACATAAATATAAGGAAAAATAAAACATGTTTATGGGTTGGATGACTCAATATTACAAAGTGGTCAAATTTACTCCAAATTGACCTGTGGATTCAATCAAGCCAATCAAATTTCCACTAGTTTATTTAATAATTTATAAGCTGATGCTAAAACCTACAGGGGGTACAAAGGACTAAAAATAGCCGAGATGCCCTTAAAAAAGAACTAAGTGCAAGAATTTGCCCTACAGATAAGTGGTAGCTATCATAAAGCTGCAGTAATTAAAACAATGCATTTTATTGGTAAAAGGATAGACAAGCATACTATTGGAACAGAATAGAAAGCCAAGAAACATATCTATGCCTATACGATTTTTGAAATATAAGAGGTGGTATTATAAAGTAGTAGGAAAATGCTGTAATTTTCAATAAATGGGGCTGTAATAACTTATGCAAACATCAATTCCAAGAGGATTAAAGGCCTAACAGTGAAAGACAAAACTATAAAGCTTTAAAAAAATAATGCAGGAGAATATTTTTATAGTCTCTCGGAAGGAGAAGAATTTCTTAAATAAAATACAAAAGCACGGCTTATAAAAGCAAAGACTGGTAAATTGGGCTACGCTGAAATTTTAAAAAATTGATTAAACAAAACATAAATAAAATGAAAAGACAAGCCACAAAGTGAGAGAAAATATTTGCAACAGATTAAACCAGCAGAGGACTAGTATTCAGAATATGTAAATTATACGTATATAAATCAATAAGAGAAATATAGAAACCAAGAGAAATATGAGCAAAAGACTGGAATAAGCATTTATCCAAAAAAAAAAAAAATCCAAAGGGTTCATAAACAAAAGAAAAGCTGGGTAACCCTACTAGTAATCAGAGAAATGCAAATTAAAGCCACAGTGAGGTGCCATCACACCCATACCGGTTTGACAAAAAAAAAAAAAAAAAAAAAACTGGCAATGCCAAGCATTGAGGAGGTAGAACAACAGAAATCTTACACATTTCTGGTGGGAATCTTGGAAAACAGTTTGGCATTATCTAAGAAGGTTCAAGAGGTACGTGCCCCCCGGACCCAGTAATTCTGCTCTTTGGAATATACTCCAGAGATACTCCTATACACCTGCACAAGGATCCATGTATGTCTAGAATGGCACTGCCCATGGTAACCAAAACGGACTATGAAACACCCATCTAAAGTAGGATGAACAAATAATTTGCAGTATATCTGTTACTACGAAAACCATTCAGTAATAAAAATAACCTACAGATACATACAACAGGGACAGATATCACAAATATGCTGTTGAGTGAAAGAAGCAAAAGATTACAGATAATATGATTTTGTTCAGCAAAACTATATATATATAAAATTTCGGGATATATTAAAATAAAACAAAAAAACAAACCCATTGCTGTTGAGTTAACGGAAGCATAGGACCCTCTAGGACAATAAAATTGCCCCATAGGATTTCCAAGGCTATAATCTTTAGGGAAACAGACTGGCACATCTTTCTTCTGCAGAGTGGCTGGTGGGTTTGAACTGCCGACCTTTTAGTTATCAGCCAAGTGGTGCTTAACCACATCGCACTGGAAAAAAATGCAGAAGCCTGACAGTACCGATATTGACGTGAATCATCGGAAGTTCTTCTCACTGCCAGTGGGAGTGTAAGCTGGCATAAGCACTCTGGAAAACTGGTGAACATTATTTTGTGAAGTGGATGCCTAAGAGAAGAGAAAAATGAGCATGTGGGTCAGGGCCAAAGAAGAACGAGTAAAATGGAATAAAACGAGAAAAGGATCTCACTGGCCTTGATAATGAGCCGCACTCTGAACTGAGTTAAATTAACTCTCTGCACCTGGAGTGGAAACCCTGGTAGTGGAGCTGTTAAGTGCTATGGCTGTTAACCAAGAGGTCGGCAGTTCCAATCCGCCAGGCGCTCCTTGGAAACTCTATGGGGAAGTTCTACTCTGTCCCATAGGGTCGCTGTGAGGGGGACTCGACTCCATGGCAGTGGTTTTTTTTTGGCACCTGAAGTAGAGCATGCTCAGAAAGAGTGGCCACCCCCGCTGCTCTGCCACCCGTGAGGTCTCCGTGGGAGGTGTGGGACCTGCTTTTTCAAGGTGAGACCTACAGATAGGATTTCCTACGGTGACTTATAGCTCAGCCGAATTTTCTCTATGGTGAACCTTTTTGCTGTTTTGTCACGTGGAGCCTAGCAGAGCTGTTGAGGGTAAATTATTTCTA
Source organism: Loxodonta africana (assembly GCF_030014295.1). Taxonomy (NCBI): domain Eukaryota; kingdom Metazoa; phylum Chordata; class Mammalia; order Proboscidea; family Elephantidae; genus Loxodonta; species Loxodonta africana. The sequence goes on along the minus strand of NC_087343.1, from coordinate 172,911,025 downwards.
CGCTCCTCTGAGTTTCCTGTACTCTAAAGAGAAGCAGCTTTAACTTCCCCTGAAGGTTAAGCTTGCTGCGTCAATGTTGAGATATCTCAACACACTGACTTGCTCTTGCTGGGCCGCTGTTTTCTGGGCTGCAGGACAAGACCATTGGGAGGGGTGCTCTAGGCTGGCTCTGGTACTCACCAGAGTGTGACCTCAAGCTTAATCTCTGGCGTTCATCCACAGCCCTCTAAGTATAAACACGTTGCCATCGAGTCGATTCTGACTCATAGCGACCCTACAGGACAGAGTAGAACTGCCCCATAGGTTTCCAATGAGCGACTGGTGGATTCCAACTGCCAAGCTTTTGGTTAGCAGTCAGGCTCTTAATGACTTCACCACCAGAGTCCTTTCTGAGAGAAAAGAAACATATTTGGTTGTGCAGGTTTTCTTTCCTCAAATCCCTTACTCACCCCCATTGGTGGGCGGGGGGGAGGGTAGGGGCAGGGGAGAAGACAACTTCTGTTTTTTCCGCCCAGTATCCATTTTTCCTCCTGAAATACACTGATTTTTCTTTGGAGGAGCTACCCTTCTTTCACTTTCAGTACATGAAGTTTGAGGATGTGACCCCAGACTAAGCCAATTAATGCTTTTTGACCCTGTGGATGCAATGATTTTTCAGGAACGTGTCTGTGACCCAGTTTGGACCCATGAAGAGTGTGAGTTCCTGGACCTGTGTGGGGGCAGCCACGAGATGTGTTTTGGTGTGAGGATATGTGACCCATAGCTACAGGAGAGAGGACGCCACGTAGAATCAGAGGGAGAAGCCAGCACTGAAGACAGCTGAGAGTTGAGTTTAGATAGAAAGTAGGACCATTGAGTCAAGTCTTGCCTGAAGCTGGACTTTTCAATACCATCAATCAAAACAAGTACAGTTCAAGCCAGTTTGAGTTGAATTTTCTGTCATATGCAATATAAATATTTGTCACAGTACAGGGTCTTTGGTGAGAGACGAAGAGTTTGCTGGTATAAGAACATACCACAACCAGTGTAAGAACACACCAAAATCATGCTATAAGAAGTGGTCAATAGCAAGGGAGAGATTTGTCTTGTGACTGTGTATTCCTTAAGCTCTGAAGGACCTGGCGTTCCCTCTATGTATGGCCAGGATCTCCATGGTCTGAACTGACCTTCTCAGCGCTGGGGCCTAGTGGGAAGGGCGAAGTGTGAAAAGCAACTTGTTGCAAATGAAAGGACTGAGTGAGACCAGAAAAGGGAAAGTACTTCCAGCTCCTTTCTGAGGAGGAGTCAAGAACTGACAGGGGATTCATTAGAAAGCGTAAAGAAATGTTTACACCTTCTCCTGGATTCCACAGATGTTCATGATGTTCACTACTGACCAGGAGTGAGACTTTCTTTCAGGCAACGTATCCGCAAGATGTACTGACATTAGTAACAAGTTACTTGTTTGTACACATGTGTAGAAGTACAGAGAAAAAACTCTGAAAGAACACCCATTATGTTGACAGTGGTTATTTTATGTTCCTGGGATTGTGTCCTTTATTTTATGTTTATTATTATCTTGTTTTTCAGAATTTTCTACAGTGAATGATTATGTAATTGTAAAAACAGTGTGGAGGTGGTATCTGACCTCCTCTAACTTCACGAGGGGGACGGAGAATCAAGATCAACAGCCCGAGGCTGATTCCTATGAGGTGGAGGTCAGACATGCCTCTTCTCTCTGCCATCTTTACCAATTCTGATATCAACCATCCCTCCCATGGCACCGTGTACTTCTCTGCTGGGTTCGATAAATCATTGCAATGGCCATACAGAACTTATAGACAAAACTCATGATTATGAGGTTTATTAGGGAAGCAACAGTTTACAATTCAGGTTCAGGAACATTCAGGATACAATTCTTCCGTCAGGACAGCCTCTTCTCAGTCCTGACTGAAGGCATGCCTCTGTCTTGCCCTTGGCCTCTGCCTTGCTCAGGCAAGTATTACAAAGCTCTTTTAATTCTGCCAGTAAGTGCCCAGAGGCACCCTACTCCGCCAGTAAGCCTTGGCTGGAAGGCACTCAGCTCTAGCTCTGTGGGTCAGCAAATGTTGTTCTACCAAGTGCTGGGCACTGTAGTCCTCTAGCAAGCCTCCTGCCCAAAGGCACTCAGCTTTCTTGCTCCTTGGGCTGGGAAGACCACCATGCCATCTTCTGCCAACCTCTGCTGCCACTGTTTCTCTGCCACTACTTCTTGCCGTCTTCAGTTTTACAGCTCTCTCTCTGTCTTTCTCTCTCCATCTCCTGGTTCCAGGAGCTTCTCAGTGCAGGGATCCTGAGTTCAAAGAACCCGCTCCGCTTTTGGGTCTCCTTCCTTGGTGGTGGTGGGATTGTCTCTTTCCCACCTCTGGGATGGCTCATTTCAAGCCCAGCTGGATGGTAAAATTGACCCATCCCCTTGGTGGGATACAATTATCCTGTTTGTACAGTTCTACCCAGTCACTTGGGTGGGAGTTACAAGACAATGGCAAGAGAGGCCACGCAAAAGCAACCAACCACACTGTAGTAATAACAAAGGTTTTTCGAATACTGCATAAATGCGCAGGGTTACCACCATTCTTCAAGGGAAATCACATGGATATCTGTAATCTGGCAATCAGAAGATCTAGCTCAAAATTGCTTAACTTAACCTCTTACCCTTAATATCCTACCTCAGATCTCCCTTTGCAAGCTTTTGGGACTAATGGTACATGCAACCTAACTGTAGTGTTGTGATTTAAATAAGAAAAGATTATCAATTTGAGTGAAGTACGCATAGGACCTGTACATTTAGTGGTCACTGTGGTTATCTCCCCCAATAACATTCCACTTCTGCTCCCCCATTGTGTAAGGTAGGATCTAACTACCGGCTGCCATCAAATCAATTCTGACTCATGGCAACCCCATCTGCGTCAGAGTAGAACTGTGCTCCATAGGACTTTTAATGGCTGATTTTTCTTCCAAGGTACCTGGGGGGACTTGAACCTCCAGCCTTTTGGTTAGCAGCTAAGCAAGCTGTTTGTGCCACCCAGGGACTGTAGGTTCTAAGTAGACTGAGTTTATTTAGTAACCCTATCTATATCACCCATGTTTTCCTGTTTCCTAACCTGAGTAAAATTCATTAACTTCCATTTTATGAATTTTGCTAAGTGGCTTCTTAGTTTTTTGTTATTGCATAATTCTAATTACACAGAATTCTAATCTTTCCATTTGGAGCTTAGAGGCTATCCTTAAGGCCTTTGAGATGGTTTTCTGCCACTTTTCCTGCTGAAGAAGGGGAGAACCAAAACACAAACTTAATCTCTAGCAGGGTATCTCTCTATATAATTTTAGCCAACGTTCGACAACTGCTCCTTAAGAAAACGGTATAACTTTCTCAACACAATTTAGTGACTAATTAGTTATAACATGAAAGACTTCTTTACCAAAAACATACCCAAGGGCTCTTTGTAAAAATGCAAACACCGATGGGACACAATGAAAGAATCATAGGCCTTGAATGGGTGAGTCTTTTATGAGCACCTTTACGAATGAAAAAATTGAGACCTGAAGAGTCCATTTGATTGAGACTGACAAAAAAAAACTTTACTTTCACCCAATGGGATCTGTGTAGCTATAAAAAGAAGGAGGACTTTCTATGAGCTGAAATGGAAAGCTCTTCAAGATGTAATATTAAGTTAAAAAATAAAAGTACAAGCTGATCAATCTTTACTTCTCTAAGAGAGGAGCAGCCAGTGATAGACTATGAAGCACACGCACCATCTATGAAGTATTTGTGCCAAAAAGTCAAACCTGAAACTAATCAAACCTCTAGAACTTTCTTTTACTTTCTTTTCTTTAAAAGAGGAACAATTTAAGCATGACCCCAAAGAAGTAAACAGACAAACCTGGAATGTGAAACATTCCACAGGACAGCTGGTTTGTACAGCCAGTCAGTGGCAGAGGAGAAAAGTGGGAGGACTGTCTTGAATTAAAAGACACTTAAGAGACCTAAAAAAACAACCTAATAAATGTGGGGACCTTGTTTGGGTCTGCATTCAAACAAACCGATTGTAAAAAAGCATTTGTGAGATAATCACTGAAATTTGATTATGGACTAAAGTATTAGATATTGCTAAGACATCATTATTAACTTTGTTAGGTGTGATAATGGTATTATGTTTTTGTAGCAAAATGTTAATTTTTTTTTTTTAAGATGCACGCTGAAGTCTGTTAAGGTGAAATGACCTGATGTCTGGGATTTGCTTTAAAATATTTCATCAAAGAAAAAGTTAAAAACAGAAGGTAGAAGTGAAGTAGATGTGGAAAAATTTGATAATTTCTGAATCTTTGCATTGGGAAGTTGAAGGTTCATTGTACTATTGTCTCTACTTTGTATATACTGGAAATTTTTGATGGCAAAATATTAAGAAGAAAAGCAAGGTGCATAAAGTATATATGGCATGCTATTTTGTCTAAGAAAATAGGGAATAAGAATATATATTTTTATTTTCTTGTGTTTGCATTGGAAGTATACACAAGAAACTAGTGGTTAGAATGGTTAGCAGTTAGCGAAAATGGGATAGACAGGAAGGGGTGTGAGCAAGGCTTCTTAATATATATGTCTTATATTGCTTTACTTCTTGAACCATTCAATGTATTATCTAATTTTTTTTTTTTAATAAACAAGTAATAAAAGTTAAACCATGAGAATGTTCCAAAAGAGCCCTCTACACACAGAAACCACAGGAAAGGGTTAGAGTAAATCGCTAGGTTCCTTCATGTCTAAACTTTAATAAATTAATAAGTTGCTGGTATTTTAGAAGGCTGGTCCCAGTAGCAATTCTAGAGATAGAAAACAGAGCAATAATTTTAAACATATGTAAACACAAATCAAAACCACAAAAGCTGAGGGTAGAGCTTTTAAGAGCCTTGCACGAGGTCATGCTGTTGGGAAATATAAGAATGGAGTCTTTAACCCAAATACAGCTTCTGAGCCCTCACCCCATTTTTAGTCCATTCTACTTTATGTTTGAATATAGGCATGTGTGGGTTGTCATAGCTATGTGAATGGACATATTGACGGCAAACATTTAATCCAAGAAACATAGTTTGTAGTGAGAGTTTAGAGCCTAGGGGACTTGTGTTCTCATTTGAAACCACCAGTTGAGTGCCTTTGGGCAGATCAGTCTTCCTGGGTCTCAGTTTCCCTGTCTATAAAATGAGGAAATTGTTTATGATCTCTTGGATAACTGCCAGCTCTGTGATGCTATCAAAGTATACACATTGAACAAGTTGGATATGTGTATTAAGTGCCATTTGTTTACACTGAACAAGTCAGATATTTATATTAAATGCATTTAATGGCATAAAGGTGAGTGAGAAGGAAACTCATGAAGGGAAGAAATAGAGAAAGATAGTGGGGATTTCAGAAACAACTCAGTCTATGAGCTTATTTCCCTTTTGGAAAGAAGCTTTGGCTTTTAAGATATCTGAACAAAAGTCACTTCCCCAGTCCTGAGACTGTTTGGATCTGAGACATCTCAGTGATGGATGGTATGGCTGGAACTCAACACTTTCTGACAGTTCATGCCTGCAGTCCCCTATGGTAGGTTGAGAGGGGACACCTCTTTTGCATGATATAAAAAAGAATATTGAGGTCCCCTCAGTTCCACCCAAAGTAGGGGAAGAGAAACTTTTAAAGGGGAAAGTGTCTTTCCTAAATTGAAGAATTAGAATTTTCAGGTCAAGCTCAGGACATTAGAGCAGGAAGTAGCACATATATAACGTAATTTTCTTATTTTATAAATGGGGAAAGTGAGGCCCAAGTAAGGTTTTGTGATACAGCCTAATATGCGTTAGAATAAGCACAAGAATTTAGGCTCATGATTGGAGTAGAAAGGGTCCACAAATGTGAGGATAAGGGATATGTCATTCATTGCTGTGTTGTCTAGTTCCAGTCCAGTGCCTGACACATGGTAAACCAAAAAACCAAACCAGTTGCCATTAAGTCAATGCCAGCTCATAGTGACTCTATAGGACAGTCCTGTAGGGTTTCCAAGCCTGGAAACCTTTACAGAAGCAGACTGCCACATCTTTCTCCCACAGAGTGGCTGGTGGGGTTCCAACTGCTGACCTTTTGGTTAGCAGCCAAATACTTAAACTTTGTGCCATCAAGGCTACTTTGACTTATGGTCAAAACCAAAAAACTAAACCCATTGCAGTCAGCGCGCGTAAACTTTGGTCACGTGTCTGACTGATTGACTCCCTTGACTGATGATACATGAATGATACACCTGTACTTTGTGCTCCCTGGAAACTAGCTGGACCCATATGTGGTCCATTTCAGACAGATATTAGAAGGCTCTCTCTACTTGCTGTGATGGAATAACACTTTTCTTCCACTTTGTTGATTCTATCAGGACCCTTACAGGATGCATGTGGTGAAGCATGACATAAAACTGGGGTTTCCTTTGAGGTGATAGAGGACTTGGCAGCATTAATGTAGAAATCATCAGTAGACAATCTCTCACGTGATCTCGTGGAGTAGAGAGACAGTTGAAGGAAGTACCCAGTTCAACTGGAGAATTTAAAGCTGCGCCTAAACAGAGCTGTCTTCAGTTTTTCTTCTGTGGAACTCATGTTTTCAAATCTATCCTTCATCTGTGTCCTGCTAGTGCTGCTGCTACTTACAAGTAAGTCTGGGCATGGACTTTCATAATTGGATCGTGGCGTGGTACAGGGTGCAAGACAGAGATATGAGGATAGTTATCGTAATGTTTTAATAACAAAAATTTGGAAAGCAGCCTAAATGTCCACCAGTGAGGGAGTGGGTGAATGGATTGTACTATAAATACATTTATATACATGATATAAACAGTGAGGCTGACCAGAATTACTGGTATGAAATGTCTCTAATTATAACATTAATTGGAAAAAGCAAGGAGCAGAATAATGTGTAGATCAGCCTTCTATTAGTATGTGTGAAGGACACATGAACCCTTGTTAATGTGTAGGAGTCCCTGGGTGTTGCAAATGGTTAAAGCAGTCACTGCTAACTGAAAAGTTGGAGGTTTGAGTTCTTCCAGACTTGAAAATCACTTGGCTAAATAAAAACCTTGTGTACCTAAAGCTACTCGCAGGATGTTTCGAGGTTTAACATTAATTCCTACTCTGAAAAATTCCCGTTTTGAGGTTTTTTTTTTAATGCCTTTTTTAAATTCCTGTTTTGAGGTTTAGCATTAATTCTTTTTGCCTTAGAAGAAAGGCATGGTGATCTACTTCTGAAAAATCAGCCACTGAATACCTTATGGACAATTCCACTCTTATACCTGTGGGATCACCATGAGTAAGAATCGACTCAATGGCAACTCGTTGTTAATGTATAAACTCTAGAAAAAGAGCTAGAAATGGGAAAGGCTGTAGGGAGTCCTTTCATTGTTCACCTTTTATACTATTTGAACATTTTGTCATGTACATGTGGCGGAGTGGTTAAGAGCTTGGCTGCTAACCAAAAGGTTGGCAGTTCACATCTACCAGCTGCCCTTTAGAAACTCCACGGAGCAGCTCTACTCTGTCCTATAGGGTTGCTATAAGTCAGAATTGACTCCACGGCAACGGTTTTTGTTTTGTTTTATGTATTACTTTAAAAAAAAAAAAAAAAGGAATTAATGCTAAGCCTCGAAACAGCCTATGAACGGTTTCAGATACACAAGCTTTTTATTCACCCAAGTGTTTTTATTCGCTGTGTGCCTGGTGCTGAGCAATGAAGAGATGATAGCTGCGCTTCCTTGATGAACAGATAAGTAGCCAAGACGGATGACCTTTTCCTGGCCGACAGTGACCCATTTTCTGATCTCTTCTTCTATCAGCCCTTTGCTCTGGTGTTCACAGGACTGGACCACAGTTGCCTGTGTGGTTCTCAAACTGTGAATCTGCAACCAGCAGCAACACCTGGGAACTTACTAGAAATGCAAATTTTCAGGCCCCACCCCAGACCAACTGCATCAGGAACTTTAGGGGTGCAGCCCAGCAATCTGCATTTTCCTGAGGCTTCCTGATGATTCTGATGCCCCCTTAGTCTGAGAATCACTGCCATAGGGAATCATCTTCCAAACAGCATGGTTTCCTCTTTGTTGTGTAAGCATTGCTCTCAGTTTTCCTGAAGTGAACCTCACCTCACTCATTGCCTGGGTCTTGCTCTCCCTGCTCTTTCTTTACCCAGGGTCTTTGGAAGGGGCATACATAGTCGAAGTGGGTCAGAATGCCCTTTTGCCCTGCAACTACTCTCCAACAGCCTCAGTAAATCATGTGCCTGTGTGCTGGGGCCAGGGATCCTGTCCCATGTTGCAATGCCACCTAACAGTGCTCAGCACTGATGGAAGTCATGTCAACTACCGGAAATCGAACAGATACCAGCTAAAGGGATATTTACACACAGGAGATGTGTCCCTGACCATAGAGAATGTGACTTCAGCAGACAGTGGGACCTACTGCTGCCGGATACAATTCCCAGGCCTAATGAATGACGAAAAATTAACCCTGGAGTTGGTGATCACACCAGGTGAGTGGGCCTTTGTAGGCCTTCTTTATGCTTAAGATTCACCTGTGGGTCACATTGACTATATTGCCTGGACCCCTCTGACCTCTGCCTTAATTATAGCCTCTGGGGATGGACCACCAAGACCTAAACTTTAGCAAGCCCTACCAGTGATGTCCAGCTGTGTTTAATACCCTCCATCTATTTTGAAGCCTACTGATAGGATCTATATGGAATGAGAAGAAACATCTAAACCAATGGTTGGAGCCCCTGATTGCTTGGTAGAAACACCTGGGGAAATTTTAACAGACACAGGTGTTTGGTCTCTTCCACAAGCCAGAGAAAAACATATCTCTGGAGGTAGAGCCTGAGCACTGGTATTTCATAAAGTCTACCCTAGGAGGTGATTCTAGTGTGATGCCAGGGCTGAGAAGCATTGGACTGTGTATGTGCACGTGTGTGTAAGTTTTAAGATTTGTAGAGCATGTACTTTGTGGCCAAACTGAGCTGGGTTCAAGTCCAACTTTGCCTCTAACTAGCTGAGTAATCGTGAGAAAGTTAAAATCTGACCTCCTTCTCTGTAAAAAAATAAGAGCAGTAATACATGCCTTCTAGACCATAGAAAGTCTGTATAAATGAGATAATGCTTTATGCAAAGCACTTTACTGAGTGTGGTCATTAGTGCAGCTATTAGTATTGTGATGAACAATTAGACTGCTAATGATGGCTGCAGCTTCCCTCTGTCAAGCATTTTACGTGTGTGATGTATTCTCACCGAAGGTGCCCACGTAGGTTCAGAAGTTGAGGGTGAGTTTCTGTTGATGTGTTGTGTTTCATGTTTTTTTCTGCTGCCCTTTTGATCCCCTGAAACAAGCTCTCTGCTCTCAGAGGAGCCTCGTCCTTATGTTGCTTTCTCACATTAGCCAAGGTCACCACTGCTCGGACCCCTCGGAAGGAATTTACCACAATCTTGCCAAGGATGTTCACCACCAAGGGTGCTCGCTCAGGTAATTATATACTGGGTTTAGGAGGAAGCCTTTAGCCAGTTATTGAGTTCAGAGGATTTTAAATAAGGGAAAAAGCAGAAAAAACAGTTTAAGGGTGGAAGCATGTATGTTCCTGTGCACCTGAGACAGAAATGAAGTGTGTTTGAGGTGAAGGAGGTGGTGGAACAAACCTGTGCTGAGAAAAGGAAACCTGGGTTATGGTTCTGGATTAGCCACAAACAGGGGTGGACTACTCAATAAACAAGGTAAGCACAGGCTTACTTGTGCTTACTTACTAATCTGTAGTGAACAGTTTCACGGTTTTTCACCTCATTGAAGGTTCTGCTTGTAGGTATGGCTAGCGCCTGTCCCAACCCCACAGCACCTTCCTACAGATTCAAGGCCTCTTTTCAAGTTTACAGTCCCTGACAAGGGTGGATTACCCAGTAAGTAAGGTAAACACGGCCTTATCTGTGCATATTTACTAATCCGTAGTAAACAATTTCACATGGTTGTCACCATATGTGTACATGCTTACTGACTATGTGAACATTTTCACATGCTCATGAAATTATTCACTACAGATTAGTGAGAATGCACAAGTAAGGCCGTGCTTACCTTGCTTATTGGGTAATCCGCCCCTGGCCACAGACTATCTATGTGACTTGTGGCAAGGCATTTCACTTCTCTGGATTTCAGTTTCCACTTCTGTACAGGGAATGGGTTCAGAGGCTGTTGATTTTATGACCCAAGTGAAATTTTCCACCCACCAAAAATAATTTTGGTGATCTATATATTCTGCCAAATAAGTAAAAAGAAAAACCAACCTATTTTTTTAAATTTTTATTGTGCTTTAAGTGAAAGCTTACAAATCAAGTCAGTCTCTCATACAAAAATTTATATACACCTTGCTATGTTTTTTTTATATACTCCTAGTTGTTCTCCCCCTAATGAGACAGCACAATCCTTCCCTCCACTCTCTATTTTCATGTCCGTTTGGCCAGCTTCTGACCCCCTCTCCCCTCTCATTGCCCCTCCAGACAGGAGCTGCCCACATAGTCTTATGTGTCTACTTGATCCAAGAAGCTCACTCTTCACCAATTATCATTTTTTATCCCATAGTCCAGTCCAATCCCTGTCTGAAGAGTTGGCTTTGGGAACGGTTCCTGTCTTGGGCTAACAGAAGGTCTGGGAACCATGATCTCCAGGGTCCTTCTAGTCTCAATCAAACCATTAAGTCTGGTCTTTTTACGAGAATTTGGGGATCTGCATGGTACTGCTCTCCTGCTCCCTCAAGGGTTCTCTGTTGTATTCCCTGTCAGGGCAGTCATCAGTTATAGCTGGACACCATCTAGAAAAACCAACCTTTTATTTAGCTTATACTCGACTACTAACCTAAAGGTTGGCGGTTCAAAACTACCTAGTGGCCCTGTGGAAAGAAGGCCTAGCAATATGCTTCCATAAAGATTACAGCCAAAAAAATAAATAAATAAACGAAAAAACCCTATGGAGAAGTTCTACTCTGTAACGCATGGGGTCACCATAAATCAGAATCAACTCGATGACAATGGATTTGGTTTTGGCATCTAGCTTGCCATCATTCCATTAAGAAAAAAAAAAAAAAAGATTGTTTATTTTTAATTAAATAAACAATCTAATAAAAAAGCTCATTACATTGTCATCATTTTTCTGATTTACCCCTGGACCAATGATGCTTTATCATGAATGCACTCCATGGACCAGCCTTTGGAGACTGCTAGGTTGCAGTGGGTGATTTCTAGGATCCCTTCTAACTGGAATAAAACCTATTAGCTTTCTTGGATTTCAACCTGAGAAGGAGCAGCTAAATTTTTCATTTAATTCAGCAAGGGGTTTCCTGTCCAGTTCTGGAAGAGAAAATAGGGCAGAAAGAGCAGACTGCGGGTCACATTCATCAAGGAGGTTAATCTCAAGTATTTTCTGTCAGAGTCTTGGTCTCTTCTAAACTCCCTGGAGCTTCACCTTTTGTTTGTCAAAATGAGGTTAATAATAAGTCCCACCTCTTAAGATTTCTGTGAGACTTAAATAAGAAAGTGTGTCTAAAATACGTAGCCCAGGATCTGATCACAGTAAATACTCAGTATATGTTAGTCATTATCATTAATATCATCAGTAAAAATCAAGAGGCAGAATGGGATTGCAGTTAAGTACTTCAGTGACAGGCAGAATGGATATTAATTTTAGCTCTTCTTCTAGCTGTGTGAATTCAGGGAAGTTGCTCAAGCTCTGTGAGATTCAGTTTTCTCATCTCTGCAATGAGAGTAATTACAGTGCCTACTTAGAGGGCTATTGTAAGATGAAAAGTGATAATGCATATTAAGCACTCAGCGTAATAACTGGCCCATAGAAAACATTCAAATATTAGTTTTTATTATCACAGTTATTAATTAACCTTAGCTTAGAGTTCAATCTTTGGTTGTTCTTTAGTGTTTGGTAGCCAACATCTCTTATGCAATTAGTAAATATGGTAGAAACTGATGATCACCCACATTGTGGACTAATTAAATCATACCCCAAAAACCAAACCCATTGCTGTCAAGTTGATTCTGACTCATGACGGCCCCATGTGTTACAGAGTAGAACTTCTCCATAGCGTTTTCAAGGTCGTAATCTTAGGGTTTTTTTTAGCGGGTAATCTTAACAGAAGCAGATTGCCAGGCCTTTCTTCAGCGCAATCTCTGGGTGGGTTTGAACTGTCAATGGTTAGGTTAGTAGTCAAGTACAAATCATTTGCACCACGTAGGGAACATTAACCAAGTTATCAAACCCCAACCCATTGTTATCGAGTTGATTCCGACTCATAGCCAACCTTGCAGGACAAGGTAAATCTGCTCCATGGGGTTTCCAAGGCTGTAAATCTTTATGGAAGCAGACTGCCACATCTTTGTCCTGAGGAGCAGCTGGTGGGTTGGAACCACTGACTTTTGATTAGCAGCCAAGCACTTTAACCTCTGCACTATCATGGTTCCTGGTCATAGCAGATGCTTATTGTATGTCCTTGCTATATTTTAGAGAATGTTACAGCCATAGCCCTAGAAGGGACTTCAAGAATCATTTAGTTCCACTTGGCCTGTGCTTCAAGTTCTTTATAACATCACCACCAAGTGGGCACTCACTGTATACTCACATACCTCCTGTGATGGTGAGTTCACGTCCTCACAAGGCAGTGTATTTCCTTATTAGACAAATAGCCGTCCAGACCTTGAACAGAAGTTTCTCTCCCTTTAGTTTTTATTTGTTAGTTCTTTTTCTCTAGGACAACAAGGATGGGGCCATCTCTTGCATCAAGAAATATAGGCAAAATATGGAACCTCTGAACTTTTCAAGGTCCTGAGAATATGTCTGAAACCAGAAGAAAACAAAACAAAACATACGGGGCGGGGGGGGAGGGGGCGGGGGAAGGCAATGGCTCCAAAATAGGTAAATAAAATGAAAAATTGAAATTAATGAATATTTAAAAACATGTCTGTAATATGTAACGTATCAATTAGTCACCTACAAGTTAAGTCTTACATATATTCCTTTTATTTAATGTGGGATGTGGGTGCATTTGATATGTTTGATATGAAGTGGAGTGCCCCTTAAAAAGTAAGAGTTCCATGGACCTTGGAAGTTCTTAAACACAGAACAAGTGCACTCCCTCTTCCACCTAAAGGAGGGAGAATGGGTTGTGGGTAAGTTCTCAGCTCTGCAATTGGACCTGGTTTGAATCCCAGCTTTGCTAGTTAATAGCTGTGTGATCTTGGGAAAGTACCTCTGAGACTCAGCTTCTTCATCTAAAAAGGGGAAATATAATAGCCCTGCATGTTGTGGTGAGGAGTAGATGACAGTTTGCATGTAAAGCACTAAGTACTATGTCTGGCACATAATAAGTGCTGACTGGATGGTAACTATTAAGTTTATCTGCTTTTGAGACCTTCGTATCCCGCCTCCACCTCAGCCAAGTCTTGTGTTCTTAAGAAAAAACATTGTACCATCTTCCAACTGTCCCACCCATCTTGTTTGATGGGCAAATCTATGTGAAAATAAGTTGTTATAACCCAGCAGTATCTATTTTACTGATCACTTTCACAGCAAAATGAAGTAAAAAAAAAGAAAAAAAAGTCAGTCTTACCATTGGGAACAAGAAAAATAATTACAGGGAAAGAAAATTCATGTGAAGTTTCATGTTTAATAAGCAGTTCCCCAATGTGGTTTTTATACATAAATTCACTTTGGGTAATAAGAGTGAACGTAAGTGGAAGCTAAACTTTTAGCTTTTTTTTTTTTTAATAAATTAATCTTAAGCAGAGACTGTGTGTTTGTAATATTAAGATAATCTCTTGAACCACTGCTTAGTCACACTCTTTGCACATATTAAAGGGTTTAGACTTTTAGGTCTCCAAAAGGTGACTCTGACATTTAAGTGGTTTCAGAGTTGACGCAGCCAGAAAAATGAGTAAGCGTGGTTCATTTCCCCACAGTTGACACCCTATTTATTTATTTTTTATCCTATTTATTTTTGGAGTGAAGCCCTGGGGTACTAACAGCTTTGCTGCTAACCAAAAAGTTCAAGGTTCGAGTCCACCAGAGGCACCTTGGAAGAAAGGCCTAGCAGGTTACTTCCCAAAAAATCAGCCATCAAGAACCCTGTGGAGCACAGTTTACTCTGACACACATGGGGTTGCTATGAGTTGGAGTCATCTTGATGGCAACTGGTTTTTATTTTTGAAATGCAATGACCATGAGGTCAGTGTCTGTGCCCATCTCTGTACCTGGCATAGAGTGAGGGCTTAGTATGTGTTCATTGGATGGATGAGCAGGTGAGTGAATGAAAAGAGAAGATGGTGAGTTGTAGTTGAGCCACGGCCACCTTCTTAGTAGTAGTGACAATGGATGATACTCAGGTGATGGCTATTGAAGGCAGTAGAGTTATTAGCGTGTGCTTAGTGCCATGTGGACCTAAACTGGAATGTCTTCTGTCATTCACTAAATTGTGTGACCTTGGGTCAGTCACTTAACTTCGCTAATTCTCAGCTTCTTAATCTGTGTAATGGGGACAATACTCTCTATTTTCGGATAGTTGTTTTGGATATTAATGAGATACTTCTCTTAAAAAGTGTAGCAAAATGTCTGTCTCATGGTATATTGTAGTTGTAATTATTACTATCATTTTCATTTTTTTAGGCAATAAAATACCCTGCCTTCCTTCTAAAGAGACCACGTTAAACCTTTTTCAAATTAATTTTGGTTTTCTCTCAAAGTCTAATTAGAATATAATGCCTGAGCATTGTCAGGGTTTTTGGATTTGTGTTAGAGCCCTGTGGACAAAACAAACCATGTAGTTACAAATAGACCTATCTTAAAGTCATCTGTAAGTGTTCAGTAAATTTTGTTTGGTCTCCTAGTTTATTGTGAAGAGTATAGAGTGGCTGTGTTCTCTGTATCTGGAGGGTTATAGGCATCTTTAAGGTGTTTATTTTTTTCAAATCAAGATAGAAGAAAACATTCTTCACTATTCTATTAGCTATTTCTCCTTTTTATTTGCAGCAGAGACACAGACATGGGAAACCCACCATGATTGTAATCAAACAGTAAGTAGCTCCCCCAACACCCTGAATTTGTGAGCTAACGTCGTGCTCATCTTAGAGAAAACTACGGCTTTAACTTTCCTTTCTAAACACCCTCTCCTTGTGGAAGTCCCTTAACCTCCCTGACCTCCATGTTCCTCAACTGTAAAATGTTGATGATATCAGTTCTAACTACATAGTGTTGTTCAAGAAGGGAATGAGCTGTTGATGCCTTAAAGTACCTGCAAAAGGGCCTGGTACATGATAAGTGCTAAAGAGCCAAAAAAGAAGAAGAAGCATTATCGTTTTGTCCCTTTTTCCAAATTTTAGCAGCCTTGTACCACTGTGAAGGATTCAAAGATTTACCAACTCCCTACAATATGTTTCTTCCTGCTTCCATTGCAACCCTAATGAGTATGCCTGCGAGAAAGATGATTTTTTAAAAATTTTGTTTATGTAAGGCAAGACAACAGTGAGGAATATTCCAAGCCAAAATTTATATATCTAGTTATAAATAAAGCAATACTTCAATTAACTGCAATTTGCATGTACCCTACTCTTAGGTAAAAAAGGAAAACTACTAGAAAGCAAGCTCGCAGTCATGACTTAAAAGTTCTTTGAGGACGTATCCAGGAGTCGGCATTTATTTCACTCAGTTTTCTGTTCACGTATTCACAACCAGCATTCAGCATTTTGTGTGTTTATCTTTCCGCTTCTTTAGATCAAGGACTGTCTCAAGCATTGCCCACAATACTTAATATACAATACTTTGCATATAGCATTTCCACAGTAAATGTGTATGAATGTATGGAAGATTTAATTTCCTTGATGACTATGTTTTAAAAGGTTTTATGATTATTGGTTCTAAAGAAGGAACATGAGCTGATAGTTTTGAAACCAAAGGAATTTCTAAGTGACTCTGAGTTATCAGAAAACCAAATTAGTTAGAGCGATAGCAGTAACAGGTACCATTGACAGAGCATTGATCATGATAACAGGCCCTGTGCTAAGGACTTTATTTTTTTGTCACTTAATTCTCATAATAACTTTACGAAGTCATTCAGCTCTTGGTGACAGAGCTGGGATTTGAACCCAAAATGGTCTCGCTGCAAAATCCTGGTTCTGAGAAAATAGGGATTTTACTGCAGGACATCATATTTAGACCATGCTGAGGAACGCTTGAATGAATACTGCTCCACTCTAGAGCCTATTTTTGTTGCGGAGGCAGTGGTGGTGATGTGGGGCGGGGTGGAGGGGGGGAGTCCAGTTACTAAGAGCACCTTCTCCTTCCACAGTGCAGAAGGGCATATTTTATTTCCTTCCTCACTCCAAAGATTAGGCTAATCTCTTTGGGATGGTTTGAGGCTTTTCTAAAAGGGAGCAGATTAAGAGTGGTTTCAAGGTCCCTGCAATCCTGTGGTGCCATGAAAGGGATGGTTCAATTCACAAGTCATATGGCTGGCTGAGTACGTACCTGATTTCTGGTCATTTACTGCTTAAATTCTGTTTGTGTTTCCATAGCAAAAATTCTCATTGGCTAATGAGTTTCATGACTCTGCAGTGACCACACGAATAGCTGTCTACATTGGAGTAGGGATCTCTGCTGGGCTGGCTCTTGTCCTCATCATTTATGCTTTAATTCTCCAATGTAAGTTGTCAGAAGTTGCTTTTCTCTCCCTCTAGTAAGTAACTGTTCATGTAGTAACCAACACAAATCTAAGCAGAAATAGAAGTTTGTATTTATACCTAAAGGTGATTGGACTAAATACTCTTAGAAAAGGAAAGAAAACCGTTGCTATCAATTCGATTCTGACTCATAGCTACCCTATAGGACATAGTAGAACTGCCCCATAGGGTTTCCAAGGCTGTAATCTTTATGAGAGCAGATTACCACATCTTTCTCCTGCAGAGCAGCTGGTGGGTTCCAACCACTGACCTTTCGGTTAACAGCTGAACACTTTAACCACTGTGCCGCCAGGGCTCCTTCCTTAGGTAGTATTATTAGCCCCAGTTTTCGGCAGAGGCAAGTAAAGTTAGAGAGAGTAAATGGCTTTTACAAGGTTCCTGGGTCAGTGAAGTGGCAGAGCCAGAATTCAAATCTAGGCAGTCTGATTTCAATACCTGTTTTATTATCTTTTATGAACCCCGCCCCCCCCCCCCCAAAACCAAACCTGTTGCCATCGAGTTGATTCTGACTCATAGCGACCCTATAGGACAGGGTAGAACTGTCCTTATGGTTTCCAAGGAGCACCTGGTAGATTCATACTGCTGACCTTTTGGTTAGCAGCTGCAGCTCTTAACCACTACACAACCAGGGCTTCCTTTTAAGAAAAGTAACCTCTTTAATTCATGAATATGCCTAAGTTTATTAGGAAACACAACAAAATCCATATCTGTGCATTTTCCTATCGTACCTGTTTCTCAGGCATAGCACCTTAGAGAGGGGTAGCAAGTCCCTTTAACCCTGGGCCACGGCCAGGGTTAATATTTGTGTTTTTGTCCATAATGGCAGTCAACTCACACTCTTTTTTCTAAGTTACTTATCTATTCATGTATAACCTATGTCTAATAAACTGAATATTTAAAGTGTATACAATCTACTGAATTTCAACCGATGATTACACCCATGAAACCATCACCGCAATCAAGATCCTAACGCTTCAGTCACTTCAAGAGCCTCCCTTTTGTGGTTGTGATATATTGTCTTCTCTTTGAGGGCAGAGACCAAGGCCTTGTATTCCTAGGGCTTAGTAAATTATTGCATCCTTTCTTAATAGTATGCAAACACACTTTGTGTAGGGTACCCAGAACTGAGGGGTTCCTGAGATGTGGGACTCCTAGTGCTAAAACCACAACAGCCCAGGGCAAACCAGGAGGAGCTGGTCGCTCTACTTGTGGTCTGAAGCAGCCAAGCACTTTTACAAGTTATTATCTCATTAATTCCTCGTAACTGCCATATGAGATCGATAATATTATTCTAATTTACTGAATGGAGAACTAAGATGCTGAGAAGGAACTTGCCCAAAGTCACACAGCGAGTTCATGAACACAGAATTTTAACCCAGGGTTATTCTGGTCCTTACCATTGATATTCTGCCATTATTGATAATTGGATTGTTGAAAAAAAGAAACTGCCTTGCCCACACTTACCTGGGTTTACCTAGAGATAGGGAGTCCCTTGGTGGTGCAGTTGGTTTAGTACTGGACTACTATCCAAAAGGCTGGCAGTTCAAACCCACCCAGAGGCACCTTGGAAGAAAGGCCTGGGGATTGGCTTTTGAAAAGCAGTGGTGTCATTGAGGGGTGTGGGGATGTGTACCACACTGAGTGATACGGTCAAGGGGATGACACCAAAATGTCTTTCTATAAAATTTTTGTGCAGCGTTTCAGCAGAAATTTATTATTTTTAATAAAAATATCCCTGTAGTTAGCTATAACAAAAAAAACATTTTTTGTAAGCCCAGCTTACATGTATCGCTATACCTACAAGCCTAAAACTCTATGCTAATTACTTTTTGAGCTTTCTAATGCACTGGGTTAATGTGCTCTGGTCAGAGCTGTCCTTATTACCCAATTACAATGACACTTTGAATCATGCGGTTTCATCTGCACACTCTACAAGCACACGTTGTTTTCTTTGCTGCCAGTGTTTTTATAGTTGCTGATTTTGTCAAGTTTTCTGGTGTTTTAGCTATACAGTTGCGGTAATTACTATTTGTGAACCTATATCCATAAGTTTTTTTGAGAACTAGGTAGTAATTAAAGGAAAAGAAGGAGCGATAAACGGAAATTATATACAAGTAACATTAGCACAAAAAACATTATTAAGGATTCTGTATGGGCTAGTATGGGAGGAGGTCCATGGAGGGGGGTGATACCATGAGTTACCGCACTAGGTGACACCAACCCTAGTGACGCCACTGCCTAAAGGTCATATCCTTGAAAACCCTATGGAGTGCAGTTCTTCTATTCAGCACACGTGAGGGCTCTGTGGGTCAGAATTGACTCGGCAGCAACTAGTTTATTTTTTAACCTAGAGATAGCAGTAGAATTTGTCGATTAATCATATGAATATGAAGTCTAGGGATCGTTCAGAAGTAATGATGACACTCACTACCTTCTTGAGTTCTGCCAATGCATGGACATTAGGGGCCATCCTAGTTTGTGTAAGGGAGTTTGAAGAGAAAATAACAGGGAGTGGGAAAAATATAAGGCTTTGCATGTATATTACTACAAAAACATTTCTAATTAGAAGAACAGATGGGGACATCATGTTTAATTTACAATCTTTTCCTTGGAAGTTGCTGGAGAAAATCTTACAGGCAAGGTGACAGGTTTTTAAATCATGACCTTAAAAAGCACAAATTGGCACTCAGTAATGCCCAGGAATCCTACTATGACTTTCCAGTATACTCTCTGAGATGACCATCCGTAAAAATATCTCCCTATAATTCAATCCTTCTTTCCCGTCTCTCAACTGATAAAGTATCCAAGGCCTATCCCATCTCCTATCTTTAGTCAGGACTTTATCCTTCCTTTTATCCCTGTATGGATTGAATTGTGTCCCCCAAAAGAATGTGTTGTAAATCCTAACCCCTATACCTGTGATTATAGTGCCATTTGGGAATGGGTTTTCTTTGTTATGTTAATGATACAGTAGTAGTGTAAGGTGTGTCTTAAATCAGTCACCTGAGGTATGAAAGAGCAAATTAAGCAAGCAAGCACAGATGGGGGGAAATAGATTCCATGCCATGTAAGATCTCCAAGGAACCAAGAAACAGAAATTGAAAAGAGACAAAGACCTTCTTCTCTCAGAGCCAACAGAGAGAGGAAGCCTTCTTCTAGAGTCAGCACCCTGAATTCAGACTTCTAGCTTCTTAAACTGTGAGAAAATAAAATTCTATTTGGTGAAGCCACCCTCTTGTGGTATTTCTGCTATAGCAGCACTAGGTAACTAAGATAATCTCTTTCTCCTGAATTGTCTATCTGTCCCTTTCTATTGGGTCTTTCCCTTAGCATAAAAACATGTTCGATCTACACATCCTTTCCAGCTTCTTCCATTTCTCTGCTCTCTTTCACAGGCATATTTCTTGAATGACTTGTCTCTACTCACGTTCCTGTACTCTTCAACCCTCCATCACCTAGCTTCTGATCCAGCTTCCCTGAAGCACCTTGGAAGTATTTCTACTCAAGATCACCAATAATCTCCGTTTTGCCAAATCTAATGGACACTTCTGTCTTCATTATAGTCACTCTTTCAATAATATCCTACCAAGCTGACTCCACTCATTCTAGTAAGCCTAGAAACCCTCCTCTCCTATTTCTTTGGCCACTCCTTTTTAGTCATCTTTGCTGTTTCCTCTTCTGCTTGACATCTAGATGTTGAGATTCCCCAGGGATGGGTCTTTTCCATTCTCTGCACCTTCTAGTTTATGACATATATCCTCATGGATTTAAATGTCACCTTTAATTTCTCTCTTCACCTCTGATTTAGGAAATAATATTGGAGTCATTATTTCCTATCCTTGAGCATAGAGAATGTGACCCAGCTGGAGTTGGGCTCACAAGAGCTCAACAGCACTCACGAGAACATATCAACTGAGCCCTGAGATAAAGACAATTGGATAATCTTGGAAAATATCTTTTAGGGAACCTTTCACATATAAGCCAGAACACAAAAGAATTTCTACTCTTTATCATTTTCTATTGGCATTTAGTGAATAGAATTTTGTTGGACCAACGAAGACCCTCCTGACTGTTAGTGAAACCTGTACCAATGATCATGAAGAAAGACAATTCAAAATGTAGAAATACAGCTTCTGTGAAAAGGTGGAGCTTTCAATGGTTTTGACCATTTGTAACGTTAATATATACCGATGACTCTGTAAACTTCCTTGGACTTGGATAGACATGCCTGTGGCAGGATGCTTGTCTGTTTTCCCATTCTTGCTTATTCTGTAATATTCTCTGAACTTGGACAGACATGTCTGTGACAGCATGCTTGTTCATTTTCCCATTCTTGTTTATTCTGTAATGTTCCTTGGATTCAGGCAGACATGGCTGTGAAATGTGCTTGTCTGTTTTCCCATTCTTGTTTACTCTGCAGACATTAGCTCTGGCAGCATGCTTGTCCACTTCTCAACTTTTGTCTTTTTGAATATATGCCAAATAAAACTTTCTTTTTGCTTTACTAAACTTCGCGATATTTTTTCCCCTACAACACCTCTTAGAGTGTTGATACTGCTTATCCAACTGTCTGGCTGACATCTCCATTTAGATGTATCACACATTTACTATGTCCAAAATTAAGCTTTGGATTCTATAATTAACCTTCCTACAACCTAACCTCTCCCTCTTTGGTCTTCTGCATTACAGTAAGTGCCACCACCATCATGTGATTGCTAAAGACAGAAAGCCAGATCATCCTGAATCCTCTCTTTTCTCACTAGGACCACACAACCCAGCTTTAATTCCTGGAAAGTCTTCCTCCAAAATATACCTAAAATCTATTCACTATTCTATGCCTCTTCCAGCCACTACCTTACTCCAAGGCACCATCATCTCTTCCTAACTTATCTTCTTTATTTATTCTTGCTTCTTATCTATTCTCAAAATAGCAGCAATTTCTTAAAACACAAATCATAACTTTATCCTTCAATGGTTTTCTATTAGCCTTTGAATGAAATCTAAACTCTTGACAATGACTTAGAAGCATCTAGCCTCATCTAGTTCTGAGACCTTATGTTGGGCCACTCCCTTCCTCCCACCAAGTACTCACCAAGCTCTTTATCAAGGGTTCTGTCTACTTGGAATATTTCCCTGGCTCTTTACTTGGCTGACTGATTCTCTTCCTTCATAACTGAGTGTAAAGGGCACCTCTCTGAGAGTTCTTGCCTGACACACTCTATGACCAGTGCCTTGTTAGTTTCCTTCATATCACACCACATTATAAAGTTAGTTTTTCTACTTACTGTTTTTTAAATTATTTAAAAAAAATTATGTCTCCTTCACTAGAACACAAGCTTCAAGAAGTCAGGGTTTATAATTCACCTTTGCGTTCCTGGTGCCTAGTAAACTGCCAGATACATGATAAAAGAAACCAAACCCATTGCCGTCAAGTCAATTCTGGCTCACAGTGACCCTAAAGGACAGAGTAGAACTGCCCCATAGGGTTTCCAAGGAACGCCTAGAACTGCCAACCTTTATGGTTAGCAGACTTAGCTCTTAACCACTATACCACTGGGGTTTCCAGACACATAATAGATGCTCCATAATACTTGTTGAATAAGAAAAATGCACCTTTATTACCCTCTTGCATGGTCCACGTAATACACCAAGACACACATTGGGAGTTAGATTTCATTCAATCCGAGGTGAGACCAGATTTCCCAAAACAACTCTTCCTTCTAGTGAGTCCATTTTATTTATCTCTTATTTACTTTATGAAAGCATTTTTATTGATTTTCTTCCCCCTTTTACCTAGGGTATTCTCATAAGAAAGAGAAGTTACAGAACTCAAGGTAAGGATAATGGGGTGGGATGGGGAAATGTGGGCATCTTGGAGGCTCCTGCTCTAATATGGCTTTGATCTTTGCTCTGAGAAGTCCTGCCTTGGGGCTTTGAGATCTAAGTTTATACAGTACTTTTTTGCCTAGACTTGGATTACGAAATGTAATATATCAGCATACTCTGATTACTTCCTGATCCTTCTAACTTTTTCAGTTCTAAAGTAAAACAAAACAAAACAAAACACAATGATCTGTTGCTGTTTAGTCGATTCTAACTCATAGCAACCTTATAGGACGGTTAGAACTGTCCCATAGGGTTCCTGAGGAGTGGCTGGTGAATTCAATCTGCCAATCTTTTGGTTAGCAGCCATAGCTCTTAATCACTGCGCCACCAGTTCCAAAGTTAGGGTATAGACTTTATCCCCCCATTAATAGGAAATGTTTACTTCTCTCTATATTGTTTTTTGTCTGTTTGTTTTTTTAAATGAACTGAACTTTCTACTTACTGAGCACCTACCATATCCAGACATTGGGGTTACCTAGTGCAGTGAACAAGAAACACAGAAGCTACTCCCAGGGCATTTACAGCCCAGCCCAGGTGCTCTCAATGCTGGTTGCCTATCAGAATCATCTGCGACATGTAATATTGTGAAGAAGGGCCCATCCCAGAGCAATTAAATCAGACCCTTCTGGGGATAAGGCTCCGGCTAGATGTTTTACTAAAAGCTCTTCAGGTGATTCCAATGTGCAGCCAGGGTTGAGAACTATTGGTCTATTATATTCCTGTCTTCAGTCTCCATTCCTGACTATATACATATATATGGGCACACACACATCCATTGCAAATAGACATAGCTTTCATAATTTTTACTAGATCTTAGTGACATTTGGTACATAGGTAGAATGCAGT